>NC_090436.1:639987677-641229774 GCF_031143425.1 Pleurodeles waltl | reverse complement strand
GTGGATTCCTGCAGATTCCGGAAGCTCCATCACAAAAATGTGGGGAAATTTGTGATTTCAAGCAAAGTTGGAGGTTTGCAGTGCATTGTGGGTAGGAAAATGGTGCGGGTGCATGTGAAGCACATCACCCTGGACTCACCCAGATGTTTAGTTTTCAGATGTGTCTAGGTCTCGTAGATATTTCCACCGCCGGAGTCATAGCCCAGGAGGGCCCAAGTATCGTCACTGGTCAGGAGACCACCGCCGGAGTCAGTACCCAGGAGGGCCCCGGCTGCCACAGCCCAGGTGGGCTATGAGGGAACGTCATGCCACACACCAATGCCCAGTCTAGGGAACTTCATGCCACATACCAATGTCCGTACCAGAACCGCCATGGCAAAGCACCGCTGAACAGACCCGAACCGCCATGGTGAAGACTGCTGAACAGGGCAAGCACCGCCATGGCAAAGCACTGCTGAACAGGGCAAGCACCGCCATGGTGAAGACCGCTAAACAGGGCAAGCACCGCCATGGCGAAGACCGCTGAACAGGGCATGCACCGGGTAAGAATGAATAGACCGCCACATCAAGTATCCTTATCCCATATGCAGCTGGGACAGTGACGGGACAGGAACTTTCACGGGGAGACTAATCCAGTCTGGGCACCAGTCCCCCTCACGAGCCACTGGCGGATGTTATCTACTTGCGAAATTGAGGCTTCGCACTCCCCAGGATGGCACAGTGGGCAAGCCACCCACTGTAGAGACTTGAGAGACTGTGGCTTTGCACTCCCCAGGATGGACCAGTGGGCAAACCACCCACTGTAGAGACTTGAGAGACTGTGGCTTTGCACTCCCTGGGATGGCACAGTGGGCATGGAGCCCCGTCGTGGATCTGGCTTTGCAGTCATCCGGCTGAGGTGCCCCCCCTTCCATTCCCCCTGAGGTGCCTGTAGTATTTCTATCTGATGCCCCGGCAGTGTTCTCTCCGATTGTGGTCAGGTATCTTTTGTGGGCCTCGCCCATGCATTTTTGGACTAGTGGTGCACGGACATTAATATGTACATATCTGCACTACTTCTCGTACTGTATATATTTCTGCCAGATTTTCGTATATATCTGTATATTTTTGCAAAACTTGTTTATTGCAACATTACAATGTTTGAACGGATTTCGCTTTGTCTTTGCATTCTTCCGGGGGGATTGTGGGTTGTTACTGTGATGTTTGGAAATGCATTGGTGTGTATGTTGTAATATGCGAGGGTGGGGGTGGGGGTGTTTCGTGGGTGTCCCCCTAACTTTGGCCTCCACCCTCCCCCATGTCGTAGGTGCAGTACTCACCATTGTCTTCAGCCCCTACGTAGATGGTGGTCGTAGAGGAGCAGAAAGACAAGCGCAGGGAGTATTTGTAGTTCCGGCTCCATGGAGTCCTCGTTCCTCGTGGGATGTGTTCAGGTGAGCGTTTTCCCATTGCAGCAACTATTTCCGCCGTGTTTTTATCCACGGTGAATCCGCCCCGGAAAAGGTGGCGGATTGGCGGGTTGCAATACTATGGGCGGTACATTGTCTTCCACCTGTCTGTTGGCGGTGACCGCCGCGCTCCTTGTCTGTACCGCCGTGGCGGGCGGTGTGTTAAAGTGGCTGTCTTTGTTGGCGGTTTCCGCCAGGGTCATAATTCCCTTTTTTTGTCCGCCAGGGTTGTAATGACCCCCTATATTTTATACCTAAGGAAGAGGGGGTTGGTGAGAACAATGAAAGATTCTGGCTACAGGTGAAGCACACAATTACACTAGTTCTGCTGAGTGAAAGTTTGGAAGTGTAAAAGAGTTGATGCTCAGCTCCCTGAACGCAACTGGACCTGCGCCACAAGCCTTATAAATGAGGCCCTTAGTTTGTCAGGTTCCACTTGCTTTTAAAAAATATATGAATTTCAAAGTGGTTCAGACTTCATCATCATCGGGCATTATGTTAAAATCCTTATCCTAGTGAATGGAGCCGCAAAACAAAACGCAAATAACCAATTCAACAACATAAATACCACCAAAACATTTACAAAAAATGTGTACAAGGTGCCAAGGAGCCCCATGTGTACCCAATGGGGATATGCAGTCTTTACAAAGCTGGCATCAGTCCTGGTGGGGTAGAGGATTTCATCACGATACTGCTTTGATCCTTGAACAGCCCTGGTATACAAAGACGCTTCCTTTATGGTAACATGTTATCTGCATGTTCATAGAAGGTTGTTTGTAGTCCGCAAAGCTTTGAAGCTTTCGCAGTATTGAGGAGGAAGAGATGGAGGAGGAGGATGAAGGCAGCCAGTTTCATCGACTGGATGGCGAGAGGTCAGATTTCTGCCATCTGCACATCCCTCCTCCAGTCTGTGGATGCCAGGGAAACCTCCTCTCACTGACGTTCCTTTGGCATGCCGGATCTAGCACTTCTGCTCTCCTGCCCCCACCTGGTTATCTGCTTCTCCAAAGCTGCACTTTATCGATAAATGTACATCAAGCTCTTATTTTGGTTCGTGCTTGTCCTGTCTCTGCCATTCAACGTTTTTCTTCTAAGTGAACCCTCCAGATGGTTGAAATACACCAAAACAAAACAATGTATTAATGACACCTAAAGAGACACTTATATAAGTGTTGAAGGAAGTAGCGTATATACCACACCCCTGACCTGAAAATAAAAGCTGCCAAAGTCTGATTACGAATCTCTTGAATGGTGCCCACCTCCCGCAGGTGACGTGGTGGTTTTTGCACCTATTCTGGTGCTATGCGCCCACGAGAATGGTGGGGAGGCACATTGCAGCCATCAGAGTCCTTTGCACATCGAACAGGTTGTGAAGGGGGATTTTTGTATGTCTAGGCGCTCAGACAAAATCTTCACCTTTGGATAACACTACACAAAACGTACAATTTTATGACAGCCTTCTGTTTGCTCTGGCAAGGCCTATCCAAATATTTTAAAGGTCCGCAAGTATATTGGTAGCATGTGTGCGTGTGTGTGTGTGACTTGGCGCATGCGGAGGGATGAATCATTTCACAAGGGAGGAAACACCAATGAAGAGATACAAGGGTTTAACTATATCTGGCACACAAGCAGCACACCACAGGAGGCTGACGCACGCTAGGTGATATTCGCATATTCCCGATAGACGGAACTGACAAACAGAAAGCAATAAACATGTTGCATGCTACTTCCCCCTCATGCCCTTTAACCCCAACACACTCCCTCATCCTCCTTTCTGCAGCAATCACACAATTAAAACGTGCTACTTGAAAATGCCCCTTTTAATTACTGAAATGTGAGTTTTCTTCCCTTGCCCACTCTAATGTGTCACAGCCAAGTTAGTCAAGTTATATTCACTTTCTTTAATACACTGAATTTGGTAGAAAGATTTAATGATGTGGTTTATTTCTTACCCTACTTTCTTCTCTTAGTCAGCCCTCAAACTGACAACCATCTAACTAGTAGCATCAGCTATATCTATTTAAAGTAAAACACATTCATTAAAACACAAACTGACAGCACTAACATATTGCCTAGAAATATTGCTAAAATAGAACCCAGAACAACTATTATCTAAAAGTTAAACCCTGCATAAAGTACTGTCATGGGGATTTGGACTCCTCGTGTGAAGTTTTCCAACACAGAAGACAGCACGACATCCATACAGCTGGTGCACATTACTTGTTTCCTGGTATGCTATGCCAGCCTCTTGATTACATAAAATACCAGTCTCACATCAGCAGTATGCCAGTGTGCCGCCAGGCAGCAGTTGCACTGCGCATGTCATAAGTTTCAGCATTCTTAACAATGGGCTCCATTGCTAGGAGCACGAGCCAACCCTTAGCTGTCGACCTAGCACTGCCCAAGCTCCCTTAAGATGGCCATGATATTCCTTCAATGATGGTATGTATTTCCGAAGATGTCTCAACGTATACATTAGCTATCAACTTTCTATCAATTCTTGGTTTTCTGTTGAAAATGTAAGTCTTTTAAATAGTACTTGTAGTTGGTAACTGCACAGTGCACACGGTATCCAGGGGCAAGGGAGACTTATTGCTTAGTGCTTACAATTACTCTGCAATTCGAGGTGTCAAGTTGTTCCGTCTTAGAATGACGCCATGTTTACTGCTTGTCTTGTGTTATCAAAGTGTTAGTCGACTTGGTCAAGGAGAGCAAACCAAGGCTGCTGGTACCACAGTGCACCGAGTTGTCCATAGGAAACTTACAATTCTAACCATACCCTTACGACATGAAGTCATAGTAGGACCTATTTACTGTACCAATTAATGACTAGCAAACACACATGTGACACAAATGGTGTAAAGTGTTTCAAATGAAGATGTGAGTGAAACCAAGTTTGTAACTGGTTACTTGGCGAGCCACTTGTTCGGCGATTCATTACAACTTGAAATGTTTTAAAGAGTATACACAAACTATGTATTTTTTTAGTCTTCTCTCAGCCATTTTGTACTTTCTGATTAGTTCCACCTAGGCTTTCAGAAATTAGTTTTTCAGAGCTATGGGCCTGATTACAACTTTGGCAGCCCACCATGAGACCACCAAAGTTGCGGGGAGGATGTGGTTGGTGTCCTCCCATGTGTATTACAATGTACCCGCTGGGCTGACTGGCGGGAACATTGCATTATGCATTTCCACCGAGCTGACTAGTGGGAACAGTGTAGGATATTGGCCAATATCCTAGCACTCCAACACCCTCAGAATGTGCACTGGCTAAAAAGCAAAGCAGACAGTGCGCATTCCCAGGGTGCTGGGCAGGGGGTCCCCTGCAATGCCCATGCCATGGGCATGGGCAGTGCAGAGGCCCTCCCGTGCCTCCAGTCACTTGCTTCCCAACAGCATTTTCATGGCGGGGTCCCTGCCATGAAAAGGTTGGCGGAAAGTGGTGTTGTAATCAGCCAGGCAGCGCTGAGTTCAACACCACCGTGGCTGGTTACAAGCCCGACCGCCGTCACCCCCGTTGGGATCCATGGTCTTTAGGCAGGCTTGCCTTCATAAGTTGTAATTGGGTGGCCAGACCTCCCGGAGTGTCGGGGTCCAACTGTCAACATCAGTGTGGCCTTCTTTGGACTGCCACACTTGTAATGAGGCCCTATGCCAGGGTCACACTACTGAGCACATTCCACCAAGCTCAAGCAACCTCTACAGTACTGATAAAGAATATGTAATGTGTTGTGCCCTGAAATTTGCATAAATAGAAAGTGAGGTAATCTCACATATACTACCTGCACTTGCGGCCACACTTTGCGAGTGCTCATAAAATCCAGAATGAGTGCAACCTAGATAGTCTTTTTTGAAGAGCTTCTTGGATGAGTAGATGGTTCTCTGTGTTCCTGGGTGAAATTCTGAGCATGTATGCCCTGTGCAAGGGTAAGCATAGAATCTCCAAATTCATATATTGTGGTCCTTGTTACATTTTGTAACAATAACTGTAGTTGCTTCACCAATCATTTGTCATAGGGGCTTTTGGTCAGCGGTCTTTATCCGCTGGTCTGTTAAATTGTCATTCATGCTTTGCTTCTGCCCGCCAAGGCTTGCAGCATGGGGCAATGGACCAGTCACTTCAGTCAATGGCTCCCCTTTGTGTGATGGCATTTTCCTCAGCACAATCTGCTCATCTGCCATAGAAATGGCTCCTTCTAGTGACTGAGCTGGTGGAAAGAAATCTACCTATTTTTAGATACTTCATTTTGCTTTTAAAACCCTTTTTTTCATTTATGTTTTACTTTCCCAAAGGTCCAGCAGCTCCTTGATGCTGCTACGGCTACCTTGCTGCCTCTTGAAGTGAGCCTCATCCTGCAGGTTCAATGCAAGTGACAGCCATCTTGAATGTATTTTTCATTATTTGGTAAGGAACAACTATTTTAAAAAACATTCAAGGATGTCCACCTTGTATGATCATGTGTATGAATGCATGCATATGCTTGAGGATGCAGGGATGGCTATCTTCTGTCATGGTGGAAAGGCACCTTAGCAGAAAGTCAGCTCTGGAATTCTTTCCACCAGGAACGCGTCTTACTTTGAAATGAAATACTTTTTGGAAAACAACCTGATAAGCATTGGGCTAGATGTCTTAAAGCTCCTTTTGATAAACAGATGCACCAAAGGCTTGTAATCAGTAACAAAAGCAATTACCCTTCCCTACAAATACGTCTAAACATGATTGGTGGAGCACTACACAAGTCAATGCTTTTTTTGCAATAGTACTGTAATTGCGTTCTGATTTGGAAAAACTTTTAGAAGCGAACACAATGGTATTCGTATTATCTTCCACCAGCTGGCTCAAGGCTACTCCCAAAAATACCCCACTAGTATCCACAGTTGTGATGGAATTGATACCGTCATTTTAAGCTCATAGAGCAGGAGCATTAACGTTTAAGGTTTTCAAAGACGTGAATGCAACATCTTTATTACTAGCCCACACTTATTTTACAACACTCATCACCAGTTTCCTTAAGGGTTCAATCTGAAACAGCAGAATTCAACAAGCCTTGAACAGTATTCTTACAATTTGAGAAAAAACTGCAACTGGTCCTTATAAATGAGAGTGGGACTGTTTCTTATATCTTCTACCAAGTCAGTCTTGGGTATTATACCTTCACCAGGAGCACCATGTCCTAAACACTCAATTTTATTTACCATGAACTTTCACTTCTCCCTTTTGGTTCTGTTCACTGTCAGAAAACACAAGGGTATCATTCTGATAACAAAACACGTTTTTCATAGAACCAAACATTTGAAACACCAAAATTATGAAAAACTGACCCTACAGAGGCTAACCCAAAAGGTTTGCAAAGACATCTAAACATCCCAACCCTTTGGGATGTTTAGATGTCTTTGCAAACCTTTTAAGGCTGTTAAAGGACACGAGTCCTGGTTAGCTCCTCTTGATGATAGGAAGCACTCAGCCTATGAAAAAACCCTAGTACATCCTAGTAGAGAAAACATTCCTGGATTTTGGGCAAAGGGAAACAATTCACCAAAATATTCTTGTTCCTTGACCTTAGGTTCACACATAATCTTAAATGTCTTGCTTCCATCTTAGCCTCTAAGATAGAACTCCATTGAGATGAGTCAACTGGTTTTATGGCCCCCTCAGAGCACATCTTGTCCAAATGTTCATTCAGTTAATTCCTTATGCTCAAGGGAACATTCCTCACCTTGTGAACTACCAGGACGGCTCGTGGTTTCAAAACCATTTTATGTTCTTAACCCATGCTAACACCCAGTCTAGCCTCCAATAGTGAAATATTTAACAACCAGAAATTCCAGCTAAGTCATAAGAAACATTTGACTGTTAACCTGTGATATAGAACCATCAATACCTGGTCCTAATACCATTACAAATGATGTTTGGTCTCTTCATCCTAGAACACTGTAACTTTTTTTGTTAAATCTAATTTTGTAAAGATCATTCTGTATTTCTAATTAACATTTCCTAAAAAAATAGCCCATAATATCTATGTTGAAATCACCAAAAGGCATTGTTTGAATGTCAGGAGGCGTGAGATCCACCTCACTTTAAAATACAGTTTGTTGGTTACAAGGGTAATTGGTTAACCAGAGTCCACTGAAAGCTATCTAGTTTGCATTGTGTGATGTTGACACAACTGTGGGTTTAGAGAGGATGGCATTCACACTGTCAATTTTAACCATTTGTGTAAATCTCCCCAACTCTTAAGGTGTCATGACAGATCTTACTCAGTGCTTAATTTGTGCCTATTGTTTCCGGTGCTGAGCATCTGCACTTATTTTTGAGGGCCGGGGCTTACTCTTCTGCCTCAAGCATTTGCTGTGAGCAAAAGGCACATGGGAAATTGCGGCGGAAGAGAAAAAAGAAAAAGTATCACAATGGGAGAAAGCTTCAAGAGTGAGCTGAAAGTGCAGGAAGTGTTTTTAAATGGATTGAAGAGGCCTGAGATGGCTTCAGGATTCCGCTGCCTCAGAATTTCGTGCTCGCACATTTAACTGCAGCATCCGCATGTTTAAAAGGAGGGCTTTGAGCACCAGCACCTTTTTATTTACAAATTAAGCACTGATCTTACTACTCCTTTGACAGTCTCCAGCTTCTCTTGTATAGTGGGATTTCAACAGCAAAGCAATTTCTCCTGAATTCTATTAAAGCAGTTGAACATTATCTGATCTCACAAATAGTTATCTAGAATCCCATCAAATCACAAGAAGACTCAAGGGTTCTTAGTTCAGCCAAAAATCTTTAAATCTACTCATACTGTTGTCGACGAGTACAAAATATGTGCCGTTCATCAAATATACTGGTGTCATCTTTGAAGCAGTTTTGTAGTCAATTAACCTTTTTATCATATATATCACACATCGGAAGCCAGAGGCATTAATGTAGGCAAGTGGTCAGAAATTCTATGCCCCTTCAAGTATAAACAGTCATATAATATAGCCTGTTTACTTGTAGGATTGAACTCAGTATCATAGATTGCTGTCAAGTAACTGTCAAAAGTTTTAAACTATTCTTTCCATTTAAGTTTCTGAACCCCAGGTCCAGATAAAAATCCCACAGGTATATTTTGCATTTTGTATATTAAACATTGAAGAAAGAGCAATATGAGATAATTGGGATTTGCATAAAAAATGGGGTACAATTTATATATGTATTTGTAGTAAGTTAGTGTGTAAGCATGCAATGAACACGTTAATAAGAAACAACCACCAGCATAAACTATGAGTTAATTCACCAATCACTATGATTCATACAACCAGCATTGACAAGTCATGAACAATGAGCCAGTAAGCAGGCTCTGTGGATTTCTCTCAGAGGCACAGACTGAGGGAATTAAAGGAGAGGTGAATGCTCAGAAGATTAGACATGTACAGTAGGGCACCTGAAGAGCATCCCACAGAGAGATTAAGGATCTCACCACGACTTTGGCAGTCTGACGCGGTGGCGGCCGTCAAAAGACCGCCATGTTGGCAGCCATCCAACCGCCATTAAGAGATACACAGCTCACACCGCAAAAACACAGCCAATTTCCCGAAATTGCCAGGACACTGAAGGACGGAAAAAAGGCAGTTAGACCACCAGCACCGCCAGCCCGAAAAAAACCAAACTATCTAATTATGATCCACAAATCACGAGAGCGGTTCTTCCATGGTGGAAAACCATTGGTGATGCGAACCGCTGCGATCTGAATTCACATCAGTCAGAACACTACATCACATTGGATAGTTCAAATACCCCATACCTGACACACATCCACACACCCGACACACCTACACACTGCACTATAAAACACACCTGTGCACAACCCTCAATCCTTTGCAACCAGAAGGCCACTCACATCCAGACTGTAGCAAAGAAATTGTAACTACCTAAACAAACAATAGGCACCCCTACACATTACACTCAGCACACATCCCACACTAGCACAACATACACAACACACAATTTACAAAACCATGCAATATACAACAACCGCCACCCACACCTCATCACAAACATTTTTCATCCATTTTTTCACTACCTCACTATCTTTACCACCACTGCCACGTCCCCACAAAAACATCCATATTTCACTGATGATGAGTTGAGGGTCATGGCGGACGAAATTGTCAGGGTAGAACCATATCTATTAAGAGCACAGGTCCAGCAAACATCAATAGCCAGGAAAATTGAGTTGTGGCAAAGGATAATTGACAGGGTGAATGCAGTAGGCAGTTACCCACGCACAAGGGAGGACATCAGGAAGAGGTGGTACAACCTCAGGGGGAAGGTTTGTTCCATGGCATCCAGGCACCAACTGGAAGTTCTCAAGACTGGCGATGGGCCCCAACTTATCCCCCACAGTTCACATCATGGGAGGAGAAGGTCTTGGACATTGTGCATCCTGAGGGCCTGACAGGAATATCTGGGGGTGTGAAGTCGGGTAAGTAACAACAACATTCATGTCACCAAACAGTTTTGTCTTACATGCTCACTCATCTCCTTTTCCCACCCCAATGACCAAACCACCCACCACCCCCTGTCCAAATCTCCAAATACCCCTCACTGCCATGCCACAGGACAAGAAAAATCACCTTGGGCCACACTGTTTGTGAAGGGCATGTGAAGTCCTGGGAATTGACACCACTACAACTCTCAGGCACTGTACCAACATTAACAAAATTAGAACCGTGCACTAAATTTGAAATGTCTTGCATGTGAAACTAACACTCAAAGTAATCCATCCTGAATGGTCCACCATTTAACAGTTCATGGCAATGAAAGCTATGCAATGGTCCACTACAAGTACCATTACAAGCAAATCACAGCTACAACTGTGTCCCACACCAAACTAAACTGAGAGAAACATCTCTAATAATGTCATATACTCACCTGGGGGGACACCTACATGGCAAACTAGATGCACCTGCAGTACATCCAGACAGAGGCCCATGTCAAATAGTAAAATCTATTGTGTGTGTCAGCTGTGATACCTTTATGCATTGTTCTGCTTCTAGTTGGCTCAATGATGCCGTACACCTTACTAGGAGAGAAATGTACATTGTCATGTCTTCACTCAGGCAAGATATGAGGGTATTTACAGCCATTTAAACACTAAAATATCGAAGAGCATGGAGCATGCTGTATGCAATTGCAAACCTCTGTGTCCCACATTGCACTAACCCAGATTAAGTAGCAGCTGTCATTGTCTTGTCAGGGGATCATGTAAAGGCAGTGTGTACATCTCACATACCATGTTTAGTTGTCTAATTTATACATCACTTGTTGTATCACTTACACCAACTGTGTGTTCCACTTCTCCTACAGGCAACCTTGCCATCCCCAACATGGAGAGGACGCCAGAGACTGACACTTCCCCTCTGGATGAAGGCCCCAATGAGGAAAACAGGCTTGGATGTCTGGACACTGAGGACAAAGGTGGCCCATCAGGGACACCTGGTCAGTCAACAACTGTCAGCCTTACCCTGCCAGCCCTGTTGCAACTACATCACAGGCAACTATTCACCCCCAAACCTGTGTCCCAATGACAGTCTCTTCCATCATGTGCCCATGTAGCCCCGTACAGGTACCTGGGTCTCCTAATGTAACCCCTGACAATGATGGTCCTGCCACCAGTGGGAGTGGGCACATCAGGGACACAGGTAAGTGGGGATAGGGTGCGTGGACAGGACGTTGTGAGCCAGAGGATGGGGACTCCAAGGGATACAACTGACCAGGAGACCATCTTCCAAGTCTTGGGAGCCTAACAAAAT
This sequence comes from Pleurodeles waltl, assembly GCF_031143425.1. Lineage (NCBI taxonomy): Eukaryota > Metazoa > Chordata > Amphibia > Caudata > Salamandridae > Pleurodeles > Pleurodeles waltl. The sequence continues at coordinate 641,218,543 of NC_090436.1, read as the reverse complement.
TCCCAAGCATGATGGGCTAGGTACTGATCATGATGTGGAGATCAGACAGCTGCAGAGGGACAACCACCAGGACACCATACAGCAGTGGCAGGCCCAAAATGCCATCTGGGCTTCCATTGCTGGGGTGCTGAGGGACATGAACAGTACCCTGAGTAGGTTTGCCACCCAACATCAGGCCTCCTCCATTAGCCATGAGACATCAGGCCCCTCAACATCTGTGGCTGCTGGTGGAATTGAGGATCTGCCAGGGGAAGGGAATGCCTCAAACACCCCACCCTCTGTAGCAGAAGAACCCCCCACAAACATGGACATCCACCCAGACATCCAGGAGGAGCAGATGCCAAGACTAAACCCACTGCCAGAAAGTGAACCTCTCCTGATTGGTTTCCCTTGTGTGTCACTGATACGCCCTGTTGACTATTCCGATACCTAACTCCATTTTCCTATGGTGCAAGGACACTGGACTTGTGTTTCTAAATGGTGTAGCAGCTACCCTGATGATTTCATCCACCATGACTGAACCCTTCACTGTTAACTTTATTTCATTTCTGTTTCAATTCACTCATTTTGTTGTGCACTCCCCAATAACTATCACTTAACCACAGATCCTTTGTAAGTGTGATGTATCAACCATATACAACTGTCATGTATGACAACTATTGTACCACAATGTTCTTCTCCAATGTTATACGTTTGGAATGGTCATCATACATGTACTGGACAACCAGGATACATAATACATTGGGATTGTAGCATAGACATGACACAAGTCACCTGTATTGTACATCCCCACATATTGATTTGGAGAATGGCAATCAGCACATTGTGAAGTCATGCTGTGGACTTCAGTGTTCCAGCTTAGGTGTCATTCACTACCAACCCACAGAATACAGAAGTTAGGGAAATGTCAGTCTATCACCATCCCAGGAGGCAGACAGGTTTATTTCAATGTATCATCAACTAAAGCCTTATCACATACCTATACCTTATCTTCCCAAATTATCATACCCATTGAAACAGACAGAGGTCAGTACTAATCTCCCCAGTCATGGAACCTTCTACTTACCATGGTCAGGTCTCTGTAGGCTTGCCACTTACCTATGTCAGTCTTCAGTCACATGCACATTGGTCTGCAATTAGGGAAAGATACTGACAGCTATGCACAAGCTAGGTCACATACAACACAAACCATAATGATGGTAGAGTTTCTGGATACAACATTATGACATGTGTTAGAAACAAATGGATGCACACATAGCACCATTTGAGCCACCTTCAATACTAAACAGGTCTTTTTTGTGGAAAAGGACACTTCCAAACCACTGTCCTGGCAGTCTCGGCATGGAACTCACAAACCACAAATCTCATGCTAAACAGTACCTGATTTAATCAATGTCAACCTCTCATGTCAGTCTGCAAATCCCACCTGCCTGTGACACTGTCTAAGAATGCCAAATGAGGATGAGCCAAACAGCCAATCTGCAAATCTGTGACTGACAATGATAAGGTACAGGCCACAGTGGAATACTAACATCACATTGTCAATTCATGACTAAAAATGTGACCTTTCTAAACAATTGACTGTGTACATAACAGTTCTGTACACAATTCCAAGTAACATTCAGCATGCATATCTGAGTCATGGGCTTTGGAGCCACTTAAGATCACACTGATGGTGGTAAAAAGAACATTACATGGCATACCCCATGGAATCTCTATTGTAACATCACATCACATACCTTGAGTCAGTTGAAGTACTGATTGATGACATCTGCCCTGATATCTCCAGCTTTATCCTCATCACGCTCATCCTCACTTGGCAAATCTGCATTTCCACCCACAGGACCTGCTGGCTCCCCCTCATCTGCTATGAATGATATCTGACTTCCCAGGACAAGGTTGTGGAGCATGCAGCAGGCAACAATTCTTTGACATACCTTGTTGGGTGAGTAGAGGAAGGCTCCTCCAGATTTGTCTATGCTGCAAACTCTTGCCTTCAGGAGCCCAAAAGTCAGCTCCATGGCACGCCTTGTCCTTCCATGGGCCTTATTGAAGTGGACTTCCCCTGTGTGGTTGGGTACCTCACTGGTGTCAATAACCAAGGACGGTTTGGGTAGCCAGAGTCCCCAGTAAGGTATAGTGACACCAATCCAAACCTTAATCTTGGACATCCACATATATGATAGCAGGAAAAAAGGTACAGACACTCATGACATACATGACTTACCAACCAGCCAGGCCCTCTCTGTGTGTAGTCGTGTCATCAGCAGTGGGATGTTGCTGTTCCTTCAGCATGATGAAGGAATCATGGACTGATCGTGGATACCTTGTCAGCCGAGCCAAACAGACCACCTGGACGTTTATGGAATGGAAGTTTTTCCTGTTCCTATATACCTGTTCATTTGCACTTGGGGGAACCAAGTCTACATGGGTGCCATCTGTCGCTCCAACCACATGTAGGATGTTTACCAAAGCATAGATATCTGCCTTTACATGGGCCAACTCCTCACTTTGGGGAATTCTGATGTAGGTGTCCAGGTGTTTTAGCAATGCAGACAGAACATCCTTCAAAACCAGACTGAACATGGGCTGAGACATCCCTACAGTTAGGGCCACTGTATTCTGAAAGGAGCCAGTGGCCAGGGAAGTGCAGCACTAACATAACTTGAATGATGGGAGGTATGCAATTGGGATTGTGAACGACATGCATCAGATCTGGCTCCAACTGATGACATAGATCCATAATTGTATGCCTATCCAGGCCAGATATTTGGATTACATGTCGCGCCTCCATGGTCTGCAGGTCTGCTAGTGGACGGTACCCTGGAGGTGGTCTTGCTCTCCTCAGGCCAGGGTAACTATGTGAGACAACACCAGAATGTCTGTGAATGACTCAACTATACATGATAAGTATGATCACAGTGAATATGTGATATTCAGCACATAGCAAGTGTACTGGATTAAAATCCCCTAAACCCTTGCATGTACTCTACATGGAGATACATGTCACTGAAAGTGAAAGTTACATCAACCCCGTTGACTGTTACACATATTTGCTGCACCTATACCATCTTCAGATTGTCATTTGTATGGTGACAACACTGTTTTATGTACATAGCCCAAAATACCTAATTTCACTTCCTCTACTAATGACATGCACATTAATACTTCTAAACAGTAAGCCTGCACTTTACACATTGTCATAGATATGAGTTTTCAGTAAATGACACAACTTTCATAACTTCATCATACATATTTGAGCCCTAAAATGGCAGCTGCCTGATCTACTGTACTGAACATCAGGAAGTGACCTGATTCCATTGGCAGATGTCGTCAGGCAGTTACAACTGCAGTGGACATTTCCATTGGACCACATTGCTGCCTTTGGCAGACTTGGGTCAATGGCGACGTCCACCGGAGGTGATGGTCCTATATGTGGCGGACGTGACCGCCATCTTCTGCATAATCCCTCACTTGACTCCTGACACTGCTGCCAGCAAGACCTTCACAATCTGAGCTGCAGTGTACTGCCTCTGGGAGCAATCATGCCATGTCCTGCAGGTGAGAGGGCCCCTGCCTTCTCTCCGAAAGAGTTGGACAAGCTTGTGAAGGAGATCCTACCCCTATATGACCAGTTATATGGTGCATGGAGCAGGTGAGTCCAATGCAATACCAATGGGTGAAAGGTAGAGTGTATGATGATGTGGATGACATATGCAGGAATGAAGGATTGAGCTATCATGTGTGTGTGTAGTTAGTATTGTGTACTTGTGCATAGAAAGACTGTTATCCTTGATACATAGTAGGCAGTGTGTGATGTATGTACCCTGATCCACATATGTACATTACAGCATTTCCATCAATGATGGTGTGACAAATAGTTGTAGAGATGTACCATTTTAAGGACATACTTGTGGTCTGGTCATATGTATCTAGCTACTACCTGGTACTGGGAATGCATGTTTTATGCCTGAGTCCACTACACACATGGCCTGACTGCAGAGGGTGACTTACAAAAGAGTTTAAAGAGTGAGGAAGGGTATGTTTGGCTACTTGCACTAACCTGGTTGTTCACCATACTTGTTTTGGGATGGAGCATGTCCACATGACTTTCTCCTCTTGTCTGTGTCATCCATGCAGGTCAATGCCCAACAGAAAAAGGGGATCTGGCATGCCATTGCCAAGAAAGTGCAGCCCCTGGGGGTCCACAGCCAGCAGAGCACCCACTGTAGAAGGCGGTGGGAAGACCTGAGATGCTGGGCCCATAAGACTGCTGAGGCCCAGCTGGGGATGTCCTCCCAAGGAGGAAGGGGTGCCCGTCAGACTTTGACCACCCTAATAGCCTGCATATTGATGGTGGCCTATTCTGAGTTGGATGGGCATTTGAGAGCAGCACAGCAGCCACAAGGGGGTGAATACTGACTACACTCATTTACATTCCTTTTCAAGGTCAGTGTATGATGTGAAAGCCTCTGAGCTGTGACAATGTGGTAGGAGCAAAGGTAAAATGTCCCCAAGGAACACCTAGATGTAGAGTCCTCAACTTTGGTACATAGATGTTCACATTGTATCATGTATAGGGACACATTCCTCACCTATGTCATCCCTTCGGTACAGTAGCATATGATGTTGCACATGTGACTGTGTCATATGTGTACCACTGTACTGCTCTTATACCCTGCTGGTTGTTCCTTGTCACCTACAGATCTATACTCCCAATATCCTAATGGTAAGTTGTCCAGGTCTCTGCCCTCTGTCCATTCAAATGCCCCTTGATTCATCTCTATGTGCAATATAGAGTCTGACAAGTTGAGAACATGCCTTCTATTCCTGAGGTTTCCAATGAGTGTCAATGTATTGTGAGGCTGTAATTTCAATCTGACATTTTGCATGCCACACTTGCTGCACTTACTCGGATCTGTTAGGAGATGTCCTCATTGGTAAGTGAGGACTAAACATTGGCACATGTGATGTTTCATCAGAATAGATATCCTGCATGTACTAAACCATGGTAGTGTAACTAGACTCCTAGTGCAACTCATATAGTTGATATGAAAGCTCAGAATATTAGTACCATGTACATGTTTCCTGGATGGTAAGTGGCTACACAGCAATTTCCTATTCCAAAGTGTTGTGGGCATGCTAAATAGGCCACTACTTCTTATAAATAGGTACAATCTACAATGGTTTTTGCCAAAATCATGTGTACATTGTTAAGTCCCGCCATATATCAACATTGTGATGCAACTTAAACATACTTACTTTTGTCACTGTGGTTTGTTTCGAAGGCTTTTGGTATGGAATCCTATTGTTTGTACTGACTTCATTGTGTTGCAGGTGTGGTATTTCACCTCCACATGTTGTTGGAATGGTATGTGTAGTCAGTCATTTGGCTTGCTTCAAGGTGTATGTCTCTATCATGTTAAGCTCAGAAGTGTGTTGTGGTATTGTAAAGTTCATATACAGATGTAAGATTGCTCATGTCTGAAGTGTGGCTAGTGATGTTGGCACTTGTATGGTGGGCTATTGATGTTACCACTCATCATGATTAGTTGTACTCTATGTGGCCTTCATGCACAAGACAGGTGTACATTGTATGTAGGGTGTTGGTATGGTACCTGGGGTTGTCTGTGGGTTAATCCTGTGGGCTAAGTTGGCCCCTATAAGTGTACATGACTTTGTTTACAGGTGGAGAATGACTAAGATGAGTAGCTCCACAAAGTATGTATCATCCTTTCCTACATGACTATTAGGACATGTATTGGTGACATGTGTTTAGGCTTTATCATACTCCAAGTAATGAAAAGGCAGGTATAGTTGTTGGATGGTTGCAAATGTCAATTGTGAAGGTTGTGGACTCTGTGACATTAAATGGTTTTGGCTTGTATGCAAAATGCTGACTTGTGTTTGGCATATGATGTGGTTCCTTTCCTGGTACATAACATCAGCCAATGATGTGGGTATGTGTGGATTTTGTGTATGTGATATGTTGAAATTAATGTTACCACTATTTCCAGTTGCTTAGTTGTTGGTTGACTATGTTGCTGTGGATAGGGACTCAGATTCATGCTGGCAAGCCAGGGTGTCATGGAATGGTTATTCCGATACCTCTACTGACATGATGGTATAGTAGGTGTGTGACAATGTTGTAATGTAGGGGTATAGATGGTATCTAGTTGTGATATGATGTTGGCACTGGGTGTAGTACAAGTGGTTGTAAAGTGATTGATGTGTACAGTGTGATGTTAGTGTTTGAAAATAATATGATAACCCTTCCTCTCTATCTGTTTTCCAGTTCAGCATCGGCAGGCAAAGGAGACGGGGCACAGTAGAGTGGGGAACATGTACCCAAGACATCCACAGCAACACCTTAGACAACCACCCCCCCTCATTCCACACCAAAACCCTTTTGCCATGATTGTCCCTGTGTGTCAAAAAAGCCTTCATTTCAGAGTTTTCACTTTTCCCTACTCCTCTCCCTTCGTGAGACCCCTAAAAATTCTGTTTCCATCCCCAAGTCCGTCCCTTCCATCTCCAAGTCCTCCCCTCCCCTCTGCAAGTCCCCATTCCCCTCCCCCTACCGAGAAGTCTACCACTCCCAAAAAAAGCCAACCCTCCCCCAAGCATAAACCTAAACCCCCCTCCCAACCTAAACCAAACCCCCCCCCCACACCCCCCCTCGGCCATCTCCCGATAATCCCTGAGCTGCCTGCCCCCTTTATGCCCCTACCTTTAGAGGTTACATGGCAGTCAGGAGTCAAGTTTGGGGCACACAGATATGCACTGTGTGCATACAGAATATTGTGAGAGGACTGACCTATGGTCTTTGAGTTTCAAATTTCACTTTAAAAAAATATAAATACAACCAACCTGTTGTTGGTTTTGTGGTTAAATCTCTGTCATGCATTTCTTTTCCTAGTGTGGAGTTGTTCCTGGCTGACATTGGTTGTGTTTCAGTATTTGTGTGTGTGTGGTGCTTGTGCTACCTGCATTGTTTGGGCAGTATGTGAGGCTGTGTGTTGTGCTTTTGTCCCACAGTGTGTGTTGTGTGATGGGCATGTGTCTGTTCCAAACATTTTGTTGGCATGCTATTGAGTGGTGTTTGTGTTGAGATGTGTTTGTTGCTGTGTTGTGTGACTTGGTGTGTTTTGACAGTGTACATGTGCATGTTTAGTGCATGGTATGATAGATACTAAGTTCTGTGTGTGATGTGTATGTCAATTGGTAAGTTGTATGGCTGTGTGATTGTGTGTGTTCATTTGCTGTTGGTTGTATACTGTGTTGTATATGTGATGTGTCCCTGGATAGTGTCTATTGTGAGTGCTGGCCAACATTTTGACAATGGTGTGGTTGTGGTGTTGTGTGTTATTGTGTGTAACTGGGCCTGTGCTGTGTTTCCATGCATAAGTGTGTGTTTTTGACGTGTGTGTGTGTGCGTGTGTGTGTTGGCCTTAGTGGTGTACTGTGTATGTGCAGGTGTGTGTGGCTGTATGTGAGTGTGCGTGTCAGTGTGTAGTAACATGTGGTTGTCTCCCTCGCACCCCCTTCCCCATGGAATATTGTAACAGTTAAGTGTGTGTACGTACTGTTGTCATCTGCAGCAAAGATTCTGGAGTCTTTGTGCGAGCAGGAGCTAGGCGGGATGACGTGTAGTTCTGGTTCCATGGTGGCTCCGGACGAGTATGGCTTCCTGAAGATGAGTGTTTCCTTTTATGCAGTTTGTTTCCACCTGGGTTTCCGTGGTGGTGCAACCGCAGCGAAAACCTTGGCGGTGTGCTGCCTCGTAATCTGACCAGCGGTAACAGGTTATCCTCTGGCCTGCAGGTGCCTTCCGTCGTCCGTTGCGGTCTGACTGCAGTGGCGGTGCCGGCGGTGCTTTGGCTGTATTCTGTTGGGAATACCACCATGGTCATAATTTGGCAGTCTTCTCCACCAGCCTGTTCACCGTACGACCACCACCGCCAACACGGCGGTCCTGAGACTGCCAAAATCATAATGAGGCCCTAAGTGCTGTACTGATGACTGCTAGTAAAGTAGCATGTTGTTGTGAAAAGCTGGGGAACAGCCGCAGTGAGAAGATTTTGCGCAGTGATGAGTTATCAGGCCCCGCAGCCAAACCCTCCCATTCCCAATCCACTATATATAAAGCAGATGTACCATCTTTCCCCAAAAATCACCAATAATTTTAACCGGTTCTGTGCCTTGGACGAGATGATCTCGTCCAAGGCTACAGTTCCCCTGTGCCTTGGACGAGATCATCTCGTCCATGGCACAGGGGAACTTGGGGGCGCGCTAGCGCGCCCCCGTGCACCCCACTTCCCCCCCCCAAGTCGGAATGGAAGGGGAAGACCTTCCCCTTCCACCCCCGACACCCCCCACCCCCCCTGTGACGTCAGCGCGCGAGCGCGCGCTGATTTGTCACAGGGGCCTCCCTAGTCGCGCTGGAAGCTCTGCTTCCAGCGCGATTGAAAAAGAAATGCAAAAGCATTTCTTTTTCAATCACTTGGGAGGCCCGGAGGGGCTTCAAAGGGAAGGAAAAGTATTTCCTTCCCTTTGAAGTCCCTCCGAGGGTTTCAAAAGCCGGATTGCTTGCAATCCGGCTTTTGAAACCCCACTAGACACCAGGGATTTTTTTTTTTTTATTGAAACTGACAAAAGGGAGCGACCCCTTGGGCAAGGGTCGCTCCCAGGGGGGGCATTTTTTTGAGAAGGCCTTTTCTGCCCCCAGGAGGGGCAGAAACCTCTAGGCACCAGGGACCATTTTTTTTTTTTTTTTTTTTTTATGTTTCATTTCTTTTTTTTTTGGTGGGGAGCGACCCCTTAGGCAAGGGTCGCTCCCAGGGGGGGCATATTTTCGGGAAGGCCTTTTCTGCCCCCCCTGGGGGCAGATCGGCCTACTATTAGGCCGATCTGCCCCCAGGGGGGGCAGAAACCTCTAGGCACCAGGGACCATTTTTTATTTTTTATTTTTTTATGTTTCATTTTTTTTTTTTTTGGTGGGGAGCGACCCCTTAGGCAAGGGTCGCTCCCCTTGGGGGAAAATTATATTTTGGCCATTTCTGCCCCCCTTGGGGGCAGATTGGCCTATTTTGATGAGGCCAATCTGCCCCCAAGGGGGGTAGAAACCACTAGACACCAGGGAGTTTTTTCTTTGCGTGAATTTCACGCAAAGGGAGTGACCCAGAGGCAAGGGTCGCTCCCTGGGGAGGAGGGCAATTTATTTTAGGCCATTTCTGCCCCCCCTGGGGGCAGTTCGGCCTATTATTAGGCCGAACTTCCCCCAGGGGGGGGGCAGAACCCTCTAGGCGCCAGGGCAATTTTTTTTTTGTGTTTTTTTTTTTTTTGTTGTTTCTTTTTTTAGAGATGGGGAGCGACCCATCAGGCAAGGGTCGCTCCCCTGGGGGGCAAATTGTATTTAGACCATTTCTGCCCCCCTGGGGGCAGATTGGCCGATTTTAGGTCAATCTGCCCCCAAGGGGGCAGAAACCACTAGGCACCGGGGATTTGTTTTTTGGCGCCAATGTCACGCAGGGGGAGCGACCCCGTAGGCAAGGGTCGCTCCCAGGGGCGGGGGTGGGGGCTGGGGGGGCAAATTTATTTTAGGCCATTTCTGCCCCCCCTGGGGGCAGTTCGGCCTATTATTAGGCCGAACTGCCCCCAGGGGGGGGGCAGAACCCTCAGGGCACCAGGGCAAATTTTTTTGTTGTGTTTTTTTTTTTTCTTTTTTTTTTTTTTTCGAGATGGGGAGCGACCCATCAGGCAAGGGTCGCTCCCCTGGGGGGCAAATTGTATTTAGGCCATTTCTGCCCCCCTTGGGGCAGATTGGCCGATTTTAGGTCAATCTGCCCCCAAGGGGGCAGAAACCACTAGACACCTGGGATTTGTTTTTTGGCGCCAATGTCACGCAGGGGGAGCGACCCCGTAGGCAAGGGTCGCTCCCGGGGGCGGGGGTGGGGGCAAATTTATTTTAGGCCATTTCTGCCCCCCCTGGGGACAGTTCGGCCTATTATTAGGCCGAACTGCCCCCAGGGGGGGGGGCAGAACCCTCAGGACACCAGGGCAAATTTTTTTGTTGTGTTTTATTTTTTGTTTGTTTGTTTTTTTCGAGATGGGGAGCGACCCATCAGGCAAGGGTCGCCCCCCTGGGGGGCAAATTGTATTTAGGCCATTTCTGCCCCCTGGGGGCAGATTGGCCTATTTTAGGTCAATCTGCCCCCAAGGGGGCAGAAACCACTAGGCGCCTGGGATTTGTTTTTTGGCGCCAATGTCACGCAGGGGGAGCGACCCCGTAGGCAAGGGTCGCTCCCGGGGGCGGGGGTGGGGGCTGGGGGGGGGAATTTATTTTAGGCCATTTCTGCCCCCCCTGTGGACAGTTCGGCCTATTATTAGGCCGAACTGCCCCCAGGGGGGGGGGGGCAGAAACCTCTAGGCACCAGGGCCAATTTTTTTTTTTTGTTTGTTTGTTTTTTTAGAGATGGGGAGCGACCCATCAGGCAAGGGTCGCTCCCCTTGGGGGGCAAATTGTATTTAGGCCATTTCTGCCCCCCCCCCCCGGGGGCAGATTGGCCGATTTTAGGTCAATCTGCCCCCAAGGGGGCAGAAACCACTAGGCACCGGGGATTTGTTTTTTGACACCAATGTCACGCAGGGGGAGCGACCCCGTAGGCAAGGGTCGTCCCGGGGGCGGGGGTGGGGGCTGGGGGGGGGAAATTTATTTTAGGCCATTTCTGCCCCCCCTGGGGGCAGTTCGGCCTATTATTAGGCCGAACTGCCCCCAGGGGGGGGGCAGAACCCTCAGGGCACCAGGGCAAATTTTTTTTTTTTTGTTTGTTTTTTTCGAGATGGGGAGCGACCCATCAGGCAAGGGTCGCTCCCCTGGGGGGCAAATTGTATTTAGGCCATTTCTGCCCCCCTTGGGGCAGATTGGCCGATTTTAGGGGGCACATCGGCCTATTATTAGGCCGAACTGCCCCCGGGGGGGCAGAACCCTCTAGGCGCCAGGGCAATTTTTTTTTTGTGTTTTTTTTCTTTTTTTTTTTCTTTTTTTAGAGATGGGGAGCGACCCATCAGGCAAGGGTCGCTCCCCTGGGGGGAAAATTGAATTTAGACCATTTCTGCCCCCCTGGGGGCAGATTGGCCGATTTTAGGTCAATCTGCCCCCAAGGGGGCAGAAACCACTAGACACCTGGGATTTGTTTTTTGGCGCCAATGTCATGCAGCGGGAGCGACCCCGTAGGCAGGGGTTGTTCCCGGGCAGGGGCAGGGGGGTCTTGGGGGGTCAAATTTATTTTAGGGCATTTCTGCCCCCCCCCGGGGCCGGCTGAGCGAGAGGCCAAACTCCACAGGTAGGCACTTTGCAAAAAACACCTCTGTTTTCTGTGAAAAAATATGTTCTGTCCACGTTGCCCTTTGGGCCATTTCCTTTCGTGGGCGCTAGGCCTACCCACAGAAGTGAGGTACCATTTTTATCGAGAGACTTAGGGGAATGCTGGGTGGAAGGAAATTTGTGGCTCCTCTCAGATTCCAGAACTTTCTGCCACAGAAATGTGAGGAACATGTGTTTTTTTAGCCAAATTTTGAGGTTTGCAAAGGATTCTGGGTAACAGAACCTGGTCCGAGCCCCGCAAGTCACCCCTCCTTGGATTCCCCTAGGTCTCTTGTTTTCAGAAATGCACAGGTTTGGTAGGTTTCCCTAGGTGCCGGCTGAGCTAGAGGCCAAAATCTACAGGTAGGCACTTCGCAAAAAACACCTCTGTTTTCTTCCAAAATTTTGGATGTGTCCACGTTGCGCTTTGGGGTGTTTCCTGTTGCGGGCGCTAGGCCTACCCACACAAGTGAGGTATCATTTTTATCGGGAGACTTGGGGGAACGCTGGGTGGAAGGAAATTTGTGGCTCCTCTCAGATTCCACAACTTTCTGCCACAGAAATGTGAGGAACATGTGTTTTTTTAGCCAAATTTTGAGGTTTGCAAAGGATTCTGGGTAACAGAACCTGGTCCGAGCCCCACAAGTCACCCCTCCTTGGATTCCCCTAGGTCTCTAGTTTTGAGAAATGCACAGGTTTGGTAGGTTTCCCTAGGTGCCGGCTGAGCTAGAGGCCAAAATCTACAGGTAGGCACTTCGCAAAAAACACCTCTGTTTTCTTCCAAATTTTTTGATGTGTCCACGTTGCGCTTTGGGGTGTTTCCTGTCGCGGGCGCTAGGCCTACCCACACAAGTGAGGTATCATTTTTATCGGGAGACTTGGGGGAACGCTGGGTGGCAGGAAATTCGTAGCTCCTCCCAGATTCCAGAACTTTCTGCCACAGAAATGTGAGGAACATGTGTTTTTTTAGCCAAATTTTGAGGTTTGCAAAGGATTCTGGGTAACAGAACCTTGTCCGAGCCCCGCAAGTCACCCCATCTTGGATTCCCCTAGGTCTCAAGTTTTCAGAAATGCACAGGTTTGGTAGGTTTCCCTAGGTGCCGGCTGAGCTAGAGGCCAAAATCTACAGGTAGGCACTTCGCAAAAAACACCTCTGTTTTCTTCCAAAAATTTTTATGTGTCCACGTTGCGCTTTGGGGTGTTTCCTGTCGCGGACGCTAGGCCTACCCACACAAGTGAGGTATCATTTTTATCGGGAGACTTGGGGGAACGCTGGGTGGAAGGAAATTTGTGGCTCCTCTCAGATTCCAGAACTTTCTGCCACAGAAATGTGAGGAACATGTCTTTTTTTAGCCAAATTTTGAGGTTTGCAAAGGATTCTGGGTAACAGAACCTGGTCCGAGCCCCGCAAGTCACCCCTCCTTGGATTCCCCTAGGTCTCTAGTTTTCAGAAATGCACAGGTTTGGTAGGTTTCCCTAGGTGCCGGCTGAGCTAGAGGCCAAAATCTACAGGTAGGCACTTTGCAAAAAACACCTCTGTTTTCTTCCAAAATTTAGGATGTGTCCACGTTGCGCTTTGGGGTGTTTCCTGTCGCGGGCGCTAGGCCTACCCACACAAGTGAGGTATCATTTTTATCGGGAGACTTGGGGGAACGCTGGGTGGCAGGAAATTCGTAGCTTCTCCCAGATTCCAGAACTTTCTGCCACAGAAATGTGAGGAACATGTGGTTTTTTAGCCAAATTTTGAGGTTTGCAAAGGATTCTGGGTAACAGAACCTGGTCCGAGCCCCGCAAGTCACCCCATCTTGGATTCCCCTAGGTGTCTAGTTTTCAGAAATGCACAGGTTTGGTAGGTTTCCCTAGGGGCCGGCTGAGCGAGAGGCCAAACTCCACAGGTAGGCACTTTGCAAAAAACACCTCTGTTTTCTGTGAAAAAATATGTTCTGTCCACGTTGCCCTTTGGGCCATTTCCTTTCGTGGGCGCTAGGCCTACCCACAGAAGTGAGGTACCATTTTTATCGAGAGACTTAGGGGAATGCTGGGTGGAAGGAAATTTGTGGCTCCTCTCAGATTCCAGAACTTTCTGCCACAGAAATGTGAGGAACATGTGTTTTTTTAGCCAAATTTTGAGGTTTGCAAAGGATTCTGGGTAACAGAACCTGGTCCGAGCCCCGCAAGTCACCCCTCCTTGGATTCCCCTAGGTCTCTTGTTTTCAGAAATGCACAGGTTTGGTAGGTTTCCCTAGGTGCCGGCTGAGCTAGAGGCCAAAATCTACAGGTAGGCACTTCGCAAAAAACACCTCTGTTTTCTTCCAAAATTTTGGATGTGTCCACGTTGCGCTTTGGGGTGTTTCCTGTTGCGGGCGCTAGGCCTACCCACACAAGTGAGGTATCATTTTTATCGGGAGACTTGGGGGAACGCTGGGTGGAAGGAAATTTGTGGCTCCTCTCAGATTCCACAACTTTCTGCCACAGAAATGTGAGGAACATGTGTTTTTTTAGCCAAATTTTGAGGTTTGCAAAGGATTCTGGGTAACAGAACCTGGTCCGAGCCCCACAAGTCACCCCTCCTTGGATTCCCCTAGGTCTCTAGTTTTGAGAAATGCACAGGTTTGGTAGGTTTCCCTAGGTGCCGGCTGAGCTAGAGGCCAAAATCTACAGGTAGGCACTTCGCAAAAAACACCTCTGTTTTCTTCCAAATTTTTTGATGTGTCCACGTTGCGCTTTGGGGTGTTTCCTGTCGCGGGCGCTAGGCCTACCCACACAAGTGAGGTATCATTTTTATCGGGAGACTTGGGGGAACGCTGGGTGGCAGGAAATTCGTAGCTCCTCCCAGATTCCAGAACTTTCTGCCACAGAAATGTGAGGAACATGTGTTTTTTTAGCCAAATTTTGAGGTTTGCAAAGGATTCTGGGTAACAGAACCTTGTCCGAGCCCCGCAAGTCACCCCATCTTGGATTCCCCTAGGTCTCAAGTTTTCAGAAATGCACAGGTTTGGTAGGTTTCCCTAGGTGCCGGCTGAGCTAGAGGCCAAAATCTACAGGTAGGCACTTCGCAAAAAACACCTCTGTTTTCTTCCAAAAATTTTTATGTGTCCACGTTGCGCTTTGGGGTGTTTCCTGTCGCGGACGCTAGGCCTACCCACACAAGTGAGGTATCATTTTTATCGGGAGACTTGGGGGAACGCTGGGTGGAAGGAAATTTGTGGCTCCTCTCAGATTCCAGAACTTTCTGCCACAGAAATGTGAGGAACATGTCTTTTTTTAGCCAAATTTTGAGGTTTGCAAAGGATTCTGGGTAACAGAACCTGGTCCGAGCCCCGCAAGTCACCCCTCCTTGGATTCCCCTAGGTCTCTAGTTTTCAGAAATGCACAGGTTTGGTAGGTTTCCCTAGGTGCCGGCTGAGCTAGAGGCCAAAATCTACAGGTAGGCACTTTGCAAAAAACACCTCTGTTTTCTTCCAAAATTTAGGATGTGTCCACGTTGCGCTTTGGGGTGTTTCCTGTCGCGGGCGCTAGGCCTACCCACACAAGTGAGGTATCATTTTTATCGGGAGACTTGGGGGAACGCTGGGTGGCAGGAAATTCGTAGCTTCTCCCAGATTCCAGAACTTTCTGCCACAGAAATGTGAGGAACATGTGGTTTTTTAGCCAAATTTTGAGGTTTGCAAAGGATTCTGGGTAACAGAACCTGGTCCGAGCCCCGCAAGTCACCCCATCTTGGATTCCCCTAGGTGTCTAGTTTTCAGAAATGCACAGGTTTGGTAGGTTTCCCTAGGTGCCGGCTGAGCTAGAGGCCAAAATCTACAGGTAGGCACTTCGCAAAAAACACCTCTGTTTTCTTCCAAAATTTTTGATGTGTCCACGTTGCGCTTTGGGGTGTTTCCTGTCGCGGGCGCTAGGCCTACCCACACAAGTGAGGTATAATTTTTATCGGGAGACTTGGGGGAACGCTGGGAAGAAGGAAATTTGTGGCTCCTCTCAGATTCCAGAACTTTCTGCCACAGAAATGTGAGGAACATGTGTTTTTTTTAGCCAAATTTTGAGGTTTGCAAAGGATTCTGGGTAACAGAACCTGGTCCGAGCCCCGCAAGTCACCCCTCCTTGGATTCCCCTAGGTCTCTAGTTTTCAGAAATGCACAGATTTGGTAGGTTTCCCTGGGTGCCGGCTAAGCTAGAGGCCAAAATCTACAGGTAGGCACTTCGCAAAAAACACCTCTGTTTTCTTCCAAAATTTTGGATGTGTCCACGTTGCGCTTTGGGGTGTTTCCTGTCGCGGGCGCTAGGCCTACCCACGCAAGTGAGGTATCATTTTTATCGGGAGACTTGGGGGAACGCTGGGTGGCAGGAAATTCGTAGCTCCTCCCAGATTCCAGAACTTTCTGCCACAGAAATGTGAGGAACATGTGTTTTTTTAGCCAAATTTTGAGGTTTGCAAAGGATTCTGGGTAACAGAACCTGGTCCGAGCCCCGCAAGTCACCCCATCTTGGATTCCCCTAGGTCTCTAGTTTTCAGAAATGCACAGGTTTGGTAGGTTTCCCTAGGTGCCGGCTGAGCTAGAGGCCAAAATCTACAGGTAGGCACTTCGCAAAAAACACCTCTGTTTTCTTCCCAAATTTTTGATGTGTCCACGTTGCGCTTTGGGGTGTTTCCTGTCGCGGGGGCTAGGCCTACCCACACAAGTGAGGTATCATTTTTATCGGGAGACTTGCGGGAACGCTGGGTGGAAGGAAATTTGTGGCTCCTCTCAGATTCCAGAACTTTCTGCCACAGAAATGTGAGGAACATGTGTTTTTTTTTAGCCAAATTTTGAGGTTTGCAAAGGATTCTGGGTAACAGAACCTGGTCCGAGCCCCGCAAGTCACCCCTCCTTGGATTCCCCTAGGTCTCTAGTTTTCAGAAATGCACAGGTTTGGTAGGTTTCCCTAGGTGCCGGCTGAGCTAGAGGCCAAAATCTACACGTAGGCACTTCGCAAAAAACACCTCTGTTTTCTTCCAAAACGTTTGATGTGTCCACGTTGCGCTTTGGGGTGTTTACTGTCGCGGGCGCTAGGCCTACCCACGCAAGTGAGGTATCATTTTTATCGGGAGACTTGGGGGAACGCTGGGTGGAAGGAAATTTGTGGCTCCTTTCAGATTCCAGAACGTTCTGCCACAGAAATGTGAGGAACATGTGTTTTTTTAGCCAAATTTTGAGGTTTGCAAAGGATTCTGGGTAACAGAACCTGGTCCGAGCCCCGCAAGTCACCCCATCTTGGATTCCCCTAGGTCTCTAGTTTTCAGAAATGCACAGGTTTGGTAGGTTTCCCTAGGTGCCGGCTGAGCTAGAGGCCAAAATCTACAGGTAGGCACTTCGCAAAAAACACCTCTGTTTTCTTCCAAAATTTTGGATGTGTCCACGTTGCGCTTTGGGGTGTTTCCTGTCGCGGGCGCTAGGCCTACCCACGCAAGTGAGGTATCATTTTTATCGGGAGACTTGGGGGAACGCTGAGTGGAAGGAAATTTGTGGCTCCTCTCAGATTCCAGAACTTTCTGCCACAGAAATGTGAGGAACATGTGTTTTTTTAGCCAAATTGTGAGGTTTGCAAAGGATTCTGGGTAACAGAACCTGGTCCGAGCCCCGCAAGTCACCCCTCCTTGGATTCCCTTGGGTCTCTAGTTTTCAGAAATGCACAGGTTTGGTAGGTTTCCCTAGGTGCCGGCTGAGCTAGAGGCCAAAATCTACAGGTAGGCACTTCGCAAAAAACACCTCTGTTTTCTTCCAAAATTTTTGATGTGTCCACGTTGCGCTTTGGGGTGTTTCCTGTCGCCGGCGCTAGGCCTACCCACACAAGTGAGGTATCATTTTTATCGGGAGACTTGGGGGAACGCTGGGTGGAAGGAAATTTGTGGCTCCTCTCAGATTCCAGAACTTTCTGCCACAGAAATGTGAGGAACATGTGTTTTTTTAGCCAAATTTTGAGGTTTGCAAAGGATTCTGGGTAACAGAACCTGGTCCGAGGCCCGCAAGTCACCCCTCCTTGGATTCCCCTAGGTCTCTAGTTTTCAGAAATGCACAGGTTTGGTAGGTTTCCCTAGGTGCCGGCTGAGCTAGAGGCCAAAATCTACAGGTAGACACTTGGCAAAAAACACCTCTGTTTTCTTTCAAAAAAATGGGATGTGTCCACGTTGCGTTTTGGGGCGTTTCCTGTCGCGGGCGCTAGGCCTACCCACACAAGTGAGGTATCATTTTTATCGGGAGACTTGGGGGAATATAGATTAGCAAAACAAGTGCTATCGCCCCTTGTCTTTCTCTAATTTTTTTCCTTCCAAATATAGGAGAGTGTATAAAAAAGACATCTATTTGAGAAATTCCCTATAATTCACATGCTAGTATGGTCACCCCGGAATTCAGAGATGTGCAAATAACCACTGCTCCTCAGCACCTTATCTTGTGCCCTTTTTGGAAATGCAAAGGTTTTCTTGATAGCAATTTTTTTACTCTTTATATTTCAGCAAATGAATTGCTGTATACCCGGTATAGAATGAAAACGCACTGTAGGGTGCAGCTCATTTTTTGGCTCTGGGTTCCTCGGGTTCTTGATGAACCTACAAGCCCTATATATCCCCGCAACCAGAGGAGTCCAGCAGACGTAACAGTATATTGCTTTTCATAATCTGACATTGCAGGGAAAAGTTACAGAGTAAAACGTAGAGAAAAATTGATGTTTTTTTCACCTCAATTTCAATATTTTTCTTTTTCAGCTGTTATTTTCTGTAGGAAACCCTTGTAGGATCTACACAAATGACCCCTTGCTGAATTCAGAATTGTGTCTACTTTTCAGAAATGGTTAGGTTTCTGGGATCCAGCATTGGTTTCATGCCCATTCCTGTCACTGACTGGAAGGAGGCTGAAAGCACAAAAAATTGCAAAAATGGGGTATGCCCCAGTAAAATGCCAAAATTGTGTTGAAAAATTGGGTTTTCTGATTCAAGTCTGCCTGTTCCTGAAAGCTAGGAAGCTGCTGAGTTTAGCACTGCAAACCCTTTGTTGATGCCATTTTCAGGGGGAAATCCACAAGCCTTCTTCTGCAGCCACTTTTTCCAATTTTTTTGAAAAAAACGAAATTTTCACTGTATTTTGGCCAATTTCTTGGCCTCCTTCAAGGGAACCCACAAAGTCTGGGTACCTCAAGAATCCCTAGGATGTTGGAAAAAAAGGACGCAAATTTGGCTTGGTTAGCTTATGTGGACAAAAAGTTATGAGGGCCTAAGCGCGAACTGCCCCAAATAGGCAAAAAAAGGCCTGGCACAGGAGGGGGAAAAGGCCTGGCAGCGAAGGGGCTAATCAAACGTATATTTCAATAATACACACAATGCAATGTTTATAAATATTGATTACGTAAAACATATTTAATACAATTTTATTAAAATACTTGTCTGTAATTCTTTCATTTTACATAGTTGTTATTACATTTTGTGGGTGAAAAATGTCAACCCAAATAGTCAGACATTATTTAAAAAAAACAAAAAAAAACATGCCTCTAAGTCTTTTTTTTACATTTTTCAGGCAAAAAAATGCAATCATAAAAACAACGATATGAAAACCTTATATTTTCTTTAAATACATTTTATAGCCACATAAAAAACAGCCATAAAACCAGCCTCCAGAGGGTGCAACATTCCCAGCTGAAGAGCAAAATATCAAGCCTAGGACATGTTTTAAAACATATGGTAAGTATTTCAGGAATCTTACTGTTTTTTTGTTTTGTTTTATGTTTCTAGGGTCTGCAGAACTCTCTACAGCACCCCACAACATTAAAAAAACAATTGGTGGTATCCCTTCTAGAAACATCACCAAAAACAAAAAATCATATAAATAGCCCTTGCATGACATTATGGGGCACTTCTTGGAGGAATAGTGCATAATAAATGAGCGGTTGCTGACGCTCATTTATTGTTCCCTTTCTGTGCATTTTTAATGATTTTTCTGGGTGTCCCGGTCCCACATTGGTCATCATTGCTCTTTATTTGCTAGGGAGTGGTGGGGGGAGCCACAGAGCTCCCTCAGCCTCATCGACTCCCTGGAAATGACACAATTTCTTGAGGCTGCACAGCAGCTGGTATTCTTTTATATATTTTTTTCTAACTTATTCTGTGTGGGTGCCAAGGGAGAGACCCTATTCCTACAGAAGCCAGCCTTATTATCTTTTTTTAAATTTTAAGGTGGGGTGCCTTGTCTCCCACCAGGGGCATTCCACAGCCGGTCCCTCAATGGGGGCTGTGGTGGGAGGCTTAGGGCCCAATAGCCCTACAAGCTCCCCTGCTTGTCCCCATCCCGGATGCAGTGGGATCTGGCCACTACATGAGAGCAGTTTTCCTTTGCTCCCACGGCATGTGAGCAATTCAGTTTTTCCCTACCTGATAGCACAGGGAGAGAAAGGTTTTCTTCTCCTAACAGGCAGAAGCATCTTTGTACTTCCACCCGATGGGAGATCATTACTCTTTCCCTGTCCGCACTCTTGGGCAGGGAAAAGATGGTGGCCCAGGGGCTGGTGCACCAAAGACACCATTCCTGGGCCAGCCGCAAGGGATGGAGTTCCCGGGCACCCTTCAGACTCAGCGGGGGGGGGGGCACACAGCCCACTACCCTTTAAAAAAATGACACCCCCAGGAGATGGAGTCCCCAGTACATTTTTAGGTTCGGGGAGGAGGGCTG
The DNA here is from genome assembly GCF_031143425.1 of Pleurodeles waltl. Lineage (NCBI taxonomy): Eukaryota > Metazoa > Chordata > Amphibia > Caudata > Salamandridae > Pleurodeles > Pleurodeles waltl. The sequence goes on along the minus strand of NC_090436.1, from coordinate 641,198,479 downwards.
CCCATCCCGCTCCCTCTAATGGTTTACACAGCTGTAGGGATGGAGTTCCTGGGGCCTTTTTAGACTCACAGAGGGTGGCTCCATGCCCCTCCCCTTTAATAAGCTTTCAGCCTTAGGGATGGGGTCCATGGGGCTTCTTAGGCGCTTGGGTTGGGGGCCCATGTAACTCCCTCCCCCTTAATACTCAGTGCGCTGACCCCTGTTGCCCAGCCAACCCTGGGAGGTAGTTTTTTAAAACACACAGGAGACTGAGTTTTTCTGTATTTAACTGTGGATTCTGGGACCCTCCACAAATTTGCGGCAACATTTTAAAAATATTGCTGGCAGGCAGGTTCCCTGGGACACCACCACCAGGCCTAGGAGGTCAGGGTATCCCTACCCTGCCCCCTTATTTCTTCACATCAGCTCTTACTATGATATATCATGATATGTATATACAAACTTTTTGAGCATTAATTGCTCACAAATATCTGAATGAATTTACATCAAACCACAAAAAGTAATGTCAGGCCAAGATCTAGTTTTCTATAAAAATTGGTGTAAAACCGTTCAGCGGTTTGGACTGTTGCTGTGTCTAAAGTCCCTATGGAATAATGAATGGGAAAAACGGGTTTGGCACCCACTCCTTTTTGTCAGCTACAAAATGAAAAACACTTTTTTTTTACAAAGCTTTATGAAAATTCATCAAACGGTGCCAAAGATATAAGCAAACTACCCCGTGGTAACCACCACTGGTTAATTTATATCATATAAAATATTAAAAAGGGAAAATTATTTTATGGTAAAATATTTCAATACTTCAATTTAAAAATAAGTGCAACTTTCATTAATGAAAGACAATGAATGTAAAAAGTTGTATACATAACGTTTTGTCATTTTGAATAGATAACAATTACATATTAACATTTTAATTTAGGTGGAATCTTCTTTAACCCCTTCACTGCCAGGCCTTTTACCCTCCTGTGCGAGCCTTTTTTTGGCTATTTGGGGCAGTTCGCGCTTAGGCCCTCATAACTTTTTCTCCACATAAGTTACCCATGCCAAATTTGCGTCCTTTTTTTCCAATATCCTAGGGATTCTAGAGGTATACAGACTTTGTGGGTTCACCTGAAGGAGACTAAAAAAATTAGCCAAAATACAGATAAAAAACGTTTTTTTTCAAAACAATCAGAAAAAAGGGCTGCAGAAGAAGGCTGGTATTTTTTCCCTGAATTTGGCATCAACAAAGGGGTTGCAGTAGTAAAATCACCATCTTCCCAGCTTTCAGGAACAGGCAGTCTTAAATTAGAAAACCCCATTTTTCAACACAATTTTGACATTTTACTGGGACATACCCCATTTTTACTATTTTTTGTGCTTTCAGCCTTCTTCCAGTTAGTGACAGAAATGGGTGAGAAACCAATGCTGGGTCCCAGAAAGCTAAACATTCCTGAAAAGTAGACAAAATTCTAAATTCAGCAAGGGGTCATTCATCTAACAGGTGAAATAAAAGAATATTGAAATTGAGGTGAAAAAAAACAGCCATTTTTCTCTACGTCTTACTCTGTAACTTTTTCCTGCGATGTCAGATTTTTTAAAGCAATATACCGTTACGTCTGCTGGACTCTTCTGGTTGGGGGGATACATAGGGCTTGTAGGTTCATCAAGAACCCTAGGTACCCAGAGCCAATAAATGAGCTGCACCTTGCAATGGGTTTTCATTCTATGCCGCATATACAGCAATTAATTTGCTGAAATATAAAAAGTGAAAAATAGGTATCAAGAAAACCTTTGTATTTCCAAATGGCCACAAGATAAGGTGTTGAGAAGCAGTGGTTATTTGCACATCTCTGAATTCCCGGGTGCCCATACTAGCATGTGAATTACAGGGCATTACTCAAATAGATGTCTTTTTTACACCCTGTCTTACATTTGGAAGGAAAAAATTAGAGAAAGACAAGTGGCAATAACACTTGTTTTGCTATTCTGTGTTCCCCCAAGTCTCCCGATAAAAATGGTACCTCACTTGCGTGGGTAAGCCTAGCGCCCGCAACAGAAAATGCCCCAAAACACAACGTGGACACATCACATTTTCACAAAGAAAACAGAGCTGTCTTTTGCAAAGTGCCTAGCTGTGGATTTTGGCCTCTAGCTCAGCCGGCACCTAGGGAAACCTAGCAAACCTGCACAGTTTTGAAAACTAGACACCTAGAGGAATCCAAGATGGGGTGACTTGTGGGGCTCTGACCAGGTTCTGTTACCGAGAATCCTTTACAAACCTCACAATTTGGCTAAAAAACACTTTTTGCTCTTATTTCAGTGACAGAAAGTTCTGGAATCACCCACCCAGCATTCTCCCAAGTCTCCCGATAAAAATGGTACCTCACTTTTGTGGATTGGCCTACTGCCCGCAAAAGGAAATGCCGTAAAACACTATCTGGACACATCAAAATTATCAAATACAAAACAACATGTTTTTGCGAGGGGGGGCACCTGCGTTTTTGGTTGTGGGCTCAGCAGCCATCTAGGGAAACCTACCAAACCCAGACATTTCTGAAAACTAGACACCCGAGGGAGTCCAGGGCGCAGTGACTTGCGTGAATCCCCCAGTGTTTTCTTACCCAGAATCCTCAGCAAACCTCAAATTTAGCTAAAAAAAAATCACATTTTCCTCACATTTCTGCGTGGGCACACCACACAGGCACAAATGTCCTACCACCCAGCATTCCCTTTGGTCTCCCAATAAAAATGATACCTCGCTTGTGAAGGTGGGCCAAGTTCTTGAGACAGGGAAGGCCCAAAAATATGTGGAAAATGAGGGGAAGCAAAGTGGGTCTAAAAGGGCAGTGTTTTATTCATACATTTTTAGTGAGACTCTGCTTTAGGCCTTGGGGCAGAATTCTTATTGGTACAGATAGTGCAATGCTAGGTGGTAGGAATTTTGTGGATTCCAGAAGTTTATATCATAGAAATGTAGGGAAAATTCATGATTTCTGGCAAAGTTGGAGGTTTGCAAGGCATTGTGGGTAAGAAAATGATGTGGGATGCATGTGAATCATTCCACCCTGGACTCCCCCAGATGTTTAGAATTCAGAAGTGTCTGGGTCTGGTAGGATTTTCCAGGTGGCAGCTTACCCACGTCCAAAAAATGCAGCTGCTCGCCATTGCGATATTGGGAGTTAGCCAAGCTCTCCTGGCCCATATGTAAAATCAAAACTGAAAAGAGTCAAATGTTCTCTTGGTTGCCATTGGGGTGGGATGCTTTAGTCTGTGGGGGAGGGGATAGAAAGATTGTTACCCTCTTCAGTTGGGGTGAGGGGCATAACAAGGCCTGTGGTGTTTTGCAGCCCCCACCCTTCTATTTTTATTTAATTCCCTGGCATCTAGTGGACTGTCTGCCATCCTGTGGGGTGGATTGTGGGAAATTACCCAATCTGCTCCCCAGGGGGCAGACAGACTTTGTTCCTATTTATGCGGTTGTAGGGGCATGGCCATGCCCTCACCCCTCTTTTAAAAAAAAATCTTCCCTGGTGTCTAGTGGAATTTCAGCCACCCCCCCCAGAGGGCAGATTAGGGGTAATAATCCCCATTGGGGGAAGAAAGGCTGTGGCCTTTTTTGGGGGGTAAAGGAGAACTGTATGGGGTCAAAGGTAAAAATACCTTCAACAAGTGATAGAAGATGTATCTGGTTACTGGATTGTTCCTGCAGTTTGATGTAGTGTTCTTTAAAGATGCATGTCTTTAACTCTTTCCTAGGAGGTTGTTCCAGATCACGGAAGCATAGCTGGAAAAGGCTTGTTGCCTTGTTTTTTTTTTACACTTCTTAGACTTCAATCTGATGGGAGCCTTGCTGCAGGTGTGCCACTAGTCACCAGAGATTGTGAGCTTCCCTGCAAGATACGTAGGGGTGCTGGTCATGATGGCTTTGTAAGTGATGCATCAGGTTCTGAAGATGTCCTTGACATGCAATGACTTTCCTCCTTGCATGTCAGTCCATTGTTTTCTTTCCATCCAAAGAATCTGCATGTGGCACATGGGGGTCCCAGGCAGGGAAATTCAGTAACAGTCACTCTGCTTTAAACAGGGCAGTGCAGCAGTCACTATGACCTTTGTAGGTGGGCTGCCATCAAGAGTTTCCAATGCCAGTCCCAGAAGAAAATAAGCCAGTGGAATTCCTGTCATATCCCTCCTTCTAGGTGAAACTGGTGTTTGGTAGGCAAGATGTGTGCCAGTTTGGGCAAATATCCCTTATTAACCAACCTCTAAATGTCCACTGATCTCTTGAGCCAGCACAGACTATGCAGGATCACACTAAGCCAGTGGAATTCCTGTCATATCCCTCCTTCTAGGTGAAACTGGTGTTTGGTAGGCAAGATGTGTGCCAGTTTGGGCAAATATCCCTTATTAACCAACCTCTAAATGACCACCGATCTCTTGAGCCAGCACAGACTATACAGGATCACACTGCAGATTTCCTTAATGTTGAAAAATGATTTGTTGATAGGATTCTGTTAAAAAAATATCATTACCTTACTGTAGTTTTAATGCCACTGAAAAACTATGAGGCACAAATCATGCCAAAATTGATATGAATTTAGGGAATATTCCATTACAGAATGTAACATTTTACTGACTACATTTCCTGTTCATCAAGAATGTTATCTCTCTTAAACCCTCTCAGTCCATGCCTACACTTATTAAAGTAGGTTTTCAATTTTTTATTATATACATACAGGAATAGAATATAAATATTAGTTCATGTTAGAAATGCTCATTGTGCACTAAGGGCCACTAAGCAGGGCATGTGTGTCTCAGGTTGAACACATAATGTATGACAGCTAATTTGACTATTATAGAAAACTAAGCACAGACAATCTACATTGTTTCTCAACCGTGTATCAGCTATGGTATGTAGTGGATATTTACAGGTCTTTTCACCAACTTCCATTTGTAGTTCATTAGTAGTATGAAAATAGTATAACTAAAATACAACAAAATGCTATTCACAAACATAAAATTGTAAATATTCACCTCTTCCTCTCCTATCTTCAGTATGGGGAATTCTTCACACACAAAAGTTTACTACTTAACAGTAAATGTGGAAGAGACCAGGATGAGCAGTTGAAAATAGTGGGGGTAATTGTTGCAACATAGGTGAGATCAAGAAAAGAGTTAGTAGGTGTTATTGGAGGGTTGAGGAGGGATTTAAGGAGGGGCAGACACCCACCCACAAAAGAGTAAACCCATTGCTGTTCATTGACTACTCTTTTAAATTTACTACAGCTAAAAAAAAGCCCCAAAACAGTAGTAAATCTACTACAGCTCAGACCCAGAGATATGTCCAGCACCACACAAAGCCACCCACATATTTAGCAAAACTCTCCCATGAAAGAGCATTGGATACAGGGTTTGTAAATGAAATATTGTAGGAAATAATGTTAAATAAATTACTTTTGACTTTAAAATTAAAATGTATTTATATACACATTTAGTTTAATGTTTAAAGTATTCTAAATAATTTTGAAAGTAATATTTTAATTATATTAAAGGTATTTTTTAACTTTTATACAATTAAAAATATATCCAGTTTTTAAATATATGTTAACCCCTTCCAAGTGGAGGATGGCTGGGAGCTGTCCTCCGCCACAGTGCTCATGTGTGTCAGACGGCTCCCAGCCGTCCTCACACACAAGCCAGGAAGTCCCTCTGGTATGGGCACCAAAGGGACTCCCTGCTGCGAAAAACAGCCTTGGGAGGTGGAGAACAGCTTCCACACCTCCCAACACTGTTTTTTGGTTTTCAGGGAAATGGCAATCAGTGCGTGTGGCACACTGATGTGATTTCTCTGAAAACCAAAGTTAAATGAGCCTATTGGCTCAATTCACTTTCTCTGCATTAGTGCTAGTGGGCTATCTCAGCCCTCTGAGCACCAATCCAGATGGGAGTGGTATCATTGGAAAGGGGAGAATATCCCTGCTTGGGGTTCACCCAAGGAGGGCGATTCCCCAAGCAGGGATCCACTCCACTAGACACCAGGGTGGGGAAGAGGCCCCTTTGGCAAGGGCTTTTGCTCCCCCTATATATAATTGGCACAATTCAGTCTTTCTTACCCCCTGGGGGGGAAGATTGGGTGCCATAGCCAGGGGAAGTGGGGGCAGAAAGCCCACTAGGCACCAGGGATTTTTTTGACTACATACATACACTTTTTTTTATTTTTCTAAAATGAAGCCCTGCTTTGGACGTTTCAGGATCCCTCATGAACCCCAGAAGAAAACACCACTGCAACTTGCAGGCATTCTGAGCCTGTATAGAAGAAGGCCCCTGAAAGATGGGAGGTGTGGCCTGAGACACTTTGGGCCAAGAGGGAGAAGATTGGTACCAATGTGTCCTTGTTGACATATTGGTGGATTTGGTCTTTCTGTGTCTCGGCGACCTGTTCACCAGGGTACAGCTAATCTACAAAATAGGACTGCGCCCATCCTCAATACTAGTCAATGAGGTTGGCAGTGGATGCATAAGTGGTTCTTCTGCTGATGCAAAGATGCTGCCCCTCCATGGGTCAAAAATTGGAGCTGAGTCAGCAACTTTCTGAGGGACAGCTTAGGTTCTCATGCTGGAAGCCAGATTGCAGCTCATGCTTTCATGGGCATGTATGTGGTGAGATCAGGTCGACAATCTTTCCAGGTGCAAGTAGATTTTGGAAGATACAGAGGTTCACAGTTTTTTTAAACTCTTGCTGGCAGATTCAAGCCATCAACATTTTTTGTTTGTTTCCTGCAAAGAATTTATACTTTCTGCACAAAAAATGGTATTCTTTTGAGGTTTTTCTGAAGGATAAATCTGTGAACGCAGTGAAGAAAATGGGTGGGAAATTTCAGTGAAAGAAACAATTTCAGAGTTACTATCTCTTTGCAGCCTTGGGACTATGTTTCCCTTGGCATATTGAACTTTACCTTGTGGCACCACATACATAATGTATGTACACTTTTGATTTGCACGTTCCTGTTGTTATTGGCTAAATATTTATGGTGACCCATTCTTGTTTTGAAACAGAGCATTGGGGCTAATTATTCTCCTTATTCACAAAACGCTTGGGAGCTAAGGTCCTTATCTCTTCAGCCACAGATCAAGGCAGACTCTTGCGCAAATAGGAAGTACTTAACTACTAAGTAAGTTCCTTAGATAATTCTTCAAGACACAAAGAACTTGGACTGACGGTAAATCTAACTCCGCGGGATCTATTTCAAAGAGTACCTTACCTAATCGCCCTTCCCCAACGCCCCGTGTTCTCCTCAATTCGCCATAGGAATGTCACATGGCAGCAGCATTTAAATGCAGGTTGTGTGTGGTGGCATTCTGCTCCTGAGTAATATCAAGGCAGTGACAGGAAGTTTGTTTTAGAAAACCCCAAAACAAAGCTAGCTGAATGGGGTCAAATAAACATGACACTTGCTCGGCTTACCGTTCAGCTTGCAATGCAATTGAAAGTAACATTTTTTTTGGATCTGTGTATTTGACAACGCAAATGCCGTTGTTTAGAGAAATCAAAGTGGCAGCAGGTAGCAAGTAAACAATTTGCCCATTTTGCAATTCAAATGAGATATTACTGTGTTCTGTAGCATTTTGCTATGAGGTGGTATTATGCTCTGTTATTGCTTACTGTTGTCACTGACGACTGTTTTGTAATTGTAAGTAAAATTTCACAGTGGTTATACTAAAATGTATTCATGAATTTCATGTATCATGGATGATGTAACGCCAGACTATAGATTTTAGTTCAAATTCCATGCCTGCTGCAGTCTTGCTCATAAGGGACACAGAAATGTATAATCGGAGTAATGGGCTGGGTATTTTAATAGCATCTTTCATTACGTTATTAATTGTGTTGCTAGATGCCAGACCATGTTGAGGCTAGTGTAAAAATGTTGGCTGTTATTAAATGGCAATGGTGAATTTAATTGAAATAACTTCCCTAATGGAGGTTCTTTATTGCACTCGGGGGAATGCATTAAAGATGAATGATAAGTGCAGAGTCCCAGTGACTCCATTCCATACTCTCTAGCCAGATATAGCATGAACCCTTTCAACACTTCTTTTGCCTCATAGTTTGGAATTGCAACATTAGAACAGAAATGTCCTCCCGTATGTAAAATAGCCATAACAGACATATTTGGGTAGCCCAAGATATTGCAGATCTTGGTAACTGCCTGAAATCAGGACTTCTAACATTAGAATGGGTGAAACATTGGCATATGACAGCAGCAGCCATGTCAGACACCAACCCAGCTCCCAGCTGAAACACAGAACCAGAAAGGCATTTGTTAGATTTGGCACCCTTGGTGTGATATCACCTAACTTTTTGCCTCTGTTTATCAGGTTGAAATGATGTGTGCTGGACTCTGTTTTTGCTGTTTGTGAGACTCTGGGCACTTTACCACTGCTATCCAGTGCTAAAGTGCAAGTGCTCCTATGTAAAATGTATGTGTAATTGGCTTTCCATGATTGGCATACTTGATTTACTAGTAAGTCCCTAGTACAGTGCAGTAGAGGTGCGCAGGGCCTGTAAATCAAATGCTACTAGTGAGCCTGCAGCACTGGTTGTGCCACTCACATGAGGAGTCCTGTAAACATGGCTCAGACCTGCCACTGCAGTGTTTGTGTGTGCATTTGTAAACTACCAATTCGACTTAGCAAGTGTACCCACTTCCCAGGCCTAAACCTTCCCTTTTCTTACATGTAAGGCACCCCTAGGTAGCCACATGGGCAGGGTGCAGTGTATGTTTAAGGTAGGACATATACTAAAGTGTTTTATATGTCCTGATAGTAAAATACTACCAAATGTGGGTTTCTCTGTGCAAGGCCTATGTCTTTCATAGGATAACATGGGGGCTGCCTTTAAATATTATTAAAGTGGTGATTCCCTTTGGGGGCAGTTATAAATATGGAGGTTAGGGTCTCTGAACACACAATTTAAAAATACATATTTTAGTAAAGTTTGTTTTTAGATTGTGTGTTTGAAAATGCCACTTTTAGAAAGTTGGCATTTTTTTGCTTAAACTATTCTGTTACTCTGCCTGTTTGTGGATTCCCTGTCTGGGTCAGTTTGACAGTTGAGCTGTTTGTACCTCTCTCCAGACAGTGACACAAAGGGAGCTGTGGTGTCATCTGCATATTCTGATGAGCCATCTGTGCTGGGGGGGGGAGGGAGTGGTCACTCACACCTGAAGGGGCTGTGCCTGCCCTCACACAATGCAGTCTCCAAATCCCTGGTGTGTGTCTGGGGCCTGGTCTAAGCAAGGCATGATCTTACAAACAAGAGAGACTTTCCTCTGATGTTTGCCTACTTCAAAGGCAGAAAGCAGTATAAGTAGTAGACCCAAACCCCCTGAAAATTAGATCACTTCTGGAATCTCTGCCAAGGAGAAGAGGTGAAGAGCTGAGGAGAAGTACTGCCCCTACCTGTGACTGTGCTTTGTTGGGCTATCCTTCAGTTGCTGCTTCTGCCTGTGAAAGGGGACAATGAATGGACATTGTTGTGGATTTCTGCTTGAGAAGAATCTCCAAGGGCTTGAACTGAGCTTGTCTCCTGTTGCTGAAGTCTCAGGGCTCTCAAAGACTTCCCCTGCCAGCACCTGGACTCTCTTCTGAGACTCTTGCCCTGCCAAGTGGTGCCCTATCCAGTTCAGTTCTTGGGCCCTTGAACAGTGAAGTTGGCAGACCAGAACTGAAAATCCAAGCATAGACCGCCGTCTGGGGAAATGTATGACGCACCCTGTGGGACATGGCTGATAAACGACGCACCGCCGGCTGTGCGGATGAAATCAACACTCCACCTGCATTTTGACTAGAACATTGACGCAAAGCGGCTTGAGTGATGATGTGCAACACCCGCTTACAGAGGCTGATAACAACGCAAACCCCACGCAGCGTGGTTTTTTGATACTCTGCGACCGGATTTTCCACGCATCATCCCTGGGCGTCCAAGTCAACTCGACTCTGTGCGGATGTGAGGTGCCCCATCTGTAAATCGACGCATTGCCCTCTTGTGAGGGACAAAATGACGCATCACTCACCCGACCGGAGAACGAAATGACGCACGGCCTCAATTGTGAGTAAGTAATCGATGTATTGCTGACTTTTCCAAAGCACGCTCGCCCATGCGGCTTAATTTTTTACGCTAACCAGGTACTTTGTGTAACAACAGCATTCTCACTGTTTATGTTGGATTTTTATCATTTTGGTCTTGTTTAGACGAATATTACATATTTTTCTAAATCTGTGTTGTGCCATTTTGTAATGTTTTCACTGGGTTACTGTGTGTGTTGGTACAAATACTTTACACCTTGCTTCTGAAGTTTAGCCTGCCTGCTCGTGCCAATCTACCAAAGAGGTGAGCGGGGGTTAACTGAGTGTGATTCTCCCTTACCCTGACTAGAGTGAGGGTCCTTGCTTGGACAGGGTGTAACCTGACTGCCAATCAAAGACCCCATTTCTAACAGCATTCACGACCATATGACATTGCCGATTGAAATGCAACGTTTGAGTGGTGTAATTGTGGTTGCATATTACACGGTTGTCTGTCCAAGTTCTGAGTGAATGGTGCACAGGATGCACCTTTGTTCTTGTGCCACCCTTCCAATAGCGCCCTCCTGTAACTTCTGATCTGAAAGTGATTACGCAGTACACACAGACAAGCTGTGACTTGTGGGTTCTTCTGTAGAGAAAAGACCTGACCACAACTGGTTCTGTTTCTTTAGGTTCTATGCCTCCATATATGCCAGGAGATCGCTTAGCGGTCACCATTCTAAAAATATCATTAAGGCCTTATTTGGCCTTTCTTTTTGTTCTGCGAAGGCATGTCTCTGGAAACTGGAGATGTCTGACAAGCCCCTACTGTAATACACATTCGTTTGACCACCTGGTGCTTCACAATTTCCCTCCATTGTGTAAATGCAATGGAAGATGTGCCTCGCCAAGGCATTCAGAAAGGCACCATTTATCAATAAGATGTATTGTCTGCAGTACCCACTGAGACTGGAAGCCTTTTCAGATATTACCGAGGACTCACACACTCCACCTCATAGATTACATTGTCTGTGTGTAGTAGCCTGCACTGTGAATAGTTGTCACGGTTCAAGGAGATTCCCTATGATGAAGTATGCTATCTTTGATGGGTGATGGAATTTGTCCGTAAATAAAGATACTCCATTCAAGCTAGATTGTTTTTTTCTCTCTTTCTCCCTCCCACTCTCTTTTTTCAGAGACCCAGGTGTTTCTTGGGGGATTTAATAGTTTTGCTTTTGGAGCTAACACCTGCTTGGTCTATAAATTTCCCTTGGCCCTCTTTTGTTGTATTTGGCTTCATCTTGGGTCGTAGCTGCTTATAGAAATTGCTCAACCACCTGTCTCCCACATTCCTCAAATACGCCATCACCCTGGCCAGCCATGCCAAAAGGCCCAGTCATACAGCTGGAAAGCGACCTCAGCAACTCCACCCAAAAAGGGGGAAAAACCAAATATGCTTTTCACCAACTTATACTTCTAAACACCGCACACCTCTAAAATATTATCATGTAATCCAGACTGGAATGGATGAATGCCATCTGGAATGGGTAAACTGTAAGGCATCACACCTTTTAGGAGGCTTCCTATAGGTTTGCCATTGAACTGCAACAGAGCCCATATTAACCCTGACTTTAAACATTGCACTGGCCAACGGTGCTATCAACAATCACCTTTAAAGTGCTCTGCTTCACTTATAAGTTCTTGGGAGGCTTTGCACCTATCTGTAAAGGGCAGGAGTATGCATATCCATGGTCCTGTCATCTATTATCAGTCAACCTCAAGCTACTAAAGGTTCCAAAACTCTGAATGCATATGTTGCAGCAATACATTTCTCGTCCCACAACTGAACCTCTTTTGAGAAAGTAGGGCAGACTCTTGCTCCTCTTGTTCCACAGGTCAGTCAAACTCTTCTAATTTAAATTCCCACTGTAGACAAAACCCACCATTCGATGCATCATCTGTGATAGCTCATGGTGTCTGAAATCCACCAGACTATCATCCCAATTGTGCCTATGCCTGTATCCAAGCTACGGCTTAAGGTGATACCTCTTCTCTCTTGTCCTAGCTGTTTTTGGATGATGTTTATGCCATGGGCAAATGTACCTTTGGTGAAATACATTTCTGGAGCGCCAAACAAGTATTCCTCACATGTCACTAAATAAACAAGGAGAGGGGGTGCATGTAGGCTAATGCCATTAGAAATAGCATCATAGTGCAAAGAGGTAAATATCATCATGAATATATTTAGCACTCATGATTGCACTCATTATTGCTGCAGTCACAAGCAGTAGTAGACTGAAGCCTTTGCCCATATCAGGGCCTTCCTCTGCCATACAGATCAATTTTCCATAGCAATGCACTGTACCAATTAGATTCTTAAAGAATGTTTCTTAGCTAAGGGTGAGTGGACTTTATGTGGTAGTTATGTCATGATATGTTTCATTGCAGTGTACAATAATTAAGTGTAATGATATGTGTTGATGTAGAAATTCCAGCTCGGCATCCTTTAGATGCAGGACGTTTCTGTTGGAGCTGTTTGGAAGCAGGTGCGGCACTTAGAGAATAAATCTAATGCCATGTGAACCTCTACTTCTGCGAATGATCTGTTTTATATCACTTTACTTCTTCTGTGGCTAACCCTTCTGTTTGAAGGCATTTGAACGTATGCATGTCTTAGTTTAAATACATTTCTATGCTCTGTATTGCATAAGGAAGTTAGTGAGTTGAGTAGTCTGTTGTTTGTTAAAACATGCAACCGTGCAGGGTGTTGTGGATGACATTTTTGTGGGTAGCATTGCCATGCCTGTTTTACATAGCAGGCAACTATATTTTCTTGTTACTGTGGCACTATGCAAACACATGCAGCAAAGCAAGCATGCACCATGAGTATCTTAAGGGGCCGGATGCAGTTCAGGCCAACATGTGCAGAGTGGCTGGGTGACTTTCGGAGGGTCCATTTCAGGGAGGTGGTAAAAAGCTTTTTTTAATAATAAGAGCTAATCTAGTCCTGGAGAAGCAGTACAAACCCAAACAGTGAGAGCAAGGCATATTACAGATTATTTAGGCAAGCGTGGAGCTGTGGTTTTGTTTTACTCTGAAAGCCATATATGCTATTTCTTGGCCGTGTGAGGTGAGGGGGTGGAACATGGCTCATGCGAAGAAAAGCGTCAAGTGAGTCATGATGACTCTCCCCTCCTCAACAATAGTAAAAAATTAGCATGTAGTTGTCACGACTTACGCGCTGCTTTAACCGGGAGTCCGCTGAACGAGTGGCGAGGTTCTTGTTCCTGAAGGTTCGGCCTTGGCCCAGGTAGGGGCGACTCTTTCTGGTAGCCACGGTGCTGCAGACGATAGGAACTCCAAGGGCAGGCCGTGTCCTACAGAATTAGTGCCAGAGGGAAAAAACCCTAAAAAGGTGAAAAAAACTCCAAAAAGGAAAATTTCCTGGAACAGGAGCAAAAGTCATAAAGTAAATACAAGATCAAAAAGAACAGGAAAAACACTGGAACTGATGGGAACCAGTATCTGACACAAAGGAAGAAGGAGCGAAGACACCATCCAAACAGAAAGTGTTGCAGCGCAAGGAGGGAAAGAATCACAGCCCTTAAATACCACAAAACAGGAAGCGACCAACAGGAAGTGCAAGGACACCGTATTAGATAGGGAAAAACACCTAGAAAGTAATGGACAAGGAGCCATAGAAAGTAGGGAAACAAAGCATGCTGGGAAGAGAGGGGAATAATGGGAAAGGAGGAAAAACATAAAGGGAGGCACAAATGAGGGCGACAGAAAGAAAAAGACAATGATAGCAGGTAAGTGGGGAAGGGTTAAAATGCCTGAATGTGTGCAGTGCTAGGAAGAAACGAGGCCCCATGCCCAATTTGGGGCCTCATATGCTGCATAAGAGGCTGGGGGCGTGCGTGTCTCTGTGCCGCGCGCCGCAGCCCGAGCAGAATGTTTGGCTCGCGCCACGCGCCGGGGCGCAACAGTAGTTCTCTGAACATATTCCTATATGGTTCATGCCAAAATATTTTTGCATGTTTACTTCCTTAAACAAAAGATATTTAACAAGAACCAGGGTGCAAATAGTTACATTTGTGCAGTATGGTTAAATCCTGTGCTTTAAATGGAAAACGAGAAGTGCTGGTACTCACCAAATTGACTGGGTGGGTCTTGAGGGTCTGGTAGGGGTGTGTCTGGGGAGGCATGCCATTAAAACCAAAAAGTATCCTTGCATGTACAACTTGTGTTTCTCATGTAAAGCGTTTTAATGCCCTTGGGTCAAGCTTCCCCTAAATAAAAACTGCAAAAAAGTAACAGTTATGCACTCCACATATGAGTCAAATTTGGCTAAAGTGCGTTGGACCCTCTGACAGCCAATAGTAGCGTATTCCAACGTGGACCACATCTGCACTGCATATTAAAATTTAAGGCTGCGTCAGCAATCCCGCACCCGAATACACTGACTATGGACAGTCAGAGAGGCTCATAGGCAAGCTCCACTCAGAATGCCTCATTTTCTGCAGCACGTACTGGCACCTCAGAGCCTCAGCCCACCTGCCACAAGAGCACCAGTACTCTCCTAGCACAAGGAGTAGCCCAGTACTCAAGGGGAGAACACTAAGAAGTGCCGGTACTCAGTATCGTGAGTACCAGCCATGTAGAGCACTGGTTAATTCACGTTGAAAAGAAACCACAGCTACAAGGAGAGCAAATTCCCTATGTAAAGTAATTGTTGCATGCGGTCAGTGAAGCAGTAAAACGTGATTTTCTCATATACATTTTGGTGTACTTCAGTAATAAAGCCAGCTTTGACTGTTGCAGTGTGGTAATAACCCTATGAATGTGAGTTTATCAGAGCAGTTGCTCTAAATTTGCCTTTGTAGGGCCACGATCGTTTTCAATGCTGTATCAAAAATATTTTTTCTCTGTTCTTGTAACTTTTCTATTATCTCAGACAAGGACCTCCTTGCAGAATGCCATATTGTTGTCAAGACCAGCCCTACCCACAATTAATTCAGCAATATCTATGACACTAAGGGGCATGTTTAAGAGCCCCTAGCGCCTCCTTGCATCACAATTGTGTCATTTTTTAATGCTAATGTGGCCCAAGGGGGCCAAAATCCTCTCGCCATAGTTACAAAAGCACAAAAATGCATGCATTGCGCCACTTTGTAACCCTTTGCGCTCCATTATTCCTGAACCAGGCATAATTTCAGCCAAGGGGCGTTCCCCCACTGGGGGCAGAATAAATGACGCAATGAGAACTAAAAAATGTATTTGTGTCATTTTTTATGGTACTCTTAACGTCTGCTCAGAGCAGGCATTAAAAGGAGACACACCATTGACTACAATGGGTCTCAATGGGCTTTGCAGGATTAACATCAACATTTTTGATGCAAAGCCTGCAAAGTTTCAGGACTTGCATCAAAAGTTCTGACTCTAGTCCCCTAACTTCCTCCATGGTGCACCGTATTTTAAATACGACACACACATGATGGCTTTAGGGGGGCGCTCAGGGGCACAAGAAAAATGGTGTTGCACTTTGTGCAGTGCCACTTATCTTAAATATGCCCCTAAAGGCCTAAGGGAGGATACAGGAAAAGTTTGCCTTCCCACAGAATCCAGAACAAATGAAGGCATTTTTCTCTCGCTGCTCACGATGTGCCGACATAAACATTTCTATTTACAAGAGCAGAGACACAATCTTTTGGGAGAAGGACATAGCGCGTGGCAGCTAATTCAGCGAAGCCAGAGTTTTATGCCTAACAATTACTCTTGTTGGTGCTGGAATAGAAAGATAAACACTGCGAGGAGGAGACTATGCATTGGTGTATCCTTATAAATACAAATGTCCTCTCCTGCCAGGGAAACATGTCCATGAAGGCTGGCATCTTGTTTAAATGAATCTCTGTGTCCCTTTAATGCCGTGCGTATATATCCCCGTCTCTGCACGGCTGTGACAGCGGGAATATGGAAGGCCTAGAGCTGCGCAGATAAAAAGCTCATGACTTACAGTACTCTGACAACTCCTTCTTCAACTTTCCACTAACAAATATTTCTCTACCCCTGGATTTCCAGCAGCAACAGAAACATTCTTCTGATTGCGGATTTTCAATCTTGACGTTGTCACATAGTCCACAATTCATGGATTAAACGCTGCGGCCTGTATTTCCAAGCAGAGATTGCTTTGGCCTTACTGACTTGTATTAAATGTGTGGCAAATCTCAGGTCACGAAAACAGCCTGACCCCAGCTCCTCTCCATCCTCCTCCTCTGATCCCGCACGCTCTGCCGCTTACTGTAGACAAACACTGTGAAAGAAGATGCAGTAATTTAAAACAAGCATTGGCAAAGCCAATAGGTCTTGCCTATGGAATACCTATTGGCTTTGCCAACGTTTTTTAGACATGTTGCAAATGGCTGAAAGTAAAGATAAAAAGCTTTATAACACAGCCAGCGTTGGCTTCGTTATTGCATTATTTTTTTTACCTACAGCTATGCTGCACTGAAGCGCGCCCTGCTTTATAACTTACCCTATAACATCCCTGTAGATCTATAGTCTGTTGGCCACAGCACCCTCCTCACCTTTGTATGCAGCCCTCTGTTCAAAATGGGCAAGCATCTATTTACAAGTTAATCGACATCCACAGTTAACTTTTGAGCCACTTTCATTTTTTAAGGCATTCTGCAACAAACGTGTAAAATATGAAAAAGTCTCTTCAAAAATTCCCAAAAAGTATTTTACTCACATGCAGAACTGTTTCATCTTAGTAGGAGTAGTACATCAGACTACACCAGTGCAAGTAGGTTTTTTTTAATGAACAGTTTTCAAATATGAATTTTGAAACATTCACGCTTCCACCCACCCTGACAATACCAATAGTGAACTAAAAAGCAAGTCAGTTATGTGCACCCTTTGGATGGCCTTGGTTGCTATTCTTCATAGAAAACATTTTAGTAAAATCAAATATTAAAGGAGTTTTCATACAGTGCATATCCTGAAGGTATGTATTTTAAGATCGTGTTATATGTAATAATAAAGAACAAGCATTGGCAAAGCCTATAGATTTCGCCTATGCGATATCTATTGTCTATATCAATGTCTTTTGTACATGTTGCATAGGACTATATTAAAGATGTGAAGTAACGGAAAGAGTTGCCGACTTGGGGAATCAGGTTTGAGTCTTTACGTTGACTCAACACCTTGTGATCCTGGCCAAATCATGTAATCTCCCCAGTGCCTTAAAAAGTGTGTTTGTGCAATATAACTGGTGCTCTTATAAAGCTCTGAAATACTTTATGGAGCTTTTAAGTGCTTTTTATAAAAGCCACCCATACTGTGAGAAAAGGTGATCTGTACACTTTTAAGGTGTGCCAGTGTCCTAGGTAAGGAGAAGAGAAAGCCTGCGAGGGAGGAAGCATGTGAAGGGAGAGATGAAGGGTGAGGACACCCAGTGGTGGAGGAGGCGCGCTCACCCTGCACCACAGGGAGCACAGGGATGGCAGAAGGTCACTAGGGAGTGGGAGGTATCAGCCATAGCTTGTTCCGATTTGGGAGTAGCAATAAAATACAGCAATAATTAGGGTTCAATGGGTTTCCTAGAGCTTTTGGCCCCTGAGCCATTGCACCTGCTGCACCATTCAAATCATGGCCATAGTTCCTGAAAGGTAATTGCACTTGTGATTGCTTGTTTATTACTAAAAGATAGCAATAGTGGGTGTTCAATGGGTTTCCTAGAGCATTTGGCCTCTGCACCACTGCACCTGCTGCACCATTCAAATCATGGCCTTAGTACCTGCAAGGTAACTGCACTTATGAACGATTGTTAAATAGTAAAATATAGTAATAATCAGTCTTCAGTGAGTTTACTAGAGCTTTCCGCCCTTGTGCAAAAGCACCTGCTGCAACATTAAAATCATGACTAGTGTCTGCAAGGTAACTGCACGTGTGACTGATTGTTTAGTAGTAAAAGATTGCGATAATCAGTGTTCAGTGGGTTTTTACCCCTGTGCCACTCACCTGCAGCACCACTCAAATCATGGCCCTAGTGTCTGGAAGTAACTGCACTTGTGAATGCTTGTTTACTAGTAAAATATAGCAGCAATCAGTGGGTTTCCTAGAGCTTTAGGCCACTGTGTCACTGAACCTGTTGCACCATGCAAATCATGGCCCTAGCGTTGGCAAGGTAACTTCAGTTGTGACTACTCATTTACTAGCAAAATCTAACAATAATTGGTGTTCAGTGGGTTTCCTTGAGCTTTTGGCCCCTGTGCCACTGCACCTGCTGCACCATTCGAATCATAGCCTTAGTTCCTGCAAGGTAACTGCACTTAAGACTACTTGAGTACTAGCAAAATATAGCAATAATCAAGTTCAGTGCATTACCTAGAGCTTTAGGCCCCTGTGGCACTGCACCTGCGGCATCATTCAAGTCATTGCCCAAGTGCCTACAAGAGAACTGCACTTGTTGCTGCTTTTTTACTAGCAAAATATAGCAATAATCGAGTTCAGTGAGTTACCTAGAGAATTTGGCCCCTGTGCCACTGCACCTGCTGTATCATTTGAATCACTGTCCCAGTGCCTGCAAGGTAACTGCACTTCTGACTGCTTGTTTAGTAGTAAAAGATAGCGATAATCTTTGTTCAGTGGGTTTCTTAGTGTTTTTGTCCTGTGTGCCACTGCACCTGCTGCACCATTTAAAACATGGCCCTAGTGCCTCCAAGGTAACTGCCCTTTTGACTACTGGTATAGTAGTATAATGTAGTAATATCAATTGTTCAGTGAGTTTCCTATCTCTTTTGGCCCCGATGCCACTGCAACTGCTGCACTCTTCAAATCAAGGCCCTACTGCCTACAGGATAACTGCACTTGTGATTGCTTGTTTAGTAGTAACATATAGGCACACTTGTAGACAGAATATATAAGAATTATGTAGCTAAACATAAACACAAAGGTTTTCTTAAACATTGGTTTTAACCCCTTAGCTGCTGCCCCCCCCCCAAAGTGCTGAGCCCTTTTTCGGCTATTTGGGGAAGTTTGCGCTTAGGCCTTCATAACTTTTTGTCCACATAGGCTAATCACACACAATATGTGTCCTTTTTTTCCAACATCCTATGGATTCTAAAGGTACCCAGAGTTTGTGGGTTCTCCTGGAGGAGACCAAGAAATTAGCCAAAATACAGCAAAAAGTTTGTTTTCATTAGAAAAATTGGAAAAAAGGGCTGCAGAAGAAAGCATGTGTTTTGTTCCCTGATAATGGCATCAACAAAGGGTTTGTGATAAAATAACCATCTTCCCAGCTTTTAGGAACAGGCAGACTAGAATCAGAAAACCAAATTTTTCAACACATTTTTGGCATTTTACTGGGACATACCCCATTTTTACTATATTTTTGTGCTTTTAACCTCCTTCCAGTTAGTGACAGAAATGGGTGTAATACCAATGCTGGGTCCCAGTCAGCTAAACATTTCTGAAAAGTAGACACAATCTGAATTCAGCAAGGGGTCATTTGTGTAGATCCTACAAGGTTTTCCTGCAAAAAATAACAGCTGAAATAAAAAAATATTGAAATTGAGGTGAAAAAAACAGCTAGTTCTCTCCACGTTTTACTCTGTAACTTTTTCCTGCGATGTCAGATTTTCAAAAGCAACATACTGTTACGTCTGCTGGACTCTTCTGGTTGAGGGGATATATAGGGCTTGTAGGTTCATCAAGAACCCTAGGTACCCAGAGCCAATAAATGAGCTGCACCTTGCAATGGGTTTTCATTGTATACCAGGTACACATCAATTCATTTGGTGAAATGTAAAGAGTCAAAAATAGGTATCAAGGAAACTTTTGAATTTCCAAAATGCGCACAAGAGAAGGTGTTGAAAAGCAGAGGTTATTTGCACATCTCGGAATTCGGGGGTCCCCACACCAGCATGTGAATTACAGGACATTTCTCAAATACACTTCTTTATTACACACTGTCTTACATTTGGAAGGAGAAAATGTAGAGAAAGACAATGGGCAGTAACACTTGTTCTTCTATTCTGTGGTCACCCAAGTCTCCCGATAAAAATGGTACCTTACTTGTGTGAGTAGGCCTAGTGTACGCAACAGGAAATGTCCCCAAAACACAACATGGACACATCACATTTTCCCAAAGAAAACTGACCTGTTTTTTGCAAAGTGCCTAGCTGTGGATTTTGGCCTCTAGCTCAGCCAGCACCTAGGAAAACATAGCAAACCTATACATGTTTGAAAACTAGACACCTAGGGAAATTCAGAATGGGGTGACTTGTGGGGCTCTCACCAGGTTCTGACACCCAGAATCCTTTGCAAACCTACAAATTTAGCGAAAATAAACACTTTTTCCTCACATTTCAGTGATGGAAAGTTCTGGAATCTGAGGGGAGCCACAAACGTCCTTCCCCCCAGCATTCCGATAAAAATGGTACCTCACTTGTGTCAGCAGGTCTAGTGCCCGCAATAGGAAATGCCCCAAAACACAACGTGGACACATCACATTTTTGCAAAGAAAACGGATGTGTCTTTTGGAAAGTGCCTCTCTGTGGATTTTGGGTTATAGCTCCGCAGGCACTTAGGGAAACCTACCAAACCCACACATTTTTCAAAACCAGACACCTAGGGGAACCCAAGATGGGGTGGCTTGTGGGGCTCTCACCAGATTATGTTACCCAGAATCCATTGCAAACCTAACAATTTGGCCCAAAAAAACGTTTTCCTCACATTTCGGTGATGGAAAGTTCTGGAATCTGAGGGGAGCCACAAACGTCACCCCATCCAGCATTCCCCCAAGTCTCCTGATAAAAATAGTACCTCACTTGTGTGGGTAGGCTAGTGTCCGCGACAGGAATGGATCACACAAGGGTCAATGGTAGTCCTGGCATGAGGGCTACTGTTAACCCTGGAGTGATCCATTCCTGACCCAGGCACTAGGCACAGGCACACAAGTGAGGTTGTGTTTTTATCAGGACAAGTGGGGAAAC
Source organism: Pleurodeles waltl (assembly GCF_031143425.1). Taxonomy (NCBI): domain Eukaryota; kingdom Metazoa; phylum Chordata; class Amphibia; order Caudata; family Salamandridae; genus Pleurodeles; species Pleurodeles waltl. The sequence goes on along the minus strand of NC_090436.1, from coordinate 641,177,438 downwards.
ACTGAGTAAGAAAACTTTGTGAAATCCAAACACGCCACACTTCCGTGGTCTGCCCTGGGTGTCTAGTTTTCAGAAATGTCTGGGTTTGGTAGGTTTCCCTGTATGGCTGCTGATCCCAGGACCAAATACTCAGGTGACTGTCTTACAAAACCAGGCCGTTTTGTGTACTTCCCTCTTGCGGTCACTTGCCCATCCACTAAAGTGAGGCAATGTTTCTCTCTGGAGACTTAGTAGAACACTGGGTGGTAGAAAATATGTGGCTGCCTGCAGATTCAAGGACTTCCCCTCACTAAAATGCAAGGCAAAAGCATTTTTCAAGCAAAGTTTGTGATTTCAAGGGGATTCTGGGCGAAGGAAAACTGGTGAGAGCCACGTAAGTCCTGCACCCTTTGACTTCCCTGGTACTAGTATGTTAAAGTTAATCCACTACTCACACTGGTTGGTTTTAGCACCTCCACAAATTATGGTTTAAAAGCATGAATACTTATCAAAGTATCTGAATATTGAAACTAAGCCTTCTGAAGATGGGCCATAAAGCCACGTCCAGGCACCAACCTCTTTATGGTCCATTCACGCGCATTCACACACAACAAACAACCCTTTCATACGGCTGGCCACTGGCCCAATCCAACCAATCATTGCACTTACATTAACTTATCATTGCCAGAAAAGGGCCCATCACATTCATACGCCATAGGACGGAATATGTTTGACTACATTTTATCACCTGTGAAGTAACTGCCTCTTCTTCCTGATCATTGCCGAAGGCATGCGTAACGAATCTTTACTAATGACTCCCATGACACCCACCAAAGACTCAGGAAGACATCTTTTTCATGCACCTTTAGCACACTCACTGCACTAAATCCAACTCCTTCCAGTTTGTGGATGCAACTTGGGGGTGTCTGAGTATGCCGTACAAAGCGATTCCTCAAACTGAGTGAGCATATCTACATTTGATGTAGCATATGTCCCAGCCAACATTATGTGCAGTGCTATGATTGTAATGCACTTATCATACAGCAAATTGAGGGGCATATTTATACTCTGTCTGCGCCAAATGTGCGTCAAAAGTTTTGACGCACTTTCAGCGCAAACCTTGCCCCATATTTAAACTTTGACGCCCCAGCCCGCGGACGTCAAAATCCCGCCGTGTGCGTAATTTTTTGGATGCGGGAACCCGCCTTGCGTTAATCATATGCAAGTTAGGCGTTCGCGTCCAAAAAATGACTTAAACGGCCATGCGTCGTATTTATGCTTCCGGGCAAAAATGCCGCACGGCCGGGAGGTGGAGCCGGAAAATGATGCACAGCCCGATTTGCGTAAAAAATTAACGCTTGGGTCAGGGCAGGCGTTAAAATGGGGCAAACACACCTTTATTTAATCAGAACACACAGAAGCAACAGCAGAGCAGCAAAGGGAGACAGGGAGGTGCTTCTCATCCAGCGTGCACACAGACGCAGAGCCCAGCAACAACAACAGCAGCTACCACAACACCAGCAGGGACCCCAAAGGCAGCGCAGAAGGCAGGAGAGAATATTCCACACCAGAACAACCCTTCATGGCCTCAGGGAACCTGACATCATCCAGAGGTACAGATTGAACTTGCAGGCCATTCAGCAGCTGCTGCGCAACATAGAGCCACAGTTGGCACCCACCTTGCTGACACCCCGCAGCATCCCAACAGAAACCAAGCTGCTAGCTGTACTTCACATGCTGGCAAGTGGCTCCTTTCAAAGCACTGGCGCCCTGGTTGCCGGAATATCACAGCCATCATTTTCTGCCTTCTTGCTCAAAGTACTGGATGCCATCATTGGACTCACACCCCGCCACATCTGCTCCCCAAACACACTGCAGAAGCAGCAGGAGACAAAACAGGGGTTTTACCTCATTAATGGCTTCCCACACGTCCTTGGTGCCATCGACTGCCTTGTGCCACCTGCTGCAAATGAACACCTCTACTGCAACAGGAAGCACACACATTCCATCAATGTGCAGGCCATTGTCGATTGTTGTTCACCAAGGATTGTTCACCGACATCGTGGCAAAGTATCCTGGGAGTGTTCATGACTCATTCATCTTCCGTCACTCTACCATCAATCAACACTTCCACGATGGACGATATGGCAATGGACTACTTGTTGGTAAGTGCAGAAACCTACTTATATACACACTGCACAGCAACCCTCTAAGACACACAACACATACACCACAACAGCAACATGTGGACAGAACACACTGAGGTCGTGACATCACAAGCCATGTTTCAAAGGTCTGCAGTAAACCTGTCACACATCTGAAATTTGTGTACAGTCTAATGTCAAGACGTCAATGATCACAACGTATGGAGAGGTTTGGCCAATTGTCACCTTGCAAAATGTAAGCGGCTCACAGATGTTTAAATTAATCCAATGCATAAGTCTAAAGGTATGGGATGTCCAGGGTACATAGATGCTAACGTGTTACGACCACTGTCAAAATGAATCTGTGTATGGAACTATCATTTCACCCCCAGTGAAGACGCAGGGACACCTGTATTACAAGTCACAATGCTAGGGAGTGCACACTACTGCAAATACCCAAACATACTGCTGACAACCGGTCAGCAGGCAAACACTTGTTCTGCCAAACGAAACAACCCAATGTAGATGGTACATTCTACAAGCCTAGGAAGGAACACAATCATACAAAAGAGTCACAGACAACACAAGACAACTACTGCCATGCAAGCTGATATCAAGGGGGCAAGCTACATCAACATGATCCCATTCATTTTCTTTTTCAGCTGATCAGGGGTATAGGATCCAGCCATGGATTATGACACCATTTGGCAACCCAAGCACTGCAGCAGAGCATGCCTACAATGACGCACATAGGAGGACACGCAGCATAGTCGAGAGGACCTTCAGCATCCTCAAGTCGAGATTCAGGTGCCTCGACATCACTGGTGGCAGCCTCCTATATTCCCCAGAACTGGTCTGTAAGATCATTCTTACATGTGCCATCCTGCACAACATTTGCATACGAAGGAACATTCCCCTCTCAGAACCAGAGCCACACAAGCCTGAAGAGGAGGAACAGGAGGAAGAGGAGGATGCTGGCCTGCAACATGAGGGGGAACAACAAAACACAGCTGCTGGAGTGCGTAGGCGCCTACATATTGTGAACAATTTAATTTAAACCAATTCACCATCCCCACTGTATTAACTAATGTAAATAAACACCGATAATAATCACCATATCATGGTCTGGCTAATCATTTTTGCTCACCTTTATCTCTAACTATCAGAATAATAGTGTAGCCTCATGGAGCATTGCTGACATACCGATCATGACACAGAAATTTCCTGAGCAGTTGTGATGCGTATCATACAACAGTCACATATACACACAATGTAAATGACATATATCCTGTAGGTTTCACCTTTGAAGGGCAATAGCAGAGGACCCCACCTATTTCACACATACATGTTGGCAACATGGTTCATCGCAGCATATGGCACACAACCAAGACACCATCAGTCACTAAGGGAAAAAATGCCTCATACATGACGCAGTGGATGTGCTATTGCATCAGTAACAGGAATTTATGACCAGACCCTTCACAGCAGTAAGTCGTACAGCACCTGTCTTTGCAAGAACAATCTGTGACTAGAGTTCCATAGAAGCAGAACATAGACAGCACAAGTGCCACACCTATGATAAGCATTGCAAACATGACATTCCATGTACATGTCAGCCCATTTCCTAACTCCTGACACACCCATGCCCCTGGTCTCAACCCACCTGTCTGAAGAGGTCCCTGGAATGGTAATATGTGTACCCCGATATTCCCTCCTCAACACACACAGACTAACAATAGTCATCCAGTGTGCTACACCCTTTCCTATGTTATGCCATTGCCATAGTACACCTGACTGCATGGACGTCAGGTCAATTAATACACTGGCTTCTAGTTTCTAAGCCCTGTTATCACCTGTAGATTGCTTCCCGTGTGAAAGGTACCGTTGGCCATTTGAAGTCAGGATCTCACCTACAGGACTTGTGATAAACTGATGCAGCACACACCTTTGATCAACTCCATGCACACCACCCATCTCAACATGCACTGCCCATGCAGATGATTGGAAAAGCATAGAATTTGCCATTTTGTCAAATACACTGCTATGCATTGCTAGTATTTAAGCCGTGTAACACAGCCCTTGGGCTTATGTGTCACCTTCAAAAACACAGGACAAACACAGTTTTCCTTGTCAACTGTCTTGTTCTTCCTCCGACCTTTCTTAGTCAGACCACTGAGTATGTACCTTGTGAAATTGAAGAAGCCTGATTGCCCCTGCATCCTGTCATCCTGACTGGCACCTTTCTGTGTGTTACCCTAAAGGTCCCTTGTGGCTACATATGTACCACACTTGCGTTACCAAACCTCACATTCCTCAGGGGGTATTTTGTCAGGTGCTTCCTCAGTGCATACCCAAATACATTGTATAGCATCATCTGCTTTTTAATTGTACCATATTAGTAAAATTGTCTTTGAATACCAACATCATGACCTATCCCTTGTCTGGGTCTCATGTATGCATGAACGACAAGGTGTGACAGTATACCAGGGCCGTATGCAGGGATTGGGTATGGTACCTCCAGCAGAACCAGTAACCTCTGACAATGTGCATGAAAAGTCCACACATGTTGGACCCCGACAGTTCACATGCAGAATCACACTGCTCACAACATATTGATGGGCTGTGAGTGGTGAATAGCTGCAAGATTAATCAACACAGAGGCTATGATGTTCCCAGATGCAGTGGGAACTTTACAGGCCAACCTGTGTACAAATGTTGTAATGACACCTGGCGGAACATGACTCCTGACATATGATCTCACTCAGCACACCAAGGTTGCCCTGTTGACAGTCTCATAACACGTCTGCAGTGACAGGGTGGGACCATCCCCATGTAGGTTCTTACATCCTCATCGACTTTACTTTCATTGATCTCAGAAGGATACTCAGTAGATACAGGAATAGGCGCAACTGACTCATGATGAGACCTGGACATAACTGTGACAACATACACCCCTAAAAACACAACTACATTAGTAGCCAATGCACACACATTGAGCCATAGGCATTGAGGTATTGTACTTATGTGCGTCACCTTGCTATCCTCTCCTGACACCAAACATGCCCAATTTGTGCAATACATATATGTAGGCCACACATATGGCCATCTAGTGCGTCAGCCAAGCGTGAGAATCATGTTAAGGAAGTAGCGGATCATGGTCCGCAGCAGAATGATGTCTCACATGTGCCCATACACTGTCAACATCAAAGTGGGTGCAATCAGCCTATCTCAGTTGTGTCACAAATGTAACATTACATTAAAATGGCAAAATTAGCCAAACCCAGTTACTGCCCTGAAATTTTGACGCATACGCAGCAAAAAATGACGCTCATGCCCAGAAAACAACGCATTATGCCCTTAAAATTGGTTAACTGTTAAGACTATTTCCAAATATATGAATGCAGCCTAATTGTTACTCCTGTGCATTGGAAAAAATGACATACATACTGTATGCGTCAAAAATTAGGACGCATAACGATAAAAACAGTGGCCATTTTATGCAGGAAGTGATGTAATAGGATATCCTGTTTACAGAATGTGTACAGTGGGGGTACTTTCACTTTCACTTTGCAGTCTGTGATTCTTCTAGACTGTGTGGCTGTGTTCTGAGTTTTGTCCAGTGAAATTGTGCTTTTGTCTCCTGTGTGCTCCATTACTTGTTAGTTTGTTATTTTAAATTGTTGTTGTACACTGTCTGAGTGTTTATTGTGTACTATTGTCCAGTATTGTATTGTCTTTGTTTTTTTGGGGGGTCTGTTGTGGGTAGTGCTAGTTTGGGGATAGTTGGGCTCTTTTAGTTGTTAAGTTTACTTTTTTGTCATTCTACTTTCCCCCTTTTCTCCTTTGTTCTTATTTATCCCTTATTCCCCTTTTTCAGTGCTAAGATGTTGGGTAGGCCACGTCTTGGCAAGATGGGTGAGGAGGAGCTTGGGGGGTTTATATGGCTGGTGTGCCATTTCCTCCCACTGATGATTGAGGCAGGGGGCCGGGTGATACCGGGGTATCACACCGAATCACATCGAATCCGGTGGGGAAAGGTCCTGCATCACTTGCAGCGCATGTATCGGAGCCAGAGGAATGACCACCCGCTGAAGCAGCGCTGGGCTGACCTCATCACCAGGGAGCAAGATCTGCTTGACCACATGGGAATAGTGATTGGTGGCCCTGTTGGTGAGTACAAATCATGTAAATGTGCACGATTAAAAGCTCTGTAGTGACATCAGATGATTTGTACAATATCTGCCGGCTAAGTTGTTGAGTGTGTGGAATGCTTCGGAAACAGACAGGGTCATTGAAGGACTATGTGAAGGACCACAATTGCTAGCTGTCAGGAAGCAAGTGCTCTGCAAACTTACTGAATACTTTTGCTTAATGTAATTTGGTGCCGCCTTTGTGTCAGACAGCAACACAAATTGGGAGCCAATCATGTCTATATAGGTCACATTTGCCAGTGAAGTATAGATTTTCCAAAATATAAGCACCCTTTGTTGACGCAACAGCTAGACTGACTTTAGAAACACTACATGATGCAGAAAATGAGTGCAGGCTTCACGTCAATTGATGATAGCAATGTGGCCCAGACATATGTCTCATGTGTGTCTGGTGAGTGTGTAAGGAAAGCGTTCACGGAAGTTCTATGAATGTTAGGGATTATTGTGGTCCTTCATCATTTTGGATACATGTCAGATCTGGATTTGGAAACATAGGGAAAAAGTGTAAGGTGCCCTCAGCTAACATCTTACACTGGTATTTGGTGTTTAGTGTTCCACCTTTCGTTTAGGCATGGCAGGCCAAAGGTATGCACATGGGTTCATATCTCTATGGTTGGTGCAAATCACCATAGCTGGGCCACATCAAATGAAGAAACTGTAACAACATGAGGGCTTACAAATGTCCCTGCCCCTCTGTACATTGTACCTATGTGTCATAAATTAGTCATGGCCACAATGGCTGTTTGACTGGTAATGCACTCCTCAAGTAAACAGGCTTTGGATGTCTCTCTTGGATGCACATGATGAGACGAATACACGCTATTATTATGTCTGCTCACTAATGAAGGAGCATGTTTGCCACCACATGATAGTTAGGGCCACTGCATGTGTGCAGATATGTGTGTAATTGTCACAGGAGACCCATGCTATGTACATGTTAGCCGGGACATATCGGATGCAGTATCATCATATCTGAGTGGCTTTACTTATTTATATCATCTTACACATAGTTTTTGTCTTTGGAATTGTTGGTCAGTGCACAGATTTTGAGCACATTTCTTCCTTCCTTGCCTTACAGGTGGACCTGCACCCTACACTGTGAATGAGGTGGCTTCATTTGAGGACCCCGACAACTACAGTAAGTGTTGATATGTCTGTTATGTGTTGTGTTTGCTGGTGATGTGTGATGGACTCCTGTGTGTTGAACACATAGCAAGGTGTGACGCGCTGGCCCATCATTTGTCTTGTTCCATGAGTGGGATTTCATTTTCTCAGCATTTTGGAGTTTGCCAATGCTTATCCTATTGTCTTATCTAGGGATTCTAGGTCATTACTGTAGGTCCCGCAATGTGAACTGGGGTGAGTCATGTGGATAACACTTGACTCACTGGACCTAATCTCAGATTTAGTCTGCTTGTCAGACCCACATTCTCCCATAATGGGGCTGCAAAATGCTTACCCACAGACTTCTGCTTCCCTATTCACTAATGTACTTATGAAACTGTAGGGTGAACTTCCTGGCAGCATGTAGCGCCACATGTAGTGCTACAAGTATGTGGCACTTGAGTGCAATGGCCTAGGTGTGCATGCAAATAATGCCCAGGGGTGTTCTTGCAACTCTGTGTCTGTTGTAAGTCATGCCTTACTGGAAGTATATGATGTGGACAGAGGTCTGCATTACCAGACATGTGTGGCACTGGGATTGGTCAAGGGTTTGCTGTCTCATATTTGTAGATACACCTTACCTGTGGTGTGTGTGTAGAGTCAAACACATGTCCAGCTTCCTGGGTGTCCACGTTGTTTGAATTAGTTAGTTGTCTCTCCACCCCACCACCCTCAGACACAGGCATGGGTTTGAGAATAGTGTACCTAGGACTGATGATACAAGTATGTTACACAGACATGTAAATCAGTGAATCTTTGGTCGGAACCTAGTATACACACTCAGGTATAGCACATGAGTACTATACTAGCAAGTCCATTTACAACTTGCAGATCATGTGGTCCTAGATTTCCATCCTGTACACTGACATTTGTAGCCCTGGCATTGGCGGAGAATGTGCTGCATGATTGTTAGCTGACAACTGTCAGAACTCTGATGCCAGATTCATGCCAGTTGTTACCCATCTTGTAGGGTTTGGATGTGCTATGTGTGATACGACCTTTGTAGGCTGGCCTGCCATGTACTTCCTCAGGGACATTCACTCATCTGTATGATGATATGAGCTGTTACAAGTACAGTGGATGTACTGTCTCATTTACTTCTTGTGCCATTTCATACAATGCAGTTCCTAATGTAATTTTTTGCCTTTGCCTTCACAGCTGCTAACATGACACCCATCCAGGTCCGTGAGTTCCAGAGACGGGCAAGGCCTTACCAGCATATCCTGCTGGTAGAGTCGGGGTACAGACAGATGGCCCGAAGATACAGGACCGAACGTGCCTCTGGAGCATGGAGGGCTTTCCCACAGGGTGGCCCTACTTTTCCCACCACAGCCACCACCAGCACGATCACCACTTCCACCCAGGTGGCACCACCCACAGCTGGGACTGTTGTCCCAACAACGTCTGCAAGTGCTCCAGGCCCTAGCAGTGGACCACCTTCAGGGCAGCCCACAGGCGTTGACACTACATGGCCACACACGTCCTCAGCTGGTACCCAGGCTGCCCCAGATGCAACAATTGACCCTACTGCTTTTCAGGACATGCAGTGCAAAATGGACCGTGTCCTCTGGAAAATTAGTCACCTAAGCCGGGATGTTCGCCATATGAACAGGCGTGTGCGGTCCATAAAGCGGACCCTCCGGAGGGCCAACCTCTAGACTTTGTTAATGGACATGATTCCCTCCCCTCCCTCTTTCCTTGTTCTTATACTCAGTGGGCTTAGGGAGCTTAGTGTTAGGTTAGTATAGGCTGTTAGTTTAGTTAGTGTTAGTGGGTGGGGGGTGAGGGGTCCTGATTGTTTCAATTTTTTCTTTTTGAGTGGGTGGGTGGGGGGCTATGTTGGGGTTCTTGTGTGTTTAGAAAAGAAAAAAAAAATTATATATATTTGTTTAGTATAGGATAGTATGTGATTAGGTTAGTATCTGTTGTCCTCCATGTGTCCCGTCTCATAAGGGGGTTGGGGGGTTGATGTTTAGAACATTTTGTTACATGTGATAAGTAAGTTAGCTTAGGTTAGAAAGGGCCAGTTGTGGATAATGAGTAGTTAGGGTAGATTAGGGTAGGTAAGACTTTTCCCCCAGTTTCCTCTTCTGTTATTAACGTTGAATAAATATGTAGTGAACCCTTTACAGTATGTGTAAAATGCTTGTTGATCAGGGCCTTGGCATAAGTGTACATAAATTTTGTTCTATTACATTTGTGTCCTTTGCTACGAACAAATCCCATCTGAGCTGTAAGTTTGGCAGCTACCCCAGAGCTACCTTGCAAAGATTCCACCATTCATTGCAACCACCAATCACAGTTACTATGGATCCCAACGTCTTTTTTTCATTATGTATGTTTTCAAAGTCACAAACAGTGCTTCCAGATTTGGTATTGGGGAAACTGTTATATGTCTGACTGCAGTGTGATGTTCAGGGAAACCCTTATTAGCTGAGTGGTCGTAAGCACTCTTGTAGTATCGTGTTCATGACTCACAGACATCATTTGTGACACTGTTCAGCATGATTACTTATTTGGATGTAAACTCAGACACCTTCATTCATGCAGTTTGTTGACTGTTTGCTTAGATTTGTGGGCACTGTTATATGTGTTAGTATTGCATGGTGGCAACATTTTGCAGCCACTATTTGATGGCTTAGATATCCCTTGAGGAAGCATTATTCTGTCCAACACAGCATGCTGGTGTATGGTTTCTCTTTTCATCAGATATTACCCTCAGGAAGGGCAGAGTATGGTGCAATCCAGGCCACTGGGCATAGTTTTCAGACTACATAATTTCAGGACAGTTGTATTGACAAGCTATGTAGTTTGACAGGAGGCACATTTCAGTTATCTACTGCACAGTTGATGTGTCACATTACACAGAGACAAAGTGGTTGTGTAAGTGCTATTTATTGAAAAGTGCAGTAGTGGTATATGTACATTGTCCATGATTGTGAGTCCATTATAGTGACATCTTCCATTGTGATCCTACACAAGTGCTAAAGGAAAATGCATTTGACATGCTGGGGTGATGTGTCAGACAGTACAATGGGACAGGATTTGCCAATGAGTAAGTGAGAGACAATCACCGGGCAGGATGGCAAGATAAACAGTGGTTTGCAGAACAGTCATTGAGTACAGTTGTTGTAAGACTGGCATGTTACAAAGCGCTGGACCTTGGTAATAGTTGGCCATGTGGCAGGGACTAGTGCTTCCGGGTACTTTTCCGTGTGAAGGTGATCTGTTCCATGTCTTCTTCTTCTGATGTGTGTGTTGCCTCCTCTGTCCTTGGTGATGGTGGTTGTGAAGGGGCAACACACACCTCAGTGTTAGAAGACGTGGAGTCAGACATCCCGGTCGCTGCTACCTGTGAAGGTCTTAAGGGCAGTACTGCTGCAAGGAGGATCTGCTGATTCTTAAGAATAGCAGCCACATCACAATAGTAGGCAGCCAGGTCGGCCCTGAGGGGGTCATGATTGCATTCGTGCATGCAGTGGAAGGTTTGGGGTGCGAGGTGTTGTGGCAACTCCCTTACTGCAGTGGTGAATTCCTTGACAGTTTGTTGTAGTCCTTGCAGGATGGATGTTAGCGCTTGCATGGCTGCTGCCTGATCTGCAGTTGGCATCATGCACGAACGCACCCCCTCTAGGCTGGCTGTCATAGTTTGCATCCCTGCCCGCACCTCCTTGGCCAGCACCCGCTGTACTCCGACTACAGTTCTCTCAAAGCTGGTGCCTGTGTCGTCTGAGTCATCAGCTGTATTAGAGCTAGCAGGTCTTACAATTGGTGTTGTGGGTGGGTCCTCTGTGATGGCTGCTTGTTCTGAGCTCCTCCTTGTGACAGAAGGTGGGGTCTGGAGGGTTCCAAGGACATCTTGGAGGGTCTGGTGGCTGATATTTGTCAGCTCGTCATCCATGTCATCAGGGTAGTCCTGGAAAGGCATATCCGCAGGAGATCCATCGTCCTCTGCAATGAAACAGGGTACAATTAGTGTGTCTGTGTTGTGGCATTAGTGATGTGACATGCCTGCCTTGTGATGTTTTCACATTGTGATCTTGTTTCCTGTTCATTGCAGTCTTTCAGATGGGCATTCTCCCAGGCCTATGGCCCACCTGCATGTCACATGTATTGTGGTAAGTTATTAGACTTGTCGGCATCATCTCCTCTAGTGTTGTTTTAGGCCAAATAGTGAAATGCCACCTTTTTGTCCTACTCAACCCTCCGTCTACATCCATTCTAATGGCGAGGCCTTTCACTGGCTGTGGGTGTTCTGATGGCACTAGCAGCACACTTAACAATCTGGACCTGCCCCAATCTCTGATCTTTCACATCCACTTATATGTAGTTGATATGTAGCGTATCCTATGCATGGCATTGTTATGGCACGATATGGATGTTAGCATTGGTAATGTGTACAGCTGATGTTGGGGAATGTGTGGAGATTGGATTGCCCTGATAGTCGTAGCAGTGTCCTATTTCCTTCTCTGACTGTGCAGGTGTATTTCAGTGACCAGTTACATGTGTCCACCCCCTCAATGCTGTTGTCTGAGCAGTATGACATTTGGGATGTTGCATTGTGACCCAGGCACAGGATGGACCCTGGCATATGCTGCATGGGTGTGTCCTTAGTGCTGTGTAGCTCCTACTGTTGATGACATTGGCTGATGTTTGCGGCATCTATGGGCATTCACAATTGCAAGGACTGGAGCATTTGTCTTGTTTCAGGGGGCTGTTAAAGTTGTCGTCCTCAACCCACTAATTTAGGTGCGTATGATCCATGGGGACGTTACTGCCATTGGCAACTTTAGCTGCACACAGTGCGGTGGTGGTAGTGGCAACTGTTGTCACTGTTACATTCCAGTTGTCAGTATGGCTAGAGGTTGTTAATTGGGCCCTAGTTAATGTATGGGGTATAGTGGCTGACATGTGACAGGATGTCAGTTTGATGTTGTGCCCTTCCCTCCTGGCGTGGCTTTACTTTTGCTCCATTGTTGGCATGGCAGCATGCCCCCATGGGGCTGTTGTTGGTGTAGTGTTATGGTGTTCCCCAGCTTCTCTTTATACAGGCCATACCCCCATGCCATACCCCTTTACCCATGCCACTCCATGTATATGATGACTTCCATGCATTTTGTGGTCGGTATCCCCCCCGCTTACAGTTTACATTAGTGCGTTTTATTTCCCCATGCGACTTACCCTGCATATGCGTTGTGGTAGTCTGCGCTGTCCTGTCCTTGAATCCCTGTGACGATCTCCTCAGGGATGACAGCTGCGACCATCTCCTACATGTGGTCCTGGGGCTCCTGGTGTGCTGGACTCCCACCTCCAGTCTGCAGTGCTGCCTTCCTGTTCCTGGCCACTTTTTCCTTGGTCCTACGCTTGCAGTCATGCCAGCGTTTCTTGCACTCAATGACTGTTCTGCGTACTTCTGCCACACTGTTAATCTTGTCAACAATTTGTTGCCAGATTGCCTCTCTCCTACTGATTGGCAACTTTTGAGGTAACAAACAGTTAGTGCTGGTGTTCCGTCACCTCTTTAACCAGAATTTCCTTTTCCTCTGCAGTGAAGCGACACTTTCCTTTCTTCTTAAAACTGTCCTGGGTCTTGTGTGGGTCCTCCTGGCTGGTTCCTGGTCTGTTGTCATCTTCCTGGGGTCTGTACATGCATCTGGGATCCATTTTGGCTCTCCTCTGCTGAAATGGCTGTGTTTGCAGGGAATTTTGATGCTATTGCGTCAAAAAACACCGCATATCCGGTGTGCGGGGTCGTAAATCGGCCCACAGTCATTTCCACCGCGTTAACATAGTTTTGCTTTACGACTTGACTCTGCGGTGTGCGTAAAAAAAAATGACTTACACCTTTGGTTTGGGCCGCCGGGCGTCAAAGTATAAATTTGATGCCCGCACGGCGCACCGAAATGGCGTTAGCCGGTGCTAAAAAAAATTACGCAAAACTGTGCCAGCGCAGTTTTGCATCAAAAAGTATAAATATGGGCCTGAACATCTACTAAGTTCTGATGGAGAATGAACATGAAAAGCAGGTCAAGCACTGACCCATACTTGTCATTGTCCTTCAGTGCTGGGATGGCACCAATGGGTTTGAACCCAAGATGGGGTGGCTTGCGGGGCTCTCACCAGGTTATGTTACCCAGAATCCATTGCAAACCTAAAAATGTGGCCAAAAAATAAGTTTTTCTCACATTTCGGTGACAGAAAGTTCTGGAATCTGAGGGGAGCCACAAATTTCCTTCAACCCAGCATTCCCTCAAGTCTCCCGATAAAAATGGCACCTCACTTGTGTGAGTAGGCCTAGTGCACGTGACAGGAAATGTCCCAAAACACAACATGGACACATCACATTTTCCCAAAGAAAAATGACCTATTTTTTGCAAAGTGCCTAGCTGTGGATTTTGGCATCTAGCTCAGCCAGCACCTAGGGAAACCTAGCAAACCTATACATTTTTAACAGCTAGACACCTAGGGAAATTCAGAATGGGGTGACTTGTGGGCCTCTCACCAGGTTCTGACACCCAGAATCCTTTACAAACCTACAAATTTGGCGGAAAAAAAAGCTTTTTCCTCACATTTCGGTGATGGAAAGTTCTGGAATCTGAGGGGAGCCACACACTTCCTTCCACCCAGCATTCCGATAAAAATGATACCTCACTTGTGTCAGTGGGTCTAGTGCCCGCAATAGGAAATGCCCCAAAACACAACCTGGACACATCACATTTTTGCAAAGAAAACAGATGTGTCTTTTGGAAAGTGCCTCTCTGTGGATTTTGGGTTATAGCTCCGCAGGCACTTAGGGAAACCTATCAAACCCACACATTTTTCAAAACCAGACACCTAGGGGAACCGAAGATGGGGTGGCTTGTGGGGCTCTCACCAGGTTATGTTACCCAGAATCCATTGCAAACCTAAAAATGTGGCCCAAAAAAAGTTTTCCTCACATTTCGGTGATGGAAAGTTATGGAATCTGAGGGGAGCCACAAACTTCCTTCCATCCAGCATTCCCCCAAGTCTCCTGATAAAAATAGTACCTCACTTGCGTGAGTAGGCTAGTGTCCGCGACAGGAATGGATCACACAAGGGTCAATGGTAGTCCTTGCATGAGGGCTACTGTTAACCCTGGAGTGATCCATTCCTGACGCAGGCACTAGGCACAGGCACACAAGTGGGGTTGTGTTTTTATCAGGACAAGTGGGCAAACACTGAGTGGTAGGAATTATGTGGATCGCTGCACATTCCTGTAGGTTCTGTGATGACAAAGCAAGGAAAAATAGTGTTTTTAATCAACATTTCACTTTTGCAGTGTATTATGTGTAAGAAAACTTCGTGAAATCCAAACACGCCACACTTCCGTGGTCTGCCCTGGGTGTCTAGTTTTCAGAAATGTCTGGGTTTGCTAGGTTTCCCTGTATGGCTGCCGAGCCCAGGACCAAATACTCAGGTGACTGTCTTACAAAACCAGGCCGTTTTGGGTACTTCCCTCTTGCGGTCACTTGCCCATCCACTAAAGTGAGGCAATGTTTCTCTCTGGAGACTTAGTAGAACCTGGGTGGTAGAAGATGTGTGGCTGCCTGCAGATTCAAGGACTTCCCCTTACTGAAATGCAAGGCAAAATCATTTTTCAAGCAAAGTTTGTGATTTCAAGGGGATTCTGGGCGAAGGAAAACTGGTGAGAGCCACGTAAGTCCTGCACCCTTCGACTCCCCTGGTACTAGTATGTTAAAGTTAATCCACTACTCACACTGGTTGGTTTTAGCACCTCCACAAATTATGGTTTAAAAGCATGAATACTTATCAAAGTATTTGAATATTGAAACCAAGCCTTCTGAAGATGGGCCATAAAGCCACATCCAGGCACCAACCTCTTTATGGTCCATTCACATGCATTCACACACAACAAACAACCCTTTCATACGGCTGGCCACTGGCCCAATCCAACCAATCATTGCACTTACATTAACTTATCGCTGCCAGACAAGGGCCCATCACATTCATACGCCATAGGAAGGAATATGTTTGACTACATTTTATCACCTGTGAAGTAACTGCCTCTTCTTCCTGAACATTGCTGAAGGCATGCTTATCAAATCTTTACTAATGACTCCCATGACACCCACCAAAGACTCAGGAAGACATCTTTTTCATGCGCCTTTAGCACACTCACTGCGATAAATCCAACTCCTTCCAGTTTGTGGATGGAACTTGGGGGTGTCTGAGTATGCCGTACAAAACGATTCCTCGAACTGAGTGAGCATATCTACATTTGAAACTAAGGCAGACATGCTGGGGAAATCTTGTGATGTTCCCTAAAGAGAAGGTCATAGGCTATGAAAAAGGGTAGTGTTTGGCACACAGGAGAGCCCGTGAGAATGTAGCATATGTCCCAGCCAACATTATGTGCAGTGCTATGATTGTAATGTACTTATCACACAGCAAATTGAACATCTACTAAGTTCTGATGGAGAATGAACATGAAAAGCAGGTCAAGCACTGACCCATACGTGTCATTGTCCTTCAGTGCTGGGATGGCACCAATGGGTTTGAATCCATAGGTGTAGATGATGTACATCTGTACTCCCTTTACTATCCACCTTCTACCTGTGCAATATCCCTGTGAAGGCACACCTACCATAAGCTTTCCTTACCCATTCATGTCTTGGTCCTCATCAGAGTCCTGACTAATCCTGTATAATTGCCAAGTGAACCTATATTAGTTTGTGGATGCAAGTTGGGGGTGTCTGAGTATGCCTTGAAAGGCCTATTCCTCGAACTGAGCGAACATGTCTACTGTTGAAACCAAGGCAAACATGCTGGTGAAGAAATCCTAAGGTCTCCAAAGTAAAAAGTCAAACAAATATCCTGTGGGACTCATTCACCAACACTTCTACTTTTGCTTTGAAAGTGAAGCTACAAATTGAGTTTGCACACTCTCAAACAATTAGAAATGTTGGTGACTATGTCTGACAGGACATTATTACACTTATTAAGTCATGCCTTTAACATCCTGCCACACAGGGTACTCCGTGACAATGTGGCATAGGTTCTGTCCACTAGTATGTGCAGTATGAGGACTATAATGCACATTAATTGAACAGAACACCTACCACGTTCTGACAGTGGATATAGGTCTCAAGAAGGCCATAAGGAAGTCCATGATTTCCTAAAGTAGATGAAGTAAAATTCTGTGGCTGCTTGCCTAACGAAGCAGTGACCCCTGGACGTTCGGTATCCATGCACAGCCACTGAAAGGATTACCCAACGGCAGCACCCCTTCAGTCGACTTCCCAGAACTTTGCTTTAGTGAGATACAATGTAAATCAAGTAGGGACACAGAGGCCTGGTTGAGATGGGCACTGGGGACAGTAATACCGACTCTGCAGCTGCTTTCCATGCCTCGAGCACACTTTACAGCAATGACATGGATGATCCTTTTTGGGTGTTTTAGGAATGCGATCAGCAAAGTGTCACTCCTGCAGCCTTGCCACATCCTCCAGAACATATGAGGTGGAGGCTGCTGCTTCTGTAACAGCAGAGAGACTTTCAATAACATACAACTGGAAGTCAAGGAAAGTCATGAGTCTTCCTGTGGTTGTCTGACGGTAAACAACATGCGTATGTTGTTTACCGTCAGAGCAAGTATACATCACGCCTATCCAAGAATTTGACTACGAGCAGTTCGTTGGAACGCAACGCAGTACTCTGAGATTTCTGGAGCTTCTTGCCTCCTGCGGGAATCCTTTGCGGTTACAACGAACTGTACCGCAGGCCACAGTGCCAGCTTTGTAGAGCTCACTGAACAGCTCTACTCCTGTATAGAAGTTGTCCACATAAATGTTATAACTTTTGTGAAGGAGTGGCTGGACAGGTTCCCACACAATCTTACCTGTGACCCCTAATGCAGAAGGGCAACCTACAGGGTTTAGGGTAGAGTCCTTCTCTGTATACACTCTCCAGCTGTACACATAGCCATAAGAGCTCTCACATAGCATGTACAGCTTTATGCCATAGCAAGCTCTTTTGCTTGCAATGTACTGTCTGAACAGCAGCCGTCCTTTGTACAGAATCAATGACTCATCAACTGCTATATCCTTTCCAGGACTATAGATCTCTGGAAACCTGGCAGACAAATGTTCCACAACAGGCCGAATTTTGAACAACCTTTCAAGGTCTGGATGGTCCCGGGGGAATACAGCAGAATTGTCATTGAAATGCAGCATGCGCTGCAGTAGCAAAAAATTATCTCTGCTCATGTATGGTGCGAAGATAGGGGTTACCCAAACAGTGCGAGTCGTCCAGTAGGACTGCAAGGTGGGTTCCTGCACTAACCCCATTTTGAGCATAAGGCCCAAAAATATTTTCAACTACACCAGCGAAGTGGGAGTCCACTGGAGTGCCCTAGAATGGGGCCCTAGAGTGCCTCCATGCTCCCTCAGAAATTGGTCTGCACGCAAATTTGTTTGCTGCAAAATATACTGACGGAAGTCAACATCTACAAATAGATGGATGTAGTAAACTGTCAAAAAGTTGGCTGTATCGACTTTACATCCAGCATTACCAGTAAAAGGTGGAATTTGGGGCTGAACTAAACAGGGGGGCTGCCAAGAGAGCACTCTCTCTATGCTTGCGGCTGCACGCACCTGCTCTCTGGGTTTGGCTAACCCGATGTTGTCCAGCTGCACAGACTTTGCTTGCGAAGGGACAGCACAACTGTCCTCATCGTCTCATTCAGAATCACTGGAAGAGGTGTCGTCGGATGGGACTCCGCTGACTGAAAAATCACTCCCAGATTCTGCCCCATTGTCCTCTCCCTCAGATGCTGTCTCAATCTCTGATCCTGCCTCAGAGCTATCCTCCATAACCTGAGTTAGGGCTTGAGCAGCAGTCATCCAACGAGACACCATCTCTGCTACTGGCTAAACCGTCCCTCAAAAGTACTAGTCTATGTAGAAGGCAGATAGAGCCACAAAATTGCTCATAGGTGTGTGTGATGTGTCCAATAGTAAATGTCGTCACCTTACCTTCGCTTCTTCTCCGATTCGACAGATTCTCTGAAGACACTGAAAAAAACAAAAAAGACACACTAATACTTCACCATACCACATACCAGTCATCACAGCCTTTAGCGCTGGGTGCACCCAGTGCGACAGTCATTTTTGGTGCTCTGCCTCCCATGACCTCCTCTTATAATTCCCCCAGTACCACCCAGCAAAAGTACCCCTCATATGTCCATAGCCCCCCTCCACATACTTTTCATTTGTTTTAAAGCGCAGGTAACGCCTGGTTTTACTAATCCACTCAGCTAAATACATGTATGTCCTTTGCAGCAGGCATATAAACCATCTGCGCTACTTTATGGCGTCAAAACACTAGACAAAAGGCAGATCTATTTCTCTCTCTTTCTCTCTCTCACTCTAAATATATATATATATATATATACATATATATATATATATCACTTTTATAGATGTGTGGTTTGCTGGGGGGCCGATCGTGGCTCCCGGAAAACAACACATGTAAAAAAAAAAAATATATATATATATATATATACATATTTATAGAGAGAGTATATATATCACTATATATATATAGAGCAGTCAGGTTTGGATATTCACAGCAAATCTGACAATTTTACTTTGGATTCGCCTACAAAGGTTTTGCACTTTGGGTCATTATTTCGTTTGGCTCCAGCAACCCACTTGGGGCAAAAAGATAAAATTGCAGAACCACCACAACCAGCATGCACTGTTACTCACTTGAGAGGCCCACTGGGGCGGACTGGTATTCAAAGAGACTAATCAGGTGCCTGTAATTAGACAAGCTGAAGCCATGCCGGTCTTTTCAGAAATAAATAAATGCCTGGAACACTTCCAGCACTGGCTGCACCTACGAGGGTGAAACACTTTTATATTTTTCTCTGCTGAAGAAAGGATTGACCTTGAAACACGTGTCCAGAGATGATTTTATAACTTAATGCCTGGAATAATGAAACTGCTTAAAGAATTCACTGTGAGTTGCTGGCTTTGCTTTTTCTTCCCGTTTATATAACCTGTTGGGAGTGCGCTTTCACATGAGGACAACTTCGTTTTTGATATATATATATATATATATATATAAAGAGAGACTGACTCTCTACATCACTTCTGTCGCGACCCCATGGCAAAGCACACATGTATAAAAAAAAATGCCGCCATAGGGGGTCAGCCCAAGGGCAATCCCCAATATTTTATTTTTAAATATTCCTGGGGGGGAGCCATCGCCCCCCCAGGGAAAACTATTTGGACAAAATTACCCCCAGGCCCGTGTTGGAAGGGCCAATGCCGCCATCCCACCACTTTCTTTTTTTAAATAAACATTTATTTCAGAATCTGGGGGGCGCGATCGCCCCCCCAGAAGAACCCCAACATATTTGTTTTTAAATGTGTGCCCCCATGGGGGGGGGGGCGGCCCATTTACACGGTGGGCCGACCCCCCCAAACAAGAGCCCTGGTGCCTAGGGGAATTACCTGGCCATGCTCTCCACAGCCAGGAAACGGTGCCAGGAAGACATTGATGGAAAGGGGAGATCGTCCCCTTTCCATCGATGCCTTCCTGGCATCTGGGGAGGCCGTTTTGGCCTTTGTTTCCCCCACTGGAATGGAGAAAGGACTCTCACCTGCTCCTCGATTCTCATGTGGGGAAAAAATGGGACATCAGCGCGCTGTCACAGAGGGGCGGTTGGGGATGCGGGCGAGGCACGAAAATTGTTTTGCATCTCCCAGGGTAAAAATAAAAAATAAAAATCCTCCAGAGGATTTTTCAACCCCCTTCCTGGTGTCGGCCACTGGTCGTGACCCACACCAGGGAGGTAGTGCAGGCGTAAGGCAGTGGCCGACGCCTGCACCAATGGGGTTAAACTTATCCAACTCTCCAAAACAAGTTTCCACAGGTGTCATAAGTAAAGCATATGCTTTACAAATCAAAGTGAAAACCAAGCATTGTTAAATTGTGTTACAATGTGGCTGGCTCTTTCCTGCGAAAAGATCTTATCATGTGCTTGACAGTGAATGGGCCAAAAACAGTGTACATTATCTAATAGTTTTCAAATATGATTTTATAAACGTTCATGCTTCCACCCACCCTGACAATGCCAATAGTGAACTTCATGCCGCACAAATAAAAGGCAAATGTTTTGTGCAGCTGAACAACAAGATACCATTTGAGATAGCTATATCTAAAATAAAATAAAAAAGGTACAAGCAGGCTCCATGGAGAAAGTATGCTGCATTCCTTTTCCTGTAAACACTCTCACTTTGAAGTCTGTGGAAAGCAAAATAAGCACCAGGCCCCCTTGAAGACACAGATTGATCTTTGACCTCGGTCTTTGACTGCCCAGCAAATGTGATGAGATAACAAGATTTAGAGGCCTGTTTATTACAGAAAACTAGTTTGTGGAAGTATACTGTAAACATGGAATTAGCATGGGCTGCCTAAAAAGCAACATTCAATGCATGTTTGCATCTTGTGAATTCATACTTTTAATTTTACCACGCTTGGTTGTTAATTAACTTTATTTTATGTCATGTCAGCTCAAAACAAATAGGATTCAGTGAGACAACATATGTTTTAACAGAGCTATTGCTTCCCTTGCAAGTAGTGCTTTAAAGATTTAGGGGCACATTTATCAACAGTTTGCTTCCCCTTGCTCCACGCATGGTAACTCAATGACGATGCAAAACCTAGATGAGATTTAACAAGCCACACAAGGCCACCTTGCTAAGCTTAGCGTGGCTTGGTAAATCTGGAGTAACAAAAAGCTCCACAAGTCACTGGCTTGCATTTCCCTTTCCCAGGGAGGTGTTCCATTGGTGGGGTGCATTCACCCATGAATTCTGAAGCACTCCTAGCATTACCTATACCTATGCTGGTAGACTTGGAAATGCAGCAGAAATTTACGCCTCCCCATGGGGGACAAAACAGGGAGAAATATTTTTATTTCTCATCATTGTTTCCTTTTCTAGTTGTGCTGCATTCTGTAGCACAGCTAGAAAGAGGAAAAAACCTCAGTGGATTGTTTGGGTGCAGGAAGATGTCGCTTCCTGCACAAAAGCAATTCTGCCTGTAACACAGGCACCCTTTCACCATGGTGCAAGGGTGTCTGTGTTGGCACTAGGCAGCAGTCTTTTGGACCAGAGTA
This sequence comes from Pleurodeles waltl, assembly GCF_031143425.1. Classification (NCBI taxonomy): domain Eukaryota; kingdom Metazoa; phylum Chordata; class Amphibia; order Caudata; family Salamandridae; genus Pleurodeles; species Pleurodeles waltl. The sequence goes on along the minus strand of NC_090436.1, from coordinate 641,155,770 downwards.
GGTAAAGAGCAGGAATGTGCCATATCTCCATAGATATGGTGCATTCCTGCCCTCACACTTTCATGCAGAGCAGTGTGGAAAGGTGTCTTGCAGTGTTGCATGAAATGTTTATATATATGGCCCTTAGTACTTTAAATTCAAAATAGGATATGCTAGGAGAAACAGGGTCTGCTTTTTATGAGTTGCCTATCAAATATGGGTCATATGTGTCAAAAGTGTTTCTTCCTTACTAAGCCTGAGCAACACAAAAGACTTTGTGAGGGAGAAAACAAAAATGCAATGGGGCCTATTCACAAAGGTGTGATCTGGCCAGGGACCAGGGTTCAATTCCTGCCTCAGCGGGTTTTGGGCTCAATGCCCTTGGACCAGATAATTCTCACCTCGGTGCCTAATCTAATTAATGGTTCCCACTCTGTAACTCTGGGCAATAGCTTGCTTAATCTCCACAATGGCCCTGACAGCGCTTGGATGCTTGGCTTCACCCTGGGGGCTGCCCAGGATTGGGTGCCTCACAGGGAAAATCCAGGAGGGGTTCCACAGCGGTATGCGTACAGCGCCTTGAGACCCTAACGGGTGAGTAGTGCGCTATACAAGTGTGAAATTTACATTTTACAATTACATCTATAGATTTGCTGTGATGTAGAAGAAGGTCTTGGTCTACCGGGAAAATGTTTTCCTTGTAGAGAAACAAAAGTGAGCATATGAAACAAGCAGAAGAGGGCATACAATCTCATTTCAACCCAGGAGACACCATGGGCATATTTACAAGCCCTTTGCACCTCCTTGAGCCACACTGGCATCATTGTTTTTACACTAATGTGGCATTAAAGAGGCCCTTTCCCCCACCATATTTACAAAGTGGCACAATGCATGCATTGCGCTGCTTTGTAACACCTTGCACCGCATTATGCCTGAGCCAGGCATAATGTATGCAGGGGGGGTTCCCACACTGGGAGGCCCATGAAAATGACACAGTGAAATTTACATTCTTTCACTGCACTATTTATAGTGTCATTTTTAATGCCTGCTTAAGGCAGGTGTTAAAGTGACACTGCCATTGTTTTCAGGGGGCCGCCCTTGACTTTGCAGGATTAGCGCCATGCTCAGCGCTAATCCTGTAAAGCACCACAATATCATCAAACTTTTTGACGCTATTGTCCTAACGTGCACCATGGTGTGGTGTATGGTAAATGTGGTGCACGCATGGTGTTGTTAGGGGGGGTGCAGGGCGATGCAGGAAAAGTGGGGCATCAGGCCTGATGTGCCACTTTCTTGTAATTATGCCCCCATATTTGCTATGTTGGTTTCCACCAGGCAATCTTTCTTTTTGAGAAATGATAAGGGGTTAAGGTTATTGGAATAACATTTTGAATCATAGCTCTACCACTGGTGACAATGGTCTTGACTGACTACAGGCCGGTTCACTCTGTCCATTTCTCTTTGCTTCTTTTTTTGCTGTGGGCAGAAGACCACCTTCTACCTCATCAAGCTAATCACATTGTGGGATGTGGAGATTGTCACAACATATCAGATCAGCAGACTGTTCTCTTTTCCTCTGAAATTAACTGCAAGGACAATGTCCTCCTACAACATTATTGTTTCGATGATCAAGATTTTGGTCTTTAAAAGTCAATTACCTTATGTTCAAGATACTAGTTTGTATTGCCCCCTTAAGGCAGGATTTAAGCTTTTATAACTAAACATCAGATTCAGAGGTGTCTTCAATCTTTTACTTAGTTAATTTCACTTTTAGATGATGAAAAAAATTAAAGGAAACAAAAATCAATTGTAGTCCACTTAGTCAGCATTAATGGGATTGATCCCAAGTTGAATTCTCTTGGTTTTTCTTCCTAGGTTTTACTCTTTCTGTTTTCTAGGTGCAAATGTATCCAGTCCAGAGTCACTCGGAAAAGAAACATTAAGCATAAGTAAGTGTACTAAGCAACTAGTATTGTTCTCTATTGGGCTTTTGTTCCCTGTGTTTCCTTATGATTTCTTGGAATTCTCTTATTTACTGTTTTCTCTCTCTTCTGTTGTCTTTTCCTTACACTCTTTTCTGGATTGTTCTTTAGGGTTTGAGGCTGCCTCTCTCTTGTAAGTTCCTCTTCAGTACTCTCTAACTTTCTTATTGGTTGAATGGGTTAGCAGTATTTTCTCTCGTCTTCAAAGCATAACACTGTACCCATTCCAGATAAAGGTAAAAAATGGCAATAAACAAAATAAACATACCCAATATAGCAACCAAATTCCCAATCCAAAAACTCTCTTGTTTTTAAATGGGTACTTATCCCCTCTGGTCTCTTAGTGCAGTTAAACTTATGCATTAACATATGCAATTACTTCGGGTAAACAAAAGTACATGCAAGTTTGACTTCATAGTATTTTTCTCATTTCACTTAATTATTGATTTTAGTGCTTACTGACTTTCTTTCCCTACCTCTCACCGCCCCCCACTAGTCTGTGTAAGTTGCGCTCCTACAGAAGGGTTGGGGGGGGGTGAGGGCCTGTTTTACCTTTAGGTTTGCTCCTTTTGGTTTGTTCTCTTTTAGTGTTTCAAACACTTATGTATTCCATTGGATCATCTGCATTCCTGTTCTATCTGTTCATGTCTAATGAGTTTATGTTCAGCATTGGGGGTCCAAAGAATGCGGACCTCTGTCTAATGGCTCGGGGTTCCTTACCAGCAGGAAAGCTGAGGCAGCAGGAGTGCTGGTTGTGGGCTCCTTGTCATATTACTTACCTTTAATGAATAAATCTCATACTCACATAAGACGTTGGAGTGCTAATCCTTATGATAGGGGCTTCTGGAAGGATTAGTTTTTAGGAGGGCCTTCAACATATGGGACAGCTTCCTGTCTCTCTGGTGTTCCTTCAGGTCCTGTAACTCAGTTCCAGGTGCTAGGTTCCTCTCTTATCTGTTTTCCTTACCCCTATAATCACTTCTTGTTACATGCCTTCTTCCTCTCTGTATGTTGTGTCATGATAGAGTGAAGACACAGCTGATGAGTATTAAAGTTGGGTTTATTCAGAAATTGAGGTGCCCACATCCCGCACTCTTGTCTCCATGAATTCCAAGCTGCAACTGACTCAACAGTGGTTGGAAACCATGGAGAAAGAACGCAGAGTGAGGAAGCATCTCGAATGTCAACAACCCTCGAGACAATACCTCGAGCATACATCAACTACAATTTGTTGAAAGTAAAGAAGGTTATGACATCATTGCATTGCACCATCTTCCCCTTAACGAATAACAAAAGAAAACAAACTTAAATCAATGTATATAGTAATCTTTAAACCTTACTGGCACTGAAACTTTTCGAGATATTGTTATATTACTGGAAGTAGTTCTTAAACAAATTTGATCAACCAAATTTTCTTCAGTGTCAACGACTTCATCAGAATTTCCCATACAAGTAGAGTATGAATTTATTCCATTTTCTATCATGGCTGAAGTTTGACTTACACTAGGTTGATTTTGAGCCTCTTTTACACCAAACCAATATCCTACATTTTGTGTAACTTCATTTATATTAACATTTTTGTGTGACCAAATATTCAAAGCTTGATCAGGTATCATCTTCACAGTTGACCTCCTACTCCACCAACCTTTCTCTTTTAATAGAACATAACCTCTAAATACTTTACAAATTTGTGCTGAAAAAGGGAAAACAGATTCTCCATTCTTAATCTTGTTGGGTTTCTTGATAAGTTCCCAGTCTGCTATTTTTAATTCTACATTTTTTACACCATGCATACTATCATAATGTTCTTTACTTTTTGACTGAATGTTGGTACCTCTTTCATTCATCATCAATTTTTTAAGCTCGCAAGGACAAACACTTTCATTGGGCATTAAATCCTTAACCCAATCAGGGCACACTTCAACATTAGGTTCTCCTTAATAAACAAAAAGGTGAAACACCAGTGGTATTGTGTGGGGTAAGATGATAAGCCCATATTTTTTCTTTTAAAAACACATCAACATGAAATGTATTTGCCAGTGCAGACTGAATCCCTTCTTTGAGGAATGCGTTCATTCTCTCTACTAGACTGTTCGATGTAGGAGAACATGGTGCTACCCTTGAATGCTAATTTTGCAAGGGTTTAATTAACTCCTTCATTTGTGTGGAAGTAAAATGTGTTCCATTATCAGCTACAAAGGGTGGCCCCTCAATAGCAAAAAACCTTCTGAAGAAATTTTATGAGTTGTAGTGTTTGTGACTGGAACAAAATCAAAGTAAACCCACTTTGAAAAATATTCTATCAGTACTAATAAGAACCTTTTGTCTGATGGTAGTAGCTCACTCGGCCCAGCAAAGTCCAAAGCCACTTTGGTCCAAACATCATAGGGAAATTGTACCAGGTGTATAGGCGTTTGATGAGTAACCTAATGTTTGTCTAAAAGTAAACATGTACTACATTTAGATATCCAATCTGTGACTTGTGAGTCCAACGTAGGCCACTAGAAGAGCTACTTTAATTTTTTTCATGTGGTTCCCACACCTAAATGACCCTTGTGTGCAGTCTCAATCAATTTGGGTCTAATTGTATGTGGAGGAATTACAATATCATTGCGAAACACAAGATCTTCCACAATGGAACTACTTGATAAAACAGTTTAAGGATATTGGGTAGTGATCTATCCTTAGGCCACCCTGTTTTGATAAATTCTATAACCGCAGAGACATCCACACTTCTCTAGATACAACACCTGATGAATTTAAAATCTCATCTAATATTGCCACCACAGATTCTACATCATCAAAATCCTGACTTTGTTCAACAGTCTATAAAGGCATTCTGGAGAGGCAATCAACTCTCAAATTCTTCCCTCCAGGAATATAAATTATTTTAAAATTATACTCCTGCAAATGAGAGAGAAGTCTGACTAGCCTAACCGATGCCCTCCCACGTCCACTCCCATTCACTAAATGAATTAGAGGCTTATGGTCTGTGTATAATTCAAAATATGTACCACACAAAAACATTTTACATTTTTCAATTGCCCAGGAACATGCAAGTGCTTCTTTTTCAATTGCACTATAGTGGGATTCTGGTAGTTTCAGTGTTCAAGAAGCAAATGCGATCTTGTGTTCTTTATCATTGTAAATTTGAGATAAAACAGCTCCTAGACCTACATGAATTGCATCAACCATGATAATACACTTACTAGCAGGCTTAAAATGTGACAAAGCTGGTGCCTGCACAATCAGTTCCTTGATTTTCTTCAAAATCTTGATTAGCAGAATCATCCCATACATCTGAAGTGGTTTGCGAAGGGATTGAACAACCATGTCATTACCTTGAATAAAACTAACATAATATTTACTCATGCCATGAAAATAACTCAATGTATCTTTATCTTCTGCTGGTAGAACAAATTTTATGGCTTGTACTAAATAATACTTTGCTGTGGTGTCCTTAACTAAAATATGACACCCAAGATAGTGCAACTCCTGTTATAAGAAGCAACATTTTTCAGCTTTAAGAGTAATGCCAATCTCCTTAAATGCATCTAGTACCTTCATGAGAATAACATTATGGCACTCATTACAACCCTGGCGGTCGGTGTTAAAGCTGCGGTAATACTGCCAATAGGCCGGCGGTACCAAAACTGGAATCATGACCACAGCAGAAACCGCCAGCACAGACAGACACTTTAACACTCCAACCGCCACAGCGGTAGCAACAAACACCGCAGCGGTAACCGGCAACAGGCAGGCGGAAGACAATGTACCACCCACCCCGTTACAACTCGCCCATCTGACAGCTTTTCCGGGGCGGTACCAACACCATCAAAAGCATGGCGGAAACAGTACTTTGAAGGGAAAACACTCACCTCTCGTCACTCAAGGAAGAACCAGGACGCCATGGAGCCCGAGATGCAGGTCCTCCCCATGCTGGTGTACCTTCTCATATACCAGGAGTACCAACGGCGGCAGCGACGACCACGGTGAGTACTGCACCTAGCACATAGGGGAGAGGGGGAGGAAAAAGAGAGTGACACACACACGCAACATGCAACATCCCCACCCCCACCCTGACCCGCAACATATGCAACAACATTACATATACACCCCGTAACCCTCTTGAATAACGCAAGGACAAAAGTAATTGAGTCAAATGAGTGTTATATTAGAAATAGTCAGAAATACGTTAATATTTCAAAAACAGTATTTACTAAATATACAATATGTACAAAAGGCGGGACAATGTCCATTCAAAAAGTCCGTGGCCCACTGGCCCAAAACACATAGGCCAAGCCCACACTTGACTCTTGCCTCAATACGGAGAGAACACTGCAGGGGCATCAGGTCGAAAACACACAGGCACCTCAGGGGGACAGGGAAGGGGGGGGCACCTCACCCGGAAGATGGTACAATGCCACTGCTCCTGGAGCGTGCAAGGCTACAGTCTCTCAAGTCTCTCAAGTGGGTGGTTTGCCCACTGCTTGGTCCTGGGGAGTGCAAAACCACCGTCTCTCAAGTCTCTCAAGTGGGTGGTTTGCCCACTGCTTGGTCCTGGGGAGTGCAAGGCCACAGTCTCTCAAGTCTCTCAAGTGGGTGCTTTGCCCACTGCTTGGTCCTGGGGAGTACAAGGCCACAGTCTCTCAAGTGGATTGCTTCTCCACTGTTTCTGGAGGGGGCTTTGTGCCCAGTGTGCTTTATCCTGCCAAGGATAAGGTGAGTGGATGCCTTTCTCCACTGGTTCTGGAGGGGGCTTTGTGCCCAGTAAGCTTCATCCTGCCAAGGATAGGGTGAGTGGATGCCTTTCTCCACTGGTTCTGGAGGGGACTTTGTGCCCAGTGATGCAGCACTTGTGGGGTGCCAGGTCACAGTCCCTCACCTGGGTGTCAGAGCCACGAGATTTGCAGTGACCAGAATGCATGATAGTCCATGGAGGCAGGGCTACAGTCCATCCACCGGCATCTACGGCTGCACAGTGGTAGTAGTGCCAGTGCTGGTGGGGGTGCTGCCAGTGGTGGGGGTAGGCTCCAGCCCTTCTCCTGCAGCCTTGGATGGCTGCCCACTGGGGCTGCTGCTGCTGGCAGTAGTGCTACTGTCAGCGGTGCATGTGGCAGTACTTGCGGCGGTGCTTGTGGCAGTGCTTGCAGCAGTGCAGGTGGCGGTGCTGGCCGCGGTGCAGGTGCCGGTGCTTCTAGTGGTGGGGGAAGCTCCAGCCCTTCTCCGGCGGTGCAGGCAGCAGTGCTGGCGGTTGTGCTGGTAGCCACCAGGCCTTCACCTGCAGGCTCGGACGGCCGAAGAGCCTTGGCTGGTGTTTTGTGCCCCTTCATGCCCTTGGCAGATGGTGGTGTCACCTTGGGTCTGGCAGCTGGAGTCTTTGAGGTGGCCTTGCTGGGTGGTTTTGGCTCCTTCCCCTTGCTGGATGCTGTCCCCTTCTTCACCTTGCCAGGTGGCAGCATGTTCTTTGCCTTGGCAGGGGGTGGTGGCACACTGGCTGGGATGACGGGTGCCACCTTTGAGCCTATGACAGCTGCAGGAACCACAGCGGATGTGGACTTGCTGGCTGAGGTGCTGTGCTGGGTTTTGGCCACCCTGGCCCGAGGGGAGGGACGGGGGGAGGGGTAGGGAAGAGGTCAATGTTAGCCAGGAAAAGCTTCTTAGGGACATTGGGGCGGGAAGAGGGTGGAGGTTTGGGAGTGGAGGAAGAGGGAGTTGTAGGAGATGTCAATCTGCTGTGTTTGGGTGCAGGTGCACAAGCTGGATGCTGTTGTGAGGTGGATGGCAGTTGAGTGGGTGTGTGCTTGCATTTGTGTAATTTGGGAGGAGGGGTCACAGACAAAGTAGGAGAGGACACAGGGGACATGTGCATGGATGTGGGGTGGTGACTGCCAGTGAGGGGTGTGTAGTGATGGGTGTGCTGGTGATGGAGGTAGTGGATGAGGATGTATTGCATGCAGGTGTGAGTGGACACGCTACTGGGAGGGAGGTGGAGGACGAGGAGGAGGGGGGCACAGTAGAGGCAGTGGATGTTGGTGTGTCTGCATGGGGATGGTGATTGTGTGAGTGCCTGTGAGATGAAGTGTGGTGCTTCGGTTTGCCTGTGTGTTGATTTGGGTGAATGCTGGTCTGAAGGTGTGCTTGGGATAGGCTGGGGTTGAGGGGATTGGGACTGGGTAGAGGAAGTTGGAGGGGGAGGCTAGAGACAGGGACAATGGCTGACATCAGTGCGGAGTCCCCAGAGCCTGAAATGTTCTCTGTTGGGCCGCCACACCAGAGTGAATGCCCTCCAGGTATGTATTTGTTTGTTGCAAATGCCTCTCAACACCCTGAATGGCATTCAGAATAGTTGACTTCCCAACAGTGAGGGATCTCAGGAGGTCAATAGCCTCCTCACTGAGGGCAGCAGGGCTGACTGGGGCAGGGCCTGAGGTGCCTGGGGCGAAGGAAATGCCCACCCTCTTGGGTGAGCGGGCATGGGAAACTCGCTGAGGGGCTGCTGGGAGGGCGGCGCTGGTACGGGGAGGTGGCGGTTGTACCTGTAGTTGGAGTGGCCACAGAGGTGTCCGCCACCGCCAGGGAGCTTCCATCGCAGGAGGGGTCGCTGTCTGCATTGTCCCCTCCTGTCTCCGTCATGGTGCTCCCCTCGCCCTCCGTCCCTCTGGTGCCCTCACCCTTGGTGGATTTGGCCTCCAGGCCCAAGTGGGATGCAGCTCCCTCCGTCACTGGTGCCTCTGCTCCTCCGCCAGATGATGCTAATATACACAAGGACATTGTGACAAAACAAAAAGGGGGGAAGAGACAGAGGATATAATTGGTCAATGGCAGCAACAACACTACTGTTGGCGTACACAACACACAGGGAGCAGCCCTATGCACTAGGCCATGAACTACCAGTTACATAGCTAGTCACCAGCCCATGGGGTACATAGCATAACGCCATCAGCTGCACACATGAAACAAACAGGGCCCTGACCAGTAGTAGATGCCCACTAACACCATTGGGGTTGGAGTGCTTCAGAACCTGCCCAACAAGGAACTTATCCTGCTATGTTTGCCCTGGCCAAGGGGCACCCACATTCCCACCCAGGTAAAAACTTAACACTCGCAAAGTCATGAATCTGAATTTGTACTCACCCCCCTTGTAGTTGCTGTGATGCCCTCAAGCGCCCATCCAACTCTGGATAGGACACCGCCGGGATGCGGTACATCAGAGGGTCAGGGTACGACGGGCACCCCTTCCTCATTGGGAGGCCAGCCCCAGCTGGGCCTCCGCCGTCTTCCTTGCCGAGCGGTGCAGGTCCTCCCACCGTTTGCAGCAGTGGGTGCTCTGCCTGTCAAAGACCACCAGGGTCCGCACCTCCTTGGCGATAGCACGCCAAATACCCTTTTTCTGATGGGCGCTGACCTGCAGGAAAAATACAGCAGAAAAGGGATTAGTCATACCATCCGGACCATCACACTCATGGCCCACCATATCCCTCCCATCCCCTAATGCACATACATTGACCACCATACATGCAGCACTCTAACCAGGACACCTCAGCCCCCCCCACATGTCGCTTACACACACAGCACCCTATACATTCATGGCCCACGCATCATGCTCACAAAGTACTCACCTGTTTGTCTGGAGGACCATAGAGTAAAGTGTACTGGGGTAGGACCCCATCCACCAGTCTCTCCAACTCCTCTGCAGTGAAGGCAGGGGCCCTTTCCCCAGACACATGAGCCATTGTCACTTCCAGACACAGGTCACAGCAGCACTTGCAGTGTAGGTCCTGTCCTGTTGAGGGTCAGGTACCAAGTGAGTGAATATCCGCATACCGTCACCGCCGGCGTACATCTCCATTGGCTCCTGGAACCCATAGGGCCCAATGATAACCAAAGCAAAGTTGCGCGGCGGTCATCAACCGCCTAACGCAACGGCGCACAACGCCACCGGAAGTACCTCATTTATACTTGTCCCACCCACAGGTCAGGCAGCCACCACTTCAGGGGGGCACAGGCCATGGCACCGAACTGCGTCACAGCAGACACTGGCACATCAACTGACTGTCTGATTCACATACTGGTTCTGTAAATTAAGAGATGTATAATTATTTCAATAGATGTGTAAATGTGGCCCTCTGCTCACCGTTTTTCTCCCTAGGCTTCAACCGCTGAGGATGAATATGAGATGGAGACATCCTCCAGTGTACAGACCCCTGGTGGACCTTGCAACAATGAAGGACAGACACATTATCCTAACCTACAGACTTGATCGGTCCACAATCCAAGAACTGTGTGCCAATTGGAGCCAGACCAAATGTCAGCTATCCGCCAGCCCACAGGTATCCCCCCGCTATTGCAGGTCCTGTCAGTGCTCCATTTCCTGGCAAGTGGTTCCTTCCAAACAACAGTGGCCATGGCATCAGGGATGTCTCAGCCAATGTTCTTCAACGTGTTGACCAGAGTGTTGTCTGCCGTGCTGAAACACATGTGCAGCTACATCGTATTCCCCCAGGTGGAGGATTTAGCCACAGTGAAAGCTGACTTTTATGCACTGGGACATATCCCCAACGTCATTGGTGCCATTGATGGTACACATGTAGCATTTGTCACCCCACCCCGGAGAAATGAACAAGTATTCAGGAATAGAAAAAGCTATCACTCTCTGAATGTGCAGATCGTGTGTTTGGCGGACCAGTACATCTCCCATGTGAATGCCAAGTATCCTGTCTCTGTGAATGACACCTTTATCTTGAGGAATAGCAGCATCCCATATGTGATGGCTCAACTCCAGAGCCACCAGGTGTGGCTAATAGGTGAGCCTGAGGTCCCCACCCAGTATATGTTGGTGTCTGGGTATGGGGTTGTCCCTAAAGGTTAGTGTGTGTCTAACATTTGTCCCTCGATATTTACAGGTGACTCTGGTTACCCCAACCTCTCATGTCTACTGACCCCAGAGAGGAATGCCAGGACAAGGGCAGAGGAATGTTCCAATGAGGCACATGGGTGAATAAGGAGGAGAATTGAGAGAACCTTTGGCTTCCTGAAGGCCAGGTTTGGGTGCCCCCATCTGACAGGTGGATCCCTGTACTACTCACCAAAGAAGGTGTGCCAGATTATCGTTGCATGTTGCATGTTGCACAACCTGGCCTTGAGACACCAGGGGGGTCATTCCGACCCCGGCGGTCAAGGACCGCCGGGGCCGGGGTCGGCGGGAGCACCGCCAACAGGCTGGCGGTGCCCCGCAGGGCATTCTGACCGCGGCGGTTTGGCCGCGGTCAGAAGAGGAAAACCGGCGGTCTCCCGCTGGTTTTCCGCTGCCCAACGGAATCCTCCATGGCGGCGCAGCTTGCTGCGCCGCCATGGGGATTCCGACACCCCATACCGCCATCCTGTTCCTGGCGGTTCGCCCGCCAGGAACAGGATGGCGGTATGGGGTGTCGTGGGGCCCCTGGGGGCCCCTGCAGTGCCCATGCCAATGGCATGGGCACTGCAGGGGCCCCCGTAAGAGGGCCCCACAAAGAATTTCAGTGTCTGCTGTGCAGACACTGAAATTCGCTACGGGTGCAACTGCACCCGTCGCACCTTCCCACTCCGCCGGCTCCATTCGGAGCCGGCTTCCTCGTGGGAAGGGGTTTCCCGCTGGGCTGGCGGGCGGCCTTCTGGCGGTCGCCCGCCAGCCCAGCGGGAAAACCAGAATGGCCTCCGCGGTCTTTCGACCGCGGAGCGGCCATTTGGCGGCTACCGCCGCCCGCCGGCCTCAGAATGAGGCCCCAGGTGTCTTTTCTGCAGGAGGATGAGCCTGGAGATGGTCTTGTGGCTGCGGTGGAGCCTGTGGATAGTGAGGACGAGGCGGCAGAGGATGAAGATGTGGACAACAGAAGCTGTCTCATACAGCAGTACTTCCAGTGACACACAAGTAAGACACTGTAACTTCACTTTACATTACAGTTTTCTGTTGGACATTGGACATGGCAGCATGATACCCCTATGTCTATGGCCACTTACTGTACCCCTTGGCATCTCTATTTTCAGATCTCTGTGCCCCAATCTGGCTCCTGGTGTGTTTACTGCTGCCCACTACAGGTCATACCAATGTATATATAACTGTACATATGAATTGCAATGTTTTCAGATTGTTGTACTAATGCTTATTTCAATCAATTGACATACTCCGGAATTGTATTTGTTCCAAGGGTGTTTATTTAAGGGCTAATAAGTAGAGGGGGATGTGCAATGGGCTGGGGTGATGGTGGAGGAATGTCCAGTTAGAGTCCAGTCTCTTAGTATCACAGGTTCATTGTCCAATGGGGCATAGGAAGAGGAGCAATGGCAGTTCAAGGTGGACAGAGTGGGACACAAGGGTGACAATCAGGAGAGTCTTATTTCCTGGCGGGGGTCTTGGCAATGTTCTTTGGCTTCTGCTTGGATCGCAGAGACCGTTTGTGGGGTGGTTCTCCTTCTGCAGGGGGTGGGGTGCTGGTGGCCTGTTGTTCCAGTGGCGAGGCCTCCTGTCCACTAGCGCCGGCAGAGGTAGAGGGCTGTTCATCGGTGTGGATAGTGTCAGGGGCCTGTTGTTGTGCCACTGCCTCCCTCATGGTGTTGGCCATGTCAGCCAGCACCCATGCAATGGTGACCAGGATGGTGTGGATGTGTTTGAGGTCCTCCCTCATCCGCCGGTACTGTCCCTCCTGCAGCCGCTGGGTCTCCTGCAACTTGGCCAGTATCTGGCCCAAGGTCTCCTGGGAATGGTGGTATACTCCCAGGATCCCTGCAAGTGCCTCGTGGAGAGTGGGTTCCCTGGGCCTGTCCTCCCCCTGTCACACAGCAGTCCTCCCAGCTTTCCTGTTGTCCTGTGCCTCTGTCCCCTGAACCGTGTGCCCACTGCCACTGACCCCAGGTCCCTGATTTTCTTGGGTTTGTGGGGTTGCCTGGGGTCTCTGTAGTGGTGGACACACTGCTAATTGACGTGTCCAGGGGACAGTGGTATGGGCCCGCTGAGTGGGTGCTGTGATGGTGTTTCCTGAGGGGGGAGGGTCTGTGGTGGTATGGGACTGTGGCAGGGTAACCAACTGTCCAGAGGTCCCTGATGGGGCAGGTTGGTGGTTGGTCATCGTGATCCAGGCGTGCAGAGCTGCTGTCATCACTGTGGGCCTCTTTGTGGGGTGACTGGATGTTGGTGGCACCTCCTCTTCGGTGACTTTGAGTGGGGGTCCTGTGGGGATCAAAATGCAGTGTTATTGTATCTGCTTGTGCCATCTTGTGCATGGGTGTGTTTCCCTGTATGGTTGTGATTGCCTTGTCAGCTTTGCCTTATGTGTGTGGTGATTTTGTGGGCTAGGTGATTCTCTCTAATGGCCATGCTGTGGTGATGGGTGTCCATGCAGGTCTGTGATGGGTGTCCATGCATTGGTGTTGCATGCAGGGATTGGTATTGGGATGGGTGGGTTGTGATAGTGGGGTATATGTGAGGCGGTGGAGTGATAGGGGTGAGGGTAGGGGTAGGAGTTTGTGATGGCATGCAGGTAGAGTGGGGGATATAGTAGTAAAGATTTGACTTACCAGAGTCCAGTCCTCCTGCTACTCCTATGAGGCCCTCAGGATGCATGATCCCCAAGACTTGCTCCTCCCATGTTGTTAGTTGTGGGGGAGGAGGTGGGGGTCCACCGCCAGTCCTCTGTACAGCTACCTGGTGTCTTGCAACCACGGAACGCACCTTCCCCCGTAGGTCATTCTACCTCTTCCTGATATCATCCCTTGTTCTGGGGTGCTGTACCACTGCGTTGACCCTGTCCACGACCCTCCGCCATAGCTCCATCTTCCTTGCAATGGACGTCTGCTGCACCTGTGATTCGAATAGCTTTGGCTCTACCCGGATGATTTCTCCACCATGACCCTTAGCTCCTCCTCCGAAGACCTGGGGTTGGTGGGTGGTGTGGTGTGGGTGTGGTGTGTGTATGTGTGTCAGGTGTTTCTAGTTTGAATTGTCCAATGTGATGTAGTTTTGTAAGTGTGTGTGTGTTTTGATCGCGGCGGTGTGTACCGCCAATGGTTTACCACGGTTGAAAGAACACCGCTGTGATTCGTGGGTCCTGATACTGTGGGCATATTTCTGTTGGCGTAACAGTGTGGGTTTTGGTACCGCCAGTTTATCACTGACCTTTGGTGTGGCGGACTTGTGTGTGTGTCTGTATTTTGGCGGATTTCTCTGTGTGGGTCATAATACCTGTAGCGGTATACCGCTGCGGTCACAGTATGTAATGAGGGCCTCTATCTGTAATCGTATTGGCAAATATCAGAACATCATCCTGGTATCCTTGGGTACCAGGTATGTCTCTCAAAATGGAATCCATTAATTTTTTTAATACACTCACTGCAGATGCAAGACCAAATAGTAATCTCAAAAATGTGTATGCTCTAAAAGGAGTGGCAAAGGTGGTCAGGTCTTGTGAATCTTCAGGGAGTGGTATTTGTTGATACGCAGAGCGTAAATCTAACAATGAAAAAAAAGTTGGCACCAATAATATTAGAAAATAAGTCACCTATCTTCGGTAAATGATGACAATCTATCATCATGTTTTTATTTAGGGTACGCAAGTCTGCACATAGTCTAATGTCCCCATCCTTCTTGTGAACAACCACAATTGGACCTACCCATTCAGATGAGTCTGTGTGGGTGATAACTTTTCCTTCCCCTAATTTGTCAAGAAATGATTTGAGTTCCGTCCGTATTGATAATGGTACCGGTCCTAATTTGTGAGCTACTGGTATTGCACTTTTTTAGTTACATTCTGTGTTTATATTCCTTCATGATGCCTGTTTTGTTATTAAAAACTTCTGGAAATGTTTTTATAATTTTTTTCACCATATTCTCATTGTTGTCAAATATTGTTGCAATGCAATTTCATTTACAATAACAGGATTTTGAGATCCGGGTACTAACATCAGGCCTAATTTTGTTAGATCTTGCCAGCCTACAGTATGCTTACCGTTTTGCAGCTACCTACATTTTTTAATGGCATTTTGACCCAAATATTCTAATTTGTCAAAGAAAAAATCCCATCATGTTTATATCTTGACCACCATATACTTTTGGTGAAACATCAGGAAGACTGAGAGTTTTACTTTTGCCCTGGTGTGATTATAAAATGTATCTGAAATTATTGTGATTGGTGCACCGAAATCTGCCATCATGTTTAATGTGACTTCTCCAATGAGTACATCACATAAAGGTCCTTTAACTGGTCTGACACTTTTTACAGTGGCACCCACAGTAAGTACCATTTCGGACAAATCCTCTGTGGTAGAGGCAATTTCTACAGCATTCACCTGAGCACTGTTCCTTGTGCTCTTACAAACACCTTGAAAATGTCCTACTTTATGACACTTATCACACATTTTTCCTACAGCTGGGCAAGAACTATTACTGCCAATTTCTGTCCTGGAACCACGCAAATAACAAAATGTTGTGGTTCTTTTTTGTTGAAATCTATTCTTTTTCCCTCTTGTAGATAAAACATTAATATCACTTGTATCATATGTTTGTATAGCATTTAAAGTTTGAGAAGTGGGTTCACCTGATATACATTAGATATAATAGAACGTTCTAATAATTTCTACAAAGTCGGATCACGACAACTGAGCAGACATTCTTGTATTTTCTTTGAGTTGTAACTATATGCAAATTGGTGTCTTGTATAAATGTCTATAGAAGCAACAAAATTGCAGTAAGTGGCTAAACTCCTTAACGCAGAGATATACTTTTCAATAGACTCTTCTTGCATTTGTTTTCTCTTTATAAAATTATATAATTCCAGAAGTACACTTGGTTGCTCTGTGAACTTGTCCTTTGATCTGGTAATAGCTTCAATGTACTCATTCGAGTCATCAGCATCTAGTTTAGTAAAAGGTAAGTTGTGAAAAATGTGCTGACCTTCTGTTCCTAAATTGCTAAATAAAATAGCTGCTTACCTTTTAGGTAAAAACTTTCCAGCATCTATTGCAACTAACTGATTTTCAAAGGATCTGAACAATTTAGTCCAAGCAATTGGTGGTTTTCCTGCATTTGGAAGGAATAGTTGTAGTTGCACAACTTGTTGTATGCCAGACATTTTCTTTATAACAAATGTTGCTTAAGTATGCTGTTTGAATTTTTAATTTTTTATCTAAATTGCTATAATGTAAATAGAACACCATGTAGGAAACAATCCAGTTTGAACATCTATATGACTGCGCCTTAATAGCTACACCTTTCATGCTAGTATTTCAGTGGTGCAGTTAAATTGGCATGTCAAATTAAAAACCATCCAACTAATAAATGAGGCCAACGAATACGGCTAATAAACATCAATGGAGAAAGTTTTGATGAAGGTCTCTAAATGATGATCGTTCATTTTACAGTCTGTGAGATAATCCAGTCACCCAGGCGATGCTAGACACCCAGTCTACATGTGCGCCACTCACACGCACTGTTCTGGATCAGCTGGTGACTTTGAAATATGGCTGCTTTACATTGAATGCAATTGCATCTACGTGTGCACAATGTTTACTTGTTTCCTAGCAAAGTTGAACGCAGTACGTCACTGCTCGTGACCAGCACCTCTCGTGCCTTCTTGCACATGCAGCTCACTTGCTCTGTCAACACTGGACACAGTTGCATCACTGCACATGCACTGCAACTCTTGTGTACTCCATGCACATGTACTTCACATGCCTGCAACAACCCTTTGCAGGTTTCTGTAATTGGCTCACCCATACGCACCAGGTACCTGAATTGATTTTGGAGGTTTGCTCATTAATCTGTAAGATTTCAGCACATATACTGTATGTGTGTGCTTTGGTACTTATTTTTTGAGTCTCCAATGAAACAGGTGGAAAATTGTTGCTGAGTGAGGCATTCTAGACTGAGCTCCTGAGTAATCCTCCGTCGCCAAATTATGTTGTGTCGTGATGGATTGAAGACACACTTGATGAATATTAAAGCTGAGTTTATTCAGATAGTAAGGAGCCCACATCTAACACTCTTGTCTCCATGAATTCAAAGCTGCAACTGACTCACCCAGTGGTTGGAAACTATGGAGAAAGAACGCAGAGTGAGGAAGCTTATCAAATGTCAACAACCCTGAAGACAATACCTCAAGCATACATCAACTACAATTTGTTGAAAGTAAAGAAGGACATGACCTCATTACATTACATTGGGCCACACTCATCTTTCTTCTCTTTTGATTCCAGTCCTCCTGCTGACACAAAAGTCCTTCTGCTGTTTTTACGTTTGATTGTCTCTCTCATTTCTGTCCTTTCTCTATGTTAATTAACCATGTTAATTTCTCTTCCAATTGTCAGTGGAGCGGTATTACAGTGGGAAACTCAGGTAAATCTCAGTTTTGCCTTGCCGAGTCTGCCCCAGTGTCACACCCCTTTTCCACTTCTAGCAGGTTCCATCCAGTATGTCATTAAGGCAGTTTTTTCTCATATTGATTGCTCCCAACAAGTTTTTTTTTTCCATTCCTACATCAAATGTCCATTATACTAAAGTTGGATTTACCCATTTATCCATCTCCTATAAAGTGGTTGATGCTTTACTTTCCCTCCCTTCTCTAATGAGATTACACCTCATTGCTCAGCTTCTGATAGGCTCAGCCTCCAAAAGAATGGCTTTCCATC
Organism: Pleurodeles waltl; assembly: GCF_031143425.1. Taxonomy (NCBI): domain Eukaryota; kingdom Metazoa; phylum Chordata; class Amphibia; order Caudata; family Salamandridae; genus Pleurodeles; species Pleurodeles waltl. Next base: position 641,138,152 of record NC_090436.1, on the reverse strand, counting down.
TTCCTAGGACATATATGTTGGCGCGCCTGGTCCTTAGTAAGTAAACTTACAAGGGGACGCGTATAGGTCTTTGAACCTTTTGAATCGCATGGGGTATCCTAGTCATGGAGAGATTACTAATCTATTAATCAACACATAATGAATCAATGTCAATATTAGCATAACCAAGAACGAGTACCCTAGTTGACAAACATAACCATCACTCATTGGAAAAGGTAATAGTTTTTATTCCCTATTGATTACAATTCTAATCAAAATCTTTATTTGCCTTTTTTTAATCAAAGATTTATTAATCATCACAAAAACATTATTCACCAGAGAATCACAAACAATCAAAGCAAATCATAAGTCAGCAATTTTCTATATTAATGGAGTAATTCAGCAATGCAAATTAGTCAGTCAAATTCTCACCGTCAACGTCTCCCCCGTCAGCCTACCTAACCAAGATTAGCATCAGCATTTGGGTCTACATACGAAAACAATTTAGACAAAACATTAATTTGGAAAAATCTATCTATGAGAGAGTTCTCTGTAAACAGCGCAGTTGGTACCTACAAGAAAAGGCACAAATTAATCAGTCAAATTATTATAGCTACCTATCCAGGATGGATCCGTAACGAGTCAGTCGTTGTCCCCAGGTCATCAGTAGTCAGCAAAGTATCAGGCTCACAGAGAGCAAGCCCAATTATCAGCACTTCGAACAGCGTCTCCTGACGTCATCAACTTTCTCCTCTCCGCTCTGATTTTACTCCCCTTGTCATGACTTTTTATTAGGGTCTCTCAGTCCGTCCCACTAATTGGTAATTGGTCAACCTTATCAGAAGTTATGACTCTAACCTAAAGTTTTTGTTTACCCCATCTACATGTCTATTTAGGCTTCAAGTTCCATTCATTTGATTTCTCCTTCTACTGATGAGAACATCATCCGGCTCTTCAGGTAATGAAATTGTTGCATATGAGTCTTTGGTCAGTGCTTCCATTGTTCAAGTCCTGGGAAAGTACATTTAGTCTACACTATACATAATTGTATCAAATTGTCTTCATCATCTCCTGTCTGCTGGTATATTTGCTGAATGTTCTTGCAGAGTCATCTGAACTTTTCACAGTTCAAGGTCCTTCGCTTCAGTTACCAGTCCTCACAAGCCTCGCGGAGTCTTCATGTTATAAGCAGGCAAGGACCAGTGAAACCAGGCCTTTGGTTCAGCTAAGTTTAGAATGCAAATTAACACAAAACATAGGTTATACGTCCAGGTATGATATATTAACACATTTTACATATATTTTTCTCATATTTTAGCATCTTTGCTTACACATGTTATTTTCTAATATCTCTCTACATATGAATTTTTCTTCCCTAATAAACACGCATTAGTCATTAGAAATTTCTTAAATTAGCATATCTGCTCCATCAGTCCCTCTTCTGACGACTAAATATGTCATCACACCTTTCCTTGTCAACATTTCACAAGTAAGTCCCGGATATATTTTGGCTTCTTCTTTTTGCATTTTCTCTATAAACTCTTCTCCTAGGTTGTTCTTCCCTCCTCTGATTATTTTTACCCCTTTTTTATTTCACTCTTTGCCATAATTTACACGTACCCCATAATCCTAATATAGAAACAATCACAATTAGTATCCCTTGGACAATTTTCCATAACACCCCATTCCAAATTTGACTAAACCAATTTCCCACAGAGACAAATCCATTTCCAACCTTTTCCCAAACTCCTGGTTCCTTCAATTTTTTCAAATCTTTGCTTGCATTAGTTGAATTAGTAAGTAAATCTTTTATCTCTTTATCATTCTCAGGGATATAGGAACAGCAGTGCCGGGCATTAATCAATTTACAGACTCTGCTGTCTTTCGCTAAAATTATGTCTAAAGCAAGCCTATTTTGAAGCGTCATAGCTCTATCCGCAGCCAGTTCAGCATTTAACAGAAGTATTGCTCCTGTAAAGTTTGTCAGCATATTACCCACAATAGTAGACAATTTTCGTATCTTGTTTGCATTTAAAATAACTCCTACAGAAGGAATTTTTGCCCCTAAAATATCCCCTACAATTGCAGAGGCGGTTTCTCTCTTTTGTCGCATTTGATGCAATTCAGTCACTTTCAGTATTTCCTTTAAATCATCTATCTGATAAATCTTAGGGAAAACTATCCCTAAATAGCACGTTCCATAACATCCTCTAGGAAGACGGTAATAGGCATTAAGTCCACAAATATAATAAATTCCAGGAATCACAGGGTCCGCACCATTCAGCATAAAAGTCCATTTACTCTGAAACAAAAACACATGTATACATTCACTCGTTCCCACAAACAATGTGTCAGTGTGTGATTTTGGCCTATATATACAAAGCTTTCCTACATGTAATGCGTCTAAAGCTAATCTCCCTTGTGTTTTAATAGCAGTGTAAGCATAATAATTTTTATAAGTTCTTTTCTCCAGCCCTTTTTCTACTTTCTCTTTTAACGCTTTTCTCCCATCATCAGTATGCCCTATAAAACTTTTATCCATTGGTGTTAATAAGCAGGTTCAATTATTACGATGAGCATAAGCTGTTCCAAAAGTTGGGGTTGGCTCAAAGAATCCTCTAACTAATACTATATCATGCTCCTTAGCTATTTTACTCAAATATCTAATAATAGGAACAGAGGAAAACACAACATCATAATTTGAGTAGAAATACTTAATATATTCCTGGTTATAGAATCTGGTTAGTTGCAGACTACATGTTATGCCATAGGTTCAGGGCAGACTATGGTACGTAACCCCTTCTTCCACAGAGGAAGGAATTTGCGTACATACAAGGCAGTTCTTTGCATCCATCATCTCTACATACTCACTCAGAAACCGATAGAAAACGTTAGCGAAAGCTCTCCTCGTGCATTAGTATAATCATGCAAATATTTTTCATCTAACTGAAACCTCTCTAAAGCTGTTAGTTTGGTAGTCTCATGAACAGGAATAATAGCAACCTCTTTCACTTCCTGAATAGACATACCCACAATCATTATTATAAACATTATTCCACACATAATTGCCATTGCAACACTCAAATATCTACAATACCTAACATTTCTAATGTTATTATTTAATTGAGCCATGATCTATAAAGAATCAGAAAGCAGAAATAATTCTTAATAAAGTGCAACAGAAAAATCAAAAATATTGAAAAATCAAAAAAATGCTTCTTTCTTGCAATTCTGTTTCACACATGGGACCCTTTTTTCTCCTTTGTCAAAATCGGTTAGCAGCTTTCACATTCAGGGTTTCAATGTCACTTCAGGTTATCAATGTCTTTTTCGGGTTTATTTCAACAGCCTTTTAGATTTTTTTCAGATTAGCTCAACAACTCAGTCTATTGATTCCCTTCAGGTTGCATCAAAATACTGATTTGGAACTTTTTCTGTCAAAGCAAAAGGACATAAACTCATTTTGCCATTCACTTGTTGCTGCATATGCCCACTCAGGACCTGCGTATCCTCGACTTGCTACTCTCTTTAATTTCAACCTTCGTTCTCCTGCTAACTCTCCTTCACTTCGTTCGCCTTTTCTTGTAGTGTCTGGTTCTTCCTCTATTGTCTCATTTATAAGCAAGTCTTTCTTTTTGCCTATTTGAGATTCAGGCCAGTTATCCCCTTACCTTGTTCCTTCTGTCAGTAATCTTTTTAAGATTGGACTCTTCTCTTTTACTCTATCTATGGTGTTTTCTCTTCATGGACCTGCAACGGGTTCAGGAGGAGTCGGATCACTTTGGCTTTGATCGTCTCAACTCTTTCCCCCTCTTGGTCTGGCACTTGGTCTGCTTGTGCTTTGGCACTGTCTACTTCTGGGAGAACTCCTCCTGTGCTTGGTTCTCCGGTCGTTTCCGTTGGATTAGGCTCTTGCCCCGCTTCTTGTACTCCTGCACCTTCGTCTCTTACTGGTGTAATTGACCCATCTTCCACCAGCTCTGGGTCAACTTCAGGCTCAACTTGCTCTGGCTCAGGAAGTGCTACTTGTTTGGCTGCTGTTGGGGCTCTCAACAACACTTCTTGATGATCTTGTGGACTCACCACTCTCTTGGTATGGCTCGCATGTATCCAGTTAGGTAGTCCGGCACACTTCACAGCTGTTGTGGTTGTCAGCACGTGCTTTTTGATTAAGACCCAATCTCCAGCTCTCGCGTTATGACCTGGGTCATGGATGGGTGGCAGGGCAACAGCCTGTACCTGCTGAGAGAAAGATCGAATCACATCAGGCAGACCTTTGCAGTAGTCCAACACTATATCATCTGTAATATTGACGAAAGCATTCGCTGGTACTGCTGGTAATCTCATTGGCCTGCCCATAAGAATCCCATGTGGAGACAGTCCTGTCTTTCTGTCAGGTATATTTCGCATAGACATCAACACTAAGGGTAATGCATCTGGCCATTTCAGGTTTGTTGCAGCACACATTTTAGCAATCCTTTACTTCAATGTGCCAATCATCTATTCTACAAGTCCTGATGCTTCTGGTCGGTAACTGCAATGAAGGTTCTGTTCAATGTTTAATGCTGCACATAAGAGTTTGATCACTTCGTTATTGAAGTGCGTTCCTCTATCTGATTCTAAAGAGAACGGAAATTCGAATCGTGGTATCAATTCCCTAAGTAACAGCTTTGCAACTGTTAAGACTATCATTCCTACGTGTGGGGTATGCTTCAATCCAATGACTAAACACACACACAATCACCAACACGTACTTCAGTCCACCACAGGCAGGCATCTCAATGAAATCTAACTGCATTCTGCTGAATGGTCCTCCTGCTCTTCCAATGTGGCTCAGATTTACCACTGTCCCTTTTCCCACATGTAATTGCTGACAAAGTACACATCTGTGACATACTGCTTCTGCTGCTTGCCTGAATTTCGGATTAAAACAGTCAACTTTAAACAGCCTGACCATGGCATCTCTTCCAATGTGTGCCTGGCCATGGTAGTATCGGGCCATCTGAGTCAGTAAACTATTTGGCAGCACCATTTGACCCTTCTCAGAAACCCAAATTTTGTCTGGTCTTTGCACACATTTTAACTTCAACCAAAGCTTTTGCTCATCTTTGTCTGCATTTCCTTGCAACATTTTCAACTTTTCTAAGGTATCAATTATTTTCAGAGCAAAATTTGCCCCATTTGTTTCTTCCTCTGGCGTTCGTTCCCACTTATCCTTGAACGGTATACAGTTCAATGCGCAGAACCTTGCGACTTGATCTGCATAGCCGTTCCCCAAAGAAACGTAATCCTGTGTCTTTTGGTGTGCACTGCATTTCACCACAAAAAAATTCTTCAAGCAACTGAATTGCGTACAACAACTCTTTTATCCGGGTGCCATTTCTCACTGGTGTTCCAATTGAGGTCATAAAACCTCACTGCGACCACAATTGGCCAAAATCATGAACAATTCCAAATCCGTATTGACTATCGGTGTAGATTGTGATTTAACCTTGCAGAGACATAGCAAGCCCTGGTAAGAGCTACTAGTTCTGCCACTTGTGCAGAATACACACCTGGAAGCCATGAAGCTTGTAATGTACCTGTAATAGTGCACACAGCATATCCTGCTCTCAGTGTGCCAGTTCCATCTCTGAGACATGAACCATCAACAAAGACAAATTAATCATTTTCTTCTAAACCCATGTCTCTAACATCTGGCCTTGGTTTTGTGCACAATTCAGTCACCTCAAGACAATCATGCTCAATATCTTCTTCTTTTTCAATTTCAACAGTATCACTTGGAAGTAATGTGGCTGGATTCAGCACTGTACATCTTTTCAATGTTACATTTGAAGCACCCAAGATACTCGTCTCATACCTTGTCAATCTGGCCCCCGTCAAATATTGTGTTTTCGTCCTTGTCAGTAAAATCTCAACAGAATGTGGTTCCATTACCGTCACAGGGTATCCCATGACTACCCCTTCATAATGGGAAAGACTTTGACCAACTGCGGCTACTGCTCGCAGACAACCTGGTAAAGCTGCTGCAACCTGGTCCAAGGTAGCTGAAAAATAAGCTACTGGGCGATAAGTACCTCCATGGACCTGTATCAAGACAGACAAAGAACAAGCATCACGTTCATGACAGAACAATGTGAAAGGCTTTGTGTAATCAGGCATTCCCAACACTAAAGCTCTGCATAGACTCTCTCTCAATACGGTGAATGCTTTCATCTGATCCTCATCTAGGATAATAGGGTCTGTAACTCCTTTGTGTGTAAACTGTTGTAGGGGTTGGGCTATCCCAGTAAAATTCAGAATCCACTGTCTACAGTACCCCACCATCCCCAGAAACATTCGAACATCTCTCTGGGAAGTCGGGGGACTTCTCTTCAGAATCACAGTGATCCTTTCTCTGGAGATTCTTCTCAACCCTTTCTCAATCTGATATCCCAGATATTTGACTGACTTTTGACAATACTGCAACTTTACAGGTGAAACTTTATGTCCAAATTCTCCAAAATGGTTTAACGGGGCAATCAAGTCATGCTTACACTCCTCCCTTGTTTTGGACACAATCAATGGATCATCAATGTACTTACAAGAGTCGATTGGCAGGGTAAATCCAATGACTCCAGATTCTTTATCAAGATTTGATTGAACAGGGATGTTGACTCGGTATACCCTTGTAGAAGCCTGCACCAGCTGTAGACTCTATCTAAGAATTTGAAACTGAAAAGAAATTGACTATCCTCGTGAAGTGGCACAGAAAACAAAGCTTGTGACAGATCAACTGCTGTGAATCACTCTGCATCGCAAGGAATCTCAAACAGTATCACTGCTGGATTGGGCACAATTGGACAGCATTTAAACACCATTTCGTTCACTTTTCGCAAATCCTGCACAACCCTTACTTTCCCACATGGCTTTTTCAAACCCATTATCAGTGAATTGCATGGGCTGCTCAACACTTCCTTTAAGACTCCTTGTTTTAGAAAATCTCCGATTATTTGTGCCACCTTCATCAAAACATCTTGTGGCATGCTATACTGGGGAAGCTGCAGGAATTCAACATTCAGTTTCAAAGTGATTTTGATGGGTTCAACTCCCTTAATCAGACTCACTTCTTTCCCTGGCAAGTCCCAGACTTCCTCCCTCACAGTTCCCTGTAAATCTGCATGCAACTCTTTCAGAGTGAACATTGGGAAAAATTCAATCAATGGGTATTCTTCATAACCATGGTTGAGTACCATTGCAGACACCTGTTCTCCTTCTTCATCACTGTTTGTTTGGACTTCTATCCCTTCATCTGTAGAGTTTATAGAACATTTGGTTTTGAACAACAAGTCTCTATCCAATCAGGATACGGGGCTTGAGTCACACACCACAAATCTATGCATACCCAAGTTATTTCCAATTTCAACCTGCACTGGTTCCGTGATTGGGTTTGCCAACTGTCTATTCTCCACTCCCACAACTTGAACTGTCCTGCCTGAAAGAGGTAAGTTTGGTACTTCTATGCTCCTCACTGAAGAGCACGTAGCTCCTGTATCAACCAAGAATGAGATCTTATGACCCATTACCTTTCCTTTAACAAAAGGCCCTCTCTGGTCTACTTCTAGGGAAGCGGCAAGCATACAGGCTCCTTCATCTGAACTGTCACTCATCCATTCATCGTTTATTTAATCCTCACTGTGAAACGGGAACTGGTGTACTGTGTTATTACTATTGTCTTGTCTTTGACCCATGACCTGTTGAGTAAGCATCACCTGTTGCTGTTCCATCAGTGCTTGAGGTATTTGCATTTGCTGTCTAGGTACCATAGAAACCTGCTGCTGTACTGGTGATAATGGAGCGAATTGTGCATGAGGCACCTGCATTTGCTGCACTGGTAGAAAATGTTGTCCTCAATTCTGGGTATTAGGAATTATTTCCTTCATTCTTGGAACTTTCACAGTTTGAAATGTACTGACATCACCTTGCTGAACCACTCCATCCTGCACCATCAATAGACACTCCCGCTTCCAGTGTCCTACGTTTCCGCACAAATGACACACCAACATCCTTTTCATACCTTGCACATCATTTTGAACAACCACAGTTCCCAAATCCGGCCCACGCATCATATCCATTCCGTGCCCTCTACCTATTACTTGAGGTTGAAACATAACAGCTCTCTGTTGTGGCGCCATCGTCGATACTAAAGCTCCTTGCGCTCCTGTTTGAGCTGCTTTGATTTGCATCACCTTCGCCTTCTCCTTCAATTTCTTTTGCTTCAATTCAATCTCATCACTAAAGTATTTAGCATATTTCAACACCTCATCAATCGGTTTTGCCTGCTAACAAATTAAATGATTCTTAATCATCTGTCCCACTTCTGGTCTCAATCCCTCGACAAATCTGAATGCAAAACTGCAACATGTCTTTCGGCTCAATTGCTTTCTTACCACTGTACTCCTCGAAAGCTTTCAACAGTCTCTCATAGTAAGTATGTATTGACTCCTTAGACTCTTGGACCATTCTATCAATTCATTGCCAATCAATGTTTTGGGGGAGATTCTAGTCTTCAGGAATTCAATCACCTTGTAATAATTCTTCATTACTTCAGGTGAAGGTGCACCTGTTATCTTGTCCCTCTCTGGTTCACTCGTCGGCCAGTCTACTGCCCTCTTACACTCAACCCACAAGTCAGCTGGAACAACTATCTCCAATAAGGTGTTCAAGTCTTCCCATAAATATTTGGAGAGCTTCACAAATCTCTCAGTTTGTTGATACCACTCAACTGGCTTTTACCTCAGCTTAGGGTAATCATTTGTGAAAGATAGTATGTCACTCCTGTGCCACGGGACATGAACAAATTGCCCCACTGGGATCTCCCTCATTGGAAGCATCTTAACTGATTCCCCTTTTTCAACTCCTTCCACCCCTTCTTGAGAATCTCATTTCCGTTTCTCTTTTTTCTTCGTCCATCTACCTTACACTTTGCTAATGCTCCTCAAATCTGTGCACTCTGCAGCAGTTCTCTCAATTGTGCTTTCATCCCAGCTGATCTCATGTGTTCAAAATCTTTTGCCTCAAAATCTAGTCTGTAGCTTTGTCTCAGATGCTTCGTCATCTTAAGGTCAATATCATGTTTCTCTGCTAATTCCGCTAGCTTCTGATGTATTTTTCCCACCTCTTTTGTGATTCTTGGGCATAAATATTTTAGCTCCTCCTCTGTGTAAGACTCTACTCGGTTCAGCCCCATTGTTCCTTCCACTAATCCATTTGCTTCTATATTCAACCCCACTTGATTTATCTGCTCTTCACCCTTGGATGCGTTCTGAGGAGTGTTTAGACTTTCTAGCCAATTATTCAATTGTTGAGCTGTTAACCCTTGCAATGAGATGTTACTTGCATTCAGGACTGGTAACTGTTGTGCCACTGTACCTGAAGCTTGCGGTGTCTGAAGTCTCAGACTCTGATTCACATTTGGGCCACTCACTGTATCTGGAAGCGCTACAAGAGGACTAAGATCCATTGAAGGTCTAGGTCCATTGAAAGCTTGTCCTGCAGACGATATCAGCTGTGCAGAATCTCCCACTCCTGTTCTCACAAGACTCTGTACGTCATTCTGTTCTCCTGTCTCTGATTTCTTCTCTGCATATAAGGGTACAGCTGGACCGACAGTAATCGGTAGCAATATTGCATCCGGGACTGCTCTAGCACCTGCACTTTGCGTGAGTGCTACCCCATTGCCTGGTTCATAGCTGGTGTAAGATCTGTCTGCATTCCTGTCAGTGGTGTAAACTTTGGTAAACCCTGTGCTTGGGCTGAAGGTAACAACATTGGTGTCGGGTCTGTCTGAACCAACTTTGGCTTCGGATCACCTGCTCCTTCAGCACTATGATATTTGAAACTGTCTCAAGAACTGGTACGTCTGGATAAATTCTCTGTACTGAAGGTGGATGTATCTGCGTCCGAACTACAGTATTAGTCCCTGCATAAGGTGTACTCTGTACTATCCCTGCCAATTGCCCACCTTCTACCTGTACCCCTCCCTCAGCTCCCTGGGCTTGTGCCGAAGCAGCTGTAGGGGCGGTAGCATTGGACCCCCTGCATAAGTCGTTGAAGGTAGAGGTCTGTCTCTCAACAATTGCGAAATGAGATCCTCAACATCGGAATCATCATCATCTACATAGGACTTTCTCCTTTTCTTCTTTCCTCCACTCTCGCTTTCCTGAGCACTATCTTCCTTCTCTGCCTCATCTCCCTCTGTAATAGCAGTTTTTTTTTTTAGCTCCTGCATTGTTGCCATCCTCCATCTTTTTTGCTTCCAATCCCATCTAGATTCAGCTAATGATTTTTCCACTTTCTTCACTCTCTCATTAAACTTCAACTCCTGTTGCAGTCTGGCCACCAGCTCCCAGATTGCTAAAGCTCCAAACTATGCTTGTCTCGGTAAGGGCTTCATGTCATATAGTGAAATTCGCCATTGATCCAAAATTCTCAAATCAAATGTTCTGTGTTCCGGAAACGCTAAAGACCCTTGCTTTTTTGTCAATTTGCTCCATTGCTTTAACCAAAGACACAGTGCTACACCTCGCTCTGCCATTACAAAAAAAGCCGGAGAATCCTCTGGTGGGGTCGGCTCCCTAACTGATGCCTTAATGTAAGTATTGCCCTTCATCGCACTGCTAAATGCTTTAAAAAACGTCATTTTGCCTGTTCTTTTTACGTTTGATTCGATAATGAAATGACTTTTACTCCCAAGATTCCCTTTGAACGCTTGCTCAAACAATTGCCTCTTACGGACGGCTGCCTATCCGCTTGCGGCTCTTCTTACTAACTGACCTATCCCAGCGCGGCACACTCTGACATCACATTCACACATAGCGGCTGACAAAGTCTTGCGGCTCGTCCTCCTTGACTCGATTCACACAACTAATGCAAATTATTGGGAGCACTTACCAAACCCCAATAACTAAAACAAACCTGCTGGTTTACTACAGGAAGGGACACAATCCCTTCAGAGACCTTACAGATTTTCATGAATGGCCCTTTCCCTCATGTAGCTATTCCTTTTTCTCAGTCTCCCACGTTCGCAAGCAAAATTTGACCAGCAAATTTTACTCTCAACTGATCAATGGGTCTGTCTTGGTGCACATAGGACTCGCCAAATCTCAATCAAAATTTATTTTGCTCAGTTATCACACACACCGACTTCTTGACTACGCCTGATCAACCAACTAAACCAGACAGATTACAACATATAACTAAGTGTCTCCTACACTTGTCAATATACTCTGGAGTCTTATACCATGCAGGGTCTAAGACATCACCAACAACCACATGGATAATTGTTTAGCACAAAGCGCCACACAAATATGAAGTTCAACGACTTCCCTACTCTCACACTGCAGAGTACGCACACTCCTACTAACCTCGACTGGCGTACACAGACTCCCTACTTTGCCTTACATACATCACAAATCACCTGCAGATTTGCCTAAGCCTGTACAAGCGCAACCTACCACTTCTGCACTACCTCAAAATTCACCGGGAACATACCCATCCGTACTAGAAGGATCCAGGATCTGGGAAAGTCATCTCTGGGCTTAAGGGGACATCATCTTTGCTACTATTGCCATTTCTGAAAAACTAAAATTCAAACCTCATAAAATACAAACAACTAATCCTGACTTAAACTACTATCATAACCAGTAATTACCATATACCCCCAAAACTGCTAGCGCGCCTGGTCCTTAGTAAGTAAACTTACAAGAAGCCGCGTATAGGTCGATTAACCTTTTGAATCGCATGGGGTATCCTAGTCATGGAGAGATTACTAATCTATTAATCAACACAAAATGAATCAATGTCAATATTCGCATAACCAAGAACGAGTACCCTAATTGACAAAAATAACCATCACTCACTGGAAAAGGTTAATAGTTTTTATTCCCTATTGATTACAATTCTAATCAAAATCTTTATTTGCCTTTTATTAATCAAAGCTTTATTAATCATCACAAAAACATATTCACCAAAAGAATCACAAGCATTCAAAGCAAATCATAATACAGCAATTTTCGATATTAATGGAGTAATTCAGCAATGCAAATTAGTCAGTCAAATTGTCACCGTCAACGTCTCCCCCCTGTCAGCCTACCTAACCAAGATTAGCATCAGCATGTCGGTCTTCTTGCGAAAACAATTTAGACAAAACATTAATTTGGAAAAACCTATCTAAGAGAGAATTCTCTGTAAACAGCGCAGTTGGTACCTAGAAGAAAAGGCACAAATTATTAAGTTACATTATTATAGCTACCTATCCAGGATGGATCGGCAACGAGTCAGTCTTCATCCCCAGGTCATCAGTAGTCAGCAAAGTATCAGGCTCACAGAGAGCAAGCCCAATTATCAGCACTTCGAGCAGAGTCTCCTGACGTCATCAACTTTCTCCTCTCTGATCTGATTTTGCTCCCCTTGTCATGACTTTTTACTATGGTCTCTCAGTCCATCCCACTAATTGCTAATTGGTCAACCTTATCAGAAGTTATGACTCTAACCTATAGTTTTTGTTTACTGCATCTACATATCTATTTAGGCTTCAAGTTCCATTAATTTGATTGGTCCTTCTAATGATGAGAACATCATCTGGCTTTTCAGGTAACAAAATTGTTGCATATGAGTCTCTGGTCAGTGCTTCCTTTGTTCAAGTCCTGGGAAAGTACATTTAGCCTACAATACACATAATTGTATCAAGTTGTCTTCATCATCTCCTGTCCGCTGGTACATTTGCTGAATGTTCTAGCAGAGTCACCTGAACGTTGCACAGTTCAAGGTCCTTCGCTCCGGTTACCAGTCCTCACAAGCCTCATCGAGTCTTCACGTTATAAGCAGGCAAGGCCCAGTGAAACCAGGCCTTTGGTTCAGCTAAGTTAAGAATGCAAAGTAACACAAAACATAGGTAATACGTCCAGTTATGATATATTAATACATTTTACGTACATTTTTCTCATATTTTAGCATCTTTGTTAATACACATGGTGACCACTCCCCGTGGGCACATTTTTGCTTGCACACGTTATTTTCTAATATCTCTCTACATATGAATTTTTCTTCACTAATAAACACTCAAATTAGCATATCTGCTCCATCATATACAACCCTGAATTCCTCTTCAGGACATTGGATTTTGAGTTCTAGTGAATGCAGCAGTCCGACCGCCACATAACAACCCTATTGGTCCGACCTCCGGGGAACCACCAGCTCTGCCAGCCTCTTGGATCCCGTCAGTCTGGCAGTGGCGGAGATCCTAATCTGACAGGGCAGCTCTGCATGCAGTGCTGCCATTCGGATTACGAACTCATTCCCTGCCAGCCTTTTCATGGTGCAGGGGCAGGGCCCATAGGGGGGTGCCCTGCACTGCCCATGCACTTGGCATGGGCAGTGCAGGGCCCCCCTGCCCAGTACCTTCGCAATGTTCACTGTTTGCTTTGCAGACAGTGAACATTGCGAGGATGCTGGTGCACCCTGCTAGCTACAGCATCGTTGCATGCTCAATTACAAGCTGGAGACTACAATGCTGTAACAAGTTTCATGCTATGCTGGTGGGCAGAAGCTTAGGTTTCTGCCCACCGACCTAGCAGGAAACTCTTAATGACTCCGGTGGAGAGGTCGCTGCGTAGGCGGCAGCCACCGTGTCGAGAGTTTGGCCGTCGGACTTTTCCATCTGCCAAACTCGAAATAAGGCCCTAAATGCTCAGACTAGAAGCCTCTGCAGCCTCCTTTCATGCTACTGTGCTCAACTACATTTCAAAGTGACAGACTGGAGAAAAACATGTTCAATAAATTCCACAGGTTTTGCATTATATTGTTCTCTGTGATCTGAATAAAAACACTCTCCTATCTGTTTAGATATTCACTTTGATGAGGACTGTGGTGAGGAATGGCCAAGTTACTTACCACTAATCTTCATTAAACCGAATACCACTCTTTGCTGTCCCACTGAGGGAAGAGAGTTCACCTATAAAGGTCTTGCTGAAGTATACTATGAGGATGCTTGATGGGAGAGAACCCCTCTTACAGTAACACCTGCCATCTGTGGCATGTACATCTTGGCACAGTGTGTTGCTAAGGACTATATGAAAGCAAGTTATTATGATAGTAATAGGACAAGAGTGATTCTGACCATCTTTCATGTCTCCTACAGCTTCAGATCGTGTCTGTCTTTTCCAACAAAGCTAGGTATTTTTCCCATGGAGACTGACACATCGATACCATGCCATTTACTATTATCCACACCTGCATGTTATCAAGACATTGCCCTTTGGCTCATTCACATTTTAAAAGTACACACAGTGGATCAATAATTCCCATTGGTACAGATGTAGCACTGCTTTTCCAACACCAAAATGCCAAAAAGATGAAAGGCTTTCAGCCTAAAACCGGGTTAACAAAACAATGGCTCTGACCACAGCACTTGGAAACTCATAGGTGACAGTAAAGGAGCAACCATGAGCCAGGTCAGGCAATTAACTCATCTCTAAAGAAATGCTACTTACCTCCTCTGATGATTCCATGCCACAGAACATGTTATTTTGGGTAAGGACGAGGCGATGTCCTCGTCCAGCGCCATTTTATTCTCCTGCACGTGTCGGACTTCCAACCACACAAAATAGTATGGGGTGATTTCCTGCATGCCGGCCTCTGGCATACGCACATGCAGGAAAAGATTAAGAACTGGAAACTGCTGCAGCCACTACACCTTAACATTATGCATTATTTACTCTTGAATAACTGTCCATTCTAATCATTATATACAGGTTTATGCTAAATATTGTTTTTTTCTTCCCAATTCAAGATGGCCAAACACTTTTTGGAATTAAGTCACGTCCTGTTTCTCCTCTATAAAAGGAGCTCAATGTGCAGTCTAGTTGCGTCATAATTGTTCTTGAATCATTGCTGAGTGGATTCCATGGAAGCTCTGTTGTCTCCAATACCAATTGTTCTGCTAAACCTGAGGATTTTTTCTGGACTCCAGTTTATTTTATGAAGCAGCCACAGACTTCTTGTTCAATGTGGTGTAATCTACCGCCTCTGGACGTTTCTATGGACAAAGAAGACTGCAAGTGTCGCTTAAAAGACCAGCTCCTGACAGGGTGCAATGCCACCTCACCCTAGAAATTGAGCCATCCCAGGAAATGGCCCAGGTGCAGAAGGTACTGGCAGCAATAAATAGTCTCACACTACATGTTCAGAACCTGACCTCACAGAATACCTAGCTTCACCAGTCATTACCTATCTTTCTTCAAGGCTCTGTGGATCCTCGGGTGGCTGGTCTGATATAGAAGAAATTCAATGGAGACATGAGAAAATGAGGGCCCTCATTATGACATTGGCGGTAAATGCCGCCTACCGCCACACTGACGGCCGCCAACATACCGCAGCGGTAACGAATATCCATTCACCATATTATGACACACACCAATCCGACAGAATACAGCCACATACACAAATCCACTAGCCCAAAGTCAGTGATAAAGTGGCAGTACCAACACCCATACCGTTACCCCAACAAAACAACGCCCACCACATTATGACTCACGAATCACCACAGCGGACGTTCAATGGCGGTAAACCAATGGCAATACATACCACCGCGCTCAGAATGGACACCGACATACAAAACAACACTACATTGGCCAATACGAAAAACACACACCTGACACCCACAGACACACCACACACACCCATCCACAGCACTATAAAACACACACCCACATTACCCAGAACCCTTTACGAACAAAAATTACTGCCAGGAGAGTGACACGAACAGCACAGACACAACTAGACACACACACCACATACACCCATATATCCCTCACGCACCCCACATTACACACCCCACCACATTACTTAACACACTCTCACCAACACACACCACACAACACCCATGGCACCACAAAGGCACCCCCATTTCACTGAGGAGGAGTTAAGGGTCATGGTGGAGGACATTTTCAGGGTAGAGCCACAGCTGTTTAGAGCACAGGTACAGCAGATATCCATTGCAAGGAAGATGGAGCTATGGTGGAGAATCGTGGACAGGGTGGATGCCGTTCATTGTAGCAAGGCACCAGCTCGCCATACAGAGGACTGGCAGCGGACCCCCACCTCCTCCCCCACAGCTCACAGCATGGGCGGAACAAATACTGGCAATACTGCATCCTGAGGGACTCGCTAGAGTAGCCAGAGGACTGGACACTGGTAAGTCAATATTTACTACTTATCACCCCCCATACCTGCATGCCATCTCACACCCTCACCCTCACTCCCCTCACTCCACTCCTTCCCACACACTGCACATACACATCTGACTAACCTCAATGCCAAGCCCTGCAGGCTAAACCAATGCATGGACAGCCATCCCAGCCCTGCATGGTCACACATCACTAAAGCATGCACAGCATAGGGAAACCAACATTCCCACAATACATCACCATACGCAAGCAAATGGTAGCAGGGCAACACCAACAATAGAGGGAAAGCCAGGTATGTACAAATGTCATACACATGAAGCATAATATATCACTTACATCCCCACAGGTACACCAGCCAATGTCAGTGGAGAGGAGGTGCCACGACTATCCAGTCCGCCAACAGAAGATGCCCCCAGTGATGACAGTAACTCTAGACTTCTGGATCTGGATGACCTAGCTGGCCCATCAGGGACCACTTGACAGCCGGTTACCCAAGCCCACTCAGACCACCACAGAGCATCCCCCATCAGGATCCAACGCCACAGCACCCACCAAGCGTACCCACACCTCTGTCCCCAGGACATGTCAATCAGCAGTGTGCCCACCTGTAAAGGGACCCCAGGCCACACCTCGTTCCCAAGACAATCAGGGACCTGGTGTCAGTGGGCACACCGTTCAGGGGACAGAGGCACAGGTGAACAGGTACACTGGGAGGACTGCTGGTCACCAGGGAGAGGACAGGACCATTGAACTGACCCTCCAGGAGGCACTCTCCGAGATCCTGGGAGCCTACCAACATTCCCAGGACACGATGGGCCAGATCGTGCAGGAGAACAGGCGGCTGCAGGAGGGACAGTATCAGGAGATCAGAGAGGACTTGCAGGCATTAACACCACCCTGATCTCCATAGGAGGGGTGCTGGCAGACATGGCCAACATCATGAGGGAGGAAACAGCACAGCAGTGGGCCCCTACCACTAGCCAGTCCATTGACCAGCCCTCCACTTCTGCTGCCGCTAGTGGGCAGGAGGCCCTACCACAGGACCCACAGGCCACCAGCATCCCTCCCCCTGCAGAAGGCGAGCCAGACCGCAAACGTTCCCTGCGATCCAGACAAAAGCCAGAGACACTTGCCAAGACTACCACCAGGAAATGAGACTCTCCTGATTGTCCCCCTTGTGTCCCACTCAGTCACCTTGTCCACCTTGAACTGCCGTTGCTCCCCTTCCTATGGCCAGTTGGACCCTGCACCTGTGCTACAAACAGACTGGAACCATACCCTGGACTTTCCTCCATCATCACACCATTCCATTGCACTTTTCCGTCAATTTGCTAGCACTAAAATAAACACCCTTGAACACAACTCGAATACTTGTATGACATGTGCTGAAAAAGTGTATTTATGGAAACAGTTACATCCATTGCAAATTAACTGTACGTTGTGAGGGCATGTAAATAATGACCTGTAGCTGGCTGTAGTCAGCACATCAGTACACAATTGTCATAGCATCAACATCTATAAAATGATAAACCATAGGTGACAGTAAGTAGCGGTAAAAATTAGTTAATGCCATCATGCCACAGCCACACAGAATATACCAATACTCATAGAAATGTGAAGTTGCACTGTCTCACCTCTGTGTCATTGGAAGCACTGACGGATGACTGGTGTTCTGTTGTCCTCATCCTCATCTTCAGCCTCTTCATCCTCACTGTCATCAGGGTCTACTGCAGCCACAGGGGCATCTCCAGTCTCCTCCTCCTGCAGAAAAGGTACATGGCACCTGAGGGCCAGGTTGTGCAACATGCAGCATGCCACGACTATCTGGCAGACCTTCTGAGGAAGGTGAGTAGCACAGAGATCCACCTGTCAGTTGGAGGCACCTGAACCTGGCCTTCAGGAGGCCGAAGGTTCTTTTGATGATCCTTCTGGCTCGTCCATTTGCCTCATTATAACATTCTTCAGCCCTTGTCCCGGCATTCCTCAAAGGGGTCTGCAGCCATGATAGGTTTGGGCAGCCAGAGTCACCTGCAGGTATTGAGGACAACATTTAGCCACACACTATCCTATGAGGTCAACACCGAGGCATACACTAACATACACTGGGTGGGGACCAAGGCTCACCTATTAGCCACACCCTGTGCCTCTGTAGTTGGCCCATCATTTGGGATGCTGCTATTCCTCAGGACAAAGGCATCATGCACCGACCCGGGATACTTAGCATTGACGTGGGAGATGTACTGGTCCGCCAGGCACACCACCTGCACATTCATGGAGTGGAAACTCTTACAATTCCTGTACACCTGTTCATTCTGGCGGGGGGAAAAACACAATATATGTCCTGTCAATTGCCCCAATAATCTTGGGGATATGTCCCTGTGGCGATCTAGGGGCAAATAACAACGCAGGAGTCGGCCATCAAGTAGGTATGTGATGTTTATTGTAGTAATTGGATTTGTGCCTGCTGGTTGTCTCTCTTTGTCCTTCCGTCTTTCTCTGCTGCGGCTACTTCGGTCCCTGGTTCTTAATCTCCTCCTTGATTCTCTCCGTTTCTTAGGTCTCCCGGGAAGTGCATGTGGAGAAAAGAAAATAATATCAGTAAGTGATTTGGTTTCCTCCTTATCTATCGGTTTCTTGTTTTCCCTCTTCTTATGTCTTTTCTTTCTTTTCTGGTCTCTCTCTTTGCGTTTATTCTGTGCTTTCCTTGTCTGTTAGCCTCCTCTTTTCTTTCCCTTCCTGTTAGTGTGTTGCCTTTGTCTTCTCCTGTCTTCTTCTATCTTCCTGTTCTCTTTCTTCTGTAGTCCTGTCGACTGCTGTTCTATGCTTTTCCTTTATCTCTTAATGGGGTGACCTGGTACCTGCTTTATCTGATATACGCTGTGTTTAAACACCCCTCACCTCACCCGTGGATATAGTGAACCCCAATGCTTGCCCCTCGTTTTCCCTTTTCGTCTCTTCCCCTCCCGCACCCCCTTTGCTTCTCTGTATCCGCTCCTCCCGTCCTCCCTCAACTACGCTGCTTTTACACACCTGGGTATGCCACACTTCTCCAGAAGCGTGGCAGGATTTTGAGCTCCGCTTCCCAGGTCGTTGCGTTATTCCGGTCTCCGTCGGCTGCTACGTCATCCTCGATTCCCCGGTCGGGGAATAACCACTCTCCTGTCTCCAAGGTCCACTGGCCTGGGGACCTCTCTACGTCGTCCTTGCGTTCTCTCACTCCTCCGTCTCGTTTCTCTTCCTCGTCAACTCGCTCTTTTCCGTTCTCCTTCTCTCCCTGTGGTGCTGACGCCGCCCTTCTTAACCCTCTTCCGTCCCGCCTCGAGCCTGCATCACCTCTCCCATTGGTGGCTGTCTCGTAGTGTTCCGGCACATCACCGGCAGCGATAGCACAAGTCGGACGAGTGTGCGAGCGGGTTCCGGCCAGCCCATCACAGTCCCATTGCATAAAATCCAGCCTTCACAGTGGCCAAATCTTCCACCTGGGGGAAGCTATGTAGCTGCACTTGTGTTTTACCAGGGAAGACAATACTCTTCCCAGCACGATTGAGAACATTGACTGTGACATTCCTGCTGCCAAGCCCACTGTCAGTTGGAAAGAACCTGTCGCCAGGAAATGGAGCACTGATAGCACTTGCACAAGAGGGGGCATCCCAGTCGGATGACGGATAGATGAGATCAGGTCTGGCTCCACCTGGGCACACAACTCTGTGATTGTGGCCCTGTCTAGTCTACCGGTGAGTATAATGTGCCTGTCCTCCAGTGTAGCTAAGTCCACCAGGGGTCTGTAAACAGGGGTATGTCTCCACCTCCTATTCACCTGCAGTGGTAGGTATCTAAGGGACACAAGAGTGAGTAGGCTGTCACGATTTGAACAACAAAACCACAACAGCAGTCCACATGGTGCATTTATGTATTGGGACGGTGTTAATGGTGAAGTATGTCCCAATCGAATCTGTGACGCAACAATTGTCGATATACCTGTTCCCCCACCCCTAAAATGGCGACCATCTGCCCTGTATGTAGGGACAGGTGGAAGTGAAGTAACTCCGCCGACGTTGGGCGTCGTGGTGGAAGGCGGTCTTGCATTGCCGTGCAATTCCTCATTGGATAATATGGGGCTCTATGGAGTACAGTGGCCAATGGGGTCTACGCCAGCAGTGACTGTGTACACCACCATGGATGTGACTGCTATTTTCTATCTCAATCCTCACTTGTTTCTTGACCTTCAACAGGAGAAGACCTACACTGCGTGTGCTGCTGTGACCTGTGTCTGTAACCTACCATGGCCCATGTGACTGGGGAAAGGTCCCCTGCCTTCACTTTTGAGGAGGTGGAGCAACTGGTGGATGTGGTCCTATCCCAGTACGGACAGCTGTATGGGCCTCCAATAGTGATGGAAACGGATATGGTGGGCCATTTGTGTGACAGGCTGGACTGTTTGTTTAATGGTGTTCTGTCTGTATTGCCTATGCAGGTCAGCGCCCATCAAAAGAAGGGGTTATGGCGTGCCATTGCCAAGGACGTGCAGAACCTGGGAGTCTATGGAAGGCAGAGCACCCACTGTCAGAAACAGTGAGAGGACCTGAGACTCTCGGCACGGAAGACAGCGGCGGCCCAGCTGGGGATGGCGTCCCATTGAGAAAGGGGCTCCCATCGGAACCTGACCCCCCGATGGCCCGGATACTGGTGGTGGCCTACCCTGAGCTGAATGGGTACTTGACTGCATCACAGCAGCCACAATGGGGTGAGCACAGTGGTATCAATAAATATTTTGGCTGGTGGGGTGGTATCCGGGTGGTGGATGTGTGTTAGTGGGTGCCCCTAAGGCCAGGCCAGACATTGCAGCGGTGAACATCTGAAGGGTAATGGGTGTATGGCAAATACAGATGACCTAGCTTGTTAGCAGTCCATTTCAGGCAGGGCATTGTGGGTCCCAGGAGTGCTGCAGTTGGCGGGTGTAGTCCTCATCTTGCCTTAGTGACTAGCCGTATCCCTGGTAGTGCAATGCATAGTGCTTAAGCCTGTTCCCTGTGTGTGATGGTGATGTGTATGCCAACTGTGGTGTTGGTGCAGTCATTGACCCAGTGTATCCTTTGTCTTTCTCCCACCCTTTTTTGTTTTGTCATCCTGTCCTTGTGTGCATTAGCATCATCTGGTGGAGGAGCAGGGGCATCAGCGACAGAGGGAGCTGCATCCCACATGACCCAGGAGGCAGAATCCACCGACGCCAAAGGAACCAGTGGGACGGAGGGTGAGAGGAGCACCACGGCGGAGACTGGAGACAACACAGACTCAGATATCTCCTCCAACGGAAGCTCCCTGGTGGTGGAGGACAGCTTTGTGACCACCTCAGCTGCAGGTACAGCCGCCACCCCCCGTACCAGCACTGCCCTCCCAGCAGCCCCTCAGCGAGTTTCCCATACCCACCCACCCAGGAGGGTGGGCATCTCCTCCGCCCCAGGCACCTCAGGACCTGCCCCAGTGAGCCCTGCTGCCCTGAGTGAGGAGGCTATTGACCTCCTGAGATCCATCTCTGTAGGGCAGTCAACCATTGTGAATGCCATCCAGGGGCTGGCATCCCAGATGCAGCAATGCAATGCATTCCTGGAGGGCATCCACTGTGGAATGGCGGCCCAACAGAGATTGATTCAGGCTCTGGCCTCCTCTCTGATGGCAGCCATTGTCCATGTTTCTACCGTCCCCCCTTCAACTCCCACTTCCATACCCATTCTCCTCAAACGCAGCCCATCCCAGGCACACATACAGACGAGCATGCACACAAGACAACACCCAAGAGTGGCACAAGCAAACACAGGCACCACACTTCATCCCACAAGCACTCATGCAAACACCATACAGTTGCAGACACGACAACATCCACTGCCTCCACTGTCTCCCCCTCCTCCTCCTCGTCCACCACCTACCTCCCAGTCACGTCCACACTCACACCTGCATGCACTACATCAACATCCATTACCAGCATCACCACACCAAGCTGAACACATACCTCACTGGCAGACACCGCCACAACAGCCATACACGCTTCCCCTCTGTCCTTTCCCACCATGTCTGTCCCTCCCTCTGAAAGGACACATACGCAAGCACTCAGACAACCAGCAGCCATCCACCTCACATCAGCATACAGCCCATGCACCTGCACCCATGTCCAGCAGACATACACCTCCAACAACCACTCCCTCAACCTCCATTCCCATTACTCCTCCCTCCTCCCACCCCAACATCCCTAAAAAGCTTTTCCTTTCCCAAATTGACCTCTTTCCTCCCCCTCCCCCCATCCTGCCCGTATGAGCAGGGTACCAAGGACACAGTCCAGCACCTCAGACAAACAGTCCACGGGGACAGTGGTAGCACCACCTACTCGTGGTGGTAAGGATACCACACCTCCATCGAAGAAGGGGAAGGAGCCAGCACCACCAGACAAGAAGGGGAAGGAGGCTGCACCACCAGGCAAGAAGGGGAAGGAGCCTGCACCACCAGGCAAAAAGGGGAAGGAGCCTGCACCACCAGGTAGGAAGGGGAAGAGCCCATCCACCCCTGCCAGGAAGGGTAAGGGATCCACGCCCCATGTACTGGAGGAGACAAAGCCATCTACTCCAGCAGAGGCTGTCAGGGTGACACCTCCACCACCACCAGCTGTCACGGGCCCCCACTGCCAGCTGATGAATTGCAGCCATCAGAAAGTGCAGAGGCTGCCCAGGACGCTCCTCCATCCACCACCACACGGCTGTCATCATAAAGTGCAGAGGCTGCCCAGGAGGCCCCTCCATCCACCACCACACTGCAACCCTCATAAAGTGCAGAGGCTGCCCAGGAGGCTCCTCCATCCATCACCACACTGCAGCCATCAGAAAGTGCAGAGGCGGCCTAGGAGGGTCCTCCATCCACCACCACACTGCAGCCGTCAGCGCCAGTGGACGCTATGTAGGCCACACTCCAGGGGCTGCTGTGCGAGTTTCCCCCTCCAGAACCAGTGGGCAAGTCACCCACCTGAGAGACCATGGCCTTGCACTCCCCAGCAGAGAGAAATGGGCATGTTGGCCCCTCCTGAACCAGAGGGAAAGTCACCCACTCCAGAGACTGTGGCCTAGCACTCCCCAGGACAGAGCAATGGGCATGTTGCCCCCTCCAGAACCAGTGGGAAAGTCACCCACCTGAGAGACTGTGGCCTTGCACTCCCCAGGACAGAGCAATGGGCATGTTGCCTCCTCCAGAACCAGTGGGAAAGTCACCCACTCCAGAGACTATGGCCTTGCACTCACCAGGACAGAGCAATGGGCATGATGCCCCCTCCAGAACCAGTGAGAAAGTCACCCACTCCAGAGACTGTGGTCTTGCACTCCCCAGGACAGAGCAATGGGCATGTTTCCCCCTCCAGAACCATTGGTAAAGTCACCCACTCCAGAGACTGTGGCCTTGCACTCCCCAGGACAGAGCAATGGGCATGTTGCCTCCTCCCTAACCAGTGGGAAAGTCACCCACTCCAGAGACTATGGCCTTGCACTCCCCAGGACAGAGCAATGGGCATGATGCCCCCTCCAGAACCAGTGAGAAAGTCACCCACTCCAGAGACTGTGGTCTTGCACTCCCCAGGACAGAGCAATGGGCATGTTTCCCCCTCCAGAACCATTGGTAAAGTCACCCACTCCAGAGACTGTGGCCTTGCACTCCCAGGACAGAGCAATGGTCATGGAGCCCCCTCCAGAACCAGTGGGCTTGTTCCCGCATCCAGCTGAGGTGCCCCCCCTTTCCCTTAGACTGTGCCCTGTGGCCATGTGGTCCCTTTGAACATTGGACTGGGCAGTGTACCTTTGTGTACAAGTGTACATATCTGCTTCATTGACAAATTGAATTATTAATTTTGATTTTGATCAGATTACAATCACTTGGGTCCAATTCTGTTGTCCTTGCTTTATTCTGCCGTTTTTCAGGGACAAATGGTTTTTCGTGTGCAGCTAGTTGTGTGTATGGTGTGTGTGTGTGGTGCGTGTGTGTGTCACTCTAGTTTTCCTCCCACCCTCCCTTGTGTGCTAGGCGGCTATACTCACCGTCATCGTCTTCGTCGGCGTTGGTGTTCCAGGTGGAGCATTACGTAGAAGATCATTGGAAAGACTTGCAGTTCAGGGTCCATGTCGGTGTTGTTCTTCCCTGTGTCTCCGATGGTGAGTCCTTTCTCTTCAGTGATGCGTTTCCGCCAGGCTTTTGATGGTGTTGGTACCGCCCCTGAAAAGTTGGCGGAGTGATGTGTCTTAATATGGTGGGCGGTACTTTGTCTTCGACCTGGCTGTTGCCGGCTACCGCTGTGGTGAGTGTTTTTTCTGCCCTGGCGGTTGGTGTAATACATTGGCTGTCTATGGGAGTTATCACCGCTATGGTCATAATTTGGCGGTACCTACTGCCAGCCTGTTGGCGGTATTACCGCCTCTTTATCACTCACCGCCAGGGTCATAATGAGGGCCTAAATGTCTCTCTAGACATCTGTCTGGTCAATTTCACCTTTAAACCACTACATCTATAATTACAAGTCTAAGTTGAGGTTTATTGTGAGGAATACCATTGGTAATGGCTTGGCCTGGGCAATGCCCCTGGTATCAGATGCCAGTTGTAGTAGTGGTTTTGCATTATGTTTGTTCTCTTTAAATAGAATGCTTAGAATATTAGAATGGAAGTGGGTTCTTGCATTTATATGATGTCATGGAATCTGAGGGCAGTTCGAAGAAGTGCGAAGCTGCTTTAGCTGTGTACATCCTTGTAAGGTTCCTACACAATAGATCTTGTTTTTAAAACTAAGGATACCAGCGATGTTACTACACTGTTTTGGTAATGAGCAGGAGCAGTTTTCTGGAAAACAAGACTCTGCAAGCAAGTATATTGGCCTCACTGGTTGTCGACTTTAGCAATGTTTAGGAAGAACGATATGTGGAAAAAGTTGTGCTTAAGAAGAGTGCAGTGTTGGAAAGTGAAGCATTTGAGAAGCTTTACAGTAAGATTTTATTGAAATTACTATATTTTCAACCACAGTGTAACTCACCAGCACAAGTTCTAACAGCTGCTAGCCAATGGTATATCTCAGCGTGAGCGGCAATAAAAAAAAATCTAGCTATCGTGTCAAGAATTTTCAATTCTATTAAGGATACGGAGGCGAGGATTATGCTTCTCTTTTCATGCTTTATTTTTCTCAGCAGCCAATTAAAAGAGAGAGTTTTTTATAACTATATTTCCCATAACTTCAATAACCATGTGACCATGTGACCAACCATAGAGATAGTCCACATTTATAAACTCCTGACATCATAAGACTTTCTCTTTCTTTGCGACTAAACAAAATAGAACCTGAGTCAGTTAAAATGCTGAACAGTTTTCTAAGAACACCAGAATGCTTTTCAACCCGAAACTGGAACCAGAACACGAAAACTTCTCCTTGTAAATAGTCTGACTGACAACCGTCCATACGTTGCTGAAGGTAGACAACACTCTGTGAAAGCAAACTGCGGCGAAAGTCCGACTCCTCAAGGTTGCTTCTGCTCAGTGCCTAAGAATACAAAGTAAAGCCATAACAGCCATTCCCTCAACCTTCATACAACAAACTATTGGGTGGGTATAACAATTTATTTGTATTATGAATATTCATTTAAACAATATACTTATACCTTACGTAAGTCTTCATAAATCATCATGGTGGGATAATCCTCGCCTCTGTGTCCTTAATAGAATTGAAAATTCTTGACCCAATAGGTAGATATTTTTTTTATTCTATGTCAGGACCACAGGCTCAGATTATGCTTTTTTAAAGCTGAGCCACCACTTTCGACGCAACGTCTACCACAGGCTTATAATAAAATGATTTAAAAGTGGATTCAGATGACCAATCCACTGCCTTCATGATATCTTCTAGGCAAGATCCTAGGTTAAAAGATTTGGATGCGATGGAGCCTCTAAGTGAATGAGCTCCGAACATGGAAGTATCCACTCCTGCTTCAGAAAGAAGCCAACACAGCCATCTAGCCAATGTGGCAGATGTAACTGGTTTAAAAGGCTTTTGTAAGGCAATCAGTAACTGCCCCTCCGGATCCGCCCGGAATTCACTAGTAGCCGCCTCATAAGCTCTGAGGCATTGTACCACACACAGTTTGTAATCATTAGGGAATGCTGGATACGAGATGGACCTGATGTAGGTCTTGGTCCTTCTAGAAACTGTATAGCTCACACCCTCTGGGGAAAAATTATGACATCTGAGATCCAAAGGTCGAACATCTGACACTCTTTTGCAAGAAATCAAACATAACAGCATAGTCAATTTAGCCGCCAACTACTTACGTGATAAGTATTTGTTATCAGGCCATGATTTCAAAAACCAAAGTACAACATTCACATCCTATAAGGAAGAATATTCAGCTTGTGGAGGATTGGACAAACAAATAACCCTCAGCAATTTACAGGGGATCCTCCCCGACCGGTTTACCATGAACTGGAACATGGCCCACCGAACAGGCTGATCTGTAATTATTCATCCATCTATAAGACAGTCCAGATTCAGCTAAAGAGGAAAAAAATTAATTATGAAACATACATCTGCTTGAGAGGGATCCAAGCTCCTCTAGCTACACCAGCAAACCCATCTCTTCCATGCCGAAGCATAACGCTTATGGGTATTTCTGGATAAGGCCTGGTTAATAAAGGCTGCAGCCTTTGCCGAAATACCTGGCAATTTCCATCTATCCCCGAAACCTTCCAGGCCACCAATTGGAGTTGATTGGATGAGATCAGAGGATGTGGAAGGCCTACTGGGTCCTGCAACAGATTCGGAAGATGAGGTATTAAAAGAGACAAGTCGCATGACATTTCCAAAGCTAAGGGGAACCATGGCTGAGCCCTACATAACGGAGTTACTAAGACTAGGTCGATCTTCTGACGACTCACCAGGGATAGGACTCTGGATATCATACTGAAGGGAGGAAGTGCGTACCCTCTGTGGAGAGACCAGTCCTGCAAGAACGCATCCGTCGCCAAAGCCTCCAGATCTGGACACCAACTGAAGAAGGCCCGAATCTGACGATTGGTCCTGGAGGCAAACAGGTCCACCGAACAAGAACCGCAAAGGAGATTGAGCTGTCTGCAAATTTTTGGATTTAACCTCTAATCGCTGAAATCCCAGAGATGCTGGGAATACCAATCCGCCACTAAGTTCTTCGTTCTCTGAAGGTACTCCGTAATGACTGAAATCCGATGCTGCAGACAAAAGTGACAAAAATCCTTGGCAAGCTCTGCTAACATGCAGGACTTTGTGCCCCCCAGTCTGTTGACATAACGGACTGCTGAGACATTGTCCATTCTCAACGGAATGCAACAGTTCGAATTGATTGGGGAAATGCTCCTGATCGCAAAGGAGGCCGCTAACACCTCCAGACAATTGATGTGAAGTTGAAGCTTGTTCTCCGTCCAAACGCCTCCCGTGGCCCCCCAACCCCACCAACCCCACCTCCTGGCATCTGATTGCAGAATGACATCTGGAGTCCTGCTGAAAATCGCCCTGCCATTCCAGGCTTCCATGTGGTTTGACCACCAATTCATTTCCAGTCTGGCCCCTGCCAACAGTTGAATCTAATCCGAGTACGACATCCCCTTTTGTAGGTGTTGAATTTTGAGGCGTTGGAGAGCCCTGTAATGAAGGGGTCTTGGGAAAATTGCCTGAATAGATGAGGCCAGGAGACCCATAATCCGAGCCACGGATCTCAGCGATATTGTCTGGTCTCGCAATGCAGATCTCAGCTCCTCCTTGATATTCCGAATCTTTTGAGGAGGGAGAACTAACTGGGACAATACCGAATCGATCTTAAATCCCGAAAATTCCATCTGCTGAGAAGGAATCAGGGATGACTTTGTTTGGTTGATGACAAATCCCAGTTCCTGCAACATCTGGATTGTCCAAGATAGATGAAGGAGTACTGTCTGGGGATCTTGGGTCATTAGGATTAAATAGTCGAGGTAAATGATTAACCTGACACTCCTGGCGTGGAGGGCTTCTGCCACCGGTTTCATCAGTTTGGTGAAACACCATGGGGCCAATGAAAGGCCGAATGGAAGGACCTTGTATTCGTAACATTGCCCTTGCAGCAAAGAACTGAAGAAAGTGCCTGTGAGGAGCAAAGATGGGAACTGACAGATAAGCGTCTTTCAAATCCAGTCTCATCATCCAATCGCCCTTCTGTAGCAGATCTCTTAGAAGATGAATACCCTCCATCTTGAAATGCTGGTATAGTAGCCGAGAATTCAAGCTTTTCAAGTTGAGAACTAAACGGGATCACCCATCTTTTTTGAAGACTAAAAAGACATTGATGATGAAACCCCCAGGATGGGGAGAAGAAGGACCAATGGCACCCTTTTGCAACAGAGAATGTATTTCC
Organism: Pleurodeles waltl; assembly: GCF_031143425.1. Lineage (NCBI taxonomy): Eukaryota > Metazoa > Chordata > Amphibia > Caudata > Salamandridae > Pleurodeles > Pleurodeles waltl. Next base: position 641,109,525 of record NC_090436.1, on the reverse strand, counting down.
TCTGTTACATGCTCCTGATCTTGTAGGGAAATATTTCCTGAGGACCTGAGTCTCGGAGAAGTGTAAAATTCTAGTTTGAATCCCTGGACCGACTCTAGTACCCAGGCGTCCTGAGTAATGCTCGCCCAATTGTGTATGAACAATTGAATCCGTCCCACCAAAAATAACTCGGAAGAGGGTATAATCCTCACCTGAATATCCTGTGTCTTGCTTGCCTTTTTGATAGCCTCTGCCTTGATAGAATTGCTGATGACCTCCTCGAGGTCTGGTAGGGTAGAACGTTTGGTCTGAGGCTTGATCTTGCCAGGAGTTGCGAGATCTGTAGAAGGCTTCACACTGGAAGTCCTGGTAAAATCCACCACCTGACGAACGGAATGAATAACGTCTGGCCCTTCCAAAAAGGGTGTTGCAGAAAATCTTCTTTAAAGACAGGTGAGCCTTGCTAATGTATCGTATGTCGCTGCAAACTTCACCAGGCCCTTCACAAAAGGACCCCCAAATAACAACCCTTGGGCTATTGGTCCAGATTCGGAGGAAGCTAGATCAGTTAACTTTGGATCAATACGCATGAGTATTGAACGTCGTCTTTTGGTGGACATGGTGACATTGGCATTACCCAACTAACATACTGCGCATTGTGCCCAACCAATCAAACCATCTGGATCCACCGGTGCACCGGACTCCTTGGCGAGGAAACCTAACTCTAATATTTTAGTAATGGAACCTGAAATATCCAACAATTTATCTTGACAAGACCGCCAGGCTCTGTCCAGTCCTTTTTTGGGGTCCTTGGCCCACTTTTTCATAAAATTGACCATGGTTGAGTCAACCTCAGGAGTGTCCGCTACTTTGCCGTCCTGATCTGGTCTAGGACATTCAGATTTCAGCCTCGCCCTGACCTCTTTGTCAAACCCTTGCCTCAAATGTAATTCTACATAGCTGGCAACCTCTGGAAGAGGGCACCAATTAGTGGACCGGGGATGGATATTCTCCAAGGAATCAACGGTAAGTACCTTAGGGGGGCTAGGCCCCGTGTCCACTCCTTGAGCATGACTCCTTTTCCTACTAGGCCCAGGAGCATCGTCCTGATAACTATCAGAGTATCCCTTGGATGAATCTGACCAAGAAAGAACCAAGATTTGTGAGGGTTCATCCGCTGAGGATGTCTGTGGTTGGACGTGGCTGCATCCATGTTCATCCATAACTGTCATAGGCACCTTCTCAAAAGCCTCAGAGTGCCACTTTTTTGCCTTAGCTTTACCTTTGCCTTTTCCACCTGCACGCAAGGCAGATGTGGAATTAGGATCAGCAGACGTAGTCAGTGGAAGTAACCAGCCCTGCTGGCAAGCGAAGCCCTTTAGATGAGAGGTCAGGGGTCCAGAGCTCTGGCCAGAGCTTTGTTGACAGACAATTGTACGTTAGAGTCCAAAGCTTCTACCAGGCTTTCTTCAAAAGAAGGGGAAATCTCCTGGTACTCCCCTCTGTCCTCCTCATAAGGACCATACTGAGCAATGACATAGTACCAATCCGGGGGAGTGCAAACCCCAACAGGCACAGATATTATAGTTAAAGTGTGGAGGGAGGCGCCTGAAGCACTCTAGGCAAAGCCTATGCTCAATTTTGTAACCCCTGGTGCACTCTTTTATCCCGGGACGTAGGGAGTTATTAATATGGCACTAGGAGTAATAAAATGACTCCTGGGGAGAAGAAAAGGCTTGAAATGGTGAAGCGCACCGCTAATGCTGCCCCAGAGTTCCAGAAACTGCGATCGAAACTGCAGGAGAAGATAAGCATGCGTGCATGTGCCAATAGACCCAGAGGCCTAGACTGAAGAGACGCGACCGACCCAAGATGGCGGCCACTTCTCTGCTCCCTCTCCCGCTCCACCAATAGGGGAAGCGCAAAGCTTTTCACGTCGGGGAGGCTGAAGCACTCCCTCAATAAAACTTGCACAAAAAACACAATAACCAACAGTATCACTCGCAGAGCAACGCGCTAAACAATACCAAATTTGATTATCAACATGTAATGATCGTGTACTTAACTGGCTGCGGAGCAGCAAAGAAAGAGGAAGTCTTATGATGTCAGAAGTTTATATATGTGGACTATCTCTATGGTTGGTCACATGGTTATTGAAGTTATGGTAAATGTAGTTATAAAAATCTCTCTCTTTTAATTGGCTGCTGAGAAAAATAAAGCATGGAAAGAGAAGCATAATCTGAGCCTCGGGTCCTGACATAGCACAGCAGACAGTGCGCATGGTGGGGGTGCTGGGCAGCACTACTCCAGCACCAGCTTTCCGACGTGCTGGCAGAAAGAGGGGTTGTAATCAGCTGGGTGGAACTGAATACAGTGCCGCCATGGCTGGTTACAAGCCCAAATGCTGTCACCCCTTTGAGATCTTTGATCCTCACGGGGACGGCAGTCTTTAGGTGGGTTCACCCGCCAATCTTGTAATGTGGCAGTGAAAATATTTTTCAGAAAACGCATGACATGAGATTATTACTTAAAAACAATACCAAGTATGTTTGAGATGAAAAATGTCACAAAGCATTTGAAGAGATCAAACATACTATTTGCAAAGCTCCTACATTACAAGGATTCAATCAGAGACATTTGTAAATACCGATGCCAGTGTTACGGGGTTGGGCAGTGTACTAACCCAGAAACCTGAACATGGTAAGGAAGTTGTCATTGCATTTGTATCTCAATCTTTGTCACCCACGGAGGAAAAATACTCCGTAATAGAAAGGGAAACATTGGCTTGTGTGTGGGTCATGAAGCATTTAAGAAAACGAATTTGGGGAAGAAAATGTACACTATGATCCGATCATAAGCCACTAACCAAATTGTTAACCACAGAGGATTTAACCAGAGCATTAGCAAGAATTACAAGGTTATCTATGAGACTTCAAGAGTTTGTTCATGATATGCAATATGTACCAGGAGTCAAGAATGTGACAGCTGATTTTTTAAGTCGAGTATCATTAAGAGAGATTGACCAAGATCCTTGGAATGAATGTATTTGTAGTGATGAAGGGATTATTAGCCTACTAAAAGAAAAGTGGATAGAGGCATAAAGCAAAGAGAAAGAGTTAAAGGAAGTAAAAGACAAGATTGCAAATGGATGGAAGGATGCAGGAAACATTTATGTAGTGGAGAATTGAGAGCTTTTTCGGAAGTATGTGTTGAATTAAGTTTGTATGATATATTCATTTGTAGAGGTGTGAAAATTATTCCACCTAGTGGTATTCATGGAAAAATAATTTCGATAGGGCATGAAGGACATTCAGGCATAACACACAATTACCCCAATACAATATGAAAATGTTGTATTGGCGGCCCAAAGTAGATTTGCAAATTGAGAGAACTGCGAGTTCATGTGTGGAGAGTGTGAAAGTGCAGATAAATCTCAGAAGACTTTCAATTCTCCAATGTCTTCTTTCGGTTGTCAAAAAGTTACATTGTGATGAAATTGCATTTGATATCATGAGACCAGTAACATTTGTTCCACATTCTAAAGTTAATCCAGGGCGGATGAAACAAAGTAAGAAATTGAATTGGGATGTTAAGAAGGTGAGAGAGTGTATTTTGGATGCACAGGATAAGATCAAGACTTATTTTGATATCAAACGTGGTGTAAGAAAAGTAAAAATAAAAGCAGGTCAGTGGGTTTGAGTGAAATATAACAGGAAAGTGGCCAAGGGAGAAAGTAAATTTAGTAGTTCCAAGGAAGTAATACAAGTTATTAAGAAAACTGTGGAACTGGATGATGGCACTATTTGTCACATGAGTCATCGTGCTCTTGTCAAACAGGCGGATGGTAAATAGAGTAACGGGAAAGAGGAAATGAGTAAGATAAACAAGTACCGGTGGTTGGATGTGTCACAAAGTAATGATCAAGAAGAGCCAGAAGGTAATAAGCATGAAGAAATCATCAGTGGTGAACGTTTGCAAGAGATGAGTGAAAGGGATCAATTAGAAAAGAGTGGAAGGAATCAAGAATATCATACTAGTAAGACTAGTATGTCTGGAAGAATAATTAAAAAACAAATAATTTAGAAGACTGTGTAGGTAAATAAGGTATTTTTATTTCTTTATTTTATTTTTTCAAAGGGAAATATAAAGTGCAACTATTGTATGTGCAAAATGTTTTTAGAAAAGGGAATGTATAGTAACCATAGCAAAGCTTGTTTTATTTTGTTAAGGAAAGGGGATGTGTAGTAGTGGGTTTGTATTATGTTTTTTCTCTTTAAATAGAATGCTTAGAATATTAGAATGTAAGTGGGTTCCTGAATCTGTATGAAGTAATGGAATCTGGGAGGGCAGTTTGAAGAAGTGCAGAGCTGCGTTAGCTGTGTACATGCTTGTAAGGGTCCTGCCCAATAAATCTTGTTTGGAAATCAAAGTGTACCTATGATGTTACTACAGCAGCCCTCTCCTGGACAACTTCTCTGCTTTCCTTGGTGAATTTAAAATGTTTTTGATGATCAAGACCACAAATTCTCTGCTTAAGAAGAGTATATCTCAAAATGCAAGAGTTTGTTCAGGGAAAGTGGTTGGACCATTTCCATTCTCTTCACCAATCAATCAATCAAGGATTTATATAGCGCCACTAATCACCCATAGGGTCTCAAGGTGCTTCAACCTTTTTCAAAAAGGTTTAAAAGATGAGATAAAAGATGAACTTGCAATGTTTCCCAGAACACCTGCCCTCCAGATTGACAGCCGTCTTCAGTAAAGATGTCTGGAATGTAAGAAACAATCCTCATCTAAGTCCACCTATATACCACCATTCAAGGCTGCTCCCATGCCTCCTGAGCCTGAAGATGAACCCACGCAAGTGAGTTTTAATAATGGTCCCTTAACTGAGTAAGAGATGGCAAGAAAGAGGAAGCTGGGCTTATACACCTATTGATGTCAAGAAGGTCACTTTTTGAGTCACCTCTAAAGTCTTCCAGCTTTGTCCTCCTGGAAAGAGAGTTTTTAATCCAGCCTAACCATCTTCTGGTTCCCGTTCTAGTAGGCTGCCGAGTTTCTAATGTGGATATGGGCATTTAATTGGCCTCACACCATCATGTCCCAGTCACCAGAAAGAGGTACCAGTGGCCTTAGATGCTGTAGACTTTGGGCTTGCCCAAACATGTCAGAATAGCTGCCCATTATAAAACACTCACATTTGGTTTACTTTCTTCTCCCTGTTATCCGATTATTTTAGGAATCACCTGGTTGGCAAGACAAAATCTTTCAATCAATTGGTCTGCAAAGACTTTCTTGCTGGCCTCTGAGTTTTGTGTCTCCCACTATACTGCTGACCAATATTATTTTAAAATTCATGGTTTCCACTCAGAATTCTACTCACTCTATTGCTCAGTTTGCTGAGGTTCCTATTGTGAGTTCTCTGATGTATGACAAGACTCAATAACCAAGGAATTGCCACCTCATGGCCCCTTTGACTGTGCCATTGACATCGTGTCTGATGCAATTGTTCCTTAAGGGAGTATTTTGTCCTTGCCATCCCTGTAAAAGTAAGCCTTAAGAAATATACTGTTGCAAATTTGGCAAATGGTCTCATCATTCTTTCAAAGTCCCCTGCTGGAGTTTCTTTGTTTTGCGTGTCAAAGAAAGGAACGTCAGAAGTCTGGCCCTGTATTAACTACAAAGGGCTAAATCCCTCGACTATGAACGACCAACACCCCTTGCCTCCAATATCAGATATTTTAGAAGCAGCCCAACAAGCAAAGAGGAGCATATCACTTGATCCAAATCCAATCAAGAGGCAAATAGAAAACAATATTCTTTGAGTATTTCGAGCATTGTGTAATGATGTTTGGTCTTTGCACTGCCCCAGCTGTTTTTCAACGTTTAACGAATGCCATCTTTTCAGATCTGAATCTCCATACTATGATTATTTACCTAGAGGATATCCTTGTATTTTCTAAGGACCCACAGAACATCCTAAACATGTCAAACAAGTCTTGCAATAATTAAAAGAAAACAATTTGCTAGCCAAACCTGAAAAGCGCCTGCTTTAGAAGGACTCTGTTGACTAATTAGGTTACGTCCTATCATCAAAGGTAATAGCTATTGAAACTCAGAAGGTTAAAGCTATAGTTGACTAGCCTATTCCTTCCTCTGTGAAAGAAACACAGAGTTTTCTCGGTCTGGCGAACTATTACTGCAAGCTCAGGAAGGGTTTCTGTAAACGTGTTTCACCGATCACAGATCTGCTAAAGAAGAACAAACCCTTTCACTGGAATAAGGATGTCAGCATAGCCTGTAAAAAGCTGAAATATTGGTCGTTTTAGCTTCCCTCCTGCAGCAGCCGAACATTTCCAGGCACTTTTTTCATTGAAACAGATGCCTTGGCCAGGCTAAGGGAGTCATGACGGAGAAGAACATCCCATTCCCTTCTTCTCAAAAAAGCTGTCTTCATCTGAGAGGAATTATTCTGTCTTGGAAAGGAAACTCCTAGTTACCAAGGCAGCCTTCATAGAGTTGAGACATTTTTTACTTGAAGTGCAACATCAAGTGGTGGTTTGTAAAGAACACATAAATCTTCCAGTACTACAACAGACTGAGAGCCTCATTATGAGTTTGGCAGAGGGGATTACTTTGTCACAAACGTGACGGATATCCCACCCGTCGTTCTACAAATTCCATTATATTCTATGGAACTTGTAATATGGCAGACGGGATATCCGTCACGTTTGTGATGGAGTAATGCCCTTTGCCAAACTCATAATGAGCTCCTGAGTGTCGCAATAGTAAGCAAGCCCACTGGGTGTTATTTTTTTTCAACAATTTGATTTTTTTCTTACCTATATTCCCAGGTCAGAATATAACAACTTCAAACTAATGGAGAAGAGTGTTACCCCACTGCCCTTTGTTTCAACCATGACCTCCACATTTCATGAGTCAATCCATATGGAAAATAAACAATTCAGTCTAAGAAAACTAAAATAACTTTATCCTCCTTTTCAGATAAAAGATGTCAACAGTTTGATTTTTGTTCAAGTGAGACTCTTTAGTCCCACAACACAATTGCAGTAATTTATATGCATTGATTTCTGGACATACAGTATAGGCATGTGTAGACATATAGGTAACTGAAGATCTAGACAGAAGCACATTTTGATGGGCTTCTCTTTACCAGAAAGTGATAAAGTTCATCAGGACCTGTGAAGTCTGTACCTAAAACAAATCTGAAACACAAATGATTATTAATATTCCCTGAAATTCCTTCAGAACCTTGGGAAATAACTTCTACTGATTTTATTGTTGAGTAGATTCATTCACTGAACTGACCCATTTGTCTGCTCACCCGAAATTACCAACAGTTTCTGGAATGGCTGAATGGTTTATTCTGTTATATTCTGACTCAATGGACTTCCCTCAAAAATGATTTCTGGTTGGGACCCTCAATATGTCTCCAAGTTTTCAGAGTCCCCATATCATAGACTAGATGTTCAATGAGCCTTGAATTCAGGTTTCTACCCCAGTCCAATGACCAAACAGAAAGATGGAATTCAGCTGTCTACGGGTTGTCAGGGTGTTACATTTACGTGACTTGACAGTTCGAAATCCAGCTTACATGCATTTGCTTTGCTTACAACAATTCAATCCATGAGTCCACATGATTGTTTCCTTTTTTTGCATTAACTGGATTTCATCCCTGGACCTTTCCAAATCTCTCAGAACTTAAGGATTCTGTCCCTACAGTCCAAGATTTCTCAAATAAATTTAAAAAACATTCGAGAAAAACTACTTCATAATTTACCAATTGATAAAAAGAAACAAAAGGCCTCAGGCCAATCAACATAGATGACCAGTTCATGTTTAGAAGGCAGGTGACAAAGTTTGGTTGCTCTATATACATCTACTACACTCTATTTGCTGATCTAAAGTCTCTCCCTGACAGTATAGTCCTAACAACAAGAATCTACAATACCTAATTGTTTGGAAAGGTAACCTTGTGATCATTTCTTGGAACCAGCTGATCAAGTTCATGCTCCCCAACTGATTAAACAATTTACCTAAAAAAAGATCCCCATAAACCCTGTACTCCTAAATGAAGGCCGATGTAAGGACATACTCCTTATCTCCTTAGCATACGTAGGCTGTGTTGTGGCTGTTTCCTCTGATGAATCTCCTTTGCAAAGCATCTCCTTTGCGGCTAGGACTCAGAGGCATTCTCATCCAGTCTATTTTTATTCTCCTGTACACACTGGGCTTCCCAACTGTGCAAAGGTGGATGGGGTGACTTCCTGCATGCTGCCATATTACACAAGCCCCATGCAGAAAAAGATTAAGAGCCGGATATTGATGTAAACACTACACCTTAATATTATGCATCATGAATAAGCTGTCCATGATATTCAGTTAATATGTTTATGCTAAATATCGCTTTTTATTCCCAGTCCAAGATGTCCAGATTCATTTTGGTATTAAGTCACGTCTTGTTTCTCCACTTTTAAAGAAGTTCTATTCTGAAGTCCACTTGTGTTGCGATTGTTCGTGAACCATTGCCCACTCCTTAGATTCTGTGGGCCCTTCACTTTCTCCAATACCTACTGTAAATCCTCTTTCTTCTGCTCCAGCTCTTGACACCATAATGGGCATAAACAGCATCTTTCATCTCTACAGACCAGTAACCCCAGCTCTACCCAAACCTGGCACAGTTTAAGCAGGAGGCCACATTGAGGTTTCAGACTACAGCCCCCATCAGACATGGCAAGAGGGAGAGCAAGGGGGATGGCGTGTGTAGCAAACACAAAGCCTGATAAGAACAAGTAGACAAAGGATCAGAGTGCAGACTAATAGAAGCATGGCGTAAGAGGTGGTTGCATGGTCATATGATCAAAGGCGGTGTGCATCGTGTGATTACAAGAAGGGTGAAGCAACAGTCAATATATTGCTGCTGGGGATTAGTGAATAATCGCCTCTCCAGTGGCAGAGAGACTCCCCGGCTCGTATTTAAGATGTAATATTCTCAATTTTTTCAGAGAAAGAAAATGAGCGAGAGAGAGAGAGAGAGAGAGTGACTATGCATTACCTTTACAATAAAATCATTTCAATTGTTTAGAACTAATGAGTGCATATTTTATGTTTTTTTAAATTAGAAAATGAATCTAAAAGGTATTTGACAGATATTTCTAATAATATTTTTAATACGTTGTTTACTTTCTCGTCTTGAGAATCGTAGTATAGAGCAACTTGATTTTAATAATTCAGCTCGAAAGAATAGAAGAACATGCCTGCTTTGAATGTGCTGTATTCATATACTAATACAATAATATGTTTTCTCTGTGCGAGGAGGGCTCCTCTATTTCATATATAAAGTAATATTCGAGGACGCTGAACCGCCAGCAGCAGTTAACTAATAACTTGTTATGAGAAGAATGCATGTTTTTTCAGTTTCAAAGGATAATTCAGAGGATGATTCATTGCCAGGGAACACATAGATTAAATGACAAGTACAGCATCAATTCATCTGCTGTGTGATAATGAAATAGAGAGAACAGGAGGTCAAAGAGCATGAGTTACTGTCGATTCATTTCCATAGGCACACATCCAAATCATTTGATATGAGAGAAAGAAAGCGTAGTTGAAAGAGACTCATCTAAAAACATAAATGAAACTGAAAGTATTTCCATTAATATTTATATGCTAAGTTCTAACCTTTCTGAGGATTTGGTGTAGCCCATAACTTATCAGAAAAATACAATTAATTTAAATAATATACCATAGCTGGGCTTTAATAAGGCTCCCAGTCCAATAATCTGAAATAATTCCACCATATGGTGAAATGGACAGAATTCCAGCAACGTAAAGAGGATGGGTCTTTGAAATGAAGATTCTGTCTATCTTGAGGTAAACTAGGGTGGAAATGTTGCGGCGGATTGAAATACCTCATAGGCAATCAAGTAGTGAACCTATAAATCTATGCAAAACTGATATGTTTCAGTACATCAGTTGATATTCGTGTGGAAGGGAGTAGTGCAGGCATTGCCAACAAGCAGATTTATTCTCCGTGGGACATGGAATGTCACATTGCAGGTGTAAGGACCGTTTTGCCACTATCTAGAGGCTGAAAAGCAAGAGTAAAGTGTTCTTTATTGCACGTGGGGATAACTGTAATGAAAAATATATGTTTGCCAGAGACATGCTGAAGGAGATGACAGTTCTTCCAAAGCTCCCACTTTCATTGGGAAATAGGTGTGATAGCTGGCGTGGGTGTGAACGTTTTGCTGGACTCAGATTCACCTTATACCATCATTTATAGAGATGTCCATGAAAGTGATACCAGCAGAAAAAGGGAGAAGATTGTGAAGGGGTTAAAGAAACCTAAATAGTTTTAGGTGAATCAAATTGGTGTATAAAAAGAAGAGGAGGCCAGGACAATCTCTCATGGAAAGTTTCTTTTGTTTTGGGTTGGGTTCATGTTATGTTATGTTATGGATATTTATAGAGCGCATGGCTACCAGAAGTCCTCCCAGCACTGAATGCAGACCTCTACAGATTAATGTAAGGGTTATACTCTGAATAACCAGGTTTTGAGTAATCGACGAAAGGAGAGCTCGTGACTGGTCAGGCGAAGGCCGAGAGGAGGGGAGTTTCATCATTTGGCTCCTATAGATAGGCCATAGAACTGCCATCCCATCTGGCTCTTTTTACTATAGGAAGTCTGGCTAATGCAGCCAATAAAGATCTAAGCTGCATGGAGGGTGTATAGAAGGAAGCCAGTGACTTTAACAGAAAGGGGCCTCTGTTATGTAAAGACCTGTGGACACAGCATAGTGATTTGAACTTTATTAGTTTTTCTACGGGGAGCAAATGAAGGGAAGAGATAGCCACTTTGGCGGATAGGTGTCTGGGTATGTTCAGGAGAAGACATGCAGAGGCATTCTGAACCACCTGCAGTCTTCTGATCATGTACTTAGGGGAACTAAAGTACAGTGCATTACTATAGTCAAGCTGAGAGATAATAAGGGCCTGGACAATGAGTCTTTTGGCTGCAAACGGAAGAACTTTGAAGACTTTCCTCAAGAGTCTAAACAGACTGAAGCAACTTGCAGAGATCTTTTTTACTTGGTAATCCATGGCGAGCTGAGGGTCCAGCCAGACTCCTAGTCTCTTAGTATTTTCTTTAGGAGGAGGCAGATTCCTTAAGGAGTCCAGGATAGAAGGTTGGAGCCCCATACGGGGATGATACCCCAATAGCATTACTTCAGTTTTGTCATCTTTCAGCCTGAGCTTGCAGTCGGACATCCATCTAGTCACTGTCTGCAGACAAGGGTTAAATGACGAGCAATCAGTGCTGGAATTGGTGGAGAATGAGATGACCAACTGAGTGTCATCTGCGTACCACACCAGAGAGAGACCGTAAGGTTTTATGATCTCTGCCAGTGGGAGCATATAAATATTGAACAATATGGGGCTAAGGGAGGAACCCTGGGGGATCCCACAATTAATTGAGATGCAGTTAGAAAGGAAAGACCAGTCCAAGACCTGAAAGGTTCTCCCCTCCACAAAGGAGGAGAACCATTTCAGAGCCTTGCCCGTAATTCTGACCTCCACCATTCTCTGAATCAGCGTACCATGGTCGACTGTGTCAAAGGCTGCACTTAGGTCAAGAAGGACAATGGCCGTCGCATCACCCTGATCAAGACATCTTCTGGCCTCCTCTGTGACTGCAAGCAGTGCAGATTCTGTACTGTGTAAATGCCTGAAGCCCATTTAAATGGGGTGGAGGATATCATTGTCCTCAAGAAAGCCTGAGAGTTGGATTTTGACGTGCTTTTCAATTATTTTGGACACCACCGGCAGCAGGGAGATAGGCCTATAGTTATTTAGGAGGGCTGCATCGAGATGTGGCTTTTTCAGGAACGGCTTAATTATGGCATGCTTCCACTGATCCAGAACGGAACTCCCATTGAGAGAGGAGTTAAGAAGGTCGGTAAGAGCTGGTACTATAGCAGAAGCAACCAAGGTCAGAACATGGGAGGCTGGGTTACACGGGGAGCCTAATTTCAGCGCGGCAAGTAAATTAGCAACCAAGTCTTCAATAAGGGGAGAGAAACCTGAGACAAAGTTGTGTTGTGGAATATACTGACCGACAGGATCAGGAAACTGATGGGATGTTTCAGGGAACGCCAAATAAATGTCTGATATCTTTTGTTGGAGGAAAAGCACTAAGTTGTTACTATGTTCTTGAGAAGCGTCCAAGAGCTTGCCATGTGAGTTAGGCAGTGCAATCTCTTTCAGTATTTGAAAGATCTCCTTAGGCGAATTTGAGGCCTGCTAAATTCGAGAGGCATAGTAGGAAGCCTGGGCTGATTTGATTTCTGAATGGAAATGTCTGATCGCTCTCTTATATTCCAACTTTAATGAGGCATCATATGATTTTCTTCATCTCCTTTCCAAGCGCTTGCATTCATGGGGGGAAAACCAAGGAGTGCCTTTATTACGTCAGCCCCCTACTTTGATGGAGTAAGGTAGCGCCATGTCTAGGGCTTTGCTGATCCATCCATTAAATATCTCTGAAAAGCAAGCAGTATGATCTGTGGGAGTTGGTTTCAGAGTTTCAAGAGTATTGGTCCAGTCGCTTGCCCTGAGCTTGTGCCAATGACGGTAATGTTGCCTTATGATGTGAAGGGGTCTACAGGTAATAGGAATGGGGAGGTTCAGCGTGATTAGGGAATGGTCGCACCAGACCAGGGGGTGGGAATACATGAAAGTTAGACCAGCTACGTTACTAAAAACCAGACCAATAGTGTGGCCCTTGGCAGGTGTGGGACCGCTAACTAGTTGGGCCAGATCCAGAGTAGCCAGATAGAGGAGAAGGGATTTAGCAGCTGAATTGTCTGTGTCCTCCGCATGAAAATTTAAATCACCAAGTAATGTGAAGTAGGAACTCTGAAGGAAGCTATGAGGACACACTTCAGTGAGTAATATTTTTAATTAGTTTGAAGAACCACTTCAGATCATTTCTAGGTGTTCAGAATATTATGAAACATTGGTTGCAAATGCTGCTTCAAATGCCTTGACTGAGTAAGAGATGGCTAGAAAGATGAAGCTGGGCTCATACACATATTGATATCAAGAAGTCACCTTTTGTGTTCCTGCCCCGTTCAACCAAGGGCACTCAAGACAGTCAGTGATAAAGAAGTAGGATATTATTAATTAACCTACTCCATCCTCTTGATCTCTTTTGTTCCAGTGTTGTTCTATTGGTGCTTAAAAAGAACATTATTTCACAGGCAAGGAGTAAACCCTGCATAGTGGTGGATTTTGCATCTCATCTTTTCTTCCTGAGAACAAAACTACTCTGTTTTTTAAAAGGAACATTCAGCCTCTTCTCAGTATTTTCAATATTTTTGATAGTGTTTGACAGAAGAGGGGCAAAGAATAACATTGTATACAGATCACAAGATTCTTATTCCTATTCTAGAAGCGGATGAAACTGATAAAGTGATGCACGGTTGCCATGTTCTGCTGAATAAATGCAGGAATTCGGATACAAGGTTGAATGCATTCCAGGGATGAGGAATGTCAAGGCCAACTATACATCTAGGTTTCCTTTGACAAAGATGTCTCTGGTGAATACGAGTAAAGAAGATGAAGGATGTGCACTGCTACAGTACAGGATGCATCAGGGTCTTGTGGTTGGACTGGCTTCCAGAGAGAAATGGAATAAGATGCTGTGATGAGGTCAGCAAGCGGCTGCCATTCAGGCAGTGCTTGTATGTGGATGACTTTCTACGAAAACATTTTGAGTACAATGTACAAGTAAGGAAGGAATTGATGGTGGAGTCATGAATACTGTTGAGAAGTGGAACGTTGTTGCCTCTGGAGTCTTTCAGAGACAGATGGGTTTAATCAGTACATGAGGGTCATGCAGAACTCTGTCTTTCTCAGAGTAGGTAAAAACAACATTTTGTGGCTTCCTATGGATACCCATAATTAGCAGATGTGTACCAAGCACAGAGGATCATCAACCTTGAAATACGAGACTCCTTACTTTGTGTCCTCCAGATGTGGTAGAAGACATTTGGAAAAAAATGGCGGTAAATGTTATCCCCATTGGCGTGTTGACAGAGAATAGTGTTGCAATTATTTTACAACTTTTACAACTTTTCCCCACAATGAACTTTAATTCACTTCAGGGCTCAAAGGCAAGGATTACGCTTTCTGTCTTCACTTGACTTTCTCAGCAGCCTTGTTCAACGTTAATAGAAACTACCTTTCCCATAAAACATGGGGGAAAGGAAGAAGAAACATAGGCCAATAGAAACACTGAAACTTCAATAATAGTCCTTCTTCTATTATCAAGCCCCCCTCTTTGATTGTGCGACAAAGGTCCTGTCCAGCCAGCAAGTTATTGCTGTTTGGACACTTCAGTCCCTATAAAAGATACAGAACAGCATAGCTGAGAACTCTATCCTCCAAAGGTAAGTTAACTATTACAAAACACTAAGGGGGTTATTCTAACTTTGGAGGAGTGTTAATCCGTCCCAAAAGTGACGGTAAAGTGACGGATATACCACCAGCCGTATTACGAGTTCCATAGGATATAATGGACTCGTAATACGGCTGGTGGTAAATCCGTCACTTTTCCGTCACTTTTGGGACGGATTAACACCTCCTCCAAAGTTAGAATAACCCCCTAAATTTTTCAAGCTGCAACAATTACTAGCAAATCTCGTGAATATCATAGAATATTCGCATCATAATATTTGGTTGTACAAGTTCCCAAAACTTTTACTTACTAACCATATGTCTGCTTTTGGTTATACTTCCTATCACCCATGCTTGGTTGGGCAGTGATAAATTGATCATTGGGCTGGATAGTCCTGGCCTCCGAGTCCTTAATAGAATTAAAACTTTTCATTATGAAAGCTAGGACATTTTTCATTCTATGTCAGGACAGGATACAAGGATTTTGCTTCTTCAAAGCTTATTTACCACTAGAATTGCTATGCCTACCAGAGGTTTGAAGTAGAAACATTTAAAGGCTGAATCCGAGGCCAATCAGCAGCATTCTGAATTTTCTCCAGCCGAGCCGTACAGCAATATGCCTTTGAGGCCATGACACTTCTAGCGGAATGTGTTCCAAACTTGGAAGTGCCAATGCCAGCCTCTTGCATGGCCCATCTCACCCATCTCACTATGATAGGGGATGAGACTACATGAAATGGCTTTAGGATTGAAATGAGGAGTTGATGTGTCCCATGGCATCGAAACTCAGCAGTTGTACCTTAAAGCTTTAATGCATCTCTCAACACATAATTTGGGATGGCCATTAAACTTTGAATAAGAGATACATGAAATGCATCCCATTTGATGTAAACACCTCAGCCCAGGAGAAAGGGACAAGCATATACCCCTCATCTGTTTCCATACTAATGAATGTTCCCCTATTGGCGACTGCTCGATAGCAAGATGTCCTGCCAATATGACTGACCAGAAGGCAATCACCCATCTGCAAACAAATCCTTCAGATGCCAAAGATGACAAAAAATCAGGATTTGAACATTGGACTCCAAAAGATCCACATCCCTCTAGAGACACCTGCCCAGTCATCTTGATCAGGCACATCTATTTCTCTTGCTTGTTCCATCTGCCTACACCTTTGATAAGAGACTTTGGGCTTCTAGCAAAAGTCAGGACTTTCCATCGTTCCCTGTAATCCTCCATGCCATGAGATATAGCTGTCTGTTCGACACTAGGTGATGCAGGTTCCCCTGAGGATCCAGGAGGAGATATGGAACTAGAGGAACAAGGACTAGAGAATTCCAAGAAAGTTCCATCAGAAGTGCATAGCAGATTTGAGACTCCCAATTCGGTGTTATGACTACCAACTCCACAGTTGATTTTCTTACCTAAGTTGAGAGTCTCTTGATCATTGAGAAGGGTGAAAGGCCTATCCTCTCTCCTGGCTCTGGTCCAGGAGGAAAGCATCTGTCTCTACCTCTTGAGGATCTAGTCTCTAACCCAACAGCCAGTAAATGAGCCCATCGTTCCTCTATCACTTTTGAAGATTGTCCGATGTAACTTCCATAGGCTTATGTCCTGGACGTATCTGAAATTCCAATCTGCCATCTCGCTGGCCTTGCTAGGAAGGTATTCTGCACTCACCAAGATGCTGTTGTCCAGGCAGAAATGCCAGAAGTTCTTGGCCAGCTCTGATAGAGCTTTCTATCACATCTCCCCTAAGCAGTTGATAAACCGCACCACTTAGGCATTGCCCATCTTCAGTAACACCCAGCACTGCTTTCTTTGCTGTCTTTGGTCCAGCATAATGAGCCAGCTTGAAGTTGAGGCAGTTGATATGTAACTGCGGTTCTTGTGCAAAACATTTCCATCCTGTGTTCTTAAACGCTGCAATAGGGACCCCAGCTACTTCTGTTAGCATCCAATCCTATTACTATGCCTGGATTGGAACCAAAGATTGCTCTCCTGTTCCACGCTTCCATGTGCATTTACTATCCTCCGTTAAGGAAACCTTTTCCACATATGTCACACCCTTGTGCAAGTGGTGAGCTTTCATGCGTTGAAGGACCCTGTAGTGAAAAAGGGCAAGGAGGTCAACACATACAGTTGGTCTTTCCACATGAACTGTAGGAATCTGCAATGTGGTGGAAAAATGGGGAGTGTGAGGTCCGCGTCCTTCAAGTCAAGCTGCCTCATCCAATCCCATAGCCTCAGGATATCCCTCAGAAGGCAAATTTCCTCCCTCTTGAAGTGGCAATATACCAGCCACTTACTGAACTCTTGAAGGTTGATGATGAGCTGTTGGCTCCCATCCCTTTTTTCCACCAGGAAAACATTGCTTACAAAGCACATTGGGAGAAGCATAGAAGGAGTCATAGCCCCTTTTTTAATAGTTCCTCCACTGTCAAAGCCCAGCTCACCTGAGTCCTTGTTCAGTTCTGATGGAGGTTGAAGACAATCCGACCCCACCCTGAAACTGCTTGTTCCAGCACACTAGTTTTTAAAACAGTGCACTAAGAACAGAAGCTCAAGGGAAGGGGGGAAGTGGATAAAATAAAATAAAGAGACAACACCGTTCTTGCGTTTCCACTGTTGAAGTGCTGCACAAATCTGCGGCCCTCTCTGACTTCTGTAGAAACTAGTGCCTAATGAAACCTAAACAAAGAACAGATAAGTACAACCTATTCCTAACTGGGTTCCTGACTATCCTTTTATTTATTAAAAATGTTCTTCTAAAAGTACCTCTTGGATCCTGGTCTCTAGTTTCCAGGTTTGGAATGTGTTACTGCTCTGGAATGTGCTTTCTATTACTCTAAAGCTTCTAAAACATTAAACAAATACCGTTATCAGAATAATATAACTAAAGCCTAAATTCCCAATAGCAGACTCACTTTTCCCATATTTCCAGAATCTTTTATAAAACAAATACTGTACTTTTACGTCAAAATACAGCATGTAATTTGTGCAAGTCCTTGATTTACTGTTTGCCTCACAAAGTTCCGCAAAGTATTCTTGTAACAAAGAGTTTGAATCACAATGTTCGTGGAAGGTATCTTGTTTCAAATTGTCTATACACGAATCCAGAAATTGTTGTCAAAGTTCTTTCAGGTAATAAAAGTTTTGCACTTACTTGTTGCTGGCAAGAGATACTGATCAGTCTAACCTTGTCTTCTTTCTCTTTTGCAGGTTGCTTGTAGGAGAGAGGCTGAGGCAAGGAGGAACCGGAAACCGGAAGAAGGAAGAGCCAGCAGCTGCGCCCATTGAAGCCAATGAAAGTCTGTAGAGAGCAGGAGTGCCAGCGCCGAGGGATCTGTCCTCAGGTAAGCGGGAGGTAGACGAGCACAAGCACTGGGTGAGGCTCGGGGGCTGCCTTTTATAGACAGGGCTGGGTGTGGTCCTCACATGCTGCACATGTTCTTGAAAGGTGTGCAGAGCTGGGTGTGGTTTGAAGAGCTGGGTGTGGTCCTCACATGCTGCACATGTTCTTGAAAGGTGTGCAGAGTTTCAGTTATTATGCAAATGAGTTAAATTAACACATGGCCTAGAGCGGAGTGTTTTAAAGAAGCCTTGGTAAAAGCAAGGCCCAATGTGTAAACAAAACAGCACATTAAACAACATACACAGAAGCCTAGGGGGGGGGGGGAAGGTGAGATAACAAGAAAGGCTTTCAATAGTAAGTTTAAAAGGGAGCTATTACAGAACCCACTAGTGCAGTGAGAGGGGACATGCTCTTTGCTGTGCACAAACCCTAACATCCACTTCCTGTGAGATCAGGAGAGAGTCTTGTTCCGAAAGAAAGGGGATGAGGGAATTGTCTCCCACTCTTAGCTGTGTAGAAGCTAGAATACTTACTGGAACCAATGCTATGGAAAATTCCTCAGGTTCTACCCTGGCACTTCTTTGACGTTGTCCTGTCTTGCCATTGCCCGTGTTGATAGCCTTGGTCTCTAGATGGGGCTGTGGTAAACGAGCAGCCGGTCAAGCTTCCTCTACCATGATAGGAGGGGAAAACCTTTAGAGCAAATATCCATTCCACTGAAGCTTTGATTTTCTCCAGGGAAGTAAAGGTGGCCACAAATTCCCCAACTCATTGATGAAGGGGTCTCCAAACAGTCCTGATTTACCAATAGGCCCTGCCTTGGAAGAAGCTAGATCTCCCTACTTAGGGTTCATTTTAATAAGGAGACATCTCCTTTGTTCAGTGGACAATGCACAGTTAGCATTTTCCAAGAAGATAATCACAAGCTGTACCAATCTGGACACAATTTCCTAAAAATGTAGGGATCCAGATTAACTCGTTTAGCCTCATTAGCCATATCCAAGATTTTTGTAGGTGGTCCCATGATATCCAGAAATTTATCTTGCCATAACCTCCACAAGTGGTCGATGCCTTTCTTGGGGATCTCGAATATACATTCCTAAGAATGTCTCCATTTTAGTGTTGACCTCTTGGGTCAGAGCTACCTTGCCCTCCAGTAAGAACATGAGCATTGTTTCCTGAGACGAGCCCAAGCTTCCTTTTCTAAGGGCTTCCTTAGTCTGCCTGCAACATATGCCACAACCTTCTCCACTGGGGACCATTCTGATGGAAAGGGGCCGCAATAGGTCCTCTGAGACCAGCATGTCTGAAATGTCTGAACCTTGTACTACGTGGAGGGGAGGTGACTTCCCTGCATCCAAGGCCAGACGCCATGGCCTAGATGGGCCTGGGTCTCCGTCTAAATCACATTGGGAGTTGTCTGCATCTAGGGTTCAGGAGCGCCTGCTGTGTTCACAGGGGGAGTTGGTATCCTCCAGTCCCTTACCCAGTGGGGAAGAAACCTGGGTATCAGGGATATCTGAGTAGGGCAGAGATTGGGACAAGAATGCCCTTTTCAGGTGATCAAAGGTGTCCATATGTATGTTTTGCATATATTTACGTTTGCCAGTTATCTTTGAAGGGGCATTATCAGGTATCCCCCCCCTACTGCAAGGAGAGTTGTGGACCTTGTGGAAAGTCCATCAAGATCAGAGGCTCAGAATAGCAGTAGGCTAACTGTATTAGTTTGCACTCCGGAGGAGCGCTAGCCGAGGCAACCACCTGATGGTAAGACACAGCTACTGAGCAGCAAAATTCATCATCAAAAAGAAAGAAAGTAGGGGCTGGTTCGTCCTCCTCTAGTTTGCATCTGTATGCTACACTGTCACAGCAAGGTCAGAATATGCTTGTATAAAGCAACCAGAGGCTTCAATGTAGAGCGACGGTACAGCTGGTAGGAAAGCCTGGGACTCAGATATGGGTGTATACCCTGGGACAGAATGCCCTTTTTATTTCTCAGACTTATACACGTGGGCCTGTTCCTGCAGTACGTAATTAGGTTATGATGGCTGCGAACCCAATACAGACCACTGTGGGTGCATCACTTTACTTGATTTGGTTTTATACCTTTGGCACAAATACTGACTCATTTGTGGGCATCAATGCCCCAATGTAGTGGCTACTTACAGTCTCCAACCAGGGGTGTCTAGCTCCCGGTGCTGTGGGGGCCAAGGCTTTCTATGCAGTGGTACTGCTCCAATTTAAATGGAGTCTATGTGCCCTCAGAGGATCCTGTTGTGCAGCTCTATTATATGTGTTAGCTATGGGATGAGGGCTCCCTAGTGGGCAGAGGCCATCACTGCATGAAAGCAGCCTGCTAAAGTGAAATACTGGTGGCGCATGAGCAACACTGAGTTGCATTCCTGTTGTGCCCCTCGTGCTACAAAAGTGAACAATTAGGTTAAAAAGGATCA
Organism: Pleurodeles waltl; assembly: GCF_031143425.1. Classification (NCBI taxonomy): domain Eukaryota; kingdom Metazoa; phylum Chordata; class Amphibia; order Caudata; family Salamandridae; genus Pleurodeles; species Pleurodeles waltl. The sequence goes on along the minus strand of NC_090436.1, from coordinate 641,089,257 downwards.
AAACCTAAAAATAATTTCAGGTAGGTGCATTACAAATAGAACGTGGACCTACCTTACTGTATTGTAGAGTACCTCTAAATTATTTGGCCCATAGACCTCATGGTATGTTCTGAGTGCGCCCCTTTTGGCACACATTAGTCAAGGAGAAGCACCCACAAATTACCTGCCCCTCCTCCAGCAACAGCCGTCCGGGTCTTCCTGGAGGAAGGGCAGGTAATTTGCAAGCGCTTCTCCATGATGAAGGTGTGAAATCATTTTTGAGGTTTAGGTCCCTGAGTGAAGCCCTGAGGAATGCTCAAGACCTTGTTAGGCTAGAGAACAAATGGGCAGAAACATGTCGGCAGGCAATACACATAGGGGTACAAGGTGGACATAATACCCACTAGAACCCTGTGGTTAACTTCTTGATGGAGTTATTTTAATCATATCAAGGATACCATCTTAATAAAAGGACATTTTTTGTGATTTATCCCTAGACATTTTAAAGTTTGCATCTGGACTTGAGACTCCTGCCCAGTTCGATAATATCTAAGAACTTCCTCAACATAGCCCCACTTGAGGTTGAGTCTGCCCTGGTAGTATCATCTTACCAGGGAGGGACGTGGTGGTCAATGATGAAGCATGTCACATTATGTGAGCGAGCCCACCTCGCCCAAATCTTTGGGAATTGTGGGAAGGGTCAAAACAATAGAGATTTCTTTTAAAGGAAGAACTCAAGGTTACAAATTTAGGAGTGCCATCCAATAGATGTGTGAGTAAGAGTAAGAAATGCCTTCAATAAGGGGATACAAAATGATTTTCACAGTATGGAGGCAGTTGGGTTAATGAAGGGGGAACCTGGTACGCGGGTGAATAGAAAACAGTGAGAGTAATGTTTTAATGGTAGTTGAGGGTCATTGTTCCCTTCAGGGTGGCTAAGGTTTAAAGGCATAGTGTTATGTTTTATAGTATGGAAATTTACAACATGGATTGAGCATGGAGGAACATTGATGAGGTGATGGGACTGTTTGTGTTGATGAGAATCAGGAGAAAAAAGGAAATAATTTCTGTGTTAGAGAATCAGGAGAACTCTCTGATGTGGTAAATACCACAGTGCTTAATTTGTAAATTTCCAGGGCCCTCGTCAGCCCACTGCAGCTTTCTCCTGACAGCACTGGCAATGACAATACCAACACGATTACTAATAATCATACACTACAATTGTGACATTTTAGACAATTCCAGGCCCCCAAACATATAAGAATGGCTTGGGCGGCAAGTATTAGTCATTTTAAAAGTATATTTAAATAATAAACAACCAGTTGTTGTACTGATTTCTGAAGTAGACAAACAGAGCCACCATGTGGCAGACAGTCACAAATGCCGGTGTTGATGAGTGCCAGTGCTGAGTACCAGAAACCACCTGCTCACGTTAAGCACTGGAATACTATAGAGATTGCAGGCAAATGACAGCATGGTTCTCAGTAGGAAGAAGAGAACTTTGTATATGTTTGTGGCCAAGGGGTTCATTTGTGCTAAACAATGCCAACGACCCTAAAAGACTGTATTTTAGAGTTAATTATTTTTGTTTCATTATCTTTTGGCCATTATGCTTCTTTATGCTTTGTAAAAAAAAAAGTAAACATCAAAGAGAAAGAAGTGTATTATTGTTCTTCACTAATGAGCTCTGCTTAGGATCTGCATGATTATAAACAGACTTCACTGCTACAGGCCCCTAGTGATGGAAAGGAAGGTGGTGGTTTAAGAGGAATACTAACTTTAAAGGGAAAGTGGTGTTATTTGTGAAGCAAAGTGCCTATGGAAATGGCCTTTTGTGTCCGTGCTGAAGTGGACCTTTTTATATCACGAAGGGCATCTTGATGTAGCAAGAATGTGCTTACACAGAGAGGGAAAGATTTCAGAGAGATGGTTAGCTTCTCATTGGATATCGCTAGGCCATTGATACTGTGTATTGATGTTCACAGTTAAAATCATAATTGGAAATTGGCAGCCCCTGAAGACAGCCCTTAATAAACAGCATCTGTGAGAAAGGGTGTACTGTAAGATAAAGGCATGAAGAGTCTGTGTAAGACAGCCACTGAGAGGTCTGATGAGGGAGAATGCCCCATCTGTTATTCCTGAAAGAATGTAACTGAGATTTCCCCTGAGGGAGTGCTGGTTACATCACACCTTAGAGGAAATGCGTATGAGAGAGAATATTACTAATAGAAAGATCCCCTAAAGATGATGTCAGAGGAATAGCCTTTGAGACATGCTCCTTTGGGAGAGTACCTGATAGTGACTCTCAGAAAAAGCTCGGCCCAGAGAGAGATTATCCCATAGACAGTGCACTTGAGAATGAATGTTAATGAGAGGGAATATATCCCTTACAATAGGCTGTCAATGAGAGTTCCCACGAGAATAGAGTGCCCTTAAAATGAAAAATATGGTGAAAGCTCCTGAAAAAAATGCCCCTTCTCCCAATTACAAATATAAAAATCGCCTTTATCATGGAAACAAATGACATTGTTAACTAGCTTTCCTTTGTCCGCATTCTAACTTCTACAGAACTCCCTGCTGACACTCACCCTCTGTCTTTTTCGGCTCGTAACTCTGTTATCTTCCACCCTTTCCTCGCTTTCTCTACGCGCTTGTCCTCTACTAGCTCCATCTGACCTTTCTAGTCGGACAATCTGCAAATATCTCCTCCAGCCAATTTGTCCACAACCACCCTTTGCTCAGTCTTGCTTCTCGTTATTCTCATTCCTTGCTCCCAAACAGTGGGTCTTTCTTCCTTTCCCAATTCACTCCACCCTATCAGTACGCTGTTGTATTTACTTCTGGACAACTGTTTGTCTACCAGATAGTTTATGTTGCTCACCTGCTGTTCTCCTTAAACATTTGTACTACGGTTTAATTTAGTTTGGTGAAATGGTACATAAATTCAATAAAATAAACAAACTGTTGTGCCTGTCCAATTTATAACATATGTGAAACAAAAAAAGAAAAGTTCAAAAACGTGGATGACATTTTCAATCAGAGAACATGGGTGCGTTTTTCTCGGTGAGGTTATCCTGGAATGACCACTTAAATTTGTTTTTGGATCCAGTCTGATCCACCTTACTTCACTTCAATCCCCAAACTAGCAAAAAAAAACGAAACAACCTTAAAGACCTTAAAGATTTGCAAGATCCTCTATGTAAATAACATATTTTGAGTTTCGTTTTTACTGTAACACTAGCAAAATGATCTGTTATCTTTTGTTAGAGTAAAAGACTAGTATGTTTAGCCCTTACAGAGTGTTCCTGCTGAAATTGTTATCTCCAGTATTGTTCTGGATAGCAAATTAAATAATTGATTGGGGAAAAGAAAGGGATCCTTGTTCCCTTCCCATCTATATGGTCATCAACCATGGCTCTGAATCAGAATTGAAGTGGTGCACATATGTTTCCCAGACTCGGGGCCTCATTTACAAGTTTGTGCCGCAGGGCAGCGCAGCAAGTCACTTTGCTGCTGTGCGCTGCAGCAAAATGAAAGGGCAGGAATTAATGAATTACGGTGCAATCCTGTCCCTTCTGCCTTCATACGAATTGGTGCCCAGAGCCAAAGCAGGCACCCTGACACCATTGTTTTAGTGTATGAAGGGGCACCTTCCTGTCCAAAAGCAATCAATGGAGGCGTTTTCCTCGTTCTATGTGTTCTACAGAATGCATCACACAAACAAAGAGTAAAAAAACGAGGATTAGTATGCCTCCCCTGTGGAGGTGCACTTTTGTGACGCATTCCTAGGTTTACAGATCCTTGTAAATGTGGGAATGTGCCAAAACCCATGGGTGTTGTATGGGAAAACCCATAGCAACACCCATGGAATGCCTCCTTGAAGGAGAGTAACGCAGCAGTTTGCGCTCCCTTGCTCCATATCTATGAGTCCATGCAAAGCCATACATGGTGGCTTTGCGTCGCCTCATGGACACGATTGAGAAGCCTGCACCTCCATAGCAGAGCGTCATAAAAAGTGATGTTCCAGTGGCGCAGGCTTTTTGTCAATGAGGCTCCTGCCTTTTTCCAACCACAACTTCCAACCTGTTCCAATCCTCTTGTCTTCGCCCAAGCACTTTAAAGAAGCTTCGCAAAGCAGCTGAAAAAATTTATAGTAAAAACACATTTCAATGGTTTTTCAATTTCCAATAGATTCAGGTCTGGCTAAAACAGAGACTGTTACACATAGCTGACAACGCTTTACACATACTGTTATTTCATTCTTGTCCTTCAAGTCTTATCAGCTGCATTTAACATGGTCAATCGCTCCTTCAATAAAACCTTCAAACAACGGTTGGGAAAAAATAGAACAGTTTTGAGATGGTTCTTCTCGTCTCTGATGAATCGCTCTGAGTAAATAAAATATTGCCTTTGATTTTCTAACTTCTCTCATCTATGGTAAAGAGCTTCGTATCTTCAACTATCACTTTTGCATCTCATTTTAAATCTCTAGCTTGAACCCCTCAGTTCTCATCAAACAGACACTTAAACATTTCTTTTCATCTTTACTCTGATGACACTCAGTTGTACGTCGAAGTGTCCTCCAGAGACGACATGCCCTATCTAGCACAGACCCTTGCGGACCTTCACTCTTCACTGTTACTTCAGCATCCCTATTGATCCCTCCACCCTCTGCTGCTTCATACTAGTGAAATCTTGGCATAGCTCTCTCTGCTCGATTGCAAGCTTTCCAGTATTGAATGTGCTAAATCAGCATTCTCCCTCTGCATATAAGTGTCAATCTTCACACCCACATGCCATCACAGCTGAGGACTTTAGATCCATAGTTCAATCCCTTGTCCTACCAAAGTTTGACTATGGCAACTCCCTACTAATTAGTGTCAAAAGAATCCATTTAGCTTCTTTAAAGGCATCTCTACAAATTACTTGGTTGATCTAGCAGTACCAAAGATCAGAACACATCATCATACTTCTAATCTCTCTTTCATGGCTTCCCGTCAATTCAGTTGTCTATATAAGCTGACCGCTGTACTTCCCTGGGTCTGTGGTCCTTGAACTACCTAGCTAGAACAATGGCTACCTCTGGAGGTTCTTACACTTTTGAAGTGACATTACTCTTCAACTTCAAGCTTTCAGGACATATAGATCTTTAAGGCCATCTTTGTCTGGGAAGAGGAAGTCTGGAATTCCATTCCATCAGGAAAAATCTCTCCTATGAAATTTTAAACAAAGGTCTTAAAGCTCTGCTTTTCAGTGCCATTGTTTTTTGGAGACCTGCTATTAGATAGCATTGCCCTAGCAGTTGTTCTCTATATTGAACTAACAATGTTCATATATAGCCAATCAGCAGCTGTGATGAAATATGCCTTTTAACTTATTTGAACCATTTAACACTTTTAAGAATACATAATAAATGGGAGCTTGCAATCCCTGCATAAACGTTTATCTCTAATTTCCTTATAACAGTTGAGTTGTGACATCTTGAACACCTGTAATATCATAAAAGTGATGTAGCTGCTCATCTGTAATCATTTATTACAGCTGAGTTGTGTCATCATAATGTCTGCTGCCAAAGAAGGCAGCAAAGGTGAAGGGTAGGTCAAAGAGCATCATATTCAATTGTAGTTGATATTAAGAAAATGAGACCAGCCTTTTTCTTCGGTTGCTCCTACATAGAGTAATCAGCAAAAAATAATGACGTGTTTAATCTGAATTACATTAAACTGATTCTGTGAATGTTTCTTGCAACAAATTACTCAGGGCTTCATTACGAGTTTGGTGGTCCTCTCACGGACCATCAAACTCATGGGGAGGACACCACCATAGCGTTAACATTCCCCCTGAGGGTTGACCGGCTGGAACATTGTAACACACGTTCCTGTCAGGCTGACCGGCAGGAACAGCGTTAGGATATTGGCCTCCTAACACTCCAGCACCCTCTGAATGTGCACTGCCTGTAAGCAGACAGTGCACATTCATATGATGCTGGGCAGGTGAGCCCTGCACTGCCCACAACATGGTCATGGGTAGTGCAGGGGCCCCCAGCACTTCCTTTCTGGCAGCCTTCTCATGGCAGGCTCCCTGCCATGAAAAGGCTGGAGGAAAGAGGTGATGTGATCAGCCAGGCGGCACTGACTTCAGTGCTGCCATGGGTGGTTGCATGCCCAACTGCCATCATGCAGTTGGAAACCATGTTCCTAGCTGGGACAGTGGTACTTAGGCAGTCCAACCGTCAAAGTCGTTATTTGGCGGTTGGACCGCCAAAGCTACGGTGGTCCGACTACCACAGCAAGTTAAGTGGTCTAATGAGACTACCACCGCGAAGTGGGCAGTCTAATGACTGCTAAACTCGTAATGAGGCCTTTAGTTTTTTGCCTTGTTTAATTGTATACAATAGATTGTGCTTCATTCTTCGTGTCTGCAACCAATCTCTCTATTTCATACAAAAGAGCAAGTCACTAAGGAATTAAGGGCCAGATGTATGAAAGGATTTTGCATTTGCAAACAATGTAAATCAGTAAATTCCACTGTTTGCAAATGCAAACTAGCCCGACTGCCGTCATGCAGTTGGGAACCATGTTCCCAGGGGGGACGGTGGTCCTTTGGCAGTCCAACCGTCAAAGTCGTTATTTGGCGGTTGGACCGCCAAAGCTATGGCGGTCCGACTTCCACCGCAAGGTTAGAGGTCTAATGAGACTACCACTGCAAACTTGGCAGTCTAATGACTGCTAAACTCGTAATGAGGCCTTTAGTGTTTTGCCTTGTTTAATGTCACACAATAGATTGTGCTTTGTTCTTCGTGTCTGCAACCAATCTCTCAATTTCATACGAAAGAGCAAGACACCAAGGAATTAAGGGTCAGATGTATCAAAGGATTTTGCATTCGCAAACAATGTAAATCAGTAAATTCCACCGTTTGCGAATGCAAACTAGCCTTTTACAATATATGAAAGGCATTGCAGTCCCATTTTAGGAAATCACAATTTTTTGAGATTCCCTAAAATTGTGACTCCAAAAAGGGAATCGCAATTTGCTATTCCCTAAATAGGAAATCGCAAATAGGAAATTCCTATTAGCGATGCCCTATGCACATGTCAAAAGCATTTCCTAAATGTGAGCTGGGCATTTAGGAAATGCTTTTACCACCAACTCCAAGTTGGTAGTAACCATGTGCAATTTTAAAAAATGCATTAAAAATGCATTTTTTAAAGTGCAATGCAGGGCACAATTGCCCCTAGGGCATGTGTGTGCTTTACATGTGCACAATTTTTTAAGGGGATGCAACAAAGCGGGTCTTAGGCCCTCAGCACCCTTGGTTTTGCATTTCCTAATTTGTGAACTCCTACAAAGAAATCACAAATTAGGGAATGCAAAACCACTTGCACCTATAGGTCCTTCAACCCCATAGGAACGAATGGACCACAATCCCTAATAGCAATTGCAAATTTTAATAAATCACTATTTTGTTACAAATCATTTTGCATTCCCTAAATAGTGACTTCTTAAAATGTGCTACTTAGGAAATGCAAAATGTGAGTTTGATACATCAGGCCCTAAGTGTTTAGTTTGAAGGGTGATGGTGTGATAATTTATTATAAGTAGTAAGATACCCTCTGCTGTACATTGAAAGGATATGATGCAAGTCACCTAAGAGCTCGAGGACCTTATAAATGGTGTATGTGGTCACAAATCTCCTTGGCAACCTTCATTAGCCTTATAATGCATGGCCGGGATACTTTATAATAGATATATTGCATTTTTCCCAGCATTCTCCATATTTCTCTTGTTTTTACGAAGTGTTTTGCTACTCACTTGGGTCTGGTTCTGGTATATAAGACAAATAAATAAATAGTTCTGCTAAATGACTATGCCAATAGTTCCAAGGACACAGAACAAATTCTAGGCTCCTAGGCATATTACCCAATGCTTTGATGGTACACACACCCTGACTGTACTTACAGTGTGCGCTAGAGTCATAACAAGACTGATTTTACTCACAGATCTTTCTTTACTTGTAATCAGCAAATGTAACCACAATCAGCAGATGGCACTTTGCAACCAGCCTTGGCCAATAACAGCAAGATGCACAGATACAAATACTACGATTCTCTGCCTTGACATCTGCAACTTGAAAGGAGACATCCAACTGCTGTTGACTACAAGGGTGTTGGTGGTTAGTCAGAAGGCCTAATCCCATCATGGTACCCATTTCTATTGAAATGTACAACCAGTTGATATAACTGACTAATCCATGCTAGTTGAGAGCACCAAGTGACTGAGAAAATAACAGACATTGTGATGTACCATAAAGTTACATAGCCCCTCCCTCCTTTGAAACAGGTGGTGGAGTCAATAAAAAGTCATACATGACTGTAAAGCTACTACTAGTAGCATCTTTACAACAGTAGTTTATGTTCTGCTTTTGGGGCAGAGATCTCCCTATGGTAAAGTATAAGGACATTTATAAACTTTTAATATAGTTGAAAAATTAGTTTACATTTTGTATGTTAAACATGAATGTTTATTAATGTTCTACTGTTATTTTAAACAAAAGACAAATTAAAAAATTACACAGCACTATTAAATTAATTTCGAAATAAGTATTTAATGAAGTTAAGTAGATTAAATTCAATTAGAATTGTTTCACAAATATTTGTTTTAAAAAATCTACCAAAAAGTATTTTTTTAATTTATTTACTATGTATTAAAAGTTATGTATGGAATTAATTTAATTTATGAAAATCACTTTTGCTGGTATATTAAATGAAAATATGTAATTAAAATATTTTAAAAGTAGAATACTCCTTATCTACAATTTAAATATTTGTAACAATAAATGTACACATATTTTTAAAAAGTTAAAATAAATTAATTTATTTTAACATTATTTCAGATAGGCTTCTGTTTCTACCACCATTATTTGGTTTGGGAGGGTGCTGCAGTACCAGTGGTTGGCCATGTATGACTCTGGACTTATCAATCTCTGGGATGGAGTACGTTTACAACTGATTAGGGTCCTTTTTAGGGTCGAGCCTGCGTTGCATGCGCTCGCGCATGCGTATCACAGCGAGACGCTTTAGTTATTAGAAAAGGGCTCGGAGCCCTGTCGACGTCACGTCAGTGTGTTTGATTGATTGGTGGGCTTGCCTAGTGAAATCTGCTTGCTTTCATTAGTCGAAGGCATGCACACGTCATGCCTTTTCCGTGGTTAGCCCTCCTCGGGCACAGCGACCAAGTACAGAAAACATGCGAGGCTCGCTGTTTTCTGTCGGATCATGGACTACTTTTTCTCTATTTTCCTAGCGCGATTTTGCTTGGCAGAAGTCGAGCGCTTTACACAGTTAATTTCACTTTTTCGGGTTACGTACATAAAAGCACTTTTGCCAATAGATGAAAAGTCGGGTTAGGAGTTTACAACGCGATCAGCTCTAACATGAGCAAACGCGAGACCCGTTGCATTGCAAATGCTTGTTTTTACTGTAGTAACTATAGACGTGCAGCTTGTGAATATGGATGAACCTAATCTTTGTAGGCAAGAACATGTCTCTCCCTAAACAGCTCCCTAGAATCATACATATCCCCCATTTGCGAGCCACTACCCTGTCTCTCCAACATTTTCTACTAAAATGTATACAATTAATTCATGATTACTTTTATCCAAAAAGTGCCAAACCAAGTGCAGTGACAACTTCCCTCTTCGTGCTAAACCTCACAGAATATTTGGCTTAATTGCAAACATTAATACATACACAGATCTGAAACACTACAGCACACAGCCCACACTTTTTGCAGAAAGACCCTCAGACTAAGGCAAAGCACTTAAACATACAAAAGACAGACCACAAAACAAAATGCCCATTTTAGAGAAATAGAAAGTAAAGATTAATAATTCAACTACCACACAATATCATAACCAATCAAGCTATAGCGTAACTCAATTTTACATAGGGATCACTCACACAGAACAATGCCCAAAACAAAACAGCAGACCTCTATATCATCTCATAGTCAATTATCGCCAAACCCGATTCAGCGTATAAGCATAGCATTCTAAAAGGCTTAGATCAAAAGGAAGCCTTGTATTCCGTTCTTCAATAGAGCATATTCAAATCCATTCACCTCAACGGTTGCAGTTTCGTTCTAGAACTGAGAATCTCCCAACCTTTTCACAATTAAGACACTTGTTTTCCATCCGGCTATTGGATGCCTAGTAACCCATTAACTTTCAGGACACCCTGCATCCCACCCAACAAATGAGCAGCTCGTAACCATTGACAGAACAATGTCTACAAAAATAGTGTGACATACATCTTGAGTGTTAAATATCATTTCAAAAGTTGACATCCAGTTGGGTGTAGATTTTCTATAATTTTCTATTACTAACCCAAATGGGGCAATATTTTTGTAGACGATATTTAGAACACAGTGTTTATGTCACACGATATTTATGAAGATATTCTGGTGCAACCTCATGCAAATTGTAAGCAATTCAACAACCGGGTGATGAACAAGCCATTTACCTCCAAAGCGTGTGTTTGCTGTTTAAGACATGCCTCCATTCAGACGAGTTCCCAGCACCACATCACTTGAAATAGAACGTCACTACATTAGCAGGAGACTCGCACATCCTAGATGAAAGGCAGACATTTTATTAAATTTCCCTCAAAATATCTAACATGTAGGACGGACTCGAGTCTGGCCCTGAACAATTACAAAATACTCCTTTATTGCGATCATTCGGAATTCATCACTATCTTTAATAGTGCCAGATTTTGCCTACAAAAAGATGAAGCATACACCAAGCACTTTCACACAATTGCTATATTGCTTAAAATGGAAGCGAGTCTCCATTTACAGATTTTTCTCGAACTTTCAAAGTAGACATAGGCAAAAGGCTTTCAAAATCTGTATAAATCCCAGGACCTTCTATGACGTCTCCACCACTAGTCTGAAAGAGTCTTTGGGTCTCATTACGAGGCTGGCAGTCGCGCGCTCCAGGCACCCTCCACATTATGACCCTGATGGTCAGACCACCAGAGGACTGCTGTCCCCACCAGGAAGATGGTTGTATGGCTATAAAGCCTAGGTATATGACTGCAACACAAGCAGGATCTAGGCCTTATCACACATCACACAACACAATGTTAATGTGAAATACCTAAAGCACTTTTCTCCACTACCTGCACCATGTACACCCCATGTATGGCACAGGCACCCAAAAGTCTAACTGGCACTCAGAGGCACATTGTAGCCTGTGTAGAAGGAATGGATGGCGTTGAACAGAGTCAAATATGCCTATAAGGTTCTTACCTGCTCCTCTGGTGAGCCACAAAGCTGACCATGCAAGGGAAGGTCCTCCTCAACAAGCCTCTCCAGCTTCTCAGGAGAGAAGACAGGAGTCCTTTCACCTGGCTGGCCTGGCATGATTGCTCCCAGAGGCGGCACATATGAGCTGACGTGGTGGAGGTGTTGATGGCAGCAGCGTTGAGTCAAGTGAGTGAATTTGCAAATTTCGGTCTACATGTACAAGGTCATCACTGCCGACGGGCACAGCCATTGGCCCTCGACCATCACTGGCAACAATGTTAGCCTATGGCTGTGTGCGCCCACCGTGTGGTCAACTTCCGCTAGCGGACGTGGACAGTTCCTAATGTGAAGTAGGGCAGACATCCGCCATTTTGGTGGTTAGAAATACAGTCTTGGGCCCTGAAAAATGTGTCACAACACCAATAGATGGGGCAGATCCTCGCAAACATTCTAAAGCAGCCTTGTTGTGTATGTTCTTCTACACAGTCCCCAGTGTAGTGTGTTGCTGGTCATAGATGGTATATTACGATGGTGCACTGTTCACCACCGCTGACAGTAATTTTGGTGGTCAGAACAGACTGTTAAATTTTGAGGGGCATGTTAAGAGCAAATAGCTGGGTGTTGGCCAAATCTATGATGTGGACACGTGAAGACAACCATGGGATTCACATTTGACCCTTGTGCAGTTGACAGCTGTGATGTAATTTCAAAAATAGGTACCCTGGGAGAAGGAGGAGGCGACAACCTCCAGTGTACCGTCCATTGCCAGACCTTCAAACCATTGAAGAACACCACATCATCAAACAGTACCGTCTGAATAGGCAAGCAATTATGGATTTATGTTGTCAGTGGGAGCCAGATGTGATGCCTGAAAAAACTAATACAATATGGAAATCACCCATTGTTCAACTCATAGCAGTACTACACTTCCTGGCCACTGGGTCCTTCCAATATACAGTAGCCATATCTGGTGGAATGTCCCAACCTATGTTCAGTGGTGTGTTAAGGGTTGTCCTATCAGCAATAATGAAACACATTGACAGCTATATCAGGTTCCCCAGATGTGACGATTTAGCTAATGTGAAGGCTGACTTCTATGGTTTTGCTCGCCTCCCACGTGTGCTGCGAGCCATTGATGGCAGACAAGTTGCCTTGGTGCCACCGCAAGCCAGTGAACAAGTCTATTGGAACAGGAAGCACTTCCATTCTGTCATCGTGTAAATTGTCTGCTTGTCATATCTCTACATCTGTGCTCAGTTCACAGGTTCAGCACATGTTTCCTTTGTACTGTGGAATAGCACCATACTCCAGCTGATGTCACAATTGCTACTAGGGAGGGCCTAGCTGGTTGGTAAATCACACCTGCCCTGGTTTTGTGTGTGCAACATCTGGTGTTACAATCATGAAGTGAGTGACTCATTGTGGCACTTATGCCTCATTCCTAAACCGGAGACTCAGCATATTCAAACCGTCTTTGGATAGTGACACCGCTGAGGAATAGTTGGGAAGTCGCCTTCACTGAGGCCCATGGAAGAACATGGTGGAGAGTGGAGTAAGCTTGAGGCCAGATTTTGCTGTCTGGACAGGAGTAGGAGAGCACTCCTCTACTCACCCGGGAAAGTGTGTCACATCACTGTGGCATGCTGCATGCACTATAACATTGCCCTGCAGAAGAATATCCCTTACATCTCAGAGGAGGGGGAGCCTGCAGTGCCACCGGTTGAGAATCCTGAAATGACAAATGAAGATGATAGTGGTGAAGAGGAAGGAGTTGACTTGCGACAATATCTCATCAACAGCTTTTTCTCATGAGTGTAAATATTCATGAGATGTCATGACTTTGACGTTTCAATTAACTGAATTGTGATGGTGTGTGTAGTTTATTACTGACAATAGTCAGGGTGCTGATGCTCAGGCAAAACCTGCCAAAGGGTGTTTGATGAGGCAACTTTTGACACATCCACATCTTGATGATGTTGCTTTGTTTGTGTTGTGTCAGATTTTTTATAATGTACTTTGTTTACCAGATGTTTGCTATGTGACTTGTGCTATGTGTATTGTTTCATACCTTTACTCCTTGTTTTGCTCTTTGTTCAGGTACCTTCACAATGATATCTTCATGTGGGCATTTCAGAGTTCTAAACATATGAGGTGGGTATGGATTATTCTTGGAAATGTAGGTCATATACTTTGGGTGTTCAAGACTTGTGTCAAGACAGCTTGGAAGTGATAGGATGGAAGTTTGGAAGATTCCATTGGACTTGTTCCTTGTCATGTGGTGGTCCTGATGCATCATGTGTATCATGTGGCCAGACAATATGGAGTCCTAGGCCAAATTCATAATAGTTTCCCTTCACATTTGCTAAATGCTCTTTTTGTATGAAGTGTATGTAGCTGTTGATGTCCTTCATCATTGTAGGCCAAACTGCCTGTTACACATCACTGACGTTTATTTGTGTCATACCACCAAATGCCAAAGCGTTGAATTGTAATGGCCCTGTGATCAGAAACTGTTGTACTGCCATCTGTCTGAGTCTTGCATTATATGATGTTGATTTACTTTTATGTGGTAGGCAATATGGTTCCAGCTGATGGCATCAACCACTTTAATGTTTGCCTATTCTACAGAACAGTGTCTGATAGATCCATCCCTTCCATGGTCTGGAGGTCTGTACCTGTAATTTTGATCATCTACCCAATATGATTTAATCATGTATTATTTGCTATGTTTCAGAAATATTGGCACCCTATGCGCTGAACAATGTAATAATATTTCTTACTTGACAAGATGCTTGAATGGAGGTGTTTGTGTGGAATGGTTGTAATCCTGAGCTGGACACTGTGTACATGCAACACATCCCTGCTTGCACAAGAACCCTGGATCATCATCATATGGTTCACATGGTCTGACATATCTATATAGCTAAATGTTAAATTGAAGACAGCAGACAATGGGTTTAAAACATTTGTGACAGAAATAAACAAACATGTAAAGTGAAGGGGTCAGTCATGGTGAGTGAAATCATTGGAGTAGATGCCACACCATTGGAAGTCAAAAGTCCAGAGTACTCCTCCCATTGGAAATGGAATGTGGTTCAGGATCAGTGCACAGAGTTTCTGTGTGACACACAAAGGAGGACATTAAGGAAAAGGTTTATTGCTGGCAGTGGAGAGTGTCTTTCCATCCGCACCTCCTCGATTCTTGCATGGACGTCCCTGCTTGCAAGTGAGGAGGATCTGCTGCTACAGAGGCAGGGGTGTCTGTGAGTGGTTGTGCTTCTCGCAGGGTTTCCCTTTTTGTGGCTGCCACATATGTACTTGGGCCTGATGTAGTTACCCCAAAGGAAGGGGAAGGTTGGGTTTGTAAAGCCATGCGCAGGATTTTATGGATGCGTCAGACTGAGCGCCACTTCCTCAAGATCTGTATGAAGCTCAACAAGGCCCACCTCCAGGCACCTCCAAATTCGTATGCTGTTATAGTGCAGATTCTTGGAGTGGCCTGGCGAGGGGAAGGGTGTGGAACAGGGTCAGCAGGGAAGGAGACCTGAAAAGGAATATGATTATGCAGTTTCAAATGTTCACGCTATTGATTCATAGCATTCCAGGAATATATATATATAGTGCAATGGGGTTTCTTTACCACTGTTCGTCAAAGTTCTGGCCCAACTAACAATATTTTCGTAGTCCTCATAAGAATGACAAAACACTTGTAGTTACATGTGTATGTTCTGGCTCAGTACACGATATGGCCATAGATTCCAGATGGTATCAAAACACTTGCATTCACACATATAAATATAGCGTTCACACTAATAAGCTCACATGGACCAAAAGGATCCACAAACTAACTCACACAAACCGGCAATGCCAAAATGCCAAGTGACTCTAGGAATGGTGCAATGATTATTAATAATTGTTCACCTTAGAATAATCTCAATGCGCAAATGAGCGATCCTCACAAATATCTTGCTCAGGACAATGCGCGACAATGCACTACGCACAAACTGGATGATCAACCTTACCATACAGAACACAGCCTGTTCTGGATTAGCGTGTGAGGAAAAAACTTTCTTGTTCAAGAATGCGCCCAGACAAAGTGAGCAAAAATGCCCAGGAAATCGGGAGCTTGTTTACCGCAGCCGGGGTAAAGCTGAGGCAAAGATGAGAAGTCCTTCGGGAGCCGTTGTCTCATCACTGAGAGAATCCCTGAACAAACAGGATGCCAGAAATCGGAGCAGAAAACCAGCTCACCTTCAAGAGGAATCCGGAAAGAATAGTGGGCATCAGTTGCTGGGCGGGGCCAGTTTTATACTGTCTGCCACACCCAAGATGGTGGTTTTGCAGCTTGCGGGAAATGTAGCCTCCTAATGACTACTTCCAAAACGACAGGAGGAAATGCAGCACAATCACAACAAATAGCTCCATAATCTACCAATCATCATATATAAGCAAAGGTAGCATGCAATAACACCACATAAGCAGAGTTAGTATGCAGGTAGCATGCAATAATGCCAAGTAAGCAGAGTTAGTATGCAATAAAGCACATCGATGCAAGAATGAACAACAAGACCACCAGTTGGTTGTACAGGCTGCCTCATGAGCCGTCCCACATAATGGTTTAGCGCACAAGGGCAATAATGACATCACAGGTAACATGGTTGTGGCGGGCCCTAGATCGCGCACCCCTAGTGCTCTGACAGGATGTCCCTCAGCACCCCTGTTAGGGAGGCCATGTTGGAATCCTGGGCCTCCATTTGTTCGCACATGTCCCCATGCATGTCCCTCTGCAGCAACTTAATTTCCTGGAGTTCAGTCAATACCTGGCCCATCACCCCTTGGGACTCCTGAAAGACAACCAGTACTTGGCTGTTGGTATCCTGGTTGTGAGTGGCCCCAGTGGCCTCACTCTGCCGGCCCACAGCATCCCTCGCATGGAACCTACCCCCATAAGCATGTGCTCTGGGCACAGGGTGCCCTCTCCCAATGGGTCCCGGAACCTCAGTGTCAGGAGTATTGGGTTGGACCTTAGAATCCAAGACTGGGTGTCACAAGATTGTGGAAACTATGCTAGGTACTCAGGTTGTGGAACGCGTTGTTGCCTGTGATGTTGATGCAACAGGGCTGGGAGGTGTAGTTGTTGGTGCAGTGAGACTCACTGTTGCTATCTGATCAGGTGCCCAGATGTGCCAGGATCATCCTCCACATCTACAAGTCCAGGAGTTTTGTGATCACTGAGGGCTTCATCGGGGAGTGGAGTGGTAGTCTGGTCGGTGGATGTGGTCTGCCCAGGGGATATGCCAGTTCAACTTGTTAAGTAAGAGAGTACATTGTTATTGGTTGAAATGTGCCATCTACCTCGAAAGGTTTTGTGACACCGTAAAAGGAGACACTGGACATTATTAAGTTGTCATTTAGCCTATTGTGCCATGTTCACATGGTATTGAAGTACACAACATGACATGTGTGAAGTTTTCCTAGACTATTGGATTCAAGCAGTCAATAGATGTGCTGATCATTTGCAGTGTGGATGAGGGAAAGAAAATGACATCTTACCAGCAGTGACACCAACACAGTAGAGAGGCAACATGTGCATTTGACCATTTGGAAGCCTACTTAAGTGTGATACAGGCAAACACACAACCTTGTTGTATCTCTATCTACAGTCATCATGTGTGCAGTGGTGTGTCAATGTGTTTGCTGCTGCTACCAATCTGCTGATGCAGCTTAAGGCCTTAGGAATACTTGGTGTACAAGCTTGGTAAGGTGTCATTCCTGTCCTCAATAGTTTTCTTTTGGGATAAAAGGTAAAGATGCAGCTAGTTAGTCAGATACGTCTCTGAGTTGAGCATGATCTGTATATTGCTCACCCCAAGGGGTGTAGATTTTCTATAATCTTCTATTACTAACCCAAATGGGGCAATATTTTTGTAGACGATATTTAGAACACAGGCCCGTATTTATACTCCGTTTGCGCCGAATTAGCGTCGTTTTTTTCGACGCAAATTCGGCGCAAAACTAACGCCATATTTATACTTTGGCGTTAGACGCGTCTAGCGCCAAAGTATGGGCAAATAGCGGCATTTTTTTGCGTGAACGCCTTCCTTGTGTTAATGAGATGCAAGGAAGGCGTTCCCGTCTAAAAAAATGACGGCGACGCAAATGCATCGTATTTATACTCCCGGGCAAAAATCACGCCCAGGAGTTGGCAGGTCAAAAAACCCCGCATTTGCGCCACTATTTAACGCCTGGGTCAGGGTAGGCGTTAAGGGGCCTGTGGGCTCAAAATGAGCCCACAGGTGCCCTCCCCTGCCCCCAGGGACCCCCCCTGCCACCCCTGCCCACCCCAGGAGGACACCCAAGGATGGAGGGACCCATCCCAGGGACATTCAGGTAAGTTCAGGTAAGTATAATTTTTTATATTTTTATATTTTTTGGTGGCATAGGGGGGCCTTATTTGTGCCCCCCTACATGCCACTATGCCCAATGACCATGCCCAGGGGACATAAGTCCCCTGGGCATGGCCATTGGGCAAGGGGGCATGACTCCTGTCTTTACTAAGACAGGAGTCATTTAAATGGCGTCTGGGCGTCGAAAAAAATGGCGCAAATCGGGTTGAGGCGATTTTTTTGCCTCAACCTGACTTGCCCCATTTTAAGACGCCCTAACGCCATTTTCCCCCTACGCCGGCGCTGCCTGGTCTATGTGTTTTTTTTCCACGCACACCAGGCAGCGCCGGTCTGCTAGCGCCGGCTAACGCCATTCCATAAATACGGCGCCCGCATGGCGCTTCAGAATGGCGTTAGACGGCGCTAAATTTTTTGACGCTAAACTGCGTTAGCGCAGTTTAGCGTCAAAAAGTATAAATATGGGCCACAGTGTTTATGTCACACAATATTTATGAAGATATTCTGGTGCAACCTCATGCAAATTGTAAGCAATTCAATAACCGAATGATGAACAAGCCATTTACCTCTACAGCGCTGTGTTTGCTGTTTAAGACATGCATCCATTCAGATGAGTTCCCAGCACCACATCACTTGAAATAGGACATCACTACATTAGCAGGAGACTCGCACATCCTAGATGAAAGGCAGACATTTTATTAAATTTCCCTCAAAATATCTAACATGTAGGACAAACTCGAGTCTGGCCCTGAACAATTACAAAATACTCCTTTATTGCGATCATTCGGAATTCATCACTATCTTTAATAGTGTTAACGCGTCCTGCTATGTTAATTTATACACATCAGGACTCGTTTTAGGCCGATTAATCTTTGGACCCAGTGGTGAGACACTGTAAGACGAGATAACTGATCAATATATCAATCAATATATCAATAATATTGTCAACATATATCACCACAATATATTTCACTTTAGACATTAGTTAAACCTTCGGCACAACCATGACCTTTCAGTCATGAATAACCACACCTTATTGAAGTTTTGTGAATTTTATTCCCTATTGATTACAATCTAATAGCAAATGTAGTAATCTCAAAACCAAGAAGCAAAAGAGCATAGTCACAATGTGGTAATAATGCAAAGATCACAGACATAAGATGGTAATATGAAGATAAACAAATCTAAACGCATAAAACTTCATATATGTTTAGTTCAGCATAGCACCACGTCAGTCATGTCAGTTACGTCAGTCAAGATGAAATGCCTCATCTAACCACAATTAGCATCAGCATGTTGGACTTCATGCAAAACAATTTAGAACATCAATTTGGAAAACATCTAACTAAGGTCTCTAATCAAAAATACACAGCAGTTGGTACCTAGAAAGAAAAGGCAAATAAGTGAATTTCAATAGCAACAACATAATTACCCTCCTCGGAATAGGTCAGCATACAGGATCAGTCTTCGTCTTCAGGACATCAGTTAGATCGCCGTCAGTCTATCTAGTCTATCGGCAGGGGACACTTCCCTCATAAGGAGGAAAGTGCAATGGGGCGACTAAGGGTGAGGATGGTTTTATTAAGTCTCAAATCACCAAACAGAGTGACAGAGTTTCTGGATGCAATCGATATCATTCCCTACCTAGCGCTCTCGAGTCTCTTGTGTCATGGGTTTTTATCCCTTTTTCGTAATACATTCCCCCAAAATTCTATTGGATAGTCACTACACCCCACTATCTGTAACCTATCAAATTATACATTAAGTAATGCATTTGTCATTCTACGATAATTTACAATTCTTTGATTGGTCTTCATAATTGACGTCTTTCGTAGGTGGCACATCCGGGGTTACTTCATTTTCTGGCACGTTCTTCGGGTCAAGAATTCTCTTTTCCGTGGTTCAGTGTCCTTGAAAGTGTCCATATTTTTTTGCAAAGCGTACAACTTTATCCTAAAGCAACTAGCATGCGGATGGGAATATAACGGTCAATGATACAATAAGCGGAGAAAAAGAACAAATTCTGGGTCATGGCCTTTTGCAAGTCAGCACACTAGAGAAACAGAAAAATATGCTTTAATATGAGAGCTACACAGCTAGTTTTCGACTCACGCTAACTTAAGGCTTATGGATTCTAATAAAATGCAATCATCATACGTATTAACATATTCAATTAGTCATAATTCAAGCAATGATTTCTTACAGTCGACATTAGTTTATGCATGTGAAAATTCTCCACGTTTAAAATACGTTTAAATGAATAATATTAGCGTTGTTAATATAAGCATTTCACATCTAAAATAGGTAATGTTTAAACTACGCTCTCTCAGCCCCTCCTCTGATGACGCTCGTCATCACACAATCTTTCTCTTTGATCTTAATTTTTCACCTTGCGCATAATACGCATTTCAACATCTTGCCCTTTATGTGAGCTTTCCCATATTTCATTGAACATTTTCTCTCTTTCACTTTCTTCATTTCTTCTGGTTCTTTTAGTCCAATTTCTTTTCACTTTGTCATTGATTTTGCATGCCCCCCATAATCCTAATAGACAAATTAAAACAATTAATAGACCCATCATAATTTTTGCAAGTACCCCATTCCAAATGTTGGTAAACCAGCTTCCCACTCGGGCAATTCCTTTCCCAAATTTCTCCCAAACACCAGGTTCTTTCAAATCCTTCAAGTCTGTACTATCTCTGGTAAGGTTAGTAAGCATGCTTCTAATTTTCTTACTATTATCTGGTATAAATGAGCAACAATGACGCTCATTAAGCATTTTGCAAACACCTCCACTCTTTGCTAAAAGAATGTCTAAAGCAAGCCGATTTTGAAGAGTCATAGCTCTTTCTGCAGCAAGTTCAGTATCCATCAGGAGTATGGCTCCTGTAAAATTTGTCAGCATGTTATCCACTATAGTAGACAACTTTTGAATTTTCATAGAATTTAAGATAACCCCCACTGATGGGATTATGGCTCCAAATATATCACCAATGACAGCCGCCACTGATTCTCGTTTTTGTCTAGGATGTTGTAATTCAGACGTTTTAGGTATTTGTTTCAAGTCATCAATCTGGTATATCTTTGGAAATACTATTCCCAAATAACATGTCCCATACCATCCCTTAGGGAGACGGTAATATGCATTTAGTCCACAAATATAATAGATTCCAGGGATTGCTAGATCTTGTCCAATTAACATAAAGGTCCATTTACTCTGAAACAAAAACACATGACTACATTCACTCGTACCCACAAACAAATTATCTTGATCAGATTTTGGTCTATACTGTATGTACAGAGCCTACCTACGTGTAATGCATCTATAGCTAGTTTGACTTGCGTTTTGATTGCAGTGTAAGCATAATCATTTGCATAAGTACGTTTTTCTAGTCCTTTTTCTAACCTTTCTTTCAGTGCTTTGCGTCTATCATCTGTGTGATCTAAAAAGCTTTTCTCTACCGGAGATAATAAGCAAGTCAAATTATTGCGATGTGCATAAGCAGTTCCAAATGTAAGTGTTGGCTCAAAGAATCCTCTATTTTTATATCATGCTCTTTAGCTAATTTATTTAGAAATTCAATCACACGCACAAAAGAAAACACAACATCTAAGTTTGAATAAAAGTATTGCATATGCTCTTGATTATAGAATCTTGTTAATAGCAAGCTGCAACTAATTCCATAAGTAAGAGGGAGGCTAGGATAAGTAACTCCCTCCTGCACAGATGAAGGGATTTTAGTACATACATAACAATCTTTCGCATCCATAGTTTCCACATACTCATTTAATAAGCGATAGAAGACATTAGTAGAAAGTTCCCCTTTTGCATTAGTTCCCTCATGCATATGTCTTGCGTCTTGCTCAAACCTCTCCCACGGTGATAGTTTAGTAGTGGTAGTTTCAGCTTTCGAAGTTGCATTAATAGTTTCTTTCTCTCTCCATGGCATTCCTACAATCACTCCCACAATCATTACTGCACATACAACACCTATTATAAGACCCAACCAACCACACACCTTACTTCCTTTGCTACTGTGAGCCATGTTTGTATAGAATCAGAATAGCAGATCAACAATCAACTTGAGGAAGAAAAAGAAAAAAAAAAAACTCTTTGCTATATTACAGCGTCTTCACTCACTCCAGGACCCTTTTTCGTCAATTCCGGTTAGCAGCTTGTCATAATCAGGTTTCTTTGAAGTCAAATCCGGTTTTAGTGTCACTTCCAGTAGTTTCTAAAGTCTCTTTCTCTTTTCAGCTTTCACAAATTCAATTTCAGTCGAGTTTTCCCTTTGAATATCTTGAGGTACCGTAATATTGGCCTGGTACTTCTCGATCAAAACAGAATGCTAAGAACTCTTGTTGCCATTCAGAGGTTGTAGCATATGCCCATTCAGGACCTGTATATCTTCTGTTGGCTATTCTTTTTCTTTTTAACCTTCGTTCACCTTGTTGTTCTCCTTCACTCAGATCATCTGCTTGTGAAGTATCACTTTCTTCTATTATTGTGTCATTCGATACCTCTCTTATTTTAGGATGTGACTTGTCTGGCCAATTATTGCCAATATGTGTCTTGGTTCGATGTTTTCCTTCAGGACGTTGAACAGCACCCTCCTCTTGTGATATGGTGTTTTCTCTTGACGGACCTGCAACTGGTTTGGGAGACTCTGACACGTTTCGATTTGTATCTACAGTTTCTCCTTCTCTTTCGTCTTCTGGTTCTATGCTGAGTTCGGACTCTAACCCGTACTCATCTACTTCTGGGAGAACCTCTCCTTGGCTTTGTTCTCCTACTGCCTCGACTGAGATAGGCACTCTGTCACCTCTCTCGAACTCATTGACAGTTTGAGGGACAAGGCTGTTCTCAGTGGGCTCTCCAGTAGTCTCAGTTCCTTCTTGACTGATCTCTGACTCTGAGACTTCTCTTCCTGAAGTTGCTGTACCGGAAACTTCAAGTTCCTCTTCAACAGGACACGTTACCCTTTTCGTGTGACTGGCATGTATCCAGTTGGGAACCCCAGCACACTTCACAGCAAAGGTGGTCGTCAATATTACTTGATACGGCCCCTTCCAACGCGGCTCAAGACACGATTTTCTCACGTGCTTCTTGACAACCACCCAATCTCCAGCTTGCAGAGAATGACCAGGTTCGCCAATTGGTGGCAACGTGTTAGATTCCACCTGGTTAGAGAAAGAGCGAATCACGTCAGCCAAGCCTTTGCAGTAATCCAACACCATATCATCTGTAATATTCACTAGTGCATTTGCAGGTACCGCTGGTAATCTCATTGCTCTGCCCATGAGGATTTCATGGGGGGACAGTCCCGTTTTCTCATCTGGGGTGTTTCTCATAGACATCAGTACTAGAGGTAAGGCATCTGGCCATTTCATGTTTGTTGCAGCACACATTTTTGCTATTCTTGATTTTAAGGTACCATTCATCTGTTCAACTAGGCCTGATGCTTCAGGGCGATAGCTACAATGCAGCTTTTGTTCATTGTTGAGTGCGGCACACAAAAGTTTAATCACCTCATTGTCGAAGTGTCTCCCCCTATCTGATTCTATAGAAACCGCAAACCTGAATCTTGGTATCAGTTCTCTGAGTAGTAGTTTTGCAACTGTAAGACTGCCATTCCTACGTGTGGGATATGCCTCAATCCAATGACTGAAAACACACACAATCACCAACACGTACTTCAATCCTCCACAAACAGGCATTTCGATAAAATCCATTTGCATTTTGTTGAATGGACCTCCAGCTCTCCCAATGTGACTCAAAGTTACCACAGTTCCTTTTCCAGCATTCATCTGCTGACAGATGACGCATCTGTGGCAAGTGATTTCTGCGGCATGTCTGAATTTTGGATTGAACCAATCAATCTTAAAGGATCTGATCATGGCGTCTCTTCCCAGATGTGCCTGCCCATGGTATAACCGGGCAAACTGTGACAAAAGATTATTTGGCAGAACCAGTTTTCCCTCTTCTGAAACCCATAGATCATCTGCCCTTTGTACACACTGCATTCTCTGCCAGGAACGCTTTTCTTCCTTGCTAGCATGTTTTCAGTTCATCTAAGGTATCAACCACTCGTAATGCTAGACTTAAACTCGTGTCGTTTTCAAGTTGTGGTAACAATTCCCACTGCTCTTTAAACGATATACAATTTAATGCACAAAATCTTGCGACCTGATCTGCATAACTGTTTCCCATAGACACAAAATCTTGTGATCTGGTGTGAGCACTGCACTTCACCACGGCAATTTCAAGAGGTAACTGAATCTCATGTAACAAATCTCTTATTTGTTCACCATTTTTCCCAGGAGAACCAGAGGAGGTCATGAAACCCCTCTGTGACCAGAGTTGGCCAAAATCATGCACAATTCCAAATCGATATCTGCTGTCAGTATAGATAGTGACTTTCAAATTTACAGCTGTGTGGCATGCCTTTGTAAGAGCTATTAATTCTGCCACTTGTGCAGAAAACACTTTCTCGAGCCAGGAGGCTTCGACAATGCCAGTTATGGTACATACTGCGTAACCGGCTCTCAATGTTCCTGCTGAATCTCTTAAACAGGACCCATCAACAAACATAATGCAATTGTTTTCTTTTAACTGGGTATCCTGCATGTCTGGGCGAGGTTTGGTACAGAGCTCAGTCACCTCAAGACAATCATGCTCAAATTCTTCCCCATCTTTGATTTCAGTATTTTCGTTGGGAAGTAAGGTTGCCGGGTTCAGCACAGTGCATCTCTTTAGTGTGACATTTGGTGACCCCAGTATAATCGTCTCATATCTAGTGAGTCGTGCATTTGTCATGTGTTGTGTCTTAGTTCGTGTCAACAGAATTTCAACTGAATGTGGAACCATTACTGTCAGAGGGTATCTCATGACTATGCCTTCACATTGTGAAAGGCTTTGACCAACTGCTGCAACTGCCCGCAAACAACCCAGTAAGGCTGCTGCGACAGGGTCCAAGGTAGCTGAAAAATATGCTACGGGGTGATTTGCATCTCCGTGGACCTGTGTTAAAACAGACAAAGAGCAAGCATCACGTTCATGACAGAACAACAGAAAAGGTTTCTCATAGTCAGGCATTCCTAATGCTGGTGCCCTGCACATGCATTCCTTTAATTCTAGAAATGATTCAAGCTCCTCTTTTGTCAAAGTTATTGTGTATGGCTCATCCTTGACTTCCTTTCCTGTCAATTTTATTAAAGGCTTTGAGATGATCGAGAAGTTGGGTATCCACTGGCGACAGTAGCCCACCATTCCCAAAAACATCCTGACGTCTCTTTTTGTTGTTGGGGGATTCATCTGCAAAACAGCTGTTATTATTTCCTTTGATATTCTTCGAGACCCTTTCTCAATCAAATGTCCCAAGTATTTCACTTCTTTTTGACAGTATTGCAATTTTCTGGGTGACACCTTGTGTCCATTCTTTCCCAGATGATTCAATAATGCAATGGTATCATATTTACAACTGTCTCTGGTTTTGGATGCAATTAGCAAATCATCAATGTACTGCACAAGAGTCGAATTAAAAGGCAGCACAAGAGGTTCCAAGTCCTTCTTCAATATCTGATTGAAGATGGATGGTGACTCAGAAAACCCCTGAGGAATTCTGCACCAACTGTACACCTTATCCAGGAATTTGAAACTGAACAAAAATTGGCTGTCTTCATGAAGAGGTATCGAGAAGAATGCTTGTGATAGGTCTACCACAGTAAACCATTCAGCATCACAAGGAACCTGGAACATTATTACTGCTGGGTTAGGTACCACAGGGCAGCATTTTATCACAATTTCGTTTATTTTTCTCAAATCCTGCACAATTCGAACTTTCCCACAGGGCTTCTTTAAACCCATAATGGGAGAGTTACATGGACTGCTCAAAACTTCTTTCAGGACTCCCTGTCTGAGAAAATCTGCAATTATTTGTGACACCTCAATGAGGACATCCTGGGTCATGTGGTATTGCGGCACTTGTGGTAACACTGCATTCGGCTTTATCTGAACCTTGACTGGTTCTACTCCTTTTATCAACCCTACTTCTTTCCCAGTTAAATCCCACACTTTCTCTGTTACGGTCCCTTGTAGATCAACAGGTAGGTCGATCAAAGTATGCATTGGGAATAAAGTGATCAAAGGGTAGTCTTCATTTGTCTCTCCTCCTTCCTCTATGAATTGACTCTCATCTCCCTCATCGTCACTGTTTGTCTGTACTTCTATTCCATCGTTGGAACAGGTAATCGAACATTTTGGGGGTTATTCTAACTTTGGAGGAGGTGTTAATCCGTCCCAAAAGTGACGGAAAAGTGACGGATTTACCACCAGCCGTATTACGAGTCCATTATATCCTATGGAACTCATAATACGGCTGGTGGTATATCCGTCACTTTACCGTCACTTTTGGGACGGATTAACACTCCTCCAAAGTTAGAATAACCCCCTTTGTCTTACACAGTAAGTCCCTTCCTAGTAAGGATACTGGGCTTGAATCGCATACAACAAATCTATGCAGGCCTTGGAAATTACCAATTTCAACCTGCACCGGATCAGTAATCGGATTAGTCAGGTACTGGTTTGCCACACCAACCACTCGTATAGTACGCCCTGAGAGGTAATCTTGGGACTTCTGCACTTTGAACTGTAGAGCGTGTAGCTCCTGTGTCGACCAAAAATGAAACCTTATAGCCCATTACTTTTCCCTCTACATATGGGCCTCTCTGATCCACCTCTAAAGATGCTGCAAGCCTGCACTCTTCACTGTCTGAGCTGTCATCTGATTAATCTTCATTCATGCCACTTTCACCTCGTAATGGGAATTGTTGCACAGTGTTATTTTGATTGGTTACCTGGCTTGTGACCTGCTGAGGAAGCATCACCTGTTGCTGTCCCATCGGAGCCATTGGTAATTGCATTTGCTGTCTAGGCACCATAGGAATCTGCTGCTGCACTGGTTGCATTGATACTGACTGAAAACGCGGCATTTGCATCTGCTGCATGGGCTGTACCCCTTGCATTTGTACCAAATTATTTTGAAAATTCGGGTTTTGATGTCTCACTTTTGGACCTCGTGGATTTTGTAATGTACCAACATTAATGCTTTGCTGAACTGCACCATCCTGCATCATATTCGGACAATCCCGTTTCCAATGCCCCACGCCCCCACACGCGTGACATGGTGACATCTTTTTCACTCCTTGACCGTCATTTTGAATAACAACATTATTCATGTCCGAAACACGGTTCACAAACCCTCGACCTCTGCCTCTCGGCTGTGCCTGAAACACACCATTCATTTGCGGTTGTTGCTGTATCATTTGCTGAACTCCATTTCCCTGTATTCCAGCTTGTGCAGCCCTTATCTGCATCACCAAAACTTTCTCCTTCAACTTTTTCTGCTTCAACTCAATCTCATCACTACAGTATTTCGCATACTGCGACACCTCATCAATCGGTTTAGCTTGCCAACAAATCAAATGATTCTTAATCATCTGGCTGACCTCTGGTCTTAGCCCTTCCACGAATCTAAACACAAGGTGATTCATGTCCTTCGGTTCGATAGTCTCAGTACCACTGTAATGTTTGAACGCTTTCAATAATCTCTCGTAATAAGCATGTATTGACTCCTTAACCTCTTGAGAGGTCCGGTCGATTTTCTGCCAATCGGTCACCTTCGGCGACACCCTTTGTTTTCAAGAACTCAATTACTTTATGATAATATTTCATCACCTCTTCTGAAGGTGCTCCAGTCACCTTATCTCTTGCCGGCTCCTTCGTGGGCCAATCTATCCCTCTCTTACACTCGAGCCACAAATCTGGCGGAACAATGATCTCAAACAAAGTATTCAAATCTTCCCAGAGACACTTTGCAAGCTTCACGAACCTGTCCGTTTGTTGATACCACCCGATTGGCTTCTCTCTTAGCCTAGGATAATCATTTGTAAAGGATAAAATGTCTCCTCTAGTCCATGGCACATGCACTAAAACACCACCAGCTGTCTCTCTCATAGGTAAGATTTTTACTGAATCCAGATTAGGTGAGGTCCTAACTTCATTGGACCCTGGACTATCTCCCTTTCCGTTATCTCTTTTCTTCGCCCATCGGCCTTCCCATTTCTCCAATGCACCCCAAATCTGTGCACTTTGCAACAGTTCTCTCATGTGTGCCTTCATGCCTGCAGATCTCATGTGTTCAAAATCTTTGGAGTCAAAATCTAATCTGTAACTTCTTTTCAAATGTTTAGTATTTCCGATATCGATGTTGTATTTGTCTGCCAAATTCGCTAATCTCTGATGTACTTTGCCTACCTCTTTGGTCATCTTGGGACATAAGTATCTCAATTCTGCCTCAGTGTATGATTCCAACCTATTTACTCCCATTGTTCCTTCCACTAACTCAGCAGCTTCTGTCCCTAGTCGTACAATATTCAAGTATTCGTCTTGTTTTTCTTTCTCAGGTTCAACTGTGGTTACTGTAGTCTTTTGTGAGGTACAAGTTTTCTCTAACCACTCATTTAACTGTTGTACTGTAAAACCCTGCAGTGAAATGTTCCCTGCATGTATAATTGGAGAGTGTGAAGTATTTATACTCATGGTTTGGGGAGTTAAAACTCCCAACCCTGCTTGACGCATCGCTTCAAGAGGTGCCCCTACTGGACTAAGGTCCATCCAGGGTCTCGGTGGCTCATTAACTTGCTCTCCCGGGGCCATTATCTGTGGAGTTCTCATAGGCCCTCCTCTTATCGCTTCCTGAGTCATAACTCCCTGATCACACGTCCCTGTTTTATCTTGCGCATACAATGGCACTGGGGGACCAACAGTAATAGGTAACGATATAGCGGCAGGTGTCTGACCTGAACCCAGACTTCTTGGAGCCGCAACACCATAGGTCTTCTCCAGTGTACCCGGTACAGGTACTAACGGTGGTCCCGCTACAGGGTTATACCCAGGTATCAGCTGTGGCGGTTGAGACATTAGCTTTGGGGTCGATTCAATCTGTATTAACTTTGGCTTTGTGTATATCGGGTCTGGCGGCACTATCAAGTTCGTAGTAGTCTCAAGCACTGGAACATCAGGGTAAATTCTCTTTATCTGCGGTGGAGGCTGCAACTGTATCGGCAAGGTTGGTGCAGTGGGTACACTGACACCATTCTGTATCAAAGCTATATCGCTAGTCTGTACCGTATCAGTAACTCCCTTCTCCTGCGTCTGGTTCCCAGGATCCAAGCTAGTGCTTGGAGCGCTGTCGCTCACCGCATACGGTGGCGGACGATCATGTAACAATCTATCCATAAATTCCTCATCATCTGAATCATCTTCCTCTTCCCAGGACCTTTTATTTTCTTTAGTTTTGCCAGAATCTTTGTCGGTTTTACAGGAGGCTTTCTTTCCCTGTGTCTCTTCTCCCTGGGTTATTGCTGGGAATAACTTCAACCCATCTACGATTCCCCTTCTCCACATTTTGTTCTCATTGTCCCTCCTAGCTTCTGCATATGATTTTTCTGCCCTTCTCAGCCTTCTCTGAAACCTTTCTTGTCTGTGTCTAAGAGCCATTAAGTCCCAAATCGCTAAAGCCTCGTATTGTGCCGATCTCGGAGGTGGCTTCTGTGTACTTAACATCCACCTCAGATTTTCTAGTACCTTTGGATTAAACGTCCCATGCTCTGGAAACGCTAAACACCCTTCTTTTTCTGTTAATTTGCGCCACTGTTTCATCCATAAACAAGGTGCGACACCTTTCTCTTCCATCACCATGTAAGCTGGAGTACCCTCAGGTGGTGTAGGTTCCCCATCAGTTGCTACAATATATACATCTCCCTTTAGAGCGCTCTTGAATGCCTTGACAAAATTCATTTTTGCGATTCTTTTATTTCGTATTTAATCAGAAATGGCTTAGTTCCCAGGACACTCTTCACCTGCCCTTTCTCAACCTATTGCCTCTCACGAACGGCAGCCAATCTGTGCGCGACCCCTCTCGGCATCTGACCTATCTCAGCGCGGCACCACTGAAGTCACATTCACACACACTGCAGCTGACAAAGTCTTGCGGCTTGTCCACTCTTCACTGATCCCTACAACTCATACAAATTAATGCAAATTATTGCGAGCACCTTAAAATGACAACACAAATCTGTCGGTTTACTACAGAAAAGGTAACACATTCGCTTCAGAACTTTACAGAGATTTCACTTGAAGCCTCGGCCGCTACTCTCTCCTTCTCAGTTCCCGCATACGCAAGCAGAATTCGACCCGCAAATTCTACTCTCGACTTGTCAATGACTCCTTCTAGTGCACTTTAGAATTTGTCAAATCTCCATCGAAGGTTTCATACATGCATCATAACTCAAACTCGACTTGTCAACCACGCCCGATTGACCTACTAAACCGCACAGATTACAACATTTATCATCATACTCCGGAGTCTTAGACCTCAACAGGTCCGTACATGACGACCAACCACGTGGATAATTTTTGAGCAACAAGCGCTACATTCACATGAAGTACGCCAACTTCCCTACTCTCATACTGTGGAGTACGCCTACTCCTGCTAAACAACACTTAATTTGGCCTAAATACACACAAAATTTTCACAACCACCTGCAAAATGCATAAGCTTAAGTAACACTCTATGGCGTCGAGAACATTCCCAACTCATTTAGGCAGGCTCCAAGATCCCAGGAAAGCCATGGCGAACTTAGCAACCCATCATCTCTCCAAATTGCATTATCACAGAAAAACAAATTAAACAATGAAACTCCGTCCTAGGGCCCCCCAAGGGCCAAACCGTCGCTCTGCTACCAGAACTGTTAACGCGTCCTTCTATGTTAATTTATACACATCAGGACTCGTTTTAGGCCGATGAATCTTTGGACCCAGTGGTGAGACACCGTAAGACGAGATAACTGATCAATATATCAATCAATATATCAATAATATTATCAAGA
The DNA here is from genome assembly GCF_031143425.1 of Pleurodeles waltl. Lineage (NCBI taxonomy): Eukaryota > Metazoa > Chordata > Amphibia > Caudata > Salamandridae > Pleurodeles > Pleurodeles waltl. The sequence goes on along the minus strand of NC_090436.1, from coordinate 641,058,616 downwards.
TATATCACCACAATATATTTCACTTTAGACATTAGTTAAACCTCTGGCACAACCATGACCTTTCAGTCATGAATAACCACACCTTATTGAAGTTTTGTGAATTTTATTCCCTATTGATTACAATCTAATAGCAAATGTAGTAATCTCAAAACCAAGAAGCAAAAGAGCATAGTCACAATGTGGTAATAATGCAAAGATCACAGACATAAGATGGTAATATGAAGATAAACAAATCTAGATGCATAAAACCTCATATATGTTTAGTTCAGCATAGCACCACGTCAGTCACGTCAGTTACGTCAGTCAAGATGAAATGCCTCATCTAACCACAATTAGCATCAGCATGTTGGACTTCATGCAAAACAATTTAGAACATCAATTTGGAAAACATCTAACTATGGTCTCTAATCAAAAATACACAGCAGTTGGTACCTAGAAAGAAAAGGCAAATAAGTGAATTTCAATAGCAACAACATAATTACCCTCCTCGGAATAGGTCAGCATACAGGATCAGTCTTCGTCTTCAGGACATCAGTTAGATCGCCGTCAGTCTATCTAGTCTATGGGCAGGGGACACTTCCCTCATAAGGAGGAAAGTGCAATGGGGCGACTAAGGGTGAGGATGGTTTTATTAAGTCTCAAATCACCAAACAGAGTGACAGAGTTTCTGGATGCAATCGATATCATTCCCTACCTAGCGCTCTCGAGTCTCTTGTGTCATGGGTTTTTATCCCTTTTTCATAATACATTCCCCCAAAATTCTATTGGATAGTCACTACACCCCACTATCTGTAACCTATCAAATTATACATTAAGTAATGCATTTGTCATTCTACGATAATTTACAATTCTTTGATTGGTCTTCATAATTGACGTCTTTCGTAGGTGGCACATCCGGGGTTACTTCATTTTCTGGCACGTTCTTCGGGTCAAGAGTTCTCTTTTCCGTGGTTCAGTGTCCTTGAAAGTGTCCATATTTTGTTGCAAAGCGTACAACTTTATCCTAAAGCAACTAGCATGCGGATGGGAATATAACAGTCAATGATACAATAAGCGGAGAAAAAGAACAAATGCTGGGTCATGGCCTTTTGCAAGTCACCACACTGGAGAAACAGAAAAATATGCTTTAATATGAGAGCTACACAGCTAGTTTTTGACTCACGCTAACTTAAGGCTTATGGATTCTAATAAAATGCAATCATCGTACGTATTAACATATTCAATTAGTCATAATTCAAGCAATTATTTCTTACAGTCGACATTAGTTTATGCATGTGAAAATTCTCCACGTTTAAAATACGTTTCAATGAATAATATTAGCGTTGTTAATATAAGCATTTCACATCTAAAATAGGTAATGTTTAAACTACGCTCTCTCAATAGTGCCAGATTTTGCCTACAAATAGATGAAGCATACACCAAGCACTTTCACACAATTTCTATATTGCTTAAAATGGAAGCGAGTCTCCATTTACAGATTTTTCTCGAACTTTCAAAGTAGACATAGGCAAAAGGCTTTCAAAATCTGTATAAATCCCAGGACCTTCTATGACGTCTCCACCACTAGTCTAAAAGAGTCTTTGGGTCTCATTACGAGGCTGGCAGTTGCGCGCTCCAGGCACCCTCCACATTACGACCCTGATGGTCAGACCACCAGGGGACTGCTGTCCCCACCAGGAAGATGGTTGTATGTCTATAAAGCCTAGGTATATGACTGCAGCACAAGCAGGATCTAGGCCTTATCACACATCACACAACACAATGTTAATGTGAAATACCTAAAGTACTTTTCTCCACTACCTGCACCATGTACACCCCATGTATGGCACACAGAATGTGACAACAGGCACCCAAAAGTCTAACTGGCACTCAGAGGCACATTGTAGCCTGCGTAGAAGGAAAGGATGGCGTTGAACAGAGTCAAATATGCCTATAAGGTTCTTACCTTCTCCTCTGGTGAGCCACAAAGCTGACCATTCAAGGGAAGGTCCTCCTCAACAAGCCTCTCCAGCTTCTCAGGAGAGAAGGAGTCATCGTGTAAATTGTCTGCTTGTCATATCTCTACATCTGTGCTCAGTTCACAGGTTCAGCACATGATTCCTTTGTACTGTGGAATAGCACCATACTCCAGCTGATGTCACAATTGCTACTAGGGAGGGCCTAGCTGGTTGGTAAGTCACACCTGCCCTGGTTTTGTGTGTGCAAGATCTGGTGTTACAATCATGAAGTGAGTGACTCATTGTGGCACTTATGCCTCATTCCTAAACAGGAGACTCAGCATATTCAAACCGTCTTTGGATAGTGACACCGCCGAGGAATAGTTGGGAAGTCGCCTTCACTGAGGCCCATGGAAGAACATGGTGGAGAGTGGAGTAAGCTTGAGGCCAGATTTTGCTGTCTGGACAGGAGTAGGAGAGCACTCCTCTACTCACCTGGGAAAGTGTGTCAGATCACTGTGGCATGCTGCATGCACCATAACATTGCCATGCAGAAGAATATCCCTTACATCTCAGAGGAGGGGGAGCCTGCAGTGCCACCGGTTGAGAATCCTGAAATGACAAATGAAGATGATAGTGGTGAAGAGGAAGGAGTTGACTTGCGACAATATCTCATCAACAGCTTTTTCTCATGAGTGTAAATATTCATGAGAAGTCATGACTTTGACTTTTCAATTAACTGAATTGTGATGGTGTGTGTAGTTTATTATTGACAATAGTCAGGGTGCTGATGCTCAGGCAAAACCTGCCAAAGGGTGTTTGATGAGGCAACTTTTGACACATCCACATCTTGATGATGTTGCTTTGTTTGTGTCAGATTTTTTATAATGTACTTTGTTTACCAGATGTTTGCTATGTGACTTGTGTTATGTGTATTGTTTCATAACTATACTCCTTGTTTTGCTCATTGTTCAGGTACCTTCACCATGATATCTTCATGTGGGCATTTCAGAGTTCTGACATTGGCAGGTATAGGATCCTGTTTGAACATATGAGGTGGGTATGGATTATTCCTGGAAATGTAGGTCATATAGTTTGGGTGTTCAAGACTTGTGTCAAGACAGCTTGGAAGTGATAGGATGGAAGTTTGGAAGATTCCATTGGACTTGTTCCTTGTCATGTGGTGGTCCTGATGCATCATCTGTGTCATGTGGCCAGACAATATGTAGTCCTAGGCCAAATTCATAATAGTTTCCCTTCACATTTGCTAAATGCTCTTTTTGTATGAAGTGTATGTAGCTGTTGATGTCCTTCATCATTGTAGGCCAAACTGCCTCTTACACATCACTGACGTTTATTTGTGTCATACCACCAGATGCCAAAGCGTTGAATTGTAATGGCCCTGTGATCAGAAACTGTTGTACTGCCATCTGTCTGAGTCTTGCATTATATGATGTTGATTTACTTTTATGTGGTAGGCAATATGGTTCCAGCTGATGGCATCAACCACTTTAATGTTTGCCTATTCTACAGAACAGTGTCTGATAGATCCATTCCTTCCATGGTCTGGAGATCTCTTCCTGTAATTTTGATCATCTACCCAATATGATTCAATCATGTATTATTTGCTATGTTTCAGAAATATTGGCACCCTATGCGCTGAACAATGTAATAACATTTCTTACTTGACAAGATGCTTGTATGGAGGTGTTTGTGTGGAATGGTTGTAATCCTGAGCTGGACACTGTGTACATGCAACACATCCCTCCTTGCACAAGAACCCTGGATCATCATCATATGGTTCACATGGTCTGACATATCTATATAGCTAAATGTTAAATTGAAGACAGCAGACAATGGGTTTAAAACATTTGTGACAGAAATAAACAAACATGTAAAGTGAAGGGGTCAGTCATGGTGAGTGAAATCATTGGAGTAGATGCCACTCCATTGGAAGTCGAACGTCCAGAGTACTCCTCCCATTGGAAATGGAATGTGGTTCAGGATCAGTGCACAGAGTTTCTGTGTGACACCCAAAGGAGGACATTAAGGAAAAGGTTTATTGCTGGCAGTGGTGAGTGTCTTTCCATCCGCACCTCCTCGATTCTTGCATGGACGTCCCTGCTTGCAAGTGAGGAGGATCTGTTGCTACGGAGGCAGGGGTGTCTGTGAGTGGTTGTGCTTCTGGCAGGGTTTCCCTTCCTGTGGCTGCCACATATGTACTTGGGCCTGATGTAGTTACCCCAAAGGAAGGGGAAGGTTGGGTTTGAAAAGCCCTGCGCAGGATTTTATGGATGCGTCAGACTGAGCGTCACTTCCTCAAGATCTGTATGAAGCTCAACAAAGCCCACCTCCAGGCACCTTCAAATCCGTATAAGTATAGCGTTCACACTAATAAGCTCACATGGACCAAAAGGATCCACAAACTAACACACAAACCGGCAATGCCAAAATGCCAAGTGACTCTAGGAATGGTGCAATGATTATTAATAATTGTTCACCTTAGAATAATCTCAATGCGCAAATGAGCGATCCTCACAAATATCTTGCTCAGGACAATGCGCGACAATGCACTACGCACAAACTGGATGATCAACCTTACCATACAGAACACAGCCTGTTCTGGATTAGCGTGTGAGGAAAAAATGTTCTTGTTCAAGAATGCGCCCAGACAAAGTGAGCAAAAATGCCCAGGAAATCGGGAGCTTGTTTACCGCAGCCGGGGTAAAGCTGAGGCAAAGATGAGAAGTCCTTCGGGAGCCGTTGTCTGACTGAGAGAATCCCCGAACAAACAGGATGCCACAAATCAGAGCAGAAAACCAGCTCACCTTCAAGAGGAATCCGGAAAGAATAGTGGGCATTAGTTGCTGGGCGGGGCCAGTTTTATACTGTCTGCCACACCCAAGATGGTGGTTTTGCAGCTTGCGGGAAATGTAGCCTCCTAATGACTACTTCCAAAACGACAGGAGGAAATGCAGCACAATCACAACAAATAGCTCCATAATCTACCAATCATCATATATAAGCAAAGGTAGCATGCAATAACACCACATAAGCAGAGTTAGTATGCAGGTAGCATGCAATAATGCCAAGTAAGCAGAGTTAGTATGCAATAAAGCACATCGATGCAAGAATGAACAACAAGACCACCAGTTGGTTGTACAGGCTGCCTCATGAGCCGTCCCACATAATGGTTTAGCGCACAAGGGCAATAATGACATCACAGGTAACATGGTTGTGGCGGGCCCTAGATCGCGCACCCCTAGTGCTCTGACAGGATGTCCCTCAGCACCCCTGTTAGGGAGGCCATGTTGGAATCCTGGGCCTCCATTTGTTCGCACATGTCCCCATGCATGTCCCTCTGCAGCAACTTAATTTCCCGGAGTTCAGTCAATACCTGGCCCATCACCCCTTGGGACTCCTGATAGACAACCAGTACTTGGCTGTTGGTATCCTGGTTGTGAGTGGCTCCAGTGGCCTCACTCTGCCGGCCCACAGCATCCCTTGCATGGAACCTACCCCCATAAGCATGTGCTCTGGGCACAGGGTGCCCTCTCCCAATGGGTCCCAGAACCTCAGTGTCAGGAGTATTGGGTTGGACCTTAGAATCCAAGACTGGGCATCACAAGATTGTGGAAACTATGCTAGGTACTCAGGTTGTGGAACGCGTTGTTGCCTGTGATGTTGATGCAACAGGGCTGGGAGGTGTAGTTGTTGGTGCAGTGAGACTCACTGTTGCCATCTGATCAGGTGCCCAGATGTGCCAGGATCATCCTCCACATCTTCAAGTCCAGGAGTTTTGTGATCACTGAGGGCTTCATCTGGGGGTGGAGTGGTAGTCTGGTCGGTGGATGTGGTCTGCCCAGGGGATATGCCAGTTCAACCTGTTAAGTAAGAGAGTACATTGTTATTGGTTGAAATGTGCCATCTACCTCGAACGGTTTTGTGACACTGTAAAAGGAGACACTGGACATTATTAAGTTGTCATTTAGCCTATTGTGCCATGTTCACATGGTATTGAAGTACATGACATGACATGTGTGAAGTTTTCCTAGACTATTGGATTCAGGCAGTTAATAGATGTGCTGATCATTTGCAGTGTGGATGTGGGAATGAAAATGACATCTTACCGACAGTGACACAACACAGTGGAGAGACAATATGTGCATTTGACCATTTGGAAGCCTACTTGAGTGTGATACAGGCAAACACACAACCTTGTTGTATCTCTATCTGCAGTCATCATGTGTGCAGTGGTGTGTCAATGTGTTTGCTGCTGCTACCAATCTGCTGATGCAGCTTAAGGCCTTAGGAATACTTGGTGTACAAGCTTGGTAAGGTGTCAGTCCTGTCCTCAATAGTTTTATTTTGGGATAAAAGGTAAAGATGCAGCTAGTTAGGCAGATACGTCTCTGAGTTGAGCATGATCTGTATTTTGCTCACCCCCAGGTGAGTATACTTCATTTGAGAGTACCCCTTCATTCAGGTCGCTCCCTCTATTTCACACACTAGACAAATGGCATACCATTTCTGCTGCCCGATCGTGATGCGATCGGACAGCAGAAATGCCCACTAGACACCAGGGAATTTTTTTTTTGCATTGTAATTGTCGTGAGGGGAGCGGCCCCTTGGGTAAGGGCCGCTCCCCAGCGGGCCAAATTATTTTTTTCATGCAATTTCCCCTCCCCCCGGGGGCAGAACACCCTTAGACACCAGGGATACATTTTTTTTCATTATGTTTTTTTTTATGTTGGGGAGCGACCCCTTAGGCAGAGGTCGCTCCCCGGGAGACCAAATTATTTTTAGGCCATTTCTGCCCACTGTGGGCAGAAACCACTAGACACCAGGGATTTTGTATTTATCATGCTTACGCATAAGGGGATCTGCCCTTGGGCAGATCGGCCTAATATAATTAGGCAAACCCCTAGACACCAGGGATAATTTTTTTTTTGTTCATTTTTTTTTATATGTGGGGAGCAACCCCTTAGGCAAGGGTCGCGCCCCGGGGGGGGGGGGGAATTATTTTTAGGCCATATCTGCACCCGAGAGGGGGGGGGCAGAAACCACTAGACACCAGAGAATTTTTTTTTTTTTCATACTTACACGTAAGGGGAGCGGCTCTTTGGGCAAAAGACACTCCCCAGCGGGCCACATTTTTTTAATGCCATTTTTTACCCCCCTGGGGGCAGAACACCTAGACACCAGGGGTATTTTTTTTTGTTTATTATTTTTTTTTATGTGTGGGCAAGGGTCGCTCCCCTGGGGGGCAAATTGTATTTAGGCCATTTCTGCTTCTGTTGGGGGCAGATCGGCCTATTTTTGTTAGGCCAATCTGCCCACCAGGGGGGCAGAAACCACTAGACACCAGGGATTGGTGTGTGTGTGTATGTGTGTGTTTTGTTTGGGGGCAGCCCTTTGGGCAAGGTTCGCTCCCCATGGGGGCACATTACTGTTAGCATCAGCCTATTTTTGGAAGGTCCATCTGCTCCCAGGGGGTAGAAACCCCACCAAAGACCAGTAAAGATTTTGTTTTCCAAATAAGAGGGTGGGGGTATGGCCATACCCCCACCCCAAATAAATGGGTCCAGTGGGCAGATTGGGCAATTACCCCAGATCCACACCCTGGGGGGGCAGAAACTCTACCAGATGCCAGGGAATAAAAAAAAAATACTAGGGTGGTGGCTACCAACAAGTATGGGCCTGGTTGTGCCCCACCCCAACTGAAGGAGGTAACAGTCTTTCAGCTCTCCCCCCACACACTAAACATCTTATCCTATAGCAAGCAAGAGGACATTTGATTATTTGGGGTTTTGGTTTTACATTTGGGCCATGAGAGCTTGGCTAACTCTCAGTATCGTCCCACTTGGAATGGTGAGGGCTGCACTTTTTGGGCTTTGAGATGCTGCCATGTAGTAAAATCCACAAGACCTAGACACATCTAAAATCTAAACATCTGGTTGATTCCAGGGTGGTGTGCTTCAAATGCAGGCCGCACCATTTTCTTACCCACAATGCCCTGCAAACCTCCAACTTTGCTGGAAATCACACATTTTTCACACATTTTTGTGATGGAACCTTCCAGAATCTGCAGGAATCCACAAAATTCCTACCACTCAACATTTTCTCATCTATACCAATAAAAATTCTGCTGCACTTGTCAGCCCAAAAATGTGTTTTTTTTCAAACTGCCCTTTTGGACCCGCTTTGGTTCTCCCTCAATTTCGACATGTTTTTGGCTCTTCTCTGTCACAGGCAATTGGCCCTCCTTTACAAGTGAGGTATCATTTTTAATGGGAAACTGAGGGGAACGTTGGGTGGTAGGAAATTTGTCCTGGTGCAGTGATCCCACACAGAAGTGTGGGAAAAATGTGGTTTTTTTTTTGCGAAATTTGAGGTTTGCTGAGGATTCAGGGTAAGAAAACATTGGGGGATCCACGCAAGTCACACCTCCCTGGACTCCATCGGGTGTCTAGTTTTCAGAAATGTCTGGGTTTGGTAGGTTTCCCTAGATGGCTGCTGAGCCCATGACCAAAAACGCAGGTGCCCCCCCCACAAAAACAGGTAGTTTTGTATTTGATAATTTTGATGTGTTGAGATAGTGTTTTGGGGCAGTTCCTGTCACAGGCGCTAGGCCTACCCACACAAGTGAGGTACCATTTTTATCGGGAGACTTGGGGGAACGCTGGGTGGAAGGAAATTTGTGGCTCCTCTCAGATTCCAGAACTTTCTGTCACAGAAATGTGAGAAAATAGTGTTTTTTGGCCACATTTTGAGGTTTGCAAAGGATTCTGGGTAACAGAACCTGGTGAGAGCCCCACAAGTCACCCCATCTTGGATTCCACTAGGTGGCTAGTTTTGAAAAATGCGCTGGTTTGGTAGGTTTCCCTAGGTGCTGGCTGAGCTAGAGGCCAAAATCTACAGCTAGCCACTTTGCAAAAAACACGTCAGATTTCAATGTAAAAATGTGATGCGTTCATGTTGCGTTTCCTGTTGCGAGCAGTAGGCCTACCCACTCAAGTGAGGTACCATTTTTATTGGGAGACTTGGGGGAACACAGAATAGCAAAATAAGTGTTATTGCCCCTTGTCTTTCACTACATGTTTTCCTTCCAAATGTAAGACAATGTGTAAAAAAGACGTCTATTTGAGAAATGCCTTGTAAGTCACATGCTAGTATGGCCACCCCGGAATTCAGAGATGTGCAAATAACCACTGCTTCTCAACACCTTATCTTGTGACCATTTTGGAAATACAAAGGTTTTCTTAATACCTATTTTTCACTCTTTATATTTCAGCAAATGAATTGCTGTATACCCGGTATAGAATGAAAACCCATTGCAAGGTGCATCTCATTTATTGGCTCTGGGTACCTAGGGTTCTTGATAAACCTACAAGCCCTATATATCTCTGCAACCATAAAAGCCCACCAGACGCAACGGTATATTGCTTTCAAAAATCTGACATCACAGGAAAAAGTTATAGAGTAAAACATGAAGAAAAATGGCTGGGTTTTTTCGCCTCAATGTCAATATTTTTTCATTTCGGCTGTTATTTTCTGTATGAAACCCTTGTAGGATATACACAAATTACCCCTTGCTGAATTCAGAATTTTGTCTAATTTTCATAAATGTTTAGCTTTCTGGGATCCAGCATTGGTTTCACACCCATTTCTGTCACTAACTGGATGGAGGCTGAAAGCCAGTAAAAATGGGGTATGTCCAAGTAAAATGCCAAAATTGTGTTGAAATATGTGATTTTCTGATTCAACTCTGCCTGTTCCTGAAAGCTGGTGATTTTAGCACCACAAACGCTTTGTTGTTGCCATTTTCAGGAGAAAAAAAAACACAAGCCTTCTTCTGCAGCCCTTTTTTCCCATTTTTTTGTTGAAAAAAACGAAATTTTCGCAGTATTTTGGCTGATTTCTTGGTCTCCTTCAGGGGAGCCCACAAAGTACGGGTACTGCTAGAATCCCTAGGATGTTGGAAAAAAAGGACGCAAATTTGGCATGGGGAGCTTATGTGGACAAAAAGTTATGAGGGCCTAAGCAAACTGCCCCAAACAGCCAAAAAAAGTCTTGGCACCTGAGGGGGAAAAGGCCTGGCAGTGAAGGGATTAAAGGACATGGATGTGTATGTGTATTGTTTCATAACTATACTCCTTGTTTTATTCCAACAGTTATTACACTGTGCCGCATCCCGGTCATTGTACTTTGTGTGTACGAACCATCCACAATTCTCTTGCACATGATGTGTGCCTCTCCATTTTGCTTGCCAATACGGCAAATCTTCTTGCACATTATGTGCATTGTGACCTCTATTCGGTTAACATTTTGTCTTCGAATGTGAAAATTCCAGTTACTCATTTCCACTTATGTATTTTGCCTGGAGCGAACAGTGGTGGTTGAGATTAATGCCTTCCTTTGTTGCGCATTGTCTTCCCCGACATGTACAAGCTCTCAACAGTTGATTTGCAGTGTTGACTTTGTTGCTGGGCTAGTGTTTAAGAGATTACAGAGTATATTTCTAAATACTGATCTTATTTTGTCCATGGTTTTGAGTTGCAGTTCATTTAATCTTCTGATGACCCTCTTTTGAATGGGAACTTGTTTACATTATTCACGCAGTGCACACATGTGTCTTCATTTAATTTTCAGCTGAGGTTTGGCCCTGCTGCTTGGCGAGCTTCAAGAAAGGTTTTGCCAAATTCATTTCCAATATAGTTTTGTAACGTCTTCCGTGACTTCAGCATATGACATATCAGTTTCACCAATTCCTAAACTTCTTTTACTAAATAAATGATATTATATTTTAAGTCTGAAATATTAGTGCTGCTGAACACCTGCTGTTACCTTTCGCTATCCTCGCAGGCTGATGAAGAGGGTACAATTTATCACGCAGGAATCTGCTAATGTGTCTAAAGCTTCCCATGTCCTCAAATATGCTGCCTGATGCCTCTATGTACCTGGTTAGTGGTGCTCTGATACCTGATCGATATTTGTTGCATTCAATAATTATGCTACCCTGGGGATTGTTGTTTTTTGGATGAAATTATTTACTCCAAATGTCAGTTTCACCCATAGAAATGAGGCATAACATGGAGATTTTGGTACTTAATCGCCCAAAATCTGCATGCATTCGTATTTTAGGGAACGTTTACCCCAGTAAATATCGACAGGCTTGATACTCATGTTTGGCTACAGCACAACAAGCATATTGTTACATTTTAGCGAACACGTTGATTTTTTATGTGGAACTTCTTGAAGGTAGCTGTACCATTGTATTATGATTTTATTAAAGGTGCGACCATGACACATTTAGAGACAGCTTAGATATAATAGATCAAGAGGTCAGTAATTTTTTAAACATTGACATCAATGACAGGGGATATTCTTTAGTGAGCTTCAAGAAGATGCTCTGGTACGCTTACATAGCGTCTACATAGTACAATGTCAGGGCATCAACTTTGTGCTACACTGACTTTATTTGCAGCATCTGATCTCCTAAACAGATATCATTAAGCAGTATGATACGAAATGTCCACACATCCTGATCAGTACTTTTGACCTTCTATTAATGCTATCCCTCACCTGCCTCCGTCAGTGCAACTTGACTGCAAAGGACATTTTGCCATCCCATTTAACTTCTAGATGAAGAGACTAACTGGCACTGCCACTCAAAAGCACACAACAAACAGTCTTTTTATTTTAAAGAGTTCCCTGTGGACTTACTAAAGCAAGACTCACCCTCTACTCCACCACTCATCCCACAACCAATTTAAAGACATTGCATGATTCACTCAGTAAGACCTCCAAAGTCAATGTTGATACGTATGCTGCAATGGAAATCTGAGCCATGAAAATTAAAACAATGTGCTTCCTGGTAAACCCAGAAACGTTCTGACAGTAAATGCTCAACCAACAAGCAAAGTAACAAAAAAGTCACAGATCAGCATTCAGAATGGATCACAAATAAAATATTGATACATTAAGGGCCTCATTATGAGTTTGGTGGTCCTGTGACAGCCATGTTGGTGGTGGTGGTAGGACCGCCAACAGGCCTGCGGAGAAGACAGCTAAATTATGAGTTTAGCAGTGGTGCACACAAAAAACCTCCAAAGCACCGCCGGCACTGCTAGGTAGGACAGACTGCCGTGGTCAATTGGAGGCACCAACAGTTCAGCAGAGACCATGTTTCCACCGGACCGATAATGAGGTTGAACAACACCAACATAACTGCCACTGTCGAACCACCACGGAACACCTGGCGGAAACAAACAGTATAAAAGCAGACACTCACCTCCAGGAAGCTATACTCATCCGGAGCCGCCATGGTACCACAACTAGATGTCATCCCGCTGCTCCTGCTCACAGAAAGTCAATGGACTCATCACTGATGACGACAACAGCAAACGTAAGTACACACACTCACCTAGTACATTTATAATTTGTTACATTTTGTACAGGTACATAACATACCATAGTGAGGGGGGTGCGAGGGCTGCACTAACACATAACAGTACAGTGACACACACACACTCACATACTGCATCAAAGACACCCACAAATACACAGCACGCATACTGCAGCCAGCATGCACACACCACACATCAATAACACACTTTTATGCATGGCAAAACAGCACAGGCCCAGCCTCACAGACTCCCATACAACATATGGACTCGTAACAACAACACTACAACCTCACAAATATAAAAACATGTCACAGACTCACAACCAACACTGGCCAGTGACTCGGCACACATACAACACCATGAACAACCAACTATGATGGAACACACACAATTACACCATCATACAACCTAGCAATCGACACACACATCAGACACACACAAAGCACATCAAACCTATTATGCCATGCACAATACATGCAGAGTCAAACAGTCAAAACACACAAAGCGACACAGCACAACAATAAACACATACCAACACAAGCAGAACCCAATACCATGCAAACGATTGTGGGATGTGAAGGGGTCTGTTTTATAGTGCAGTTTGTAGGTGTGCCAGGTGTGTGTATGTGTGTCAGGTGTGTGGAATTCAAACTATCCAATGTGGTCCTGTGTACTACTGTGGAGACCACCACGGTTCGCACCACCATTGGTTTTCCACCATGGAAACACTGCTATTGTGATTTATGAGTAGTAATAGCTTTGGTGGATTTTAGATGAGCTGGCAGTGCTGGTGGTTGGACCGCCTCTTCCCAGTCCTACAGAGTCCTGGCGGTGTTGTTTTTTTAGCTGGCTTTTGGCGGTCCTGCCAGTGTAACTGGTAATAGGGCAGTCTGTATATCCGCCACCATGGTGGTCTTTTTGCACCTGGCACAATGGCGTTCTGGCTGTCAGACTGCCAAACTCGTAGTGAGGCCCTAAATATTGAAACACACAAATATTGGAAATTAGATATCGATAATATAAATATTGTACACCTAACTATAAAAGTCACAAATATCGAGTACACAAATATTGTTGTACAAAATGCCAATTTTTACATATATTGATAGCAAAAGTATTAGAAACAAAAATATCATTGCCTATAAACATATTATATATCTAAAATATTGATTCAAACAATATCGACCACAATAGTATCACCTTCATAACTAAATATTAATTACTAAAACATAAAAAACTGTTTTAACGTAAAACAATTACTTGAAATTATCCCAAACCTTCTTACACGGATATTTAACTAAATAAATATATATTACAACAACCAAATATTAAACAGGTGCCTCAAAACAAATATACACCTAAAATACATACAATAAAAACATGATACATTTACCATAAACAATTAAGCTCAACCTCAAATATTAATTAATTTATATAAACAAATACATGTATATCTAGAATAAATAAAATATATATTATACCTCAGAAATAAAGTCTACATGAGCTTTTACGATAGAAAGACTCAACTGATAAAAAATCAAAGTACCCTAAACCAACCAATACATTAAAAGTATAAACAACTTTAACCAATAAAATTGAACAAACAATTAAACCAACAATATAAAAGGCACACTAATTTAAACAATGAAATACTTCAAAAAAGACTAACGCTGCCAGACAAGAAATATCTGCTGAATTCTCTCAGCAAATGATTAAGAAAGAAAAATATTCATTTCATCACCTATATAATCAAGTAAGTAATACTTATATTTAAACTAACAAATTAATATTAAACACACTATATAACTTTTACAGAGACTACCTGAAAGAAAGAAAAAAAAAACTTCCAAAAACAACAAACTGCCAGAAAATATCAACTATAACAAACCAGTAAAAGGATTTAACAAAGTAAGTATACTTAAAACAATAGATTATAAACTCACCCAAAAAGCGAACAGAAATAAGCCTTACACCCTAAACCTCTGCACACTATAAACAAAATACAATTTAAAATTAAACTAACTTGTTTTCTCTTTGAAAATAAAATAAAGGTCCTGCTCCACATTTGGACAAGGTCAATGGAAAAGCTACAAAACCGTGCAAAACATCTCAACAAAACAGACAAGTAAGTAAACAAAATACAAGTATTTATATTTTTAACATATCAGTAACAAACGTGCAGAACTTAAAATATAAATATATGTATACTATTAAACTACTTACAGATACAATGACAAAAGCCGCAACATATATCACTTCACTGAACGGAAAATAGATATTAAACCACATGGGCTACACCTACAGCCAAGAAAGTGCATCAGCAGAAACTAAGAACTAGAAATGTATTAAACAGTATTGAAATACATGTTAATGGAGGGCAACTACAAAAGATAAAGTTGTAATTCATGTAAAAGAGCACAACCACCCCCACATGTGACAGAAATAGAAGTTAGCGAAATCTTGCAAGATAGACGAGAGGCAAGCACTAACTAGTTCCAAGGAATCCACAAACAGAATCCTGTAAGATATACTACCCAAAGTCCCCAAACATATAACAGGCCAGCTACCAACCTATAATCAATTTAAAACATTTAATTGCACAAACTGAAAATTCACCAGTGATAACTCACCATGACATACACATACTTGATTATTTATCAATAACACTTAGGCCCTCATTGCAAGTTTGTCAGTCTTTCAGCAAGACCGCTGCGGTTGCGGGTGCCAAAAGACCACTAGTGTTGGCGGTATCCTGCATGCCGTATTAGGAGTCCACAAAGCAATACGCCCAAAAACTGCCACAAATCTGACACCACCAGGACGATCGAGGGTGGGATAGAGGTGGTCCCACCACCACACTGAACAAATACCGCCCTCCATATTACGACCCACAAATCAGCACAGCGGTCACTGCATCCCGGAAAACCACTGGCAGTGTGAACCACCACGGCCAAAAACAAACCTTTACTAGAACACAGCACCACATTGGACAAATGGAATGCCCTGCACCTGACACACATACACACATTAGACACACCAAAACATACCACTATAAAGCACTCTCCACACAACCCACAACCATTTGCAACCAAAAGAAATACACCGACAGTGAGGACCACACAAACCAGAGACATTGCACAAGTACACCATACTCACAATCACACACAACACACAGCACACAACTGCACCGTTGACACAATACACACATCGTCACAGCACACAAACATACACAAGCAAGCACCCCTCACACCACCAAGCACCCTACCCTGCACCCTTGCACACTACACACACCTCCACTCACAACACAACCACCATGCGCTGTCAGAAACACCCACGCTTCACAGACAATGAGTTGAGGGTCATGGTTGATGAAATAGTCAGAGTAGAGCCACAATTGCTAAGAGCACAGGTGCAGCAAACATCCATAGCCAGAAAATTGATTTATGGCAGAGAATCGTCGACAAGGTCAACTCAGTTGGTAACCATCCATGCACAAGGGAGGACATCCGGAAGAGGTGGAACGACCTATGGGAGAAGGTGCATTCCATGGCGTCCAGGCAGCAAATTGCTGTGATGAAGATTAGCGGATGGCCCCCACCTCCTCCCAAAGAGTTCACATTGTGGGAGGAGAAGGTCTTTGACATCCTGCATCCTGAGGGCCTGACTGGAATACTTGGATGACTGGACACAGATAATGTACCCACATGCCCCTAGCACTAATTCGGCCCACCAGCATCCTACATCACCACCCTATCACTCCCCAAGTCACGCTATTACCCACTACACCTCCCACACCATCACCTAGAGCCCCTTCTCTGCATGCCACCCCACCACCCAGCCATAATGGCCAGACAGTCCCTGGCCACTGCACAGATAGCACTGCCATACACCATCACTACAACTCCCACAATGCACCTGCGCATCCACATGAAAAGCAGATCTGTCCACGTAACAGTGCAACACCTGCATGTACAACTATCTCACCTGCAAAACCAACAGGAAGCTACGACTGAGGACCTATTGTAGGAAGCTGGCTCTGTATACACTATAAATCAAAATGAGATATAGTGTGCGCAGAGTCCAGGGGTTCCCCAAGAGGCTTGACAGAGGGAATAATAGATAATACTAATGCTCTATTTGTGGTAGTGTGGTCGAGCATTAGGCTCATCAGAGGGTAGGGTTGAGCATTTTTTGTACACACACAAGCAATAGAAGTAACACACAAAAAATGACTTCACTCCAGACCAATAGGTTTTTACATAGAAAACTATATTTTTGTTACTTTATTACTAGAACCACAAGACTCAGTTCAGAAGTAAATACTGTTGCAGGTAAGTACTTAGCATAGACATCATTGTAACATTGTTTCAATTTAGTCAAGTAAAAGAAAACAGAGAATATCTATTTTAAAAGTGGACACAGTGCATTTTCAGAACAGTTCCTGGGAGAAGAAAATAAAGTACAGTTTTAGAGGTAAGTACATGACTTACAGTTCCAGTCTCCGGGTTATAGGTAGTCTACCGCTGCGGGTTAGTCAACCCCAAATACCCACAGCCAGCAACACGGGGCCGGCCGGGTGCAGAGGTCAAAATTGAGCAATTTTAACATGGGCTCCTGTGAATACAGGGGGTACTCGGAATTTGGTCTGCCACCAGGTAAGTACCCACGGCTCGGAGGACAGACCAGGAGGGATTAGAGGAACACTGGAGGGGCCCCACATAGGCACCAATCCCACACCCTCAGTAGCACTGGGGAGGCTGGGTGCAGGGTGCAAACAGGGCGTTGGGCTTCCAATGAAACTCTAAGAAGGGACCCCGGGGTCACTACGGTTCTGCAGGAGAGGTCCGGAGGGGTGTTGTGGGCACACCACTGATCGGGCAGGGAAGAGGGCTGCCTGTTGACCGTCGCTGCACCGGGTGTCGATTTCTCCAAGGCCTGGGGGCTGCGGTGCCCGGGGTCCTTTGGCATCGGTTATTTCGTCCAGGGCAGTCGCGGTCGGGGGAGTCCTCGGGATTCCCTCTGCAGGTGTCGTCGTGGAGGGGTGGAGAGGTCAACTCAGGGCAGGCACTTGGTCACCATTGCTTGGGGGTCCTCTCTGGTTGGTTGGCCACCTGGACTTAGGGCTTGGGCGTAGGATGCAGAGTGGTTAGGACTCACACTTCTGGAGTGAGGTGGGAGTCCTTCAGAAGAGGTTTCTTCTTCTGTTCTTCTTTGGACAGGGTCACTGTCCATGGGAGTTCTTGATTCTCTGTGATACAAGCAGTCCTCTGGAGGTTTTTCAGAGGTCGATGGACTTGCAAAACGCGTCGCTTTTCTTCTGCAGGTTCTTTGAAGCAGGAGACAGACCGGTAGGGCTGGGCCAAGTCAGTTCTTGTCTTCTTCTCTTCTCTGCGGGGTTTACAGCTCAGCAGTCCTTCTTCTTTCTTGAAGTCATCGGCAATCTGATGATGTGGGTTCAGGGTTGCCCCTAAATACTAAATTTAGGGGTGTGTTGGGGTCAGGGGGAAGTAGCCAATGGCTGCTGTCCCTGAGGGTGGCTGCACCCTCCTTGTGCCCACTCCCTCTGGGGAGGGGGGCACATCCCTATCCCTATTTGTCCCAATAGTCCAAAGCAAGATGGAGGATTTCTCAAGGAGGGGGTCACTTCAGCTCTGGACACCTTAGGGGTGGTCCTGGCTGAGGGGGGTGATTCATCCTTGCTTTTCTCTTTATCCCTCTGGACTTGCTGCCAAAAGTGGGTGCTCGTCCAGGGGGCGGGCATCTCAACTGGCTGGAGTGCCCTGGGGACATTTTAAGACCAGGCCTGAGCCTTTGAGGCTTACCGGCAGGTGTTACAGTTCCTGCAGGGGGAGGTGTGAAGCACCTCCACCAGTGCAGGCTTTGTTTCTGGCCCCAGAGAGCATAAAGGCTCTCAACCCAGGGGGTCAGAAACTTGTTTCTCAGTGGCAGGCTGGCACAGACCAGTCAGTGTTGCACTGAAAGATTGGGTAAAATACAGGGGGCATCTCTAAGATTCCCTCTGTGTGCATGTTTTAATACATCCAACACTGGCATCAGTGTGGGTATATTATTCTGAGAAGTTTGATACCAAACTTCCCAGTATTCAGTGTAGCCATTATGGAACTGTGGAGTTCGTTTTGACAAACTTCCAGACAATATACTCAATATGGCCACACTGTACTTATAATGTCTAAAAATGGACTTAGACACTGTAGGGGCATATTGCTCATGCAGCTATACCCTCACCTGTGATATAGTGCACCCTGCATTAGGGCTTTAAGGCCTGCTAGAGGGGTGACTTACCAAAGCCACAGGCAGTGTTTTGTGTGCATGACACCCTGAGGGGGATGCCATGTCGACTTTGCCTTTTTCTCCCCACCAACACACACAATCTATAATGGCAGTGTGCATGTGTTAGGTGAGGGGTCCCTTAGGGTGGCACAACACATCCTGCAGCCCTTAGGGACCTTCCCTGGTCACAGGGCCCTTGGTACCACTGGTAGCTTTTGCAAGGGACTTATCTGTGTGCCAGGGGTGTGCCAATTGTGGAAACAATGGTACATTTTTAGTGAAAGAAAGGTGGGGCCTGGTTAGCAGGGTCCCAGCACACTCTCAGTCAAGTCAGCATCAATAACAGGCAAAAGGTTGGGGGGCTAACTGCAACAAAGAGCCATTTTTCTACACCTATACATGGCAATGACAAAAATACAATCCTGATACAGCAACCCTCAATGGAACATGCTACCCATATCACTGTACATTCACTACAAACAATGTCTGTAGTGCTGCATCTGTCATTGCCATAACTGGGAATCAAGTTAAGCCACTGCATGCATCAGACACAAAGGCCAACATTCACATCTCCACCAGGTCATACTCTCCCACTTAATTTGCAGGTAACCCTGCCACTGCCACAATCGAGAGGATGTCAGAGACAGACAGCCCTCCCCAGGATGATGGATGACGATAACCCCACAGGATGTCTGGACATAGACAACTTACCTGGCCCATCTGGGACACCTGGTCAGTCCAACACTCCCAGCCTCACCCTGCCCACATCCAACCCCCCATCCTTTGGCATCTACATCTCAGCCAAACCCTGCTTCCCAAACCTGTGCCTCAAGGACTGGTCAATCAGTAGTGTGTCCCACAGTACAGGGACCTAAGTCGGCCCCTCACACCCAAGACAATGATGGTCCTGGGGTAACTGGGAGTGGGCAAAGTGTGCCATGGGCACAAGCACAGGGGGTCAGGGGCCTTAGGAGTGCCTCTGTGGGCCAGGGGATTAGGCCCCCAAGGGACTCGACTGACCAGGAAACCATCTTCCAAGTCCTGGGAGTATACCAGCAATCCCTGGGCAAGATGGGCCAAATACTCAACATACTGGAGGAAAACCAAAGGCTGCAGAGGCAATTCTACCAGGAGGCCATTCAGCAGTGGCAGGCCCACAATGCCACCATAGCCTTCATTACAGGGGTGCTCAAGGAGCTAACTTGCATCCTGTGTGCAACCTCCACCCACCAGCAGGCTTCATCCACTAGCCAGATACCAACTGAACCATCAACATCAGCCTCCACTCATGGAATGGAGGCCCTGCCAGAGAAACCGCAGGCCACTGGCACTGCACCCTCTGCAGCTGAGGACCCCCCCCCCGGAAACATGAGTTAACCCATTAGCGGTTCAATGTCATTACTCTATTTTCACATGACCCTTGGATACTGGACCTGTACTAGCTACAGTTAGGCCGACCTACTCTGATGTTTACTCCAACCATGACCGCACTCGTCAACTCTTCCACTTTGTGCACAATAAACACCATGGGATGCAGGAACTGTCTTTATTCTCACATGTACGAATGTCAATCCTAGTGAAATGTAATGTGTGGTAATTGCCCTTCACGAAAAGCATGTCACATGGACAGCTGAGGGTGCAACTCCCTGCAGGTGACACCCTGCACCAGACAAGGTCCAAATTCCAGTTGCAAGGGAGTCACTAGCCCGCCACACACAGGAGGTGATCCACAAATCCAACCTACAAATAGACCAAGACAGGGACTCTCATCAGGATAGTATGCATGGTGGAAGCCACAGCACACATGATGTCAGCACACAACCCATTGTTGTCATGCACAGTGTGGATTTGCAACTACACAGGGAACAACAATAGGCAATGTCACGCCCACAAGATTAGGAATCACATGACGATTACGCAGTAGATCACAGCGGACATGGTCAAATTACTATACTTACAACTGTTAGGAAAGGACAATGTCCATGAATACCATAGCAAATAGTTTTGTGAGGGTGTGAGACACACTACACAATCTTCATTTGTGAAAGGGTCTACACAGGACCTGGCAAGACAAATGACACACCACGTACCTGTAAATAGGAATTACACAACCTACCGATCTGCATTCACCACACATCAGTGAGATTTCATCAGTAACACAGCTCCTGATAGGCTATCTGTCTCCCACCACAAGTCACGCCGAGGAATAGGTACACTGAACACCTCTAATGATGTACCAGACCCTAAGCAGCACTGTCATGATGCATGTTGTAAATAATACACCTGACAATACACAAACAACATACCTGTATGTTACTGGAAGCAATGAGTGATCAGATCAATCTTAGATTCAGCTGCACCATCCTCATCAGCCTCCTCATCACTTCCCATGTCCCCAGCATCAGCCACTGGTCCAGCTGCCTCCTCCTCATTAGCCAGTAATGGAGTCTGTTGTCTCAGGGCCAGATTGGGTAGCATGCAGCAGACAACGATGATATGGCATACCTTTAGGGTACTGTAGAGGAGAGCACCTCCAAAGATGTGGAGGCACCTGAATCTGGCCTTCAGGAGCCCACATGTTCTTTCAATGACACACCTCATCGTGCCGTGGGCCTCATTGAAACGGTGCTCCCCATCCGTAGTCGGGCACCTCACTGGTGCCAGCAGCCAGGGAATGTTAGGATAGCCCGAGTCACCTGTGTGCACAAAGGTAGGACCTGTCACAATACTGGTAGAGGCACAGGGCTGAATGGGATGACAGTTGACAGTACAGTCACCCACATCCTATTGCAAACTTACAAATGAGCCACGCTCTTTTTCTCTGTAGTTGTGCCATCATGTGTGGGACATTGCTGTTCCTCAGAATGAAGGAGTCATGCACAGATCCTGGATACTTGTCCGTCACTTGGAAGATGTACTGGTCCGCAAGACACACCACCTGTACATTGATGGAGTACTAGTTTTTCCTGTTCCTATAGACTTGTTCATTTGCCCTGGGAGACATCAAAGCAATGTGGGTGCCATTTATGGCCCCAATCACGTGAGGGATGCATCTAATATGATAGACGTCACCCTTTACAGTAGGCAAATCCACATGTTGTGGGAGCCTGATGTAGCTGTCCATGTGTTTCAGTAAAGCAGACAGTACATCTGTCAACACAAGACTGAACATGGGCTGTGACATCCCTGCTGCCAAACCAACTGTATTGTGGAAAAAGCCAAAGGAAATGAAGTGTAGCACAGACAAGACATGTACTGTGGGAGTGATTGCATGGGAATTACATATAGCTGGCAATAGATACGGCTCCAACTGGGTACATAGTTCCATTCTGGTGTTACGATTCAGACAATACGTCTGGATGATATGCAGCTCCTCCAGGGTTGACAGGTCCACTAGGAGGCAGTACACTGGTACATGTCTCCTTCTCCCCAGTACCGGGTATCAAGGATAGAGAAGGCAGAATGTACAACTTGATGACCACTCAACACATGCTAGATAACAAGACCCTTGTTGCACACAACATACACTTGTGACAGGCCCCAATAGTCGCCACATACCATAATGGCCATATACAGGGGCCATGTAGACCAACCTAGCTGTCGGTTACAGGGCCTGGACAACAGCGTGTCACACAGATCACATATCCAATGGTCCATGTAAAAGTTGCATATTCGTCCAGCACATCCCACATATGTACAAATGCCACTGCATCATATGTTTATACCACCTGTGAGATACCAAGCCGCTGGTCATGCCCTGGATTTGAGACCCGTCCATCCTACACCACTGTGGCATGATTATCATATTTATAGGCACAGCCATAATGGCTGAACATAGGGCTACAGTGCATTTGGTACATAAGACTAGCATGACGCACTTATTACCTTACACATCATCATATGTGCCTAAGATGGCAGCTGCCTGTCCTGCGTGCACTGGACAGGTAAAAGTGAGCTAATTCTGCAAACATATTTCGCCATGGCGGTAGGAGGTCTCAACCACCATCCAACTCCTCATTGGATCACATTGCTGCCTATGGGGGACTAGGGCCAATGATGATCACCACCGGCGTTGATGGTCATGTAAGCGGCAGCTGTAACTGCCATTTCCTGCCGCCTAGCTCACTTGACTCCTGACACTCGTACAAGCAATACCTCCACTACATGAGCTGCTGTGTACTGTCTCTGGGAGACACCATGCCACGTCCTGCAGGAGAAAAGGCCCTAGCCTTCACCCAGGAGGAGCTGGAGAAGCTTGTAGACGGGGTCCTACCCCTGTATGAACAGCTGTGTGGGGCACCAGAGGAGCAGGTGAGCCCAATTTCGTAGGCCTGTGTGATAGGGGTGTGTGAGGCTGTAAGGCATTTCCACACTGCACAGGTGTCAGAATTTGGAAGAAACCCCATTCTGTTAAGCCTTGGCGCGGTTGGCGCGGTCTCAATCCGCTTTCCAACCGTCTTCTGTGCGGCAAGATTCATCTGCCTGGAGGCAGTGCCAAATGGTGGCTTCATTGCCCCCATTCAACACACATTGTATCACTGGGACTTCATGTCCCAGCAACCTTCAGGAGCAGCCATCTTTAGGGTGTGGCTTCTCTATAAAAGCCAGCCACACCCAAGTTCCAGTGCTCACTATTTTGGAAACCAGTCTTCGAGCGGTTGGTCCCTGGAATCTTCCAATCCTAGAAATCTGAAACAAGCGAGTGGTCGTACTCGCTCCCGGTAAGCTCATTCCGACTGGGTTTTTCCCCCGTAAGTGCTTATTTAAACAACAACTTTGGCCGCAGTGTTTCATATTTAGATTCAGTAGAAATCAAACGTTCGCACGCTTCTGAGTTCTGAAAGTTTATTCCCTAGTGATGCTTATATGAATGCAACTGCTACTTTGTTTCTTTGAACAAACCAGCTGAGTCGCGCAATTGTTTGTGTATTTAACAACAGTAGCGTGTTCCGAAGGATTCTTTTGATACTGTGTAACATTCTGACAATCTTGCTGAGGAGGTCACGGACAGAACATTGATGTTTTAATGATAAAAAGATTGTATGTGATATTATATGTTTACTGGTGAACATTTAATTATG
This sequence comes from Pleurodeles waltl, assembly GCF_031143425.1. NCBI lineage: Eukaryota > Metazoa > Chordata > Amphibia > Caudata > Salamandridae > Pleurodeles > Pleurodeles waltl. Next base: position 641,034,898 of record NC_090436.1, on the reverse strand, counting down.
AAAGTGAATTCTCATTGAGTCATATCTTGAGCTCCTGGCATATGCTCGTTTTTGATGAACATTTTATTTATGAATGCATATTATCATTGAATCACATCTTGAGCTCCTGGCATACGCTCGTTTGTTTTGGCGAACTTGAATATTGAAGGGTTGCTTCTCATTGAGTTATAATTTGAGCAACTGGCATATGCTCTCTGATTTTGGTTTTTGGTCTGGAGTGCCAATCTTGTGAATTTTGCGTCACTTTGAGAATATTCCTTAGAAAGAAAGAATGCAATACACAATACCAGGACATGCTTGATTAATGATTAATGTTCTTGATGTTTTTCCTGTCTCTAACCTTTTTCCTTTTCAGATCTCCCTCCAAGCTGTTCCTACCCTAATCACCCTTCCCCCTGCTTGGCCTCTCCAACTATCAGTGTTATTTAAAACCACTAAGTTGGTGTTGCCTGGAGGTGGGCCTCTAATCAGCAACGCACAGATCCCGAGGAATTGGGCCCTGACAACAGGGAGTGGATGCATGCAGGGGCCATGTATTACATGTGCTAGTGACGTGAAGACACATTTGTATGGGCCTGTGATGTGTATGATGTGAGTAGTCCACTGAAGCTGATGTGCTGCCCCTCTTCATGACCTTTTCCTTCTGACTGTGTCACCCATGCAGGTCAGTGCCCATCATAAGAAGGGGATATGGCGTGCCATCACCAAGCAAGTGCGGACCCTAAGGGTCCATAGCCGGCGGAATACCCACTGCAGAAATCGGTGGCAGGACCGAGAAGCTGGGCTTGGAAGACCGCAGGGACCCAGCTGGGGACGTCATCCCAATGAGGGAGGGGTGCCCGTCAGATCTTGACCCCCCTCTAATGGCCTGCATTTTGGGCGTGGCCTACCCAGAGGTAGATGGGTTGTTGAGGGCAGCACAGCAGCCATAAGGGGGTGGGTCACGCTCCCACCTCCCACATGATAGGCCTTGTTTGGGATAGGGTGGGTTACATGTGGGCAGATGTGCATGTGATCAGTGGTCGAAGGACATACACAATGGGTATCAGTCACCTTGCCATGCTCTAAATCAGTCATATGTGGCTATACACTGCTGTCAGTGTATATCCAATGGACAATTTTGATGTTAGGGTGAGGGTGGGCACCAGACACATTGTGTCAGATCAGCTTCTTCCACCTGCACAAATGTATCTGAGACGTAAGTGCTATCACATCAGTATGTGTCTCCCACTATGACAGGGGATATCTTTATCTTGCAGAGCAGCTGCCATAGACTGATTGTGGGGGTCAACATGGATGGCCTAAATGGGACAGTATGCAGTAAATTACGCCTTGTCATGCTGACATATATTTCTCTAAGTGTGTAGGGTATGTGTAGGGAAACAACCATGGAATTGTGTTACATGTGTCTCTCTGTGTGCAAATAACACAGCAAAATCTGTAGCAGCTATCCTTTTGCGGTCTAGCCCATTGGTTCCCAACCTTTTCACTTCTGTGGACCCCCACTTTATCAATCCTGGAACCTGGGGACCCCCACTGAATCATTATTGGAATACGAGGACCCCCAAATGAGTCATTACTGAAAGCTGGGAACCTAATCTGCTAATATTATAAAATTTTCTAAGCAGTCGCGGACCCCCTGAGGAGGTTTTGCAGACCCCCAGGGGTCCCTGGACCACAGGTTGGATGCTACTGGTCTAGCCTTTCCAACTATGCTATAGTAGTAGATGTGGTAAGTCCCCTGAGAGGTCCCTGGAGACTTATTCTATTGTTTAAATGTCATGCATGACATCGCACTGGCAATCATAATGTTGCTATGAAGTGTTTCAGCCTTACCAATACATTAAGTTAAGATGTTCTCACAATAGCTGGATTATATACATAGAATCTTGCAATTCCCAATGTGTATTTACTTAAATAAATGTACTGTCATTGTAATGATATGGCATGCTATTTGGTAATTGGTGAGCTGTACATTTTGATCTCTGTTAATGGTTGGTACGTTTTGATCATTTTCCACCCTATTTTTCTCTCTCTCCCTCCCTCTTTTCCTTTGTCTTTGTGTGCATCAGCATCATCAGACGAAGGAGAAGGGGCACGGGCAAGTGCGGAAGCAGCAGCCCATGGGAACCAGGAGGCTGACACCAGCAAAGCCGAAGGGACCAGTGGGAAGGAGGATGAGGGGAGTGTCAAGGGGGAGACGGGATCATCTGCGTCATCTACGGATTCCCCCTCTGATGGAAACTCCCTGGCCAAGTCATCTGGGACCAACCCAGCACCATCATTGTCCACCACCCCACTTCCCAGCACCGCCCTGCCTGTTGCTTCCCACACTGTTGCCTGTACCTGCACACCCAGGAGGGTTGTGGTGTTTCCTTAGCTGCAGGCACCTCTGCCCCTGCCCCGGCCAGCCCTGCTGCCCTCAGTGAGGAGGCTATTGACCTCCTGAGGTCCATCTCTGTGGGTCAGACAACCATTGTGAATGCCACCTAGGGAATGGCAGCTCAGGTGCAGCAGAGCAATGAGTTTGTGGAAGGCATTCACAGTGCCCTGTCTGGCCTGCAGAGATCCTTTCAGGCTCTGGCCTCCTTGCTGATGGCAGCCAGTGTCCCCTTTTCTTCACGCCCCCCTCCAGCTACCTCTGCCAATCCCATACCCCTCTCCCAAACCCATCCAGAGCACACAGTCAGACCGCCATTCATCCACCTCAATAGACAGTTCACAGTGACAAACACAAGCACCATAAGACCCACCACCGGCATGCCCACAGGCAACACCCACATGCACACACACAACATCCACTCCCTACACTGACCCCCCACACCACCCCCTCCTTCACAGACGCAACACCACTCACACCTGCTGGCACAACACCAACACTCCTTGATCCAGTCACTAGTCCCATCATACCCACAGTCATCACACTTCTAGACCCGCATATATCCACTCCATTTATCACATGCGACTCACCACAAATACCAACACCCCCACATGCAGCAAATCCACCTTACGTTCAGGTACCACCCCAACAGACAGTCACCCATCCACCATGGCATCTCCCTGCACCTCCTCCCCCATTCCTCCCAAGACACCTACACGTGCATAGTCACACACCCAACAGACACCCAGCACACTCATGCCGTCCACCCACGCACCTGCTCCCAAGAACCTACACGAACACACCTCAAAACCACTCCCTCTCCCTCCACTCCAAAACACTTTTCCCATGACTGTCCTTGTGTCCCTAAGAAAAGGTTCCTATGTGAATTTTCCCTGTTCCCTACTACTCTCCCACCCCGTGATTCCCCTAAACGCACTGTCTCCCTCCCCGACCCCAGTCCTTCCACCTCTCAGTACTCCTTGCCCCCTGGTGTTGCCCAAGCTCCTCCCCGTGCCAAACAATTAACCCCCCCCCAAAACCAAGCTCCTCCCTCCCCAAGGACAAACTTAAGGAGCCGCAAACTAAGGAGAAAGCCAAGCCCAAACTGCCCCCCAAACCCAACGGCAAACCCAAGGACCCCCCTCCCAAACCCATCTTCAATCTATATCACTTTGAGGGAAGGCACTGGAATTTATATACTTGAAATTTACAATATCCACTTCAAAATAAAACATTTCACATACCATATTATAAAATGAAGAATATTACATACACAATCAATACTCCATATTCTCACATTTTTTTTAAATATAAAGTTAACAAGAATGTAATGTAAAAACACCGTTATACAAATATTTATTCTTTAAAATTTAAAAATAATATTTTAATTACTATTAAAAACGAGCCTATTGCTTAAAATTTTTGCTACCATTTACAAACTTTCAAAAATGATATAAAATTCCCAAAATAACAATACCAATCATAATTTTAATATTTTTTGAATATTTCATATTTTTACATTTTGTCTACATTTTAATTAAAATTAATTCGTTTTTTTACAATGTATTTTTTCACTTGTAAACATTGCCTAACAATAATATAAGATGTATGATGTTAACCTAAAAATAATTCAAAATATACTAATTTATTTTAAATAAAATGTAATATTTTTACAAATTTAGAATATTTTAGTTTTTTTATTAAAAAAACATAAAACTATATCTTAATTAACATCGAATTTAAAAATATGAAAAATTAATATAAAATACACTTTACAAACAAAAACAATTACATTGCATATCATTAAACTTATCAACTTACAACTGCAAATTAGAACATATATTTTTTTTAAATCTCGCAACCCTTATCCGCTAAAACCCCAACATCTTGTACTGCTAAAAAATACAATAATTATTTATGAACATTAATACAACAGTAAAAACAAATGTAAACAATTTAATGAATTAAAAAATCAAACTAACACACACAAATAAAAAACATTAATAAACACATAAAATCAAAAACCTACAATACACTGCATGCTAATTAACACTAAAGAACAATAATATATATAACAATAATTTCAATATAAAAAATGACAGTAAAAAAAATATATTTCTACCTTTGATATTCCTGTCCATGATATTTCTGAAGTCCCAATATTCTTGACACAATGTTTTTGGTGCATAATATTTTTTTTCAGACATTTTGTCCCAACACCTTCGGAATGTTTAAATTGTCGTCATAAACAAGAAGAAAAGATCAACAAATGCAGGGAGCAGATCAACAGACTAAACTGCTAAAACAACACCTATCCACCCCCAACATGCCTCACTAGTCCCAGGTTAAGGTACTGTCAATTGAAATTAGGCATCCATAATTACTCGTATGAAAGAAACCACCTATGAATATGACAACCTATGCTTGAGTATCATGCAAACTTCACCTGCAAAGAACTGATGCCTTTTCTCAAAATAAGCAAAGCCGACCTCTCACTTTTACCAGACAATCTCCAAACAGGATAATACCACCCAGCTGATAAAGAAAGTCACCAAATGCTCTGGCGCACAATCCACCTTGACACCACAATGCCACTTCTCATTCATTAGCAGAAAAAAAAGCATGTGTTTATTCAACTTCAAGATGTACACTTATTACAATAAAGGTCTTATTTAATTCATTTCCTCAATTAACTCAATTAATCATGGTTTTTGAGGCGAAACTAAAGATTGATCTCGCTATTCAAATTAGACCCAGGTGCAAAAACTTTAGGGCCTGATTTGGAATTTGCCAGAGAGCGTACTCCATTGCAGGAGCAATGGAGTACCCTCACTGTCAAACTGAAGTTGGGCCCATCTCATTTAGAGGCAAGTGGAACTACTCTCTCTCCGGCGCTGACATTATCCTCTGAAAGCCAATGGAGTAAGGGCTGTCAGAAGGTTGCCCATTACTCCGCCCGCCCTATTTAGAATATGCAGACAAATGGCCAGTTTTTTACTGTCAGAAACCACCATCCAAACGTGGCAGTAAATGAAAGTAAAAACGTTTGAATGACCACCATGCCATTGGCGAAAAAACTCCCATTATTATGGAGGCGGTTTGATTTATTTAAAAAAAGAAAATTCCACTTTGGGTTTTTCTTTTCGAAAATAAAGAAAGATAGTGAAAGCATGCTGTAGGGCACTGTTGTAGTTGAATGAAGGCGCACAGCACATTTAATGGATTGACAGGAACCACTTTTCATCCCAATGTAAGAGATGTTCACAGAGGGCAGCGGGCATCTCTAAATCTGAAGTACCGATACTCTGTCAGGGTGAAGGAGTATTTTACTCCATTGCCCTGATGGAGTAAATGCCATACTCCATTATCTAAACCAGCCCCTAAGCGTTGGGTAACTGAAATATAAATGGCAGCTGCAGGATAGCATAGATTACCCTAGTAAGTAGCCTGAGTGTTACTTACAGCCGAAGTTGCGGTATTTATATTTACCAATTTTAAAGACCAAAATCGAAGACCTAGCTACAGAAATATTTTTAAAAACTATTATTTTGCATAAAGTATATTTCTTCCATACATTACCAGAGCCACACACATTTAAAATAAAACTACATAATCATCTCAACCAAACATACAATGAAGACACGATATTCAGAAATCAAATTAGCAAGAACATATTGGGACATAAAATAAAAAAAAGAACAGCAAACAACATCATTTATATCGGGGTATTATATGTCATTGCACATCTACCAAAGTAGATAGAACCCCTAATATTATTTATGTGGCATTCTACACTCAGAGCGATTTTCATCAAACAAACTGTAAGATCAGCGAAGTTTTGGCAAACTAGAAGATAACAGCATGATTGTTGAGACGAAAAAAATGAATAATTGTACAAAATCTGCCTGGTCCTCACTTTTAATCTGGTGAGGCAACAGTCTCCCTGCCCTTGTATGCTAAAGGTCACTAAACACTAATACAACAAACCCTCCTCGAACAGCCCCAGAAGAATTTTGTAGGGTACTCTAGTTGAGAATGAGATAAGCATCCGCACAACATTTGGCCACAAGTATCAATAGCATCTGATGTGTGCATGAACTCCCTCTTCCTCTTCCTGGTATTAGTTTGTTGTCCCAGAAAGTGATTTAGAGCATTTGATCAATCTGATTGTGAACGTCCTACACCTCCATGTAGCCCCTCTCAACCTGAACAGCAATAATATCATTCCAGCTTCACGTGCCCCCATGTAAGGCTTAGATGATGTGCCCTGAAGTACAGACATTGGCAACCTATGCCTCCTTGTCCTACTCTTCTTAACAGCAGCCATCAGTCAGTAGTCAACTGATACCCGCATTAATATCACCTCAGTGGCTTTCCTAGCAGTGTAATATGTTGGTTTGTGTTCTGATCGCTACCCTCAAGATTGCAATACATACTAGCGACCTGTGGTGGTTCACGAGGATCCAGTATCTTCCCATTGAGCTTGCACCTGTGTATAGAGTCACTTATAACTCTTCTAACAAACATCAAGATTCATCACAAAATAACCTCTTGGAAGAATGTTTCTTTTCCACCCAAGCATGGATGTCTAGTGTCTTGTGTGGCACAGAACCCAATCAGTATGGAATTTGTTCTCATCACTTCTCACAAAAGAACCACCATTCAAGGCTTGGTCATCTCACACCTGGACTGTAGCAATACCTTGCACCCCAACGTTTATGGCTTCACTATTTCACCCTGCTCCACGGAAGAGTGATCTTCATGCTGCTGAACAGCTCACCGAGGTGCTGTAGAAATGTGGCCATATCTCTCCAACCCTAATAGAACCACATCGGTTCAGCACCAAATCCACATCACTTTCAAGGTGCGCTGCCTCACGTACAAAGCGGACAATCCTTCTCCACCATCATGCCTGGAATACGGAATACCCCGCCAAGTACTTGGCATGTACCTTTGCTCCAGCAGTTGAGAAAAGAACTGAGTCACATCTCTGCCATCATCAGCAGCTCCCTGTATCTACCAGGGCCTACACAGGGTCGTCAGATGGCACTCATCGTCCAGCTGCTGTGAAGTGTTTTGTCCACAGTCGACTGTTGTCACTTTGCCACATTGTACAGTGCTCCGTTGCTGTTTTTTAAGGATTTGAACTCTCAAATCCGCATATATGAGCGTACTCGGTGAATTCTTTATTGGCACGATTAAACGTAAACTATTTCAGTCAACTATTTAAAAAACGCATAGCCAGAACGATAGTTACATTGTGAACTGAGAAAACAGAAAAAAAGAAGTGCAAAAAATAAAAATCTTCATGATGGATTAAAAATGCAGATCAACCTTAATTGTCCTAGTCCCTATCCAACAGAAGGGAAAGAACTACAGTGCAATGCTTCCACTTCAGGAAGTTTGCAACAGAGGGGTGGGTGCTACCTGGCCCACGCAGAACCTATGCGGAATGCATTCTGAAATCGTCCTTCTGTTTTATCGCAAGGGCCAAGGTGCATGTCTTTGTCGTTCATTAATGACATGATAAGGTGCTAAAGTACAGTGGTATTTGTCAAGTTTTAAATGATAGAGGTGGGAGACAAATCATGGAAATAGGTTATTAAGGACTCCATCCTGAGTCCTGAAGATTTAATTGTGGTCAGTTTGATAAGAGAATCTGCTTTTGAAAGAAATTTTGCAAACATACCCTATGGTTTGTTGTGTCAGACCTTTTTATGCAGATCAGGATTGCTTGGCGACAAGATCTGATGCAGTTTGAATTAAAGATGTTTTGAAGATATATTTTGCGCCAATGTAATACAGCTAAAGGAAGACTTCCCGAGGATGTTTGCAAAACTTGCACTCCTTATTTTCTATAGGTTGGCGCCATTTTGGAAGTGCGTTGAGTGGTGGTAGGAGCCCAAAGTTGGCTTGGAGCACTTTTCAACAAAATGTGGTCACTTTGTTCATTTTGGTACCAGGATAAACCTTTGTTCTGCAAGCAGGAGGTATTTCATTCTTCCAGTGTTAATGCCTTGAGAATGACATGCTGTTCTAGCGCATTGGTGATGTGAACTCCCCACTCTAGCAGCTGCAGCGAGTGTGGAGCTGTTCGAACCGGGCACAATTGGTTGTTAAACTAGGCCTCAGTAACATGCTAATTATTTATTTGTGGGTGTCTTCTGACGTCCGATCTATAGACAAAAGTTCAGAGGTAATTCAATAAGCAAGAACTGAGGCGCATAGGGTTCAGTGCTGCCAATGAGCCAAGTACAGTGAAGTAGATAAAGAGAAATTACTAAAACGTATAAAAAGGAGTGAGAGAGTCTAATTGAAAGACAAAAAGGTAATAAAGAAAAAGTAAAAAGGGGAGAAAAGCGAGAAAGGACTAGACCCCGAAGGAGAAAGAAAATGAGAACAAGGAAGGGAAAAAAAGTGAAAAGGACAGAGCTAAAAAGATAGAAGGGTGAAAAAGGAGAAACAAGAAAAGGTGAAAGAATGGATAGGAGGATGGAAGAATTGATGGGGAAAGAACGATGGACAGAAAGATGTAGGGATGAATAGATGAAAAGTTGAATGGGTGGTGGCCCCAAAGATGCAAGGCTGAGTAGCAGAATGAGTGGAAAGGTGAAAGAGTGGATGGATGGATGAACGGACGGATGGACTAGCTGATGTGAGCATGGGTGAATGGAATGGATAGTTGGCTGGATGATAGATTAATAGGTGAAAGGAAGGATGGACGGGTGAAAGAGTGAATTGGGTGAACAAATGGTTGGATGGATGGATTTATTTGTGCACGCTTGGGTGCAGGGCTCAGCTGGCTGTCCTATAGAGAAAAAGACTGAGTTCTTGTACAGTCAAGCTGCCGTGCGCAGCATTAGGGCGATATTACACATATTTTGTTAAATACGCCTATACTTCACATTCTGCTGCTCACACTTTCCGAGGCAGCGTTTCTGCTTTATTTTTCTCGCCCTCCTCAGCTACAGTTTTCACAGCGTGCCTGAAATAGATGTAGACTAATATTAGGGATCGAGGCCTGTGAGTGACGTACTGCAAGGTGCTGCCATCTCTCTGGCTCCCACAACTTTAAAAAGCTGAGTTTCTCTGCCATTTTTAAACAAGGCATCACAAACTGCCTGTAGCTTCCTGTGACATGCGACATCGAGCCCAGAGAGACTGCGGCCATTCGTCTTCATGTGCTATTTCTGTCTGGCACGAGCCCCAGACTGTGGAACATGCTCAGAGCCCCCATTAATCCAGGGAGTCAGGGCCACTCTTTCACAGTAGTGTGTTGTCATCATTACACAGGAGTTGTTTGCACCGCCTCCTCATAGTATGTGTTATTATTACCCAATTCGTTGGTGCGCATTGTATTAATCAATGAAGGATTAAAAACTGAGGGGCATATTTATGACTTTTGTGGCGCAGGCAGTAGCAAGTCACCTTGCTGCCCTGCGTCACAGGGAAGGAACCACATTTATCCAATACACACAGTCCTGTCCCCTCTGCGTCGTAGCTCTATTGGCTGCCTAGCACCTATGAAGGCACTCTTGTACCATGGTGCAAGGGTGCCTGTGTAGTAGGCAGGATTGTTTTTGTGCAGGAAGTGGCTTTGCGTGGTTTTAAAACTTGACTTAAGGTTCGCACTGCTCTTGTGCCACTTTACAAGAGTGATGCAAACCGGGTCATAAATATGGCCCTGAGTTGCCTACAGCAACATTTAAACCTCTGGTTTTCCACAGATTACTGTGGTAGGAAAATGAGCTCACTGAGGATCATGTTAGTGATAACTGCTTGGCAAATGTATGTGTTAAAAATATATCTCAGTAATTTAAGATGCTTACCACCGAGATCTGTGTTTATGCAGAATTTCTCAGGTTCAAATAGATAAGATAACACAGGGAATATTTATCAAGGGTTTTGCATCGCCCTGGTGCCATGCAAGGAGGCAAAAGCATGATGCCAAACCTAAGTCAGATTTATCAAGTCACGCAAGGCTACCTTGCGTGGCAGTGAGTGGCTTGATAAATCTGGACTAATGCAAGACAGCGAAAATCACTGCCTTGTGTTACTGTGCCCCAGGGAGGTGTTTCAGGGTTCGGGCCTGGATCTTCCCATGCATGCATCCATCCCTGGATTTTGATGCATTCTAACATTTACCAACACTGGTAAACCTGGGAATGCGTCAAAATGCTATGCCTTCCAATGGGAGGTGCAACAAGGAGAAATATGTTTATTTCCCATCGTTGTTTCCTCATTTGCACTTAGAAAGAGGAAAATGTTTGAATGGAATGCTTTTGATCAGGAAGGTGCCTTTCCTGCAGATAAATAATCCTGCTTATAACGCAGGTACCATTGCACCACAGCACAAGAGTGCCTCCAATGGCGAAAGGCCGTACATTGTGCACCAGCACAAGGAAAGGCCAGGAATGCGCTGTATCCTGTTAAATAAGGCATGTTCCTGTCCTTTCTATGTCACACAGCCCTGTTCTGATTGAAATAATGATAAATCTGCCCCCAGGTGTTTCAGCAGAGATTTGTATGAAATCATATGAGTTTGAATCATCATAAGTTATGATGTGTTTACTGCAAATACTCTATCAACCATGGACTTAATGGGACTGAAGAATGGAATTTAGTTATTAACAATCACTAAATTAACACTTTTTTCCTCACGTCTGTCTCATTGTAGATGCAAATGTGGCTGACCTAATTCACACATATTCATAAAGCAGCACCAGAATTATTAGCAAAAACAAAAAGTACATTGAAATCATAAATGTAAAATCACTGTCACCGACCAATAATTTATATATTAGAGTACTTTTCTGAAGTATAACTAGGATGGGCCCTAGCAGCTTGTAATGGAATGGTATTCCAAAACCTGTGGATGAAAAAAACTGACGACTTGTTTTCTCATCTTCTAGTCTACTTACTGTATATTATTGCTGCAGTGAGCATGAAGACCTCTTAAAGGCTTGCTCTTTGCCACCAGGTAGACTGGAGTATTTTCACTTTTACAATCTGTAGGGGCTAGAGCAGGTTTGAAGATGATTTTGCGGGGGCTTAACCAGAGGAGGTGTTTTATGTTATTCTTCAAGACTTTGACAATGGAGAGCCAGTTCTTCCTGACCGTACTATCCTCTCCAAGATGGAAGAGCCCTGAAAGAGCATCTATTGTGCAACCACAACCTCTCCAACTCCAATTTTAGCACCCAACCACCACTGCAGTGCCTGTAGTATTGCTTGAGGGTGACCCAGCTTTCCTACGGCCTCTGCTGATCTACCAGAGGCCAAGTCCGAGAAGTGCCTTTCACTGCCAGTTTAAAACTTCCTCCTCCAAAATGAGTGCACATGAAATGTTGAATCTATGCTTCTAGACACAGGAATCCACCTATGTAGGATGAGCCTCAAAGGAGCCCACGCAGCAGACTAAACCGAGCCTAGCCAACTCCCACTTAGTGAGATTGACAATACCCACCTAGACCTGATGTAAATCCTATGAGGAGATCACAGCACCAGGGGCGGTATCAAATAGAACCCTGGCCCCTCGATCTCTCCCGAGGCAAATCACCAATGCCCTAGTGCTGCTTCTGAAAATTTTAGATATGCTGTGAGGCCAAAGAGAGTTCAACTAATGAGTTTAAAGAGAAGGGTGGTGGCAAGCATTGTCCCAATTGGTGTTGGATAGGTTGCCTTTTGAGCAAGGGCTGGGATGATGAAGGGAGGAGGAGGTAATGTGTGAGTCAGTACTGGAAGTGATCTGGTACATAAACTAATTAAAAAAACTCATGGGCATATTAACACAGAAGTGGCGCAGTGTGGCGCTGCACCAGATTTGACAGCGCTGCGTCACTTCTGAAAGGCAGGGATGCACCGTATTTTCACAAATACGGTGCATCCCTGTGTTTTCCCCTAGCGCTGGCGCTAAATTTCGCTGCCAACGCAGGCATCCTTGCACCATAGTGCAAAGGTGTTTGCATTGAAGGGAATGATTCTTTATGTGCAGGAAGGAACACCTTCCTGCACATAAACAATAATTGATGGTGTTTAGCTCTGTCTATGTGTTCTGCAGAATGCAGCACACATAGAAAAAGCAAAAATAAGGAGAAATAAAAATATTTCTCCTCGTTGCCCCATGCTAATGCCACCGCTGGGGTGGAGTTAGTTTTTGGCACTGCCACATATTTAAAAATTCTTGTAAACCTGTGGCAGTGTCAAAAGCAATGGGTGTTGTGGTGGAACACCCACAGCGACAACCACTGTACGCCCCTTGGCCACAGAAAACTGCATCAGGCATATTTACAAGGATGCGTTACGCCTCAAAAATTTACTTAGCGCCACCTTGTCAATATTACACTAAGGGCCCCTAAATGCCCTGTGTCTGAACAGCAGGTAGCCGAGATCAGAGAATTTACAGCAGGCTAATGGTGTGAGGTCTAGCACTAAAACTGCAACACCCAGTGACTTGGTTGACTCACGCTGTAAGAAAAAAATCACGATGGAATTAACCCTTACTTATAAACCCATTCATACCACTAATAGACTGTGCGGATGTTCATAAGATTAAACTCAAATAACCCTTCTCTCATGACTTCGTTCGATGCAAGGAGCCACGCGAAGTTCGGTGTTTTATATAGAGATAAACAGCTGCATTCAGAAATAATCTACTTACTGACTGTGCATAGTGGTACTCATATTGTGGGTCAGCTGTCCTACACTGCACAGTCATCAGGAAAAATATCACAATCATCAGTGGGCGTGGAAACTGAACAGGGGGCCACTTTGAAATGTAGGGGCATATTTGTACTCCGTTTGCGCCGAATTTGCGTCGTTTTTTTAGACGCAAATTCAACGCAAAACTAACTCCATATTTATCCTTTGGCGTTAGACGCGTCTAGCACCAAAGTTCATGGAGTTAGCGTCATTTTTTGGTGTGAACACCTTCCTTGCGTTAATGAGATGCAAGGTAGGCGTTCCCGTCTTAAAAAATTACTCCCAGGCATGTGCGTGGTATTTATACTCCCGGGCAAAAATGACGCCCGGGAGTTGGCGGGGCAAAAAACCCCCATTTGCGCCTCTTTTTAACGCCTGGGTCAGGGCAGGCGTTAAGGGACCTGTGGGCTCAGAATGAGCCCAGAGGTGCCCTCCCCTGCCCCCAGGGACACCCCCTGCCACCCTAGCCCACCCCAGGAGGACACCCAAGGATGGAGGGACCCATCCCAGGGAAGAAAAGGTAAGTTGTGGTAAGTATTTTTTTTTTAAAAAATTGTGGCATAGGGGGGCCTGATTTGTGCCCGCCTACATGCCACTATGCCCAATGACCATGCCCAGGGGACAGAAGTCACCTGGGCATGGCCATTGGGCAAGGGGGCATGACTCCTGTCTTTGCTAAGACAGGAGTCATGTTAATGGCGTCTGGGCGCCCAAAAGAAATGGCGCAAATCGGGTTAAGACGATTTTTTTGCCTCAGCCTGACTTGCCCCATTTTGGGACGCCCAAACGCCATTTTTCCCTACGCCGGCGCTGCCTGGTGTACGTCGTTTTTTTTCACGCACACCTGGCAGCGCCAGTCGGCTAACGCCGGCTAACGCCATGCAATAAATACGCCGCCCGCATGGCGCTTCAGAATGGCGTTAGCCGGCGCTAATTTTTTTGGTGCAAAACTGCGTTAGCGCAGTTTTGCGTCAAAAAGTATAAATATGGACCGTAATGTGCTATTTCACAAAAGCAAGAAGGGGGTGGATAGCTCGATGCAGAGGTCGGTCTTGTGGAAAGTGGTCAGTGGGAATTTATCTGCACTGTGGCCAAAGGATGGGGAAATGGGGCTTCCGATTGGAGTGGGCGATGCAGATGCGATGATTAGAACATCTGTAGAGGCGTTTACACTGCATTCACAAACATCTGCAATGATCTTCCTACACTTGTTGTTAATATGAACACGCACCTAAGTAAAGATGGTACAAATGTTACATGTAAGGATTTGCAGGAGAAAAGATTTACTCAAATGAAAAAAGACATAGGTGGGGAAAAATGAGCAAGTGTAGATTTTCATCTCTCTGAACAAGAGTAGGGTTAGGAAAAACATGAAAGCATATGATAAAATTTAATTTTCATGACTTTATGTCTGTAACTTCCATGAACAGGGAAAAACTCGAATGTGCAAGTGTAAGTTCACGTACAGCTCTTTCTTTGAGTATGGTTCATGAGTAATAGTTTATTGAGTGACAATTTGTATTTATTTTATGTTTTCATACAGCTCTTTTGTACCCAAGAAAATGTGTTAGTGTTTTTAACATCCGAAGAACTATAGCAATCCAGATGCCCTTATAACGGTGATGGTAAAAAACTCGAGAACACATTCATAACGGTATCATAATTAGTCCTTCATTTATCAGCCTCAGTAGGAGAAGGAAGGGGGAACAGAGGCGAAAGGGGAAAAAGGGTAACCAGGGTGGGGGGATGGAGGGAGAGGGGGAGATAAAACTGAGTGGTTATCGGATTGAAGACATTAATGGGCAGATTTAAGGAAAATAGTGCTACACCCAGTGCAGTGCCACTTTCCTTGCGCCCCTTAGTGCCCCCCTACCGCCATCATGTGTGCGCTGTATTTAAAATATGGTGCACCATGGCGCAGGGTATGGGGCAATAGTGTAACTTTTTATGACGCTATTGATGTACTCTGCAGGAGTTGCACCAGAATTTTGGCGCTACACTTGCAGAGTACATTGGGGCCCATTATAGATAATGGTATGCCCCCTTTTAACACCTGCTCTGAGAAGGCATTAAAAGTGCCCAAAAAAAGGCGCAAGGAAATCTCTTAGATTTCCTTGCACCACTTTTTTGGCCCCCCACTAACGAGGGTACACCCCTCTTGTATACATTATGCCTGGTGCAGGCATAATGTGGCGCAAGGGATTACAGAGTGGTGCAATGCATGCATTGTATGACTTTGTAAATATGGAGCGGGTAATATGCCACTTAAGCGCAGCCTTAGCGTCACAAACATTGCGCTATAGCAGTGCTAAGGTGGCGGTAGGGGGTTTTAAATATGCCCCTAATTTTCAATTTTTCGCTGACATATACAAGGTCTTCATGGTGCCTGTAGTGTTGGGGTAAGGAGTTCCATTGGAAGTGGGCTGCAATTCCTAATGACTGAGAGGCAGCCGGTAATCATGGCTGGCATAAAATACATCATCACCAGTGAACAAAATCATTCCATTTCTCCATCTCAAACACAGGAAGGAACCACAATCACTGGTAAATCTTGCAGTCAGTGGTAAATCTTAAAAATACGGTGTAGGTAAATTGCAATAATGACCTGCCATTAGGTTCTAAGCCAGCACAATAAATTGCACATCGCCGATGTTCCATCACTCAACAGGAAAATGTGTCTATCCTTAGGCTAGCATGGATTTTTGTGGTTGTAAATAAAACTACTAAAATAATTAGAAACACAACATTTGGAAGATTATTGTTTATTGACTTTTGAAAATCATGCAAATGTATCATTCAAAACATAGTCAGCCTGATTATATCCTGAAGGCTGAAAGGATCAAGAAACTGTAAGTATTTAAAACATCTGTTAAATAACAAGATAAAGAAGACCATGACAGATTTCTCGCCCCTAATGCTGTCACGAAGGAAAATATTCCTCCTCATTCCACTACCCCTTGCCAACACAGTGATGTCTGGACCCACCTTCCACACTGTACCTGGCCTGCTACAGCTGGCTGAGAAGGAAATAATATCAGGCGCCATGAAATAACATCAGGCACCATGAAATGACTTCAGACACCCAATCTGAGCTCTGTTATCATGGCAGGGTGTAATTTTGGGTGTGAGGAGATAGCATTATGCTTAATTGTAACATGGATTCTGTAGAATTTTGATTTAAGAATGCATGAACCATGAGAGTATTAATAGCTCCCTTTGAAATGTCTCAAATGTATTTAAAATAGCAGACTGGAGGTGTGATGGTGGAGAGGGAGGCAGAGAAATGTGTGAGGGAGGGAATGTTTGTAGGAAAATGAAAAGAGTAAGAGAACAAGGCATGAAACGGGCTAGTGCAAGGACTGAGGAACAGAAGACAAGTCAATGACTTAAAGAGCAGAGATTGTGAGCAGGAGAGCTATGTATGGAAAGTAACTGAAGGTACACTGGCCCTCATTACAAGCCTGCAGGTCCGAAGTCCGCCAGGGCCGCGGTGGCGGCCTCACGGCTGACGGGCCTCTGCCAAACCACCACATCTCCCCTGGTACCACCAGGGTGGTAGGACAGCCGGGCCAGAGGACAGCACCTCTGGGCCGACTGTCCAATGAAGACCGGTGGCACTATTATGATTCGCCTTTCTGCCAGGGTTTCCGCAGCGGTAGCACTTCCACGGTAACCCTGGCAGAAAGGCTGCCGGCGACAGGAACTTTCTTTCCTGTCGCCGGCAGATGACTTCCCCAACCCCCCTTTGATTCATTGACCCCCGCAGCCCCTCCTTCCATGACAGCACCCCCTTCCCCATCCCCCTTCCACGACAGTGCCCCTCTCCCTGTAATCATACACACCAACACGCACCCTGCATACACGCATTCACCAACACGCATACATACACGCAGTCACCAACACGCATACATTCACTCATTCACACACACCAACAGACACTCGTTCGCACAAACATACCAACATGCACTCACTTCAACAATCACACACGCATACACCGACACATACACACTTACATCCACACAAGCATACACACTTACATTCACACATGCATACACACTTACATTCACACACGCAGCCATACACCCACCCACGCATGCACACACAACACCCCCTACCCTCCGACCCCCTTCCCCTGTCAGTCGATCGACTTGCCTTGTCCGGCGAGGAGGTCGCTCGCCAGGGAACAGGCCCTGCACTTCCAAGGCCGGCAGCGCCCTGCCATCAGGACACCGCCATGCCATATTACTGCTCGTAATACGGCGAGCGGAGCCCTTTTGGTGTGGCGGTGACGGCTGTGGAACCACCTCTGCGCCACCAACCACCAGCACGACTGCTGAAGGATTTCAACCCAAATTGAGGCGGAAATCCTTCAGTACTCATAATATGGCAGTCTTCCAACCGACAGCACTGGCGGTCTTCTGACACGCGCGGCTTCGGCAGTCTTTGTAAAAGACCGCCAAAGTCGTAATGAGGGCCACAGTGTTAATGAGACTGGGAAAAAGAAGGGTAGTGGAGTAAGTGGGGTATGGGCAAGAAACAGACCATGCAGGCGAGTCATAGATTGAAGTGTTAGGATAGTGTGAGTGGCGAGGTAAACAAAGTTATGGATTTGCAGATTGGGCATGGCAGGTGGGTGATTTCTTGCATACCTAAATATAAATATATTTGTGGTCCTGCTTTAATCTGTTACCATGATTGCATCCACCAGGCCTCGTTTACTTGGATTCCAAAGTGCTGCCTGTGCTCTCAGGACAACTTCTCTTGTGGTGACAGCTTCAAAAAGGCTAAACATGAGCACATTTGTAGATAAACCACAAATGTTTGGGGAGAGGATATAGAGATGGTGATATAAAGAAGAAATCATACATATAACTGCAAGTGCAGATAACTAAACACCGGTGGCACCTGGTCAGCATTTAAGCTGTAGGCGTGTGAATACCTGCTGTTACCGATTTCATTTAGAAGGCTCCAGAAGGCCTCTCATATTTAGAAAAAAAAATCTGAAAAAAATACAGAACCAAATGAAATATTTTGCAATCAAATTTTCACATAAATAAATTATCTGAAAACAGAGGCTCTGAAGGAGCAGCAATGAAATATTCCAATAATTTTGTGGTGTGCCTGGCAAATCTTACCCTCTCTGGGGGTTGTGGCTCACCCTCCTCAAAATATTTTTGGAAAAAATGGTGACAAAACTGTGGATTTTTCAGCACAACCCTCTGAACATTAGCCACAGACTCCTATGTACTACAGGCAGCTAAACTCTGACCATGTAATTTTGCATGGCCTTTCACGTTTTGCAAAATGCATATGGCACTTTTCTTTACTTCATTTTCCATTCTATCATGACCACGTAGATTCTCAGCTATATATTATGACTGGAAATCCACTTGGAAGTGGTAGAGGGAAAAATGAAAGATTATATAAATCTCACAATCACAGAGCATAGAGAGACAAAACAGGCAACTGTTACAGGCTCATTTAGTACTGCTACTGCTCAGTTACATGGACCTCACAGGATCATAATGGAAACACGAGACACCACTGTAAAATGCGTAGGCCCAAAACAGCAGTAGTGCCATCATAAAAACCTTATTAAATGTAGGTGATGCCTCTACACAACTTATGAAACAACAGCCATTGCTGTAAGTATTTTCGGGTTTCAAGGAACCAAAATCGGCTATAAACATCGCTAACGCAGCATGGGCTACATCTCAAATCTCTTATAAAATCACCTGTTTTCTTAAATACAGTCATTATGTCCAAAATATAATCTTGAGAGTTTCCAAAAGACGGACATTTTACTATGAAATACACAAGTTCGATTTCAGATCAGCCAGTCATTTTCATGAAAACAAACGTTTGCCTTTTTTCGCCCAGATATGCCACACATTCATTTTTAAGTTTAGCCTGGAAACAACAGCTTGTCATTTTTATGAGACGCACGTGGACAGAGTCTAACATTTTATGGCTATTCAGTGACATTAAATACCAGCGATCCAAATTACACGGCAGAGATTTCATCACCATTTTTCCAGGGATAGCCAGAATCAGTGCTTAATTTGAGTCGGTGGTTTCCAGTGCGGGGCACCAGCACTTATTTTTGACAGTCGGCGGTAATATGAAGAAAACTACTATCAACAGGCTGGGGGTACTTTCCTCCATATTATGACATTGGCGGTTTGGCTGAAGCCAAACCGCTGATGTACTACACCAACCGCCACTGCGGTAACGGCCGTCGGGCTGGAGACCACAATCTCCAGCCCGGCGGACGTCACTTGCCCACTTGCAGGATTTTGACCCCGCCTACCACCATGGTTTTCGTGGCCACGAAAACCATGGCGGAAGGCACTATCAGTGACAGGGGATCCCTTCCCTGTCACTGATAGGGGCCGCCCCCACCCCCTCCCCCTCCACAGGCCTTCCCTCACCCCCCTTCCTCTCCAGATCCCCCCTTCATACACACCCCTCCCTTCACACACGCACACATGCATACACACACCCATTCCCAGATTCATCCACGCATGCATACATCCATTCACACAGACATCCACACACACTTACATACATACACGCAGAGATGCATTCACACTACTCAACCTACATGCACTCACACCCCCAAACATGCACACACATACAACACGGAACACACACACCCGAAACACGCACGCACAGAAATACACACACACACACACACACACAACACCCCCTTCCCCAGTCGGAGCACCCACTTACCTGGATCCAGGGGGGTCCTCTGACAGGAGACGGGACGGGGCGATGCTGCCAGCAGCAGCGTCCGCCAGCAGAACACCACCAGGTCGTATTATTCTCAAAATACGGCTGGCGGCGGTCTACTGGCGTGGCGCTGCTGCTGGCAGTAGCGCCACCCTACCGCCGTCCGCCGGCATGGCCACAGACGGATTTCCACCATCCTTCTGGCGGAAATCCAGCTGTGGTCATAATTTGGCAGATGGCTTTTAGCCGGGGCAACAGTCTTTTGGCAGCCGTCGCCACGGCAGTAGGTGGTTTTTATCACCGGGGCCATAATGACCCCCTTAGTTTTCTACATCAGGCATCTATGGCGAGCAAAAGACACATACGGAGAAGGCAGAGGAAGAGATGAACGAAAAAGCGTCACAAAGGGAGAAAGCAGAAAGCTGCAAGAGTGAGTTGAAGGGGCAGAGAGTGGTTCAAATTGATTAAAGAAGACCGAGATCTCTTTAGGATTACTCTGCTTCAGCATTCAGTGCTCGCACATTTAAATGCAGCAGCCCTGTGTTTCAGAGGAGAGCTCTGGGCACCGGCACGTTTTTTGTTACAAATTAAGCACTGGCCAGAATTATTTTATACACGGGCACAATAAATGGAGTTGAAGCACCATTTTGTGAGTACCACTATTAGGCAATTTAGAGCCACAATTATATCAATAATGCCCACAAGTAGTCAACGGTGGATCTCTATTAAGCCAGAGCTTGTCAAGATGTTGATCGGAATCCTATGAATATGCTAGGGAAGGGCCTCTTCCATTACAGGCTTCGTCGGATTATCCTGAATGTTATAAACACAAACACTTTGTCAATGATTGGCCACTGTTAGGCCAGAGCTAGCCAGGATATTGTCACATATGTTCACAATATGTTTCGGATGGGCCACGATGTAGCCTGGATGCGCCACAATGTAGCCTGGGGTAACTGTAAAGACACAAAGAATGTGTCTAAATCATCAGGTTGCCAGTTTCAGAAGATTCAGACACTTCACAAAGATATTAATATACTGTATTTTGAATGAAGCAGCTCAGGTTTACTAAACTGAAGCTTGCTTTTTGCTTGAAATCACAGCTATGTTGTTCCAAAGGGACAGATTTTTATGTTTAATAAATATACTTTGGGACCCCAAATATCAGCATTTCACTTCCATTAAAGCACTGGAGTGTACTCCTGCCACATATGGATCGATTCTCCTTCTATGCTGTGAAAGTAAACATAACACTCGAATAGCCTATAATATTTCACATGCGTATAAGGCAGAAATAGCCAGTATGTAAGCAAAAGAATGCACGATAATTACGGTTTCAGTGGGCCAGAGCTTCTTCACAACCAGTTGCAGCATATATTGCTTATAATGCTGATGCTTTTTATACAGATTTTCCTCATTACAAGTATATGGAAGGGAGAACATGTAATCTGGATTGGAACGAACTGATGCTAACTAATGAACAGGTGCAAGGATGTTGTCACGAAAAATAATGTGAGAAGACCTTGATGAGCTGATACTGGAGGCACATACAAGTGCTGACTTCACAGTTTTCTAAACGCTTTCTACACAGTGCAGAAAATGTGCAGTTGTTCAACATTAAATAAAATGGCAGTGGCATAACAGAAATCCATGTAACTAGCAGGGCTTTAGTGATCTGGAGGCTGGTGTACAGACGTTATTATTTAATCATAAAATAAAATGGGGCATGTTAGGGTATGCATGAGCATTACCATTTTTTCAATGGCTTGGTGTATTGTGGCCATTCTTGGGATATGTGATTAGCATCCTTGGTATTTGCTGATAATGATAAATATGCATTAAGAAAGTGGAGTTCATTATTTCTGTGCCTTAAGTTAGTGTTGTCCAAGGAGTTTTCAAGAATGCCAACAATTTGAAAATGATGGGCCACTCATTTGTTAAGGATAGCCCTAATGTCACCAATAAACCACAAAGTCTTTCAAGCATGACTCACCATTATGACGGTGGTAGCCTGAAAGTTGACAGTAATGCCCACTGTATGTCAGTTGCGGGCCACTATTCAGACATGAAAAATCAGAATATTGACACAAATGTCCAATATGTGCCTATATTGGGCTTCTATTAGCTACAAGATTGTTATGCCTAATTACAATATATATCATGAGGAACTAGACCTTGGTTATCTGGAGTATAAAATTAAACTGGAGAACAAAATGCAAGTGGTAACAGTGTGACCAGCTGGGCCATATATGCAAATACGAAACTGACTTTATATTCCTTATGTCACATGAATGCATTGCTACAGCCCTAATACAAGCTGGAGGCAACTAATGATTAAGGGTTTGAAGCCCTTATAATGTCGGAACATGTGGGAACTTGTAGCACGCCAGTAACTGACAACCAGATATGAGAACATAGAAAAAAAGCAATAAAAAACACTTGCTGAGGCTAGATGGGATGCAGAACAGAAAGTTGGGAGAGCAGATATAATTGAGGGAGTCAGAATGTATCCCGCTATTTCAAACGAAGAAGGTGAAAACACTAAACCCAAGACTAAAAGGAAAAAAGAAAAGGCAGAACAGATGGCAGATAAAGAAGAGAAAAAGGCAACGACACATGAGAATGATTCAGATGATGAGTTTATAAATCAGATTTTGATGCCCCACCCCCTACCTACCATGCAGTTGAGGGAGGAACAAGCAGTGAAGCTGTGCAGAATATAACCCAGAGTAAGACTGCTGCTCCAGTTGCACAAACCCCAAATCAGATAATACCCAGTACACAGGCAAATGCAGTGACAGCAGTTCCTGAAGTGAGTCAACCAGTGCAGATCTGCAACACAGTTCTGCCTGTACCAAATCCTAATGCGAATCAGATTGTGCTAAATCCTCATGTGAATTCGGCAGTGCAGCCGCCTCATGTGAGCC
Source organism: Pleurodeles waltl (assembly GCF_031143425.1). Classification (NCBI taxonomy): domain Eukaryota; kingdom Metazoa; phylum Chordata; class Amphibia; order Caudata; family Salamandridae; genus Pleurodeles; species Pleurodeles waltl. The sequence continues at coordinate 641,012,155 of NC_090436.1, read as the reverse complement.
CTATGGCATAGTCACTCAGTGTAAGTCCTACTGTGCAGTCTCTCTATGTGACCCAGATGATGCAGTTAACTTGTGTAAATCCGCCTGTTCCAAATTATGTCCTGAATGAGCCTATGTCAATACTTAACCCCAATCAGCCAACGCCAAATGTTACCCTGAGTCAAACAGGACAGACTTTTACTATTGTCTTAACAGGACAGAGTACTGGAATGACAACTCCTCAGAATCAGACAAATTATGTTGGTCCAGATGCATTAACAGTTCCTTGTGTATGTCGTTCCCAGACCAGAGCAGATGCCAAATGTTAATTATTGTACCCTCCAAGGGAGGACACCCTTCAACATGCTGGAAAATGTGTCTCATTCCAATTCCCTGAATGGGCAAATTGCAGGTCCAGTAAGAGCAGAGATGCTGCAATGTCATTCTGTGAGCTTGAGAGGTTTTACGGCACCACAGTAAAATGATTGGTTAAACAACTTGAGTTCTGAAGGTGCAACAGGTGTGACGAATTACAGTACAAGAATAGAAGAGAACCCAGGGAGAGACAGACCAATAAATATGCCCAGACTAAAATTGGAATTAAATGAGAGGAACTTTAGACACAGTCCAATTGGAAACTTACACTGAAGATGAACTACAGTTTGTGTGCAAAGATACTACTCAATGTGCGGGACAGGCATATGACAGATCAGCTGAAGTAGCCAAGAAATATGATGTGGATTTGAAGAAATCAAAACATTTACTGAGACGTTATAGATTGGAGTTTAGCGCAGCTGATATAATGAACATGAGCTGATATAATGAACATGAGAGCTCCTGGAATTAAATAGCATATTAATGAATAATTATATGCATTTAGAAATGAGGAGTTATAGATAAGTGAGAAGGAAGATGGGCAAAGAAACGAGAACATAAGAAAGAAAAGCCAAATATGTCTCCAGCAGGAGAAAGTCAGACTGAGGCAAGTTAAATATGTTACCTACGAGGGAAAAACCATGTTGAGGTTATGTTCATGTGCCATGTAGTAGGAGTGATATCTTGTCATTCACAAATGATTACCCCAGATTGAGAGAAAAAACAGTGGAATTGTACAAAGAGACAGAGAGATTTGTGAAACTTGTGTTTATTGCATATTAAGGAAATTAATTCCTTAATATGCTGCTTCATTCCAGGAGATCTTGTGTTCATTATATCAGCTGCGCTAACAGTTTGTCTAACCCGATCCCTCTCACTCAAGGTAACTGACCCTTCAGTTACAGGTTCTGTATCACCTAGGGGACCTGGAACTTTGCAAGTGTGGTATGCAAGCACCCAGTTAGGGAGACCATCACACTTCACAGCTGTGGTGGTTACCAGGACCACCTGTTAAGGTCCTTTCCAATGTGGTTCAAAGCACGACTTCTTTATGTGCGTCTTCACCACGATCTAGTCACTGGGGCATAGGTTATGGCAGAGTCCTTGCGGTGGCTGTGCTTTAGCTTCTCCAACCTGGTGAGACAAAGAAAAATCTACATCAGCCAGTCCTTTTAAATAATCCAGCACCAAGACATCTGAAATTTTCACAAGTGCATTTGCAGGTATTGCTGGTAATCTCATAGACTTCCCCATGATAATTTCATGAGGGGACAACCCAGTTTTTTTGTCAGGCATACTGCACATACTCATCAAGACAAGAGGCAACGCGTCTGGCCATTTCAAAGTGGTGGATGCACATACTTTCTCCAGTCTAGATTTCAGGGTCAGCAACTGCTATCTAGTCGTTGCTTAACTGGCAATACCGCACACAACAATTTCAGGACCTCACAATTGAAGTGAGTTTCTCGGTCTGTCTCTGGAGAAGTCGGGAAACAAAACCTCTGTATCAGCTCTCTAAGCAATAGCTTCCCTACTGTGAGACTGTCACTTCTCCTGGTTGTGTAAGCTTCAACCCAATGTGACAAAATGCATACCATAACCAAGATGTATCTCAGTCCATTGTACATGAGTAATTCAATGAAATCTAACTGCATCCTGTTGAACGGTCCTTCTGAGCTACCTGTATGACAGTGTAACAACTGTGCGTTTTCCTACATTAATCTACTGGCATGTGGCACACAGCTTCAGCCATTAGTCTGAATCCAGGGTTACACTGGCAATTGTCTAAAGGTCCTGACCATTGCATCTCTACCTATGTGTGCCTTTCCATGATAATGACTAGCCATGAGTGAAAAGAAGCTATTTGGCAAACCCAAACATCATCTTCATCTCTTTTGACAAATCCTGCTCTGACTAACCTTTAATGTTCCCCTACTGTTACGTCCTCCTGCAATCTTTTGGCTTCCTCCCAAGTATTAACAGCAGTTAACAAGCAATTTTGACTTGTTTCATCATTTGCATCATTGCTCCACTCACAATTAAATGTGGTACAGCTCAAGGCACAATACTGTACCACTTTGTCTGTAGAATTATTGCCTAAAGTTATATAGTCATTTGATTCTAATAAGCAGTGCACTTGATGACTGCAATTTTTGTTGGCAACTACAATGCATTTAACAAATTGTAAATCCTATCACCATTATGGATAGGTGATCCAGAGGAGGTCATAAACCCTCTCTGGGACCACAACTGGCCGAAATCCTGGACAACATCAAATCTGTATTGACTATCTGTGAAGATTGTCACTTTCAGCTGTTCAGAATCACTTTCAGCTGTTCAGAAACACAGCATGCGCTGGTAAGAGGAACTAATTCAGCTACTTGGGCAGAAAAGACTCCTCAAAGCCAGGAAACTTTAACCACACCAAAGACTGTGCAAACTGCATAACCAGCTCTCGGTTTGCCATCTTTGTCTCTTAAGCAGGAGCCTTTAAAAAAAACACACAAAGTCATTTTCATCCTTGGGAGTGTCTTGAATGCCAAGTTTCAGTTTGGCACACAATTCAGTTACATCGAGACAGTCATGCTCAACCTCATCCATCCTTTCACTTGAATTTGTAACAGGATTTGGCAACAACACATCAGGATTTAAAACTGTTCATTGATTCAGATTAACAGTGACTGCGGTGAATATGACTTGCTCATAGCGAGTCAAATGCACATTTGTCAGGTACTGGGTCTTTGTTAGGGTTAACAATATTTCCACAGAATGGGGTATAAAACATTCAGGGGGTGCCTCATAACAATACCTTTGCACTGTTCTATGCTGACACTTAAATCGGCGACTGCCTTCAAACAACCAGGCAGTGCCAAAGCCACAGGATAAAGTGTGGCTGTAAAATAAGCAACAGGTTTGTTCGCATTTCCATTCAGCTGTATCAAAAAAGGAACAGCAAATCCCTCCCTCTTACAGTAAAACAAAGAAAAACATTTGTTATAACCAGGCATTCCCGGAGCTGGAGCACAACATAGGCTTTCTTTCAGCTCTTTGAAGACACACATACAGTTGTCATTCCATGGTACTGTATCAAACACATCCTTGTGTGTCAGCCTCTGTAAAGACTTGGCCAAAAGGGAAATGCTTGGAATACACTGGCAACAGTAGCCAACCATTCCGAGGAACATTCAGACTTCTTTCTGCTTGGCAGGGGGATTCATTTTCATTATGACTGAAATTCTTTCTTGTGACACCTTCCGCACACCTTTCTCAATGTGGTGGCCTAAGTAAATTACTTCTTCTTGTCAGTACTGTAATTTGTGTGGTGAAACTTTATGTCCGTTCTCTCCTAAATGATTGAAAAGGGCAATTGTGTTTCTTTTACATGCTTCTCGAGTGTTTGATGACACAAGTAGGTCATCAATCTACTACACTAGATCTGAGTGATAGGACATTTTAAGTTACTCCAAATTATTTTTCAAGATCTGATTGAAAAGGGATGGCCTCTCCGTATACCCTTGATGAGCTTTTTCACCATGCCAAGACACGACTGCCACATTTAAAGGTAAAGAGGAATTGATTACCCTCATGTAATGGTATAGAAAAGAGAGCTTGACAAAGAAAAATAACTGTAAACCATTCTCCTTCACATGCAGTTTGGAATAAAATCACCTCTGGATTTGGTACCATAGGACAACATGGAATGGTAATTTCATTGATTTCTCTCAGATCCTGGACTATGAAGTATTTTCCATTGGGCTTCTGTAGTTCCAAAATGGTAAAGTTACATGGAATTCCCATTATTTCCTTCAGAACACCTTGTTCAATCAAACTATTCATCAGGGGAGAAATTCCGGCAGTTGCTTTGGGTGTCATGTTATATGGCAGTGTTTTAGGAAACTCTGCATTTTGCTTCACTGCTATTTTTATAGGCTTGAATCCTTTGATGAGTCCTATTTCCTTTTCTGAAAAATTTCACACCTCAGGTGTCACTGTTTTAAATCTTCAGGCAACTTATTATACGTCAGCATTGGGTAGAATATGACACCTGGGTTCTGTTTCAAAATCTTACAGGGCACATCATTATCATTTGTCTGAATTGCAATTCCTCAAGGAGTGCAGCTAATAGAACAGTTTAGCATACACAATAGGTCACACCCATGCAAACTTAGAGGACTTAAAACACACAACATAAATTGGTGCTCATCTTCAAATTAACCTATTTTTACAAGTACATACTCTGTCACAGGATTGTCTAACTGTTTATTTGTGATTCCTATAGCCTGAACCCTCTTTCATGAAAGGGGCAAATGTGGAACTTCTGCAGTAGCCCTAGTGTCAACCAGGAATGACACACTGTGACCCATTGCATTGGCATTTATATAGGGACCATACCGATCCATTTCTAAGGATGCTCCTAGCATGCAATTCTCATCATCCAAACTATCCACTAAGAGAATTTCTGAAAATTCCTCATCACTCAAGTCCATTAGGGGAAACTGTGATGCTATCTGATTGATGTTTGCATTTGCAACTTGATTTAGAGTCTGTTGGGGGACAATCATCTGCTGCTGAGCCATAGGGGCTTGTGGTATTTGCACTTACTGTTCTTGGGGTACAATCACATTCTGAACTTGGGATGTTTGAACTCTCTGCATTTGAACTTGGTTATTGCCTTAAATTTGAGCATCTCCATTATTCAGTACCAGATTATTCACATTATTGAGAGGACATTTCCTCCGCCAATGACCAAACTTTCCACACCCATGACATGGATTTATTTTCTTCAAAGCTTGAATGTCAACAACACCACCAGTTTGATCTACCTGAACACAACATCCTCTATCTCTAGGCTGGACCACATTCATTCCCTGCTGTTGCATTTCTTGCATACCACTAGGTTTCACCAACATCTGCGGGCTCTGCTTTGTTCACTATGCAGCTTTCAATTGCATGACCATAACCTTTTCTTCTAGCTTTTTCTGCTTCCAGTTCCAGCTCATCGCTGCAGTATTTTGCATGCTGCAGGATCTTGTCTATCGGTTTGTTCTGCCAACAAATCAGATGCTGCTGTATCATCTCCCTTATGTCTGGTTTCAAGCCTTTCTCAAATCTGAACACAAGAGTACCCAAATCTTTAGCTTTTGTTTTCTCTGTACCACTATGCTGTTTGAAAGCCTACAGTAGTTTTTCATAATATGCATGAATTGACTCCTTACAATATAGGAGAGTCCTATCAATCTTTTGCCAATCAATATATTTTGGCGAAACCTTGTTTTTAAAAAATTAAATTGCTTTGTAATACTTTTTCATCATTTCCTCAGACGGTGCAACCATTACTGGGTCTCCTTAAGGTTCACAGTCAGGCCAGTTGACATTCACCTTGCATTCAGCCCACAAATAAGTTGGTCAAACAACATATTCAAATCCTCCCACAGACTTTTTGAGAGATTGACAAATCTCTATGTCTGCTTGTACCATTCCACTGATTTTTCTATCAATCTGGGGTAATCATTTGTGAATGACAAAATATCACTCCTTCGCTGTGGCACATGAACATAACCTCCACTTGGTATTTCCCTCGTAGGTAAAATTTTTACATTTGCCTCAGCCTGACTTTCTCTTGTAGGACACTAGATAAGGTTAGACAACACGCTCCTTCTATTCAGGTGAATACATTTTTTTATATTGTAGGGTATCGCCCTCTAGCCCTGGGCCTAGCTCCAACTACCCAAAAAAGTGCTAACTCCTGCACAGGAGCAGCATCCCCTCAATGCACTACTGAAGGCATCAAGGGGAGGCTTGAATTTTTCCGACTAGTTCAGTTCATACTTTCCAGTTTAATCAATTACTCCTCTCCAATGTTGATATATTTTCTGAACTTTATTATTATTCAATAAAAACTGTACTTAGTCTTTTCTGATCATCCATAGTCTTCCTGCGAGGTTCATTGGAAGTGTGCTTTTGTCTGGGGATAACTTTGTTTTGTACATGATTGACGGCCTGTCCAGCCGTGAAAGCAACACCACTGGTTCTGGAGGGGGCTTGGTGCCCAGCGTGCTTTATCCTGCCAAGGACTGAGGTAGTGGATGCCTTTCTCCACTGGTTCTGGAGGGGGCTTTGTGCCCAGAGTGCTTCATCCTGCCAAGGACTGAGGTAGTGGATGCCTTTCTCCAGTGGTTCTGGAGGGGGCTTGGTGCCCAGAGTGCTTCATCCTGCTCGTGGCGGCCCCAGTAGCGTCAGAACTTTTGGCGCTCATTGGCCTACGCTGCTGGTGGCGGCGGTGTCCTTGGCAGCGGTGCTGGTGGCGGCGGTGTCCTTGGCAGCGTGCTTGTGGCGGCGGTGTCCTTGGCAACGGTGCTGGTGGCGGTGCTTTCCTGTAAAGTGGTGCTTGTGGCGCGGTGTCCTTGGCAGCGGTGCTTGTGGCATTGGTGTCCTTCGCAGTGGTGCTGGTGGCGGCGGTGTCCTTGGCAGCAGTGCTTGGGGCGGCAGTGTCCTCTGAAGCGGTGCTTGTGGCGGCGGTGTCCTTGGCAGCGGTACTGGTGGCGGTCTTGTCCGCCGTGCAGGTTTTTGGCGACTTGCCTGCCTTTCTGTGCCCCTTCCCCACCTTGGATGGTGGTGCAGCTGTCTTCCCACTCCCAACTGTACTCCTGGGAGAGTCTTTGGTGGTAGATGTTTTGCCTTTCTCCCGCCGGGCACTGGACAACTTTTTATGCTTTTGAGGTGGGGGACTGTCCGTGGTCTGGCTCCTTGGCACACTGGCCGCCCTGCTGCTTGGCACACTCCAGAAGCCAGTTACTGCTGGCACCACTGTTCCCGCTAATGTTGTGGCTCAGGTGCTGGGTTGGAACCTGGAAAGGTGGGCCCTAGGGGACTGAAGGGGTGGGGGAAGTGATGGGAAGAGGTCAAGGTTGGACAGGAAAAAAAATTTTGACACACTGGGACGGGTAGATGGAGGGGGTTTGGGAGTGGAGGAAGAGGTAGTGTTTGTAGGAGGTGTACGTGTGCTGACTTTGGGTGAAGGTGCATGGGCTGGAGGCTGTCGTGAGGTGGATGGCTGTTGGGTGGGTGCGTGGCTGCATTTGTGTACCTTGGGAGGTGGCTCACAGACACACTGGGAGAGGACACAGGGGATGTGTGAATGGTAGCGGGGGTGGTGAGTGCAAGTGAGCGGGGTGTGGTGATGGGTGTGCTGGTGATGGACGTAGTGAATGAAGATGTAGTGCATGCAGGTGTGAGTGGAGACGAGACAGGAAGGGAGGAGGGAGATGTGGAGGGAGGAGGGAGACGTGGAGGAGGGGGACACAGTGGAGGCAGTGGATGTTGGTATGTCTGCATGGGTATGATGCTTGTGTGAGTGCCTGTGGGATGTGTGGTGCTTATGTTTGCCAGAGCTTCCCTTGTGTGTTGAGGTGTGTGCATGCTGGTCTGATGGTGTGCTTCGGATAGGCTGAGGTACAGGGGTTTGGGTCTGGGTAGAGGAAGTTGGAGGGGGGAGGCTGGACCCAGGGACAATGGCAGCCATCAGTGCTGAGGCCAGAGTCTAAAAAGCTCGCTGTTGGGCTGTCTGACCAGAGTGAATGCTCTCCAGGTATGCATTGGTCTGTTGAAACTGCCTCTCTACACCCTAGATGGCATTCAAAATGGTAGACTGCCCAACAGTGAGGGACCTGAGGAGGTCAATGGCCTCCTCACTGAGGGCAGCAGGGCTGAATGGGGCAGGGGCTGAGGTGCCTGGGGCGAAGGAGATGCCCACCCTCCTGGGTGAGCGGCCACGGGGCACACGCTGAGGGGCTGCTGAGAGGGTGGTGCTGGTAGGGGGGGTGGTGGCTGTACCTGTAGATGCGGGGGTCACAGAGGGGCCCACCACCGCAAGGGAGATCCCATCAGAGGAGGAGTCTGTCACTGGTCTCAGCTCCTGTCCCCGCCCTGGAGCTCCCTCTCCCTCCGTCCCACTGGTGGCTTCAGACTCCGTTGTCTCGCCCTCCAGGGCCATGTGGGATGCAGCTCCCTCCTGCTCCGGTGCCACTGTTTCCGCCTGATGATGCTAATGCACACAAGAACAGGGAGACAACAGAAGGGGGGGGAGACAGAAGAAAGACATGTTGAGTGCATGCAATACCGCTACCGTTGGCGGACACTACAGACACAGAAGCCCCCTGCACTACGCCGTGCACTTTGAGTTCCCTAATTAATCTCAGGGACATGGGTTACAAGGCCTATGCCCGATTGCTGCACACATGGAAGTCACAGGAGCCTGACTATGTGTAGTTGGCTCTGAACACAGGTGGGGCGGGGTGCCACATGGCCTGCCTTACGACGGGACCTTGTCTACTAAACTAGCCATGGCCTAGGGGAACTCACAGCCCACCTCCCCCAACCAGACACCTCCACTGCGCGCAGAATCAGCTGAATGAGAGTGTACTCACCCCCTTGTGGCTGCTGTGATGCCCTCAAGCACCCATCCAACTCCTGATACGCCACCGCCAGGATCCGGAACATCAGGGGGATCATGGTGCGACAGGCACCCTCCCACGTTGGGAGGCCATCCCCAGCTGGGCCTCTGCCGTCTTCTTGCTCCAGCGGCGAATGTCCTCCCATCTTTTACGGCAGTGGGTGCTCCGTCTGTGGTGGACCCCCAGGGCCCGGACTTCCTTGGCGATGGCACGCCAAATATCCTTCTTCTGGTGGGCGCTGACCTACAGGAATAGTACAGGGGAAAAGGAGAAGATATAACCGTCCGCACCATCACAGTCATTGACCCGCATCCCTACCCTTGCCATGACGCACATGCATTCACCGTTGTTTCATGCATCCCTCATTCTCCCCCCCCCATCTTCCATCCATGCCACTCCACACAGGCATTGCCCATTCAGCATGCTCAAAGTGTACTTACCTGTTTGTCTGGAGGACCATAGAGTACTGTGTACTGGGGGAGGACCCCATACACTGGTTTCTCCAACTCCTCCGTGCTGAAGGCAGGGGCCCTTTCCCCAGACACATGAGCCATTGTCTCTTCCAGACTGAGGTCACAGCAGCACTTGCAGTGTAGGTCCTCTCCTGTCAAAGATCAGGTATCAAGTGATTGAACAGAGAGAAAATGGCGGTCACATCCGCGGCGGTGCGTACCGTCACCGCCGGCGTACGTTGTCATTGGCACCTCTGACCCATAGGGTCCAATGTTAACCAATGCAGGATTGCGCTGCGGTCTTCGACAGCCTAACGCGACAATGTACAGCGCCAGCGCAGTTACCTCATATCCCCTTGTCTCACATTACAGTCAGGCAGACGCCATTTCAGGGGGCCACATGGCATTCATTTTAAATGCGTCACACATATCTAGGCCTTGCATACACACTAATACAGGCACATAGCGGTTTAAAAAAATTGAGGAATAAAGTTGTGTTAACGTACCTCAGTGTTGGTTGACTCTCTGCTCGTTGTTCTCCTCCATAGAGCACGTCCGCTGGGGCAGATGAGGAGGTGGCGGCATCCTCCGGTGTACAGACCGCTGGTGGGCCTGTCGACAATGGAGGAGCGACATGTAATTGTCACCTACAGACTTGATCGTGCCACAATCCTGGAACTGTGTGCCCAGTTGGAACCAGACCTGTTGTCAGCTGTCGCCATCCCACAGGAATCCCCCCTCTAGTGCAGGTGCTGTCAGTATTCCATTTCCTGGCAAGTGGGTCTTTTCAGACGACAGTGGCCATAGCATCAGGGATGTCCCAGCCTATGTTTTCCAACGTGTTGTCCTGAAACACATGTGGAGCTACATTGTTTTCCCTAAGGTGGAGGATTTGCCTACAGTGAAAGGTGATTTCTATGCCCTGGGACATATCCCCAACATCATAGGTGCCATTGATGGGACACATGTGGCCTTGGTCCCCCCTCGCAGGAGTGAACAGGTGTACTGAAACCGCAAGAGTTACCATTCAATGAATGTGCAGATGGTGTGTTTGGCAGACCAGTACATCTCCCATGTGAATGCCAAGTTTCCTGGCTCAGTGCATGACGCTTACATTTTGAGGAATAGCAGCATCCCTTATGTGATGGGGCAACTCCTAAGGCACCGTGTGTGGCTATTAGGTGAGGACATGGAGCCTATACAGTGTGACTAGGTGTCTGGGTCTGGGGATGTCCCTAAGAGTTAGTGTGTGTCTAACAGATTTCCCTCGACATTTGCAGGTGACTCTGGCTACCCCAACCTGTCGTGGCTACTGACCCCAGTGAGGAATCCTAGGACAAGGGCAGAGGAACGCTACAATGAGGCTCATGGGTGAACTAGGAGGGTTATAGAGAGGACCTTCGGCCTCCTGAAGGCCAGGTTCAGGTGCCTCCATCTGACAGGTGGTTCCCAATTGTACTCACCAAAGAAGGTGTGCCAGATCATCGTGGCCTGCTGTATGCTTCACAACTTGGCTTTGCGACAACAGGTGCCTTTTCTGCAGGAGGATGGTCCAGATGGAGGTGTTGTGGCAGCTGTGGAGCCTGTGGACAGTGAAGGAGAGGAAGCAGAAGAAGAGGACATCGACAACAGAAACACGGTGATTCACCAATATTTCCAGTGAGACACAGGTAAGAAGACATCACTGCCTGCTACATCTGATATAATTGTTCTACCTCTCATCTGTCTATCACTTTCACCCAGTGTATGGACCCTGAGTAGTCACTTTCCCTTTCAATATCACAGATGTGGGTCCCACTGTGTGACATCTGCTTCGTTTCCTCATGGACCAGAGCTGTGTGACATAGGTATGTTGACAATACAATGGATTTAGCATTTTTACACAGATATTGCAAATACACATTTTCGAAAGCACAGACTGACTCCAGATTGTTTTGTGCTTTAAGGGTGTTTATTTAAGTGTTAAATATTGGAGGGGGTTGTAAAATGGCCAGGGGTGATGGTGGAGGAATGTCTATGGCAGAGTCCAGTCTATTAGTCTCAGAGGTGCATTATCCAAAGGGGCATATGAAGTGGAGCTAGGGCAGTTTAAGGATGGACAGGGTGACAAATTGGGACAGAAGGATGTCAATCAGGGTGGTCTCATTTCTTGGGGGGGGGTCTTGGCATTGTTCTCTGTCTTTGTCCTGGATCTCAGGGACCACTTGCGGGGTGCTTCTCCATCTGCAGGGGGTGGGATGCTGGTGTCGTGGTCCTGTGGCGGTGCCTCCTGTCTACTAGCGCCTCGTTGTGCCACAGTGTCCCTGCTGGTGTTGACAAGGTCCTTCAGCACCCCTACAATAGTGCCCAGGGTGGTGTTGATGGATTTGAGTTCCTCCCTGAACCCCAAATACTGTTCCTCCTGCAGCCGCTGGGTCTCCTGAAACTTGGCTAGTACCGTTGCCATCGTCTCCTGGGAATGGTGGTAGGCTCCCATGATGTTGGAGAGGGCCTCGTGGAGAGTGGGCTCCCTGGGCCTGTCCTCCCCCTGTCGCACAGCAGCCCTCCCAGTTCCCCTATGTCCCTGGGCCTCTGTCCCCTGAACCGTGTGCCCACTACCACTGCCCCCAGGGCCCTGGTGTTGTTGGGGTGGTGGGTTAGCCTGGGTTCCCTGTAGTGGTGGACACACTGCTGCTTGGCGTGTCCTGGGGACAGAGGTATGGGCCCGCTGGGTGGGTGCTGTGCTGGTGTTTCCAGAGGGGGGAGGCTCTGTTGTGGCTTGTGCCAGTGTGAGGGGAACCGACTGTCCCGAGGTCTCAGATGGGCCAGGCTGGTCATCTAGATCCAGTTGGACAGAGCTGCTGTCATCACTGTGGGCCTCTTCTGTGGGTGGAGTGGACATGTCTGGACCCTCCTGTCCGGTGACGTTGGGTAGGGTTCCTGCAGGGGTGTAAAGGCATGATTATTGCATCTGTGTGTGCCATGGTGTGCAATGAGTGGGGGACCCCGTACCTCAGTGCTTCCATTCTTGTGCGGGACCTTGTGTGATAATTGTTTAGGGGTGTGTGTGGGTATGTGCAGTGGACATGCATTGGTGATGGGTGTCCATGCTTTGGTGTTGCATGCAGGGCTTGGTGTTGGGATGGGTGGGTTGTGATAGTAGGACATATGTGAGGTGTTGGAGTGATGGGGTGAGGGCGAGGGTGGGGGTATGTGATAGCATGCAGGTAGGGTGGGGGATTTAATAGTTAAGATTTGACTTACCAGAGTCCATTCCTCCAGCTACTCCTGCGAGGCCCTCAGGATGCAGTATAGCCAAGACCTGCTCCTCCCATGTTGTTAGTTGTAGGGGAGGAGGTGGGGGTCCGCAGCCAGTCCTCTGAATGGCAATGTGGTGTCTTGAGACTACGGAACGCACCTTCCCCCGTAGGTCGTTCCACCTCTTTCTGATGTCATCCCGTGTTCTTGGGTGCTGTCCCACTGCATTGACCCTGTCCACGATTCTGCACCATAGTTCCATCTTCCTAGCTATGGTGGTGTGCTGCACCTGTGATCCGAATAGCTGTGTCTCTACCCGGATGTTTTCCTCCACCATGACCCTGAGCTCCTCCCCAGAGAACCTGGGTGTCTTTGGGGTGCCATGGGGTGGTGTGGGTGATGTGTGGGGTGGTGTGTGTTGTGATGTGTGGGGTGATACTTAGGGTTGTGTGGTGTTTTGTGTGTGCATGTTGTGTGAGGGATGGTGTTGAGTGCCTGTGGATGCTAGTTTGTAGATGGTGGTGTCTCTCTCTGGCCTTCAGTAGCAATTGTGGTCGTAAGGGTTTGTGGGTGATGTGGGTGTGTGTTTTATATTGTATTGGATGTGTGGGAGTGGTATGTGTATGTGGATCAGGTGTGTGTATTTGGAATTGTCCAATGTGGTAGTGTTTTGTAAATGTGTGTGTATTTTGAGCGCGGCGGTGTGTACCGCCAATGGAATACTGCGGTTGTAAAACCGCCTTGTGGATTCGAGGGTCGTGATGGTGTGGGCGTATTCCTGTTGGCATGACGGTGGAGGTTTTGTTATCGCCAGTTTATCACTGACCTTTGGTGTGGCGGACTTGTGTGGATGTCTAAATTTTGGCGGATTCTGAGCTAAGGGTCAAAATAGCTGTGGTGGAATTCCGCGACCGCCGCAGTGTGTTGGCAGCCTTCTGCACAGAGGTAATCGGCATTTACCGCCAATGTTGTATTGACCCCCATAATCTTAGAAATAGGGAGAACAATAAAACTCCAGACAGACATACTGATTCACGTCCCTCTTGTTCCTTTCAGGACACACCAGATAGACGTAGCGAGAGAGGGGGCCGTCAAGATCGACGTCCTGAATACGTGAAAGAAAAAAAAGACTCTCCGCAGTCTACCATTAAAAAAGAAGAAAAGAAAAAGCCACCGTTTAAAAAGAAAAAGGTGGCAGCACTGACAGCTAAAAATGCCAGTATACTTGAGAACACTGTTGAGGAACAAGACGTGGGCAGTGACTCTGTTAGACAGCGCGGCAGAGGTCACGATATTTCGCCAGAGTCTGAAAGATCATCTGGATGCGACAGCAACTATCGATTTCATCGCAGTTGAAACAGCGGATGGCTCCATACTCTGCCCCCGATAGGGTTTATGATTTAAAAATTCAGATAGAGGGAGACGTGGAGCGCATTATCAGTTTGATATTTTGGGATGAACTTACTAGTGATATCCTATTGGCCTAAAGAGACTGCCCACCTTAACACGTCCGCAAGCTCCCGCATGGGGAAGATGTAATTTTGCCTTCTTTCTCCGATCTTGTTCCGGAAGCAGACAAAGAAGCCTATGCTTCTGAATGGGCTTTAGCGCAAGCACCTGCGTTATACCGCACTCATGTAGGTTGGGACAAGGAGTCTCCTTGTCATGTTATTCCTGTTAGGTCTACACCCCAACCGCAGCCACAATATCCTGTTAAACATGAAGCGAAAGCTCCGGTGAGGGAAATACTCGACCAACTTGAGTACCAGGAGGTGATTGAGTCCTGTACATCTACATGGAATAATCTGTTATTCCCCGTTGCAAAGCCAGACCATTCATATAGAATAGTCATTGATTATAGACACTTAAATAATCATACACGTACAAATGCTATACAGAATTCACACAGCACGGCACTAATAAATAATATAGTGCATAAAAAATATAAAACAACATTAGACATTTCTAATGGAATCTTCTGCCAGAATTTAGCATATGAAAGTCGGGGCCTGAGCGCATTCTCATTTGGCTCTCAGAAACGCTTTTGTCGTTTACCTCAAGGCTATAAGAATAGCCCAGGGCTATTTTCAGCCCGTGTAACATCGATACTACACAATGTCGATTTTGAGGCGTAATCCCATATGGATGACATATATCTCACAGATGATGTCCTCGACATTCATCTTGCAAGGGTCGATCGGATCATTTTGGGATTTGCAGATCTCGGTTACAAATTCAATTTTAAGAAAAGCAAGATAGCCTTTCTTAGTGTATTATTCCTGGGATATGAGCTATCAAACAAGGGAAAGAGCCTGGCCCCGCATTTTCTAGAAAAATGTGCTCAAGTGCACCCTCCTAACTCGCTAAAGAAACTCCAGTCATTACTAGGTTTCTTTAATTTTGGCAGAACGTACATTCCAGATTATGCACAATGGATGAAGCCACTTTATGACTTGGTTCAGCCCAAATTTTCTAGCAGGCACTGGACAATTGAACACACGCACATCCTTAGGGAATTGCAACAGGACATGCTAGAAGGAGGATGACACAGTACCCATAGCATATAAACCACATTTATACCCCAATGCTGAACACCGTTTTGCACCTACAGAAAAGATTCTGACAGCAGTTCAGATGGCCGTCATAAAAAAGAGGCCACTTGCCCAGGGGAAACGTATTATTGTCGTCTCCCTGGTGCCAGCCTTAGAGGCTGTCACCAAAGCAAGCGTTCCCATCGCTAAAGCATTACATCCCCGTTGGATTCAATGGGCAACGTCTCTGACCACCACTGATGTTGATTAAATTTTTGATCCAAAACTTCAGACACAAGAATGTCTCCAGTACGAACAAGAGTACCCTGCTCCTCTAAATATTTTGCCACTAGACAACTACCATACTGTTATATACACGGATGATTCAGCACAACTGGCTGTAGGTATTAAACATCAATACTCAGCAGCTTGCGCAACCGTGAGCGGAGTGATGGAAGATGGAATTTTCCACCCTCACAATACCTACATGCAGACCTTAGGGGACTGCACAGCCCAGTTGGCTGAGCTTAAAGCTCTTATTCTAGCACTAGAACATACTGAGCCAGATTGCCAGACTTTAATAGTCTGTGACTCTTATTACTGCGTCCAGTCATACAATGACTATCTCAATCATTGGAAACTGAACGGGTTTAGAGATTCTAAAGGGAACACCATTAAACACAAAATACTGGGGGGGGGGGAGGGTGGCTGATCTTAAGGATAAGCTGCTGTGTGTCCATGTAGTCCATACATTGGGACACCAACGTGTAGGAGTACACGTTGCCGGTAATACATTGGCTGATGAAGCAGCCAAAGCAGCAGTAGCTACGGCTTCTGTGGCTGCAGTGACTCGTTCTCAGACGAGATTGGATAATGAAATATTGATTGCCGTTAAAGCTTTGGCTGCAGGCAAGCCCCTTCCTAAAGGGTACCCTACGAACTTTACTTACCATATCAATGCGCAGAATGTTGCTTACACAACAATTCTTGGGGTTGGCGATCGAGTGATTCCCAATGAAGACCAGAGATTAGATCTAATTAAAGCAGCGCATGAGGGTCTCGCTTCTGCACATGCTGGTATACAGGTCGCGATAACACTCCTACAGAAATGCTTCTGGTGGCCTGGTCTATGCAGACGAACAAAGCAGTATTTCCTTTGCTGTGACATTTGCCAGCAGATCAAGGGTTCTAACATCAAACGCCCACCGCAGACATCCCTCTTAGTGTCCAACAGGCCACTATAGTGTGTGTACCTGGACCATTGTGGTCCCTTACAGCCTGATGGTGCAGACAAATACATTTTAGTTGCTGTAGATTCTTGTTCTAGATTCCTGTGGGTATGGCCACAGCGGTCGGCTGACGCCCAGACTGTTATAAAAGATTTGTTGATCTTTATCGGTACATATGCGGTTGCAGCATTCCACTCGGACCAGGGCCCTGCATTTGCCTCTAACGCATTCAGCGATACCATGGGGATGATGGGTGTTGAACTCCATTACTCCTCACCATACCATCCCGAGGGAAATTCGGTCGTGGAGAGGTGGAATCGTGATCTAAAGCAGTCCTTAACAGCTCGAGTATTAGGTTCAGGCCGCAGTTGGTTACATCACCTATATGGGGTCCAGAGAGCACTGAATAATTGTATTGTATTGTATTGTAATAGTATTTATATAGCGCTTACTACCCCTGATGAGGCGTTGAAGCGCTTTTCGGCGAGTAGCATGCTACTCCGGAACCCAACAAGAATTAGTGGTAGATTAGTATAGGGAAATATGAGTACAGTTTTTGTATTATTATGAGTGCATTTGAGCCGTGGATATGAGAGTTTGTTTTTAGATTGACTGGAGTAATGGAGGAGTGGGGCAGGAAAGAATCCAGAAGTGTTAATTGGGAGTTTATGGTAATAGGATTTAGGCTTGGGATGAGTAAAGGAAGGATGGAGGAGGGAAGAGTCTGCGGAAGGGGTTAGGGAGATCATAGTAGCAGGATGAGAATAATGAGGGAGAATATAGTAGGGCTGTTTGGGAGATCATGGTAGTAAAGTGAGGTTTGGTGGGTTAGATGTGGAAGCGGAGGGAATAGTTTAGGCAGAGTTATTTAGGAGATGAAAGTAGTAGAATGGATTTGGGATGAGTCAGAGTGGGAATGGAGGATAGATTGATAGAAACATGACATATGGTGATGGGTAGATAAGTGTGATAAGATGATAACAGGTGATTGACATTTTTAAGCTTTTCAGTGATCAAGGATTTTGGAAGCCCACAGATCTCAGTACTGGCTTTTAATAGAAATTAGGTCATTTTCACTCTTTCTTCTGAATCAAACAGGAAACTGCAATGGAACAAACATGACCATTCCACAGGAGGAACGGCATATCAGACAAAAGAACTCCTTTTGCAGCTACAGCTGATCAGCAACCAGATACATAGCTTCACATCAATTTAGTGTCCGTACCCAGAATATATTTTTTTTTACAAAAACATCAAAGTAATACCCATCTTGCACAGATAGATCAGTCAATTATGGGTGGGAAAATGGGATACAAGAACATTAAAAAAATGCATCAGTGAAAACAGTATTGCATGAAATACCATTCAGCATAATGAACAATTTCCATTTTAATATTTCGATATCTCAGGGTGTAATAATCCTCACCTCTGTGACCTGAATAGAATAGAAAATTCTTAATGCGTCAGCTTGATTTTTTTTTATTCTATGTCAGGACCGAAGGCTCTGGATTATGCTAGTTTAAAGTTGATTCTAGACCATCAATTCCACATCCACAATAGGCTTATGATAAAAGACTTTAAAGGTGGAATTTGAAGACCAACCGCTGCAGCCATAATATCCTCAAGGCGAGAACCTGCAGAAAAACCCTTGGAGGCCATAACACCTCTCACAGAATGAGCTCCAAAATTGGAGACGTCTACCCCTTCTTGCACTCAATATCTCTTGCGAGTGAGTGCATGTGGTGTCGCAGGACAGACATAAAAATACACTACCAATAAAGTGTCAAGCTCAATTTCTGAGAACATCTGACAGCTCAGTGAAAAACAGTACTAAATTCATGGTGCTGAGGGTTATTCAAACAGTTGCCACATAAATATAATCTTTGGGATTGAAAACCTGTGAACAAATGTGAGAAAGTAGCCTCTTTCCAGCCTTGTTACCCCCACTTTTGGCCTGTTTGTGAGTGTATGTCAGGGTGTTCTCACAGTCTCACTGGGATCCTGCTAGCCAGGGCCCAGTGCTCATAGTGAAAACCCTATGTTTTCAGTATGTTTGTTATGTGTCACTGGGACCCTGCTAGCCAGGACCCCAGTGCTCATAAGTTTGTGACCTATATGTATGTGTTCCCTGTGTGATGCCTAACTGTCTCACTGAGGCTCTGCTAACCAGAACATCAGTGGTTATGCTCTCTCTTTACAAATTGTCACTAACAGGCTAGTGACCAATTTCACCAATTCACATTGGCATACTGGAACACCCTTATAATTCCCTAGTATATGGTACTGAGGTACCCAGGGTATTGGGGTTCCAGGAGATCCCTATGGGCTGCAGCATTTCTTTTGCCACCCATAGGGAGCTCTGACAATTCTTACACAGGCCTGCCACTGCAGCCTGAGCGAAATAACGTCCACGTTATTTCACAGCCATTTACCACTGCACTTAAGTAACTTATAAGTCACCTATATGTCTAACCTTTACCTGGTAAAGGTTGGGTGCAAAGTTACTTAGTGTGTGGGCACCCTGGCACTAGCCAAGGTGCCCCCACATTGTTCAGGGCAAATTCCCCGGACTTTGTGAGTGCGGGGACACCATTACACGCGTGCACTGTACATAGGTCACTACCTATGTACAGCGTCACAATGGTAACTCCGAACATGGCCATGTAACATGTCTAAGATCATGGAATTGTCACCCCAATGCCATACTGGCATTGGGGAGACAATTCCATGATCCCCCGAGTTGCTAGCACAGACCCGGGTACTGCCAAACTACCTTTCCCGGGGTTTCACTGCAGCTGCTGCTGCTGCCAACCCCTCAGACAGGTTTCTGCCCTCCTGGGGTCTTACCAGGCTTGGCCCAGGAAGGCAGAACAAAGAACTTCCTCAGAGATAGGGTGTTACACCCTCTCCCTTTGGAAAAAGGTGTCAGGGCTGGGGAGGAGTAGCCTCCCCCAGCCTCTGGAAATGCTTTGATGGGTACAGATGGAGCCCATCTCTGCATAAGCCAGTCTACACCGGTTCAGGGATCCCCCAGCCCTGCTCTGGGGTGAAACTGGACAAAGGAAAGGGGAGTGACCACTCCCCTGACCTGCACCTCCCCTGGGAGGTGCCCAGAGCTCCTCCAGTGTGCTCCAGACCTCTGCCATCTTGGAAACAGAGGTGCTGCTGGCACACTGGACTGCTCTGAGTGGCCAGTGCCAGCAGGTGACGTCAGAGACTCCTTCTGATAGGCTCTTACCTGTGTTGCTAGCCTATCCTCCTTCCTAGGTAGCCAAACCTCCTTTTCTGGCTATTTAGAGTCTCTGCTTTGGGGAATTCTTTAGATAACGAATGCAAGAGCTCATCAGAGTTCCTCTGCATCTCTCTCTTCACCTTCTGCCAAGGAATCGACCGCTGACTGCTCTGGACGCCTGCAAAACCACAACAAAGTAGCAAAGACGACTACTGCAACCTTGTATCGCTGATCCGGCCGCCTTCTCGACTGTTTTCCTGGTGGTGCATGCTGTGGGGGTAGTCTGCCTCCTCTCTGCACTAGAACCGCAGGCACCAAAAGACTGCATCACCGGTCCTCTGGGTCCCCTCTCAGCACAACGAGCATGGTCCCTGGAACTCAGCAACTCTGTCCAAGTGACTCCAACAGTCCAGTGACTCTTCAGTCCAAGTTTGGTGGAGGTAAGTCCTTGCCTCACCACGCTAGACTGCATTGCTGGGTACCGCGTGATTTGCAGCTGCTCCGGCTCCTGTGCACTCTTCCAGGATTTCCTTTGTGCACAGCCAAGCCTGGGTCCCCGACACTCTAACCTGCAGTGCACAACCTCCTGAGTTGTCCTCTGGTGTCGTGGGATCTTCTTTTGTGACTTCGGGTGAGCTCTGGTTCACTCCTCTTCGTAGTGCCTGTTCCGGCACTTCTGCGGGTGCTGGCTGCTTCTGAGAGGGCTCCTTGTCTTGCTGGGTGCCCCGTCTGTCTCCTCGCGCAATTTGCGACATCCTGGTCCCTCCTGGGCCACAGCAGCATCCAAAAACTCTCACCGTGACCCTTGCAGCTAGCAAGGCTTGTTTGCGGTCTTTCTGCGTGGGAATACCTCTACAAGCTATTTCACGACGTGGGACATCCATCCTCCAAAGGGGAAGTTCCTAGTCCTCTTTGTTCTTGCAGAATCCACAGCTTCTACCATCCGGTGGCAGCTTCTTTGCACCCTCAACTGGCATTTCCTGGGCATCTGCCCAATCTCGACTTTGTCGCGACTCTTGGACTTGGTCCCCTTGTTCCACAGGTACTCTCATCCGGAAATCCATCGTTGTTGCATTGCTGGTGTTAGTCTTCCTTGCAGAATTCCCCTATCACGACTTCTGTGCTCTTTGGGGAACTTAGGTGCACTTTACACCTACTTTTCAGGGTCTTGGGGTGGGCTATTTTTCTAACCCTCACTGTTTTCTTACAGTCCCAGCGACCCTCTACAAGCTCACATAGGTTTGGGGTCTATTCGTGGTTCGCATTCCACTTTTGGAGTATATGGTTTGTGTTGCCCCTATACCTATGTACTCTCATTGCAATCTATTGCTATTACTGTATAGTTTTGGTATTGTGTACATATATCTTGTGTATATTTGCTATCCTCATACTGAGGGTACTCACTGAGATACTTTTGGCATATTGTCATAAAAATACCTTTATTTTTAGTATATCTGTGTATTGTGTTTTCTTATGATATTGTGCATATGACACCAGTGGTATAGTGGGAGCTTTGCATGTCTCCTAGTTCAGCCTAAGCTGCTCTGCTAAACTACCCTTTTCTATCAGCCTAAGCTGCTAGACACCTCTTCTACACTAATAAGGGATAACTGGACCTGGTGCAGAGTGTAAGCACCCCTTGGTACTCACTACAAACCAGGCCAGCCTCCTACAACAAAACAGTAACACAAATTACTGAAAGTATAATAAAATCTACTTCACTATTTCTTCAATTTTGTAGTAGCCATACCTAATGTTTCCCAGTGCCAACAGCCCATCAATACACAGAATCTGGGCCGGGGCCACTACCACATGACACATTTGCCACCAAAGTTCTATTCCTAAGTGTTTTGGTCAGCATCTGTCTTTGTCGAATGGATCCAGCAACAACACTCAAGGCACCAGGAGGCCATTTGTTGTCAATTTGTCAGAGTAAGTCACGTTTCATAATGTAAAGAAGATACTAACATACCTAAGCTGTAAGCGTACAAATACAGTGCCAAGTTTTTGGGAGCGCCACAATTACATGTCTGATTAGATAATACTTGTCACAATTAACATGCACAGTCCAGTCTTCAAAGTAAAGAAACAGTGCACTTTTTGGTCAAAGAAACAGTTATTGAATCCTTCAAAGATGATCCATTAGAAAGTTCCTCGAGTAGAATATTTAGATTTCCTGTGTCATGCTACACAACCTGTTTTAGTACTAAGCATCCACCATGCCTATGATAAAGAATGTCGGATAAATCATCTGGTGTGGCAAAAAAAAATTATTGTACCCTCAATATTGCCACTATGGCCAATGGCGAAATGTAAGGTGGTTGAGGAGGACCACCACTGCCGGAAGGAGGGTAAGCACATTTCCTCCATCAGGAAAGCACCACTTTTACTTGGTAAATAATTATGATCACCAGTTTCGTAGACTCAATATGATCTTTAGTTAAACCAACAATCGTTGTTACTTTATTCGCAGTTTGAATAAAAAAAAATAAAGCCCCAGCCCTTATCTATAATAACCCGGTACACAGGTTGCAGTTTATTCAAGGCTTGCATTAATTTCCTGTGCATGGCAGAGGAAGGAGCCATATAAATCACCACTATATGCATGAAGCAGAACTCCGAGATGGATGGTGAGCAAGACACAGGATATGAAACAAAAGATCGAGATTATTAGCCCCCTAGGGTTATTGCACACTTCAGCTTCGACAATGAAGAATACAGAAGGCGCTATATAGGCAGGAAAGCAAAGGTTCCTTTGAAATATACAGTAAAGCCACGGCCAGGAGAGAGAGGAGGGGTTGCATATGTTCACAACAGGCTAAATATAAGGAATGCTGAGAGAGACTGTACACATATTTGAGGAGTCCAGATCTTATCAGCAGGCAGGGCCCTTGTTGTGCCAGCTAAGGAACTCTTATCTGTTTCCTGAAATAAAAACAGATGTTTGCAACAGCCAAACTCCAGGAGCTAGAGTGAACAAAAGGAAGCTATGATTGGCCCTACAGTCTTGTAAAAACTCCCCAGAAAGGTAGCGCACTCCATCGAACTGTCTGCAACAAGCAGGTCAGGGACAGCTTAGGTTGCCACCCTGGTCGAGATAAAAATCAGTGTGTGAAACCTGAAATATTAGCTAGTCCAGAAGAATAACGTTACATATGAGGCAACAAATAGTGCAAATGTCTGTATTTCTCGAACTAGCCTCTCACTTCAATAAATATATTTACTAAACACTTCATTCAATGATTTGCCTGTAGGTTTTCATAACAGGTATAGTTTAACCAAATCAGTGGTTATCCCAAGGATGGCAGATATGCAGATCACGACAGGATTCGAACTGAACTCTTTTAGCCGGAGAATATGTCCATAACAAAGGCATGTTAAATGAGAAGTTGTCAGGTAACTGGAAAGCTAAGACTGGCTTATGGAGTACCGCAGAGCGACCTAAATCACTGGGTCACTGGGTCATTTGCTCCACTAGAAGCAACAAGCGGGAGAGTTCACAGCAAACAAAGTCCAAATCCTAATCCTGGGTCAGGATGGATATCAGTGTGGCAGACAGGACAGAAGACAAGTAACAGCTATGGGGGAGTTCGGTGCTCCCCATCAGTGGAGAAACAGGGTGCACTCTTGCTGAAGAGTACATGTTTTCAAATGGCTGTGTCACTCAAGAAACACCTTCCTGGATAGACTCATACTGGCATTCCAGTCAGTGACCTGTACTGGACAAAGGTTCAAGGATTACCTAATCACACTCAACCAAATTCTACCAATAATGTGCCAAGACGGTCCTTGGGGGACGCACTCCATATGAGGTTCTCTTTGGGATACCTATGTATGTCCCAGATCTTGATGCCCCTGGTATGGTGGCAGCAGAAACACCATTTGACATAAATGAACGTCTCACTGTTTTACAGGAGCTTCAGCAATTTTGTGATGATAAATCATCTGCAAGTGCTGCCACATTAGGAATAAGGGATTTAGCGAAAACTTCGACTGGCTGGATTCCTAAAGTTGGGGATCTGGTTTGTGAGAAGATTGCAGTGAAGAAAGAATTTGGTCCATCATACAGAACACCTGTACCGGTCTTGGGAATAAAAGGCACCAGGACTTTCATCTTACCACCACTGTCTGGTTCTAAGACAAACAGATTCATCTCCATTGATGACATCAAACTACACCATGTGGCTGATCCTTCACAGTAGACCAAGAGGTCCCTTGGGTGGTTCGCGATCCCCTCTCACTACCCAACAGGACATACATCTACATAGCAGGATGAACATCACTACTACAGACTATGCAACAATGTCAACTGCTGTTCCAGACACCTCCTTGACCATGGGGAGGGTGGAAAATGAACTTTTGTTGGTTCCAGTCACTATTTCAGTGACCACCCCGGTTCAAGATCTAGCTGTTTTTTTACACAAACACATCACAGACTAACGACCCTGTCTATCAAGAGCCCCCACGTGAAGTGGACCAAAGTACCGATGGTGCACCGGCTCTCGTGTTTGCAGATACTGCCTCTGGCTATTTCATTGACATTGATGATTTTTCTTCAGACTCATCCACTACTGTGATTGACAATGTTTCAAAAAGTAGTAAGCTGTATCACTGGCTTAAGAAGAACTATTTGAAATACCCATGGAACTACTTATGGCTCTGTTTGACATTTTTTGCATTATTTTTATGGATTGGTGTTGTGACTCTTTTCTATTTGCTTATAAATGGTCAATATATTCCTGATCGCTCCTATGTGGAGCCTGTTGATGAAGTTTTAACACCACATCATTCTTCACATAAGGTCCGGAGAGATTTGTCTCCTGTAAATATTACAGCAATACCGATTTCTGATGGGATTGTGTGGCACAAAGTTCCATTCAATATATACGGGCCTACTGAAATTATTCAAATACCATACGTGTTCAAAATTTCAATGACTGATGTAATTACACCTGATGTTGTCTCTGATGATTGGGATGTCCAAACAGTTGATTCCATGCTAACGGAAATGAAGGACTATTCTGCTTTTGAAAGTGATGATGTATATGAATATACAATGAATTATGGGGAAATGTTCTGCTATAACAATTGGGGACATTACTACCTACACAGTGCCACTAAATACAGGCCAGTATTAAACTACACACAGTGGGAACACTGTTCTACACCACCGGTGGGGAGCCCACAGTATTATAGTGATAAATGTACCTACTTTTCTGGGCATTAAACAAGAAAAGCGGAGTCATATTATTTTAAGATACCTCCGGCACAATTTAGGAAAATTTTGCTAACTGATACAAAACTGATTTATTCAGATCCTTTTGTTTCCCGGCTCGCAGTTGAAGGTTACGAATACTGGAAGAGCACTATTGATTTGAAAAGTGTATGGGGAACACAAGATTGGCAGATACAGGGTAGGGAGGCTTTATTCCGAGCATGCCTGACTCCTGTACAAATGATTTTCTTAAATGACTCAATTCAGCAGACATCCTGTTTAGGGTTAGCAAAAATTAAAGACTTGAATACGCCCAGTATCCCCACCACGGCAAAGTTTAAAGATTGGCAATACTTCCTCAATATCACCAAGGACAAGCTAGATTCAATGGTTAAGGCTGGTACGTCAAGCTGGTTTTTTGAACTCTTCAGGGGGGTTTTCAATTAACAGGCCAGACCTTCGCTTTGTATCGGGTCAACATACAGGTATAGTTACGACATACAGTGTGGGTAAGCTGTGCCAGCAATGGGTACAGACCAACACGTTAGCCGCAGTTAAAAAACACCTGAACACTCTTTCTGAAGATATAGACTTGCAGGATTTTCTGCTGGGTCCTAGGAAACAGCGCTCAAAAAGGTTTTTATATGCTATGTACAATGGAATTTGGAAACTTTCCCAGATTGAGGCTGCTGCGTATTTAAGGCAATTGGATAAAGAAAATTTAGAAAAAGCATTAGCTGTTGTCGACAACGGCATGAATACACTGTCCAACAGGATATATTCACTATCAAATATAGTGTTGTCTGCTATTGATATCACTCAGACAGACTTGTCCCGGTTATATCATGGGCAAACACAGCTATGTTCAATCATGCAGCTGGGTTGGACACTACAGACACTGAAAAATGGACGCATTCCATGGAAGTACATTAACGGGAGTGAATTCTTCACTGCTTTTAATTTTTCCAAGGAACAACAGACAATGGCTAAAAGGGAGGCTAGTTTCACCATGCTTCGCGTAGAAAAGTTAGATAAATTTAGATAAATTGCCCTTCACTATAGCAGAGAGTCCTTCAACTATCTGGCTCTTACATGGCATAATTAATTTGCCGATTTCGACCTTTCGTTTCTCGAGCTGCCTGAAACATCTTGCAGTGGGACAGTACGAGCAACTAGGAGATAGCTATATTAAGGAAGAGTGGGAGTTGCCCTTTGACTACAGATGTCTGAACGGCGAAACAGAGGTCTTTCTTAGCAGAAGCGAATGTGAGACTGCTGTTCGTCATTCAATGATATGCAAGCAGGTGTCTCTTCACGGTCTCTGCAATGCGTGGGTCGCGAGTTTGGCCTGCTCGTTGAGAGGTACTCCCGTCCCTTTGATTCGCCCGGTATTTCATGTATTTTCCAATGGAAGTTATGTGGTACTGAACGATCAAAGTTGTTGCGCCATGCGACCAGGAATTGCCTACGCAATCTCAGTCTCGAAGGTCGTTACGTGTTGTGGACATGTTTTGTTTCCCCCCACACGAGAGATAAAAGTATCTGACATGTGGCCCCACATAGATACTATTAATGTGAACTATGACAAGATGAGCAGGCTAAAGGCGCTATTGTTTCAAAAACAGGTTGCCTTGACATCCACAAAAGAGACGTATGCTCTCCAGATTGCGAGATCATCAGCCGAGATACAATCCCTATTAAATACCAACTTCCCCAAGCACTTTGGAGAACTGGTATCCAGAATATTCAATGCTTCAAGCACTACTGGGATTGTTCACTTCTTTAAGGCTGTCGGGTCTGGTTTCGTATCTATCTTCCAGACTGTCTTCGGAGTCATCCTGTCAGCCATCCATTCTCTCTTTTCAAGTGTGTTTGGTGGCTTTCCAATTATTTTGGCTCTAATTGGCGGACTACTACTGCTATTTATTCTCATTCGAAGTGGTTGTTTCTTTCCAGCAACGCAGAGCAATGAAGCCGCTCCCGCCAACTCCACTGTGCCGTGATTGTATGGTTCGGATCTTCGGTGCACCTCTGCTGGTGGAACTGGAGCTTGACTGGTCGTTGTCATTTCGGCCACTTCTCTGGTGTGCACAACCAGTCTTCAGCTGCATATGGTGTCGCTTTGAACATCTGCCTATGGTCTGTCTTGCTGTTGCACCGACATCTCCTGTGGACCACGAACTGCTGATGTCCCCGATGAGGGTTCATACATGGTCATGCCCCTTGAGACTGAGGTTGCTCCGCGAGGCCACCTATGAGCCTTCCGTTTTGAGATCTACCACGGATGAGGAAACTGCAATGGATAACGTTACACCAGGAAACACTACTCACTACTGCTCTGTGGATCCGTTTGTCCGCCCAGCACTCGATTTTACATCAGATGATGTTGACTCATTTTTTAGGGCATATTACATCTCGTAGGTCTTTTCTAGGCATTGCAAGATGGTGGGGGTCTTTGTAATAATGACTCTCGTCTTCACAATTCTGTTTCTTGCATTATTCATTATCCTAATCATTGCAGTCCATGAAACTTATCCCAAATTGCAGTTATGTTGAATAAAAACTATTGAAACTTTACTGCATCTTTGTCATTGCCTGTGTTCGTATGAGATATGATATATCTGTGAGAAAGGGGTAATCTCCGTTTAACCACGACACTCCCTGAGATGTCTTACTCTCAAGTCCATGTGTAAAGGCTGCCACAAATCACCTTTTACTATTGTGTTTCTGGTGAGGTGCTGCTAGTGAGCCGGTAAGGTTGGGACAACAGTTGCGACTTGTTGTAGGAAAGACGTAGTCGACTACAAGCAAAAGTACTGTCATCCTTTAACCAGCAGTCTTGCCTAAAGCAAGAGTCTAAACTACGACACTGCACATTTGCAGTAAGATTTGCAGAATCATTTTTCTTCTTGTCTCTTTTCTTCACCCATCTGCCTGCCCACTTATCTAATGCGCCCCATGTTTGTACGCTATCGAGTAACTCCCGAAGGTGTGCTTTCATTCCTGTGGATCTCATGTGTTCAAAATCTTTGGAATCAAAATTTAATCTGTAACTCCTCTTCAAGTGTACTGTTTTCTCAATTTCTATGCCATATTTCTCTGCTAAGTCTGCTAACCGTTGATGCACATCACTTATTTCCCTTGTTATTTTCGGGCACAAGTATAGCAATTCTGCTTCTGCGTAAGATTCGAGTCTGTACACACATATAGTTCCTTCAATAGGTTAACTCGCTTCCATCCCTAGTCTAGTATAACTCAAGTACTCTTCTCCCCTAGAGCACTTTGCGGGCTATTCAACTTATCTAACCATTCAGTTGGTTTTGGAGATTTTGCGGTGTCAGTAAATTGAGGCTAGGCTGATGTTTGACACTGTTCTAGTAATCGGAGGCCCTCCGAAGGGACTAAGGTCTAACAATGATCCTGTTCCATCAAAGATCTGTCCCACAGGAGAGATTTCTCTGATATTCTCATTGAGTCCTTCTCTCATTGAATTCTGACTCAGGACTCCTTGTCCATTTGTGCTGTTATTTCCTTGGGCAAACAATGGTATGACTGGACCAACGGTGACGGGCACAGACACGGCATCTGGGCTTGGTCTAACATTCGGGTTTTGTGGGTGCATGATTCCCGCATACTGATTCATCAGTACGGACACATCTATCTGTGTTCCTGTTATAGGAGTGTACTTTGGCATTGTTTGTGTCTGCACTTGAGGCAGTAAGAGTGGAGTTGGCTCTGTCTGAACCAAAGTTGGTTTTGGGAAAACCTGTCCTGTTGGCACTATTAAGTTTGTCGCATTCACCACAATGGATACGTCATGGTAAATTCTCAGGACATTCAGCTGTGGCATCGGATTTTGAGCTGTCGATGTAGTAGGTGGATTAGGACTGCTCTGCATTGGGCTCTGTGTCAGGTTAGGATTAATCTGTCCTGGACTGGTCGTCATCATAACTGGTGTTGGTGCTGAAGGATTTACACTAGTGCTTGGACCGCTGTCTTGTGCTGCATATGGTGGGGGACGATCTCTCAGTAACTGTAAAATGAATTCATCATCATCTGACTCTTCATCAAGTTTTAAAGATCTCCAAGACTCTTTTGATTTCTGCTCCCTACTCTCGGAGGGACTTCTGTTTGACTTTCTGGTAGCTTTCTTTTCTTCTCTCTCGCTGTCCTGTGTAGTTGCAGTAAACAATTTAATTCCCTGTAGAGTCTCGGTTCTCCAAAATTTCTGATTGTTGTCCATTCTAGCCTCCGCTAGTGTCTTTTCTGCCTTTCTCATTCTCCTCTCAAACTTCTGTTGCTGTCCGGCTACTAATTCCCAAATTGCTAATGCCTCAAACAGTGCTGGTATCGGGGGAGGTTCTAAATCATATAGCACCCTCCTCAAATTCTCTAAGCTCCTCAAATTAAATTTTCCATGGGCAGGAAACGCTAAACTCCCATCTTTCTCTGTCACTTTGCACCACTGTTTCAGCCAAAGACATGGCGCAGCACCCTTCTCTTCTAATACAATGTAAGCAGGTGTACCTTCTAGCGGTGCAATGTCTCCTATACTCATTGTAATCTACATATTTCTCCTTAGGGCACTCTTTAAAGCTTTTAAAAATTACATTTCTGTGTCTTTAAGTTATTATAAATGAAATCAGGAAATGACTTTCAATCCCAGAATCCTTTTCACCGACCCTCTCAACCAATTGCGCTTCACATTTGTCCGCCAATCCGTGCGCGACCCTTCTCACTAATCGACCTAACCCAGCGCGGCTCTAATGATGTCACACTCACATGTACAGCAGCTGACTAAGTCTTGCGGCTTGTCCTCCTAAATTCAGAGTCACACCCAACTAATGCAAAATTATTGTGAGTACTACAAAAAATCAAAACCCAATTTGTCCATTTACTACAGGTAGGGTAACACAATAGCTTCAGAAACCTTATGGACTTTTCACTGACCGCCTTTAGTTCTAGCAGCTACTCTTTTTTTCTCAGTTTCCCTGATCCGCAAGCAAAATTCGACCTGCAAATTGTACTTTTAACTGATCAGTGGGTCTGTCCTGGTGCATATAGGACTTGCCAGATCTTAGTCGAAAACTTATTTCACTCACTTTGACTCACACTCTGACTTGTCGACCACACCTGATCGACCTACTAAACAGACAAATTACAACAAAAACCAAGTGTCTCATACACTTTTCAATATACTCCGGAGTCTTAGACCTTGCAGGGCCTGTGTACCAACAACCATGTGGACAATTTTTGAGTACATATGCAGCTCTATGACTTCCCTACTCTCACACGTCGAGTATGCAAACTCCTCCAACTACTTCATTCGGAGTATGCAAACTCCTTTAACAACTTCATTTGAAGTACGCAGACTCCCCAAACCCTCATAAATATCACAATTCACCTGCGATTTGCATCAGCTGTGCAAACGCAAAACCTATTTCATTCATACGATCACTAGAATGCTGAGAACATCTTCAAACAATCATTGGGAAGCTCGGGGGTTCTGGGAAAGTAATTCTAAGGTCTTAGGGACACATTTTACTCCACTTTGTATTATCAAATTTGAAAATCCAACTTTCTCCTACTCAATCTACGATCTCTGGGTATACACTTCTACCTGTCTCTAAACTTTATGATGGGCTATTAAGGAGACTAACCATACTCTGCTACCATTACTGTTAGCGCGCCTGACATTATTTGGTATCGTATCTTAGTTTATAAGGGGGCGCATTAGAGATTCAATGGACCTTTTGACTGAGCTGAGAGTAGTTCCCACCGTAAGATTCAGTTTCCAAA
The DNA here is from genome assembly GCF_031143425.1 of Pleurodeles waltl. Lineage (NCBI taxonomy): Eukaryota > Metazoa > Chordata > Amphibia > Caudata > Salamandridae > Pleurodeles > Pleurodeles waltl. Next base: position 640,981,653 of record NC_090436.1, on the reverse strand, counting down.
CCAATCAATAGCAATACCAATCAATAACATCAATAATCTTGGGAATCAGTCATTTCCACACACCATGGCCCGTAGGCCATGAATAATACACCTTTATGTAAAAGATAGAGGCGGTCATTACAACATTGGCGGTAAAAGGCGTGTACTGCCGTGCAGAAGACCGCCAACACACTGCCACGGCCGCGGAAATCCACCACTGCTATTATGACCCACAGCTCGGAATCCACCAAAATTTAGACACCCACACAAGTCCACCACACCAAAGGTCAGTGATAAACTGGTGAAAACAAAACCTCCACCGTCACGCTAACAGAAAAACTCCCACACTATCACGACCCACTAATCCACGCGGCGGTCTTTCAACCGCGGAATTCCATTGGCGGTACACACCGCCGCTCTCAAAATACACACACATCTCTAAAACACAGCCACATTGGACAATTCGAAATACACACGCCTGATACACATACACACACCACTCCCACACACCCAATACAATATAAAACACACACCCACAAACCCTTACGACAACAAATCACGAACGAAGGCCAGAGAGAGACACCACCATCAACAACACTAGCATCCACAGGCACACAACACCATCACCCACAGAACTTCCACGCACCTCACATTACACACCACTACATATCAGCACACCTATCACCCCACACACCACCCCACACATCACTTACATCACCCCATGGCACAGCAAAGACACCCCAGGTTCTTGGAGGAGGAGCTCAGGGTCATGGTGGAGGAAATCATCCAGGTAGAGCCACAGCTTTTCGGAGCACAGGTGCAGCACACCTCAATTGCAAGGAAGATGGAGCTATGGCGAAGAATAGTGGACAGGGTCAACGCAGTGGGACAGCACCCAAGAAATCAGGAAGACATCAGGAAGAGGTGGAATGACCTACGGGGGAGGTGCGTTCCGTGGTCTCAAGACACCACCTGGCGGTTCAGCTGATTGGCGGCAGACCGCCACCTCCTCCCCCACAACTAACAACATGGGAGGAGCAGGTCTTGGCGATTCTGCCTCCTGAGGGCCTCGCAGGAGTAGGTGGAGGAATGGACTCTGGTAAGTCAAATCTTAACTATTACATCCCCCACCCTACCTGCATGCCAGCACATACCCCCACCCTCACCCTCACCCCCATCACTCCAACTCCTCACAAATGTCCCAACATCACAAACCACCCATCCCAACACCAAGCCCTGCATGCAACCACAAAGCATGGACACCCATCACCAAAGCATGCCCACTGCACATACCCATACACCCCCCTAAACCATCATCACACAAGGTCCCACACAGGAATGCAAGCACTGGGGTACACGGTCACCCACCCATTGCACACCATTGCACACCATGACACACACAGATATAATAACCATCCTTTTATACCCCTGCAGGACCCCTACTCAACATTACCGGACAGGAGGGTCCACACATGCCCACAGCACCAACAGAAGAGGCCCACAGTGATGACAGCACCTCTGTCCAACTGGATCTAGATGACCAGCCCGGCCCATCGGGGACCTCAGGACAGTTGGTTCCCCACACCCAGTCACAGGCCACCACAGAGCTTCCCTTCTCTGGAAACATCAGCACAGCACCCACCCCGAGGGCCCATACCTCCGTTCCCAGGACACGTCAATCAGCTGTGTGTCCACCACTACAGGGAACCCAGGCTAACCCACCATCCCAACAACAACAGGGACCTGGGGGCAGTGGTAGTGGGCACACGGTCCAGGGGACGGAGGCCCAGGAACACAGGGGAACTGGGAGGGCTGCTGTGCGACAGGGGGCGGACAGGCCCAGGGAACCCACTCTCCACGAGGCCCTCTCCTCCATCATGGGAGCCTACCACCACTTCCAGGAGACGATGGCAACGGTACTGGCCAAGTTTCAGGAGACCCAGCACCTGCAGGAGGAACAGTATATGGGCTTCAGGGAGGAACTCAGAACCATCAATTCCACCCTGGGCACCATCATAGGGGTCCTGAAGGAAGTACTCAACACCAGGAGGGACACTGTGGCACTACAAGGGGCCCCTGACACTAGCCTGGACGATGAACTGCCCACCACCTCCGCTGGCGCTAGTGGACAGGAGGCACCGCCACAGGACCACCACACCAGCACCCCACCCCCTGCAGAGGGAGAACCACCTCGCAAACGGTCCCTGAGATCCAGGACAAAGACAGAGAACGATGCCAAGACCCCCGCCAAGAAATGAGACCACCCTGATTGTCATCCTACTGTCCCACTTTGTCACCCTGTCCATCCTTAAACTGCCCCAGCTCCATTTCCTATGCCCATATGGGCAATGCACCTGTGAGACTAATAGACTGGACTATGCCATGGACATTCCTCCGCCATCACCCCTCACCATTTTACAACCCCCTCCAATACTGGGCACTTCAATAAACACCCTTAAAGCACAAAACAATCTGGAGTCTGTCTGTGATTTCGGAATACTGTATTAGCAATAACTGTGGCAAAAAGCTTTTTCATTGGTAATTTCAACATACCTATGTCACACAGCTCTAGTCCATGAGGAATCAAAGCAGATGTCACACAGTGGGACCCACATCCGTGAAATCGTAAGGGAAAGTGACAACTCAGTGACCATACACTGGGTGAAAACGACAGACATTCTAGAGGTAGTAGTGTTTAAGTACATGTAGTAGCCAGGTTTGTATTCTTACCTGTGTTACTGGAAATATTGCTGGATCACTGAGTCCCTGTTGTCTATGTCTTCTTCCTCTGCTTCCTCGTCTTCACTGTCCACAGGCTCCACAGCTGCCACAACACCGCCATCTGGACCATCCTCCTGCAGAAAAGGCACCTGTCGTCACAAAGCCAAGTTGTGAAGCATACAGCAGGCCACGATGATCTGGCACACCTTCTTTGGTGAGTAGAATAGGGATCCACCTGTCATATGGAGGCACCTGAACCTGGCCTTCAGGAGGCCGAAGGTCTGCTCGATCACCCTCCTAGTTCGCCCATGGGCCTCATTGTAGCGTTCCTCTGCCCTTGTCCTGGGATTCCTCACTTGGGTCAGTAACCATGACAGGTTGGGGTAACCAGAGTCACCTGCAAATGGCGAGGGACAACTGTTAGACACACACTAACCTGGAGGGATATCCCCAGACCCACACAGTCACCTGCAAATGGCGAGGGACAACTGTTAGACACACACTAACCTGGAGGGATATCCCCAGACCCACACAACCATTCCCACTGACTAGCTTCCAGGTGCTCACCTAATAGCCACACACGGTGCCTCTGGAGTTGACCCATCACATAAGGGATGCTGCTATTCCACAGGATGTAAGCGTCATGCACTGAGCCAGGGAACATGGCATTCACATGGGAGATGTACTGGTCTGCCAAACATACCATCTGTACATTCATCGAATGACAACTCTTACGGTTTCTGTACACCTGTTCACTCCTGTGGGGGGGGGGTACCAAAGCCACATGTGTCACATCAATGGCACCTATGATGTTGGGGATATGTCCCAGGGCATAGAAATCACCTTTCACTGTAGGCAAATCCTCCACCTGAGGGAAAACGATGTAGCTCTGCATGTGTTTCAGCAGGGCAGACAACACTCTGGACAACACTTTGAAAACATAGGCTGGGACATCCCTGATGCTATGGCCACTGTTGTTTGAAATGATCCACTTGCAAGGAAATGGAGCACTGACAGCACCTGCACTTGAGGGGGGATTCCTGTGGGATGGCGGATAGCTGACATCAGGTCTGGCTCCAACTGGGTATACAGTTCCTGGATTGTGGCACGGTCAAGCCTGTATGTGATTATCACATGTCTTTCCTCCATTGTCGACAGGTCCACCAACGGTCGGTACACCAGAGGATGCTGTCATCTCCTCACATGTCCCAGTGGACGGTGCCAATGAAGGACAACAGCGAGCACAGAGTCAAACAACTCAGAGGTACGTACCCACAACTTACACAGAACACCATTCATAATCTAAAAAGTGGCCAGTATGTGTGTTGAGTCTAGGCCTAGGTATGTGTGACACAGTTGAAAATGAAGCCATGTGGGCCCCTGAAATGGCGGCTGCCTGACCTGTAAAGTGGGACAATGGGATGTGAGGTAACTGCACTGACGTTGTACACCATCGCGGTAGGCGGTCAAAGACCACGGCGCAATGCTGCATTGGTTAACATTGGACCCTATGGGTCCCAGGAGCCAATGACGATGTACGCCGATGGTGACGGTACACACCGCCGCGGACGTGACCGCCATTTTCTATCTGTTCAATCACTCGATACCTGATCTTCGACAGGAGAGGACCTACACTGCAAGTGCTGCTGTGACCTCAGTCTGGAAGAGACAATGGCTCGAGTGTCTGGTGGTAGGGCCCCTGCCTTCACATCGGAGGAGTTGGAGAAACTCGTGGATGGGGTCTACTCTACTCTACTGTCCTCCAGACAAACACATAAGTACACTGGGAGCATGCTGTATGGGCTATGCCTGTGTGGAGAGGGGTGGATGTAAGAAGGAAGGGGGGAGAGTGCGGCGTGCATGAAACGACGGTGAGTGCATGTGCCACATGGCAAGGGTAGGGATGGGGCCAATCACTTTGACGGTGCAGTTGGTAATAACTTTCTCTTCCCCCTGTACAAATCATGTAGGTCAGCGCCCACCAGGAAAAACATATTTGGCGTGCCATCACCAAGGATGTCCGGACCCTGGGGGTCTACCACAGACGGAGCACCCACTGCCGGAAAAGATGGGAAGACATTCGCCGCTGGAGCAAGAAGACGCTGGAGGCTCAGCTGGGGATGGCCTCCCAACGTGGGAGGGGTGCCCATCGCACCATGACCCCCCTGATGTTCAGGATCCTGGTGGTGGCTTACCCGGAGTTGGATGGGCGATTGAGGGCATCACAGCAGCCACAAGGGGGTGAGTACACTCACATTCTGCTGATTTTGCGCGCAGTGGAGGTGTCTGGGTGGGGGAGGTGGTCTGTGGGTTTCCCTAGGCCAGGGCGAGTTCCGTAGGCAAGGTCCCTCTGCAAGGCAGGCCATGTGGCATCCCACCGCACCTCTGTAGCGTGCCAAGTACACCTAGTCATGCCCCTGTGTCATCCATGTGTGCAGATGTCGTCCATAGCCTAGTAGGCCATTTCCCAGGAATTGAACAGTGGAGCCCAAGAGCACGGCGTAGTACAGGGGGCTTCTGTGTCTGTCGTGTCCGCCAACGGAAGCGGTAATGCATGCACTCAACATGTCTTTCTTCTGTCGTCCCCCCCCTTTTTGTGGTCTCCCTGTTCTTGTGTGCATTAGCATCAGGCGGAGGAGCAGTGGCACCGGAGCATGAGGGGGCTCCATCCCACCTGGCCATGGAGGGCCACACTACGGAATCGGACTTCACCAGTGGGACGGAGGGCGAAGGGAGCTCCACGGCGGGGACAGGAGCTGAGACCAGTGACACGGACTCGTCCTCTGATGGGAGTTCCCTTGTGGTGGGGGCAACATCTGTGCCCCCCGTCTACAGGTACAGCCGCCACCCCCCTTCCAGCACCGCGCTCCCAGCAGCCCCTCAGCCCTCGCCCCGTGCCCACTCACCTGTGAGGGTGGGCATCACCTTCGCACCTGGCACCTCAGGCCCTGCCCCAGTCACCCCTACTGCCCTCAGTGAGGAGGCCATTGATCTCCTCAGGTCCCTCACTGTTGGGCAGTCTACCATTTTGAATGCCATCCAGGGTGTAGAAAGGCAGTTGCAACAAACCAATGCATTCCTGGAGGGCATTCATTCTGGTCAGGCGGCCCTTCAGCGAGCTTTTCAGACTCTGCCCTCAGCACTGATGGCAGCCATTGTCCCTGTGTCTAGCCTCCCCCCTCCAACTTCCTCCACCCAGACCCAATCCCCTGTACCTCAGCCTATCCCAAGCACACCTACAGCCCAGCATGCACACACAAGGGAAGCTCAGGCAAACATAAGCACCACACATCTCACAGGCACTCACGCAAGCATCACACACATGCAGACACACCAACATCCACTGCCTCCACTGTGTCCCTTACTCCTCATCTCCCTCCTCCCTCCCTGTCTCGTCTACACTCACACCTGCATGCACTACCTCTACAGCCACTACTACCATCACCAGCACACCCACCACCACACCCTGCTCACGTGCAGTTACCACCCCCACTACCATTCACACGTCCCCTGTGTCCTCTCCCAGTGTGTCTGTGAGGCCCCCTCCCAAGATACACAAACGCAGGCAAACACCCACCCAACAGCCATCCACCTCACGACAGCCTCCAGCACATGCACCTTCACCCAAAGTCAGCAAACGAACACCTCCTACAACCACAACCACAATCTCTTCCTCCACTCCCAAACCCCCTCCAGCTACCCGTCCCAGTGTGTCCAAAAAACGTTTCCTGTCCAACCTTGACCTCTTTCCCACACCTCCCCCACCCCGTCCGTCTCCTAGGTCCCGAACTAGCACCTCAGCCACAACATCTCCGGGACCAGTGGTGCCTGTAGTCACCGGAATCTGGAGTGCACCGGCCACCAGGGCAGCCAGTGTGACACGGAGCCACAGCACAGACAGTCCCTCATCTGTGAAGCATCAGAAGTTGGCCGGTGCCCGGCGGGAGAGGGGAAAGACTCCAGCCACCAAAGCCGCTCCCGGGGGTACAGGTGGGAGTGTGGAGTTAGCTGCGACACCTTCCAAGGTGGGGAAGGGGCACAAGAAAGTCAGCAAGTCTGGGAAGAGCAGCACAGCAGAGAAGACCGCCATCATCCCAGCTGCCCAGGAGGCCAGCACCAGCCCAGCTGCCCAGGAGGCCACCACCAGCACCAGCCCAGCTGCCCAGGAGACCACAGCCAGCACAAGCCCAGCTGCCCAGGAGGCCACCGCCAGCACCAGCCCAGCTGCCCAGGAGGCCACCGCCAGCACCAGCCCAGCTGCCCAGGAGGCCACCACCAGCATAAGCCCAGCTGCCCAGGAGGCCAGCACCAGCCCAACTGCCCAGGAGGCCACCGCCAGCACAAGCCCAGCTGCCCAGGAGGCCACCGCCAGCACAAGGCCAGCTGCCCAGGAGGCCACCGCCAGCACAAGCCCAGCTGCCCAGGAGGCCACCGCCAGCACAAGACTAGCTGCCCAGGAGGCCACCGCCAGCAAAAGCCCTGCTGGGCCATGAAGGACCGCCAGCAAAAGTCCAGCTGGGCCATGAAGGACTGCCAGCAGCTGAGTCACTGCAATGGAGCACCGCTGAATAGGGCACCGCCGTCTCAAGAACCGCTGAACAGGGCACCGCCGTCTCATGCACCGCTGAACAGGGCACCGCCGTCTCAAGAACCGCTGAACAGGGCACCGCCGCCTCAACAACCGCTGAACAGGGCACCGCCACCTCAAGCACCGCTGAACAGGGCACCGCCGCCTCAAGAACCGCTGAACAGGGCACCGCCATCTCATGCACCGCTGAACAGGGCACCACCATCTCATGCACAGCTGAACAGGACACCGCCACCTCAAGAACCACTGAAAAGGGCACCGCCACCTCAAGCACCGCTGAACAGGGCACCGCCGCCTCAAGCACCGCCGTCTCATGCACCGCTGAACAGGGCACCGCAGCTTCAAGCACCGCGGGCCCATGAGCGCCAAGGGCACTGACGCTACTGAGTCCGTCACGGGCAGAATGAAGCACTCTGGGCACCATGCCCCCTCCAGAACCAGTGGAGAGATCCATCCACTACCTCTGTCCTTAGCAGGATGAAGCACTCTGGGCACCATGCCCCCTCCAGAACCAGTGGAGGCTGTTATCCACTTGAGAGACTGTGGCTTTGCACTCCCCAGGATGGAACAGTGGGCAACCCACCCACTGTATAGACTTGACAGACTGTGGCTTTGCACTCCACAGGATGGAACAGTGGGCAACCCACCCACTGTAGAGACTTGAGAGACTGTGGCTTTGCACTCCCCAGGATGGAACAGTAGGCAACCCACCCACTGTAGAGACTTGAGAGACTGTGGCTTTGCACTCCCCAGGATGGAACAGTGGGCAACCCACCCACTGTAGAGACTTGAGAGACTGTGGCTTTGCACTCCCCAGGATTGAACAGTGGGCATGTGGCCCCCTCATGGATTTGGCATCGTACACTCAAGCGGCTGAGGTGCCCCCCCTCTCCCTCCCCTGGAGGTGCCTGTTTTGTTGCTCTCTGATGCCCCTGCAGTGTTCTCTCCGTCATGGCCAGGGATCTTGTGTGGGCCTCGCCCACACCGTGTGGGCCCAGTGTTCCACGGACTTACCTGGAGCACTACCTGGACTACTATGCTTGGTATATATTTTGTACATGGTGTATATATATATTTTTGCCTACTTGATTTTAATATATTACAATGGTTACCCTCATTTTCTATTGTCTTTGCATTCTTCTGAGGAGGTTGGGGGTGTAACTGTGATGTATCAATATGCATTAGTGTGTGTGTTGTAGTGGGTGAGGGTGGGGGTGTTGCGTGTGTGTGCCCTGTTTTTCCCTCCCCCCTCCCCTGTGTCGTAGGTGCAGTACTCACTGTGGTTTTCGCCGCCGGCGTTCGTGCTCCTGGTAGAGGAGCAGGAAGACTATCACAGGGAGAATTTGGAGTTCCGGGTCCATGGTGTCCTCGTGGGGTGTGTAGAGGTGAGCGTTTTCCCTTCGGAATCCTGTTTCCGCCGTGTTTTTATCCGTGATGAATCCACCCCGGAAAAGGTGGCGGATTGGTGGGTTGTAATAGTGTGGGTGGTACATTGTCTCCCGCCTGTCTGTTGGCAGTGACCACTGCGCTGTTTGTTTGTACCGCCGTGGCGGTCGGAGTGTTATAGTGGCTGTCTTTGTTGGCGGTTTCCGCCACGGTCGTAATTGCAAACTTTTTACCACCGGCCTGTTGGCGGTCTTACCGCCGCTTTAACACCATCCGCCAGGGTTGTAATGACCACCAGAATGTTTATTTCCCAATATTACCAATGCTAATGTCACGTAACTTAGTCTCAAAATCAAATGATAAACATACAGAAACATTACTGGTTGACCAAATCTACTAAAGAATCTCAATTTGATCAAAGCATGGATCACTACACATTCCAGAGTTAGAGTACAAATCAATAGCAAGAATAACTGCGCAATAGAAATAGCATGCATTTAGATTCAGCAAAGAAAAGACATCAACTGTTGTTAATACTTAGCAAGCTTCATCAGTGAGTCTCCTATCTAACCTTCTGATTAGAATGGCATGTTTGGCCTTCATGCAAAACAATTTAGTCAACACAAAATTGGAAAAACGTCTAACTATGGCTCTATCAAAATTAGCAGTTGGTACCTAAAGACAAAAGCAAATAGACATGGCAATCAGCAACATAGTCTTCTACCTTGCCTCAGTATGGTTCAGTAAGCTGCGACAGTCTTCGTCAATTGAACATCTATTCAGTCAGCATGGCATCGGGACTCAGCAATAAAGTTCAAGATAGAAATGTCTCAGGAACGAATATAATACAAAAGGTACTTCTCTGTAAAGATTAGGAAAAGTGAGTGCTCTCTGTGCAGTTTGGAAAGAATATGGCATATCTCCTCTCGGTACAGTCTGGCTATGTTAGGTTCCCTAAAACCTCTTCCCAAGTTGCTATTGGTCGAAGACTCATACGTTTACATTTAGTCCAATGAAAGTAGAAACTCAAATCTAAGATATAACTAAACTGTCTTTCACATGTCGATGCTTGGCTCCTCTTCTCCTGTTCCCGTCTTTGGGCTTATCAGGTAACAAATTTGTACTGGCTTGTTCTTCAGTCAGTGCATCCATTGTTAGTTTCTGGGAACATCGCCTTTACACACACTAAGGCCCTCATTTTGAGACTGGTGGTAAAAACCATCTACCGCTGTGGCGACGGACGCCAAAAGACTGTCGACATGGCTACCAGCCGTCTGCCGTATTAGGACCACAGCCGGATTTCCACCAGACGGATGGCGGAAATCCAGCTGTGGCCATGTCTATGGATGGCGGTAATGTGGCGCTGCTGCCACCAGCAGTGCCATGCCAGTAGACTGCCGCCAGCCATATTATGACCCACAATAAGGCCTGGTGGTGTTCTCCTGATGGACGCTGGTGGCGGCAGCAGCGCACCGTCCCTTCTTCTGCCGGAGGACCCCCTGAACACAGGTAAGTCGGGTCTCCAACAGGGGAGGGTGGTGGGGGGGTGTTTTGTGCGTGTGGGGAGGGTATGTGGTAACATTTGTGTGTGCGTGGATGCCGGTGTGTGTTACGTGTTGGATGCGAGTGTGCATGTATGGAGGTGTGAGTGCATGTATGTTGTGTTTTGTGACTGCATGTCTGCGTGTGCAGGTGTGTGTGAGTGGATGTATGCATGTGTGGCTGTTTGTGGAAAAGGGTGTGTGTATGTGTGTGTGAAGGGGGCATGAATGTAGGTGGGTGTGGTGGGGCTTTGAGGAGGCAGGGGGTTGTGGGGTTAACTGGAGAGGGGGGAGACCCCTATCAGTGACAGGGAAGGGATTCCCTGTCATTGATAGTGCCTACCACCATGGTTTTTTCGTGGCTGTAAGGAAGCCACGAAAATCATGGTGGTAGGCGGGGTCATAATCCTGCAGGCGGAACAGTGACGGCCGCTGGGCTGGAGATGGATATCTCCAGCCCGTCAACTGTTACCGCTGTCGCAGTCAAAGTGGTACATTGGCGGGCCCGCCAAAGTAATAATATGGTGGTAAGTACTGCCAGCCTGTTGGCAGTATTTCCCGCCGTATTACTGCTGGGGTCGTAATGACCCCTTAAGTTTTACAAAGTATCAATAGCTAGTACAACATATTCTAGCAAGCAGTTTTCATGGGAAAGAAAATTAGCGACTAGCATTTGGTCAACGCAATGGAAAATTACAAATCTGACTCTCTCAGCAGCCATTTTATGTGCAACTTGACATGAGGCCATGCAACTAGGTCCAAGAGCTCACTGATTTAAGGGTTATGATTAATAAAGCAAATACATAATACATGACCATTAATATGATATACTACTACATTAATCCAAACATGACCATGACATTTTTCATTAATAAGCAGTTAATAGAGACACGTCGTGATTATTGATGGTCACTCAAGTAGGCACATTTTCAAAGTTGTGTATTACTTCTCTATATTACCTCATTTTATTTGCAGATTTAACATTCAAAACACATGAATATTCATAAGTAAAACTTCAGCATTAACAAGGGCAAGTTGTATTTCAGCTCTGCAACTGTACACTCTGGCAGCGTGATATTTCCAATGTCAGGAGCTCTAGCTGTCAGGCCACATCTTATTCCTGTGGTGCTGTCAGAGTGCAAGGCTGCAACAGCAACCTAGTGCTGGAATACACTCACCAATGACTGTTGTAGCACCTCAGAGACACCTCCATCTGAAAGCATTGTATTCAGCAGCACCTGTGACCACTGCCTACTCTTAAAAAATAAAAATAAAACTTTTAATTTTACATTTTTAAACACATCCTGTTTTCCGTTAAGGGAAAAAGGCTGCATTTAAAAAAAAAACATTGCTTTATTGAAAAGCAATCACACACATGATGGTCTGCTGAGCCCAGCAGGCCACCATCCCTGTGATTGTAGCCATTCGCAATGGCTCGCAAATTGCAACCTACCTCATGAATATTAAGAGGTAGGGCCATTTGCGAGGCCTTGTGAATCGCAGTATGAAACTCCTGGAGTTTCATACACAGCGATTACTTAATTGCGATTGGCAAAACATCGCAATTAGGTAATCGCTATTGTAAAGAATAATACATCTGGCCCAGTATCTTGTACATTGCTCCGATGTTCCAGTGATTCTTTTAAATTCTTTGACCTTTCATCAGAAAAGAGGGGAAGTTGTCTAAAGATACCCAAAAAGTCCTCTTTAATTTGGAGCATCAGCCAGTACTTTAATGATTTTCATGAGACGGATGCTTTTAGTGGAATACTTCGATACATAAACCATTCTCCCAGTTTCATTAGTGTTTTTTAGATGTTAAGAGATCAACCCTGCTTTTGCTGTTGACCCGTTTAATTGCTTTTTCCATTACAGCACTTGGATATTCATGTTGTAAACATTTTTTTTTACCATGCTATCTTTACCTTCATTTAATTTGCTGTAATTTGAATTGATGCGTTTAATTCTGAGCAGTTGTGAATATACTAGGTGCATCTTCAACGAATTCTGGTGAAAGCTGTTGTAATGCAAAAGCTTGTTCAGATCCGTAGGCTTGGTATACATTAGTTTCCAATTTCTTGTCAATCAAGGTGATCTCAACATCCAAGAATGTGACCGATGTCTCATTGTGGTGTGAGTGAAACCGATTATCGGTAGCTACAATCAATTCCGATTTGAGGCCTTTCCATATGAAAAGAAATGTAATCTATGATTCACCAATATGTAAGCAAAGTTCTTTGCCAAATCTGGTAGAACAGAATGGGATCTTGTTTAAACTTATACATGAAGAGGGTGGTGTAGCGCGGAGCAGCACCTCTTCACATGGATGTTCCTGTTCTCTGTAGGACGTATGCCTAATTCTATGTAAATAGATGTGGTACAGTGTGACATGCAGCAACTCCATTAAGAATACTTTCAGTTCCTCATGCTTGTTGGTGCCAGACAACTGCTTCCATACCCCAGTTGTGTGGGACTGAGGTATACAGTGACTTTAAGTCAATGGTCCAGACTACCCAATTCATCTCCTCATTCAGATGAACATCAGCTGTTTTGCTTAGAAAATCAGTGGTATCCTTTATGCATGTAGTCATGTTTTGAAAAAATGGCTGCAGATGTCAATCCAGATATTTCCCCACAGGTTCATGTAAGGATTTTCTGATGAAGATGATGAGTCTGAAAGGTGGTTGCTCAAGATTTTTGTTAATTTTAGGCAGCATGTGCATGCTTGGTGTTCTTGCGTTATTTTGTGTCAGATATATTCTATCTTCCTCAGTGATAGTAGCAAGAACGGTTACGTTGTCCAAAATGGTACAGAGCGTTTTCTGAAACTCCTTTGTCAGATTAAATTCCAATTTCATATATTTGGAATTGTCATGAACATGATCATGGATGCTCTGTTTGTTTTAAGCACTGTCCATGATGACTAGGGCACCACCTTTATCTGCTTTGCCGCATATAATGTCAAGATTATTGGCAATTCGTCTAATAATGGCTCTTTCTTTCAATGTCATGTTTGAATGTTTGGGTATTCTCATGTTAAAACTTGTATTCAATTCTTGTTTAACTATGACTTCAAATGAATCAAGAACTTTATGACTGACCGCAGCAATGAAGGAACTTCTGGATCCCAGGCCCATTAGAGTACTTTTCTCTTTCTTAGGAATTTTGCCCACAATGTTCTCAAAATAATGGCACAGCCTTAAATTACTTATGAATTTGTCAAAACTAATCTCCTGTTCCAAAGTGTTGGAATGATAAGTAGGTACAAAAGATGTACCTTTTTTTAGAGTTCCCTTTTAAACTGACCTGAGTTGACATTTCGAGATATTGATGACTAAGTTATCCTGACTTATGTCTTCTGGTTATTGGTTGACATCCACAGGTTTCATGTGGGAATTTAGAGATTTTCTTTTCCTGCCACCTCCTTTTCTGGTTTTTCATTGGTTGCGGGCTGATTTCTAAAAAACAAATGCCTCCTGATTCTGTTATTGGATCTTGCTTGAATTGCTGCATTGGACTTAAAGCTGATTGAAGAGCTATGGATGTGTGGTTCTGTTCGATTGTGTGTGGATTCAGTTTCAGATTAAGGTGTCTGCATCAGAAGACCACGTAAACTGTGTGTTTTGCCTTTTTCTGGAATAGATTTCCGCCCAATTATAAATCTCTCCAAGCTTATGGTGTCTCGCTTGAATATCATGATGTTCTGTTCATTGATGTCAATGCTGTAGAGATACAGTTGCCTATTGATGTCAGCAAGTACTTTATCTAATTCATTTTGTTCCATCCTATTAGACAGCTCACTTTTCAGTTGTTTTATTTCACTGTTAAATTCTTGCAATAAACCGGATAATTCTTCAACAATAAGGAGAATTAAATCCGAGAACATATGTTAAGGATTGCATACCATGGTTCAATAAATCTGGAGTTGTTCTTGAAAAGTGTTTGTTTTAAATAAATCCTTAATCCTCTAGGGATGTGTTGCGCTTTATGGTACTTTATCAGAATGTTCTCATGTAATTTTTGGTCGACTTTCTCTTTTAGTGCGATAAAGTAACTGTTTGATGTTGCTCTTTATTGATGCTGTGCTTGTGCCTGGGTTCGCATTCACAAATTAAAGCAGCACTAGAGTTTTTAACACACACCGAACAGCTTAAAAGACATGCATGTGCGGCACTAAAATCTGATCGGGTATGCTCAGTTTTGAAAAGCTGTGGATGAATAGGCACAATTTTGAAGTCAATGTCGTTTTTATCAGCTCAGAGGTAACTTGCAAGTACAGCACGTATGCACGGTCCAGTTTCAAGGAGCGAAATGCCTAGCATGATTGGCTTTCATTCTATCTGGCATTACAATGGAGGCACGTAAAATAATTTGTCAAGGACCCTCTGCGATATGTTTATTAACAGACACAATATTACACCTGGGATCATCTATAATTGACGAAATATCTACCCTTTACTAATGTGGACACTCAGGAGCCAATCACAAGATTGATTAATTTGTTGCTTTAGGGACTCCCCATCTGCTCATCATTTGCATTACTTGTTTTGTATGATTACTCATCCCCTGATGAAAGGCAGTAGTCCGAAATGCATGCATTGGGAGTATTGAACATATATATGTATATATATATGTGTGTGTATGTATGTATATATATATATGTATGTATGTATACATATATATATATATATATAGCATTACATATATATATATATATATATATATATATATATATATATATATATATATATATATATCAATGATATTTGCAGGAGTATGGACGATTAGAAAAGACAAAGTACAATTTTTTATCGAATAATAATAAAGTTCAGAAAATATATCAAGGTTGGGGAAGAGTAATTGAATAAACTGGAAATTGTGAACTGAACTAGGGGAACAATTCAAGCCTCGGCTTGAGGCCTCAGTAGTGCATTGAAGGGACAATGCTCCCATGCAGGACTTAGTGCTTTCTCTTTCAGACAACACATTTGGCTTTTCTTTTTTCTGGTCTCGTTTTGTTGCCCATCTGTCTTCCCACTTATCTATAGCTGCCTATTTCTAAATGTATGTAATTAATTCCTTACTATGCAATTTAATTCCAGGAGATCTCATGTTCATTACATCAGCTGTGCTGAACTTCACTCTATAACTTTTCTGTAAATATATTGATTTCTCCAAATCCACTTCATATTTCTTTGCTACTTCAACTAACCTGTCATTTGCCTGTTCTGCACACAACCCGTAGTTTATCTTCAGTGTACGTTTCCAATTGTGCTGTGTCTAACATTCATACTCTCATTTCATTTAATTCCAACTTTGGTTTGTCTCTCTCTGGGGTCTCTTCTGTTCTTGTACTGCAATTCATCACACCTGTTACACCTTCAGAAGTCAAGTTGATTAACCAATCATTTAACTGTGATGCCATAAAACCTCTCAATCTCACAGAATTACATTGTGACACATCTGCTCTGACTGGACCTGCAGTTTGCTGATTCGGGGAATTGGAATGAGACACATTCTCCTGAATGCTGAATGGTGCCCTCCCTTTAAGGGTACAATAATTAACGTTTGGAATCTGCTCTGGTCTGGGAATGACATATGGTGCGGCTCTCTAAGAATACCTTGCATCAGGAGTAAATCCTGTCTGACTTGTCATTGGTTTTGAATTAGCAGCTCATGTAGGGGTTATTGGTCTCACAAGAGAACTTGTTCTCTGCATCTCAGAATTATTAGAATATACTGATCTCTGCATGCCATTTGGGGACATATTATGATGTGTAGCTGGTGTATCAGAAACTGTCAGGACATTTAATTAATGTGCATTTCCTCAGGATTTACGTGAAGCATACAAGGGGACAACGGATCCTATAGTTACAGGAACTGTTAATGCATCTGGACCAACATAATCTGTCTGATTCTAAGGAATTGTCATTCTGACACTCTTTCCTGCTGAGACAGTGCTAAAGGTCTGTCCTGTTAGACTTGGGGTAACATTTGGCATTGGCTGATTGGGTTAAATATTGGCATAGGTTGATTAGGGACATAATTTGCCACAGACAGATTCATACAAGGTTACTGTATCATATGGTTCACATAGGAAGACTGCACAGTAGGACCTACATGTGGTAATTATACCATAGGGCACACATGAGGCGGCTGCATAGTAGGACTCACATGAGGTGGCTGCACTGCTAATTTCACATAACTATTTGGCACAATCTGATTCACATGTTCCAGCTCTGCACTGGTAGACTTATTTCAGGAGCTGCTATCATGACATTTGCATGTGTACCTGGTACTATCTGATTCAGGGTTTGTGCAACAGGAGCAGTAGACTCATTCAGGGATATATTCTGCAGAGCTTCACTGCTTGTTTCTCCCTCAACTGCATGGTACGGAGGGGGAGGGGTCAAGAAATCTGATTTATAAACTCATCATCTGAATCACTCGCATATGTTTTACTGCCTTTTTCGCTTCTTTATCTGCTGTGTGTTCTACCTTTTCTATTTTCCTTATAGTCTTGGGTTTAGTGCTTTCACTTTCTCTGTTTGAAATAGCTGGCTATATTCTGACTCCCTCCCTGCTCTCCAAACTTTCTGCTCTGCATCCCATCTCGCCTGAGCTAGTGTTTTTATTGGTTTCTGCACTCTGTTCTCATTTTTGGTTGTCGGTCACTGGCGTGCTACAAGTTCCCACATATTCCCACATGATAAGGGCTTCAAACCCTTAATCATTAGTCATCTCCAGAGTATATCAGAGTATATTAGCGCTGTAGCAATGCATTCATGTGACACAAAGAAGATGAAGTCAGTTTTGTATTTGCATGTATGGCCCAGCTGGTCACACTGTTACCACTTGCATTTTGTCCTCCAGTTTGATTTTATACTCCAGATAACCACGATCCAGTTCCTCATGATATATATACAATCTTGTAGCTAATAGAGGCCCAATTTAGGCACATATTGGGCATTTGTGTCAATATTCTGATTTTTCATGGCAGAATGGTGGCTCACAACCGACATACAGTGGGCATTACTATCACCATTCGGGCTACCAGTGTCATAATGGTGAGTCATGCTTTTAAGACTTTGTGGTTTATTGGTGACATTAGGACTATCCTTAACAAATGGGTGTCCCATAATTTTCAAATTGTTGGAATTCTTGAACACTCCTTCGATAACACTAACTTAAGGCACAGAAATAATGAACTCCACTTTCTCAATGCACAATTATCATTATCAGCAAATACAAAGGATGTTTATCCCATGGGAAGAATTTCCATCATTTTGCTAATGATAGCAAATTATCCCCGTGCCCTCCCTAACTGGAATAAACACATCTCCTCCTAATGCACTTTTGAAGGCTTTGAAAAACTTAATTTTTAATCAAAATCAATACACCACAATAAATTTTCATTCTAATCAGGAAATAACTTCAATCCCACAATCCTTTTCTGTTGATATTCCCAACCAATAGCAATGCTGCACTGTCTACCAATACCAATGCAGCTTTACATCAACCAACGTATATCAGCGCAACACACAATGATGACACACACACTTCTTTCAGCAACGCAGTCGCTCACACACACCTAATACAAAATATTGCAACCAAAAACCAACAACCTGTCTACACTGTACAGGATAGGAATGTAAACACTTCAAAGCTTTACAGAGACACACTTTCCAGGTGTAGCTTTCACAATTACTCAACAAGTGAAACTTGACCTGCAATTCACATTCGGATTGATACTGATCCTCCATAGGCCCTCAGGTTTCTCTTAGCCCCAAACAAAACTCACGCTCTAAACTATTGGCACTGTCAACAATTCTCATGTCAAGAACCTCACTGCAAACAATAAATTAGCAAGTGTCTGTTACACTTGTGTGTTATCCTGGGATCTTAGGCCACAACGTACCCATTAACAACAACAACGCAGAATTTTTTTAACAACAAGCGCCACAATCACATGAGTATGACGACTCCGCAAAACACTTCACAATATCATACTTTATCGCAATCTCTGGGATAAAAGCAATGCAAGTGCAAAGCCCCATTAATACTCAACCGTCTCTCGCAGGAACAACAGTGGAACTTCATCAGTCTTTGGAAGTCCATGGGACACAATTAGGGGTGGGCAGAATTTTGATTGTGCAATTGCATGGAATTGGTCCCTAACTCCCTATCACTATACAGAAATGGTTCTCTCCCCTTATGTGACAAAACCATCAATCTACTACAATATCTGGTAACACATTTTCATCCTTCACAGGGATTAATGCTCGACAAGGCCATTGGGTCTTTTGAACCAGTAAAGGGTGTGTTAGAACCAAAGAACACATTTTATTTCATACCAATAAATGTACACAGTATGACCCATGTGGCCATACAAAGAAAACTTAATTGGGAAATAAAGTTAAGGACTTTTATTACAAGCTCAAGCTCGAAGTCATGTAAAGAATTCTCAAGATAAAGTTATAAAGATACAGACCAAGATGATGAATCAGCTTACTGTCTAACTAATCAGGGGAGAACACTTGTTGGGCAGAACACATGCAGGCAAAATACAAAAAGCAATAAAGGAGCAAAATAAATTGGAAAAGGAAAATCTTGTACATCAGGATACTAGCTAGAAT
Organism: Pleurodeles waltl; assembly: GCF_031143425.1. Classification (NCBI taxonomy): domain Eukaryota; kingdom Metazoa; phylum Chordata; class Amphibia; order Caudata; family Salamandridae; genus Pleurodeles; species Pleurodeles waltl. The sequence goes on along the minus strand of NC_090436.1, from coordinate 640,962,802 downwards.
GGGAAAAAGCTGTAAAGAAGGAAACCGTCATCATATCAGAAGCTCTGTTATGTGTCCTCTTCTACGGTCAAGGGAAAAACTCTCTGAGTCTCAGCTGGGCATTTCAAAAGGACCAGTGTGGGGTAGGCAATACCAGCAAGAGTCCAAAGGTTCTGCAAGCAAGGGAAAAGGTAAAGAGATAGAAGGATTTTCTCCAACCTTCAGGGGAATGTCTGCGACTTCTGAACTGCTGACCAAAATCCAACTAGAGATGACAAATGAAGGTTCACAGTGCAAGCTGATTTGTCAGCTAGCCAATCCACTTGAAGTTGTAAGGATAACAGCCAATAAAAATCGACCATGTGACTCCAACTTGAAACGTGGGCTATAGTTCCCAACCCTTGCATGAGAAAGGAATCCCCCTGTACTATTCCATTCAGGGTTGCAACAAATGTATATTTTAACAGTTCACAGTCCTAAATGTTCTTTCCTCAAGGGCATATTCACACGATTCTCCATGTATGAAACAATAGTCATATATTACCCACTAAGCTTCTCATGGGAACAAAATCTGAAAGGAAATTACACGTACATGGAATAACTGAACAATGTCTGCACAGTCATGGGGTCTAGGCCTAACAGCCCTCACTTAGGCTGAATTAAAACAGCACCTTAATACATTCAATTTAAAATACATTTTAATAATTTCAGCATTAATAAATCTTCATTAGTGTTCCTGTTATAATAATTTTTGATGAAATAGCTTTGCAAATACATTTTGATTAGCATAACCGAGAACTACATTTCCCTACTTTTCGCATATGAATTTAAAACATCTCTCATCAGAAATCGAATATTGTTTCAGTACGGTTTATTAGTTTAGACTCTAGAGTATAAAATAATGACCGATTAATTCTTCAAGCATGTAATTAAAGTATTATACCACAGGGGTTTAGTCTCCTAGTTTACAGTGAATGCACCCTAACAAGGCTTCTCAGTGCATCACTCTACAGTTAAACTGTTAGTGCTGTGATTAACATAATGCATAAACTGTCACATTTAGTTGATTAGTGTGACGTGAGGGGTAGCACCAAAACCTTGGTTCCATCGAATAGTTTGCGGAACTCAGCTCTGAAGGGCATGGATTGGGAATTTGCAAGTGTTTCTGAAGGTTTCATCTAGACTGAGAAGAAGATGAATTTTAAATATCTGTTATCAATGTATTAGGAAGGAGTTGTTACATATATATTCACTGAGGAGGAAGGGCTACTGGCTATACCTCTATGCCCTATATTACCACAATCTGTATGCAGGATTATTCCAGTTGCTGGGAAATGCACATGCCTAGGTTGAAGCCCTTTTACCTAGAGATAAATTAACTGTATAGCAGGAGGATGCATTTATCTAATTAATAAAGAGATTAATCAAAATGTCATCAAGTAAAATCTAGGAATCCAAAATGTAAACAACGTAGGCAAATATTGGTTATTCATTGTTCAAGTTCTATCACATATATTTAATATACATACTGATGCATTTGACCAGCAACTCAGTCAATGTGTATTTCGCCCTTTGATGGCTTGTAGGCCTAGGGCTTTTTCAAGGCTAAATAGTCAACAACAATAGCACAGACAAAACAAAAATACAAAATGACACAACAGAAAGAGTAAACAAGGCAAAAAGAAAAGGTCACACTACTTCAGATAAGCATAATCTTTAAATGTTTTTGAACACCCTTAGAGAAGCACTATGCACGTGCATAGGTAATCCAAAAGGCCATGACACATGTACGGACAAGTAGTGAAATTTTGGGGAGAAGTGAATGAGAACAAAATACTTGTAATCAGGCCCTAAGTCTAGTAGGGAGGAAAAGGTAGTCAAAAGACAATGTTCTTCCAGATTTTTCTTGAGCAAATGCTATTGTGAAGTGAAGGACACATTTGTGTGCCTCATAACAGAAGGGCCTATGAGGAGAAAAACTTAAAATAGAAATACCTATCAAAACTTCTGTAAGGGTTCCAGGTCAGCTCACAAGGAGGAAAGGCTGGTTATTTCAATGGCAACTTGTACCCTATGCAGTATGCAAGGAGTCATTTAGTGTTAGAACCTGAAGGTTAATTAAACCAGAGTAGAACTTGAGGAGAGGGCAAGGCACTGAGCGAACTCCTTGAGGTATCTGGGAGCCAATAGCAGTCCCAAAAAAGATTTTGTAAATTGCCACTGATCTCAAAGCTCCATGAACCTACAATAGTAAATATGCAGATAGAATCAGGGAGGGTTGACTGGGTGATAATTGGTGTACTAGTGAGAAAGCATCACAATGTAGAGAGACCTTAGGGACTATATACATGTCCAAGTATAGTGGGCTAATCAGGATGTTCAATACTCTTGTCTGGTTGTTAGCGTCTGTAAAAAAACCACATATAATAAATAGAAATCTGTTCGTCATGCCTGAGAACTGAATCTTTGAGTAAATTTCAATTGCTGAACCAGGGTATAACTATATGTGTTTAAAGTTTTTTTGTCAGACATGTTGCTTAGCTCCTGGAGCTCCCATGTCATTCAGCTGTATAAAATTTTCCCAAAGAAAATCCTGCTCAATAAATTTCTTTAAGGTTTGGGCAATTTACACTTCTGCTGGAAAAACATGGGCAAGCTGTTGGCACTTATTGTCAGATCAGAGGAGCCACAGCAGCCAAGTTGAAGTGAATCAGCAGATGTGAAAGGCACACCAAATGAACAGCGATACCTCTAATATTCTGAGCTCTTCTTCTGGGCTTGACTTGGCTGCACTGGTAAATGACATGCACGTAATCCTAGTAGTTCTTTTGGAGTGACGATAGACATAGGGCAGCGGACGGAGAGAAAAGGTTAACTGAGGAATAAATATATACACTGCAGTCAGGTCATCTGTGAGAGGTGAACAACATGTCACGTTTTTCTCCCTTACCTATCACCACTGAGTGAATGTAAAAGGGCGAACTAGTGAAGGGAAAGTGAGTGTTTTTCTTGAGAGGAGGTGGATTCTTCTCTAAGTGCATGAGTGAGTCTGGGCCTTTAGGGTGTGAATGTTGATTGGAGGCCATCGGCAGGTGTGATTGAGAATCTCACCCTTACCTAGGTAATTTCACTGGCAGAAAAGATAGATGAACTGTGCCAGGTTTCTCCCTTAGAGGTTGTGTGTGCACAATTGCCTTAAGGGGGGTTCTCCTCCATGTAAGAGTGAGAAAATGTTTTAGAAGGGGCTGTTCACCTACAGGATTATGGTTGTAGGTTCTCCCACTCAAAGTCATAGATAAGTCTAACAGTAACGGTGGGTTAGACAAGGCACATCTGCCCCAACCGACAAGGGCATGCCAGTGCATGAAATATTGAGAAAGTTTGGTATACATACTTGTCGGTCCAAAGAGTATTGGCATGATGGTGTTGTGGAAGAGGTTAGGTTATATCCCTCTTTGATGGTGCCTTCCTCTCCTGGAAAACCACAGGAAGGCATTATTGCCTTGTTGAAGATCTCTGGAACGTTTGTCCACCACCATCACCTTATATACCAGAAAGGTTACAGGAGAAACTCCCAGATGAGCAAAACAAATGATAGGAACATTATGTTACGTGTCAAAGAGGAGGCTGGCATGGGAAGCTTTAAGCAGACATGATTTTGTTAATTTTATAGTACAGGCTAGTAGTCGAGTGAGAGCACCGTATCATCAACTTGTTAGAATAGCTGAGCAGATAGGAGGTAATTTGCAGAACAAGACATTGTGGCATTGATTTGAGGAATTGCTGGAAAAGTTAAGAAACTGGGAGGGTGAAAGTTTTGAAGAGAGAGTGGAATAAAGAGTTGCCAAGCAAACAGAGGACCGAAACTGAGGATGACATTCCTGAAATGCATTTACTTGGATGGACAGCGGAATAGCCATTGAGAGAGATGCTAGGGTCAGATAGACAACTGGTACTCATTTATGTGTGTTGAACCAGGTACGATTTGTGGTTATTTACTAAGAACTGTCTGAGTTTGCGAGAAGCCCCTAAAAAGTGGTACACGGAAGTACAAGGGCTAATAAAGTTGTCAAATATATCATGGACAGATTTGGATGCATTGTTTTCTACTGTAGTTCCCAAAGACTTGCGTGACAGTTGTAAGGTGTTTTTGAAGTGGCCCGATGCAAAACCTCAGCGTGTGGGTCCAGTGTTTGAATCCTCATCTGTAGTGATGGAAAAGTACAAAGAGGTGATGGAGTATTTGAACAAAAGAAATCAGCCACAACGTGTAAACTGGTATAAAATTATTGAAGCTACTCAGAATAAAGATGAGAGCATACATAATTATTATCAAAGATTAATACAATTGTATAAGCAGCATAGTGAATGGAGGATGCAGCTCAATGGAAATGCAAGCCCTGGTGTCAGCTTTGTGGAGTCTCGATATTAGCACTCAGGTGCAACAGTCTGTTATGTTTTGGTGCGCTAAAATGATAGAGGAAATGTTGGCATGTGCATGATATAGCAGTGAATATCTTGACAAGAAATGGAAGAAGGATAAGGACAGGCTAATGTTAGTACAAACAGAGGGACTTATTTACAAGCCCATGTGCACCACCGGAGCATCACTTTTTTGAAGCTCGGTGCAGACCCATATGTACAAGATCAGGCAAAGCCACTCTGCGTGGCTTTACATGGCCTTGTAGATATGTAAGGCAACACAATGCAAGTCGCTGCATTGCCTCACACTGCATCAGGGAGGCGTGCTATGGGCATTGCTGTGGGTGTTCCCATTCAACACCCATAGTTTTTGAGACTGCCCCAGATTTACAACATAGTGTAAATCTGGGGGCAGTGCCAAAAAAATATGCCTCTCCAGGGCAGGCATAATGAGGAGAAATGTTCACATTCCTCTTTGTTTTTTCCTCTTTCCACATGTGCTGCTTTCTGCAGCACACATAGAACGAGGAAAATGCCTCTTGTGATTGTTTTTGTGCAGGAATGTGCCCCTTCCTGCACAAAAACAATCATGCCAACAACACAGACGCCTTTGCACCATGGTGCAAGGATGCCTGCGTTGGCTGCAATTTGTGTGCTTGAGCTGGCTGAAAGGACAGGAATGCACTGTATATTGTACATACAGTGCATTCCTACCCTTTCAAATTGGCATAGGGCAGTGCAGAAAAATGACTTGCAGTGTTGCCCTACGCCAATTCTTCGTAAATTAAGCCCAGAGTTTTCCCAAAAAATCAGCCTGGAAGTGAAGGAGGGAATGAGGTTGCCAACTGTTGCACAAATACTTTATGCTTTACTTCTAAGTTAAATCTGACTGCTCTGTGCCAAGCTACCAGAGGGTTGAGCACAGGGCAATTTGGGGTTTGCTTGTGACTTAACCCTGACAAGGATTGTGGTTCCTACGTGAGTAGGGGTGCACTCCCCTCAACCAGTAACCCAATTTCTTACACCCCCACCGAAATGGGAAAGCGTTTCTACCACCAGAACAGTGGAATGCTGGGAAATAGGAATTTTTGTGATCTTGGCAGATTATTTCTCTAAAAAATGTGAGGAAAATCTTTGATTTTAGCTAAAGTTTGATGTCTGCAGAGCATTCTGGTTAAGGAAATCTAGTGATATTTATGTAGGTTGCACCATCTAGTAATAAGGACTATATGGGGTTGGTACATTTCCCTTGGTTCTAGCCAGGCCAGGGTATAAATACTGCAGCTACGCAAATCGCTAGAATGGGAAAATTTTAAAGGAAAATTCATAATCTTTTCTTCATGTGTTTTGAGGCCTTCCTCTTACAGGCAATAGGCCCACGCAAACCTGTGAGGCACTTTTGTTACCAGGAGAAGGGTGGAGATGCTTGGTGGTACAAATCCTTTGGATCCCTGTATTTACACAACGGACCCTCGCATAAATATGAGGAACATCTGTGATCTTAGATAATGTTTGACGTTTGCAGGGCATTTTGGGTAAGGAAACATATACAGATCCATGCAGTTTTAAGAAACATATGCAGTGGTTAGGTTTTCATGTGTGCTGGTTGAGCCTGGGATAAAAATATTGCAGCAATCCTCACTACTGTGGGAACAGAGAACAGTAGACCCTTTGTTATCAATAGATGTTTTTTTTCTCCATTTTTGGCTTTTAAGTGTTAGTAGAACACATTTTGCAAAATGCTCTCTAAATCACGTGATAGCATGGATAACCCCAAATTCAGAGTTATACAAATAATCATTATTCCTAAACTCAATATCTTGACTGCCTTTTAAAAAATCATAGGTTTCCTTCATACTCATTTTTCAATCATTAGATTGTACCATACGAATTAATGCTTGGTGGGTACACAAGTAAAAACCATCATTATAAGCTACTCTGTTGATGGCTCAGCGTATTGCACGTTTTTGGACAACCATCAAACACTATGTATCCCTGCATCCAGAATTATTTGTAGGTGTAACTGTCTACTATTTTCCTAAATTGGTCACCGGGTGAAAAATAAATTATTGATTTGTGTTTTTCACTAAGCCACGCGTTCAAAGATTGCATTTACAATACTAAGCATTATTAGGTCAACAATTTATGTATTGTCAGACAATGTGTAATTATATTTGACGTTGAATTTTAATTCTTTGAGGTAGATTATTTTTCAAATAGTCACCTTAAATTACATATTTTTTAAGTTAAAATGTATCCATATTTCAATAAAATCAGTGTTGTTGATGCATTTATTTTCTACATACACATAGAAGAAACATACTACAATGGCATTATCAAGATCTTCCAAATGAATAAAGATATAATTATTACCATAATGGTAATGATGTATGTATTTAAAATGCATGTCATCAAAAAATATAATGCTGACATACAATACTCAGGAAAAAAATATATATCCTGAATAACTTGTACACTTGTAATATGATCTATGGCCTTCCATTAATAATGTAATAATTGGAATTATGTTTCCAAATATTAATATAATTGTCTAAAGTAGATACCTGCATATGAGCTTAGTAGAATTCTCCTCTTCAAGTCACAGTGGGGGTAGATGTTGAGAGCCTCGCATCCAACATCCAAGAGACCATTTTCTGGGGCTATCTACCATTATGAGGAGATTGTTCAAATGGGACTTTCTTATCTAAATTCTCCAGTCAAGTTTACTTCCTACTTGTTGAAGGTTTGCCACTGTTCCCTTGTTGTTGCTCCTTATGTCACTTTCTGAACTCATAACCATCCTCCTTTTTGTCTAGAATGTCTGGTATGTCTGATTCTTTTTGCCTCCACCTTTCATTTTATCGTGATTTCTTTGCCTAACCGAGTAAATTGGAGAATCTCCAGCAAGAATCAGTGATATTGTATGTGTTTGTTGTAGAGTAGCCCCACTACCCAATGGTAATAGATGTTTTGTTGGGTTTCCTCCCCACTCTTTGTACTTTTCCAGCACAACATATATGAAATCTTAGGCCTTTAACGCTTTTCTGAAGAGAGCTTGGATGTAGTTGCCGATATTATCTTACACTGCTCCTTCTTTCAAATTCTGAATCCTAATGTTGTCTTTCCTGGAATTGTTCTTGAGATCCTCACACTTCTTCATACTGGTCTTTATTTGAAATTACAGGAAGATGGTGGCAAGTACCATGACCTGGCTCGTTTGACATTGATCCCAACATTTATTCTGCAGCCTCTACCAGAGAGTCCAGACTATGCATGTCTCGTTAGATTTCGAAAATGCCACTTCCCAGTTCAGAAGGCAGTTTGGCAAGTGTCTTTGAATGAACTAAGCAACGCACAGACCTTTTGAGAAGGAGGGACCTCCCTTATTCACCTTTTTGCATCTCTTGTCTTCTTCTTCTTGTTCTACCTACTAGGCGTGTGCAGTTATTTCCTTGAGTAGCACCAAAGTGTAAATATTGCCCTGTTTGAAAGCATGGTCCACTTGTGGTATGGGCCAGAGTAACATAAGATCAGAGCAGCATTTTTCCACTTTAAGGTTGCATGATCTCCTCACCACAGTCTCTGTGAAGCTTGTTTGGCCCTCAGGACACACTGATCATATGAATACATACTTATTGGCACCTTCTACTTCACTTCAATATATTCTGATTGATACTGTTCATTTCTAGTGCTTTGGTGTTTTCCCCTGCTTTAAAGGGGCACTCCCTTGATGTTTGTACTGAGTGTTAATTTCATTTTCTTTAAGATTATTTCTCAGGGTCCTTTTCTCTTTGATGCTTATATGTATAAGCAGTGAACTTTCCAGAACCTGCAATGTCTGGTGTTTGGGACTTCTCAGCAGCCTTGACTGTCCACACTTTCTGTGCCTTCTGGTTATTCACAACATCGACAGAAGACATTCGCTCTTATTGGCCACCTGGGAAACCCATCCCCTCATCACCAGAGCTGAGGGGCTGGGTGCCTCCTCACACTGTCCACTTACTGCTACTGCATCTCTCATTGAGACCCCACACATCTCATCAGTGCTGCAGGGACTTGTTTTCTTACTTTCTCTGCAGGTTCGCTAGGCATGCCCAGAGCTCTCTTCCCACCTTGAATCGGTCCTTTTGTGTGCTCCAGAGTGTTACTAATGGAGATATCCTCAGTTAATCTCGCTGGGCACTTGCAATCTTGTACGCGCCTATTCATCTCTGTTCAGTCACCTTCCTTATATTGAGGGCTATATGGAACACTTTAAAGGGTTCATCCATTTCCCTGTGTCCTTCATTGAATGCCTTCCTGGTAAGTTTATTGATGTAAATTTTATTTTAAAGATCCACACCTTGTTGGACAGAGTTCCAATTGTTTTCTCTTACACTACCACCATTTTGTCTCTTGCTCTATTTAAATCTTGAATTCTTTAAAGTTTTGTATATCTGCATTTTTATTGTATTGTATAGCTAAATTAAAAAAGAAATTAATTTATCATGTGCAGAATTTCAGTTGTTTGGATGGTGGTAGGTGTAAATCCCTTTATTCACCGTAATTTGTCGGTGTGGTGTAACTAGTCTAGAAATATTTTTTCAGTTTTAGGATAGGTTGTTGTTTCACTTTTAACAGCTGAAATACAGTAGACTTGTTTAAATGTCACAACGGTAAAACTGTATTTTTTGTTGAAGAATTTGTGAAATAAACTAACTTTTTGATTGGACATTTCACCTACATTTCTATCGCTCTGTAGCTGTTATAGGCTCGCACTTGAGAACGTCTAACACATTTTAAGCTATTTCAAATCACATTGAATGTGATACCTCGCACGGCTGCAGCATGTCTGAGACACCGTGAAGTGGACAGACAGGAACCTAGAGAAGGTGGACTGGCAGAAGGAATGTTTTCATGAGGAGGAGGTATTCAGTGATGACAATTTCCAATTAATCACATTTTAGTTAACACACTGTAGTGAGGTGATGAGGAAATGAAGCAAGGAAATAGTTAATCTCCTTCAGAGACTGGACTGATTTGCTTAACTTAAAGACTTGTATTTTCACTATTTTGTTTTATAAAAATGGACAAAATCTTCACTTGAGGTATAATTTTTAGATTCTGTGGACACAAAATTGATGGACGAAAATACTAGTATCAGTCTAAATTGGTCATTAATTTGACCTCATATTGCTCTTTTGTTTTTTTTATCATTTCCGGGATATTACAGACAGAGACCAAGCACAGGTGAAACAGCCTTTGCGCCCCCTTCAAAAAAAGCAGTCCAGACCGAAGCGCTAGGATGTCAAAGTAAAGTGTCACCCTAGGAGGAATAGGGAGACATAGCCGTGCGTCCAGAGCTTGTGACAAAGAACTCAAGACGCACTTACCAATTAGGCCGAAACTCATCTGTGGCTGCTTCCTTTACGGATGTGGTCCAGAAGTATGGGACGGGCAGGTGCTTTTTGGGTAAGGTATACCCTGACACACTGATTGTTGGTCCCTGTCTGCAATGATTAGTGACTAGCACATGTGGCATTGAATATTTCGAATGTCTCAAGATGATTTAACCATTTCTCTCCATCTTTTTCTTTTCAGATTATGATCGCCAGCAGATATGTTTTTAAGCAGTAATTGCCGTAGAGTCCGCCATATAAAGGAGGCAGGGTTACGGCGGCATCAATCGATGAAATTTGAGCCACAATGGGTGGTGACTACCAATGTAAACATGGAAGTCTTCTTGCATCAAACGCCACCCCAGATACTCAAACTCTGGTTTGATTACTTGACCATGACATGATGACCGGACTCAAACCCCGCAGATTAATAGATTATTTTAGGTTAAAAAAAATGAAATTAAAGGGCTCAACAGCTCACGTAAAGAAACATGGCCTGTAAAGTGCGAGAAATGTTATATCCTGCCCCATAAAACAAAATTATAACGGCGATCTGATCTAATATCTACTTATTGCGTTTTGTGTTTTTGAGTGCAATAATGTCAAAAAAAGAATAAAAGCGTCATGAATGCTGCAGCTCCTGTACAGGTGTATTTGTGCAGAATGAGGGAATAGCTGCAAAGTCTCGTGATTGCTTACACCAGCCTGTGAGAAATAAACAGTTACCTGTCGAGAGAGGAGGTTACATTAACAAACAACAACAAAAACACAGCGTAATCAAGTGAGAATGAAAAAGTGCAATGTAAAGCAAAACTAGGTGAAAACGTAAAATGGCATACTGTAACCAATAGGTGGAAGTAGTAGAACGAAGAGTAACGAAAATGGAGAAGATTAAGGCGGTGTTCCTCCAGGCCACAAAATGAGTCCCTGTTGACTGTCACTGTAAAATGCACCATGCCTTTTCAGGTTCTCAGATTCATACTGTGCCATTTCCATTTTACTTGGCACTCCAAACGGCATCTGACAGATGAAAGCTCAGGACATGTTTTATTTTTGCAGACAATTCTGGCTGGTGCTTTATTACACCAAACAGGTAAGCATGAATGATGCCTCCCTCGTGTCACGGTGCCACTGCAGACGAATAGACCTTGATGGATTTCCGCTCAATCCAGAATCTCGATTAATACACACGCTGTGCTCTTGTGCCCAGGGACTGGAAGTAAATTCTTCACGTTTACTAAGATTCCATACCAGAACAAGAGTAGTGAGCTGAGCCAGGAGTTTGATGGGGATAAGGGCAGGAACCAAACCCGTTTCCGTGTAAACACATATCCTTCACTTGATGGTAAACCAACCAATTGTCCAATTACTTGTTAAATACATCTATTTCTGCACCAGAATCCAGGAAATCTAGACAAATAATATAAATGCATGGGTAAAATGTACAATGCCTAAACCAAGGGCCTGATTTAAATGTTTGCAGATGAAATACTCTGTGACAAACGTGAGTGATATCCCGTCCACCGTATTACTATCACCATAGGATATAATGGGATCGTAATAAGGCAGATGGGATATCCGTCATGGATGTCACGGAGCATTCCCCTCAGCCAACATCTAAATCAGGCCCTAAGTATTCATGAAATCACAGTATCATGACGAATGGCAGGCCATCTTAATCTCAAAGAAAGTCTCAAAGTGATAGCGTCTATTTTCCACATAGTACTTACATAGACCTATATCCAGAGGATTGACCTATATAATGGCTGTCATGGCTGCCCTCCATAAGGAAGTTTCTGTCAGAGATTCCCCTTAGTGCAACCAAGAACACTTCTTCCACTAGGACAAACAGATATACATCCATGCAGACCCCACACCCACCACGATACATTGCATCGTTTGTTCAAAAGACTAATCAAATCCAGTTTGTCACAGCACTCCTGGCCAAGGGCACTCATTAATATCTATCCCATGCACACCACACAGGAAAGAAAAAAATACACAGTCCCACCCAGTCTAGACGCTCCATTTAATCAAGTCCAGAGATCCAGCCACCCTAAATTTTCTCATATTTCTTTTCACACCCCCTATGACAATACATTTCCCTTTCCATCTGCCTACAGCGGTCCATACCAATCACCCAGTACTGGTGTTGAGGAACTGTCCACAAGCACAATTTCTTAGCTTTATCTTGCTTCGCCACAATGCATTCTATAATTACTGTTAGACTTTTCATCCTTGGCGTGGTCTCCCTTAACCTTTTGCCTCTGTACCCCAGGTTGTTGATGTGTGCTGAACTCTGATTTTACTGTTTTTGTTACTCTGGGCGCTTTACCACTGTTAACCAGTGCTAAAGTGCAAGTGCTCCTTTACAAAATGTGTATGTAATTGGCTTACCCATGATTGGCATATTTGATTTACTAGTAAGTCCCTAGTAAAGTGCACTGGAGGTGCCAGGGCCTGTAAAGCAAATGCTGCTAGTGGGCCTGCAGCACTGGTTGTGCCACCCAACTAAGTAGCTCTGTAATTATGTCTCAGACCTGCCATTGCAGTGTCTGTGTGTGCAGTTTTTAACTGTAAATTCGACTTGGCAAGTGTACCCACTTGCCAGGCCTAAACCTTCCCTTTTCTTACATGTCAGACACACCTAAGGTAGGCCCTAGGTAGCCCCAAGGGCAGGGTGCAGTGTATAGTTAAGGTGGGACATATAGTAATGTGTTTTGTATTGTCTGACAGTGAAATATTGCTAAATTTGTTGTTCACTGTTGCAAGGCCTGTCCCTCTCATAGGTTAACATGGGGGCTACCTTTGAATCTGATTCGAGTGTAGATTCCCTTTGGGATCAGATGGACATGTGAAGTTTGGGGTCTCTGAGCTCACAATTTAAAAATACATCTTTTAGTAAAGTTGATTTTAAGATTGTGTGTTTGAAAATGCCACTTTTAGAAAGTGAGCATTTTCTTGCTTATACCATTTCTGTGACTCTGCCTGTTTGTGGATTCCCTGTCTGGGTCAGTTTGACAGTTGGGCTGGTTGCACCTCACCCTAGACAGTGACACAAAGGGAGCTGGGGTGTAGTCTGCATTTCCTGATGAGCCATCTGTGCTAGGAGGGAGGGGAGGAGTGGTCACTTACACCTGAAAGGGCTGTACCTGTCCTCACACAATGCCGTCCCGGACATCCCTGGTGAGTGTCTGGGGCCTGCCCTGGGAAAGGCAGGATTTCACATTCAAAAGAGACTTTACTTTGAAGTAGGCCTACTTCAAAGGAGAAATTGGGTATAAGAAGGGCACCCAAAACCACAGACTTTAGAACACTTCTGGAAACAAGAGGAATCTCTGCCTGGAAAAGAGCTGAAGAGCTGAGGAGAAGTGCTGCCCTGCCTGTGACTGTGCTTTGTGGAGCTATCCTGCAATTGCTGCTTCTGCCAGAGTAAGAGGGCAAAGACTGGACTTTGTGTGCCTTCCATCTTGTGAAGAAATCTCCAAGGACTTGATTTAGTGCTTGCCTCCTGTTGTTTGAAGTCTCAGGGACAGCAAAGACTTCTCTCTGCCAGCACCTGGAGTCTCTGGAGAGACTCCTGCTCTGACAAGTGGTGCCCTATCCAGTCCCTGGGCCCTTGAAAGGAAAGCTGGTGGAAATCCAAGGAAATCAACTTCAGATGACTTCAGACCGACGCCGCTGCTGAATCCGGTGACGCCGCCTGCAACCAACTCCGTGATCTTCACTGGAACGCGATGACCTTCACAGGCCCAAAGCCGCTGCAGCCCCGCTGAAGTCCATGACTCCGTGGAAGTCTCCGCACCACGTCGTGACTGACGCTGTTCGAAGTGCGCGGATTCAACGTTTCGCACAGACGCCGCGATCCCCGACTTCGCGCATCGACTTGTTGTCACTCTTCACCAAAGGTACTGTACTTGGGGGTCTACGCAACTCCATGTCCGGCGCCGCTGGTGTCGGCTTGTTGGGAACGACTCCGTCACAATGTCGTGTCAACACCTCATTGAAGCATTTTGTGTTTCTAAGCGCTATTTTTTAGTTCAATCTTTAAAAATTCATAACTTGACTTGTGTATTTCAGATTTTTGTCGTTTTGGTCTTGTTTTGGTTAGATAAATATTTCCTATTTTTCTAAACTGGTGTTGTGTCACTTTGTAGTGTTTTCATTAAGTTACTCTGTGCGTTGGTACAAATACTTTACACCTAGCACTCTGAAGTTAAGCCTACTGCTCTGCCAAGCTACCAAGGGGGTAGGCAGGGGTTAGCTGAGGGTGATTCTCTTTTACCCTGACTAGAGTGAGGGTCCTTGCTTGAACAGGGGGTAACCTGACTGTCAACCAAAGACCCCATTTCTAGCAATTACTAAGAGCTTCTGATAACAGGCTTGATCCATCTGTCCCCATATTCCCAGCAGGCCAAGGCCTGGCTGGAGCTCCAGGGATGTCTCCATTGCATCTTCCAGAATTCCTCTCACTGCCTCTCAAAAGCTCTTAAGTCTAGGGCAGCTCCAGAGCATATGGTAAAATGTGCCCTCCTGACCACACCTCCTAAGACAATCATCATCCTCAGTTCTACCCTCGCGATGGAGCACTCTACTTGTATAGTAGACTCTATGTAAAATGTATCTATCAGATGGAGTGACGCTGGGATGGCCACCTTCACCACAAACATTAGTGCTCCTTGCCAACCATCCTCATCCAGGTCCCCGCAATCCCACAACCACCTATCCCGCAGACTGGGCAGGTGAAATTGTGTATTTCTCATCAAGGACCCATATGTTAGGATGATCAACTTTTCCCTCACTGCCTCGTCCAGCAGTCTCATTTCCAACGGTGAGTATTCCTGTGTCTCCTTGTCGGGCGTTTTGAATGAGAGCAGCACCCAAATAAGCATATTTTAACCACTGAGTATTAGGCATCTGGTATTCTGTTCGTAAATGAGCAAATGGGGCAACCCAATTAGCAACCTAGACTTCTGCTAAGATGGAAATGCCAATTTTGTCCCATCTTTAAGAAAACCCGTCAAAGCTGCCACATGTGGAAGCCTGGACTCTTCCCACAATGGTGTTCTCAGGGCCAGCCTAGTTCTCCTTCCCATCTCTTTGGTTAATTTCCTCCAAGTTCAAACCACCGTTTCCATGGCTGGACACATAGTCGGGCTCAGTATGCCACCATACAGCCAGTGTAGGTAAGTTCTGTTCTCCATAGCCTGTCAGTCCAAATGGAAAGCTGGATCCCCCCAGTGGGCATACGTCAAGTGGTTATCTACACAGACCTGTGAAGCTCATACAATTTCTGAATATATTATTTAGACTGCTTTGTTTCCACTCAAATTGACAGGGTCAGTACCTGTTCCCGGGTCAGTACCTGTTTATCTCAGTTTATGCCAAATCCATAGATTCAAACACCAAAGATATCCTTCAGTATATGAAGCATCAGAAGCATGCGGATCAAATATAACAAAATGTGATCCGCATATAGGGATATTCATTCCTCCCTGGCCAGCCCCAGACCTGTGCATCCACTCTACCCTACTCCATCAAACCCTCTATCGCCACTGCAAACTGCATCAGCGACAGAGGGCAGCCCTGTCTCATGTCTCTACATAGACAGAACTCTCTAGAAGTACAAACACTGACCTTCACTCATGCGCAGGGTCTGTCATAAAGTAGCCAGACCCACCTTCGGTATTTAGGGCCAAAGCCCATTTTTTCCAAGACCCCAATAAGATATGGCCATTCCACAGAATCAAAGGCTTTATTGGCATCCAGCAAGACTATTTCTTTCCCTGTCTCTGGGATTACCGGCCTTAGTGATAAGAATTAACATTGGTGAATGCATATCTGCTGGGAGTTCTCCTGTTCTAAACACCTCCTCAAAGGCAGCACACTGGCGGGAGGCGGTCTACTTGTTCTGTTTATGGAAAAACTCTACCGGGAACCTATTTGTGCCCACGGCCTTCCCTGCTTGCAGTTGACTCATAGTCAAAGACACCTCCTCCTCTGATATTTCTGCCTCTAAGTCAGTCAATTGTTGTGGATCAAGTCTTGTTATGGGGCAGTCTGCCATAAAGCTTAAGATTTCCCATTCAGAAACAGTATGTTGTGATTCATAAAAGTGTGCATGTTGCGTTGCCAGCTCTTCCACTATGCCCAGTCTGTCTTGTATTGTTTCCCCAGTAGCTGCATGCTGTTATCTAATATTTTCCTTTTCCTTACTACCTATCCATGCAAGTAGCTTACCAGCCTTGTTTCTAGCATCATACATTCTTTTTTGTTTAGCAAAACATGTTGTCTTGACCTCATTATTGGCCACTAACAGATACTCACCCTTTTTTTGGACTACTGTCTTTTTCACCTCAGGCATTGGGGAAGCCACATAGTCTCTCTCTAAGTTTGACAGTTTGCCCTCTAATGTGGTCAACCTCTGCAGATGTTTCCTGTATCTGCAGCCTCCGCAACAACAATGACCCTCTAAAAGCGGCCTTATATGCCTCCAATAGGAGCATGCGGCTCTGCACTGACTCTCCATTTTCAAAAAAGTAATGCTTGGAAGCCTGTTCCAGGCTCCTAACAACCTCCTCATTTCTCAGGCGCCATTCTTCCATTCTCCATCTGGCCCGGGTTGACTACACCCCCATGTCCAACCTTACTCTCAATAGTGAGTGGTCATAATGCTATGAGCCAAATACTCTGCCTCCCCAAAGCTAGGCGATAGGTCAGCAGTGGTAATCCAGTTGAGAGTGAACTCCATGTGACCCACAGTAAAAGGAGCAGGCCCTTTCCTGCCTTTGTAGAGCCCTCCATATGTTGCACAATCCCAGCACATGTGCAAAACCCTCCGGTCTGCTCTCATCATCCCCTTCCTTTTGTGGTGCAAGTCATATCTAGGTGTGTCTAAACCCAGATTGAAATCCCCACTCGCTATCGTATATGCATGTGGTGCCCTATCCAGAATGGCCCCCACTTGTTGAAGTGTAACTCACTGAAGCCCAGTAGTTGCGTAAACATTTATCAGTAGCAGAGGTAATCCTTCATAATCACCTAAAACCACTAAATGGCTACCTTGTGTGTCGACCCATGTACAGAGCGTATGAAGCAAGAGTGATTTGCTTATAAGAATTAATATACCCAGGGCCTGGATGTGTACTGTGCATGACCAATCAGTTTGCATTTGCCCTTTCCCATACTTCAATGTTGTGCGTCCACAAGATGGGTCTCCTGCAAATATATAATGCCTGGTTTGTACCTAGAGATAGCTTTATGAACCAGTCCTCTTTTAACCGTTTTTTCCATAATCCATTAACATTCCATGTCACTAATCATCACTTTTAAGTCTGTACCATCATAAGTGCCTGTCTCTCATTGTCCCTTCCCCACTGGGCCCAGTGAGTGACTGGTCAGAACGCATCCTCATACCGTGGTGTGAAAGCATGCAAGAAAACAATTGTAATAATATTAACCCATAATAACCCCCACACCCCACTTTACCGTATTGTGATTGTAAAACTAACCACCCCAAAACCTAGTAAACAAACCAACATGTGTTAGTCTATCTCAGGGGTGCGGCCAACGGTCACTGTCATTGGACTGTTCACCAAGTTACTCACGTTCCCAAATCTGGAAAACACAATGGAGCCCCCATCAGTCAGAGTATCCATCACAGGTCCAAGGTCGCAAGTGTTTGGCTTACGTACATGTAAGACTCCCTCTAGGACATTTCATCTGCTGTCATAGGTGTCACGACTGGCAACGGTTCATCCTCAGAGCCATGTTCTGTCTCTGTATGATCTGATCTGCTTCTGCCCCCCTCCGGTGCCAGTGATCTCCATTTATCATTGCTCAAGAGATCTCTATTTTGCTTAGTTTCTAGCACTTTTTTAACCTGTGCAGATTTAATCTGTTCCGGGGGCAAATAGGCATTGTTCTTCCTCCTGTTCTTCCTACGTTTATTCACCAAGTTTTCACAGCCATCTCCTACCTCAGCATTCAACAATCTGCCATATCGCTGTCCTTGGGTCTCAAGCCAATCCCAAGCCTCTTGTGGTGTAGCGATAAAGTGTGCCTTCCTTTCATATCCTACCCTCACTTTCGCTGGATAGGGGAGCACATATTTCAACTTCAGCTGACGCATTACGTTTTTTACCAGAACGTACGCCCCTCATTGCTTTTGAACGAGAGTAGTGTAGTTCAGGTAGAGATTAAACTCCTATCCATCAATTGCCCAAGGTCCGTGCTTTCTTACTGCCTGAAGAATTATGTCTCTGTTCCAGAAGTTCATCAGGAGTGCGATAACAGGACAGGGTTTGCCCCTGGCGGGTAGGGAGCTCACCAGCATTCTATGTGCATGCTCCACTGAGAAATGTTTTGAGGGCGCACCTCATAAAACTGTGCCCACCAGCCATTTCTCTACATGGAGTTCCAGTGATGGACCCTTCACTCTTTCTGGCACCCCCACCAAGAGCATGTTATGATGGTAGGATCTACTCTCAGCATCTTCGTGTTCAGTATCCAACTGTCTCTTCTCTTTTTCCATAACCAAAACCCTCTGGTTAAGGGCTGTCACTTGCGGTAGCGTTGTTTCCAAAGCATCTTCAGTCTCTTTCACAGTCTGCAAGCTCCCTTTGGTCCTCTTGCAAGAGGCCCATCTTACTGGAGGCTGCAGTGATCTGTGTTTCCAGGAATGTTTTAGTAGGCTTATCACCTCCAGAATCATGGCTGTACGTGTGCCCAAATTGAATGCTTCCTCTCCCTTATCCTGGGGGCTTTAACCAGTCATCTCGTCAGTGGGACCCCCCTTGACCACTCATGGCTTGACCCTGGTACTACCCAGGTTTACTGCACCAGAGTAGAAAGTAATTTAACTGCAGGGTCACCCACTGCCTCCCCGGTCATCTCTTCACAGGTCCAAGGATGTGGAGAGTTGTCAGGCAACAAAAGCTGCCGGCCCTTAACCACAAAATAACAAATGCTATGTCCCTCTTATGATGCCAATGCCATAAACTTTGACATAGTTGGTACCTACTTATGCGTTCTCCACCATTAGTCCCCTTCATAACATGGCACACAATCTTTCAAGTCTCCCATGTCAGTCATATGAGATGTGGACGGAGGAGGGAGCGGGTAATGCAGCGAGGAGGAGACAAAGAAACAGGGTCTGCGAGCTAGAACACAGGATAAATGATAAAAATGAGGGGGACTTTCCCTAGTACCTTTCAAGTTCAGTCCTCTGCTTAGTTCCGCACAGTCTCACTGTTCTCAGGATGATGGTAGGGCATGAGGGGGGCCCAAACTTTTCAGCACGCCACCAGCATCTCTCCTCCCCTGACGGGGCTGCCCTGAAGTTGTTGCCCCCTCAAGTCACAGACCCACTGTCCAGGCAGCTTGTCCCAATATCTGCTCACCAGTGCTGGATCCAAAAAGCCATGCGGCTTCCTCTTTTTCAGAGGCTTTTGCAACCATGCAATCTCCTGGAGAGCACCATTGTTAAAGGGCTGGACTGCAGCCCATTTCCTATACTCGTCATTTGCCAAAAACCCCAGGCCAAGAACGGGGAGGTGGGGTGTCTCTAGCATAAATTGATCTCATGGTGTGCCAGGCATTAAGCCTGAGGATCCCGGCACAGACTACGAGCTTGGCAGTCTGAGTACCGCCATGTCGGCGGTGGTGGTCGTACTGCCGCCAGGGCAACAGTGCAGACCGCCACATTATGACCATGGCTGTCTTCCCAATGGAACACAGCCAATTCACCACCAGTCCAGGCCGGCGGAGACCAGGTTTCCACTGAGCGTATTAGGATGTTGCACACCACCAGGATTTCTGTTGCAGTCGCACTGCCACCAAAACCCTGGCAGAACCGAACGCTATACAAAGAGACACTCACCTTCAGGAACACATACACGTATGGAGTCGCCATGGAACCAGAACTTGAAGTCTTCCCATTGCTCCTGATCGCCCTGCGTCTCCAGAACCAGCGACGACGAAGATGACAACAGCTGTAAGTACACCCACCAAGCACACACTGGAGGGAAAGGTATTAGAACACACAACACACACATAATGGATGGCTGCCGACTGCCACACACACATGCAACCACACACCCATACCAAGACACACACACCTACACACACACACAACACACACACACAAACATCACACACACCAACCCGCACACACCAACCCCAAGCTAACACACATATACACACCACCAAGTCACACAAAATCACAATTGCAACTACACAAATGCATTGACAACCCATAGCACTGCACACTTACACATGACAACACATACTGACAACAACACGCAAAGACAACTCACAACCAATCAACTTCATCACACACACATACAACATACGAAATTTCACACCACGCCCACACAACTTACATCGCAAATGACATAGCCATCACCACACACACAGACGCACACACAACAACCACATACTTGCACATAACACCACCACAACACATCACACCACGTACAATGCACAACTTATCTACACACATTCATGGAACTACACAATCAAATCACAGACACAAAACACACCAATAGCAGTGGGACCAATGGCAGGGCCACACACACACATGCAGCCTAGGCACAACATCTAGCACAACCAACACACACAACTCGCACACAGACAAACCAAAGGCCACAAACACAAAACTAGCATGTCAAAGGAAAGCCAGGACAAGAATGTTGCTATCAATACCAACACCAGGTTAGACCAGATGTATTCAACCACAAAAAGTCATAAAAACTATATACAAATATGAGGTCATTGGTCAGTCCATAGTTCATGGTGTCCATGGCACAAATGGCACCACAATGTGCCCCAACGCATTGCTCTTTTGGACTTGAGCTGCCAGTCACTGGATGGCATTCACAATGGTCGACTGACCCACAGAGATGGACCTCAGGAGGTCAATAGCCTCCTCACTGAGGGCAGCAGGGATGACTGGGCAGGGGCAGAGGTGTCTGCAGTGAAGGAGATGCCCACCCTCCTGGGTGAGCGGGCACAGGCAACTGGATGGGGAGCAACAGGAAGGATGGTGCTAGTAAGGGGGGTGCTGGACAATGATGTTCCTGGGGTGGTCCCAGATGGATCCGCCACCGCCAGAGACTGTCCATCGGAGGAGGAATCAAAAGATGATGTTGTCGATCCGGTGTCCCCTTGGCACTCCCCTCACCCTCCGTCCCACTGGGTCGCTTGGACTCGCTGGCATCAGCCTCCTGAGTCCTGTGGGCTTCTGCTTCCCCACTCGCCTGTGCCCCTTCTCCACCTGATGATACTGATGCACACAAAGAGAGAGAAAGAGAGGGAGAGAGAGAGCGAGAGAGACAGAAAGGGTGGATACCGGTCAATACATACCTCCCATACACTTATCAACATTTACATTTCTGACACATCATGGCAGGCCATGGCATTAGTAGTGCAGTCCACGTCTGATACTACCTATTGGCCAAGGCAAGCTCTAATAGGAATTACACTTCATATGTGAATACAAGTTGATATTTTGACATGATGAAGCCAGTGACTATGTATATCAGCATGAGAAGTGCTAGGGCTCTGTCATACATGACATGACAACACAATGGTGATACTTCAGGGACCTCCCCAGTGACTTACCACATCTAGTACCATCCCGTTGTTGAAAGTGCAAGTCAACACAATGATAGCTCTAAATACTACATTTGCTGTGAATCCTGACCTCATGAAATCTTTGTTACCAGTATCCCATGGGTGTTTCTCTAAATATGAACAACACTCTTAAGTTAACGTATGTTTGCCTTGTCAGCTATCAGTGCAATGCTCCTGTCCCATTGAGGCCCTTCATGTGGTGGAACTGTGATGCTAGCAACACAATCAGGCCATGGCAACTACAGTATGATATTTATATTGCCTCAGTTATTGCAAGACACTACCGCAGATGTGATTGCACGTAGACTTCAGATACACTGATGCAGATGGATGGAGCTGGTCAGACACAATGATTAGGGTGTCCAAACCTACACAACCATTGGAAATGTGAATTCTACATCCACTGCCAGCATAGTATTGTCATACATCTACGAAATGTACCGTTCCCGGTTGACTGATACCCAATGTCAATATGCATGTACCAATGACCACAATCACAGCTGCCACCCAATCCCACTCAAAGCCGGCCAAGTCCGAGGTAACAGTCTGTACTTACCCCCTTGTGGCTGCTGTGCTGCCCTTAATCCCCCATCCACCTCAGGCTAGGCCAACGCCAAAATGTGGGCCTTTAGGAGGGTCAGGGACCGATGGGCACACCTCCCTCATTGGGAGGACATCCCCAGCTGGGCCTTTGCGGTCTTCTGGGCCAAGTATCTCAGGTCCTCCCACTGCTTCCGACAATGTATGCTCCGCCCGCTAGGAACCCCCAGGGTCTGCACTTTCTTAGTGATGGTGCGCCAAATCCTTTTCTTCTGATGGGCGCTGACCTGGATGGGTGACACAGACAGAAGGAGAAAGTAATGAGGATTGGCACAACATCAACAGCAGTGGCCTGCTCACATTAGACACACCACATTCCAACCCAAATCCATAAAAACGGCACACACGCCTTAACTCCATGCCCCCAGCATACATGTACCCTGTGGCCGGTATGCCTACGCCATCCACCTTGTCACACACCCCTATCACACACAACAATGGCATGGGGGGCTCACTTGCTCCACAAGTGCCCCACACAGCTGTCCATACAGGGGTAGGACCCATTTGAGCAGCTTCTCCAGCTCTTCTTGGGTGAAGTCCGGGGCCCTACCACCTGCAGGACGTGGCATGATGGCTCCCAGAGACAGAACACAATTGCTCACATTGTGGAGGTCTTGCTTGCAGGAGTGTTATGAGTCATGTGAGCTGGGCTGCAGACAAGTGCGGTCACGGCCACTGCGTACATGACCGTCACTTCTGGCGGTGATCATCATTGGCATAGGCAGCAATGTTAACCAATAGGAAGTTGCACAGTGGTGGCGACTGCCTACCGCCATGACTGCATACGCCTGCGGGCTTACATCACTTCCATCTGTCCTGTGCTGCAGGACAGGTGGCTGCCATTTTATGAACAGCCAATGGCTTGTATCAGTTAAATATAAGTGCATATGTCCTGAATGTTCTCAATGCAGGATGCTAGTTTAACTTCTCCTATTGACAGTCCTGTAGTGTGCTATGTGTGCTGTTATCTCATGCCCCTATGTGAATCCAGCTATGGGCTGTGTACAGTGCATCCTTTCCTCTTCTACCAGCTGCCTGAGCCATTCATGTGCATTTAATTTTGCTCACAGTTGGAAGTGTTGAGTTGACACCATTAAGGCTGTCACCTAGTGCGTATTACTCATTACTTTATTGTGTTTGTTGTAGTAGAAGTGTTCTCTGTTGTGCCCTGTTTCTTTGACAATCCACAATGATGAAAATAACAATAGACGGCATATGTGCTTTGAGTGCCACCACGCCTACATTCCTGATGTGTGTCCCTGTGTTGTTCTGTTTTTCAGGTTGGATGAATGGACATACTCTGGTTTGTGGTTGGACTACTCTGTCCCATACAAAAGACTAATGTGACTTCTCTGATGTACTATGTCCCCTGCAGAGCATGCCTCCCTCTATCATTTGTCCTGACTGTTGGTTGAGGGATATTACCACACATTACATATTGATGACCACACATTTGTATATGACACAACCAAGACACAAATGCATTTCCTGTGATCTACAGAGTTTATTGTGCATATTTTATCAAACAGTTCTTGAGTGGGGTCATGGTGGATGAAATCATCAGAGTGGATAGCCTAGCTGTAGGTAGTATAGGTTCAATGTCTAGAGGCCATGGGAAAAGGAGACATGACGTTGAACAGTTAACTGGATGTGTCAGTGGCACACAAGGGAGGATGTTCAGGAGAGGTTCACTTCCTGGCAGTGGGTTTGGTGTTGGCATCTGCTCCAGGTGGATGCCTGGATGGATGACCATGTTTACAGGGGGTCCTCAGCTACAGAGGGAGGGGTGTCAGTGGTCTGTGGTTCCCCTGACAGGGCCTCCAGTCCACTGGCTGCTGCTGATGTAGACTGCTCAGCTAAGGGGTTGCCAGTGGAAGGGACCTGCTGGTGGGTGGTGGGACGCCGGATGCTGGGGAGGTCCCACTTGCAATTGTTTGTTTTTACAAGGAGTCTTCCAATTTCTAACCGAGAGTGAGAATCAGCAAGAATATGATAAACAATGTATAAAGTTAAAACACTAATGTCCATATTATAGTCATATTAAACATCTTCTAATACTGTTAGGTATTAATTCTTCCACTGTGTGGACTAATTCCCAGCTGTGTAACCAGGCAGCAGGACAATATCAAGTGGCTTTGTTTCTCTTACCCATTCATCTCTCCCCTGATCTACTGCAAACTTACAAGATATTAGTGTGATGTTAACTGTGGGTTTGGCAATGTGTGGAAACTACCAGCACTTCTGCTGGACCTTCATTGCCAGGTTACTGCAGCTTTACAGCCTCTGGTCTGCTGTCCTGTGTCTTGCAAGTGGTCCACCACAAAAAACAGAAAGAAGAAATAGAGGAGGAGGCACATCTTATGTCAGTTATGAAGAGGGTCTCTATGGCCCATGAGGATTTTGGATGGGGAAGCAGTGCAAGAGGGTAAGGGCCACAGATGACTTGACAGTCTGTGTTACAGATTGCGCACCCAAGAAAACATTTACCTTCAACATTTGGAGACACAATAGATGATCTCTGGTCTAGAATGTTAGATGAATTAGGGCAGCAATCCTGATGAGTTTCTTTTGGACTTTGAAGCTGCAGCTTCACTGCGGTCCATAAACATAAATAATATATTCTTCACTCTCAAATATTCAACTTTTCTTTTCAATGTACATGGCTGCACACTCTGAAACATCCTAGCTCTGACAATGCAACTTCCATAAAAAGATCTTGTATGTAGCTAGAGGTAAGGATTACAAGCAGTAGTTTCCTTTCACAAAACTAATTCTAGCATATTCTTCAGCTGTGCTACATTTAATATAGCAGGCACCACTCAAATCTACACTAAAATCTTCTCTTTCCACGTGCATCTGCTTGAGCCATCAATCAGAGCCATTTATAAAATTCATCACTTTTTTTAGGGGGGAAGAAAAATCCAAGGCATCCTCTGGCTAAAGCACTACTTCAATCTTAACTCTCCCATTGCAGTGATTGTACCATTTGTCAATAAAAGTATACTTTAACCATCAGTTGGGGGGAGAATTTATGCACCCGAAAGTTTACCAAATGTATAGTATTGACAGATGGTCTCACACAAATTTTAGATTTTAGTGGTTCAATTGACAATACTCTGGACTGTGTAAAGACTTCTGACTTGGGCATCCACATCATGATCACAACAAAGGTTTTACCTGCTTAACCCAAAAGATGGCAGCTATGGGAGGAAACAGCCTTTATAACACAGTGTAATGCCGCGCCCCGTCGTGGCGTCTCTTTATTCGACCACAGTCGGAACGCGCTGCTGATTGTCGGAGCGCCGTCCCCCGTGTTTTCTTGCCGTTTTGGCAAAGCGTACCGGGAAGCGTGTTTTATGCTCCCGGTCGCGTCGCCCTTACCAACTGTAGGGCATTATCTTCTCCCCTGTCGGTGGTGGTCTTCTTTCTGGTCTTTTTTCTAGTATTTTCTTTTTCTTGCATTTCTGTGTACTGCATTCCTTAGTGTTCCTGCTGGTGTCCATATTGTCTTCTACCTGTTTTCATTTCCCAGCATGCTCTTTTTATTATATACTACATCCTTTTTTCCTATTCTTTTCTATGGGCTTTTCCCAATTCCAGATGGAGTCGTTTTCATTTCCTGTGATGTCACTTCCTCTTTTCCAGTATATAACCCACTCAGTCTTGCTTTACCTTGCGTTGCAAACACTTCCCTTTGGTAGTGCTCTTCGCTCCTGTTCGTCGTTCCAGTTTTCGCTTTTGGAGAATTTTTGCCTTGTTTTTTCCTGTTTTCAAGACCTGCTTTTTTCTTCTTTATCAGGAGTTCCTGTTTGAGGTTTTTTCCCCATTTCTTGGGGATTTTCCTCTGGGACTCCTTCTGGAGGGTATGGTCTGCTTTGGCGTTCGCTGTCTAGCGGCACCGTGGATACTAGAAAGGGTCGTCCCTATCTGGGATCATCCAGAACCTGCAGAAGACCGGGTGCTTTCTCTAATCCTGCATCCAGAGGTGAGAAGCCGAGTGCAGTTCATGACACACGGTTGCAGAAGCATTTTAAAATAATGATAATTAACGCAATTATGGGTAGAATTAGACAAAAATATAATGGCTTTTTCAAAAAGTAAAAGCAGTAGGCTGTCACATTTACATGCCTTAGGCTTGAAAAGCTGATACTGCAAAATCTGCAAGGCTCACCTAGGTTAGGAATGTGAAAAGTTAAACTGTGTACTAGCTAACATGATATTAAAGCATTGATTTAATGTAAAAGAAGTTAGTTATGGCCTTGTCAAAGGCATATTTTGTACAGAATATAATAATGTATTAAAATGTATTAGCTTAACTCTGCAAATGTTTCTAATCCTACAACGACCTAGTATAGAGAATGACTAGGTAGCTTGTGCTTTAGTAAACTAATGTAAAAGTCTAACCAGGAACTGGTTTTCTTAAGCAAAGGGAATGATGGGAACCCTTATGGATTTATACAAAGTATTTGATAAAAATGATTTACTTAAACATTGTTGTCCATAGACTATTGTTTCCACAGTGAGATGACGATGAGATGTTCCTGTTCCCATGAAGACATTGATTGCTGATTGACTGACGAGAGGAATAAGAAGCAAAAGTTTAAGAGCCATATTTATACTCTGTTTACGCCGGAATTGCGTCGTTTTTTTTTACGCAAATCCGACGTAAAGCTAACGCCATATTTATACTTTGGCGTTAGACCCGTCTAGCGCCAAAGATCTTGGAGTTTGCATCCTTTTTTAGCGTGGACACCTACCTTGCG
Source organism: Pleurodeles waltl (assembly GCF_031143425.1). Taxonomy (NCBI): domain Eukaryota; kingdom Metazoa; phylum Chordata; class Amphibia; order Caudata; family Salamandridae; genus Pleurodeles; species Pleurodeles waltl. The sequence continues at coordinate 640,936,026 of NC_090436.1, read as the reverse complement.
TTAATGATATGCAAGGTAGGTGTTCCCGTCTAAAAAATGACTCCAAGGCATGTGCGCCTTATTTAAACTCCCGTGCAAAAATGACGCACGGGAGTGGGCGGGTCAAAAAAAATTACGTCCAGCCGCTTTTGCGTCATTTTTTAACACCCGGTCAGGGCAGGCGTTAAGGGAACTGTGGGCTCGGAAGGAGCCCAGAGGTGCCCTACCATGCCCCCAGGGACACCCCCTGCCACCCTTGCCCACCCCAGGAGGACGCCCAAGGATGGAGGGACCCATCCCAGGGAACTTAAGGTAAGTTCAGGTAAGTATATATATATATATTTTTTTGTGGCATAGGGGGGCCTGATTTGTGCCCCCCTACATGCCACTATGCCCAATGACCATGCCCAGGGGACATAAGTCCCCTGGGCATGGCCATTGGGCAAGGGGGCATGACTCCTGTCTTTGCTAAGACAGGAGTCATGTCAATGGAGGGTGGGAGTCAAAAAAATGGCGCAAATCGGGTTGAGGCAGATTATTTTCCTCAGACCGACTTGCCCCTTTTTTTGACGCCCAAGATCCATTTTCCCCTACGCCGGCGCTGCCTGTTGTGGGTCATTTTTTTTGACGCACACCAGTCAGCTCCGCCGGCTAACGTCATTCCATAAATAAGTCGCCCGCATGGCACTTTGGAATGGCATTAGCCGGCGTTAACATTTTTGACGCACAACTGCGTTGTCAAAAAGTATAAATATGGCCCTAAATATATTATTTTATATTAGTGCATGCTGGTAGAGTAGACTCAGACACTCTTGTTCAGACACTTTTTTACGCGCTCTTTCTGTCAGAGACTCTCTCTCTCTACCTCATTGCTCTCATTCGCTTTCCTGTCTGAAACTATGCTACTCTGAGACTCTACTGGGTTTCTTGAACCTCTCTTTACAGGAAATTCTGCTTTGATTGATAACTGAGATTTGAATCTAAAGCTTTATGCTTGAACGTCTCTATTTGGAGCTCTTTATGGGTTCTGACTGACACCTTTTTCTTGTGCTCCCCAAATCCATTGTTAAATTTTAGATTATGTTCTCTTTCCTTCATGCAATGCTCTTAATGCATTTTAGTCAGCTATTGAATTATAATTATGCTTTATCAACTATTGATTGATAATGATGATATTCTATGTTGAGTTGAATAAAGAATGAGCAATGAATGTGGCTGATAATAAAGGTTTTAAACTCACACCAACTCTCATTATTGACTGACAAATAATAATTGAAACTATGATGACTATATAATTGATGTACAGCTCCTGGTTAATCTCATCTATGTTCAAGGCCTGTTGGCATGTGATGCGGGAATTTCTTCTTTGATGAGTTGGTAAGCCTTACTTGGTAAACTGATATTTAACTGATGACCCCGCTCTAGCACAGACATTACAACATAATGCCTTTACCACGCATCCATTATCATGCAATTCCTTCTCCATGCATTGCTTTACAACTCAAGCCTTTACCATGAATATGCCTTTACAACACATGCCTTGCATTGCAAGGTAAGTATATATAAGGTGTGTTTTGTGTGTGTGTGTGTGTATATATATATATATACATATATATATATATACACATACATCTTATATATATATTGTTTAGAGGTAGATAGGGGTATTGGATGGCAAGGGTGTTTTTAGGTTTTGAGATGAGTGAAGGTAAGGTGTGTTTAGGGTGGGTAGAGGTATTGGGTGATAAGGGTGTTTTAGGGTTTTGGGGTGGGTGAGATTATTGGGTGGTAAGGGTGTTTTAGGGTTTAGGAGTGGGTATGGGGTTTTGGGTGGTAAGGGTGTTTTTAGGGTTTATGGGAGGATGAGGTTATAGGGTGTTAAGGGCGTTTTATGGTTTAGGGGTAGGGGGGGCTATTGAATGGAAAGGCCGTTTAGGGTTCAGGGGAGGGAATGGGTATTGGCTGATAAGGGTGTTTTTAGGGCTTAAGGATGAGTAGGGGGTATGGGTGGCAAGGGTGTTTTTAGGGTTTAGGGGTACATCTCATGTGCCTTCTGGCAGGGAATTCTGGGGGGCTGGGTAGCACCTGAGAAAGATTAGTTAGCAGTCCAATGCTGTGAAAACATATTTGTTTCCAGTTGTAAATAGTCTTTGTCCTCAACTATCTTAATGGGTTGTGCAGGTATTTGGCTGTTTTTCATCGAGTGCTTTGCAAATAATGTAGTCCGGGTCAACTTTAATTCTCACTTCTAAGTGGAGCTGATTCAGTTCTATTAATACAGGTATGATTTGGTCAAATGGTTTTGTACCAGGGCCAGTTGGTTCAAGGTTGGGTTTTGACTCTCTAATCAGAGTTGGATTTTTGTAGACAACATGAGACACCACAAGAATTAGAACGGCACATCTAATGTCTAGAGGTTGAAAACATTCTTTAACTTTTTTAAAGAGTACAGTGTTAATCTGGATGCAGATGCTGTGTGCACTGACACAACATGGTAATCTGCTTATCCAGCCAGATAACCATGGATTTCAATTCACCAGCAGGTGAGGAAGAGAAATCAAAAGATTGCAAATTCAAAATACAGTTAGCATTCCTGGTAATGTAATTTGATCTGTAAAGGAAAATAAATTCATACGTTTCAGGGATGGATCTGAACAAGATTTAAGACACCAATTCTTGAAGTCTTGATAAGCAAGATTTCCAATGTCATGAAACAAGACATATTTACATATTCAGTTGTATATCATTTGCATATGGATGCATTGTAAGGTCATCCAACTGAGAAATACTCTCAGTGGCTACATATTTTTGTTGAAAAGGGTATATGGTGAGATAGAGGTTTGCAGTACACCACACACCACATGTCCCCTTTTGTAGGTGAATTTGCCAGTCCTCAATAGGTGTTTAAGGATTGAGAGATAAGACGAGAACCATCAATGAACTGTGCCTTCAATTGATCGGAGACACATTTCTCAACCACTTTACCTAGCCATGATAGATTTGTGACTGTTCTGGTGTTAGAGAGCACTTCTGCATCTGCAGAGTGTATAACTTGACCTCTTTTTAAAGCCTCTTGAAAGATGCAATTTTGTTGAGACATGTTGATGAGGGAACACCATCATTTGCTGAAGAGATGGAAATGATATTTATTTAACTTGGTGATGTAATTAATCCTGGAGTTCATACTCTCTGGGGCTCATATCCAGACTTGCAGGGACGTGGTCACATTTCTCCACAATACAAACTTGCTATGGGCCGGCCTTGAAGACTGTGACAGATGGCACAGTGCCTGCTGAGGAGAACGGTGGTGGAATCACTGGGTAACCCAGATCAACACTTCTAGGGCAAAGTGGAAAGTTCCAGAACATTCCAGAAAAGCCAGAATATTTGTGAAAAGCTGGACCATTCTGGAAGGAGACAAGGTTCCGGACACAGCTGGGTCAGCAACAGCTAGGAGGATTTAAGCACCAGTCACACCTAGTAACAGTGGTTGGTGGGTTATCTACTCTGGTTACATTGTTGATACCATTTGTGTTCCATGCATCATGCAGAGATTTGTCTGCCAGAGAATACTCCAGCATACATCGTTTTTGAGGAGAGAGGTGCAGCGGCATGTCTTTGGTTGAAACATTGGGTCAAGATTACAAAGAAAGAAGGTTGTCTAGCTTTTCCAGAACATGGTACATTCAATTTAAGAGTTCTGGATAATTTGAGGTCAAAGATGTACAGTTTAAAACCTCCACTGAGGCCAGCGCAATACGAAGCATTAGCGGTACGGGAGCTGGTAGCAAAAGAGCAACAGGCTTTAAAATATGAAAAGAAAATGAGAAGGGTAGAAAATACATTATCTGAAGCTGTGTGGGATGAGGAACAGAAAAGGTGGAGAACAGATATGTTACATGGGGTTAGATTATTTCCAGCAAGAACAAATGAGGACGAGGCTAAGACAAAAGATGGAAAGAAAAAGAAGAAGGGTTCATTACCACAAAACACAAAAGAGCCGAAACGAGTCATGTTTAATGACGATGAAATGGAGGAAGATCAGATAGTTACCATGTTGTAGAAACATATCTTCCACCAGATAAGAGAAAGCAGACTGGTAATGGATTAAATGGGAGCGGTATGAGTAATATTACTCCTACTGCACCATTAACTTCAGAATCAGCGAGGAGTAACCTGAGTCATGAGAGAGCTCAGATGCAGAGTAGTTTTAATGACTCATAGAGCAACAGACAACAGTTTGAAATTAACATTCCTGAGATACAGTCAGAGGTCAAGGCATTGAGAACAACTGCGAATATCGTTCTGTCACAGGGTCGCTAAGGGATGAATATAAGAGAACCTGTATATATACAGATTCCACAAATTCAGAGCATGAGAGCAGGACAGATACCGAGAGCTGGAACACTGATGAATCCAGATGAACTTACTGTACCTATTACGATGGGTCCAGTAACTCAAATATATCTTAGAGTGGACAATAGTGGAGAGAATTCATTGATAAATGTGCAGAATAAACAGGGACCAAGTTTGAATGAGACAAATTCTCTGATAGATTTGTGAAACAATGGCTCCACAACCAAGTACGAGTTCAGGGAAAGGGCAAGGAGCAGGCGCACAAGCCAGTGAATTATCACTGAAAGGCTTGTCTGCACAAGAAATCACAGAATGGTTGGAAGATTTAAACCACCCAAAACAATAGGAGAGAAAAGAAAAAGAGGAAGAAACAATAAACATAGTGAGATTAAACATAGAAGGGAGTGAACATTCGGAGGGAACCATGGGGATGGACAGACTTGACTCCTATACCGAAGGGCAATTGAGATATCTATGTAAAGTCATTACAAAGGGAGCAAACAGAGTTTATCAACAGTTACAAGATGTAGCAGATGATTACGACATTGATTTGACAAAAATGAAAACGCTGAAAAGGAGTTATAGATTAAATATGGAGAAAGAAGATTTTCCTCACATGAGATCTGCAGGGATGAGAACACATCTCAAAGAGTTACCTGAGAAAGTGCAGGTTTGGAGGGCATTGGATAAATGGGAGAGTAAATGGGACAGGAAAAAAGAAAGACCAAGGAAAGATGATGGGGCACAGGCAGGAGATGCAGTAAAAATGTTACCAATGAGAGAAACGCCAGGAGGGAATTTTATACATGTACCATGGAATAGAAGTGATACTATAAGCTTTACAAATGATTACCCAAGACTGAGAGAGAAGCCAATGGAGTGGTATCAGCATAGGTTTGTGAAACGTTCAAAGTGTCTGTGGGAAGACTTGAATACACTTTTTGACATTGTGGTTCCAGCAGATTTGTGGGTTGAGTTTCTGAAAACAAGAGTTTTGCCGAAAAGTGTTGATTGGCAGCGCATAGATAGAACAACGCAGGAAGGGAAGGAGTCAATTCATTCGTACTATGAAAGATTGTTAAAGGCATTCAAACAATTTAGTGGTGCAGAAATTATTGAAAAAGAAAACATGAATCATTTGGTGTTCAGATTCGTTGATGGGCTGAAACCAGAAGTGAGTCAAATGATCAAAAATCATGTGATATGTTGGCAAGCAAAGCCGATTGATGAAGTTCTGCAGTATGCTAAATACTGTAGTGATGAAATTGATTGAAGCAGTAAAAGCTGGAAGAAAAGGCAATGGTGATGCAGATTAAGGCTGCACAGACAAGATTGCAAGGAAATTTTCAACAACTGCCACAGGGAAATGGTTTGTTTCAGAGTCAAGGACGTGGTAGAGGTCGAGGTCGAGGTGGAATGATGCTTCCAGTAGATAATAGAAATGTGGATTTGAGTTCAGTGTTGATGCAGGATGAGCAACAGTGGAGAAAAGTGTTACCTTACCATATTTGCAGATTGCTGGGACATTGGAAAAGGCAGTGTCTGATGTTGATTCATGGAGGAATGGTTCAGCAAACAAATGGTGTCAATTCATTACAGGGCATGAGAGGACCTAGAACGGGAGGTCAAAATCAAAATTTTCAGAATAATGTGAATAATATGCAAGGTTTTCAGCCTTTACAGCCAGTGCAACAAATGCAAAATGCACAACCTCAGGTACAACAGGTACAAATGCCACAAATACAACAAATGCAGACACAGGTGCAGATGGTGCCTGTACAGCAAATGCAAATACTGAGACAAGTTCAGTTGATACAGAGCCCAATGGAACAGCAACAGGTTATGCTTTCGCAAGTGGTCACGAAACACAGTAAAAACAAAAGTGCAAAAACAGTTGAACAATGTCCCTTACAAAGTGAGAGTGAAATAAACGCTGAATGGCCGTTGGATAGCTCAGATGAGGAGGAGTATATGATGGCTGCATCATTAGGTGTGGATCAGAGAGATCCTTATGTGCAGGGTGAAGTGCATGGTCATGAGGTTAGTTTCGTGGTCGACACAGGAGCGACACGCTCAACGATAAGGACAGTAGAGGTACCAGACATACCTATTTCTGAGAAGACAGTACAGATAGTAGGTGTTGCAAATAAACAATTGGTTAATGCCCTTACATAACCAGTTTTTGTGAAAATTTGAAATTTTAGAGACTATCATAGTTTCGTTGTTTGTGACTCCAGTCCAGTATCACTGTTGGGGAGAGACTTACAAGATAAATTGTTCAATTATGTGTTCAAGGAAAGGAATTACAATGGAGACCATTAGATTTGGCAGTTGATGAAGGAAAGAGAATGAAAGGTTGTGAACTAGCTTTATTGAATGTGGAGGATGATCAGACAGTCAACTAAGAAGAGACAGGCGAAGAGCACAATTGGGAAGATTTAATCAGTTTCTTTCCAGTGTTTGAAAAGAAAGATTTACCAAATGATTTGCAGGAAACAGTTAAACCGAAGGTTTGGGAATTTTCAGGAAAAGACATTGGTTTAATTAAATGAATTGAGGGAGTCAAAGTAGCAGTGAAAGAGAATGTGGTGTTTCCACAAACTGCTCAATACCCAATGACAAATGAAATAATAGAATGGATAAGACCGCTGATAGAACTTTTTTTGGGCTAGGAGTTTTGAAAGAAGTGATGAGCAGTCCATGTAATTCACCAATTATGGGATTGAAAAAACAAAATGGGAAAATTCGTTTGGTTCAGGATTTGAGAAAAATAAATGACATTGTGGTGAATTGTTGACCAGTGGTACCAAGTCCAGCAGTGATAATGTTTCAGATTCCATGTGATGCAGAATGGTTCACAGTCATTGATTTGTGCAAAGCTTTCTTTTCAGTGTCTTTTCATGAGGAGAGCAGATATCTCTTTTGTTTTAAATTCCTGACTAGAGTCTACTGTTGAGGCAGGATTCCTCAGGGGTTTTCAGAGTCACCATTGATTTTCAATCAGATTTAAAAAAAGAGCCGGAGTCATTGGTAATGCTTTACCAATCGAGTTTAGTACAGTACATTCATGATTTTCTGATAGCCTTAAAAACAAAGGAAGGCTTCAAAGAGGATACAATTGCATTGTTGAACTTTCTAGGAGACAATGGTCATAAAGTTTCTCCTGCTAAGTTACAGTATTGTCACCAAGAGGTGAAATATTTGGGACATTTGATTGAGAAAGTGTTGAGGAGAATTTCCAGAGAAAGAGTGGCGGCAATAATGAAAATGAAAATGCCAAGTTCACAAAAAGAGTTAAGGATGTTTTTGGGAATGGTAGGTTATTGCTGACAGTGGATCCCGAATTTCTCAGCTGTCTCAAAGCCATTACAGAGATTAACACATAAGGATGTTTCAGATCCTATAATGATGGATAAGGAGTGGGTGAAAGCTTTTACTGAACAAAGAGAGAGTTTGTGTCAAGCACCAGCTTTAGGTATGCCTGATTACACAAATACTTTCCTATTGTTTTGTTATGAAAGAGATGGATGTTCTTTTTCTGTCTTGACACAAAACATGGTGGTGTCAAACGCCCAGTAGCATATTTTTCAGCTACTTTGGATAATGTGGCAGCAGCTTTACCAGGATGCTTATGAGCAGCTGCAGCAGTTGAGCAGAGTATAACTTAAAGGGAAAATATTGTGATGGGTTATCCTCTAACGGTGATGGTACCTCATTCAATAGAAATTCTATTAACCAGGTCAAAGACGCAATATTTGACAAATGCAAGACTGACACGATATGAAACAGTTATACTTGGGGCACCAAATGTGACAATACAAAGGTGCACAGTGCTTAACCCAGAAACTCTGTTACCAAATGAGGGGGAAGATCTGTCTAACATAGATGATGTTGAACATGATTGTTTGGAAGTGACAGAACTATGTACCAAATCAAGGGACGACATTAAAGACATTTGTTTCGAAGACAATGATCAAATTCTCTTTGTTGATGGTTCTTGCTTACAAGACAACAGAGGTGCATTAAGAGCAGGGTATGCAGTGTGTACAGTCACAGGCATACTAGAAGCTTCCTGGCTTAAGGGAGTGATATCTGCACAAGTCTCAGAGTTGGAGGCTTTTACCAGAGCATGTCAATTATCAGATCAAATGAAAGTGACAATTTATACAGAGAGCCAGTACGGATTTGGTATTGTACACAGTTTTGGGCAAATTTGGTCACAGAGAGGGGTCCTGACTTCTTCAGGTTCACCTGTGAGAAATGGGGGGAGAATACATGATTTGTTACAAGCAGTACAGAAACCCGAGAAAATTGCCGTGGTCAAATGCAGTGCACACCAGACAGGACAAGAATATGTAACATTGGGAAATGCGTATGCAGACCAAGTTGCAAAGTTTTGTGCTCTAAATGCAATTTTATTCAAAGGAAATTAGTAATTGATGTCTGAAAATGAAGAAATGTATGCAAATTTCACTATGCAGATAGTGGAGACATTAGACGAGTTGAAAGCAATACAAAACAATGTTGCAGAAGAAGAAAAGAGATTGGATTAGACATTGATGTATACAAAGGGAAGATGAGATTTGGGTAACAATAGAGGGAAAGGTGGTCTTGCCAAATAGTTTACTGAAGCAAATGGCAAGGTTCTACCACGATCAAACACATATTAGAAGAGATGGGATGATCAGGAGTTTTAAACAATTCTGGTATATTCCAAAATTCAGACAAGTGGCAGAGCTGGTGTGCCGTAGGTGCATAATATGCCAGCAGATGAATGTCGGAAAAGGAACAATTGTCAACATGGGACACACAGGTATGGTGGGAGGTCCATTCAGTAGAATGCAGATGGATTTCAATGAGATGCCTGCATGTGCTGGTTTGAAATATGTGTTGGTGATTGTGTGCATTTTCAGTCATTGGATTGAGGCTTACCTGAGGAGAAATGACAGTCTTACTGTGGCTAAATTGCTTTTGCGAGAACTAATGCCGCGTTTTGGTTTTACAGTTTCAATTGAATCAGATAGGGGTACACATTTCAATAATGAGGTGATAAAATTGCTTTTTTCAGCATTAAATACCCAGCAGAGATTACATTGCAGCTATCGCCCAGAAGCTTCAGGTCTTATAGAGCAAATGAATGGAACGCTAAAATCACAATTGGCCAAAGTGTGTGCATCGACAAATTTAAAATGGCCAGATGCTTTACTTCTAGTACTAATGTCGATGAGAAGCACTCCTGACAAAAAGACTGGGTTGTCTCCACATGAACTATTGATGGGGAGTGCGATGAGATTGCCAGTAATACCTGCAAACGCACTTGTGAATATTACAGATGATATGGTGCTAGATTACTGCAAAAGCCTGGCTGATGTGGATTGGTCTTTTTCTCATCAGGTGGAAGTTGCAACAGTTCAACAAACACAAGGTCAAGGTCAAAGTCTTAGAGCCGGACACTGGGTGCTAATCTGGAAGCACTTTCGAAAGTCTTGCCTTGAACCACGGTGGAAAGGACCTTATCAGATTGTGCTCACAACGATGACTTCTGTGAAGTGGGCTGGTTTGGCAAATTGGGTGCATGCAAGCCATACGAGAAAAGTGCATGATCCAACAGAAAGAGAAGAGAAACTGTTGAGATTACCAACAGTTGAGAACACTGAAAGTAGGGGAAAAGAAAGTGAGCAAAATGTTGAGAATGACAGAGATGTACCTGTTCCTATTACAGATGACAGAGAGCAGAACAGTGAAGACGTTGAGCAAGCTGCAAAACACAAGAGTTAACAGAAGAAAGATCTGCTCAGAGGAGGGTGACCTCAATAGCAGCTGGTTTGACAAACCAAACTGAAGAAGAGACAGACCCCATTGGGAAAGGAATTGAAAATAGTCCCGCCCAAGTGGATTATACTGTTCCAGAACCAATTTCGGCAAGTTGCAACGTCCGAAGAGAAAGGTCCAAAGGCAAGTGAAGACTCAATATTGAGAAGACTACTGACTAAAGTCAAATCAAATCAAATCATTAACATTTATAAAGCGCGCTACTCACCCGTGCGGGTCTCAAGGCGCTAGGGGGGAGGGGGTGTTACTGCTGCTCGAAAAGCCATGTCTTGAGGAGTCTCCGGAATGCGGAGTGGTCCTGGGTGGTCCTGAGGCTGGTGGGGAGGGTGTTCCAGGTCTTGGCTGCCAGGTAGGAGAAGGACCTCCCACCCGCCGTGGAGCGGCGGATGCGAGGGACGGCAGCGAGCGCAAGGCCAGAGGAACGGAGGAGACGGGTGGGGGCGTAGAATCTGAGGCGACGGTTGAGGTATTCCGGTCCCTTGTTGTGGAGGGCTTTGTGTGCGTGGGTGAGAAGTCGGAAGGTGATCCTTTTGCTGACTGGGAGCCAATGCAGGTGTCTCAGGTGTGCAGAGATGAGGCTGTTGCGGGGTACGTCGAGGATGAGGCGGGCCGAGGCGTTTTGAGTACGTTGCAGGCGTTTTTGGAGTTTAGCGGTGGTCCCAGCATAGAGGGTGTTGCCGTAGTCCAGGCGGCTCGTGACGAGGGCGTGGGTCATGGTTTTTCTGGTGTCGGTGGGGATCCAGCGGAAGATCTTGCGGAGCATGCGGAGGGTGAGGAAGCAGGCGGAGGACACCGCGTTGACTTGTTTGGTCATGGTGAGAAGAGGGTCCAAGATGAAGCCGAGGTTGCGGGCGTGGTCTGAGGGGGTCGGTGCGGTGCCCAGGGCCGTGGGCCACCAGGAATCGTCCCATGCGGTCGGGGTGTTGCCGAGGATGAGGACTTCCGTTTTGTCAGAGTTCAGCTTTAGGCGGCTGAGCCTCATCCAATCTGCGACGTCCTTCATGCCGTCTTGTAGGTTGGTCTTAGCGCTGGCGGGGTCCTTGGTGAGGGAGAGTATAAGTTGGGTGTCGTCGGCGTAGGAGGTGATGATGATGTTGTGCTTGCGTACAATGTCGGCGAGGGGGCTCATGTAGACATTGAAGAGTGTCGGGCTGAGCGAGGAACCTTGAGGTACGCCGCAGATGATCTCGGTGGGGTCTGAGCGAAAAGGTGGGAGGTAAACTCTTTGAGAGCGGTTTGAGAGGAAGGAGGCGATCCAGTCCAGGGCCTGGCCTTGGATCCCAGTGGAGTGGAGGCGGGTTATTAGGGTGCGGTGACAGACGGTGTCGAAGGCAGCCGAGAGGTCGAGGAGGATGAGGGCGACTGTTTCACCGTTGTCCATCAGGGATCTGATGTCGTCTGTGACTAAGATGAGGGCGGTTTCAGTGCTGTGGTTGGTTCGGAATCCGGTTTGTGAAGGGTCGAGAAGGTTGTTGTCTTCCAGGAAGTTGGTAAGCTGTTTGTTGACGGTCTTCTCTATTACCTTGGCAGGGAAGGGGAGGAGCGAGATGGGGCGGAAGTTTTTCAGGTCGCTTGGGTCAGCCGTAGGTTTCTTTAGTAGGCCGTTGACTTCGGCGTGTTTCCAGCTTTCGGGGAAGGTAGCAGAAGAAAATGAAGAGTTGATGATGGCCTGGAGGTGCGGGGCGATGATGTCGTCGGCTTTATTGAAGATGAAGTGAGGGCAGGGGTCCAATGGGGCGCCGGAGTGGATAGAGTTCATGGTGGTTTTGGTTTCTTCAGTGTTGATGTGGGTCCAGGCGTTGAGGGTGATGGCCGGGGGTGTGGGATCGGTGATGCTTGGTTGGGTCTGGTGTCCGAAGCTGTCGTGGAGGTCGGTGATCTTGCGATGGAAGAAGGTGGCGAGGGAGTTGCACAGGTCTTGTGAGGGCGTGACGGCGTTGGCGTTGGGGGTGGAGAACTCTTTAACGATGCTGAAAAGTTCTCTGCTGTTGTGGCTGTTTTTGTCCAGTCTGTCGGTGAAGAAATTCCTTTTGGCTGCGCGGATCAGGTGGTGGTGTTCGCGGGTCGCGTTCTTGAGGGCGGTCATGTTGTCAGCGGTGTGGTCCTTGCGCCAGGTTCTCTCGAGGGCGCGACAGGTTTTCTTCGATTCCTTAAGGGTGTCAGAGAACCAGAGAGGTTTTTTGGTGTGGGCCTGTCGATGCGTGCGTCTGAGGGGTGCAAGGTTGTCTGCGCAGTTGGTGATCCAGTTCGTGAGGCTGAGGGCTGCGTCGTTGGGGTCGTCGGTGGTGAGGGTGGGTTGGTTGATGGTGAGCGCGGAGAAGAGCTGTTCTTTGGGGATTTTGTTCCACTGTCGACGAGGGATGGGTTGAGTGCGGAGGTGGCGGGTCTCGCGTCGGAATGTGAAATGGACACAGCTGTGGTCGGTCCAGTGTAGAGCGGAGGCGTGGCTGAAGGAGACGTGTTTGCTGACGGAGAAGATGGGGTCAAGCGTGTGTCCGGCGATGTGGGTGGCGGTGTTCACCAGTTGCTTGAGGCCGAGGTTGGCGAGGTTGTCGAGCAGAGCGGTGGTGTTGGGGTCGTTGTTCTGTTCCAGATGGAAGTTGAGGTCGCCTAGGAAGATGTAGTCCGGCGAGGCGAGGGCGTGCGGGGAGACGAAGTCGGCGATGGAGTCGCTGAAAGGGGCGCGCGGTCCGGGGGCACGGTAGACGAGGGATCCTCTGAGGGTGGTCCTGGGGTCGGTGCGAATCTGGAAATGCAGGTGTTCAGCGGCGAGGGGGGTGTCTTCGGTGGAGGTGGTGACGCTGATGGAGTCTTTGAAGACGATGGCGATTCCTCCTCCTACTTGGTTGGTGCGGTCTTTCCTGGAAATCTTGTAGCCTTCGGGGATGGCAGTGGCGATGTCAGGGGCCGAGGAGGCGTTCATCCAGGTCTCCGTGATGAAGGCGACGTCCGGTGCTGTGGAGTCCAGGAGGTCCCAGAGTTCAACGGCGTGCTTGTGGATGGATCGAGTGTTGACCAGGATGCACTTGAGGTGGTGATGGCGCGTGGGCTGGTGGTCGTGGTAGTTGCATGGTGGAAGATGCGTTTGCAGGAGTGGCAGGTGAAGGGTCCATGGGTGCGTTTGGGGTGCGCTTGGAAGCAGGTGTTGGAGCACCCTGGGTTGAGGGCTTGGAGGGTGGTGGGGTCGTAGCGGAGCAGCGGGGTTTGGGAGAGCTGGGGACCAGGGGTCGTGGCGCTGGGCGCGGGCCAGGCGCAGACAGGCTTGCCTCCGGCGCGCCAGCGGCGCGGTCGCACAGCGGCTGCCATAAGAGGGAGGAGGGGTCAGCTGGGGGCGAATGGGAGCTGGAGGGCGGGGCGTGCAGGAGGTGGCGGCGGGAAAGCGGAAGGGAGGGGGGGACAGGTAGAGGGAGAAGAGCTGGGGGAGGGGGGTTCAAGGGTGGGGGGGGTGAGTTTTAGGAAGTTTAGGAGTTTAGGGAGAGAGATAGGAGTAAGGTTGGGAAGGTAGGGGAGAGGGGTTGTAGAGGTGGGTGAGGGTGAGAGGTAGAGAGATAGGATAGGAAGATAGGGGTGGTAACGGAGGGGGTGGCGAGTGGGGGGGAAAGATAGAGAAATAGGTAGATAGGAGGAGGTGGTGAGTGAGGGAGATAGATAGTGAGATAGAGAGATAGGTAGATTGGTAGATAGGAGGAGTGAGGGAGGCAGATAGCGAACGGGGTAGATAGGGGTGATAGAGAGGGGGAGGCGAGTGAGGGAGAGAGATGAGACAGGAGCAGGAGGGCAGGCGCGGGGAGAGCAGAAGATGGAGGACGAAGAAGCAGAAGAACAGAAGACAGAAGATGAAGAGCAGAAGAAAGAAGCAGAAGAACAGAAGACAGAAGATGCAGAGCAGAAGACAGAAGACGAAGAAGAGAAGACAGAAGACAGAAGATGAAAAACAGAAGACAGAAGACCACAGAAGAAGGTACAGGAGACGAAGAACAGAAGACTACAGAAGAAGATAAAGAAGAAGAGGAGCGCAGAAGACAGAGAAATACAGATGAAGGTGAAGAAGAGGAGCACAGAAGAGTACAGATGAAGGTGAAGAAGAGGAGCACAGAAGACAGATGAATACAGATGAAGAAGAAGAAGAGGGGCGGCGAGCGGCAGAGGAAGGAGCCAAGAAGAGGGACAGAGAAGAAGAGGCACACGCGGGTCGCGGTGCAGAGGAGAGGCTGAGAAGCACACAGATGAAGAGAGAAGACGGGGAGCAGGAGCGAAAGAAGAGTACAGAAGAAGATTACAGAAGAGGAGCGAGGAGGAAGAACAGAGAAGGAGAAAAGAAGCAGGAGAGAGGGTGAGTATCGCGGGGCAGGGTGAGGGGCTGGGAGGTGGGGGGTACTTACTGCGAGGTGGCTGGGCGGTCTCAGGAACCTGGAGGAGCTGGAGGAGCTGCAACGGCAGGGGGAGCGTCCTACCCTTGGGTCAAGGGTCGCTACCACTGTCGCGCAGTGGCCGCCATAAGAGGGCGGAGGGGGGGAGGGGTCAGCTGGGGGCGAATGGGAGCTGGGGGGCGGGGCGTGCAGGAGGTGGCGGCGGGAAAGCGGAAGGGAGGAGGGGACAGGAAGAGTGAGAAGAACTGGGGGAGGGGGGTTTAAGGGTGGTGGGGGTGAGTTTTAGGAAGTTTAGGAGTTTAGGGAGAGAGATAGGAGTAAGGTTGGGAAGATAGGGGAGGGGGGTTTGTAGAGGTGGGTGAGGGTGAGAGGTAGAGAGAAAGGATAGAAAGATAGGGGTGGTAACGGAGGGGGTGGCGAGTGGGGGGGAAGATAGAGAAATAGGTAGATAGGAGGAGGTGGTGAGTGAGGGAGATAGATAGTGAGACAGAGAGATAGGTAGATTGGTAGATAGGAGGAGTGAGGGAGGCAGATAGCGAACGGGGTAGATAGGGGTGATAGAGAGGGGGAGGCGAGTGAGGGAGAGAAATGAGACAGGAGCAGGAGGGCAGGCGCGGGGAGAGCAGAAGACAGAGGACGAAGAAGCAGAAGAACAGAAGACAGAAGATGAAGAGCAGAAGAAAGAAGCAGAAGAACAGAAGACAGAATATGAAGAGCAGAAGACAGAAGACGAAGAAGAGAAGGCAGAAGAGAGAAGACGAAGAACAGAAGACAGAAGACCACAGAAGAAGGTACAGGAGACTAAAGGAACATTAAAAGGAGACAATTGGCCAGAGAAAACTGCAGTAAGGGGAAAACTTGATGTAATACCATCCATACCAGAAGAGAAAGAATTGCCTTGAGAAGAACACACTACAGGAGAAGATAGTGAAAGTGGAAGACGACCGAAAAGAAAAAGAGTTGCAAGTAGGAGATATGCTGGACCTGAATGGGCACACTTGAATACAAGTGACTTGCAAGAAGAATTTTTGAGTTATTGTTTTGACAGAGACTTAGAGAATTATGATTTTGGAACATGAAGATTCACAGGAAAGAGACTTTGGGTAAAAGAAAATGATAATTGAGAATTAAAAGTCGTACTGAAGAGACAAATATTGAAAATTTTACTGGAGAAGACAAATAGATAACTGGATTAGATGAGCTGCTATACTGAACTTGACAAAGGAACTGTCCAAGAGTGAATTAATTAATAAAAACAAAAATAATAAGTTAGAAGGAATTTTGAAGTTTTCGAAGTGTTCATCCATATTTTTGCATTTTTTTCCCCTAAAAAAGAAAAATTAGCAACTTACATAACCAAAACTGAAGGATTAGTTGTTCTAAAGTGTGTAGAATTGGTTTAGCGGTAATGAGTTTGTTGATATGTCTATTGTTGTTCGTCGGACTGTCTGCTTATGAGATGGATGGAGCTAATCAGATTGCGGGAATAGGTTCTCTAGACTTGGCTGATAAGTCACTAACGAAAGATAGATTTAGGATAGATGTCAAAGATTTAAATGAGGAGAAAGAGCTTTCTTGTGTTTTCTATCGTTTATTTCATGAGCATGTTGAGGTGATGGATGCGAGTGATTGTTATGTATGTACTCAGATTCCAGCTTCAGTGGAAGGAGGAACTACGTATCACAGCTTGCCTGTAACTTATGCTATAAGTTGTAGTCTTATGTTAATGCATTTTTATAATCAGGAATATATTCAGTATTTTTATTCAAACTATGATATGGTATTGTCTTTTGTACCTGTCATAGGATATTTGAATAAAATAGCTAAAGAAAATAACATTGTAATTATGAGAGATTTCTTTGAGCCTACTTTAACCTTTGGTACAGCCTTTGCTCATCATAACAATTTAACTTGTTTACTAACACCAGTAGAAAAGACGTTTTTTGATTCTACAGAAGACAGAAGGAGAGAAATAAAGGCAAAGATGGATTAGGGAATTATAAGTAGAAAGCCCGGAAAAGATTATGCTTATACTGACATCACTAAACAAGGTAAACTAACAATAGATGCTGAGTATGTAGGAAAACGTTGTATACATAGACCTTGGAGTAAAAATGATAGTGTTTGTTGGAAAGAGTTAATGTAGATATGTGTTTATGTTTAAGAGAGAGTGGGATTTTATGATGAATGGACAGGATCCTCCAATACCTGGGATTTACTATAATTGTGGAAGAAATGCATATTACAGTGTTCCTAGAGGGTGGTATGGGACGTGTTATTTGGGAATAGTTTTTCCAAAAATCTATCAGTTGGAAGACTTGAGTAAGATTCCTGATTCAATGAAATTTCAAACAAGACACAAGCGAGAATCTATTTCTAGCATTGCGGGAGACATATTTAGGGTTATAATTCCTTCAGTGGGAGAAGTCCTAAATTCAATTAAGATTCAGAAGTTGTCTACAATACCAGATAACATGTTGACAAGATATTCCGGAGCTATCATTCTTCTGGATACAGAATTGGCTGCTACAAGAGCTATGGCACTTCAGAATTGCCTTGCGTTAGACATACTTTTGGCAAAAGAGGGCAGAGTTTGTAAATTGTTAGGTTCTTATCATTGTTGTTCGTATATCCCTGATAACTCAGGGAACGTTAGAGAGCTAATTACTAATGTGACTAATACTAATAGTAGGGATTTGAAAGAACTAACAGAAACTACTATCTGCGAAAAGGCCGGAAAAGGGTTTGAAGCTGTGGGAAATTGGTTTAGCAATATGGGAAGGAATGTTATTGTGACAATAGCAAAATAGGTGTCAATAATTGTGTTATGTGTAATTGGTATTTGGGGAACATATAAAGTGATAAAATGTGTTAAGAGAAGAAAATTGGAGAACAATAGAAGAAGATTTGAAATACAAATGAATACATTTTACAAAGAAAATAAGAGGCGAAAAAGAAACAATTTGAAAATTATGAGACAAAATTTCGAATCTAATAACAATGAATGACATGACATGAATAGTCATCAGAGGAGGGATTGTGAGAGTGTGAATTTTCTAATAGGTTTATTAATGATTTTAATACCAAAAATGTGTAATGAACTAATGTGCAAAATGAGTGACTTTTGAAACTGTTCGTTCTTCTGTTCTTGGCTGAGCAAAATGATATTCATATGCTGTGGTTATTTTTCACGATTCAAAGCTTTCATAAAAGTGTCTTCGAAGTTTGTGTAGATGTGCCCGCAGCTACCCCTAGTGGGTTGCAGCGTTATGTCTTACAAGGTCATGTCTTGACTAAGCATTGCATGAGTTAAAATGTCCTATTGTTTGAGAATGTTACTAATATCTGGTCTTTCCTCAAGGATGGAAGTGAATGGAAACTGTAAAAGTTTCTTCCTGAGAACAAGATATTCGGAAGGCGCCAAAACAATGGAGTTACAGACGAGACGGAAGAAGCTGTGATACACTGGAGGAAAATGTTATAGTTAGCATACATTTGTTGTGTTTTAGGTCATCAATTTAGTTGTCGATTGGCTGAAATGAAACCACCCCATACACTGACCAATCAGGAGCTTATTAGAATTTAGTACAAGAACCCGGGTAGAATTCTCTGGAGTTAGATTTTGGAATAGAAAGTTAATTGATTGATTAGAACAGACGAGGTTCGATTCTGATGGTTCGAGACTTATCGGCTGTAGTTGTCATTAGGCCTTAATCTTCTGATGACATAACTGATGGTGTTCCCAGGCTGAAGCAAGCCATTTGCTGATTCTATTTTTATCTTTGGTAATGTATGCCATTGAACTGTGAATTGTGTCTCTTTTGCTTTCCAGGTACCAGATGCAACTTATGATTTTATTGCTGCACATTAATAACATTTTTCTATTATTAATTGAGTTAGGAGCTTTTCTAAGTTTGTGTTACTAAATTCTTTTCACATGAAGCCCAACATATTGATGCTAATTTGTTGTTAGTGAGGGAACTAATCTTGAAATGCTCATGACTTATTTTGAAATCATTTGATGCTGAACTAATGTATAATTTACCATTCTTACCAGTTTTTGTATTATTAATAAGTGTGATTCTTTTAGAGATAATTTGTTTGATTGTTCTAATTAAATTGAGATATATACAACGTTTCAACCAACCGCTATGGACCTTGTATGCTTATCATTTGTGTTTGAGAATTATTTTTGTGACATTAGCATTGTTAATATAGGGAAATAAATCTATAACTTCTTCTGAATAAACTGGAGTAGTTACTAACTGAAGATTCATAATATTGATTGTAATTGATGTTATTGATATTGTTGGTCCTCACACCTTCCATTGATGACATCCCCTCAAACCTATGTCGCTTCAATCGATCGTCCTCTAGCTCAGAATCTACTAATCAGGGCAGATAATAGCTAGGATTCTGTGGTGCGTTCACAAAAGGGTGCATAGACCTGAAATTTGCACAACTAGTTCATTTGAATTTCAGTTGGGCTCATGTGATGGTGAAACCAACCACTTCAATCAGTTCTATACATATAATGTTGTCACAATCTGCAGTTCCTGGGTCCAGGAGTTTCCTTTTAGTATGAATCGGATACTAAGATAGTTGTTGCAGATCATTGGTCATCCTCAGCTACTGCAGTGTACAAGAGTCATATGGATTATTCCACTATATGATAAAGTAACTTAGATAAACATTTCTACCGGATAGCGTCTGTTGATTCGTGAAATATTTGACAAACTCTGCTAGGAAACAGTTGTGTATTTTCTGTGGATTGTGGATAATCTGAACACAGAAAGATTCTTGATACCTTTAGAACCTTACGCGATGTATGTCACTAGGTTTTTACTTTTTTAAGTGTGAGCCTTGTTGGATGAATTGATGTCACTTCACCTTCCTAATCCCTTCTCTGTCTACTCTGATAACTGACTTCGGAATTTAGATATTTATTAAGGGCTGTGAAAGATTATTGGATTAAATAGCTAGATAAATAAATACATCTTTAGTATCTTGTCTTTTCTTCTTTCTCATAGCGTGTGAGTTCAAAAAAGTTTAAACAGGAGCAGTGCTATCCATGGAACTAGGTCATCATCATTACCAGTGACCTTACAATTCTATACGGCCGATATAGCTCTCAATGACCCCATCAGAATTATGAATGTCTACTTTCACACACAGAATTAAACTGTGAAATCTCTGTGTGAATGTCCGGATGAAATGAGGAATTACCGGTGGAATCTGGCTCAGAGCTACCAATTTGACTAGTAATTCCTCATTTATTACTGTACCCTATGGGTCCAAATCATAATGGGCCAGATTTTTTTCCACCCATCTAGTTAACGTATTCCCGCTATCAAAAACTCTGGGGGTGGAAAAAATCTGACCGATTTCCTGGGCCACTTAAGTAGGGATTCTCAGTGATGGTTGAGGTGGGCATCAGTTTGAACTGGAAGAGGACAGGAGAGAATGTCTGCAGAATGTCTGGAGAAAATGGGGCCACGTCGAATAATATGTCTATTGCATATTTTGGGGCCGGCATCTATCACTATGTGTGGAACCCAGAAACGTGCTTCTTCCAGTTGTCTGTCATTATCTCTGATGAAGACTGGTGGGGGCAAATCATTTTCTACCACCACCATAATTGTAATCAGTTGGAGGGATAAAGATTACTAGTTGGGTTGCTAACAAGCTACATCGTATATCATAGACGTCATTTAAAATGCACCAAATACCACTCAGAGGCTGTACAAGCTTTAGAATCAGTCCGGAAGTAGATGAAGGAACAACTTCAATCCAATATTTTCCATACCCTCCACTGCAAGATGCTTTAACCATTACCCAAGCTGACAACAATGCAGGCATAATACATAAATCCCTTATCATTTTTTTTATTGGCCCAGACAAATACCACACAACATGCATTATTTGCTTCAACCATTGGAGTCATTGCTGCACTTACAATTGAAACCATTACTATGTTAATGTATTTAGACAGTAATGACGGCTTACACTAAATCATAAACATTGTGCAATGCAAATACGGTACTCTTAGAGAAAAAAAGACCCAAAACACTACACGTGTTATCAGCTAAAGTCTCTATTTAATGTTGATGGGAAGATCCACACCAAGAGTCTGGAAAACTGGTTAACGTTGCTCCTTATCAGCTTCATTAGAGATAAGGAAGACACTGTTGGCCATACTACCATAGTCATAGCAAGATGATACTGTTTTGGTTAAAAAGTGAATTAACAAGGAATGTAGAAGTGAAAAAAGATGCTATACATAATGTAGGGAAAGGGCTCTTTTCCCTGATCGCTCTCATTTTTTGGGTCATATGCTGCTGGATTTTTTGACTGTTTAATGGGGACTCTGCTAACCAGTCCCCAGTGCATGTGATCTGACCCCCAAAGCATGTTGAAATTGGCAATACTCCTAATTGTCATAGTTAATTTACCTGTAAGTCCCCAGCATGTGGTACGAAGTGTACCCAGGGCCTGCAAGTTAAATGTCACTAGTGGACTCCTGTATACATTGTGCCACCACTAAAATACAAAACATGGCTGCAGGAAGCCTACTGTAGTCTATCTATGCAGTTTTCAAACTGCAAATTCGAACTGCCAAAATGAACTCTTTTGGCAGGTCCAAACCCTCCTTAGAAATATTAATAAGTCACCCCAAAGTATGCCTTTATGCCCAACAAAGGCAGGGTGCATAGTATTCAAAAGTAGGACATGTAATAGTTTTACATGTCCTTACATTGCCAGGGGGCTAAAAGCTATTTTCACTGTACCTGCGTTGGCTGTTCCATAACAAATTAAATTAAAAGTAAAACATTTTATCTTTGCATAGGAAACAGCTACAAAATTCATTTTTGGACTTTTAAAAATATTTATTGCAAACCCAATTCATTGGTAAAGTTAGGCTTGTACCAAATATTTTAAAAAAGGTACCTTTAAAAAGTCCCATTTTGCTTGCTAAAGCCTATAGAAGCCGATTTGCTTGAGCTTCCAACAGTCACTCAGAAGCCGTATAGCCCCTTTGATAAAGTGTGAATTAATTCCTAGAGCTGAAATAAAGGGCTTGATAGTGGAAAGGTGTTTTATTCCTCTGACAGAATGACCATCTGGGCTGTGCCCTAGGACTTAATTAACTTCACAGACCCCTACACTGTCACAGGCAGATGTAGCTAACCTCTGGGCCTTCCCTCTCTTTTGTCCCTCTAGTCAGCCACGCTCCAATCCCAGTGGGAGAACAGCTGTTCCCACATTCAGTTTTGAGTGACCACAGACAATAGGTTCCTCATTTGCCTGGCCACACCTTTAGGGTGGGCACAGGAGCTCTGTAGAGGGGAAGAAAGGTTCTGCTATGTTGTATTTAGGTATACAGGGGCACTGTAAGATTTTTTGCTGTAGGACACTAAGAAGCTGGTGAAAACATGAGGTTGTAGGTTTACCCATGGGAACTTTTTTCCCTATTGGTTAGGGAAGGGGCAGGAGTCACCCTCATCCACAGGCTACTTCCAGGTATAAATGTACCCTTGGTACCCTCCTCAGAACACCTCAGGACCTGTGAAAGACAAAAGGATTGCACCTGCTGCTAAGACCTGTGAGGAGACCTGAAAGGCTGGACTTGCTCCCACATGTACCCAGATATAGAAGAGTGTGCCAAGGGTACGTTGGCTGACCTCTTGTTGAGCTACATTGACAGAACGAGCTGCAAAACACCCAGTTTGAAGAGCTCAGATGAACATTTCAAACTGGAGCTGCCATCGACACTGCTGATGGCTTCTGCTGAAGTGTGTCTTGACCTCCAAATGCTATTCTTGGCTGTTTCAAAGTGTAATCCTAATATCCTGAGAAATCTAGGGCTTAGAAACTTTTGGGCTCCATAGGCCTCCACAGGACCATGAAAAACCTGCCAAATCAATCTGACAAAGATGTGTTGCTGCTGGAGAACAGATTCATGTTGCTCCCGTTCAGACCTTTTCTACAGCAGCAAATCCTGTTCAGAGTGACAATGCAGAGAGACTAAACAGCCTCGTGTAACCGTGTTTGGCTACAGCTTTCAGCTTTTCCCCACTGGAGCAATTTTTGGAGCTCCAAAAATGTAAATAAGTCCAAAGGTAGAAATGTTCACAGGGTGAAAAAGGCCAAAAGTATCTGGCATGTAGGGGACCTTCCTTGGGTGCAAATTTAGAATTTCTATTGCTTGGAGCTTTCTCGCTAAAACTACACAGCTTCACCAGGACCACATCAGGTGGTTATCCGGCCTTGTGGAGCTCTTCTCAGCCACATCCTACTGCCTTGCCCTGCTTAGGATTCTTGGACTTTCATTTCAGAGATTAATGGCCTAATTTAGAGTTTGGCGGATGGGTTACTCTGTCACAAATGTGACGGATATCCAATCTGTTGTATTAGAAGTGCCATTTGATATAATGCACTTGTAATATGACAGGCAGGTTATCCTCATGTTTGTTATGGAACAACCTATCCACAAAACTAAATCAGGCCAGAAATCAGACAGTAAAACTTCTGACCAGGACAAACCTGTTTTCTGTATCCAACCCACACTCCATCGTGGTAAGCCTTAAACTGCACCTACTTCCCAGTCAA
Source organism: Pleurodeles waltl (assembly GCF_031143425.1). NCBI lineage: Eukaryota > Metazoa > Chordata > Amphibia > Caudata > Salamandridae > Pleurodeles > Pleurodeles waltl. The sequence continues at coordinate 640,912,879 of NC_090436.1, read as the reverse complement.
ACACAACCAAATTACTTATTTTGGTGCTTAAAGCTTTTTGGCACTATTTTAATTTAAGATTTATATTTTTGTAATTTTGGTATCACTTTGTTTAATAAATTATTCTGTATTTTCATAAATTGGAATGATTTTGATCATAATGTGTGGTGTTTTCGGGTTTTTAACTGTTTTGATACTTTTAAATTATTTTCACATTTTCTTAAGTTAAGCCTTCTGCTCTCTGCCATAGCTACCAGGGGCTGAACTATTGAACCCTATACTGGACTTAACAAGAATAGTGACATTACTTGTGGTGGACTACAACCCATTCCAATTAATAATCCACTTTCTCACATATATCTTGAAAAATAATGCACAGTCATGCCTAATTGATGTCAATATTATTCGAATTGCCTGTAAAAACAGTTTCCTTGCCCCTTTTTATGAAAACGGAATGAAAAATGTTTAGCTTGCCCACATCTCACATGTTCCTGGGGTTTAAACCTCCAATAAATGTTGGTACCATCAGACTTGTATTTTAAGCCACAAACGTATTGGAATTTTTCTTGTGTGCGCCTTGATAAACTGGCTGTGAAACCTATTGTTATGAGGGCCGTCGAGGGTTACTTACTGGCTGAAGTATCCACTGTTCACATTCACTGCACTCTGACCTCCAGAGAAATGGTGCACATAAGAGGCTAGTGCGGTCACGCCCGAGCCTGCCAGACAAGTTATGTTACAGACAAGAAAGTAATACTCAGTTTGTAGGTACACACCGGTGAGAGTTCCAAAACACCCATTACACAAAAAATGTTTTGTTGACATCTTCGCTCGCCTTTGTTCGAGGACCAGCCAGTGGTGTGTAAACGATGATTCACTTCACGTCGAAGGCTTTGATTGTGTTTTAAATCGTCCTTGAGCCACACTTTTAATCCGCACTGTTCCTCAGCTGGTACCTTCTCTAATAACAATAATTAGAGCTAATTGAGGCATGTTAAGGCAGGCCATGTCTCCCTCGATTAGATTTACAGTACGGTGTACGCTGGCTCGTTCTCAGTAACTGCCTGTTGTGTATTCCAGCAGCATCCCCTTCAAGTCAGCTTTGTTCAGATGATTAGAATTTCATTTCTTCGCGTGGTGCAAGCCCTTTCTCGCCCCCAGTCACTCACCCTCCGCCCCCACCCCCCCGTCTCCCAAGGCGGGCCCTGGGATGTCATCAGCCGTCGTGGGTGAGGTAAGGCTGGTGTTTTCATGGCTCTCGATGCTTATTCTGCAGACCTGGCCGCTGCGGATCATCTTCACGGCCCGATGCGCCTGCCAGACCCTCGCGGAGGGACATGGATGATGCGGCTATTAATTGTGGGAGGAAAATAAATAAGAGTAGGAAAAACTGGAATCGTTCCTCCTGACAGTAAATTTCCTCAGTGGAAACAACTTATGCGTCTCTTTTTTCCTTTGGTGCTCAATGCCTGGCATATTTAATTTAAAGTGAATGCTTCGCCTGCTGTGCGGATAGTCAGTTTTAAAGTTAGAGCGGAGGGATGTCAAGCTGTTTTGCAGTAATAACTGATAAGTTTACCCACGCCTTCACTAGCCCCATGCTTTCTGTCAGTTCGTCGGATTTTAAATATGGCTGTTAGACAGATGAAAATTCGACTTGTCAAATACATTTTTTATGGATGTAAATAAGAAATATACATATATATTCTCAAACTCAAAACTTTATCTGAGGAGACTAAAAGGACATTTCGACTTCTGCACAAAATCAAGACAAATAACCCATATTTAGCATTTTGTGAAAATAATTGTGCTTTGACGTGTGGTAATATTATCGCAGCTTTTTGCACATTTGCAAAATGCTGTTGTCATCTTTTGGTGGTGATAACGAGACAGATTATTTGCATCACGACGCGACATTATCTCCACAATCGTGAGGTTTTATCAGATAACAGAAAATGCGCCCCTAAGGAGGAGTAATGCAATCACCAGATTGCCCTACAATTTCTCCTTACCATGCAAAAAATACCCCAACCCCCCACTCTGCCCCTAAAACTACCGCAACCCCCAGCCCCTAAAACTACAGCGACTCCCACCCCCACCCCTAAAATTACTGCAACCCCTCTACCCCCTAAAACCTAAACTACCCCAACCCCCATCCCACCCCGAAAAACTAGCAATACCCCAACCCCCATCCCCACCCCTAAAACTATCGCGATCTCCCACCCCTAAAACCTAAACTACCCCAACCCCCCACCTGCCCCATAAAACAAAAAATACCCGAACCCCCACCCTGCCCCTAAAACTACAGCGAGACCCCACCCCTAAAACTACTACGACCCCCCTAAAACCTAAACTACCCCGACCCCGCACCACCGCCCCTAAAAACTAAAAATACCCTGAGCCCCCACCCCACCCCTAAAACTACTGCGACCCCACCCCCTAAAACCTAAACTACCCCAAACCTAAAAACAAAAAATGCCCCAACCTCCACCACTGAAACGGTCCCAGACCCACTTACCTGATCACGTCCTCCAACAAAGCCGACTCTCTTATTCTGTGCCTTAAACACGCATGTGTGTTGTTCAGCACGTGCGTGGTTAAGGCACAAAACAACAAAGTCGTGGTTAAGGAAAGCGTTGTTCCGCTTTCGTTGTTCACGACTTCATTGATCCGGAGTCGTGGTTGGGAATGTTTCCCCTTCACTCCCCGGCAGAGTAACTGACATTAAATCTCCATACCTGCAAATTAATTGTGTGCCTAACAGAGAATTACATGCCACTAAAGACTGCTTTCAACAATTGATCAGCGAAGATCTCTCACTCCATCTAATCCAGAAAGCAGACCCCTTTGTCCATCTCAATGGAGCAGCCACATGCACTACACATACATGGCAGTGCCTATGTGCTCTCAAAAGGCATTAGTGGCAGCCATGAGATCTCAGCACTGTCTTGCTTCTTCCTCACATTCCTAATTTGCTCACCACATTCGTAGCCCCCACTTGTCATTCAACCATAATCTTGTATGTATTTGGCCTCTAAAATTTGAGGCCACACAGGTGCCATGCATCAAATGGCTGTGTCTGCAGAAAAATATAACCCCAATGCTGAATTAGCCCAGAAAACGTGAATCACAGATTTAAAATCTTTCAGCATGATCTGTGTGACTTCCAGACAGTCAATGGACTTCTCAGCGATTCTGTGGCCCTTTCAGACAATTATCAGCTCTCTAGAGGGCTCTGGGGGTGAAGCTTGGACTCTGTGAATTGCACTGGCTCTCATCTTTGGAACAGTGCTTCAAGTGCTAGTGCTAGAGAGCAAAATAACACATACACTAAAAGAATTCTCCATGGAACCGCACCCTAATGTATAAGTAACTGTGTGCAGAGCGGTGTGTAGGGGGCAGAAATGTTGGTTGGTGTGTGCGACACAGAGAGAGAGAGACACACACACACACACAGAGAAAGGGAGGGTTCTTTGTGGTGATTAGTGAGACCTGTGTTGGGTGGGTCTTTATGGGCATTATTCATGCAGATTTTCCTATGTGCTTGGATTCCTTGTGAAGAGGGGTTCTGTATAGGGTATCTGTGTGGGGCTTCTGTGTGGAAGGGCTGTCTGGAGATTTTAGTGTATGCATGGTGGTAACTGGTATGGGGGCATCCCTGTGAGTGTGGAAGATGATCCTTATGTTTTTGCTGAATGTGATGGGGATCATTATATCGATAAGGAGCACTGTTTGTTAGGGACTGAAGTACACTGTTAGTGCCGGCCTTATGGGTGTGCAAAGTGTGCAGTTGCCTGCAACTTAGAGGCACCCGAAAATGTCTCAGAAAATTTCACAGAAATGTACCATTTACACCAGACTGCCTGACCCTCGGCACCGGTGCTCTCATTGGACAGCGCTCTTAGCTGAAGAGCTGGCAGCAGCCAGCTATGAAGGCAACAATGCACAATGGGGAGAGGAGGTGGAAGGAAGTGTGTGCACCTCAGAAGCTCTGTTAACTGATACGTCCCACATAAAGGCTTTTCATGGTTTCTGTAAACTCTGGCGATGCCACTGCTAGCTCCGAGATCGCAGAACAGCAGAAGGTAAAGTAAGGGCACAGTGCCTACATGTATTACTGTCGGAGTATGTGCTCTGCGTCTAACATCATTGTCAATATATGCTGTACCACAGGAAGGGCGGCATCCTCCCCTACATTGGCCTGTGTGAGTTTTAAAACACGCCAGCAGGAAAAAAGCAGCCGTGTGCGCAGTACATTGTGTATGTCACCCTGCCACAGAGCGATTTATGAACCCATTTCTCAATTCATTAATATCCAGTAAGTTAATTTCCCCATCATCTGCAACGTGAGAAGTTCAAGCAACTTGTTTTGACGTGAATCAGGGACGGCGCAGATCTTGTTATTTTAACTTGTAGCCTGGGGTGTCACTCATTTTGAAGCTCAGGCTGTGAGTGGTCAACTGTTTTCCGCCTTAGATTAGGAGCTGAAGCTGTCGAATCTAGTGTAGGATCTACCCGTCATCTGCTGCAGAACACTGTAGTTCCACCTTTCTAAAGCGTTTTCAGTTTGAATTTTGTCATGGGGGACCTGTACAGTATACTCTGCAAAGGGCTCAAAATATCCTAAGGCTGACACGGACACTGTGATATGACCCGTGACTCCATCAGTATCACTGCAAACAATGTCACCATGGCCAATTTACAGTGTAAGCTGCCCATGGGTGGGCTCTTGTATACCGCAGACCTGCATGAGATATACTGATGCTGCCACTGACATCAGGGTATTCAGAATATGTCAATATGTTGCACAGAACATCAGAGCCCTGCTCAGTGGGCAAGGATGCTGCTAGTTATAGCATGGTGCTATTAAGTGGGGCATTATGTTGCCCATGCTAATGTGTTTCCCTATCGACGACTGCGCTGCCAATCACATCAGCGCGTTTCCTAAAATACTATTCTGCTGCAAGTGATAATGGGTGCTGCTTAACTGCCAAAAACATCACAGTGCTGCTGAATGCATTGTACTAAGGCACAGCCAATAATATGAGTATGTTGTGCAGCATACCAGGACATCAGATCGTGTCTTTAATATCAGGCTGCTGCTCAATAAGCCAATAGGTTGCCAAGTGAAGAAGCAATTGTTCTGATCTCAGTGGCTATCAGCATGTGAAATCTCTGCTTGAATGAACCGTATGGACACTGCTTTTTCACTTATCCTATATCAAGGTCAATTTAAAATCTGTCTTTGTGTACTAGTGATATTAAATTGTTTCTCGATAAGTTGGGGTGCTCGTCTTGGTGGTCTGACTATACCACATATTTATCAGTGTCATTTGAGTGTTCATTGATATATTAGCTTGAATCCAGTAACAGCAGCGTGTTCATTCATACAGACATGCGATCAGCGTTGAACCTCGCTTTTGTGTAATAGCAAAGCGGGAACCAGTGGTCTTCAAAAGTGGTCTGTCTGTAGATGCTGCTCAAATAATAATGTACACCCCCTCCCCCCCACCTTGCATACACTGTCATCCAATAGTCATTTTAATGCTCAGTAAAGTAATGCTGAAAGTGTGTGGTGTAGATTGATTGGGTGTACAGGCCATTGATGTTTTTTAGATATGTAAGTGGTGAAACCTGCAGAGTACTAGTGCACATATCATGAAGTATCATATAACTGTTGAAAAGTGAAGTGAGATTAAACAAAAAACAGCAATTTGCCAAGTTTGGATTGAATGCAATGTTTATTGAAGAAAAGTGCTCAATAAAATGTTATCCACAGAATTACTTTTCTGAGAATGACTATTGGATGACAATGTATGGCAAGGTGGTGTGTTCCTGTATTGTTTGGTTTTCCTGCCCTGTTACGGTTATCTTGTGGGGAAGGGGGCGGGGCGCTTTCCTTTTTTGAAGATCCTGTACATACATAATGTGAAGAAAGGGGTCAGTAGAATTTCTAAAATGGATCAGTTAATTCACACTGTTGCTTTAAGCTGTAGCTGTGCGCCAAAGGCTCCCAAACTCATGAATGAGCAGAAGCCCACTCCAGAGTAACTCATCAGCAAGACAGAAAGAATGTGTAGATCTCCAGAGTGGTCTATGCATTCGTCATGCATGAGTGCCCATCCTTCCAATCCTGGGTACCTGAGCACGGGACCCACACCCTCTACTGGACCTCTTTTACCCAACCTATTCTTAGGGGGTGTAGGGAAAGGAACATTTTCGTCAATTAACCCTCTTGGAAAGTAAGCAAACTGAGGGCTACGTTTATGGACTTTACAGATGTGAATATTATTTTTTTCTCAGATAGTTTTAGCCAATCAGAAACAATTTAATCATTTCTCCAGCATCCTGTAGTTGTTAGGCTCCTGTACAGGCTGTTTGGTTGATGAGTCTTGGGATACATCTGCATGCTTTGGAGTTGTACTTTAACCGATAAACTATAAGCAGCATTTCCAGCACCCCCAAAACTCAATGGCTGCTGTTTGCTGATAAAAGGTAATGACCGGGAAACACGTGTGCACAGATGCAGGCCTTGGCTACACTGAAATTGAGATAAAACATGTTCTGCTTGTGAGTACTTTAAACTACTATGAACTGCAACAACCAGAAAGCACTTTGGAAAACTACTCCTGATATAATGGCAGTGTCTGCCATGTTCTTATGTAGCACTCTGGCCCCCGGGAGGCATGTAAGTGCTTATTCGCAAACAATAACCATGCCTTCAACAGTTCAATAAAAATAAATAATAACACGCACGGTACTTTCAATATGAGAAGCCATTCACTATGATGGTTTATCAGCTTGAGTGCAAACATCGGGGAAGAGATGAACGAGGGGTATGGTGGGAAAGAAGACAGAATTGAGGTTGCAAAAAGTCATCATTCAAAGAAGGGGTAAAAAGCTGCACACAATAGTGATATCGAGTGCCTTAGATTTGTGGGAATAATAAAATGGGCACCAGGCAACAAAGATTCCAAGGCATCTGAATGCTCGGACACCGATGTCTATATTTTTATAAACATTCAATGGACTACACAATGATGACTGAAGTGAATGAAGTGCCCTGACATGTAACCCTTATTTCAGAGTTAGAGTTAGAACTGTCATAAACAATAAATGAAGATTCAATCTCAGGTACAGTTTTGTAACATTAGGAGTGAAATGTTAGATTTATCAACTTTAAACATCCACAGGCGAATGCTGTAACTCATTTTTGTTATTGAAGAAATGCAGTTTGCAAGTAGTTTTTAAATATGAGTATGGGTAAATTATGGATGTGGAATACCACGAGTCCCATAGTTCTATGGTATTGTTATGATCGGAGTATTGGTATACATAGGTTATGCTTGGTTTTGGTTTTCCAGTGATGGAACAACTGAGTAAGCAAAAGGGCTTGGTGAGGGGGTGAGATCTCTGCTGAGCTGCTGCTGCATTGTTTTAAACCTAATGACATGAATAAAATAACGTTTGGATACCAGCTTGTTGGAGTTATTTGAGAGAGAGGATAATTTTGAGTAATGCATAAGACAGCCTTTCTGATCTTCCTCCATTGGGTGTGTGCAGGGGTCAAAAATAATGATGAAGGCAAAAGAGCGTCATAAAGTCCAATAATCAACCTAGTGTGCTCTTCAGACTAAGAGAATGAAAGTAAAACAACTGTTTTTCTTAAGATAAAACTTTTATTTGATCATATACATTGCAATGACAGGTCATACTTGCTCACCACTAGAGGAGAAATTATATTAGTGTGTTGATCCGCCACTTTAAGAAGGTCTTGAAATCATCAGTTTTCAATAATTTACAATATGAGACCACCCCTTCTCTCCACTGCCAGTAACGCGCATTGATACCCAGGATTCTCCTGTCTGCTCTGTTAAAACCTCATCTAGCCTATATTTATTATATGGTATGCTCCTAGCTAGAGACTAGGCTTCCAATAAGTGGCCATCATTCTCATTGTCTTAGTGCTGTGAGGTGACCACCTGACAATCTACAAGGCAACCAAATTTTGTCTAACCAACGTTTAAGCCAAGTAGAGTGGGCATAGCAGTGCTCACGGCCTTGGTTTTACTGCTACTGGCTACTCTCAGTTTTCTCCTAACCAATGTGCACAGAGCAGTAGCCAAGAAGGGAACTAGCAGCAGGTGAAAGGACCACCACTGGGACAGAGGCCATGCTTGTTGTCACTTTGAATATGTGAAGCTTGCCTGGTGTAAGAGAAGCATGCCGTGCTCACCCCCAGGGCTAGTAAAACACGAGCTCTCAAAATTCAAAAGACAGCACTCATACCACGCAAGCCACCGCCCATTCCCTTCCCACCCAACCAGCATCAAGAGGCAGAAGATGAGATATCTGATGACATCTGCAACTGCTAAATGTCAGGTCCAGTAGAAATCGAGGACACGAAAACCTAACCCATGTCACTCAGAAGCCACAGACAAAGCAGCGTTTATTGTACCACCATCCTGCGATCCAGTAAAGTGAAAGACAATATGCTCTGGTAAAGGATTGTGCAAATTGTGCAAATTGAAGAGAGAAATGTGCTCTATAGTATTGTGCTAAGTGAGAAAGGATAATGTGTTTTTGGGAAACCCATGCAAACCAAGAACGACTATAAAACCTCTAGAGCATTCTGCAACTTGAGCAAGGAGAGTGTGCTCTAGACCACTATGGAAACTATCAACGGGACAGTATTCTGTTGGCCTTTACAAAAGCTTAGGAGGGTCTACTGCTAGAGTATTAATGTCTCAACATTGTGTTAATATGTGTCTGTTTCAGGGTGGTGCCAAAAGGTTTTGCCTCTCAAGCAATGAAGCAAAGCAAATGAAAATCAACGATAGATTCGTAATGCATTTCTATGGCATACCTTTAAGAACTTGAGCATGTACAGGATTTGTTGTAGTGTGTCATTGTATAGCAGTAAATAAGCATCCATAGTATCATTTTCTGAGAGAGACACCACTCGCCAGGACACAAAAATATTTTTACCCCCCTCCACTGGTGATGCCAGCAAACCCACCCTTTGCTCCATCTTTTATGGGCATAAAAGATAGATGTTATGATAATTTATAAATGATAAATACATATTCTTATTTACTGTGCACTAGGAAGGCGGCTACTGCCATAAAACATAGCAGTAAATATAGTGTATGGTGTTTGAGGCAACAGAAAACATATTGTGAAATATGTTTGTATATTTCTCTAGTTCAAAAACATTTGAACCGGCAAAGGCTTTTCTGCTTCCTGTTGTTAGCCATTCAACCAAAAAACTTGTCAATGGATATTTTGCCTGGGAATATTAGGAAATGTTTTTGCCAATCTAAGACCTTGATTCAGAGTGTCTCCTTAAATTGTGGTCCCTGCACAAACACCTGCTTGTGGAGAGGTGGCAATTACAAGTGATTCAATACAGTTTCCACCCACAGATTGTTCCCTTTTTAAAATTCAGCAGCTCAAACCTGCCAAACTTTTAATATGGAAAAAAGGCCAGGATAAATTGGATTTTGGTGCAGAAAGCATCAACAAATTTGCATGTTATGCTCCATCATTAGGGTCAAAATTGTTATTGGTGATATTTATTGTACCTAGAGTATATTGAACACCAGGATTGTACATTTCACTGGGTGCAATAAATACCACCAAATATCTGGGTCATTCATAATCAAGATCAAAGGCAGGACCACATCCAAACGTCCAGTTCCAATTAGTCTTGCTGATTTTTCAAAGATGTCCCCAGGAGGAGAGCATCCCTGTCTCTGAAAGTAGCCTTTAAAGAGCAACAATATGGAAGTCATTTTGAACCTGGTGGTAACAACCGCACCACCGGCGGTCACGGTAACTACCGCCAACAGGCTGGCAGTCAAGACCGCCACATAAAGAAGCACATGAGAAACAGCAGGCGGCGGAGGTCATATTTAGGCAGACGGAAAGGCCCAACACTGCCACCTTATTATGAACCACCACACCGCCAGTACTTCTGGGGCGGGAACCACCGCTACTCGATGGCTGGCGGAAATTACCCCTATAAAGGGAAACACTCACCCACAGAACACGCCGACGTCAACATGGAGCAGGAGTTGGAAGTAATGCCAGTGCTACTCCTTGCCATATTCCTCCAGGGCCATGAATGCCGACGAAGACGACGACAGTAAGTACCGCAGCCATGCACACATGGGAGGAAAGGGCACAATTACACAGCAACCCACCCCACCCACACCACAATGCACACCCAACCCCTCCCACCACCCCAAGCCATACATACCCAAATACAATTTACTTACCAGACATATGCTATCATACATCTGTACAAATGCACACACCTGTGTACACCACTTACCCACAGTCAAACTCTGGACAAAGGGACAATGGGACAAAATTGAACCAACAAGTCTGTTGGCCAGATGTATTAAAAAAACAAAATAAAAAATAAAAAAGAACAATGTCCAAACAAGGCTATAGGCCAGTCCAAAAGGGCAGCCAGGCACCTCAGGGTTCAAGGGCAGGGATTGGTTGGGGTGGGGACTCAGGGTCTTGGGCATAGGCTCTGGAGGCAGAGAGGGTGTGGGCTTGCTCTTGGGAGGAGGAGGAGTGGGCTTGGACTGGGGGGTGGCAGAGGGACTTGGGGCAACACAGGGCTTGTTCCTTCCTGGGGAAGGGGCACGGGAACGGGAAGGGGGGACTGGGGAGGACTTGGAAGAGGAAGGAGTGGACTTGCTGAGGCCAAGGGAACATTTAGGGATGAGACGGGGTGGGCCAGTTGGTTCAAACAGGTCATCATGGGAGAGGGTAAGCTTTTGAGGAGCAGTTGGAGGTGTTTTGGAGACAGTTTTGGGAGTGGCGGTTGAGGGAGTGGTGGCATGAGGCGGAGGTCTGCTGTGCTTGGATGCAGGTGCCTGTTCAGTATGCTTATGTGTGGTGGGTGCATGTGGAGTGGATGTGTGTGAGCATTTCTGTGTTTTGGAAGGAGAGGGGGTGGACACAATGGGGGAGGTGGATGTTGCTGTGTCTGCTTTGGTATGTTGGGTGTGTGTCTGCATGTGGTGGGACGTGTGGTGCTTGTGTTTCTCTGTGTGCTTCTTGGGTGTTGATTTGGGTGCATGGCCGTCTGGATGTGTGCTTGGGATGGGTGAAGGGAGTGGGGTGCTGGAATGGGTAAAGGTGGTAGGAGGGGGGACGGAAAGACCAGGGACACTGGCTGCCATCAAAGAGGAGGCCAGAGCCTGAAAAGATCTCTGTAGGCCAGACATGGCACCGTGAATGCCTTCCAGGAATGCATTACATTGCTGCATCTGGGATACCAGCCCCTGGATGGCATTCACAATGGTTGTCTGCCCTACAGAGATAGTTCTCAGGAGGTCAATGGCCTCCTCAGTGAGGGTAGCAGGACTGACTGGAGCAGGAGAAGAGGCACCTGGGGCGAAGGAGACGCCCACCCTCCTGGCTGAGCGAGCACAGGCAACTCAGTGGGGAGCTACTGTGAGGGTGGTGATGGTATGGGGGGTGGTAGAAAATGCCAAAGAATAGGTCCGCCACCACCAAGGAGCTGCCATCGGAGGAGGTGTTGGAGTCACTACCTCCAGTGGTAGTTGCCTCCCCTCGCCCTCCAACCCACTGGTCCCCTTGGCGTTGGTGGACTCTGCCTCCTGGGAACCGTGGGCTGCAGCATCCCCACTTGCCGGTGCCTCAGCTCCATCACCAGATAATGCTAAAGCACTCAAGGACACAAGAGCACAGAGGTGTGGGGGGGACAAAACAAGAAAGAAGAATGTCAGACCAAGGTGAAACATACCTGTTTGCACACATACACCCCCACCCATCTCAGGCACTAACCCCCAGCAGACACAATAATTGACATAAATGTGCTCCTGACTGCTAGGCATGATCCCACAGTACACTACATGACCATCCTAGCCCTCTACCCTGATGCACTTTGCAATGGGATACATTGAGAGACGATGGCAAGACAGCAAATCTGCACATCCATGAGTCTACAGCTGAACCAATAGGCCAAACAGGGGACCCCTCACAGGCCTATATACCCAGCCATATCTACCTAAGGACACCATCCCATGGACGTAGAGGGGGGCAGGACTGCAGGGACGCACCTATCTGTGGGCCTGGCACTCCACTGCATGCACCCATGGCACCTTACTACACACAGCATAGTAGCATCACAATAGTGTTGGTACTCACCCCCTTGTGGCTGCTGTGCTGCCTTCAAGCGCCCATCCAAATCGGGATAGGCCACCACCAGTAGGCAGGCCATTAGAGGGGTCAGGGACCGACGGACACCTCTCCCGCATTGGGAGGCCGTCCCCAGCTGGACCTCTCCAGTCTTCCTGGCCCAGCGCTGCAGGTCCTCCCACCGCTTCCTGCAGTGGGTGCTCTGCCAGTTGTAGACCCCCAGGATCTGCATATCCTTGGCGATGGCTTGCCACAATCCTTTCTTCTGATGGGCACTGACCTGCATGGGACACACAGAATAAAGGAGAAGACTTCAGTGTGGTTGAGCCATTCACTAATGCCATGCCAGTTCGACCTGGCATGGCCAGATAGACAATAGCCAGTAAAACAACTGCCAGACACATTACGGCTGAGCATCCATACAGCCTACAGAAACACCTATAGGCATCCGCCACATTCACACACATTCATGGATGTCAAATAGCAACTTACCTGAGCCTTTGGTCACCCATACAGTTTAGCATACAGGGGTAGGACCCCGTCCACCAGCTTGTCCAACTCCTCCGTGGTGAAAGCTGGGGCCCGTTCCCCTGTAGCATGTGCCATCTTAAGGACCAGAGACAGGACACAGCAGCACATGCAGTGGAGTACCGTCCTTCTCGAGGTGCAGGTGTCAAGTGGCAAGGGCAAAGCAAAATGGCAGTATTTAGCTGCAGCAGTGTGCACCGTGACCGCCAGCGGGGATCATGATTGGCCCTGCTTCTCTATAGATGCCAATGATATCCAATGAACAGGTGCAAGGTGGTGAACACCGCCATGACAACTAACGCCAGCGGAATGAAGTTAATTCCTACACTACACTACCTGTAGGGCAGGGGGCTGCCATTTTGCATCCACCACACCTTCATAGTCTGCGCGGGGTCCCAGTCCATGGCTCCATTCCAGCTCCCCTTCTTTGAGTACTGTTATGTACACTGGTCATTATCATAGTATCATGGTGGGATGTGTGCCTACACTGTGCTGTAATGTTAAATACACGCCTCACTACACATTGCCCTGACAGTAATGCCACAGTGTTTGGGTCTTAGTGAGGGACAATTGTGTGGCATGTACAACATGATTAGTGTGACCTTGGAATGGAAGTGTATGTCCCAACTCATTGTGTCTCTCTTCCTCCCCCATAGGTACAGACCCATGTGGTGAGGGAGGGACCCATCTGTTTACAGACCCCTGGTTGATCTGACCACCATGGAGGAATGTCACATCATCATAAATTACCGCCTGAATCGAGCCACAATCCTGGAACTCTGTGCACTAATGGAGCCTGTTCTGATGCCAGCTAATAGGAATCTCCATGCCATACCTACAACTGTGCAGGAACTACCTGTGCTACATTTTCTTGCCACAGGCACATTCCAAGTGACAGTGGGCATGGCAACCGGTGTATCTTAGCCAATGTTCAGCCACACCCTGTCCAAATTCCTGAACTCATTCGTGCAACACCTGCAGACTTATGTCCAGTTCCCCCAAAGGGCTGATCTCACTACCATCAAATCAGGATTCTATGCATTTGCAAATATCCTCCATGTGATAGGTGCCATTGATCGTACCCACATATCCCAAATACCCCCCAAGAGTAAATGGACAGGTGTTCAGAAATCGTAGAACTTTCACTCCATGAATGTCCAATTGGTGTATTCTGCTGATCAGTCCATTTCAAATGTCAATGCAAGGTTCCCAGGATCAGTCCATGATTCCTTTGGCCAGAGAAACAACAGTGTGCCACGCATGATGGGACAACTACAGGGGGACAGAGTTGGCTCATAGGTGAGAGTGTATGACACTGTACTAGTGACATAACTGACAGACAGGCTGCATGCAAGTAGTAAGTGTGTGCATTAACCCTCTTTCACCCTTTTTTCCAGGGGATTCTGGCTACCCAAAAATGCAATGGCTCCTGACACCTGTGAGAAATCCAAGGACTGATGGTAAAATCCATTATAATGAAGCACATGTTAGCACTAGGAGGGTGATAGAGCGGACCATAGGACTCCTGAAGGCAAGATTTTGTTGCCTGCATCCCTCTGGAGGTTCCCTGTGCTATGGCCCTGACAAGGTGCGTCAGATAGTGGTGGCCTGCTGCATGCTACACAACTCAGCTGTGAGGAAAGCTATCCCACTTCTGGAAGAGGAGGTTGCTGCCCAACCACCCAAGCCACATCAGAGGATGGATGTGAGTGATGAAGAAGAGGGGGAAGATATGATCTCCAGGACACAGCTAATCTGGCTATACTTCCAGTGACTCTGAGCCTCATTTTCCATTCTGCAAATGGGTTCCCTGCATAGCTTCAGGGTGCTTGATGTGCTACGTGCTGTGGTGTCCCTTAACAGTGATGTGACAGATTTATGGATGTAGAGACAGATGTGTGTTTCAGCAATGGAATGTACAGTGTGACATAATCACTACAGTCTGTTAGACCCCCCTCCTGCAATATAAGCGGCATGACGATGGTAACTGTCTAATACATACACATCAACATTTGTTTGCCAATAGTAAATGAGGACAGATATTTTGTGTGTACAAGTGTATTTGCAGATATACATACATGAGTGATGGGACAATGGGAGAGAGCGGACATATGATGGACAATTAACTCAGGTACATTTCCACAGCTGTTGGTGGCACAGGGGCATAGTCGCTGGGGCCATTTGAAGATGGTGAAATGTCAGTGGCATGTCATCAAGGTTGCTCAGTGGCACACAAGGGAGACAGTTCAGGGCAGAGTCACTTCCTGGCAGTGGGATTGGTCTTGGCTGGTGTTTCACTGGGATGGCTGGGTCTGAGGGCATGTTTGTGAGGGGGTAAATGGGCTGCAGGGGGAGGGGTGCTGGTGTCCTGTGAGCCCTCTGGCAGTGCCACCAGTCCACTAGCTGTTGCAGATGTTGATGGCAGGGTAGTGTCCTGGCTAGTGGAAGGGGCCTGCAGGTGGGTGGAGGACTCAGGCTGGATATTGGTCTGTCACTGCAGCACCTCTGCAAGGGAGGCCATGGTTGCATTGAGCTGTTTCCATTGCTCCATGGCCTCCTGGTGGTGTGCTACCTGCAGCCTCTGATTGTCCTCCAACTTGGCAAGGATCTGGCCCATCCTGTCCTGTGTATGGTGGTATGCTCCCAGGACCTTAGCAATGACATCCTGGGCAGCAGCATCTCTCCTTGCCCCCCCCCAGACCATTGCTCCCCTCCCACTGGCCCTGGCCCCCTGTATCTGTGTCCCCTGCACAGGCCTGGCAGTCCCATTTGCACTGGGCCCTTTATCATCCTGCTAGTTAGTGGGTGGAGAGTTGGGCCTCTGTACATGTTCTCATTATTTAACAAAGCTGTTAGAGGTGATCAGGTGATCAAGTGGTTTGATTACATAATACTACCTCTAGGAGGATACTCGGATTCCTGTTTGCCAACTTTACCTAACACTTCACAATTATATGATTCAACTATGTACCTCAAGTTGATGTTACCAAAACACATTCACTGCTATGAAACATTGTAAAATATTGCACATAATATCAAGGGCTGGAGACACACATATGTCAGAAATGTACTCATGCAGGTAACCTAATTGTATGCACACTTAATGTATGAAATGTACTTTATATAAGCCCTAACACCTAAAGATAAATCTACATGTTATAACCCAAATTGTAATGTTAAATGTAGTCACACGCAATCCCACTCTTCATGCAACACAACATAGCCACTCACAAAACCTCTCTCAGTTCACTTAATACACAGGAAAGGGGACGAACTACGTCTCCCACAGTGCAACACATAGCAAATCACAAAACTTGGAAATCGAATTAACCGGTTCTGTGCCTTGGACGAGATGATCTCGTCCAAGGCTACAGTTCCCCTGTGCCTTGGACGAGATCATCTCGTCCTAGGCACAGGGGAACTTGGGGGCTCCCCCCCAGGCGGGGATGGAAGGGGAAGACCTTCCCCTTCCACCCCCGCCCCCCCCCCCCCACGGCACTCCGATGACGTCAGCGCGCGCACAAGGGTTTTCGCCCCCCCCGGGCAATTTTTTATTTGTATTTCGCCCCCCCCTGGGGGCAGATCTGCCGATTTTTCGGTGGATCTGCCCCCGGGGGGGGGGGGGCGAAAACCACTAGACACCAGGGATATGTTTGTTTATGTGTGTTTTTGGGGGCGACCTCTTGGGCAAGGGTCGCCCCCCCCGGGGGCAATTTTTATTTGTATTTTGCCCCCCCCCCCGAGGGCAGATCCGCAGATTTGTGGGCTGATCTGCCCCCGGGGGGGGGGGGCGAAAACCACTAGACACCAGGGATTTTGTTTTTATTGTTCATTTTGGGGGCAACTCCTTGGGCAAGGGTCACTCCCCTGGGGAGCTTTTTTTTTCTTCTGTTTCTGCCCCCCCCCCCCCGATGGCAGACCAGCCATTTTTTGGACGATCTGGCCCGGGGGGGGGGTGGAAGCACACTAGGTGCCAGGGATTGTGTTTGGTGTGTGTTTGGGGGCACCCCTTGGGCAACGGTCGCCCCCCTAAGGTGGGGAAAATTTGTATTGCCCATCTCTGCCCGTAATTTTGTAGGGCCATCTGCCCCCAAGGAGGGCAGAGACCACCAATACGGCAGGGATTTTTTTGTGTTGTGCTGGGGGTGCCCCCTTTGGGAAGGGTCGCCCCCTGAAAGGGGGCACAGAGGTGTTGCCCATTTCTGCCCCCCTTGGGGTCAGATTGGCCAATTTTTTTACGCCCATCTACCCCCGAGGGGGGCAGGATCCACTTAGGTACCAGGGACAACTTCTAAGTTCTTGGTGGTGGGGTGTTTGTCAACTGGCAAAGTATTTGTATTTGTGATTATAACAATTTATTTCTTCTTTTTCTTCTAGTTCAACGCTTTTGCTTCCTTTGCTGTGGATCTTTGCGGTTTTGGCAGTAGTTGTCCTGTGGTTTGCATAGTTGCATGTTTTAGGTAAGTGAAAGCAATTTACTCCAAAGGAGTATTGTTGACATGTTTGTAGGTGGTGTACTAAATGCAGTATTGTGTGTTTGACATTGTCCTTAGATTTGAGCACAGTGATGTTTGTGTTGTCATATGTCTAAATTGCTTTTTTTCTTTTTAGTGGGATATCATTGGTGATTGCTGTCTGTGCAGAGTAGTTGCTTGGTGAGTAGCTATTTCAGGCAACTGAGTGGTATAGTTTTTTGTAGTACATAACTCTTTGTGATAAAGCTACACTTTGTTTATTACTTATTTTAGTGCTAGTTGTTGTTGGCAATCCATTTGTTGTTAGGATCATGGCTAGCCGCAAAGTGACCGCTCAGCAGGTTGTTCGCATGCTCTTTGAGTCGTCTTCAGACCATGATTACGACACTGACTCTGCATCTGAGGCAGAGGAGGAAGCAGGAGATTCTGGAAGTGAGTTTTCTGTCCGAGAGTATTCTTCTGATGAGGAAGCTACTCTCAGTGCAGATGAAGGGCCTGTGTTAGAGGAGGACATTGATGTGCCAAGAGTGCAGCAGCCTGGGGCTGCAGGGTTTCCCATTGGAAGACCTGACACCTGGATTGCCCCAAACATGGAGCAGCCACAGTTACCTGCATTTACTGGTCTCCCAGGGTGTAGAGTTAATACGGAAAACTTTCTGCCTGTCCATTTCTTTCACTTGTTTATGGCCGATGTATTTTTGGAAGAGATTGTGGAGCAGACAAATGTGTATGCAGAGCAATATTTGCGGGACAACGCTGCCAGACTTAAGCCTCAGTCTAGAGCTACTCATTGGGTTCCCACATATCTGGAAGAGTTGAAAAGGTTTTTAGGTTTGTCTTTTTTGATGGGGTTGATCAGGAAGCCGTCACTGGCTTCTTATTGGTCTACTAGGCCCTTGATGGCAACTACTATATTTCCTGCAACTATGACACGTAATCGGTATTTGCTTCTTCCTCGTATGCTGCATTTTGTAGACAATGCTTTAGCCTTGCCACGAGATCACCCTGATTGTGACCGCCTTTTTAAGATTAGGCCTGTCCTTGATCATTTTGTGGATCGGTTTTCAGAGGTCTATGTCCCAGGCAAAGAGATAAGTGTGGACGAGTCTTTGGTCCTTTTCAAGGGGCGTTTAGCTTTTAAGCAGTACATTCCTAGTAAGAGGGCACGGTATGGGATTAAATTGTATCTGCTGTCAGAAAGCAGTACAGGATATGTGTATAATTTCCGGGTCTACACTGGTAGGGATTCCAGTATTGACCCTCCTGGTTGTCCGGCCACTTTTGGAGTTAGCGAAAAAATTGTGTGGGAACTTGCTAGACGGCTGTTTAACAAAGGT
Source organism: Pleurodeles waltl (assembly GCF_031143425.1). Classification (NCBI taxonomy): domain Eukaryota; kingdom Metazoa; phylum Chordata; class Amphibia; order Caudata; family Salamandridae; genus Pleurodeles; species Pleurodeles waltl. The sequence continues at coordinate 640,894,377 of NC_090436.1, read as the reverse complement.
CACCATTTGTACGTAGATAATTTCTACACTGGAGTGCAGTTGTTCAAGGAGTTGTTTAGGGTGGACACTGTTGCTTGTGGCACAATCCGTTCTAACCGGAAAGGCTATCCAAGGGAGCTTGTCTGTAAAAAACTTGAGAGGGGACAGTGCAGTGCCTTGCGGAATAATGAGCTGCTAGCTCTGAAATTTTCAGACAGGAGGGATGTGTACATGCTATCGACCATCCATGATGAGAGTACTTCCCCTGTGGCTGTTTGGGGTCAGGTTGCGGAAGTGCGCAAACCTGCGTGCATTTTGGACTACAATAGGCACATGGGTGGTGTTGATAGAGTAGATCAGAGGTTAGAACCTTACACTGCTCTTCGTAAGTCATATGTGTGGTATAAAAAGTTGGCCCTACATTTATTTCATTTGGCAACTTTTAATGCCTTTATTGTATACAAGGATTGTTCACCCGAGTCAAGGATGACATTTGTTTCAGGAGTCGGTGATAGAAAGCCTTATTGTGGTGGAACCGGCAAGAGTTCCTAGAGTAGAAGTGGTGGAGGATGTGGCTAGATTGAAAGATCGGCACTTTCCAGATCACATTCCTCCCACTCCCAAAAAAGACATGCCCACAAAGAAATGTAGAGTATGTGCCCGGAGATCAATCCGGAGGGAGAGCCGGATGTACTGCCCCGAATGCCCTTCAAAGCCTGGGCTGTGTGTGCCCAGCTGTTTTAGAAGTTACCACACAAGGAAAAACTTTTGGGAAATACCGTGAGCGTAAGCTGTCTGTTTTATATTTTCATATGTTTCACGGTTGGCATCTGTTGTGTATTTAGTTAGAGCTTTTGTGTTTGTAGTTTTGTGCTTATTTTATAATTAGTAGTTTCTTTGTTGTTTATAAATAAAAAAAAGTGATTGCGGTGTGCGTGGGGTGGCGCTTGGCTGGCGGTGTGCGTGGGGTGGTGCTTGGCTGGCGGTGTGCGTGGGGTGGCGCTTGGCTGGCGGTGTGCGTGGGGTGGCACTTGGCTGGCGGTGTGCGTGGGGTGGCGCTTGGCTGGCGGTGCCAGCCAAACGGCAGTCCACACTCCCATCAGCTGGTGTGATTCTTGTATCAGGCATGTGGGCGTATGTAAGTGATGGGCCCTTGAGTGGCGCGGTCTGTCGATGTGAGTGTTGTAATGTGCTGGGCCCGTGGCTGGCGGTGTGAATGGTCTTGTGCGTGTCATGTATGAAAGGTGTGTGAATGGACTGTAAAGCGGTTGGTGCCTTGTCGCGGCTTTACAGCTCACGAGCTGTGAGTCATTGGTTCACTTTTTTGCCTTTCACTTATTAGCAGTGCATTTCATTTTTGTGAAATCTCTTGTTAATAAAATTTGATCCACTGAACCATCACTCACCCTCATGCCAAATCCAACCAGTATGTGTTGTAAAAAATGACAAAACCTGCTCCGCTGTAATCAGGCGTCGCAGCACACCTGTGACACGCTAGGTGCCTCGGGTGGGACCCCGATGATGAAGCATGCCACCAACTTGGTTGGTGGGTGAGGGGTCTTCTTCACATAACCTAAGTGTGTTTCTTTTCACAATTTTAGTGTTTGGCACATCACGGATGTATGTGCACACATCAAAGTGATATATTCCAAAAATACCTGTGTTTGGGGGGGAGGGCCCACCTATGTTTTTGGTCCTGGGTGCGGCCTTCATGTAGGGAAACCTACAAAACCCAGAAACTTTTTAAAACTAGGCACCCCAAGGAGTCCAGGGAGGTGTGGCTTGCGTGGCTCCCCTAACATTATCTTGCCCAGACTCCTCTGTAAACCTCAAAATTTGCATAAAAAAGCATATTTTCCTGATTTTTCTTAGTAGGATCACCGCACCAGCACAACATTCCTACTCACCCAGTTTTCCCCTCAGTCTCCCAAGTAAAATGACACCTCACTTATGTGGGTCCCCAAAGCAGAGTCCGTCTCAAGATGTATAAAAGAATATGCTCTTATAAACTTGCTGTGCTATCCCTTCTATCCCTTCAGGTTTTGGGCCTTATTCTGTTGCAGGCACCTGGCCCACCCACACAAGTGAGGTATCATTTTTATCGGGAGACTTGGGGGAATGCTGGGTGGAAGGAAATTTGTGGCTCCTCTCAGATTCCAGAACTTTCTCCCACAGAAATGTGAGGAACATGTGTTTTTTTAGCCACATTTTGAGGTTTGCAAAGGATTCTGGGTAACAGAACCTGGTCCGAGCCCCGCAAGTCACCCCATCTTGGATTCCCCTAAGTCTCTAGTTTTCAGAAATGCACAGGTTTGGTAGGTTTCCCTAGGTGCCGGCTGAGCTACAGGCCAAAATCCACAGGTAGGCAATGTTTTCTTTCAAAAAACGGGATGTGTCCACGTTGCGTTTTGGGGCGTTTCCTGTCGCGGGCGCTAGGCCTACCCACGCAAGTGAGGTATCATTTTTATCGGAAGACTTGGGGGATCGCTGGGAGGAAGGAAATTTGTGGCTCCTCTCAGATGCCAGAACTGTCTGCCACAGAAAGGTGAGGAAAATGTGTTTCTTTAGCCAAATTTTGAGGTTTGCAAAGGATTCTGGTTAACAGAACCTGGTCCGAACCCCGCAAGTCACCCCATCTTGGATTCCCCTAGGTCTCTAGTTTTCAGAAATGCACATGTTTGATAGGTTTACCTAGGTGCTGGCTGAGCTAGAGGCCAAAATCTACAGGTAGGCACTTCGCAAAAAACACCTCTGTTTTCTTCCAAAATTTTGGATGTGTCCACGTTGCGCTTGTGGGTGTTTCCTGTCGCGGGCGCTAGGCCTACCCACGCAAGTGAGGTATCATTTTTATCGGGAGACTTGGGGGAACGCTGGGTGGAAGGAAATTTGTGGCTCCTCTCAGATTCCAGAACTTTCTGCCACAGAAATGTGTGGGACATGTGTTTTTTTAGCCAAATTTTGAGGTTTGCAAAGGATTCTGGGTAACAGAACCTGGTCCGAGCCCCGCAAGTCACCCCGTCTTGGATTCCCCTAGGTCTCTAGTTTTCAGAAATGCACAGGTTTGGTAGGTTTCCCTAGGTGCCGGCTGAGCTAGAGGCCAAAATCTACAGGTAGGCACTTCGCAAAAAACACCTCTGTTTTCTTCCAAAACTTTGGATGTGTCCACGTTGCGCTTTGGGGTGTTTCCTGTCGTGGGCGCTAGGCCTACCCACGCAAGTGAGGTATCATTTTTATCGGGAGACTTGGGGGAACGCTGGGTGGAAGGAAATTTGTGGCTCCTCTCAGATGCCAGAACTTTCTGCCACAGAAATGTGAGGAACATGTGTTTTTTAGCCAAATTTTGAGGTTTGCAAAGGATTCTGGGTAACAGAACCTGGTCCGAGCCCCGCAAGTCACCCCTCCTTGGATTCCCCTAGGTCTCTAGTTTTCAGAAATGCACAGGTTTGGTAGGTTTCCCTAGGTGCCGGCTGAGCTAGAGGCCAAAATCTACAGGTAGGCACTTCGCAAAAAACACCTCTGTTTTCTTCCAAAATTTTGGATGTGTCCACGTTGCGCTTTGGGGTGTTTCCTGTCGCGGGCGCTAGGCCTACCCACGCAAGTGAGGTATCATTTTTATCGGGAGACTTGGGGGAACGCTGGGTAGAAGGAAATTTCTGTCTCCTCTCAGATTCCAGAACTTTCTGCCACAGAAATGTGAGGAACATGTGTTTTTTTAGCCAAATTTTGAGGTTTGCAAAGGATTCTGGGTAACAGAACCTGGTCCGAGCCCCGCAAGTCACCCCATCTTGGATTCCCCTAGGTCTCTAGCTTTCAGAAATGCACAGGTTTGGTAGGTTTCCCTAGGTGCCGGCTGAGCTAGAGGCCAAAATCTACAGGTAGGCACTTCGCAAAAAACACCTCTGTTCTCTTCCAAAATTTTGGATGTGTCCACGTTGCGCTTTGGGGTGTTTCCTGTCGCGGGCGCTAGGCCTACCCACGCAAGTGAGGTATCATTTTTATCGGGAGACTTGGGGGAACGCTGGGTGGAAGGAAATTTGTGGCTCCTCTCAGATTCCAGAACTTTCTGCCACAGAAATGTGAGGAACATGTGTTTTTTTAGCCAAATTTTGAGGTTTGCAAAGGATTCTGGGTAACAGAACCTGGTCCGAGCCCCGCAAGTCACCCCATCTTGGATTCCCCTAGGTCTCTAGTTTTCAGAAATGCACAGGTTTGGTAGGTTTCCCTAGGTGCCGGCTGAGCTAGAGCCCAAAATCTACAGGTAGGCACTTCGCAAAAAACACCTCTGTTTTCTTCCAAAATTTTGGATGTGTCCACGTTGCGCTTTGGGGTGTTTCCTGTCGCGGGCGCTAGGCCTACCCACGCAAGTGAGGTATCATTTTTATCGGGAGACTTGGGGGAACGCTGGGTGGAAGGAAATTTGTGGCTCCTCTCAGATGCCAGAACTTTCTGCCACAGAAATGTGAGGAACATGTGTTTTTTTAGGCCAATTTTGAGGTTTGCAAAGGATTCTGGGTAACAGACCCTGGTCCGAGCCCCGCAAGTCACCCCATCTTGGATTCCCCTAGGTCTCTAGTTTTCAGAAATGCACAGGTTTGGTAGGTTTACCTAGGTGCCGGCTGAGCTAGAGGCCAAAATCTACAGGTAGGCACTTCGCAAAAAACACCTCTGTTTTCTTTCAAAATTTTGGATGTGTCCACGTTGCGCTTTGGGGTGTTTCCTGTCGCGGGCGCTAGGCCTACCCACGCAAGTGAGGTATCATTTTTATCGGGAGACTTGGGGGAACACTGGGTGGAAGGAAATTTGTGGCTCCTCTCAGATGCCAGAACTTTCTGCCACAGAAATGTGAGGAACATGTGTTTTTTTAGCCAAATTTTGAGGTTTGCAAAGGATTCTGGGTAACAGAACCTGGTCCGAGCCCCGCAAGTCACCCGTCCTTGGATTCCCCTAGGTCTCTAGGTTTCAGAAATGCACAGGTTTGGTAGGTTTCCCTAGGTGCCGGCTGAGCTAGAGGCCAAAATCTACAGGTAGGCACTTCGCAAAAAACACCTCTGTTTTCTTCCAAAAAATTTTATGTGTCCACGTTGCGCTTTGGGGTGTTTCCTGTCGCGGGCGCTAGGCCTACCCACACAAGTGAGGTATCATTTTTATTGGGAGACTTGGGGGAACGCTGGGTAGAAGGAAATTTCTGTCTCCTCTCAGATTCCAGAACTTTCTGCCACAGAAATGTGAGGAACATGTGTTTTTTTAGCCAAATTTTGAGGTTTGCAAAGGATTCTGGGTAACAGAACCTGGTCCGAGCCCCGCAAGTCACCCCATCTTGGATTCCCCTAGGTCTCTAGCTTTCAGAAATGCACAGGTTTGGTAGGTTTCCCTAGGTGCCGGCTGAGCTAGAGGCCAAAATCTACAGGTAGGCACTTCGCAAAAAACACCTCTGTTCTCTTCCAAAATTTTGGATGTGTCCACGTTGCGCTTTGGGGTGTTTCCTGTCGCGGGCGCTAGGCCTACCCACGCAAGTGAGGTATCATTTTTATCGGGAGACTTGGGGGAACGCTGGGTGGAAGGAAATTTGTGGCTCCTCTCAGATTCCAGAACTTTCTGCCACAGAAATGTGAGGAACATGTGTTTTTTTAGCCAAATTTTGAGGTTTGCAAAGGATTCTGGGTAACAGAACCTGGTCCGAGCCCCGCAAGTCACCCCATCTTGGATTCCCCTAGGTCTCTAGTTTTCAGAAATGCACAGGTTTGGTAGGTTTCCCTAGGTGCCGGCTGAGCTAGAGCCCAAAATCTACAGGTAGGCACTTCGCAAAAAACACCTCTGTTTTCTTCCAAAATTTTGGATGTGTCCACGTTGCGCTTTGGGGTGTTTCCTGTCGCGGGCGCTAGGCCTACCCACGCAAGTGAGGTATCATTTTTATCGGGAGACTTGGGGGAACGCTGGGTGGAAGGAAATTTGTGGCTCCTCTCAGATGCCAGAACTTTCTGCCACAGAAATGTGAGGAACATGTGTTTTTTTAGGCCAATTTTGAGGTTTGCAAAGGATTCTGGGTAACAGACCCTGGTCCGAGCCCCGCAAGTCACCCCATCTTGGATTCCCCTAGGTCTCTAGTTTTCAGAAATGCACAGGTTTGGTAGGTTTACCTAGGTGCCGGCTGAGCTAGAGGCCAAAATCTACAGGTAGGCACTTCGCAAAAAACACCTCTGTTTTCTTTCAAAATTTTGGATGTGTCCACGTTGCGCTTTGGGGTGTTTCCTGTCGCGGGCGCTAGGCCTACCCACGCAAGTGAGGTATCATTTTTATCGGGAGACTTGGAGGAACACTGGGTGGAAGGAAATTTGTGGCTCCTCTCAGATGCCAGAACATTCTGCCACAGAAATGTGAGGAACATGTGTTTTTTTAGCCAAATTTTGAGGTTTGCAAAGGATTCTGGGTAACAGAACCTGGTCCGAGCCCCGCAAGTCACCCGTCCTTGGATTCCCCTAGGTCTCTAGGTTTCAGAAATGCACAGGTTTGGTAGGTTTCCCTAGGTGCCGGCTGAGCTAGAGGCCAAAATCTACAGGTAGGCACTTCGCAAAAAACACCTCTGTTTTCTTCCAAAAAATTTTATGTGTCCACGTTGCGCTTTGGGGTGTTTCCTGTCGCGGGCGCTAGGCCTACCCACACAAGTGAGGTATCATTTTTATCGGGAGACTTGGGGGAACATAGATTAGCAAAACAAGTGCTATTGCCCCTTGTCTTTTTCTACATTTTTTCCTTCCAAATATAGGAAAGTGTGTAAAAAAGACATCTATTTGAGAAATTCCCTATAATTCACATGCTAGTATGGTCACCCCGGAATTCAGAGATGTGCAAATAACCACTGCTCCTCAGCACCTTATCTTGTGCCCTTTTTGGAAATGCAAAGGTTTTCTTGATAGCAATTTTTTACTCTTTATATTTCAGCAAATGAATTGCTGTATACCCGGTATAGAATGAAAACGCACTGCAGGGTGCAGCTCATTTATTGGCTCTGGGTTCCTCGGGTTCTTAATGAACCTACAAGCCCTATATATCCCCGCAACCAGAGGAGTCCAGCAGACGTAACGGTATATTGCTTTCCATAATCTGACATTGCAGGGAAAAATTACAGAGTAAAATGTAGAGAAAACTTTATGTTTTTTTCACCTCAATTTCAATATTTTTCTTTTTCAGCTGTTATTTTCTGTAGGAAACCCTTGTAGGATCTACACAAATGACCCCTTGCTGAATTCAGAATTTTGTCTACTTTTCAGAAATGGTTAGGTTTCTGGGATCCAGCATTGGTTTCATGCCCATTCCTGTCACTGACTGGAAGGAGGCTGAAAGCACAAAAAATTGCAAAAATGGGGTATGCCCCAGTAAAATGCCAAAATTGTGTTGAAAAATTGGGTTTTCTGATTCAGGTCTGCCTGTTCCTGAAAGCTAGGAAGCTGCTGAGTTTAGCACTGCAAACCCTTTGTTGATGCCATTTTCAGGGGGAAATCCACAAGCCTTCTTCTGCAGCCACTTTTTCCACTTTTTTTGAAAAAAACGAAATTTTCACTGTATTTTGGCCAATTTCTTGGCCTCCTTCAAGGGAACCCACAAAGTCTGGGTACCTCTAGAATCCCTAGGATGTTGGAAAAAAAGGACGCAAATTTGGCTTGGTTAGCTTATGTGGACAAAATGTTATGAGGGCCTAAGCGCAAACTGCTTCAAATAGGCAAAAAAAAGCCTGGCACAGGAGGGGGAAAAGGCCTAGCAGCGAAGGGGTTAAATGGTTAAAATAAGCAACCTATTGAAATACCCAATTGCATACGGCAAACATTTCAACATTTTCAACAACAACCATAATATCTACGAGTAAAAAACAGACACAAAAGGTTGAAAATTCAATAAATAAAATAGAAAAGGGAAAATAAAAACTTTTAAGCACTTCAATTGTTGTCCAAAACAAATATTAAAAATAAAAGCCCTGGGATGGGGCGTCGGGGCGAGAAGGGTGTTCTCTCAAAGTTTTCTAATGTTAGGCCTCAAGTTGTGGTGCTTGCCTCCCAATATCCCTTGTAATGCACGCCAGGAGGTTTTTTCGGCTGAATTACTTTTTTCACCAATCAATGATCATCGAAAGAGACACATGTTGCTTCCATTTGATAAGCTACACAGTGACTACAGAAAGGGGTCACCCCTACTTCTGTATATAACTACAAAGACTTTCTCAGTGACTCTGTAATTTTAAAAGGGGATAACCTCCAAAATGTCCTTTTATCAATATTGTTAATTATTTATTTTATTAATATTTCAATATTAATTTTCATTTTCCTAAAGACGGTACCCACACTTTTTGTTATATATAAAACGTCTACTCTTTGTTTATTAATCACTCTCCTATATATTATTTACATAGGTACTTACCTGTAAAAAAAATTGGCGGCCATGTAGGAGGCAGGACTGGCTTGTAGTGAGTACCAAGGGGTACTTACACCTTGCACCAGGCCCAGGTATCCCTTATTAGTGTATAAGGTGTCTAGCAGCTTAGTCTGATAGATAATGGTAGCTTAGCAGAGCAGCTTAGGCTGAACTAGGAGACAAGTGAAGCTTCTACAGTACCACTAGTGTCACTTGCACAATATCATAAGAAAACACAATACACAGATATACTAAAAATAAAGGTACTTTATTTTTATGACAATATGCCAAAGTATCTCAGTGAGTACCCTCAGTATGAGGATAGCAAATATACACAAGATATATATACACAATACCAAAAATATGCAGTATAGTCTTATAAAACAGTGCAAACAATGTATAGTTACAATAGGATGCAATGGGAGCACATAGGGATAGGGGCAACACAAACCATATACTCCAAAAGTGGAATGCGAACCACGAATGGACCCCAAACCTATGTGACCTTGTAGAGGGTCGCAGGGACTATTACAAAATAGTAAGGGTTAGAAAAATAGCCCACCCCAAGACCCTGAAAAGTGAGTGCAAAGTGCACTTAAGTTTCCCAAAGAGCACAGAAGTCGGAATAGGGGAATTCTGCAGGAAAGACACAAACCAGCAATGCAACAACGATGGATTTCCAGTCGAGGGTACCTGTGGAACAAGGGGACCAAGTCCAAAAGTCACAAGCAAGTCGGAGATGGGCAGATGCCCAGGAAATGCCAGCTGTGGGTGCAAAGAAGCTGCTACTGGACAGTAGAAGCTGAGGATTCTGCAGGAACAACAAGGGCTAGAGACTTCCCCTTTGGAGAATGGATCCCCCACGCCGTGGAGAGTTGTGCAGAAGTATTTTCCTGAAGAAAGACCGCCAACAAGCCTTGCTAGCTGCAAATTGTGTGGTTAGGGTTTTTGGATGCTGCTGTGGCCCAGGAGGGACCAGGATGTCGCCAATTGCGTCTGGGGACAGAGGGTGTGTCGAGCAAGAAAAAGAGTCCTCTCAGAAGCAGGCAGCACCCACAGAAGTGCCAGAACAGGCACTACAAAGAGGAGTGAAACAGTGCTCACCCGAAGTTGCACAAAGGAGTCCCACGCCGCCGGAGGACAACATAGAAAGTCGTGCAATGCAGGTTAGAGTGCCGTGGACCCAGGCTTGGCTGTGCACAAAGGATTTCCGCCAGAAGTGCACAGAGGCCGGAGTAGCTGCAAAAGACGCGGTTCCCAGCAATGCAGTCTGGCGTGGGGAGGCAAGGACTTACCTCCACCAAACTTGGACTGAAGAGTCACTGGACTGTGGGAGTCACTTGGACAGAGTTGCTGGATTCAAGGGACCTCGCTCGTCATGCTGAGAGGAGACCCAGGGGACCAGTGATGCAGTTCTTTGGTGCCTGCGGTAGCAGGGGTAAGATTCCGTCGAACCACAGGAGATTTCTTCGGAGCTTCTAGTGCAGAGAGGAGGCAGACTACCCCCACAGCATGCACCACCAGGAAAACAGTCGAGAAGGCGGCAGGATCAGCGTTACAGAGTTGCAGTAGTCGTCTTTGCTACTTTGTTGCAGTTTTGCAGGCTTCCAGCGCGGTCAGCAGTCGATTCCTTGGCAGAAGGTGAAGAGAGAGATGCAGAGGAACTCTGATGAGCTCTTGCATTCGTTATCTAAGGAATTCCCCAAAGCAGAGACCCTAAATAGCCAGAAAAGAGGGTTTGGCTACTTAGGAGAGAGGATAGGCTAGCAACACCTGAAGGAGCCTATCAGAAGGAGTCTCTGACGTCACCTGCTGGCACTGGCAACTCAGAGCAGTCCAGTGTGCCAGCATCACCTCTGTTTCCAAGATGGCAGAGGTCTGGAGCACACTGGAGGAGCTCTGGGCACCTCCCAGGGGAGGTGCAGGTCAGGGGAGTGGTCACTCCCCTTTCCTTTGTCCAGTTTCGCACCAGAGCAGGGCCTTTTCCAGAGGCTGGGGGAGGCTACTCCTCCCCTGCCTCAACACCTTTTTCCAAAGGGAGAGGGTGTAACACCCTCTCTCTGAGGAAGTCCTTTGTTCTGTCATCCTGGGCCAAGCCTGGCTGGACCCCAGGAGGGCAGAGACCTGTCTGAGTGGTTGGCAGCAGAAGCAGCTGCAGTGAAACCCCTGAAAAGGCAGTTTGTCAGTACCCTGGTCTGAGCTACAGACCCGTGGGATCATGGGATTGTACCAACAATGCCAGGATGGCATAGAGGGGGCAATTCCATGATCTTAGACATGTTACATGGCCATATTCGGAGTTACCATTGTGAAGCTACACATAGGTATTGACCTATGTGTAGTGCACGCGTGTAATGGTGTCCCCGCACTCACAAAGTCCGGGGAATTTGCCCTGAACAATGTGGGAGCACCTTGGCTAGTGCCAGGGTGCCCACACACTAAGTAACTTTGCACCTAACCTTTACTAAGTAAAGGTTAGACATATAGGTGACTTATAAGTTACTTAAGTGCAGTGAAAATGGCTGTGAAATAATGTGTGCATTATTTCACTCAGGCTGCAGTGGCAGGCCTGTGTAAGAATTGTCAGAGCTCCCTATGGGTGGCAAAAGAAATGCTGCAGCCCATAGGGATCTCCTGGAACCCCAATACCCTGGGTACCTCAGTACCATATACTAGGGAATTATAAGGGTGTTCCAGTATGCCAATGTGAATTGGTGAAATTGGTCACTAGCCTGTTAGTGACAATTTGGAAAGAAATGAGAGAGCATAACCACTGAGGTTCTGGATAGCAGGGCCTCAGTGAGACAGTTAGTCATAACACAGGTAACACATTTCAGGCACACTTATGAGCACTGGGGCCCTGGCTGGTAGGGTCCCAGTGACACATACAACTAAAACAACATATATACAGTGAAAAATGGGGGTAACATGCCAGGCAAGATGGTACTTTCCTACACAACCCCCCCCCAAACGAAGGACAATAAGACTAGTCATTACCTGATGGGTCTTCATTGTCTAAGTGGAAATATCTGGAGAGTCCATCTGCATTGGAGTGGGTACTCCCAGGTCTATGTTCCACTGGATAGTCCATTCCCTGTAGGGATATGGACCACCTCAACAATTTAGGATTTTCACTTTTCATTTGTTTTAGCCAAAGTAGAGGTTTGTGGTCTGTCTGAACAATGAAGTGGGTGCCAAACAGGTATGGCCTCAACTTCTTCAGTGCCCAGACCACAGCAAAGGCCTCCCTCTCAATGGCAGACCAACGCTTTTCTCTAGGGGTCAACCTCCTACTAATAAAAGCAACAGGTTGATCCTGGCCCTCAGAATTAAGTTGTGATAGGACTGCCCCTACTCCTAATTCAGATGCATCAGTTTGGACATAGAATTTTTTAGAGTAACAAGGGCTTTTCAGGACACGTGCAGAGCACATGGCCTGCTTCAGCTCCTCAAAAGCTTTCTGACAGTTTGCTGTCCATAATACCTTCTTAGGCATTTTCTTGGATGTGAGGTCATTAAGAGGGGCTGCTATGGAGCCATAGTTCTTAATGAACCTCCTATAGTACCCAGTGAGGCCTAAAAAGGCTCTCACCTGAGTCTGAGTAGTAGGGGGAACCCAGTCTATGATAGTCTGGATTTTCCCCTGAAGTGGTGCAATCTGTTCTCCACCAACCAGGTGTCCCAGATAAACTACCTTCCCCTGCCCTATCTGGCACTTTGAAGCCTTGATAGTGAGGCCTGCCTTTTGCAGGGCCTCTAAAACTTTCCATAGGTGGACCAGGTGATCATCCCAGCTGGAGCTAAAGACAGCTATATTGTCCAAATATGCTGCACTGAAAGCTTCCAGCCCTTGCAGGACTGTGTTCACCAACCTCTGAAAAGTGGCAGGTGCATTTTTCAATCCAAAAGGCATTACTGTGAATTGGTAATGGCCTCCAATGGTTGAAAATGCAGTTTTAGCTTTTGCATCTTCTGATAATTTGATCTGCCAATACCCTGCAGTCAAGTCAAAAGTGCTTAGATACTTGGCAGATGCCAGTGCATCTATGAGCTCATCTGCCCTGGGTATAGGGTGAGTATCAGTTTTGGTTACCTGGTTGAGACCTCTGTAGTCTACACAAAACCGCATTTTCTTCTTTCCATCTTTGGAATGGGGTTTTGGTACAAGTACCACAGGAGAGGCCCATGGACTTTCAGAGTGCTCAATCACTCCCAGTTCTAACATTTTCTGCACCTCTTGTTTTATGCAGTCTCTGACATGGTCAGGCTGCCTATAGATCTTACTTTTGACAGGCAAGCTGTCTCCAGTATCTATAGTGTGCTCACACCAAGAAGTGGTACCTGGCACAGTAGAGAAGAGTTCAGAAAACTGACCCAGGAGATTAATGCAGTGGTCTTTCTGCTCAGCAGTGAGACAATCTGCTAGTACAACACCTTCCACTAGAGCATCTTGTTCTGTGGAAGAGAAGAGATCAGGGAGAGGATCACTGTCTTCTTCCTGTCCCTCATCAGTTGCCGTGAGCAGGGTGAGATCAGCCCTGTCATAGTAGGGTTTCAGGCGATTGACATGGAGCACCCTAAGGGGACTCCTTGCAGTGCCTAAGTCAACTAAGTAGGTGACTTCACCCTTTTTCTCAACAATTGTGTGGGGTCCACTCCACTTATCTTGGAGTGCTCTTGGGGCCACAGGCTCCAAGACCCACACTTTCTGCCCTGGTTGGTACTGAACCAAAACAGCCTTCTGGTCATGCCATTGCTTCTGGAGCTCTTGGCTGGCCTGAAGGTTTTTACTGGCCTTTTTCATGTATTCAGCCATCCTTGATCTGAGGCCAAGTACATAATCCACTATATCTTGCTTTGGAGCTTTTAAAGGTTGTTTCCAACCCTCCTTGACAAGTGTTAGTGGACCCCTCACAGGGTGTCCAAAGAGGAGTTCAAAGGGGCTGAAGCCCACTCCTTTCTGGGGTACCTCCCTGTAGGGAAAAAGGAGGCCTGGTAAAAGGATATCCCATCTCCTGCGGAGTTTTTCAGGGAGTCCCATAATCATGCCTTTGAGAGTTTTATTAAATCTCTCCACCAGTCCATTTGTTTGTGGATGATAGGGTGTAGTGAACTTGTAAGTCACCCCTCACTCCTTCCACATGGCCTTTAAGTAAGCAGACATGAAATTGCTTCCCCTGTCTGATACTACCTCTTTTGGGAAGCCCACCCTGGAAAAGATTCCCAGGAGGGCCTTTGCCACTGCAGGAGCTGTAGTGGTCCTAAGAGGAATTGCTTCAGGATATCTGGTGGCATGGTCCACTACCACCAAGATAAACCTATTGCCTGAAGCAGTAGGAGGGTCAAGGGGGCCAACTATGTCAACCCCTACCCTTTCAAAGTGAACCCCAACCACAGGCAGTGGAATAAGGGGTGCCTTTGGGGTGCCACCTGTCTTGCCACTGGCTTGACAGGTTTCACAGGACTTACAAAAATCTTTTGTGTCCTCAGACATTCTAGGCCAATGAAACAAGGGAACAAGCCTGTCCCAAGTTTTCATCTGCCCGAAATGTCCAGCTAGGGGAATGTCGTGAGCAAGAGTTAGGAGTAACTTTCTGTACTCCTGAGGAATCACCAATCTCCTGGCAGCTCCAGGTTTTGGATCCCTTGCTTCAGTGTACAAGAGGTTGTCCTCCCAGTAAACTCTGTGAGAGTCACTGACATCCCCATTTGCTTGTTTGACAGCTTGCTGTCTTAGACCCTCTAGTGTGGGACAAGTCTGCTGTGCCACACTGAGCTCCTCCCTGGCAGGCCCCCCTTCACCCAAAAGCTCAGCAGTGTCTGCTTCCAGCTCCTCTGGTGTAGGTTCTGCACAGGGTGGAAAATTCCTCTTCTTCTGAAGAAGAATCCACTGTAGAGGGAGGGATAGTAGGTAGTGCTTTACTTCTACTAGCCCTAGCTTTAGGGAGCACTTGGTCCATTGTTCCAGGATCCAAGTCACCCTGTCCTTTTTGCTTTTTGGCCTGAGCCCTGGTCAAAGCAAAAATATGCCCTGGAATGCCCAGCATTGCTGCATGAGCCTCCAACGCCACTTCTGCCCAAGCAGATGTATCTAAATCATTCCCTAATAGACAGTCTACAGGTAAATCTGAGGCAACCACAACTTTCTTTGGGCCAGTAACCCCCCCCCAGTTGAGATTCACAACAGCCATGGGGTGGCTAAGGATGTTGTTGTGAGCATCGGTTACTTGGTACTGGTGACCAAGTAGGTGTTGTTCAGGGTGGACCAGTTTCTCTATTACCATTGTAACACTGGCACCAGTGTCCCTGTAGGCCTGAACCTCAACACCATTTATTAGGGGTAGTTGCTTGTACTTATCCATGTTAAGGGGACAAGCAACCAAGGTGGCTAAATCAATAGCCCCCTCAGAGACTAACACAGCCTCTGTGGTCTCCCTAATCAGACCAACCCCAACTAAGTTACCAATAGTGAGCCCAGCTACTCCCTTGGATTGGCTATTAGTAGGTTTGCTCCCACCACCACTGCTATTAGTAGGGACACTAGGTGTAGCAGTAGGGGTTGTAGTGGTAGGAGGCTTGGTGCTTTTCTTTGGACAACTGGGATCTGTTGTCCAATGGCCTTTTATTTTACATAAATAGCACCATGGTTTCTTTTCTTTGTTTTGATTGGAAGAGGATTTGGGCCCACCACCCCCACCAGAGTGTTTTTGTGGGTCTGATGAAGACTCATTTTTAGATTTGTCCCCACCCTTGTCAGAAGACTTACCATCCTTCTTCTTATTGCCATCTTTGTCACCCCCTGTATGAACTTTTCTGTTCACCCTTGTTCTGACCCATTTGTCTGCCTTCTTTCCCAATTCTTGGGGAGAGGTCAGATCAGAGTCCACCAAGTACTGGTGCAACAAATCAGACACACAATTATTAAAAGTATGCTCTCTCAGGATCATGTTATACAGGCTTTCATAATCAGTAACTTTACTGCCATGTAACCACCCCTCCAAGGCCTTCATTGAATGGTCAACAAAATCAACCCAGTCTTGTGAAGACTCCTTTTTGGTCTCTCTGAACTTCATCCTGTATTGTTCAGTGGTTAAGCCATAACCATCCAGGAGTGCATTATTAAGAACTGTAAAATTATTGGCATCACTTTCTTTCACAGTAAGGAGCCTATCTCTACCCTTACCACTAAATGATAGCCATAGGATAGCAGCCCACTGCCTTTGAGGGACATCCTGTACAACACAGGCCCTCTCAAGTGCAGCAAACCACTTGTTAATGTCATCCCCCTCCTTATAAGGGGGAACTATCTTGTGCAGATTCCTGGAATCATGCTCTTTTGAAGGATGACTATGGGGAATACTGCTGCTGCCACCATGGGTTTCTAAACCCAATTTCTGTCTTTCCCTTTCCACTTCTAAGGACTGTCTATCTAAATCCAGCTGTTGCTTCTTGAGCTTCAGTCTGGTTTGTTCCACTCTCAATCTATTGAGCTCCCTTTCTAACAATCTGTCTTCAGGGTGGGTGGGAGGGACATTCCTTGAAACAGAAGTATGGTGAGAATGAACAGAAGGAGACCCATCCCTTACAGAAGGCATCCTAACAGCTTGGTTAACAGAAACATCACTTCTACTATGGTGAGAAGCAATACTCTTGCTATGATGTGAGACAACACTATCAGTATGGTGTGACTCTACTTCAGTACCAACTATGCTAGGCTGTCTAGTAATGGGCAGGCTAGGAAGTTTCTTTCCTGATTCTTTTTCTAGGGGGGTCCCTGGATCAGATTGTGAACCATTAGCTACTTTTTCAACAGAGTGGGCCCCTTTGGCCTTATCCTGTTCTATAAGCATGTTAACCAACAGTTCTCTGGGGGGATTCTTCCCTACACTTAAACCTCTTCCTCTTTCTATGCAGAGACTTCTTGCTCCTTTCCAGCTAAGGTGATCATAAGCAAGTTTGGACAGATCAAAAGTTTGGCCTGTGCCAGACATTTTAGACAGTGTTTAAGTGATGGAAAAAGTGAGAAAAAGTTTTCAAAACTTTTTTGAAAGACAGAAAAAAAACTTTTTTAACTTTTTAGGAACTTTTAGAAAGTTTAGAGGTACTTTTCAGCACTTTAGAAAAGAAGTGAAAAGAGGAAATGCAAAACTTTTTGGTTATGTGTATACACACTGAACTTGTTTTGTATATTTTTCTCTTATGAAAAGTACAGTGACAAAAGTGGTAAGCAGTTGCAAAGTACTTATCCCACCGCTGCACAACCAATGTAGGAGGCTGGACTGGCTTGTAGTGAGTACCAAGGGGTACTTACACCTTGCACCAGGCCCAGGTATCCCTTATTAGTGTATAGGGTGTCTAGCAGCTTAGGCTGATAGATAATGGTAGCTTAGCAGAGCAGCTTAGGCTGAACTAGGAGACAAGTGAAGCTCCTACAGTACCACTAGTGTCACTTGCACAATATCATAAGAAAACACAATACACAGATATACTAAAAATAAAGGTACTTTATTTTTATGACAATATGCCAAAGTATCTCAGTGAGTACCCTCAGTATGAGGATAGCAAATATACACAAGATATATATACACAATACCAAAAATATGCAGTATAGTCTTATAAAACAGTGCAAACAATGTATAGTTACAATAGGATGCAATGGGAGCACATAGGGATAGGGGCAACACAAACCATATACTCCAAAAGTGGAATGCGAACCACGAATGGACCCCAAACCTATGTGACCTTGTAGAGGGTCGCTGGGACTATTAGAAAATAGTAAGGGTTAGAAAAATAGCCCACCCCAAGACCCTGAAAAGTGAGTGCAAAGTGCACTAAAGTTCCCCAAAGAGCACAGAAGTCGTGATAGGGGAATTCTGCAGGAAAGACACAAACCAGCAATGCAACAACGATGGATTTCCAGTCGAGGGTACCTGTGGAATAAGGGGACCAAGTCCAAAAGTCACAAGCAAGTCGGAGCTGGGCAGATGCCCAGGAAATGCCAGCTGTGGGTGCAAAGAAGCTGCTACTGGACAGTAGAAGCTGAGGATTCTGCAGGAACGACAAGGGCTAGAGACTTTCCCTTTGGAGGATGGATCCCCCCACGCCGTGGAGAGTCGTGCAGAAGTGTTTTCCTGAAGAAAGACAGCCAACAAGCCTTGCTAGCTGCAAATCGTGCAGTTAGGGTTTTTGGATGCTGCTGTGGCCCAGGAGGGACCAGGAAGTCGCCAATTGTGTCTGGGGACAGAGGGGGCGTCGAGCAAGACAAGGAGCCCTCTCAGAAGCAGGCAGCACCCGGAGAAGTGCCGGAACAAGCACTACAAAGAGGAGTGAAACGGTGCTCACCCGAAGTTGCACAAAGGAGTCCCACGCCGCCGGAGGACAACTTAGAAAGTCGTGCAATGCAGGTTAGAGTGCTGTGGACCCAGGCTTGGCTGTGCACAAAGGATTTCCACCAGAAGTGCACAGAGGCCGGAGTAGCTGCAAAAGACGCGGTTCCCAGCAACGCAGTCTGGCGTGGGGAGGCAAGGACTTACCTCCACCAAACTTGGACTGAAGAGTCACTGGATTGTGGGAGTCACTTGGACAGAGTTGCTGGATTCAAGGGACCTCGCTCGTCATGCTGAGAGGAGACCCAGGGGTCCGGTGATGCAGTTCTTTGGTGCCTGCGGTAGCAGGGGGGAGATTCCGTCGACCCACGGGAGATTTCTTCAGAGCTTCTAGTGCAGAGAGGAGGCAGACTACCCCCACAGCATGCACCAGCAGGAAAACAGTCGAGAAGGCGGCAGGATCAGCGTTACAGAGTTGCAGTAGTCGTCTTTGCTACTTTGTTGCAGTTTTGCAGGCTTCCAGCGCGGTCAGCAGTCGATTCCTTGGCAGAAGGTGAAGAGAGAGATGCAGAGGAACTCTGATGAGCTCTTGCATTCGTTATCTAAGGAATTCCCCAAAGCAGAAACCCTAAATAGCCAGAAAAGAGGGTTTGGCTACTTAGGAGAGAGGATAGGCTAGCAACACCTGAAGGAGCCTATCAGAAGGAGTCTCTGACGTCACCTGCTGGCACTGGCCACTCAGAGCAGTCCAGTGTGCCAGCATCACCTCTGTTTCCAAGATGGCAGAGGTCTGGAGCACACTGGAGGAGCTCTGGGCACCTCCCAGGGGAGGTGCAGGTCAGGGGAGTGGTCACTCCCCTTTCCTTTGTCCAGTTTCGCACCAGAGCAGGGCCTTTTCCAGAGGCTGGGGGAGGCTACTCCTCCCCTGCCTCAACACCTTTTTCCAAAGGGAGAGGGTGTAACACCCTCTCTCTGAGGAAGTCCTTTGTTCTGCCATCCTGGGCCAAGCCTGGCTGGACCCCAGGAGGGCAGAGACCTGTCTGAGGGGTTGGCAGCAGCTGCAGTGAAACCCCTGAAAAGGCAGTTTGGCAGTACCCGGGTCTGAGCTACAGACCCGTGAGATCATGGGATTGTACCAACAATGCCAGGATGGCATAGAGGGGGCAATTCCATGATCTTAGACATGTTACATGGCCATATTCGGAGTTACCATTGTGAAGCTACACATAGGTATTGACCTATGTGTAGTGCACGCGTGTAATGGTGTCCCCGCACTCACAAAGTCCGGGGAATTTGCCCTGAACAATGTGGGAGCACCTTGGCTACTGCCAGGGTGCCCACACACTAAGTAACTTTGCACCTAACCTTTACTAAGTAAAGGTTAGACATATAGGTGACTTATAAGTTACTTAAGTGCAGTGAAAATGGCTGTGAAATAATGTGTGCATTATTTCACTCAGGCTGCAGTGGCAGGCCTGTGTAAGAATTGTCAGAGCTCCCTATGGGTGGCAAAAGAAATGCTGCAGCCCATAGGGATCTCCTGGAACCCCAATACCCTGGGTACCTCAGTACCATATACTAGGGAATTATAAGGGTGTTCCAGTATGCCAATGTGAATTGGTGAAATTGGTCACTAGCCTGTTAGTGACAATTTGGAAAGAAATGAGAGAGCATAACTACTGAGGTTCTGGATAGCAGGGCCTCAGTGAGACAGTTAGTCATAACACAGGTAACACATTTCAGGCACACTTATGAGCACTGGGACCCTGGCTGGCAGGGTCCAAGTGACACATACAACTAAAACAACATATATACAGTGAAAAATGGGGGTAACATGCCAGGCAAGATGGTACTTTCCTACAGTCCACAATTGGGGGATTACAACATGTGTGCAAATCTGAAAATACAAACATGGATTTAGCTATGGAAATAAATGTAGCCGGAAAGTAAGTGTCTGAAACGGTGGATGTATATCGTGACAGTAGATGGAGGACCCGAAATGTTTATTTTTGTGTGTGTACTGTTTGTGAACCTTAAATGAATATTTTTTTCAATACTGATGAAGAACATTTGGAACAGGTTTACATGTTAAATGTTTTGCAATCACTAGTATCGCAGTCATCTGTCATTAGGGTTTTTCGCACCTGAATGAACACATTTAGGGGGTCATTCTGACTCCCGCCGGGCGCGGTCACCGCGCGCCTGGCGGGAGCCGCCAAAATACCGTACCGCGGTCGGAAGACCGCGGTGGGTATTTTGAGGTTTCCCCTGGGCTGGCGGGCGGCCTCCAAAAGGCCGCCCGCCAGCCCAGGGGAAACCGTCCTTCCCACGATGAAGCCGGCTCGTAATCGAGCCGGCGGAGTGGGAAGGTGCGACGGGTGCTGTTGCACCCGTCGCGTATTTCACTGTCTGCCAAGCAAACAGTGAAATACTCGTAGGGGCCCTCTTACGGGGGCCCCTGCAGTGCCCATGCCAGTGGCATGGGCACTGCAGGGGCCCCCAGGGGCCCCGCGACCCCCCCTACCGCCATCCGGTTCCCGGCGGGCGGACCGC
This sequence comes from Pleurodeles waltl, assembly GCF_031143425.1. Lineage (NCBI taxonomy): Eukaryota > Metazoa > Chordata > Amphibia > Caudata > Salamandridae > Pleurodeles > Pleurodeles waltl. The sequence goes on along the minus strand of NC_090436.1, from coordinate 640,874,116 downwards.
CGGGAACTGGATGGCGGTAGGGGGGGTCGGAATCCCCTCGGCGGCGCAGCGAGCTGCGCCGCCTTGGAGGATTCAAAGGGGCGGCGGTACACTGGCGGGAGACCGCCAGTGTTGCCGGTCTGACCGCGGCTTTACCGCCGCGGTCAGAATGCCCTGCGGGGCACCGCCGGTCTGTCGGCGGTGCTCCCGCCGACCCTGGCCCCGGCGGTCTAAGACCGCCGGGGTCAGAATCACCCCCTTAATTGCTTGTAAGTATAATGGCTGCAAGATGGAGGACCCCCCACTTTTTCCTTCCAAGTTTGTGTTCCAGAGTTGCCTAGAGACACCATACAAGGTTTTCTATCAAAACAAGCCCAATACGATTGTACATGGTTATCTAACGTACACAGTGGCTAGCCCCCACAATCCATTCGGAGGAAGGGGAAGAGGTGCCAATCCTAAAACCCCCTAGGTTGTGATTTGTCCAACAACTGGGAAAGAACTCTGTTCATTGAGTCACCCGAAGGGGCCACCTTTCTTGTATTTCATTGTAGTCTTTAATTTAAAAAGAATACAGGAGATACCTTTTGTATAATGTTGACCTGATTCAAAAGATCCAACCTTTATAATAATGTTGCTATAGGAGGTGGACTCCGTAGTCACATGACTGGAGATAAACCATTAGGATCCCTACTAAAGCTGCATTATTAGGTAATTTGCAGGCGCTGACAAGATAAGGGCGCAGCTGGTCCAGTAAGAATTAGAGTAAGAGGTATTTGATTGCCCCCTTACAAAGCCCGGGCTGCTCAGTACCACAATATACACAATATGTTGACATGAGGAGACTTTTTCCATCACAATGAGGTATCTCTAAGTGAAGGTTATGCTTTCTAAAAGTTAGGTTGCATTCAGATTACAATGCAGGAATGTTTCTGGTCATCCTGCATAATTCTTAGAAGATATAAGAGAATGGCTATATCCCCAAACCCCCACTGACCCACATTCTATTGAAGAGTTGGCGGTCTTGAGCCTGACTTTGGGTGAAAGAAAACCAGGCTCACGGGTAGATGACCATTTGATTCAATGAAGACAAAAGCACAAGCACGCTCATGAGTTTACATATTTACACTCAGCACCACTCCTTCTCCAAGGACGCTCAACCATACCAGGAGAGGGTTTCACAATCACATAATATACTCTTCAATGGGTAATCGTTCGTCTTGGTACTCTGCAAAGTAAAATGTCTATTTCTGCTTGCACTGAGCTTCAGGTGCTGATGTGGGAGTTTTTTCAAGGTTTGAAGCGCACCTCCAGCTGTCACAGGATCTCTACAGATGCTCGAGACCACACATAGAGCCTTTCCTGGTGCAAGACATCTCCGCCATGAACCTCAGAGTGTAAAATAGTCACTTTTGAAGAGTACAGGAGCCAGTGTCCCTGACCAGTGTGCAATTAGACAGGGTCCACTACACCACAAGAATTGGCCAGTCACAGGGGCCTAAACTTGTTTTTTGGAGTAGTACACAGACTGCCTGTGATAGGGCTCAAGATATTTAAAAGGGCCTAAATCTCAAAACCACCGGTCAATTTACAGTTTCAGACATGCCCACAGGTCTAGGAGCATGGATTTCAGCTACCTCTACTACAGACGTGAAGCTGGTAACCACAGACTTGGTTTCAAATGTGAATAACTTTGGAACTATTTTATGTGGTCAGTAGTTCTGAACTTTCCTCCACCTCTATGATTACAGCAGTGGGTTGCAGTCAAGGCATTCCTCAAAGTCATAGAGGATTTCATGCAGTGCAGACAGAGTCAGAGTTGAAGCAGCTGCACAAAGAAGTATCCCGAACCTGTCCAGTATCTGCATAAGTATCCATCCTTTATATCTGGAATTGCTCACCCCCCCACATCTCTGCTTTTTAAAACTCTATGCCCTCATTCTTGCCCAGCACTCTCTAATTGTTTCACCCATATTACCTAACACTTCACTGGCTGGTTGTATTCACAAATGTACATCTTGTTTCAAAAACTCAGTAAAACATACAAAACACATTTTGTGCCATGCTTGATTTTGATCACAGTTAACTTTGGTTTCCAGTAGGGCTTTAAACCATTAGACCGGATCACTTTTAGAACATTTCCCACAGCTGGTAGGTAACTGCCATGTGCTCAGCTCTCATCATGAACTTAAAGTTTATTTCTTCTTCTATTAAGTAGTCAACTCATTGTCTGTAAAGACAATTTAGGCCATTGCCTTAACCTGCATCACAGTTACATTTTTGTAAAAACACATTCCCTTTAACACCAAAGAGATGTTACCCCTTGTGCAGTATACTATCATCGTGCTTAGAAATCAAACGCATTTTGGTATGACGTGCACTATAAAAGTAGATGATTAGATATTCTTCTGCAATTCAATACAATCAATGGATAAGTGTAACAAGTAGCTCCTAATATCCAGACCCTTCTGGTTCACCATTAAGGAAATTGATTTAAAAAATTCACAAAGCTCATCTGAAAATGAAGCAGGCACTATTTTAACACACGATGAAGAAATACATTTTATTCATGAGTGATCACGTACACCCGGAAATTTAAGCCAAATCATCCAATCAGCCTTATGGAAATGCATCCAAGTGTATTATCAATAAAGCATGACTACAGAGAGCTAGTTTACTGTGTAAGATACCAATGCTGTGTATATCTTCTCCAGTAGCACTATGCTGCCATGCTACCCACTAACCACAAAGGCTTCCCTGGCAGAGAGCACCGTTGAAGGTATAGGTGATGTTTTTCCCTGTTATAAGCATGATTTGAGGACAGTTATTAAGGGTCATCCTCTCTTTGATTTGCAGCAAGAGTATTTTCCCCACCCACCACACTTCCTCCTTCAGGGCTCTTAATTGTGCCTCTTTTCTTTAGATTAGAACTTGCTTATTACTTGTGTGCCGATGTAACTTGTTCTTCGTGTAGTCAGAAAGTATAAGCCAATAAGATGAACTTTGCAAACCCTGGTGTTTCTATCTGTTTTTTTACCTCTTTTATTCTTACATGACCAACAACTCTATGGAGTCATTTTTAAAGGGTCACTTACATGCACACCAATGTGGGAACTCTCCAATTACTACTAACTAACCACCCGTAAGTCTGTGACTGTTTGATCTGTACAAAAAATAAAAGAAGGGCTTATAAGGTGGCAGAATGGTCCTGTGCATAACACTCCCATACACGTCACAGAACAAAGGATGCACAGTTCCTAAAGAAATGTGTCTATCTAGATTTCGCCCTAGTGTAGGAGAGATCCAGAATAGTCCCTGTGGATAACGTATATCAGGAACAAGAGCCCTCACTCACCAATTGGTGACATGCTTCATCCTAGGGCTTTGCTCCTCGTCAGACCAGCGCTGCAATATCTGACAGGCCCCTCTTAGGGGCTCTTTACTGGAAATCTTTTGAAGAAAGTTGCCGTAGGTGAAAATAAATAAGTGGGATTGGTGAGAAGAACTGCTTAAAATGGACTAGTAGGACCCTATAGTAAAGTCATTTATTAAGGATGTTTTTGAAATGAGAAGGGTGTCATCCGCAAATAACAACATTGGGATTTTCATATCACCAATTGTGGGTGCATCGTTGTTTGGGACGTTAAGGGTCTCTAAAAGGCCATTAATAAAAAGGGGAAAAAAGGACAGAGCTGACACAGCCCTGCGCACTCTCCTCTCAGTACTAAACATATCTGTTTATTCCCCATTCCTCCCAAACTTCAATCAAGCTATTCTCGGGTTTCCTTATTATTACATCTAAAATATTTGTTGGTAGTCCCGCCTTCTCTAATACCTCCCACAGCCTTCACCTAGGAACTGAATCAAAAGCAGGCTTAAGATCAACAAAGGTGATGTAGAGGTGACCTTTTCCCAACAAAACTATTTCCCAATGGATCAGGATGAACTTAAATATTTGATCAAGGGTGCATTCTTTTGTCGAAAACCTGTTTGCAGATCTGTAAATATTCTATTCTGTTGGGCCCAATCTGATAATTGCCCCAAGACCTGTCGGCAAAAGATCTTCTAAAGCCCATCAGGAAAAATAATCGGCCTATGGTTCCCAGGATCGTCCGGCTGGCCTTTCTTATATGTCAAGAACATCTTTGCTTGGTGCCAAGATTCGGGTATTGGACCCCCTATTCGTAACTGCCTTAGATAGTAAATTTAGGTAAGTAGCGTAGATGTCAGGTTCAGAGGCAAAATGGTCCGAAGTAACACAATCCGTCCCTGGAGCTTTATTGGGAACAAGTTGCTTCAGTGCCTCCCGAGAGTCAGCATAAGTAATTGTGAGAACCTCTGATTGCCCCAGTGGATTAATTAGAGGGCGTCCAATACTTTCTTTGCCTGTTGGCTTACTACTTTTAGCTAAGTACAGCAGAGTACAGCTCTACATAGTGTTCACCCCACTTACGCAGTTCAACATGGAAAGCTTCGGAGGTTGTCGCAAACCGGCTACCATGCACAACAATGAACCAAAATGTTTCTAAATCCCCCTTCCTTGCTACATGCATTGAATATACCCAAAGTCCCAGGCGTTTTTAGCTAATTTAAATGTGTTCTTCCAAGCTTCTGGGATTCTACTCTGGTCTCCAGCCTTGATGTGACCCCAAAGCAGAGCTTTCACTGACTCACATTTGTCATTATACCATGAAAGCTGTTTTGGGCCACACCTTGGTGATTACGTACTTCCCTTGAAAGTAAATTTCTCATCTCATGCCAGCAAATAGGTCCTCATGAATATTTACAATGAGGCTAGGGGCTGCACTTTCAACAAACAATTTTTTCATCTCAACCATAGCATTGCCCACATTTTCATAAACCTGTTCTAAAATCTTTGAGTTACTCTGCACATACTCCCATTTTAAGGTCTTATTATTATTTGAAAGGACAGCATCCCCCAAGAACCTAAACTTCTAAACTACTGGATTGGGTTCAAACAAGCCTATCATTTCTAGCTTCAGAGCATTATGGTCACTGCTCCCCCTCTGTATTACAGACATATTGCCCAAATAGGCCAAGAGGTTCAATGATAAAAATATATAATCAATCCTACTTTGGCTGTTCAAGTGATTGTAAGTCATGTCACCCTCTTGATCAGACAAGGACCTCCCATTTCAGGCCCTTAAGCCAACTCTCAAAGTGATACCCAACAACTGTAATGCCAGGGCCGAGCATTTCTTTCCCTTCTGAATACCTAATTTTGGGAAATCCCATGAAGCATCCTCCACCTCAGAAATGAACAACATACAAAAGACCTGTGGTTCCAGGGTCATGTTAAAATCCCCGGCAACTATTGCTGGGGAATTGTGAGGCAGGGAACTCAAATAATTATCTAAAGCAGCAAGCATTGGTGATTCCCTGTTCGTTCCCAAAGACCTGTTGTAAGCATTATAGAGATAGATACTAGCGCCATCTTTACAGATTAGGAGGCCTAACAGGTCAGGTGTTGAACCCCTCAATGCAGTAATTTGACAGGCCAGTGAAATTCTTACTCCCTTACCCAGAAACTTCTTTCTTGGACTATGGCAGGACAAAAAAAAGCTTGAATATCCACATTGATAGCAGGGATTGGGGGACCAGGTTTCTTGAAAGACACATACATCATGCTCGTCAATGTATAGCCCCCACTCAGGATCCAGTAATTTCACCTTAATCCCAGCTAAATTCTACAAAAGTATGGTCCACGTTTCTTTAATGCGCTGTGGGAGCCGTTCTTCGGGGGCCTCCTGCAAAGTTGAAGACTGGTATGATTTCTGGGCAGGAAGTCAGTCACAACTTTCCAAGGAAACTAGCAGAGCAAATCTATTTGCAGTAACCACACTACCATGACCAAGGGGCATACACTCCCTCTTCCCCACAGCATCCATTAACACATCTGACCCTTGTGAGAATGATGCCAAACCGGTCCTGGTGTGCCTATTGAAAAAGCTAAGTGGAAGAACCACAACAGAAGATGAAGGGAGGACAAGTCCAGGGCGGTGAACCGAAGCCAAGACGCTGTCAGCAACCAGAGGACAATTAAAATAATTATTACACAGCCCCCTTCAAAAGATTTTGGTGCCCTCCCAACCCAGTTCACCCTCCTGACTATGTTGATCCACCCACCAACCTCCCTCCCATGCGACAAATACAATTGTAGCCAATGCATGGCCTTATTACTCAAATGATCATGATCTTCCAATACCCCCACTTTTAATGGAGGCACTTTTCATAAGATGACAACGTAGAGTGCTACTTACTGAGGCAGGTTGTTATGGACCAGTCTCGATACTGCAGCTGCTTTGCCCCCCGAATTAACTATCATTGGACACCAAAGGCCCCATAATACTCCTGGCCACAAAGGGCACACCCCAATCACGAGCCTGCCTACCAATGCCTCCTAACCACCTCACTATTGTTCACATAATATAGCAATTCATGGGATCCTGGTCTTGGGTGTAATGACGAGAAGTCTTGAATGTCATCACATAGGGCAGGAAGGCATTAGGCAGGAGCAACCTGCTCACTCCCCGTAAGCATTGATGCTGACAATGATGTAAATGCAGACTGAGCAGAGGGAGGAGGTGCAGAGGTGGACACGTATGGCCATTGTGGGATAGCCTATGGTGGCCAGTTAGAAAGTTTCTGTTCGATGACACAGATCCCAGTAAGTAGTGGTTCCAGTTTGCCATCCAAGGTGGCAATCAGTTTGCTGAAAAAGGATTCAAATAAATGTCAATATTTTCACTCTCTGTCGAGCCAATACCAAAGCCAGATGAGATCCCAGGGGTATTCCCAGAGGGACATTTGGACTTACTTTTGGGGTCCGTTTTCTTCCTCTTCCTTCCACCAACTTCACCCTTATCCAGTGTCACCGCTTGTGGCACTACATGTGGGACATGTGGGACTATAGATGCTGGACCCCCCCACAATTAACAGCCTGGATCACTGGTGGAGGGGAAACAACTCAAGACTTCACTTCCCCCAGGCAACTCCTTCAGTCTCAATTCTCCTTGTTAGGAGAAAGAGCTGAACGAGCTTAATCAGGAGACGAAAGGGATAGGCAGTGTTTCAGCCAGTTCAATTTCCTTGCTGATAACTCCCACAGCCCTTTGTAGAAAACCATCTAGGGTCATGGTAGTGGGCATACGAGGATTAGAGGGGCTTACAAGTGGCTTTCTCCTCCCCATTATTCAACAAAAATCAGTGTTAAACCAAGGTCCTCAAGCCCAGGCTGGCAAGTAAGTGACACAGGGGCTTCATCCGTACAAAAACTAAACAAAACAAAACGAAGAAAATAGAGTACCTCCTGAGTCCAACGTTGGGAAGAAAGAGATGTGGCCCACCCCAACCTTCTCCAGGCAATGACAGAGGAAGACATGCCTGCTCTTGATCCCGGTCTTTGCCCAGGCACGGCCCGCGCGAGTCCTTTGCAATGGGAGCTCTCCCCTGCTTTAATTAAGCACCTCTGGGCACGAAGAGTGACACGGGTAGGCCTGGCGACAGGAATTGTGATCCCTGTGGTCCTCTTGATGGACCAACTTACCCCTGCTGCAGCTTCTCAACACAATATTATGAAAATGTATGTACTCCTGAAGTGATTCCTGTCAAACAGGTCCCTGTGAATCCCTTAGGCTCAATTTTTCCAACTGTCTTCTATGTGTAATTACGCCCTTGGGAAATGAGAGCTCAGGAATGTGTCAATTGGTATTCCAGCTGTCCAAGAGAATTACTGAAAGAGTTTGTGAATTCCAGAAAGTATTAAATCTGAAATACATTTAAAGGATCACTCCGTGATTAATATGCAAAGGAAGAGGTGCAGGGCTCAATTTTTTCTCAGAAGGATGCTGGAGCTGCTGCCTTATGTCAGAATTGTAGAATAACAAGGCTGTATTTCACCTCCTCATGCCTCTTTCTTCCACCAAAATACTCTCTTTGCCCCTTTATTTCACTTTTACATGCTCTTCTCTATCTCTGCTTGTTCCCTTTGTCACTGTTTTTCTGTCTTTCTTTTATTTCTCCTTTCCATCTTTACAGCCGTTCCCGCTCTTGTTCTGGGTCAAAGGCTGATGAAAAAGTATAGTTGGGCCCTATCTGCAACCACCAGCTCAAATTAAGGTCTCAGAGTACTTTTAAGAGTGTTTAGTTTCAATTTTTTGTATGTTACGACCATTGTTACTGACCACCAGACATATTCTGATCTCTTTAATGTCACATCCGAAACAAATTTCATTACTTTAATCATATGGGGGTTTCTGCAATTGCTCAAAATGCACATGTTCAAAATATAATGTTACTTGTCATGGTTCGGGTCATTTGTGGATCCCCCTTATTAACATAATCCCAACTTCCAATGTTAACAATGCCATTTTCTACAAGGGGACTGACATATATGGACTCTAGGGAATGAACAATAATGACTATTTGGGCACCCAGTTCATTGACAAATACCTGACCTTGGTCAATTTGGCTATTACCCACTTTGCTTTCTCCACAGTTTTCCTCTGTAAAAAGGAGTCAAGATTTGTCAGTCATATTGATTTCCTTCTTTATGTTCTTGAAGTTCTTCCCAACAACGGTCACTTCCAATTATACAAGGCTAAATAGAACAGCTTATTAGTATTTCCTACACATAGGAACAATGACTCATAAAGATGATGCATCAGGTAGAGTGTCTCCTTCTGTGGTTGTAATCTTAGCTGTAGAAAAAGAGCAGAACGCTCATCAACTACTGAACTATCAATTTAACAAAAAGAAATAGACTACATATGAAAGCCACAACATGATACATCGACAGAGTTCACCTGCAGAAAAACCTATTTGGAGTCACTGATTATAGAAGCAGAAGTCAGATACTTTAAACGCTGTAGTTTGTGACAGCCGAGGAACAGTGGTGACAATAATAGCAGATGAACTTTCATACTTGAAATCAACTGGGGTCCACAATCAACAAACTAAACTACCCTTAACACACTCTCTTATGTACGGATCTGGAGGGAGAAGATCCACAAGATAAAAAAAACTTGAAAATCACTGAAATGTCACTTACGAAAGTCATCACTCAACGACATATCAGGAAAGATTTGAAGATATGCTGATCAAGTCTTCCAAAAAAGGAGACGAAGACCCAACTTTTCCACTCTGGATCAAACCAGATATGACACTTTGTCATCCTTGTGTGTTAGAAATTGGGTCTCTAGTTGGCAGTGTGTGCACCCTGTCCAAGTAAGGATCCTCACTGTAGTCAGGGTAAGGGAGTCACACAGCTCACCCCCTGGGTAGTTTGCCACAAGCAGTCAGGCTTATCACAGAAGCAATTTGTAAAGTATTTGTACATATACACACACACACACACACAGAGTAGCACAGTGTAAAATCCCACAAATGTACTTCACACCAGTTTAGAAAAATAATCAATATTTATCTGAGTAAAACAAGACCAAAATGACAGAAATCCAACGTACACAAGTTAACATATCACTTTTCAAAGGTTGAAATGAGTCTTAATCCATAGGAATCAATGATTGTATCTTTTAGCAAAAAGTACCTGGGTTGTGTCAAAAACAAAGATGATGCGGGCTGCAAGGGAAGTGAGGCACCAAAAAGCAAATCGATGCATCAGTTTCTTACTGCACAGGGGAGGTGATGCGTCGATTCTTTCCTTGCATGAGAAGCAATGCCTTGATTTCCGGACACACTGCCTTGGTTCTTTCCTGCCGTGCAGGGTAGATGTGAAATTGGTGCCCGGGATGGTGCATGGAAAATCCAGATGTACTGTGTTGATGGAGCTGCAGTGAAACAGGTGCTACGTCCATTCTGCAGCCGTGAGACAGGCACTGCGTCAATTCTCCAGCTGCCTGACAGGCACTGTGTCAATTCCCCAGCCGCAGGACAGGTGCTGCGTTGATTTTTCTGCTGCGGTGAGTCGGTGCATGGATTTTCTTCTTCAGGTCACCCACCAGCTTACACCTCCAAGAGCCCAGGGACTAGAGTTGGCACCACTTGGAAAGTCAGGACTCTCAGCTGTAGAGCTCAGGCACTGGCAGATGAAGTCTTTGATGTCCCTGAGACTTCCTAACAGGAGGCAAGCTAAGTTCTAGCCCTTGGAGAACCTTGGAAAGCAGGATATAGAAAGCAAAGTCCAGTCCTTTCACTCCCAGAGCAGAATCAGCAAGCAGCAAGCCAGCACAGCAAAGCAACAGGTAGAATGTCAGTCCCTCCTATAGCATCCAGCTCTTCTTCCCAGTAGAATGTCATAAATCCAGAAGGGTTCTAACTTTGTGGTGTCAGAGGTCAAGTACTTATACCCATTTCTGTCTTTGAAGTAAGCAAACTTCATAGATAAGTCTTTGTAGTGCACAAGACCCTTCCTTTCCTGCACTGACCCCAGACACACTCCGCGGGTTGGAGGCTGCTGTGTGTGAGGACAGGTACAGCCCTATTCAGGTGCAGGTGTCAGCCACCACTCTATCTCAGGAAAACCCATCAGGAAATGCAGGGCACACCTCAGCTCCCTTTGTGTGATTGTCAAGAGTGAATTCACAAACAGTCCAACTGTCATCCTGACCCAGATGTGTATTCCACAGACAGGCAGAGACAAGGAAATGGTTAAGTAAGAAAATGCCCACTTTCTAAACTCAGGGTTTTTTGTAGAAAGTTAATTTAAACAAGTAACCACTAGTTCAAAGGAAGGTGAGCCACACTATTTCGGCCAGAGAGAGCAAGACCCTGGATCACGTAAAAAAAAGTTCACCTCTTATTTCACTCCTGACCCCTCAACAGCCTTCAAATTGCTCTTGAGGGTGTAGAAGTAGAGAAAAGAGTGGAAACGTCAGAAAGTGCACAATGTGCAAAACCCAGTTTGTCTTTCACTCCTGACAGTGGCTGGTGAAAACAATTCTTAGGGCTCAAACCTCGACTCTCCTCTCTCCAGATGCAGTCACGAAGGTCACAAAAATAGATTGCACATGAACGCAGGACAATCAATATGTGCTCCTGCAAGTGACATATATGAGTTATGAAAAGGGTCTTTGGAACATGGAGAGGGCGAAGTGCATTGGTATAAAGCAGTGGTCATCAAACTTTTAATTGTCACAGCACCATCCAGTGGAAAAAAATAATTGGGGTTCACAATTATTCTATTAAATTGGCAATCTTTAAATATGTCTACATTTATTTAAAGATTGCAGTTAAGTTCTGTTAATGTTTTAAAAATACAATCAAATACATGATGCCAAACATATTATTCTGGTCAGGCAGGCCTTACTAACATGTAAATGTATCCACAGTGTGATTATTGGAAGTGGGGGTGGGAATTTTGAAGAGTATTTGGAATCCCTTCCCTTTTGACTCATACACCCATCCTGGATAGAAATGACAAAACATGTCGGTGATGGCCCATTACAAAGCGCTTGCAGCTCATTTTTTTCACCTTAACCCAAAATCCTGTTATTAGCATAATGCTTCTTTTGGCCAGAGCCTGGCACACCCCTGGGATCACTTGAGACCCCTCTATTGGGGACCGCTCCCCAGTTTGAAGAACCCTGGTATAAAGGGTCTAAGTTGAAAGATAACTTCACCAATCGTTTGTTTATTTGGCCATGCTGTCAATTAAATCAACAGCAGAAAACGCCCCAGCTACATATGTAACATCCACAAATTTTAAATGAGCAATGTGGCTGGCTGCATTCTTTCTTTTTTCATACTGAGATTGCTATAATGTAATGGGCAGCTAAGTGATCGCATATGCTGCACATTAACAACCATACAGATCGGCAGACCAACTGAGGACACCTGCTGCAGGCGACGCTATATTTATTCTGAAGATATGAAAGACGCCTTCAAATCTGAGGTGAGTCTGGCACCTAGCAAGAGCAATGCGTTCACTTTAGAAGTGTTAAAAACATTTTAAAAATAACTGTACCCTGGAGGTGATACTGATAACGATTATTAATTGCGTAAGACTAAATAAAAAAAATATGGAAAAGGCATTGCATTTTAAAGAGAAAGGACCCCACTTCACGGAGATTTCATCCGGCGCATCCTGCCTGGTAATATCCAGAACAGTCTAGCGCAGCACTGGATAGAAGGAACGTTTTTGTCCCTGGGCACCTCCAAGAACCTGCCATGTTGGGCTTTCAGGACACCTTTGAAGAGGCACACATGAACTTGAAGCGTTTCACAGCTTTTCTGGGTGACAAATAATCACCTGAGATGAAGTGACCCGTATACCCCTGCAAGCGCCCCCCACACCTTCTCATGTCCTGCTCCAAGAGCTAGGCGCTCCTCTGACCCCGGTACAGAAAACATTGGTCTTCCGGTTCAGCACATGCCTCTCCTTTACACCGTACCACGCGTCTGCCATTGCTAAGCATTGTAAATAACAAGTGTTAAATATTTCCCAGTTTAATAGCTCTCAATTTCCGGAACTAGTATGAGTTGAAGGTTTGGTCTGCCTTGCTGAGATTCGAACTTGCAACCTACAGATAATCACATACTTTATTAACAAGCATTCAACATACTGGTTTACTATCCATTTCATGGCAGGTCACTGACGTCACGAAAGAAAATCAGCTAATGATAACGAGGAAACTCCCACTAATCCAGATGAAATGCTAAACTGAATTTACCCAAGCTCTGGTACTACATTCGTTGTACACCAATGTTTCAAAAAACAGAAACAGAGATCATAAAACTCCTAATGATGAGAAGCCTTCCTGTGCCTTCACCGGATGAAGCCGGATCACATCACCCCAGCATTGGTGACTGGGACTACGAAAGTTGTGGGATGTTAATTGATTCTCTAAACTATCCCAAATGGTCAAGCACAACTTTGCATAGCAGAGTTACGGGTGGTTCTTCCACAATAAAAAAACTGTTTTGAAAAAGTTGCCATACCCTACACCATACATTTAAAATTTAAAATAAATAAGAAAAAAAACATTTCTGTTCAAGATAGTTCAGAAGGGACGCTAGTGAAATATTTCAATATCTTTGTTTTTTCTCATGCAAGCCTGGCTCTCTGCATGATCTGATCACTGAGATATCCCGCCGCCCCTATGAAAACAAGCTGGTAAAATAGTGTACTGCACAATTTTGCTCGAAGTTGGTTAAAAAGCAATAGGCTTGGCGGGCAATTTACATGATCTGAGTGTACTTGTCTCTTATCATTTGTTCAAGATGTATATAGGATTTTTCCCCACTTCCTTCTCCCTTCTACTGACTCTTATTTTACTATCTTGTTCCCTTCAAGTAGAATTAGATGTCTTGGGGTAGGAATTAAGAGTTAGACACATCTCACATTCTCAGACCATAAACAGCAGCGCCCCAATATGCCAGAGATACCATTATGCCAAAGGAAGCCCATAATAATGACAATAGTGGTCTCAATATGTATATTCCACTTTCATTGCAGAAATTGGTTACAATATGCCAGGCAAACCTTTATATCAAGTCGGGTGTCAACATCCTGGGCTATAATATGCCAGTGCCACCAGTATACATAGGGTTGGCCACAATCTGCCAGGGCCCGCCATTATGTCATGTGGGGCAACAATAGAGATGCTATTTCAACTGGCTTTGTTCCACCAGCATCACTCAAGGCACGCAGACATCTACAGATACACTGACCCACATATCTGAAAAACAAAGAGACATACATATTCATAAACTGGCAAAACTGACCTACCCTTGTCTTTCCTCACACAGACACATTGCACATGTGAGTTAGGGGCTCAGCTAAAGGTTCCCCACTCTTTCATCCAGAAGGTGTATACATGTGGGTGTGTGTGGAAGGACCAATGCATAACACTGAGTTGGGGGATCACAGCAATATGAGGACCAGTCCCCATAGAATGTTTTGACAGTCAGGAAGAGTCTTTTTAATGTGTTAGCACAGAATCATTTACTTTGAACCCCTGAACACCTTACTGCAGCATCGAAGTGGATGGGGAATTACACACTTCATTGAACTCAATAGGCAAGTGTATGTGTTTGTGTGTGTGTATGTATGTACATAGGTCTGTGCAGTCCCAGGTATGCACTCCCTGATCTGTCACACTTCTTTAACCAGACATTGGGCCTGATTTATATATTGCCGGTAAGACTCTGATTCAGGATTTTCTTTTTGAAAAAAAAAAATATATATATGTTTGGCTGACGGAGCCATGCATTAAACCTTAAAAAGCATTGACAGGAACAGTTGTGAAGGTGGATCCTGCCAATGCTTTAGAAATGACCACCGGGTTGGCAGTCATTACTAAATTTGGCAGGTGGTTACTCCATCAGGGTGTCAAAGTAATTTACTCTGCCGCCCTGATGGAGTCGACTCAGTCCGCCAAACAATAAATCATCCCCTTGGCAATGGTAGAACAGTAGGCAATCTGCTAATCTTTCTTGCTTGCACTATCCAGGGCTGGAGAGGCTCCAACCCAAAAACCCTCTGACCCCAACTGAGCAAGAGCTCCATTGGATCAAATTACGCTCTTTGGCTTCTACTTGAAATAACTAAGAAAGTTGCTTCTGTTGCAAACGACTTTACTTGTTCCTTGCGATTCAAAAAAGATTTTCGCATTGGTAAGCTAGCTCAAGGGAACTATGTTGTATATTTCAGACCTTTTCATAAGACCTATTCATTTCCTCTCAGCTGATAAATATCTAAGACTATATATTGCCCCTGGGAAGACTTAGAATAGTAATGTTTGCAAATTCATGAAATACTTGTGATTTCACAGATTGTTTAGTGCCTCTGTTTCTACACTATGCATATGCATTTTTCTTGACATCTTTTTTGGACTAAACAAAATGAAAATGTATTAGGAGAAATCATTGGAAATCCCAGAGGACATTTAGTTGGGCTATCTGAGGAGGATCTTGAAGATCATCTATCTTGGTGAGGTCTGCACAACAACAGATTGTTAAGCATAATTGCTAGATACCACTGAGGATTTCTAAATTGCACATGAAGGAGAATAACCCTTGCTGAAGATGTGGATCATCACAAGAAATGTCTCGTAAATACCTGGTGGCTTGTGGCATTTGGAAGAATATGTTGGTGGGAGTTTCATGGTCCTAATTAAAGAAATCAGATTTAATTCCTCAATGATAATGTTTGATGATGTCTCCTTTATGGCTTAATAAAGCCATAATACAGTTAAAGAGTTTATTGTTCAATGGGTAGAACGCTTTTTCACGAACAAATCTCTTTTATAGGCCCAGAGGCTGCCAGGTGACTGCTGTCCTTTGGAAGAATGTGTTTGAAGTAGTTTGCTGATCTTGAACAGAGAAATCAAACTAGATTTCTCAATTATATTCTTCGACAATGTCTCTTTTTAGAATCAATGTCTTATTAAAGCCATAATAGAGTTACAGATTTTGTTACTTAAAGAGTGAAAATCGCTATCCAATGTTTTAATTGACAACTGGTCAGCCACTGGCCCAAGCAATTGCCAGTGACTGACATTAATTAAAGCATTCCATCCATCATCTTGTGGTTTTTGCATTTGACGCCCTAAGTGCACCAGGTATGCCCAGATGTGATCCCCGGTCTCACTTTGCCACTGAAACCAAGCTATACCTGACACAAGAGCCCTAACTAGGGCGAAACCCATCCTAGGTTGCTTGTGTTCTGGTTCAGGGTGGACCTGCCCTGGCCGTTCAGGCTGAACTGCCCCCGTAAGGAGCAGGGTCAAGACTGATTTGCATATGACTGGGTCCAAACTGAGGTGGCATGGTCGGTACAAAATGATAGATATGAATGCAGCCTGTGTAACTGTCAGTAGCTGAGTTTAATTCAAGCACTCTATCCATCACCTTGTTGTTTTTTCCTATTCAAGAAAACCATCAGTTTGTAATATGTGTCTCGAGTCTAGTCAATCAATTGGGCAGGGATTTGCTCTGCGGACTCAATTGTGTCATCTATTGCACACCGGATAGTGTTGAGATTCAGACACACGATGAAGATGCACACTTTAAATTGAGAAATCAAGAATCAATTGTTGGGTTGTTTCCGGTCTTGACAACAGAAGACATACCTCCTGACTTAAGAGTCTCAGTGAAAAGGAAGACTGCAGATTTAACTTGCAAAGACATCGGTCAAATCAAAGATTTGAACCTGTGAGAACAACTATTAAGTAAGATGCAGAGTATCCTCAAATCCTCAATACAACCTCTCACTAGAGTCCGTGGCTGGAATTCCCCCATGATTGAAGTCATGCTAGAACAAGGCATTCTTAAGGGGATACTAGAAAGTACCTGCAACTCACCTGTGATGGGTTTGCAGAAACCGAATAAGAAGTGGTGAACTGTGCAGGACCTGTAACAGGTCAAAAATATTGTTGTCCCATGTTGTCCCCTTGGTACTGACTCCTGCCATGATACTCTTCCAAATATTCTGTGACACTGAATAGTTTTAGGGCATCAACTTGTGTCAAGCATTCTTTTCTATTCCTATACATGAAGATAGTCAGTTCCTATTTTGTTTTCCGGTTCCACTATACACTTCTGGCTTGATGCTGAGTTCCACAGGGGTATACAGAGAGCCCCTCAATCTTTAATCAAATCCTGAAGAAACATCTGGAGACCCTACAGTTGCCATGTGACTCAGTCTTGGTTCAGTACTTTGACAATCTGCATGTGGTGCATTCCACACAAATGAATATGAGCAAGACACCATCAACCTGTTCAACCATCTGGCAGAGGATGGACACAAGATGTCCCCTCTGAAACTGCAGCACTGCCAACAGAAGTTCTGTAGTTGGGATCTTATATTGAGAAAGCCATATTGTTTCCACTGGTGAGGCATTTCCACGCTCCAGCACACATAGAAAGAGATGCTGTGGTTCATTTATTGAGAACTTACTGGTTCAATCCCAGTGTCTGTGTCATTGCAGAGAACCTGTGCCACAGATGTGTGACTTGCTAGCAGACAACAGTTGTGACCATAAATCACATAGGAATATCGATAATCCCTTAATCGTATGGAACTCAATTATATTGAGAATTCCATTTGCAACAGACTCCGCTATATCTTGGTGGTAATTTGTATCTTTTCCCATTGGGCAGAAGCATACCTAACTAGGAGAAATGACAGCCTCACTGTGGACAAATTGTTGTTTAGGGAATTGGTTGCCAGGTTTGGCTTACGGATTTCTCTGGAGTAAGATTGTTTGACACATTTTAAAACCGAAATAATGAGGATGCTGTGTGTAGGTTTTCAGATAGAACAGAGGTCCCATTGTAGTTAAAGGTCAGAGACACCTGACATCATCATCAATGAAACACTGAAATCATGACTTGACAAAGTATGTATATCCATATCCCATAAGTTACCTGATATTCTTCCCATGGCTCAGATGACCCCCAAACTGCTCTTGATCGGAGGAATGGACTCTCCCCCACAATTTTGATGGGGAGAACCATGAAACTGACTGTCGTAGCTGCAGTTGTGCTTGTGATTGTAAGATGATATGATTCTTGACTACTGCAAAGGACTGGTTGACATGATGCGCTCTGCCTCTCACCTGTTGGCAACGTTAAGGCAAAAGCAGTGCTGTGACCTCAGTGTGGGGGACTTTGTTCTGGTGAAGTAACACATCAGAAAAAGTTGCCTGGTATCCCGCTGGCGTAGCCCCTTCCAAGTCATCCTTGTGATGAACACTGCTGTAAAGTGTGGAGGCCTACCATCTGGATCCATGCCTCATACACCACGAGAGTGAGACAAGGTGGTAAAGAAGTGGTGACAACAACCACAGATTTGCTGAGTAAAACTCCAGTGCAAAATGAACTTTCAGAAGGAGGAGAAGATTGTGCACAAGTGTCTTAAAGTCAACTCGAGACAGGTGGAGAATCTGTGGTGAGCAAGCCAAGAGTAACCACAGTGAACCAAGCTGCAGAAACTGGAAGTGTGCAGTCTGAGCACGGAGAAGGTGCAAGCAATTCAGTCAGAGGAGAGCTAATATTAGAAAGGGTGAGACACTGACACCTACTGTGTCAGAACAATACATCCCAGACACAATGAGCTAATAAACAGAGTCAAGTAAGCAAAATGACAGTGACAGTGAACAGTGAGTAGTCAGAAGGCCAAGAGGAACACAGGTGCCTAGTTGAAAGTACTCAGCTCCTGAATTGACTTAATTTGCTACAAGTGGGCCTGACTCGAGAACAAATGAGATGCGAATCAGAAGAAAGTCTGAATATTGAATAGCGCAACCACAGTGAAGATTAACTGTTTATTTTATTTTTGACAGATTGAGTTCAAGTAATACACATCAAATGCTGAAGATTTATGATCATGTTCTGAAACCTTATGGAAACTCTTAGGGCCCAGGCTCCAGCAGAGGAGTAAGGTTGACATTACTAGAAGACACTTGCTATAAAATTAGGATCACCCTCTAAAACTAACTGAACTAACATAGTCACTTTGCACATGTTGTTGTTTGCTAAATTGCACAGAAATCCAACAAAAATAATTTTGCTTTTCCTTTTTGATGTTTGTGTTCTTTTGATCTGACTTGAGAGAAACTATGGTGTGGAACACACCAAACAAATGTAGATTGATAATGATAGTAGTGGCAATTGCCTTAGTCATTTTTTTGTTACTGGCTTGCTAGTGGCCTTGAAATCTTCTCTTGGGAATGCTTACCCTCAAATTTAACTTTATTTTATTTATTTAAAAGTGGAGCGTAGATTTACATGAAAACTTTGCATAGAGATGGATCAGAGGGATGCTTCTCTGAGAACGTATTTTTCCGATTATTGCAAGATTACTCAGCCTCAACCTCAAAAGGTTGTAATAGCTAAGCTATAACATGTACCATATTTATGAATTTCTTCTGTCAACAGTCACACCTTGAAAATTTGTTTTCAAATTATATAATCTATCTATAGATAACTTTGTCATGATTAGAGTTTTGAATTTTCAGAAGGGAGCAAAATCTGTTGTTCAAATGTTGCCTTATAGGAAACCTATTACCCAAATTAAGCTTACTACCTTGTCTAGTTCTAGTGCTTCATGTACATTGAGTAGGGATGAGATAGGTTTTATAGTAGAATTGAATGAGAGGCTATGGAAGGTTGAAGATCAGGAAAGGAAAGGCAAAGGGAAAAAAGAGGAAAGGGGGAAGAAGCGAATAAAGATTTAGGGGTGCATCCAAAACTGAGTTTGGGTTGGAACAAAAAAAGGAACCTTTTGTGTTGTAAGGGAGAAAGATAAAGTAGAACATCTAGAATTTGTAGAATGGACTGATTGTGAATGAGAGTATATGCCAGATATAGCTTGGTTCTAGTGGCACAGTGATCCCTGGACCAACATCTGGGCATACCCAGCGCACTTAGGGTGGCAAATACAAAAACAACAAAGTGATGGATGGGATGCTTAAATTAATCTCAACCACTGACAATTGCTCTGGCCGCATTCCAATCCATCATTTTTTGTGCACCATGCCACCTCATTTTTTGTGCACCATGCAAATCAGCCTTGACCCTGCTCCTCATGGTAACAGTCCAGTCCTAACTGCCAGCCTAGGTCCTCCCTGAACCCGAATTCAAGCAACCTAGGACAAGTTTCTCTCTAGTTAGGGCTCTTCAGCTAGGTATAACTTGGTTCCAGTGACACAGTGTGGCACAGTGAGCCCGGGACCAATGTCTGGGCATAACTGACACCATATAGGTGTCGAATGCCAAAAAGAACAAGATGATGGATGGAATGCTTTACTTAATCACAGCCACTGGCAATCGCTTGGGCCGAACCCAATCAATTGTTTTTCATCCACCATGCCACCTCTGTTTGGACCCAGCCATATGCAAATCAGTCTTGAATCTGTCCCTCAGAGAAACGGTCCAGCCTGAAAGGCCAGGACAGGCCCTACCTGAACCAGGACACAAGCAACCTAAGAAAGGTTTCACTCTAGTTAGGGCCTTTCAGCCAGGTGTAGCTGGGTTCCAGTGGCAAAGTGAGCCCGGGACCCACGTCTAGTTATACCTGATGCACCTGGTGGTTCGGGCTGCACTGTTCCCATGATTAAATGAAGCATTTCATCCATCATCTTGGTGCTTTTGCAATGGATGCCCTAAGTGCACTGGGTATGCCCAGACGTGGGTTCCTGTGTTTTCGATGCCACCATGCTGTCTAAAAACCTGCATAAGCTGCTCATAATGCGTATGCTTAGACTCCTTATACTCCTAACTAGTTCTGGATATTTTTAGCCAATCAATGTCCTTCTGTGGAACCTTTGTTTTAAAAAAAAGCAATTACCTAGTTATACTTGTCCATGGCAATAGGAGAAGGCACACAAGTCTGAGCATCAGTGGTTCAACAGCTGGCCAAGCTACAGCCATGTTACATTCTGCCCACAAATTGTTTTCAACCACAATATCAAAGAAGGTATTTAAGTCCTCTCAAAGCACGTTCATAATCTCCACAAACCTCTCAATTTGAGCATACCACAGGTCAGGATTTTCTCACACTTTTAGAAACTGATTTGTAAAGGTGAAACAAATCACCACAATTCCAAAGTACATGCACATATCCATACACTTTGACCTCTGTATCATTATTAGTAGAATTTCTTTGCCCCCCCTGCACTTTCCTTCTTTTTCTGTTTCCTTTGCTTTCTAGCCCACCAATCCTTGTGCCTTTGAGTGTCACTCCACTGTCGAATACTACCAACTAATTCCTTCACATGTAATTCCGTACCTGATGTTCTCATATTCTTTATGGTAACCTAGCTTATGAACATTCTGAAATTCTTTCTTAATTCATAAACATGTCTAGCAGCTTCACATGCACGCCTATCTTTACTTAAAAATGAAAGTTCATCATCATTGTACCCATCTAAAATTCATAATCCAAGATTTCCCTTCACAAGCTCCTCAAATTCCACCCTCAGGAACGCTTGTACACTGTAAATCTCAAAACACTCAACTATCTTGAAGGGGTCCCTCTCTCCAGGGTTTGTGACTCTGAACCTTCCTCAATCTCAACAACACACACACTTTCATGGGTGTTCCTCCTGTTCGGGGTTCTGCCCCCAAATCTAGGGTAGTATCAGCAACATATATACCAGTGACTGTAGTAACAGTAGATATATCAGGAGTTGCACTAATACAAGTAGTGGCTCTCCATTATAGATCTGGATTGACAAAGTGTTAAACCTCTATCTATGGGACTCTGATCAGTTGGAGCACTTGCACAGGTATCAACATTCTGTTGGTTCCCTTCCAGCCTGATGGACAATATTATACTGTGGTGATCTGGAAGTTAAACAATCATCCAGTAAGTCATTACTTGAGTCACTGTTGCTCATTTCTCTTCTTGTGATTCCCACCTCCTTCTTGTGATTTCTTCCCTGCTTTTCCCTTTGCTATCGCAGGATACATCCCTACACCCTCAAACAAGCTTTCTCTCCATTCCTATTGTTCTATGTCCCACTTTATATCCATCCAAACACAGACCTTATTTTTTGCTCAGGTCTGATATTTCTCACTAACTTTCATATATACCGCATACTCTCATTCATTCAAAGGCTCATATTTAGCAAACCTTGGTGTGGGTTTCATCTCACAAACACTTGCCTCAGATTCTCAATTATCCTCAAGATAAAGGTATCATGTTGGTGACACTGCAGGGATCCGTTATATACTGTGATCTTATTCCATTGTCTGATCCAGATACATGTGTGTAATCCAATCTGGCTCATCATGTAATGTGCAGATGTGCCCTTTGGAGGCACCACCTCACTCCCACAGACAGGTATTCTGACATCATCTCTCAACAAAGCACTCAATTTCTTTAAAAATGTCAACTTTAACTTTTACACAACTCAACAAAGAATCAATAAACTTAAATTAAAATAACCGATGATTCTCAGCAAATCACAATGCAGTTACTCAGCACCACTGAGTTACACATTACCAATGAACTGACTACCTACACAGTGGCACTCAATGACATACCTGCATGACATACACACCAATACCCACATGACACCTTATGACATAACTCACAGCACCTCACAGCAGATATCACTCCATAGAGGTCAACTTTGCATAAACAAAATATCAGAGATTAAAAAAAAGAATCATTCTTCTTCCACTAAAGAAAATCCAAAGTCAGCTGACACTCTAGAGCAGTGGTCTTCAAACTATTTAATGCTGCGCACACCCCACCAGTGGACAAAAAAATCGGGCCCCCCTTAAAATTTTTCACAATTATTTTATTAAACTGCCCATGTTTAAATATGTATAGACTTATTTAAACATTGCAATTAAGTTCTGTTTTCAATTTAAAATTGCAATCAAATACATGATTGCCAAAGATATTATTCTGGTCAGGCAGGCTTTACTAATGTGTAAAAGTATCCACAGTGTGATTATTAGAAATGGGGTGAGGGGTTTGAGGAATATCTAAAGTTCCTTCCTCTTAGAAATGGGGTCTCTAGTTGGCAGTCGGTTTGCACCCTGTCCAAGTAGGGACCCTCACTCTAGTCCGGATAAGGGAGATACCCGCTGAGATAACCCCTGCTCACCCCCTTGGTAGCTTGGCACGAGCAGTCAGGGTTATCTCAGAAGCAATGTGTAAAGCATTTGCACATAACACACAGTAATAAATGAAAACACTACAAAAGGACACCACACCAGTTTTAGAAAAATAGCCAATATTTATCTATATAAAACAAGACCAAATACGATAAAAAAAAACACCATATAGCAATAAATATATGAATTCTGCAAGATTTACTCAAGAATACACTTCCATGAAGTTGATAGCTCCACCTGCGGCTATCACAGCGTTGTGATCAACAAAACCAACAGTTCAGGCCGGCCGCGGTGCCGCGGCCACGGTGTCAGGAATACCCGCAAATAGTACCTTTGGATTTGCAGGGCATTGTGATCCTCACGATGAGATCCAGAGAGCAGCGCTGCTGGTGTTGCAGATCGAACTCCAGGCTGATGAAGTCAGGAGCACTGGCGTGGATGGCATCAGGGCTGCGGTGCAGAGCGGGACGATGCGACATGCAGTGCCCACTGGTCACGGTGCAGCGACGGAGTACAGCGCCGTCGGTGAGACCACGGCTGTGGTGTGCAGAGGGGCGGTGTGACGTGCGGTGTCACCAGGTCACGGTGCAGGCAGTGGCGTCGTCATTGCTGAAGCGCTGTTGTCAGTAGGCATAAGCCGGCGGTGCAGGATGGAAAGAATCCTTCGTGACCCTCACAAGCAGTGTCCAGAGGCCATGGTGCGGGGTAGGATGCCTGGCGACAACACTGGAGTCGATGGTGCTGGTGTCGGTGGACCGGGGCTGCGATGCGGGACGGTGCTTCGTGTTCCTCACAAGTGGTGTCCACAGGCCTTGGTGAAGGCACGGCTTCGGTGTCAGCAGGAGCAGCATCGTCGCAGATGCCCAGGCTGCGATGTGAGCAGGTGATGCCGGAGTGCGGGGCCCACAGGTCACGGTGCGAGCAGCGACTCAGTGAAGTCATCCAATGACCGCATCGGTAAGACCAGGGTCACGGTGTGAAGTGGGGCAGTGCGGCTCCGTGCAGCATCGGCAGGTCTCGATGCAGGCTACACCCCAGCTCCCTTTGTGTCACTGCCTAGAGGAGAGGTGTAAACAGCCCAACTGTCAAACTGGCACAGATGGGGAATCCACAAACAGGCAGAGTCACGGAATGATTTAAACATGAAAATGCCTACTTTCTAAAAGTAGCATTTTCAAACTCACAATCCAAAAACCAACTTCATTAAAAAAAAAAAAAATTAAATTGTGAGTTCAGAGACCCTAAACTCCAAATTCCTATCTGCTCTCAAAGAGAATCTGCGCTTTAAAATTATTTAAAGTCAGCCTGTAGGAAGTTGGCTCTGTATGCACTATTTCAAAGTAAGAAATAGCATGCACAGAGTCCAAGGGTTCCCCTTAGAGGTAAGATAGTGGCAAAAAGAGATAATTCTAATGCTCTATTTTGTGGTAGTCAAGCAGTAGGCTTATCATAGGGTAGTGTTAAGCATTTGTTGTACACACACAGGCAATAAATGAGGAACACAGACTCAAAGACAATTCCAGGTCAATAGGTTTTTATATAGAAAAATATATTTTCTTAGTTTATTTTAAGAACCACAGGTTCAAGATTTACAATCAATACTTCAAATGAAAGGTACTTCACTTAGGTATCATAGGAACTTTGAATCAGCAAAATAGCATGTACAGTTTTGGCAAAAATGGCAATAAGCTATGTTAAAACTAGACAGTGCAAATTTCAACAGTTCCTGGGGGAGGTAAGTATTTGTTAGTTTTGCAGGTAAGTAAACCTCCTACAGGGTTCAAAGTTGGGTCCAAAGTAGCCCACCGTTGGGGGTTCAGGGCAACCCCAAAGTTACCACACCAGCAGCTCAGGGCCGGTCAGGTGCAGAGGTCAAAGTGGTGACCAAAACGCTTAGGCTTCAATGGAGAAGGGGGTGCCCCGGTTCCAGTCTGCCAGCAGGTAAGTCCCCTCGACTTCGGAGGGCAGACCAGGGGAGTTTTGTAGGGCACCGGGGGGACACAAGTCAGCACAAAAAGTACACCCTCAGCGGCAGGGGGGCGGCCGGGTGCAGAGTGCAAACAGGCGTCGGGTTTGCAATAGATTTCAATGGGAGACCCAGGGGTCTCTTCAGCGAAGCAGGCAGGCAAGGGGGGGGGGCTCCTCGGGGTAGCCACCACCTGGGCAAGGGAGAAGGCCACCTGGGGGTCGCTCCTGCTCTTGAGGTCGGATCCTTCAGGTCCTGGGGGCTGCGGGTGCAGTGTCTTTACCAGGCGCCGGGTTCTTGGAAGCAGGCAGTCGCGGTCAGGGGGAGCCTCTGGATTCCCTCTGCAGGCGTCACTGTGGGGGCTCAGGGGGGTCAACTCTGGCTACTCACAGGCTCGCAGTCGCTGGGAAGTCTTCCCTGTAGTGTTGTTTCTCCGCAGGTCGAGCCGGGGGCGTCGGGTGCAGAGTGGAAAGTCTCACGCTTCCGTCTGGAAACATGGAGTCCTTTTAAAGTTGTTTCTTTGTTGCAAATTTTGGTTTCTTTGGAACAGGGCCGCTGTCCTCGGGAGTTCTTGGTCCTTTTATATGCAGGGTAGTCCTCTGAGGCTTCAGAGGTCGCTGGACCCCTGGGGGACGCGTCGCTGTTGCAGTTTTTCTTGAAGTAGGGAGACAGGCCAGTGGGGCTGGGGCCAAAGCAGTTGGTGTCTCAGTCTTCTCTGCAGGGCTTTCAGGTCAGCAGTCCTTCTTTGTCTTCAGGTTGCAGGAATCTGTTTTCCTATGTTCTGGGGGCCCCTAAATACTCAATGTAGGGGTGTGTTTAGGTCTGGGAGGTTAGTAGCCAATGGCTATTAGCCCGAGGGTGGCTACACCCTCTTTGTGCCTCCTCCCTGAGGGTAGGGGGGCACATCCCTAATCCTATTGGGGGAATCCTCCATCTGCAAGATGGAGGATTTCTAAAAGTCAGAGTCACCTCAGCTCAGGGCACCTTAGGGGTTGTCCTGACTGGCCAGTGACTCCTCCTTGTTTTTCTCAGTATCTCCCCTGGACTTGCCGTCAAAAGTGTCCAGGGGGCGGGCATCTCCACTAGCTGGAGTGCCCTGGGGCATTGTAACACGAAGCCTGAGCCTTTGAGGCTCACTGCTAGGTGTTACAGTTCCTGCAGGGGGGAGGTGTTAAGCACCTCCACCCAGAGCAGGCTTTTGTTTCTGTCCTCAGAGAGCACAAAGGCCCTCACCACATGGGGTCAGAAACTCGTCTCTCAGCAGCAGGCTGGCCCAGACCAGTCAGTCCTGCACTGAACAATTGGGTAAAATACAGGGGGCATCTCTAAGATGCCCTCTGTGTGCATTTTTTTATAAATCCAACAATGGAATCAGTGTGGGTTTATTATTCTGAGAAGTTTGATGCCAAACTTCCCAGTATTCAGTGTAGCCATTATGGAGCTGTGGAGTTCGTTTTTGACAGACTCCCAGACCATATACTCTGATGGCTACCCTGCACTTACAATGTCTAAGGTTTTGCTTAGACACTGTAGGGGCATAGTGCTCATGCACCTATGCCCTCACCTATGGTATAGTTCACCCTGCCTTAGGGCTGTAAGGCCCGCTAGAGGGGTGACTTACCTATGCCACAGGCAGTGTGAGGTTGGCATGGCACCCTGAGAGGAGTGGCATGTCGACTTAGTCATTTTCTCCCCACCAACACACACAAGCTGGCAAGCAGTGTGTCTGTGCTGAGTGAGGGGTCCCTAGGGTTGCATAAGACATGCTTCAGCCCTTAGAGACCTTCCCTGGCATCAGGGCCCTTGGTACCAGGGGTACCAGTTACAAGGGACTTACCTGGGTTCCAGGGTTGTGCCAATTGTGGAGACAATGGTACATTTTAGGTGAAAGAACACTGGTGCTGGGGCCTGGTTAGCAGTCAGCATCAGTATCAGGCAAAAAGTGAGGGGTAATTGCTACAGGGAGCCATTTCCTTACACAGCCCCCATGTTAACCTATGAGAGAGATAGGCCTTGCAACAGTGAAGCCCGAATTTGGCAGTATTTCACTGTTAGGACATGTAAAACACACCAGTACATATCCTACCTTTTAAATACACTGCACCCTGCCGATGGGGCTACCTAGGGCCTACCTTAGGGGTGCCTTACATGTACAAAAAGGGAAGGTTTGGGCCTGGCAAGTGTACAATTGGCAGTTTAAAACTGCACACACTGACAATGCAGTGGCAGGTCTGAGCCATGTTAACAGTGCTACTAATGTGAGTGGCACAACCAGTGCTGCAGGCCCACTAGAAACATTTGATTTACAGGTCCTGGGCACCTCTAGTACACTGTACTATGGACTTACCAGTAAATCAAATATGCCAATCATGGATAAACCAATCACCAATACCATTTACATAGAGAGCACTTGCACTTTAGCACTGATCAGCAGTGGTAAAGTGTGCAGAGCCAATAACCAGCAAAAACAGAGTCCAGTATACCATAAAAACAGGAGGTCAGAAGGCAAAAAGACAGGGGAGACATGCCAAAAAGCTGCCAGGTCTAACATTTTCCTTTTGACACCTCCTCCCAGCCAGGATATAAATCACAAAAGATGTTTGCGATGGCCCATTACAGAGTGGCTTACTGCCGCTCACTAAACAAAACACTGTTATCAGTATAATCCTTCTTTTGCCCAGAGCCTGGCACCCCTCCTAGAATTACTTTGGGCCCCTTTAGGAGGGGCTTGCCCCCAGTTTGAAGACCCCTTCTCTAGAGGAAAAGGGAAATAAGGTCTTCCTGGCACTATCACACATACAACGTAAAATATCAACCAGCAGGAAATCACCCCAGTTAGCACGGTCTGCTGCCCTGCCCAAAAGGAGTAACCGAACGCCAATTTCTGTTAGTACACTCTCACAACTCAAGTTAATAAGTTCCTATCTTGGTGTGGCTAATGCCTTGTCATGAGGTAACACCTTAACAGACAAGTCAGCACCTCATTATAACTTAATATCTACCCCGGGATCTTGGATTATGACAAATCCGATACCAAGTTTCAACTGTTTTCAGCAGGTGAGTTTATCTTCATACGCACAAGCAATACGCCCAAAAAAAATAACTTCTCAGCTAAACATGGAGCCCTCTTGGACCCAAATTTGACACCACACCACAAAACATACCCTAACGCATCCAAGACCTCAAACACCGCAAATCTTTACAACTCACAATGAAAAATGTATAACTCTACGTGTACTCACATTCTCAGGACACTGCAACTGCTTCATGTTCATGGGAACACCGTCAATACTATGGAATTTTGATTGGGTCCGGAGGAGATTTTACAGATCTTTGGAGCAAATACCAGCTCCCTAAAGCTCAATGGAAACCATCCTCTCTGCTACCAGTTTTAGTACAGCACTATGCACCATGCAAATTTCTGGTGTAAGCTCAAGTACCGGCTGCACTCAGGTGGATGTACCGTTAGTTCAGACTGAGGCTTGCACAACAAGCAATCCAATTACATAATGTGAAGTACGTTTGGTCCCACAAAGATGTCAGAGAGTATTGCATTTGCAAACTATGAAGGTTTTATTAAAAGAATAGTAAAGTTACAAATTCCAATCATTAAATAAGTTGGAAGTCAATAGCCATAACATGCATTTATTAATATAACTCAAAGCAATTCAAAATAATAAATGCAAAGACAAACTGTTATGAAGTTCTCTCAAAATAAATCAAGGTAGACTTTTTTCCTGTGAAGGGGAAATCCCTGTTCAGCTAAGATAGAGAAAAGTTGTAAAATTTTGGAAAGCTCAGGCAGAAGTTGTCTGCATAGAATGCCTCTGAAAGGCAGAATATATAAATCAAATAAAGCTTGGTCTAGCAAGCAGGGAAGGCATCTGCCCGTGAGTCAGTATAACTCCTTTGGGCATTGGAAGAATATCTGTTCTGAGCTAGACAGGCATCTCTATCTAAAGGAATTAGAACAGAAACTGCAGGTAAACGCTGCACCTACATTCTTAATAACAATGGCCTTTAAAATTATCAGTAACGTACATTTTCAGAACAGCCAACCAATCAAGTGAAAATAGGAATTGGACAGTTCCAATCTCATTAAAATATAAAAAAAACCATCTGCTAAGCAGGCTCCAACTGTGACCATGATAAGACAAAGGGGCTAGTCACCCTTGCAGGTGCAGCTGAAAGGCTTCATTCAGTTAAGAAAATCCTCCACACTCTCGAAGAACAAAACGTTCCTCTCTAAATAAAAAACGAGAAAAATATGCATTACAGTTTTTAAACGTTGCTTAGGCTTGCCTACAAAAAATACATGTCTATATTTTACAAGCAAGGTAATCAACTATCGTGTTGATTTTAAAACGTAGCCCTAAATTAAATGCGTAAAAATACACTTACAAATGACATGTGACTGTTAAAAACATTTCTTTCAAAGGTGTCACAACACTGAGTATTACCTTACCTATTTCAAACTTGACAACTCGATATTGATATGATAGTGGGTTGCTGATAGCACTGTCAAGCCTGGTGAAAAGGATTTACGATAGATTAAAGAGAGTCCGAGGGCGACTTTACCCTGGATGCCCCTAAAATCCTCTGCATTTTTCACTTGGCAGATATGCTTGTTATGGCTTTTGGTACAATGAACCTCAGCATGCTCCTTGCTGCTGGATGGGCCTAGTATATATAGATCGGAAAGGTGTGTCGTATTTGCGACTTCTGTGTAGTCAAAGAGCTAACTGTAATGATCACCGATAGATACTCAACCGATGGCTGGCCTCGATATAGCTCTCCTGCTACTAAGGTTTTTATTAACGTTTTTTAAGTAAGGGCCAGATTCTGAAAACTGACAAGTTTTAAATGTTGGAATTGTGATCCTGGCGTGTTACCATACTTCTGAAAAAGGGTTCTGATTTTTATGGATTTAAAATAGGTTCCCAGGAGTTACATAGAAAATACAGTAGGGATCTCTTGACATGCTTCCAACACATAGAGACATCTACCTACTTAGTAGTAATATAAATATGCTGTAGCACTTGTAATTATTTTTCTCCATATAAAAATATTTTCGTGTGTCCTTTGCAGGCAGCAGTGGTTTCTTCTCGAGGCTGGGGGAGCGTCACACCTCCACCGGCTTCAAGCCGCAAAGGCAAAAATAAAATGGCATGGAAATATTTCATTCACATTTTATTTTTACAGGTGCAGCACACACCAGACAAGAGACCTGCTAGGCGTGTCCACTCTTGCCGATTGGTAGCACAGGACTGGAGCAGGGGCTTGCCTGGTTGCTCCAAAGTGCGCACCTTACTTTGGCCGGCTGTTTTGCGCCGGCCAAAGTGACATGCACACTTTGAAGCTCTCCACTCTGTCTTAAGACAGCTGGGTGGAGACCAAGCACAGGGCTCTAGGGCCTGAAGGAGCATCTAGTCAGACCACTCCATCCAAACCAGGGGCTTCTCTCATGCTGGTTAACAGCATGAGAACAGCATCTGGATTGGTTAGCGCAGCTCTTCTGGTATTGGAGAAGGAGAAGAGCACCGAGGAGGATGCACAGCCCGTGGGTAAGTGCAGTTTTTTATTTTAAATGTTTAATGCATGTGTGTGTAATGCGTGTAAGTGTGTAATGTGTGTAAGTGTGTAATGCATGTAAGTGTAATAGTTATGTTTACTTTGTAGTTAGGATTATGGTTTT
This sequence comes from Pleurodeles waltl, assembly GCF_031143425.1. Classification (NCBI taxonomy): domain Eukaryota; kingdom Metazoa; phylum Chordata; class Amphibia; order Caudata; family Salamandridae; genus Pleurodeles; species Pleurodeles waltl. Next base: position 640,843,922 of record NC_090436.1, on the reverse strand, counting down.
ATTTGGGCTTTTGGAGAGAGGGGTGGTTTACTTTGGGGTTTTGTAGGGAGGGAGATTTTTTTTTTGGGGGGGAAGTGGTGGATCACTTCACTTGCACTGCCACTTTTAAAGGGTACAAGCCGCGCCTGTTTGCAGGAGGTATATGCGTGCTCACAAACACACAACTTTGTGGGTGTTCAGCAGGACACATCACCCGGAAATACCCACAATCCTCCGTCTAATTCTAAACGTGATAATGCAGCGTTAAAGTCAATCAGTTCTGCTTCTCTGAATCAGGAAATGGAAGGACAATCGTAAAATGAAGTGTGGTTGCGCCTTAACTCAAAGAAGGATTTACATATCTAATGACTGCACTCGGATAACACATTACTGGAGCAATCTGATCCCTGACAGTAACACCGGTCTCAAGAGACTGACATTCACTCTATTCTATTGAGAGACCAAATCTGAAGCTAGATTCAACACACAGGAAGAACCAATGCTGGAAATTAGTTACAGCTCATAAAAACACGTGCATACAAATTATTACAAAAATACAGCACTAGTTGGTGCTGCTCCAAACAAACGCAGTAACATAAAGGGGTTTTGAAAGCAAGTTTATGTATCCCACTGAGGTACAAAAGCTGCCTGTGCTAGGGTACTTAAAAAAATAGTACTTGTAATCCACACCTTTGCCTGGCGTTTTATAGTTACCCTGCAATGCGTCAACCACTCATCGCCTCAACTGTACATAATTGGCAGCTCTTCAGAAGTTCTGGGATATAAAACAAAGCAGATCAGAATTTCCATGTGAAGACTAAGGTTTCTACCGCAAAGGGCGTTAAAAGTTCACTGTACCAACTTGTACTATAACCCTGAAAACATGAGAATATTGCTCCACATCTGAATACAACAGTTTGCAAAATATTTATCTGCAATACTCCATCGAGGGTTCCTTCTGTGTCTCTTCTACAAGCAGATAATAACAGTAATACTAATTAGAATTGTTTTTTTATTATAATAATTTATTTTGATATAGCACTCCATACCAAACGTCTGCCATTTCAAGCACTGCAACTAATAGGTGTTACTATCACTCAATTGAAGGTACTCAATGTACCCACTCAGAAGGATGGAAGGCTGAGATCGCCTTGCTGGGATTCAAACTGATGAGCTATAGACCACCGCATGTCCCTGCAGGGTGGCGAGCTTTCCTGGACTAGCAGGTTGGTTCCTGGTGCCCATATTCATATAACAGTGGCCAGTGATCATGGTAAAACTGTTCCACTAGATCATATTATTGGCTTGTCTCGCATATAGATTCCCCACCAGCAGTTCAACCAGAAGTATTTACAGGTTCTCTGCTATGTCTCTCATTGGGCTCAAGCTTACCTACTAAGAATTATGTGTTTCTTAGATAGGCCTATTTCACCCCTCACCCTTGTAACACCAATAAAAAAGACCCGTCACTTTTAACTTCAAGATGGGGAAATGGGTTGCTCAGTGCCAGCAGCATTGATACGTGAGAAATGAAGGGGACGTAGGCTGACTAAAATATCACTTTTCCAGACCAGTTCACTACAGAGTAGAAAAACTGTAGCTGCAGGATTAGTGCAAATGTCATCCCCATATGCACTTGTCGTCCTCTCTTTTTTTCTCTACAGGTTTGAGAATTAAGGTCTAATGGTAAAGAACCAGCTACCCCATTCCACTATTTTTGTGGGTTTTATGCTACGTACCAGGAAACCCACATTTTAGGAACTGACCACATTACAAATCTGATGCTCAACAAAGGTGCAAGGGCTACAGGGGGGGCTGCACTGCTCTTGGCAATGGCAGTGCAGGGGTCCTCCTCTCCAGCATCCTCGCAATGGACAGTGAACATTGCAAGGATGCTGGTGCATCCTGCGGCGGCAGCATTGTCGCTGGACAAGTGTGGCAGCAATCTCCCCTTCGGAAGTTAGGCCGACAGTTCAAACCATCTGGCAAACTCCGAATCAGGCTCATAGTCTCTAACTGCCGACAAAATTCCTTCTGGTCAGTCCTGCAACCCCTAGCTCCTTAGATTTTAGTAACCAGGTCTCTCTCAAGCTAGACATCCTGTAGGGTTTGGTCCTCTATGGTCTGCGAGGACTTCTTGATGTGAGGAGACCTTCTGTTTTTAGGTCCATAAAACAGGTAAACAGGAGGCCGACTACTTGGCCTTTGTAGGGCAGTCCCAATCCCTGGGTGCAAACAGGAGTCAGGAGCCCTTAAGTTTTTGTGCAAGTCCTTTTCTTCCAGTAGAAGTCAGGAGTCTTCTTCTAGCAGGACATACTTCAGATAGAGTCTTTCCAGTTCCCGGAATGATCTGAGGAGGTGGTGTTTGAGGTATCTGATTTATGAAGTGCAGCAGCCAGTAACTGGCAACTGTAGAAATTCTATCATCCAATCCTAACTAAATTCTCACAGTCCCTCCACCTCTTTTGCAGTACTTCCTCTTTGTTTTATAATAAAATTATCCAACAGATCCGTTTTCAAGGTGGGAGAACCCAGCTGACAACAGGCAGGCCAATATTCAGCTCATCAGTCATGCCTCCCTAATTAGTTAAGCTCTTCTCCCATCTGACAAGGGCAAAACTGGTTCTCCCTCTTCAATGTGTTTGGAACCAGACTACCTGGGAGTGTCCTGGGAATGCATAGAAACCCTGCCTGGCACCTCCAAGAAAAAGATGAAATACTAAAGCTATTCTTTGTTCTGTCAACTGTTCCTGTACGCTCTCAGGTAGCTAATCCCTCAGTTAACACTCATTTGCTCTTCCTGGGGAGACAGAATATTTTCACCTGACCCACAAGCTCTGGATATGTGATGAGGGTCAGACTGGCCAGTTCTGGCTTAGGCGGTGCAGAGTAAATTTTTACAAAGTCACATCTGATTTCACCATTGATTCAGATGAGGTAGGAAATAACATTGAAACATTTTTCTAGCATTGTGGACATTGTAATCCCATATAGGCTTGTTTAAGGAAAGGTGTAACAAGGCCTAAACAGTGAAACAACTTTTGGGCTTTATTTCATGGTGAGAGCATACTAATCTCAACGTGTAATGTGCCCTAGTTTTATAAATTAGCCCCGGTCTTGTGAGTTTACTAGGCTCACTTCAGGGGTGATTTCACATAGGTCTGTAAATAGGCTTTTTCTACGTGACAACGGCACTTTTTCTTGCCATGGCTCACCGCAGTGCATTTGACCTGCAGCCCAGCTGTAGTTGTACTCTTGGTGTGCCTATAGTTTTGTCCTATATGTGGGTGGTGTAAATACACTTATCCCACAGATGACACAACTTCTACACATAGGTGTAAAAATGAAACTGGTGAGATCAGGAAATGTAATATTAAAAAAGAAAATATATAGCAGAGGCGCAGTTACAGATAGAGTGAAAGTGAAGGGAAACTGAAGGGACAAGCGAGTGGTATGAAATATAGCGTGCAACTGGAAGCAAATTATGAATGTCTGTGTACATACACTCCACACTGTGTACCAGGTGACTGAACGATATCGTGAAAGACAAGAACCACTGTGAATTTAAAAGAACTATAAAACATGAACAGAGAATGTAGCAGAAAAGGGAGATAGTGTGGGCATAAAGAAAGAGTAAAATGGCATGAAGATAGAAGGGTTGTGGAAGAGGAAATGTGAGACACAAGAATCAAAGAAAACGTTGCGCTGACAGTTTAATGTTGATTAACATGGTTAGAGATCTAGGCAGTGACAGGAATGTTGCATAAATACGATAAAGAAAAATAATGCGAAGGTGTGCTATGAGAGAAGATTTGGTTATCAGTGCAGTTAGAGAGAGCTATGGAGCAGTAAACAAACATAATTTGAAGGCACTTGCACTTTTAACCTCTAACAAGAAGAGCTCAGGCTGCTTTGAGAATTGTTTTAATAAACCTTATGTTCGATCATTATGATATTCATAGTAACATGATGTTTTGTAGTGTTTTTTATCGATATAGCATTTTTATTTATAGTTAATCTCTGTATCGTGTGGTGCTCTGAGCAGTTCTTGTATTCGTTGCTTGTGTTGTTTAAATGTTTTTTGATAAACGAGAGACTAAAAATGTGTATTAAAACTGAACACTGTTACCTGATAGTTTTTTAGGAGAAAAGCCTAAGAAATTAAGGAGGAACTGAGTAGGAGTCTGCTTCCCCACAACGTACCAGAGACTGATTTTTGTTTTACGGAACAGAGATCCACAGAATGACATACAGGATAGTTATATATATATATATATATATATATATATATATATATATATATATACAGTGCTTTAAATGGAAAAATGAAAGTGCCGGTACTCTGTATCAGAGTACCTGCTTGTTTCTAAGAAGTGCCAGTACTCTCCAATTGAAAGTATTAAGTTTTTCTTGAGATGTGCCGGTACTATCTCTCTCAAAATAAAAAAGTCCCGGTACACAGTACCAGACAGTACCGGCCCATTTAAAGCACTGTGTGTGTGTGTGTATATATATATATATATATATATATATATATATATATATATATATATATATATATATATATATATATATATATATATATATATATATATTCACACTAAGTGCTTGGAGTCATGCAAAGTGCATCTCAAGTGATCTTTCACAAGATGATGATGACAACACTGAGCTATGAAGAATGTCCAGTGCTTCATCAATGGCCGTAAGGTTGCAGTCTTTATGCCAATTTGAAGAGCATTTATAAGGTATTTCAATGGAACCTTCCACCATTATGGCTAATGAAACTGATACCCCTCGCTCACCGAATAATCTCCACATCTACTTTTGTCTACAAACTGAGCACTAAGTAGATCCAAAGATTAATTGTCTTCAAGGCTAAAATACCTGGGTGGTTCTCTATTTACTGATGGACTGTAGCGATGACATTCCAGAGAAGGAGCTACAGGTCGGCCTTGTTCATCTCCCTTTACACATGGATCTGAAACGTTGGCAGACTAGCAGGTTGGAGGCCCTCAGGGATCATTTATGCATGCCTCTCTTCAAGTATAATATGGTACTGCGGAGAGGGAAAGCACTTCAGCAGGATCCTTTCGTCATAATGCTTTGTTAGATCACGCACTGCGAATCAAGTACTTTATCAATGCATCAAAATGTATCTGTCCTCCATTTGGTTCCTCCACTTGTGCTCTAATGTACACTTTTGGACTGTAACTTTAATGGTGGGGAAAACAATTTCTTTTTGCATTTCTACATATTTAGATACACCATTTTTTTAAGCTAAAGAATCCAATAGCATCAAAGTACGTGTTTTAAATATCCACAGAAGAGAAGGATGTCTCAATGGCCCCCGGCTCAATGGCATGGATAGTAAAACTTTCACATTGGCTATACCTCCATAGCCAAGCATCTGTGTTGCAGTAGGACTGTCGTTTGTGGTGAACAGATTGAGACCTACTTTGTATGACTTGTTCACGTTAGGGAGGAGGATACACAAAGAGACATATTTGGAAAGTGTCTGCCCAATTACTGAGGAAATGTGTTTGAATGAGCATTGCAAAGAGTGTGAATGTTGAAAAGAGTTTGACTGTAGCATGCATGTTGCCATGGTGTTACACAGGGTGTGCATGCTCGAAACTGTTGCAAAGAACTTGCACGTTGAGACATTTCCCAGAGTTAAAACACTGTGAATGACGGTGGGATTGTGTGTGTCAGCGTGTTTCCACATTCCAAGTGGATAGGATGGTGCCTAAACTGAGTAATGCCACACTGTGGAGAGAGCCTGCATGTATATTTTCTACTAATTAATGTTGTCCTGTCTCTGTGCTTAACCAGATGCTGAGCAAGCCACATTTAGCTCCTTTTGGGATGTTATCAGTAACCTGTTGCTAGCACGCCTGGTCCTTAGTAAGTAAACTTACATGGAGACGCGTACAGGCCGATGAACCTTCTGGATCGCATGGAGTATCCTAGCCATGTGGTGACCAATGTATATCAATAATCAATACACAATCAATAACCACTGAGGAAAAACATTAATCATTTGTCAATAGTATCAATCATTCATGAATGATCACAACTCAATATGCGTTTTAACAATTTTTATTTACCTATTGGTTACAATTCTAATGCATAAGGTTAACTCAAACTTTATTCAATCAGCTCAGAATTAATTCATTAGTGATCACCAATAACATAATCTGATCACAACTTGAGAAAATATATGCTCAAATGCTTCCACATAAGTCAACAAAGATGAATATATCAACATTAATAGCAGGGTTCAGCATTCAGTTTGTCAATCATTTGTCACTGTCAACGTCACCCAAAGGAACCTCACCTAACCCAGATTAGCACTGGCATGTGGGACTTCATCGAAAACAATTTAGAACATGAATTTGGAAAACATCTAGCTAGGAGGAAAAACTAAACAGCGCAGTTAATATCTAGAAAGAAAGGCACAAAAGTTAACAGTCACATTGTCATAGCTACCTATCCACGAAATGGATCAGCAACAAAGTCAGTCTTCGTCTTCAGGTCATCAATCGATCAGCAACGCATCAGGCTCTCAAGAACATGAGCCCAGTGACAGAATCTCGCATCTCTTCTCCCCAATATTGAAGGTCTTGTCCAATGTCTGCCCCTCAGATCTGCCTCAATTCTGAAAATCTCGCCCTTGGTCATAACATTTTATTAAGGTTACCAAGTCCATCCCCCTAATTCCCTCTTGGTCAATTAGTCTCCGGATATGACTCTACCCAATAAAATTAATTTTGCAAATCTATGAATTCTAATATTACGCTGTTCTCAGTTTGTTGATTAGTTCACTGTACAATGTCCTCATCATCCGGCTCATCAGGTATCGAAAATGTTGCATCTTCTCCTCCAGTCAGTGTCTCTATTGTTCGAGTCCTGGGAAAGTACATCTCGTCTGTTTTACACCAAATTTGTTACATTCCTAGTTCCATCATCTCCTGTCCGTTGGTTCACTGCAGAACGTTCTAGCTAAGCAGACTTTATTAACATAAGCAGTTCAGGGACAGTTCAACATCACAGCTTCTCTACAGTGCACGTTTTTTCTGCTTCTGCATGAGGCCTGGCAAAACTAGGCCATAACTTTGGCCAAGTTAACTCTATGATATAATGCAAAACATAAGTTATACATCTCACTATGACATATTACTGCAATATTATTACACATTTTCATTATTTCACACATTTTTTGTCATTTTTAATTTGTGAGTCTTGGTGACCACTCTCCCTGGGCACATTTTCAAACGTGCACATTAATTTCTCTACGTTTAATTTTTCCATCATTTTCTTGTTAATCAAAACACATAAACATTCATCAATAATTTCCAATTAACATATCTGCTTCAACACTGTCTATGTTGAAACTGTGAAGTACAGTATTGAAAGCCACAAAAGTCTGCTTGCATTTCTGCAGCAAGGTTCATTATTGCAGTTACCCAGAGTATTCACGTTTGGCATTCAACGTGCCCATGTTGACCATCATATACTTGTTCGGAAGAAGGCTGCCCAGACTATAATGTGTTTGGTCTGAAGTTGTTCATAAAGTTTATTTTTTCTAAGCAGTTCTCCACGCATGAATGCCTGGATGGTGGCTACACAGGGCATGAATTGATGCATGAGGGATACCCAAAGTGTACATGCTTGGGATTAGGGGTGTCAGAGCATGCATACTTGACAGGACATTTTGAGAAAGGAGGTTGCTTGACTTTTAAAAATTGAGTAGGTTGGTCTGCAGAGGACTGGTATATTACCCGAAACATTAGACTGCAGTGTGAATAGTACTAACAATATTCTCTAACCCACTTGTGAATAGTACTAACAATATGTTCTAACCCACTTATTCTTTTAGTCCATGTCTAGCGATGCACACTATCTCCTCATTTCTTTTCAGCATCTGTATATTTTCCTTTTACCCGTATCATTTTCAGGACAACCCTTAGGCACAATAGTGCTTTGGTCACATCTTCTGAACGTTGCGTGGTATTAAGTTAGTGAAACACTATTAGTCCATGTGACATGCCTATTACAAAAACTGGTCTCACTCATATTTATTCTGGTATCAATATTTACATTCCTCTTCACACTACTCTAAACCAAATTCAAAAAGCTGATTCAGCTACTTTTTGCACACTTAAAGAGTACTTAGTGGTGCAAAAAAGCATTTTGTGATTGTTAACACCACAATATCATTATCAACAGCAGAATTCAACGACTATAAATTGCACTTATGGAACTGGAAAATGTACTAGCATGGCTCATGTTCCATCAACAGTGACTTAGGGAAGTGAAGATACAAGGGGCATTTATGGGTGAAGGCAAAAAGGTGGACACCCCTAAAATTGTAAATTTGTGCATATTCACTTTAATTCAAATCAGCTTTATTGTCTCAGTGAGAACCTTAAAATTAAGTCAAACAAACTTGTTAGGACCAGAGAGACAACCCTTTATTATATGTTTAAGAAAATTTCAAAAAATTAAAAAGATGATAACAATCCCTTGAACTTGTAGGAGCATAAATGTATAACAAATCATCTTATCAGTGAACATAACACAAATACATTTACTGTGTGCCATCTTTAACATTGAACAACAGAAAATTAAATGTGTTAAATCCTGGATCCTTTCCTTGCACAGGGCACAAACATACACATTGTCTCAAATTATATCAGACCATCAGCCGGCAATAATTTTCAAGTTATTCCCCTTTGTCCCAGTCCATTCCTAAAAGAAAGAAATGCCTTTGAATATTTTGTTCTGTATTCACACATATTCCTGCGACTCAGTGAATATTGCAGAGTCTGCTTCCATTTTTCAGAGTGTGAGATCTCCACAAAAGGTACCCCTCACGACAAAACTAGAATGAATAATCCTTGTCTTTACTTTGATGCCCAATATGTGGTAAATCAGAGAGATTTTGGGAAATTACTATTCCAACGTAAATATAGCGCGGAACCTTTTTCAGTTCTTCAGTCCCTAATTTTCACCTAAAGGCAACTTTTTACTGTCTGTTTGACAAAATCATTATTTTGCTTTTAGTAGCCTATTGTTTGCTCCTGTAAGGTTTTTCCTGCCTTTTGTTAACTAATTACTGACTGGGAGAAGCAGGAGAACAATGCAAAGTAGCTTCCACAAACTTCTGGCAGTGAAAAGTTAACCTTCTGAAAGTTACTTTTACCTAATGTTTGTTATCAATCTGCCTTCCCCATTGGATTAGATTTGTAATAGCTGTAGGAAAGTGCCCCTTTTTGACATGGTCATCCCCGCTTTTTGCCTGTTAATTGATGGTAATGTTGACTGAAAGTGCACTGGATTCCTACTATCCAGATTCCCTAGTGCCAGATCTCCTTCCCTGAAACTGTGCAATTGGTTCTGAATAGGTAATACCTTTGGCACCCCTTAAGACCCTAGTAAATGGTACAGCTGGTGCCTAGGGCTTGGGTACCAGGGAGGGTCTCCAAGGGCTGCAGCATGTATTATATCACCCACAGGAACCCCTCACCTAGCACATGCAGATGGCCATTGTGAGCTGCGTGACATGGTGCAGCTAGAAGGGAAAACATGACATGGTACACAGACTGTGTGCCATGTCCCCTAACACTGCATGCAATATATGTAAGTCACTCCTACAGCAGGCCTTACAGTCCTAGGGCAGGGTGCTTTATGTCACATGTGAGGACATATCTGCACAAGCAGATATGTCCCTGCTATGTCTTTATCGATTCTTAGACAAAGTACATCTGCTGGACAAGGGTCAATACGATCTTCTCAGCTACACGATGGCTTCACTGAAAATAGGGATCTTTGGTATCAAACATCTTGTATTAATAAACACCCACTGATGCCAGTGATGGATTTATTAATACATGCACCCAGAGGACACCTTACAGGTACCCTCTGAAAACTCTACCATTTACCTGTGTGCTGGCTGACTAGTTTTAACTGGCCTGCCACCAACAGACAGGTTTCTGGCCCCCAAGGGTGAAAGCCTTTGCTCTCAGATGGACAGGAACGTAGACTGCTCTGGCAGGGGTGTTAGCACACTCCTTCCAACAGGATGACCTGCAAATCTGCATTGCAAGGCAGGGGGCTTCAAAGAAGCCTGTTGCCCTTAGCATGCAGATCTGGCTTCCCTCAGAAGGGAGATGCTGACCCCCCTGTCCCAGGGCTCATTTGGTACTTGGACAGATGGGAAAATTATTAGTCAGAGAGTTTTGTCACTCCTCAAGTCGATCCCACCCGTAAGGTGAACTGCCTGATGTGGATACAACATTTAGAAATCTGCCATCTTAGGGATGGCCGAATTGGGAACTCTGGGAAAAAGTTTAACCCACTTCCCCTAGGAGGTGGTCATATAGGGGGCGTAGTGACCCCAGGGGCAAGTAGCCCATTAACCTATACCCCCCTAAACACCCCTAAATTCAGTATTAACGGGAGCCCATAGCACCAGGAAATCAGATCCTCTTGACCTGAAGTAGAAGAAGAAGGACACTCCAGAGACACAAAAAGCAAGAACTGAAGATCTGTGACTGACTCGGCACCAGCCCTGCCAGCCTGCTTGCTAACTTTGCAATTGCAAGAAAGACATCTTGTGCTCCAGCTGCTGAAATGTCCAAAAGCCCGGGAAGAACGGCTAGCCTTCACCCCAGCACAAGAAACTCCCATGGAGTATTCTACTGCATCCCTGCAGGCACCCTAAGAGTTAAGAGGACTCCAGAGTGCCAAACATGACACCAGAAAGCACCGCTGCACCCTTACCCCCTAGCCCGAGTTGAAGTGGGACAACAGTACCAGTGCATTTAACTCTGAATTCACCTTTGCACCTGGCCGCTCCAGTTCCACCAGGTGTGACCTGATGGTGTGGCATTGAACCCTGCCCCATTCTCACCTCAGTCTGGAAGAATGGCCATGTAAGTCCTTGTTGAGTACCTGTTTGCCATATTTGTTTTTCCTCCTCAGGATAACATTGCAGCTTCAGAAAACTGCGCTGTGTCAACTTTACAAAGCTGAAATTCTATTGCAAAACGTACTTACCTGATTGTATTGATTCTGGTGTCTAAACATATATTAAGATACCTGCTATTTGTGTATATTAGTGTGGATCTCCTTAATGAGTCATAATGTCTCATTTATTAACTGTGTGCCTATGGTGAATGTCTAACACTCCTCTCTAATAAGCCTAAGACTGCTTGACCATACTACCCACTATGGGAGCACCTTGGGATTGCTAGAGCAAGCCCCTGTCCACTAGTAAAGGAAACCCTGGATGCTCTGCACAGTATATTTAATTTTGCTATACTTTATAAAGAGTCCGCTTTCTACAGTAACTAATAAAACTTTTTTTTTTTTTTTTTCTAGCTATCCCTTTATCGAGATACAGTATTATTACTATTATACTTTGCACTCTGGTGTTATACATAAGACAGCTAGGCCTGACATAGTGAAAATAGCTTCTGAATCACAGCCACTGTAAGGACATGTTAACATTAAATTTATACATAACCTACTTTTAAATACCATGCACCCTGCCTTTTGCTGCAAAAGGCCCATATAGGGGTGACTTAATAATATTTAAAAGGAAAGAAAAGTTTTGATACGTATTTTGACAAGTCAAATTACAGTTTTTACACTGTTACATTCAGGCTACAACCGTAGGCCTAAAGCCATGTTCGCAGTGCCATTGCAGTGGATGACACAATACATGCTGAAGTCCATTAGTAGCATTGAATTTACAGGTCCTGGGTATACTTTTTACAATATATGCAACAGCAACTCCTCTGTTGTGGCGGAGGAGCCTTGCCCCACTGCTGACAGTCAGCAGAGGCAAATGTGAAAAATAAAATGATACTAAAACAATTTTATTATCATTTTATTTGTTACTGTGCCAACTGAGTTTTAGGGTGTGGCGGGCCATCCTCAGCCTCTGGGAAGAGGAGTGGTGGTCACTGTAAGTGTTGGTTTGGCCGGTTGTCTTAGGAAGGCCAAACCAACATGCGCTTAGCATTTCTCCAACCCAAGCTGTGTTGCACAGCTGAGTGGAGAACAGACAGAGGCTCCCAGACCCTGTCTGAGCCCAAACGAGGCCACTTAGACCAATACCTGCGCTGCTCTCATGCTGGGTAATAGTATTCCCAGTATGAGAACAATGTCTGGATTGGCACCTGGGAGCCTGGCAGTGTGGACTGCTGGGAGTTGGGGATCGGGACAGGAGCTGAGGAGCAAGGCAGAGCCCGTTAAGTACTATTTTATATTTGTTTTCATTATTTCTTCCGTGGTTTATTTGTATTTCCCTTGCCCAGCCCCACCACTTGGCATTGAGAGCAACCACCACTGCATATACTAGGACTTACAAGCACGTTAAATGTGGCAATTAGGAGTATGTTATTTCAACCATGTTAAAAGGGGAAGAAGAGCCTTGATACTCTAATGGGGGATTACTGCGCTAAACAAATCAACATAAACTAACGTAAGCGAGTATTTTTAAGAAGTATTTTTTGACTATGTAAATAGTGCATCTTAGCCACATTGCAACCCTTTTGGGGGTCATGTAAAAAATGATTACATCCTCTAGGTGCTTTCTTTAAGACCCATTCCGGGGCCGTATGGGTACCTGTCAGCGCTGCCCGCTCTCCCCCTGCTTACTCCTTGTGATGGATCCCTTAGCAGCATTATTGTGCCAGAAGGATCAGATTGAGGGGATCCCCACGTCAGTTGCTCGATCAATACACAAATGACATCTTACTCACCCTGTCAGCCCCACCCTTTTCCATTCCTGTGGTGCTAGGGACCATTGACGCCTTCGTGCCAATCTCTAGCTACATGGTGAACTGGCCATGCCGCTTTCCAGGATCACCGCTTGCACCGCCATCACCGGCTATCCATTCCAGTGATAAAATTCTCATCTTGAGTATCTAGGTGTCCTTGTCAACAGGGGCCAAGAGCACATGGTGGTAGACAACTAGGACCCCCTCATTGGAAACATGCGAATGGCCTTCACGAAATGTTCCCATCTGAACCTCTCTCAAAAGCTGTCAAAATGGTTACTCTCCCCCAATTCACTTATGTGTTGGACATGCTTCCCCAATTAATACCCCCCTTCGAACATCCATCACATAAATAAAACTTTATATGGGATTCAACAAGACCTCACCTGGCGATCTGGAAGCTCATCACCAATAGATCGGCAGGGGGCCTGGGCCTACCGTCTGTGGAGCATTACTGCTTGGCTTTCACTTGGCACCACTGGCATACTTCACCCCCGGGTCCAAGACTACTCCCTTTCTGGGTCACAATAGAATGAAGGCTCCAGGAGGGTCCGGAGGGAATGCAGGCTCTCTCTATTCCTGGCCCTGCTAATGCCAAATCTCCAACCTCATGCTGCAGGCCCATTAGCTCCTTTCAGTGAATGCCCAACTCCATGACAAAGCCCCCCTTTGGAACAATACTGTTCTCACCTCATAGGAGGGGCCATGATTGACTGGGGTCCCTGGCGCAGAGCTAGGATTCTAACCCTCACCCATCTGGTCTCCGGTTGTGAACTCAACTTCTCTGAGGTCCTGTGGGATGAATCTGGCCTTCCGCACTCCCAGCAATGGTGCTTTAAGCAACTGCGTCACTGCCTGCTGAGCAAACTGAGTCCTCTGCCCTGGCACATTTCATGTTCTACAGTACTCACCTACTTTAAGTCCTGGATCTATTGAAGGGCATGATGTCCAGACTCTACAGCCTTCTGGTTCATCACCTCTACTCCCAGCCACAGCTGGCCATCCTCAGGGTGACCTGGCAGGTTCGCCTGCAGGTGGACTAGGAGGAGGAGGATTGGGCTGAGCTACTGGAGGGCCTGGACAGGGAAGTCCAGAAGGCCCAGATGAAGCTCACTCTTTTTTCAGATACTGGCACTGGACCCCGGTGCTGCTTCAGGCCAGGGGTTTTCTCCCCCACTCTGCCTGGTGGAGACGCAATTATGCACCCTGTGATACTGTTCATATCTTACTGGACTGCCCACCATTTGTCCCGTTTGGGTGGCAGTGGTATCAATGCTCTGGCAAGCTGTGGACCTGCCCTCACCACTCCCGGACCCCTCATCGTCCTCCATGACTTGGAGGACCTTTCCCATGTGACCTACCACACCCACAGCCTAATCGTCACCCCCTCATGACTGCCAATATCTGTATCCTGCGTCACTGGTGCTCCCCATACCTGCTGTCATATGAGGAATCGCTCACAGCGATGTACAAGTCCACAACTTATGAGAAGATTATTCACAGTTTAATGGAGACGGCTGACCTTTGCCTTCTCACTTGGAACCCCTTTTCCAGAGCGATCCCCTCCCTCCATGGCATACCTGGCCGGGTCCTTGACCTTCACCTTGGTTCTCGATTCCTCACTATCTCCGACCCCCAGCCTGTTGTTGGATTCATCCTTCCTCCCCCCCATCCTTCCCTATTGAACTAACACTCAGGCCCCTCCTAACCAGTCCAGCACTCCCCGTCCCTGTCCCTTCTCGCCTACCCCCCGTTTTATGATTCTCATCTTCCCACTTTTTTCCTATTTCTCAATTTCTTTTCTCTCCTTCCCCTTACATCTGCAGACCCTCCCCCCCCTCTCTCTTTCATTTGGTTACATGTTCGTAATATTTGGCTACAGTACAAATTTCGCACGTTTTCTAAGTAGTTTACTCTTGGCAATAAAAATAATTGCTACAAAAAAATCATCACACCATATATCAGTGTATTTATATGGTAAGAATCTAAACTTGGGGAAATGTAATATTTCTAAAGCTTAACGGAAAATCATATACATGGGAATCAAGTCCTGGCAAAGCCAATAGGGCTTGTCTTTTGGACTATTAATTTTATCAGTGCAGCTTGCCGATGCTGCGCAGCATCTGCAAAATGCTAAAAGCTTTCCTGCCAATGATGCATACCATCTGAAAAAAATATGAGCAATGATCATGTGGTATGTTGTGTGCTGTTTGTCGTGTGTTTGGCTCGCGAGTTGTGAGCCGAATGGGGGGGGGCCCTGTGTAGAATGTGGATGGTGGAATGTGGCCTCGAGGGATGGAATGCAGGAGGTGCGGCGAGTGAGGAAAAGGCAGTTGGAGTGGTGCCGGGGACATACTGTGGAGGTGGTTCTTCGCTATATGGAAATAAACGTGGAATTTAATCCTACCTTGCGCGATGTCGTATCTTTGGAGCACATCATAATATTGTCTCTGCGTTTATGCGAGTTATAATTGCCACTTGACGTCTTCTTATGTTGAGTTTAATAAGGATCAGCCTGAGCCAGAATCTTCTTAGCGTGCTCAGGCGTTCACAAGAGCAGACTATAGGCACTAGATTTTTGTTTGTTGTGCCACAAAAGCGACAAGTTCAACCTCTTCTTTGAGCCTGCAGTAACAATGGGCCCGTAATGGAATTAAGCCAAATCTAAATCCTTTTTTTGCTTTGAAGCTAGAGGGAGGTCTAGATCAGTGCTTAATTTGTGCTTGTTGTTTCCGGTGCGGAGCACCAGCACTTATTTTTGGGGGTCGGCGTTTATGGTTCTGCCTCAAGCATTTACTGCGAGGAAAAGACACATATGGGAAAGACGAGGAAGAGAAAATGAAAAAGCGTCACAAAGGGAGCAAGCAGAAAGCTGCAGGAGTGAGCTGAAGGGGCAGGGAGGGGCTTTAAATAGATTAAAGAGGCCCGAGATGGCTTCAGGATTATGCGGCCTCAGT
This sequence comes from Pleurodeles waltl, assembly GCF_031143425.1. Taxonomy (NCBI): domain Eukaryota; kingdom Metazoa; phylum Chordata; class Amphibia; order Caudata; family Salamandridae; genus Pleurodeles; species Pleurodeles waltl. Next base: position 640,828,195 of record NC_090436.1, on the reverse strand, counting down.
ATTCTGTGCTCACACATTTAACTGCAGCAGCCGCATGATTCAGAAGAGAGCTGTGAGCACCGGCACCTTTTTATTTACAAATTAAGCACTGGTTCAGATATTTCTGTTTTAGCTGCATTTCATATGAATCTATGACCATCCAAATATGGTGCCTTGCTTCAACACTTAGGGCCAGATTACGAGTTTGGCGGTCAGACATTCCTGCGGGCTAAGCCTGAAGCCAATGCTGGCTACACTGCTCCACCTCCAGCAAGTCGAGGGCATTGTTGCCATGCCCTATGTTGTGCATGGCAAACAGTGAGCGCACCGACATTGCAGGCATCCGGGGGAACAACATGGGCCCTGGCTATAATCCAAATGGGCTTATTTGTCCGGGGGGCCTTTTTTGTGGCACTTTGCCTGCCTTTCTGCTAACCTTTTCATGGCGGTGTCCCCACCATGAAAAAGTCGGCAGAAAGGCAGGTTATATTATGCACGGTGATGCCAATGCCAGCACTGCCAGCACTGACCGCTACTGTCCCTTCCTCCGCAGTAGCTCAGATGTGGGCGGTGGCTGCGGTCTTGTGGCAGACAGACTGCCTAGATCGTAATCGGCCAGTCGGACTGCCAAGGAGGCAAAGTTCAGACCGCTAAAGACAGAAAGTCGGTCTCAAGACCGCCAAACTCATAATCAGCTCCTTAATCTGTAAAAATCGTAAAAAGGTAACAGCTTTGCCTACTTTTTTATCAGTTTCCTTTTTGGCAAGTAGGTAACTTCGTACAGATCTCCTTGAACTGTTAGAATTTTTAGGACTACTTGCAATAACAAAGCTAGCCTCCTTGGTTATGGATTGCCACAGTATTGCCTGCAGGGACTTTAAAGGACCTTTTCACATCTCTGCACAGTAGGACACAAATGCAGCTTCCTAGTTGTTCTCAGCAGGGATGTAGAAACGCTCCCAGCTTTTCAACTTGCACTACAATTGTTAACTTTTGATGCAGTCTAATGCTGTAGTCCCACTTTTAGTTTAAAGTTAGGGGCAAGTTCAGATATTTTTGTTTTAGCTGCATTTTGTATGAATTTTCTACCATTCAAATATGACTCCTTGTTTCAACACTTAGGGGGACATTATGACCCCGGCGGTCAGAGCTAATGTGGTGGTAGTACCGCCAACAGGCTAGCGGTACTTACCGCCACATTATAACTTTGGCGGGTTGGCTGAAGCCAATCCACCAATGTACCACTCTGACCGTCATGCCAGTAGTAGCCGCTGGGCTAGAGATAACAATCCCCAGCCTGGCGGCTGCCATTGTGCCACTGGCAGTATCATGACCCTGCCTACCGCCATGTTTTTTATGGAGTTCGTAATGCCACGAAAACCATGGCGGTAGGCCCTATCAGTGACAGGGAATTCCTTCTCTGTCACTGATAGGAGGCCCCCGACACTTCCCAGACACCTTCATCCCCCTACATCCACACCCCCCATACACACACACACTCAGACACACACTTATCCCCACATACATACACACATGCATTCATTCATTCATTCACGCACACATCCGCACGCACATCAAAACATACACGAAGACACGCATTCACATTTCCATACATACACGCACTCACGCACATTCACACCCCCACACACACACACACACACACAACACCCATCATCCTCTTTTTTACTGCCATTGTCATAATGGGGGCCTAAATCTGTTGTCGTGAAAAAGGTAACAGCTTTGCCTGCTTTTTCTATCCGTTTCCGATTTGGCAAGAGGACAACTCTTCATTCCAGATCTCCCTGAACTGTTAGCATTTTTAGGACTCCCTGCAAGAAGGGGGCTTGTCTTGTTGGTTATGGATTTCCACAGTATTTCCTTTAGGGAGTTTGGAGGACCTTTTCGTATCCCCACACAGTAGGACACAAATGCAGCTTCGTAATTGTTCTTAGCAGGGATGCAGAAATGCCCCCAGCTTTTCAACTTGCACCATCATTTTTCCCTATTGATGCAGTGGAACGCTGTAGCAAAATCTTGAAAACAGCATATAGGTTATCCTTGTTGTTGAATGTGGAATGAATAAAGAGTGATAGAAACAGTAAGTTATCTTCAATGCTACATCCTTTCAAGAAATTCATTTTAAACACAAGTACTCAGTGTTTAATTTGCACTTATTTTTGAGGGCTAGCACTTATTTTTCTGCCTCAAGTATTTACTGCGAGCAAAAGACACAATTGGGAAAGACGGAGAAAGAGACACACAAAAAAGTATCACAAAGGGAGAAAACTGCAAGAGTGAGGTGGAGGGGCAGGGAGTGGCTTTAAATGGATTGAAGAGACCCGAGATGGCTTCAGGATTACGCTGCCTCAGTATTCCGCGTTCACACATTTAATTGCAGCAGCCACGTGTTTAAGAGGAGGGCTTTGGGCACCGTCAACTTTTTATTTACAAATTAAGCACTGGAGGTACTAATGCGTTACTGTGAGCCCATGTATCCAATTCTTGGAGCAAAAGGTTAGCAAAACAATGCCCACGAGATTGAGCAGAACAATCAACCGATAATTTGTTGGATCTGGTAGTTGGCTCATTTTATGTGCTTGGAACAGCAGTGAGCCTCTCCAGTCGTCGGGGACTGTATTTGAAGTCTGCAATACCTATACAGTGGAGTTCTGTTTTCTTTGCAAGGTTATTGCGTAAAGAACTGCTGCAGGGTTTCCATTTGGCCTAGGTGAACTATCCCTGCAAATTTGTTTTTAATGTTCTATGTACCTCATAAATTGCTTTGACTAGTCCATCCTCACTTACAGTACAAGACTCTTCTGGCAGAGCAGTTTCTGACAGGTCACTGAATAAACTAAATTGTGTGATATCAGTTGGCCATTCAAGTGGAGGAAGTTTATTTATTCCAGCTTTCTTCACATCAGATATTACCTTGTGGTATTGTTATTCCTGATACAACAAACTCATAACTTTCAAACCCATAATCTCTGCATTTTCTGTGATATAATCCACCAGGCCATTAATTACATTATGGGTATCAGATAGTGCCTATTAGACCAATGTAATTTGTTCTTATAAAGTTCAATTAATACTGTACCCCCCAGTAGGCTCCAGTCCATACCCAACACTGCCTTGACAGAGATGTCAGAGTATAATACAATGTGATCACTATGATCAGTTGTAGTTATCTTCATTTTCCAAGCATTTAAAGGAATCAATGGGCAAATTATATCGTCAATTATTAAATTATAGGCTTAGTATCACCACAGCTCCTTGTGTATTTATCTTAATTCAGGAGACCACTGGCAATAACAAAACCAGTTAGAAATAGCATATCTAATAGTGATGCTCTTCTTTTGTCTGTTTTACGATTAAAAGAAACATTTCAGGCTTGCTTTGGGCTTGTTTGGCATCTTTGTTCCTATTACTGATTAACGAGATTGAGTTTTTTTTTTTTAGTTTTGCTCACCACAAAAATATGATCCTCCTTGTTCCTCCGGTGCGGAGATTAAATCAAGAAGTGCAATTAGCATTTGATTTGATTTTCCAATAGGAATACAAACGTTGAAGATAAACACAAATTGTTAACTTTTTAAATCAACACATGAAAGCTTAATTTTTATAATCAAAATATGTCCATGATTTATGACATTTAACACATAAAGCCTTGTAGTCACAGGCAAACTGACTTTTGTAAGGGAAGAAGTGCCTGTTTTTTCCAGGGTGGAATATGGAAAGAACATTATCATATTTATTGAAACTGTAGTTTAATATGTTTCGTTACAATATTTTGCGATGTCAAGTAAGAACAAAATGTTAATCGTGAAAATACACCCTTCTTCAGAATTCAAAGTAAATTTTTCTCCTTGTAGTTCTTCTGGAAATCGACGACTTTCCTGGAGTTCCAAGAGTAGTCCAGGAACTCTTTGTGAAGCCTGTGAAAGGGGAAAATCCAAATGCATAAGTAATCCTACAAGAGTAAACTTTAAAATTTGGTAACCTAAACTTTGTGAATCAGGCCCTTCATGAGAAACACGTATTCTGCTCAAGGACCGACTATGTAACGCTTTCATCACTACTTTGGTGTTTCTCACACATATTATTTGATTTTCTAAGGCTGATATAAAGTCAGTTTTCCATAGAAAACAGTCCAGCTGGTTTGCCCATCATATGAATCTATGTATGTGAGAGTGGCTAATATTAAGAAGTTCTTTCTAACCTAAAATCCAAATTCTTTCAACAATGTTAAAGAATTATTAGAAAACCAGGATGTTCGTCAATGTTTCAAGGGCCAACGCTTGACATGTCATAACAACCTCGGAGGCCAGGATTACAATTCTGTTGAGTACAGTACATTTATTGTCACTTACTTTGAAGTCTCAGTCTGCCTCCATCCTTCACTGGCTATGTGTTCAGATGTATTTTTAAAGTTGTTTCATTTTGCTGTGGAGGTGCATATTTGTAATTATTTTATTAATATGCTCATGGTAATTTATAAAACGGCTGTGAGTTAGTATCATTGTTTTGGTTTTTAATATTTTATCTCTCTTGAAGCTTTCGTGCATGGATTGCCTTTTGATTGCTTTATGTTTCTAGCAGTTTTATGCTGTGCGTTGTTACCCTTTATTAGGTCTAACTACATGGCACATTTCGGTGTTTGAAGGACCCTTTGTTGCCAACAGAAAGGCAAGATTAAAAAGAATCAGCACAAAATAGGATGCTAATATACTACTGAAAGTAAAACCCCAACAGAATTATACAGGATTTACCTTTATTTTGGGTCCTGAAGTAAGCCTCTGATCTGTTGGCACTGAGAAGGCTGAAACATGTAGACCTAACTGTTTTTTTTGTTTGTTTTTTTAAATCTGTTTTATTAATTTCAGTATATATTACTGGTCACAATTGCACAATTGAGTAAGTCAAACCACATTCCAACAATCTGGTGTCTTAGGCAGGCATTAGATTAATCATTTGGTTCTGAGCAACATTAGCATGAAATAAAATCTCTTCCTTACAACAGTGTCATACAGTGGAGATTCTGTTACAATGCATGTATTACACATTCTCCATTTTTGCCGCCAATAATACAATGCAATCTAATATAAAATAAAAGCACTGCAGCCCCCAGGCGTGTACCCCCATCCTCCTCTCTAGACCCGGACAGGGCCAATAAGTTACTATTGCTTACGATGTGATCATGAGCATGTCGTTAAGTGATAGTCTAGCAATTACAGCATTTCATCACCAACAGTGTTCCGCCACTGATGAGTATTTAATTGGGAAAGCATTTGTCGCTGGGTCAATACAGCAAGCATAAGAAAGCCAATACCTGTATTAATCCTCCGCATACCTTTTAAAGAATCACGGCAGACATCATTCATTCTTGGTTTCCATTTTGGCCACCAATGTTTCCCAAATATCATATCCTGTAAGTGCCTGCCCCCTTTCCCACACGGCTCGCAGGACACATATCTCCACACGTGTCCATTTCAATGTCATGGCACGCCAGCTAGTCAATTCTGGAGGTCGAGAGGACTTCCACCCCATGGCAATCATTCGCTTGTACATAATAAATGCTAAATCTGCAAATTTATGAATGTGGTTATGTTGCTTAGCTCTAGGGCGTATATCTAAAAGACAAGACTCCGGTGTGGGCACAAATGCGTGTCCAGTGATAACCGTAACATCTGCTACAATGTTCAGCCAGGCCCCCTGTAATGGGGCACACTCCCATACCATGTGATAAAAGCTAGCTGCATGAAGCCCACAACGGGGACATGATGGAGTCACCGTTTGGTACATTTGTCGTATATGACACGGAGACAGATACGTCTGATGTACATAATTAAATTGTGTGTATTTAAATATGGGTTTTCGGGTTACTCTCTGCACCTGTTGGAGGGCCTCGATCCACATCATGACGGATAAGGGAGTCAGAAGAGCCAGATTCCATCTATGAAGGGCTGCCTCGTGTTGTGTAATGGACACGCCAGTCAGTGCTCTGTATAAATTAGTGATAACCTTCTTTGACCCATTGTCCACGAGCAGAGTATGCAGGGCAGGGGAGGGGAGGTCGGCGGCTCCCGATCACCATAAGCCCAGGTTGTCTTAATCAAATAGCAAAGAGAATTATATGTAAGAAAGAGTCACGGTCCCAGCGAGGTAAGGTCCATAATTGCCTCAAAGGATATTAGTGTGCTGTTTTCAAAACAATCTCCCACCGTGTCTATCCCCGCTTCCATCCATGAGGTCGTGGAGTGAGTACGGAATAACTTCGTGCCTCCTGGTATTTGACCCAGCGGGATAAGGGGTGAATATGGGGGGGGTCAGACCTTCCTCCAGTATATATCTACGCCAGCTGTTATGTGCTGCTGCCAACAGTGGCTTGTCATCGCAGTGTCGTTGTGCACGCTCAGATAGCCATGTGTAAAGGGGAGTGTTACCTATCCGCGCATGTACCCATATGGCTTCAAGGGAGTCAAGCCCCCTCAACCAGCGCAGCAGTCACTGCAGTTGTGCAGCCGCATAATTATATTCAAAATTCGGGGCCCCCCCATTCGTAGCGGCCGCTGCAGAGTAGTGAGCACGACCCGGTGTCTATCTTGCCCCCAAATTAGTGTTAGCAGCATACCGGTCAGTTCGCGGAAGAAGCTCTTAGGGACTGCTATGGGCAAAGCTTCAATAGTATAGGAGCCTTGGCAGGATTACCATATTCGCTATAGCCACCCTGCCCAATGGAGATAGAGGCAGCGAGCACCAAAATGAGAGCAAACCTCTCCTGGAACGAAGCGTGCGGGCCAAGTTACCGTCCTGTAGGTCGTCCATTCCGCGGTATATCGGTATGCCCAGGTACTTAAAAGTATCAAATCACCACTTCAGTCTAATCCGGGGAGCGCCTCTTTCCCCTCTGTGAAGGGTTCAACCAGTGGGAACAAGCAGGATTTGGGCCAGTTGACCCTTAAGCCTGATATCTCTTCATATACATCCAATAATGGTATCACCGCGGGCAAGGTGGACCCCACATCCTCCAAATAAATCAGGGCATCATCTGCATATAGTGAAATGACATGATGTCTCCCCATCCTGTATAACCCCCACTGCTCAGCCCTCATCCGTAGTCGGGCAGCCAGAGGTTCCATTGCAATGGTGTACAGCAAGGGCGATAGTGGGCATCCCTGCCTAGTCCCTCTCCCGATGGGGAAGCTGTCCGATATCACTCCTCCCGTCTTCACCCTAGCAGTAGGGTTAGCGTACAGTGTCTGTACCCACTTCACAAAGCACCGAACAAAACCCATACAGTACAGTGTGGCAAATAAAAAGCCCCAACCTAGGGTATCAAATGCCTTCTCTATATCTAAAGAGACCGCCACATTGGCAGATGCGTCAGCCGGTGTCTCACTAATGATGCCGAGCAGCCTACGTATATTCAGGAACATGTTACGTGTGCGTATAAAGCCGTTTTGATCCTCATATATTAGGGTGTGTATAACAGGGGCAAGTCTATTTGCCAGTACTTTGCCCAAAATCTTACAGTCTAAATTGAGAAGGGACAGTGGTCTATAAGACCTCACATCTGTGGGATCCCAACCAGGTTTGGGGACTACCACGATCGACACCTCCCATTGAGATACCGGGAGCATGCCACTAGTCCATGCTTCCTCATACACAGACAGCAAGAGGCGGGATAGATGTTGCGAGTAAGTAGCATAATATTTGATTGGCAGACCATCTGTGCCTGGGGTTTTGCTTCGGGCTATTTGTGCTATTGCCACATGAAGTTCCTCCAGCCTTAAGGGCTCATCAAGTGTCGCCGTTACTGGCTGATAATTGTGCAAGCAGAGTCACAGACAAAAAAGTCCTAGTTTCTGACTGCTGGATATCTCCCACCCTCAATAGAGTTCCATATAGTCAGAGGGCGTCGTTAATGGCCTCCTGTGTTTAAACCATCGTCCCACTCGCCATGCGGATGGCCCCTATGGAGGTATGTTGCCGCTCCTCACGGAGCAACCACGCCAAAAGCCACCCCGAACGATCGCCCTCCACGTGCAGTGGCATTAGATGATAATTGTAATCGTGTCGGCGGAGCCTTTCATTCGCTTCACCATATACGTGGCGCTTATCATGGAGGAGTGTAGAGGGAGCCCTACGCTGCGCAACTGCAATTTCTAGCGCGCGTACCTCTTTTTCTAGAGTGACTACCTCTTGATGCAGGGAGCGGCGTGCTCCCCATGAGGCTGATAGACAGTGAGCCCTCACCACAACCTTATGTGCATCCCATTCTGAAGCCCTCCAAGTAGTGGATTCAGCGTTCAGTTCCGAATACTGTTTAATACAGATGGCCAGTTCCGCTCTAAATGGGGTGTCCAGCAGCGCCTAGCTCTGTAAGCACCAGGTGGGTATAGTGGTGCACGTCCATCCCCATCTGATAGTTAGCAGTAGTAGAGAGTGATCAGATATCATCCGTGCCAGGTAATTTGAATAAGTTATCATAGCACATACTGCCGGGGTTCCCCAGATCAAATCTATCCTGGTATGTATGTCATGTACCGGGGAGTAGAAAGACTATTCTCTATGCTGCGGGTGACCCATACGCCACATGTGGTGTATCCCATTGTCCCTGGCCCATTCTACCAATAGGTTGGAATTCCACCTATTTGCTCCCTCTACGGGTAGGGACGAGTGATCTAGAAACACATTAGGAACACAATTAAAATCCTCTCCCCAGATAGTGGGCACCATTGGATCTGATAGCAGTGCAGGAGTGAGGGCATTGAAGAAGTTTCCCTGTGCACAGTTAGGAGTGTACACCCCTACTATAGTCATCGATTTACCATCCAGCTGACCTTCCAACACAACATGTCTTCCCCCTGTGTCCACTCGCTGTCTACTGTATGTTAAAGGTACCCCAGGTGCCACCCATATCAATACCCCTCGTGCATATGCAGATGAAGACATGCCGTACACCTGACCCCTTCAGCATTTTTTCACTGACTGTAAATCATTATCCAATAGGTGCATTTCTTGTAATATTGCAAAGTATACTTTCTGTCGTCTAAGGAAAGTGTAAATACGATGTCGTCTGACAGGTATAGCCATCCCACAAACGTTCCACGTTAGAATAGTACAACTTGAAAAGTTTGCGATTTACGTGAACCCATGATGTGAAAGGTAGTATTGTGTCATGTGTCATGTCACATACCCAATCCTGGTGACAAATGCGTGCCTGCAAGACTAGAGGGTATATCTGCATGACCATTACATTGAAATGCGGTGCGACCCATTGAAGCATAATGAAAACATCTCATCATCCCCCAATCATACCCATAAACCCCAGTATCTGGTGGCCAAAGGGCACACCTATAAACATCCATAACAATAACAATATAACATATCTAGAATAATCACATGTGAGGGCTGTCCATGTGGGAACCAACCAGGGGGGCATGGCAACTGTCATGGGGAAGCTATGAGCGGCCCCAAAACAAGAAGGATGACTGGTAGCCATCACAACGCCATCCGCAGCCACATCTGTGTTAGAAAGCAATTATCAATATGACATAAGAAAAACTCTGTTCAAGGCTGAACTAAACATCAAGTCATTTCTTGACGGTCTCAACCAACGTGACCCACCATCCACTGATTTCGTGCAAATCCCTTAGCCCATATTGTCCAAAGATGACCCTTGCCACAGCGGGAGCAGTAGGTGTGTTACCCCAGATTCTCATGTACCTGGGTGGGATACCCCTGTACGTCAGAGGTCATTTACCATCTGGGGAGTAATATCCAGGCCCCTAAGCACGTCTGTGACCGTCGAATCAGTGCTGCCTGAGTCCGAGTCCGTGTGCATCCTCATATTATTTTGGAGCGGCTGAAAGGAATTTTGGGTATGAATTGTCATATCTTTCAGTACTTTCGCTCGTTCAGCAGCCGCCTGTGTTCTCGTGGGTTGTGCCTTCAGCCTCCTCCAGGGCTTCTGACAGCTGCCGGTGTGAGCCATTCCTCTGCCTCCCCGTCCCCTCAGCCGCGTGGGTGAAACCCTTTGGATGTATCCATGTCCAGGCATCAGCAGGTGTGGAGAAGATGTGAGTGCGGTCATCTGCAATCACTCGAAGTTTGGCCGGAAACATCAGGGCATATTTAATATTGTGCTTTCTGAGGCGCTGCTGGATCTTCACGTAAGAGTACCTTTGGTGCTGTACCTCCGCCATGAAGTCTGGGTAAGCTGTTACTGAGGCACCTTTGCAACGCTCTGGGCCATTGTTGTGGAAGTGTTGTAGAATCATATCTCAGTCCCTGTAGTTAAGAAAGCGTGCTATGAGCGGACGAGATGGCAGTCCGGGGGCCGGCAACTTGCCTGGTATCGGGTGCGCCCGCTCCACTGAAAAGAACGGTATTGCCCCTGTCAGCACCTCCTTTATAAGCCAATTCTCCAGGAATAATTCAGTGCTGTGGCCCTCTACTTTTTCCGGAAATCCTATGAACTTTACATTGTAGCGGCAGGATCTACCCTCAGCATCCTCCGCACAACGCTGGAGTTCCTTCACTAACAGATCCAGTTTTTGCACATTCCTTTGCAGATTCAACACAACAGGGTCTATGGCTAGCGAACCGGACTCTGTCTCCGTCACCCTGTCTGCCAGCCTGCGGTGATCGGCTCGAAGCAAATTAAGATCCTGAGAGAGGGTATCAATTCTGGTTTCAAGTGACTGCTTGGTGTCCATATTAGCCTGCAATACCCTTTCAAATTGTCTTGAATGAGCATGGAGGGTAGACTCCGAAGTTTGCAGATTGAACGCTCCCTGCGACGCTTCAGAAGGTGTCGCTGCCTCGCTCTGTGATAGCAACTAAGTAGATTTTGTCTTCCCCATCATTCTATTCGTATAAGCCAGGTGCTTGGGGGTAAGATGCTTCTCATAAGTTATGTCAGCTGCCGAGTCTTTATTCAGTGCGAATGTCGGAATGACTTGTCATGCAGGCAAGGTCCCTAAAGGGGGGGAGGGAGGGAAGCCCCTATCCACAGCAGCCTAGATTCACGCCCCCAGGCCACAATGATCCCACAGCCACTAGCAGTACACCTTGGTTCACACGATAGGGCCCAAGCCTTCAGTCCAAAAGGAGGATGCAGTGGGGGGCCGGTGTTGAGCCCTCGGCCAACAGCCAAGTCCCGCGTCCGCTCAGGATCTCCAATATGGATTATCAACTCTGCTTTCAGGCCCCAAATTAGCCCGTTCTCACGGTACCCCCAATAAGCAGCGGTATCCCGGATAAGCACGGGCCTCAGTGCAGGAGGCTCCTCACTCCGCGCTCTGCCGCTGCTGCAACAGGCCCGTTATATGTCTCCATGTGCCGGCCACATGCCCCGTTGTGCACTCGCGTGGACCAGCAGCAATATGGCACTCACCTCGGGTCCCCCACTGCACTGGGTCTCAAATTGTCCACTGCTCCTGCAGTGGCACACACCATCCGGCAGTCGCTCGCGTATCCGCAGGCCGGTCAGCGAGGGCACGACGGATCAATGGGCTGCGCCTCCTCCCATCTGTCCAATCCACCAGCTCACAGGACCGGATTCCAGCCGAGGGCAGTGCCGGGACATTCCCTGATTGCCCCGTCACATACAATAGCAAGTTGTTGGGGCAATGTCGATTCTGGCAGGATATTTTCTCGGGCCCGAAACGGAGTTGTGTTTTACACGTCTGTCTCAGCCGCCATTTTGGCCACGCCCCCATGCAGACCTAACTTATGATGTCAGATTGCACAGAGAACTCTAGAGACATCATGGACTGGTTTTACCCTTGTCAGGGGTACAGCTACCATAATTTCCAATAAAACTAATAATGAATCTGGTCTGAGTACCCATAGACAATTTTAACATATAGATCCCAATAAAGTTACAATCATAGGGGTCTCTAGAATTTCCTGAGGTTGAGCCCACACAGATATGTATTTGTATCTGGGTGAGGACTCGATAATGAAGCATGCTACATGTCCTTTAAAAAGAAAAAATAATGTCTTCCTGGCAAGAAATAATTGTATACTTACCACACGGTATAATGTATTCACTATCCTTTGGTCTTTTAGTATCTGTGTGCAGCTTCATGCCATATGTAGCTTTTATAAGTTCTGTGTAAGTAGATGAAAGGTATTCATGTAAGAAATTGTGCATTTCTAGACACCTTCAGAGCAGCACTTAGTATACCACCCCAGTCATTGTTGTTGATAGGTTTACTAAAACTGGACATCCACATGTCACCTAGGGTTTCCAAAGCGCATTTAGCCTGGTGAAGGATGGTGTGATTATAATAATGCCAGCACCCTAGTTTTGCCATTTGATGTGCAGATCACACGAAGTCCATTACGTCCAGGGGGCTCGCACTGGTTTGTTCTCCATAGATTCTGAATCCCACCTCCCAGCAAATAGTGCCCTTTGGGTAGTCGTGACTTCCTCCTTAATTCTTAAAAATAATGAAGGAAAGACGCCTCTTCACAAATGTTGCCTTTCATTTTCATCCCTTTATCATTCCTTATTCGTAACTCCACCAATTTCCCATATTTGGAGTGGGAGGGGGGTTGAACAGTGGGACGTCTGGAACATATGGCATGAATGTGTGCCTCCTTTGCAGGCTTCATGTCAAAAAGTATTTAAGGACCTTTACTACTCTGTAATTCTCTGTCCCATCCCAGGATTGGGAAATACCAACTCCTTTAGTGGGGGGTTCTTGGTTTTCCCTGTTCCTAGGCCTGTCATCCGTTGAAATTGCAGCTATGCTGCTAAATATTATAGTTCCTAGTCACGGACTGCCAACTCCCCTTCTGGTTAGGGGAGATAGAGTCAGTTAATGTCACTCTGTCTCTACCTGATCCCTATATCAAATCTAGTGATATGATGTATAATTCTTGAAAAACTTCCATTAAGATGCAACAAAGCAGCAAAATAGTACAATAACCATGCTAAAGCCACCATTGTTGATGACTATTCTTCCAACCACTGATAATGGCAACATTTTCCAAAAGGCTACTCCCTTTCTTAGGGCTGCGATTGCTGGAGTTATATTTCCATTTAATAGGTCCGCCTCAGAGTGGTAATATGAACCCTGAGATATTGTAGTGTACTGGATTCCATTTTCAGTTTGCACCTTAAGACTCCCAACTTACTCTCATTAAGTTCAGAGACCGCTCTGAATAGTTCCAGTGTGGCTATGGCATGTGTGGTTTCTGTGCAAGAATCATTCAAGAACAGCAGTACATTAACTGCATACAGTGATAGATAGCACATTTTTACATCTAATGTAATGCCATTCGTGCTGGTTTTCTCTTCTCAAGAGATTTACAGAAAGCTCAGCAGGCCAGCCTCCTACACTAAGGCGAAGAGAAGTGGGGATGCCAGCCATGTACTTCTGCCAACTGGGTTAAGGTACAACAACGAGGTCCTGGCCAGAAATCTGCCACCCAGGTGTCCATCTGTTCAATTACGGTATAGAGATATCCCAATAGAGTGAACTGCTTACTTTTTCTACATAATACTGCGCTTAGGGAAAGGAGTCCGACATTCTCTCTATTATCTGAAGTAATCTCCATTTATATTCTGGTCAGATACACCCTGTAGTCAAAACATCTCAATTTCCCGACTAGGAGTGTGCTGAAGCAGATGTCTTAATTAGAAATTATTAATGAATGTTTGCGTATTGTGAATAATTACTTATATAGAAAAATGAATAACGTAGAAAATTAATGTGCACGTTTGAAAATGTGACCTCAGAGAATGGCCACTAGTGTTCACGAAATGTACTAAATAATTAATAATCCATATGGAATATTGAAAATGTACTAGATTAATGTAGTAGTATGTCATATTAAGGGTTATGAATTATGTTCTTGCTTATTAAAATATAGGCCTTAACTTAGCGAGTGTCTTGGCCTAGATTTGCCCGGTCTCAGAAGCTGTATTTTTTAGCGATTAATGAAAAAATGCTGACAGAGTGAACTAACTGTGAAATGCTCATTGTTTTAATAAAATGCTTAGCAGAAGCTCTCTATGGGAACCGATGGACAGGAGATGAGGTCTCTCGTAAAGTAACAAAATGTGCAAGAGGTTCTTTCCCAGGACATGAACAATGAAGACACTGACTAGAGAGGAATATGCAACAAATTCGATACCTGATGAGCCGGATGATGAGAACATCATAAAGTGGACCAATCAACGACATGTGAAGTGTGAAATATTAGAATTCATAGATTAAGTATATGAAAATCATTGGACAGAGTAATAACACATGATTAATTGACCAATTGGAAATTAGGGGATAGTTTGGGTGACTTTGATATAGCAACGTGACCATGGGAACTTAGACAGATTGCGAGACTAGAGATCTAGAGTGACGGTGAGAGAAGAGATTTGAGATTCTGTCATTGGGCTCATACTCTCTGACTGAGAGCCTTATGTTTTGCTGATCGAGATGACCTGAGGACGAAGACTGACTCTGCTTGCTGACCCATACCGTGGATAGGTAGATGTGACAATGTGACTGAATTGCATTTATGTGCCTTTTCTTTCTAGGTACCAACTGCGCTGTCCTAATACTTTCCTTAGCTAGATGTTTTCCAAATTTGTGTTCTAAATTTTTTTCGCATGAAGTCCCACATGCTGATGCTAATTGGAGTTAGTTGAGGCTATTCACATGACGACTGACAAATTGCAGGGACAAATGGTTGACAAACTATTTTGCTGAACTCTATGGATATTATAGTAGTTGAAATTGGTTTTACTAATGATTTGTGCCGATGCTTTAGAATGCATTGAGATTCAAGTTATGATTAGATCATGTTTCTTGCTTCTTCTTCGTTAATAATTGTTAGAAATTGCATTTGATCTGACGTGAGGATTAATCTACATGACTTTAGTATTGTTAATATAAGGGAAATAAACTTACTAAACTTTTACTCATGTCTGTAAAGCCGTGGTGGGTGAAATTTACTGACTCCATTGATTATTGATTTGACTAATGATTATTGATTATTGTGCATTGATCATTGTGTTTCTGCTCTGGAATCATGGTAAGAACATCCTAAACGAGTCAAAAGGTTCATCGACCTTTACGTGTCCCCCTGTAAGTTTACTTATTAAGGACCGACGCGCAAACAAGTGCTAACTTTATCCTTTCTCCTATCTACGTTTCCTGCAGTATGGGGTTCCCAGGTGTCTCCCTGTCCAGCTTCCTCAGCCTATTTTCTTGTACATCTATCTCCCAGGATAGCATTGGCTTGATCACAACCGTTGTCTTAGAACAAAGTCCGAGTACAACAACTTTAAATGCGCCCCATTGAGTAGTGAGGAGAATGTGATGGCCCTATTTTCTATTAAATAATTTTGTATTGTCTTGTGTTGAGTGCTTGAATGATTAATCTTCTAATGTCACCACCTGTAACATTCTTGTAGAATTGGTGGTTTTGGTCCTCCTCAGTGCATGGCTAACAATATACTGTTGTGGTCTGAGAGTATTCTGCATAAATATCCATCTCACTCAATAGGAAGCTGACTCAAAAAGGCTAATTTATCTAGTCTGACAAGTAAATCCTCGATGGGCAAGTAAAACAAGTAATATCTGTATGGAGAGCCCTCCAGGAGTGTTCCAGATCCCACCATGATTGCCAATCTGTGGGCAGATGTCAACATTGATGTTCAAAGTAGCCTAGGGAGTTGAGCTGTCTTGGTCTATAGCAGCAATCAACCTGAAGCTGACAGCCTCCTCTCTACCCTAGTATCACTGGGTACAGCATCAGTATATTCAAGTGTATATTCAGATAGGAAGGTTGTCGGGTCACATTAGGATCTTATACATTTATAAGCACAATATCCATTCTCTCTAACATTCCACTCAATATGACATAACGCCCCTCTTTATCTATTTTGGCTGTAGATACGTGGATACGTCCAGTTCAGGACGCCAATGGCATAGGCCGAGTAGTGTTTATAGTATAACTGCTCCCCCCAATGTTTATGTATGGCTAATCCCTTTACCTGTGTGTGGTTTATTTCGGACAGAAAGGCCACCTATTGTCTTTTCTTTTTAAGTATGATTGGACCTTATATCTCTTTGCAGCGTCATTCAGTCTTCCGACGTTGCAAGTGGGTTACAAGTGGGGTACTTCAAATGTCTGCGTCCCTATTGTCGTAGGAGTAGCCTGGTCATCCTTTCTACCATTGTGAATAATCTCGAGTGGCTTATTGTTTTTGTCCCTTATGTCCCCATGTACAATCAGTGGTACCCATCTGTATTCCTTCGCCCTCTAGAAACCCCGTCAACAAATGTATACCTAGCAACATAGACAGCCAGTCCCCAAGACTGGAAGGCAACAAGTCCTTATCAATAATCAATGTAATACTTCTAATAATTATATGCCAGTGTCCACTATTGAGCACTGTGGATAGTTGAGGGGGGAAGTCTTGGAGCAAGCTAGACCCACAGCCCCAGTCAGTCCTTTACAGTATTCTCTGAGTAATTTTGATCAGGCCTAGTAGCGCCAAATATCCAGAATTGGGCCACACTGACAATATTAGCTTTTGGTTAGTGGGAACATTGTGCAATCTCTGCTGCTCATGAGTTAATCTGCTGTCTTGGGCACTACTTCTGGTATCCACTGTGCTTCCTATGAGGAATGGGACTGATTCAAGTCTGAGTTGGTCTCCTCTCCTGCTGACTTCATGGATGTCTCCACTGTAGTCTGATCCCCCAGGCTCAGTGCTGCTGCTACTGCTTGCTCTATTTCTTGCTGGTGAGCCGAGATGTTGGCCTGCCCTTCTGCCCCAGCACTTTATTTTCCATGTATTTAATGCCACCCAGGTGGGTGCTAGTTGTCCATCCCTGCCGCATATGTGTCCATCCAGCTCAAAACCTCCTGAGCGTCTGTAGAGAATCAAGGGACATTATGGGGTATTACTTTTAGTTTGGCAAAAAACAGAAGGCGATACTCTAAGCCTACGTCTTGAAGTTTCTGTTGAACTTTGATGAATGTTTCTCTACGTTGGTATTCTGCCATAATAAAGTTTGGAAAATCATTGCCTTTCTATTTGTGACGTTGATGTGCCCTCTTTCCTTTACTTTCTGCAGGATCATGTTTCTATCTCAAAAGACCAATAATCTTGCCACCACTAACCTTGGGGCGCTCCTGGGAAAGGTGTTTTTTTTGCTGGGTCTCTGTGCACTTTTTTTCAGTATGTAGAAGCGTGAAAGCCCCTTCGCCAGCATTTCTTGTGCTATCCAAGTTTCTGGGGAATTCTCCTTTGTGGGGTGCACCTCTATTTTGTCTACCAGTCTGGCCGCCCGATTATTATTTCTCCTGGCTCACTCTTCCAAGTGTTCTGTCCTGTACTTGAGTACAAGCTTGTTCTGAGGTCTTGTACACACTTAAGGAGATTTATTCACTGTGGCTTTCAAGTCAGATAGTGTGGATTCTGTTTTGCTAATTAATTCTCACTGCTATGTTCCTCAAGCTCAGTTCAAACCTCACTGTATCTTTGTTATGTTCCAATGTTTCTTTGGTGGATGATAAGCTGCCAGGATAGTCTCTAGCTTACCCATCTTTTTTTAAGCCAATGTGTCACTTTGAAGGGCACTGGAGATAAGAGCTGGTCATCGCTGGGCAGTCAATTGGTGCATTCAACTTTATTTTAGTGTGTGTTTCGAACCCAGGCTTAAGTGGGAGCCAAATTGCTCTTCTTTTAGTTTGGATCTAAAAGATTATGTTAATGATGTTCCCAATAGGCAGGTAATAGTTGGCCATGCTCTAGTTGCACACTATTGGTTGGATGCAGGGGCCTGTTTTAATGCCATGTAAAGGGGCAACCAGCAGTATTCTTAGCTGACAGGGTATCAGTGTTTTTGTCAGTTTTTACCTGGTGGCCTGCTCTACTCTGTATTTCTGATTCATGAATAGCTGCACCCTTTAACTATCAATAGTAGGAAGGTCCCTAAGGGCTGCAGCACATGTTGTGCCACCTTAAGGGACCCCTTACTTAACACATGCACACTGCCATTGTAGATTGTGTGTGTTGGTGGGGAGAAAAATGCAAACTCGACATGGCATCCCCCTCAGGATGCCATGCACACAAAATGCTGCCTGTGGCATAGGTAAGTCACCCCACTAGCAGGCCTTACAGCCCTAAGGCAGGGTGCACTATACCACAGGTGAAGGCATAGCTGCATGAGCAATATGCCCCTATTATTCTTAGACATTTTAAGTACAGTGTGGCCATATTAAGTATATGGTCTGGGAGTCTGTCAAAACGAACTCCACAGCTCCATAATGGCTACTCTGAATACTGGGAAGTTTGGTATCAAACCCACGCTGATGCCAATGTTGGATTTATTACAAAATGCACACAAAGGGCATCTTAGAAGATGCTTCTCTAATTTACCTAATCCGTCAGTGCAGGACTGACTGGTCAGTGCCAGCCTGCCACTGAGATGAGTTTCTGCCCTCTGGGGTGAGAGCCTTTGTGCTCTCTGAGGACAGAAACAAAGCCTGCACTGGGTGGAGGTGCTTCTCACCTCCCTCTGTAGGAACTGTAACACCTGGTGGTGAGCCTCAAAGGCTCATGCCTTTTTTTTACAACACCCCAGGGCATCCCAGCTAGTGGAGATGCCCGCCCCTCCAGCCACTGCCCCCACTTTTGGCGGCAATGCTGGAGGAGATAATGAGAAAAACAAGGAGGAGTCACCCACCAGTCAGAGCAGCCCCTAAGGTGTCCTGAGCTGAGGTGACCCCTGCCTTTAGAAATCTTCCATCTTGAGATTGGAGGATTCCCCCAATAGGATTAGGGATGTGCCCCCCTCCCCTCAGGGAGGAGGCACAAAGAGGGTGTAGCCACCCTCCAGGACAATAGCCATTGGCTACTGCCCCCCAGACCTAAACACACCCCTAAAGTTAGTATTTAGGGGCACCCTAGGACCCAGGAAATCAGATTCCTGCAACCTACAACAAGAAGAAGGACTGCTGACCTGAAAGCCCTGCAGAAACGATGGAGACGACAACTGCTTTGGCCCCAGCCCTACCAGCCTGTCTCCTGTCTCGAAAAACTGCAGCAGCCACGCATCCAACAGGGACCAGCGACCTCTGAAGCCTCAGAGGACTACCCTGAACCTAAGGACCAAGAAACGCCTGTGTTCAACGGCTCTGCTCAACAAACAACAACAATATTGCAACTTTTCTGCAACTTCTAAGGACTTCACTCTTCCCGCCAGAAGCGTGAGACTTCACCCTCTGCACCCGACGCCCCCGGCTTGAGATCCAGAGAACCAACACCACAGCGAGGAATCTCAGGTGACTGCGATCTCGTGAGTAGCTCGAGATGACCCCCACAGCGACGCATGCAGAGAGAATCCAGAGGCTCCCACCTGACCACGACTGTCTGTAACAAGGAACCCGATGCATGGACCAAGCACTGCACCCGCAGCCCCCAGGACCAGAAAGAACCAAACTTCAGTGCAGAAGTGACCACCAGGTGACCCTCTGCCTAGCCCAGTCAGTGGCTGGCCCGAGAAGGCCCCCTGTGCCCTGCCTGCACTGCTAGAGTGACCCCCGGGTCCCTCCATTGAATCCAATAAAAAACCCAACGCCTGCTTTGCACACTGCATCCGTCCGCCCCTGTGCCGCGGAGGGTGTGTTTTGTGTGCCTGCTTGTGTCCCCCCCAGTGCTCTACAAAAAACCCCTGGTCTGCTCCCCAAGGACGCGGGTACTTACCTGTTGGCAGACTGTAACCGGAGCACACCTGTTCTCCATAGGTGCCTATGTGTTTTGGGCACCACTTTGACCTCTGCACCTGACCGGCCCTGAGCTGCTGGTGCGGTAACTTTGGGGTTGCCTTGAACCCCCAACGGTGGGCTGCATATGCCCAGGAATTTAGACTTGTAAGTGTCTTACTTACCTGACAAACTAACCATTCCTTACCTCCCCAGGAACTGTTGATTTTTGCAGTGTCCACTTTTAAAATTGCGTATTGCCATTTTTACTGAAACTGTGTATGCTATTGTTCTAATTCAAAGTTCCTAACTTATCTGTGTGGAGTACCTTGCATTTTATGTATTTACTTCAAATCTTGAACTTGTGGTTCTAAAAATAAATTAGGAAAATATATTTTTCTATATAAAAACTATTGGCCTGGAGTTAAGTCTTTGAGTGTGGATTCCTCATTTATTGCCTGTGTGTGTACAACAAATGCTTAACACTACTAACTACTAAGCCTACTGCTCGACCATACTACCACAAAATAGAGCATTAGAATTATCAAATTATGCCACTATCTTACCTCTAAGGGGAACCTTTCAACTCTGTGCACACTATCTCTTACTGTGAGATAGTATATACAGAGCCAACTTCCTACATGCAGGAGCGCTGGTGAAGGTCGCACTGCTGTCTAAATTTTAGGGCTCTTCTTGTCCCTTGTCCCACATTCTTGCAGCCTCCTCCAGAAGTCCCCAAGGTCTCTGTTGTGGGAGTGCCCTTTTCTATGTCACTTTCAGCCCTTTTTGTACTGCTGTCAATGTTGTCACCACTCAGATGTCTATCTCTGGCACAAGAATGCTCCTCCAAAGTGCATCAGCATTTCCCAGTGGCTGAGATCACTGTCCCTTGTGGTGCCCCGCAACTTCTCTCTGTGTGGGAGCCCAAGGCAGACATCCCACTGTCTAACATTCATGTCCTAATGGCAGTCATTTCCAGCCAACATATTTTCTCCCCAGTGGTTTGGCCTGCCAATAGTCTGATCCTTTTCAGCAGGTCAGTCTCTCAGGGTATTGGTTGTGTCCCCAGTGCAGTTTTTATTCTGTTGGGCACTCTCACCCACACGGCTGCCATCCTCCACCAAAGGATGATTGGAGCTTGTAGTGGCTCACCCAGAGTGCAGGCAAATGGGGTTCTTAAGCCACATTAGCTCTAGGCCACACTCCCTTATATTCTATATTATGGGCTATTATTGTTTTTTTACAGTGTACATTCTGATAGTCTGACTACCACCACCAAAAACACCATCATCAGCAACAGTACTAACACAACCTCTACAATACATATGTGATAGTACTAACATCAATAACAACATGACCATCACCGGGTGACGTGACTTGGTGTGCCAAGATGGGGGACAATCCTCTAAAGAGCTCCGCAAGGATCCCCATAAATCCTTCAAGCCCCTGCACTAGCAGGCAATGTAGGGTATACAATAATCCCCAGAGCTGAAGTTAACTAACAGCACATCAACGGTGCTGGAAAATCCACGGTCCCAATGCTGCAGCTCTGGTTGGCCATGCTGCACCAGCCTACATATGAGCCAGCTGCCCTGGACACTGCCGCAGAGCCCTGAATAAGACAGTGTGTTACTGAGGCTACTGAACTAACATCTCATGGCAGCCGGAAAGCAAGGAGACTAGAAGAACCCAGGGGTGAAAATAGAGATTTGGTGATAAAGTGGTCAACCTAGGAAGCCTGAGGGAGGAGAAGCCTAGCATGTGAGGGTGCTCCCCAACAAGATTGGCGCCAACATGACGAGATACTCTGAGGGTCTCATTTGTGACCATGGGGGTCCAGTCACCTCTCAGAGGCAGCAACCATCAGCTGGAACTCCATAGAGAATTTGAGGCAGGTCAGGGGACAGACACCTGTGGACCCACTCTAGGCGGTGCCCTGGAACTGGACTGCTATACACCTGTTCTCCTTAAGAGTGGCTTCCACCTTGAGAATTTCTGGCATCTGAAAATACACCTGCAGTTATGCCTTGGTGGACTCTGAAGGTCTGCGGTGGGCAGTATCTGGTGTCTGAGGGAAGCTCATCCTGTGAAATTGGTGGCAACCAGAGGAGATACTCCGCAAGGTTCACTTTTGTTGAAGGTGCACAGATGCCTGTTGGAGGTGGGGACCATCAGCTGGGACTCCGTCGAAAAATTTATGTAGGACAGGGGACGATGTGAGGGACTCCTGCTGATTTGTGGCCACCCCAATCCCTGTGGTTACCTGTGGTCCCACTATCCACGGTGTCTTGCAGCTGTTCTGGGGGATGCTTGTGCCAGTCTCCCAGTTCAGAATTGCTGGTACTTAACCCTTTCAGCCTCACTGTCCAGACACAGGCACCCAGATTCGACACCCCCACCCCGAACCATTAAGGAACAAGTTGGCACAGGGATGTATTGGGGATAAGTGGCCTCCCTCTTTCCCCTCCCTCATTCAGCTTGCCCATCAACAGAAGCTGGGATCTTGGAGGTGGGGCCCGGGAAAGTTGAAGCTTGACTGGCTATCTGTTGGGGACTCACAAAGTGGCAGTCCCAGAGGAGACTACCCCCATCCCTCTTTTCTTGCTGCTTCTGTCCTCCCACCTGGACCTGTGTCTATTCTGGACTCACAATATCACTTGTGCACCTGGGCATAAATGTATGTAACACTGCTCACTAACACAACAACCCAGTAACTGCAGTTTGCTAGCTGTTAATTTTACTTTATACTTATCATCACAAGCAGGGTAACCAACAAACTGATAGGTCAAAGATGGATCCTTGGCCCTTCTGCCAGGCTCCAAAGATCTGGGTATACATCTCTAACCAGGGAAAGGTGGGACTGCTCATGCTGTTCTATATCATAGAAGTCAACAAGTAATCCAGAGGGTGGTGAGTCACAGCCCTCTGACAATAATTGACAGTGTCCTACACATATACTCTCCGGATATCCCCGATTTCTGGAGTGACACTGGAGCTGGAACCTAATCATCCATAAAGGCTTGTACGAGATGAAGCTGCTCCCACCTCCAAGGAAACTACCTTAGAAAATTGTACCTGAATGATCCTCTCTGACCTGCCACCATGACTTCAGAGTATCAGGAGTGTGCTGCACTGACTAGATAGAGGCCTGAAAGTCTCCAATCTACAGACAGAATAATTCATATCACTCAATCTTATAGAGAAATACAACACTAGAAACTACAATTAATTAAGTACCAGCACATCTCTTTCTGCTGCACCAAGACCTGCACCAGCCAGTGAAAAGAATTGCTGCATCTGAAACCGGAATCACACTGGCAGAGGACTCTATCAAAGATATGCAAAAGAGAAAAGAGAGTGGATTACTTGACAGGAGCGAGTAGCTCTCTAGGAATGAGAGCAGATGAAGCTGAGAGTCGATTATGTCGAAACAATCTAATCTTCTTCGGATTACGGAGAGAGTTATTGGGAGTGTGAGCCGTGCTGCTTCTTTCCTATTTTTTAGGTTGCAGCCTAACAGGCGGCACAGATGTCTGGTTTGCTAAAGGGGTGTATGACATTACAATGCGAAACGAAAACTCACATGCCTTAACCACGCAGTTTCTACCACGCATATGCTTTTACCACACATTGGAAGTCTACTTAAGGTAAGTATTATAAAAGTAAGTTTATATACATATATATATATATACATATATATATATATATAAAATTCACTGAAAAAAACAATGGTTACAGGGACATTATACTTAAGTTCTGAATTTTCAAGTAACTATAACTCGCGCCCTAAGGTAACTATAACTTACGCCCTCGTCATGCACACCTTTTTCTTCAAAAATTTGACTGCTAATTTTTCATTTATACTTTAAAGGAAATTATAAAAATGTTCATAACTGCTGTAATATCTGGGGTAATTAGCAGGCCCTGTGGCCATGCACAGTGGTGGTTGGATTAACGTGTAGTAGTGAAAATTACTATGAGTTAAAAAACATAGAAATTCAACAAAAAAGCTAAAGGTTACAGGGACGTTATAGTTAGGAAATAGAACTTAAAAAAATATAGAAATTCACCTAAAAAAACAAAGGTTACAGGGACGTTATCATTAGGCTCACATTTTAAACGTACGAAACCATAGAAATTCATCACTAATAGTTAGAGTTATCTCAAGTAACTATAACTTGTGTGGCTCCCCTCCAACTTAACAGCCCCGGGGAGGACAGCGGTCCGAAACGGACCCCCAATACATTTTAAAATGTGTACCCTGGGGAGTTGGCAGTCCCAGGGGCTGCCGGGGGACCACACGCTCCCCTCACATTGTTTGCGTTTAGTGCCCTGGGGAGGTGGTGGTCCCTGGGGCTGCAGGAGGGCCACACACACCCCCATACTGTTTGTGTTAAGTGTCTCGGGAGGTAGTCGTCCCGAGGCTACGGGGGGGCTGCATGGCCCACATGCATCATTTTTGTTCACAGCCCCCGGAGGTGGCAGTCCCCGGGGCAGTGGGGGGGATGCGTGCCCCCTCGCATCAAATCAGTATAAAGCCCTGGGGCTGGGTGGCCCACCGCACACATAATTTTTTTCCCCCGGGGAAGTGGCATTCCCTGGGACAGTGGGGGAGACGGCAGGCTCCCTGCATTAAAATGGGAATGCCTCCGGGACTTGGCCTATCCGGGGGCCTCAGAATAAGCGCTTGTTTTTTTTAAATATTTCCCAGATCTGCTGCAAATCGCGGTGACAATAAAAAAAATGTTTTTTTTTTCTTTTAGCTCTGGGGAGGTTCCCTCTATGCCCGTGTCTCCCGGGTTTTTTTTAATTAAAAAAAATCGGCGATGCAATGCATCAGACGATTTTTTTAACCCCCTCCATGGTGTTGCCCACTGGTCGTGACCCGCACCAGGGAGGTAGTGTGGGCCTCGGCCACTGAAGAGGTTAAATTAGCAAAAACAAAAAAGCTTTTTCTACAGAAACTTGGTGCCAACTCTAACTACCTAGTGGCAACCGCCACTAGGTAATACCTATATATATATATATATATATATATAATTATATTTTGGGGGGGAGACCTTCCAAACCCCTCTTTTTTATTTACCCTTACAATAGCCCTGCCCAGCCCTAAACCCTAGAACAAATCCTTACCACCCAATACCTTTACTCACCTCTAAACCCTGAAAATACCCTAACCACTCATTACCCACCCCTAAACCATAAAAAAACACTGTTACCAACCAATACCCCTACTTACCCTTACCACCCAATACCTTAACCCACCCTTAAACCCTAAAAACACCCTTACCACTCAATATACTTACCCACCCCATAACCCTAAAAATACCCTTAGCACCCAATTTCCTTACCCACCCCTAAACCCTAAAACACCCTTACCACCCAATACCTTTACCCACCCCTAAATCCTAAAAATACCTTTACCACCCTATACCCCCACCCATCCCTACACCTTAAAATCTGGGCCATTGGTATTTTGCAGCAAGAGATGGGTAAATTAAGCAGCAGGGCTGAGTAAATTATGTGGCATGAAAAGGCTAATTATGTGGCACAATGCGCCACATTTTGTAATAATATTACTTAATTAATTTGTCATTTTTAAACTTGGTAACACTATCAGGGCATTGGTTGCACCTCATTTGTACCAATCTAATACCCAAGTATAGCAATAAGCATCAAAAAGGTGACAAGTCTTGCTTTGAAAAGACCCTTTCAATGTGCTGCAACACTATCACTGCATTGTTACTAACTTTTGAACTGTTTGAGCTAGAAACAAATATTTTTTGTTAAAATCTGCAGATTATGCGGTATGTGATGGATCATGTGGCAAATGTGGCAAATCTATAACTATGCGAAAATTGCAGAAGTTGCACAATCGCATAATTCCAGTAGCCCTGCCTAAAATATATTTACCCACCAATACCCCTACCCATCTCTAAACCCCTAACCATCTCTAAACCCCTACCCAACTCTAAACCTAAAACCTTACATATGTATGTATATAAATATATTTATATACACACACACAAACATTTATACTTACCGTAAATGCATGGTAAAGGCATTTGCATGGTAAAAAATGTGTAGCACAGCACTGCGCAGTAAAATCTGCCTGTGAAATCTATTTCTCTTGCTAAAGACATCTTATGGGCATTCAGAAAACTGGCCTAGGAATGTGTTCTGCCAGTTGTTTGCCATTGGCTTTGTGATCTGAAATTCACATTTTCTTCCTTTCCATTTGCTGGCTTTATTTGTTTTAGGCTGTCCATCTTGAGTTTGTACCTTCCCTTGCCTAATCCTTATTTACAGTATCCTCTGGGTGCTCCCTTTCTGTATACAGGTCTGTAAATCTTGTTCTTATCTCTCATCACATTTGATGTGCATTTAAAGAGCGAGGTCAAATGTCAGATGCTGTCTTCTGATGGCACTTGTTTACTTTTCTTTCTCTGACTTCAGGCTGAGAGGATTTATTTGACAATCTTGGTGGATGCTGCAGCTAGGAAAGGGTTTTTCTAGCCTATAACAACATTTAAATGAACTGTGTTTATATTTCAGAATACATAAGAATTAGGAACACAAATGAAGCACATTGTTGTTATTTCTGAAGTCTGCTGGAAACAAATACTTTAATATGATCAAAACAAATCATTACACTAGGTTATGCACTTCACACACATTTTCATCTGTGCACTGTATAGTTTTATTAGTAAAACTGTATGTCTGTACAAATGTAAGGGTAATTTCAATTTAAAATGTGTTGTCTGTAATGGCAGTGTGCTACCACACCCAGAATACTCCACTCTATGTCACTCCACTCTACTCTGCACCACTCCACACCACTGTGCTCAACTCTGTAGCACTCGACACCTCTCTGCTCCACTCCGCACCATTGCACTTTACACCACTCCTCAGCACTGCACTCTGGCCCACTCCACTCTACGCCACTTCACGCTATGCCTCTCTACTCAACCCTGTACCACTCTACTCTATGTCAATGCACTCTTTACCACTGTAATCTACACCATTCCACTCTTTGCCACTGCACTATACACCACTCTAGTCAAAGCCACACCAATCTGCTCAGCACAACTTCACTCTACGCCACTCTGCAACACTGCACTCTATGCCAATACACTCTATGCCAGTGCACTTTACTGTATAACGCTCAACTCTATGCCCCTGCACTCTACGCCAGTCCACTGTATGCCGCTCTAACTCTGCACCACTGCACTCATTATATGCCAATTTATGCAACTGCTCTCTACCCTGCACCACGTCACGCTACTTCACTCTACCCTGAAACAATCTACTCTATGCCACTGCACTCTACGCCATTCTACTCCATGTCACTTCACTCTTTACCACTGAACTCTACACCACTCTGCTCTTAACCACTACACTCTACACTACTGCACTATCATTGCATTCTACTCTGCATCACTGTACTCTACGCCACTGCTCTCCACACCATTCTACACCACTGCACTCTGACACTCTGCTTTGGAACACTGCACTCTCTTTTACTGAAGTCTACACCACTCTTCTATGCACTACTCCAATGTACTCTATGGTACTATACTCTATACTGCACCATTCTAGGCTGCTCTACTCTGCAGCACTCTGTGCCACTGCACTCTTGCCACTCAACTCTACACCGCTGCCCTCTGCATCACTCAACTTTACGCCACTCCACTCTGCACTCTACTATGCACCACACTAATCTACGCCACTTCATTCTACAATGCTGCATTGTACGTTGCTGAATTAAATGCCACTGCACTCTGCAGCACTATACTCTGCAACACTCAATGCCAATGCACTCTACACCAGTTTATTCTACTCCATGCCATCCAGTATAAGTCACTCTACACAACTCCACATTGAGCCACTTCAATACACAACACTCTCTGTCACTTGACTCTACATAATTCTACTCCACTCTTCGCTATTTCACTCTACAACACTCTACGCCATTCTCCTTTATGCCACAAACTTTTAGCCATGCTGAACAGCTGCCACATTGGTGTACAACATGACTAAAACACATCCGGCAACGTCAATAGCTCTTGCATAGGAGACCTACTGGCTTTGCCAATGCTTGTTTCTTTTCCCTCTTTAGCAATTACGTGATTAATATGGCCCCAGCCATACCTTCTGTTCAGTCCCAGACTTTCAACTCAAGATATCAATGAAATGCACAAGGCTTCGGGCCCACGCTCCCCGACGATGGGTGCCAGGACTCGCCTTGAAGTACAATTTGGCTATTTTACACTACATGGGCAGTTCACTGGTGAAAAAATGTCGCTCCCGTAACAATAAAAAAACACAACGATTAGACAAGATGATGAATTCTTATTAAATATATTCCAAACAGTTTCTAGACTGTGAAAATTGGAATGCAGCCTACATTTTTATTACAAAACGAGAAGGTGTTTTTTTAAGGAAGAAAAGGGTTGTTATAGAAATGTTTGTAGTTGGCAATGCGACAGCTATACTGTTTTCTTAGCTGAAATGTGGTCGGACAAAACAAGCATGCATTAACAGCCTTGTGTAGTTTCGAACGTAATATTATTTTGAAATATCTAAACTGTTTTACATCAGACATTTTAAACACCTTGTATATGACAACTATAAAATGTGTTCATTGTATGTTCTGTTGGTAGGTTCTGCGTACATCAGTTTGCTTTTGTTGCCAAAATCTGCTTTTTAAGAACAATGCACATTTCATGGTCGTTTCAAAGGCCTTAGGGAAAGGTTCACAATTATACTAATTACACAATTACACTAATTGTACAATTACACTCATTGTACATATTAAATGTATCCCACGAAGGAAGACGAATGGCAATGACAAGGTTCAGAGAGAGAGAAGCATGCAGGAATGGAAGTTAAACAAAAGAGTGGATTGTTAATAGAGAATAATAAATAAAACTGACGCAATTAAGGAAAAATACCCACCTGTGATCAAAGCCCATTGAGCAAAATTAAAGCAGATAAAAGAGAAACACAAGATAGAAGCATACCTAGAGACAAAGGAAACGTGAAGCACTAGTGACCTGTACCCAATTTAGAGGGAAAAAAACAACAAATCAATACTCAGTAGCAGCAAAATCACATATTTCACTCTGTTTGCGGACAAATAACTTTAGAAGGAGTGGGTCCTTTGGAAAATCTGCGTTGCAAGCTTTCATTTCCTGGCCTCCTCGAAAGATGGTGAAAACTGGTCACTGAGTGCTGGACAAGCAAGATTTTAAAAAGAGTGTACGAGTGAGGGAACTACATGGCACCGTATATGCCACAAAAAGTGGTGTGATTGTGTAGCCATTCCAGGAAAGATATCTCACAAAATCAGAAGCAGTATTAAAATGGGAAAAAATAATTCTGAAAAACTGTACTAAAAAAAAAACTAGTGATGACGCAAGATGATAGCCATTCCCCTGGTAGCCATCTTTATACACAGCCAGTGTAGGGAGCCATCAGCTTCCAATAGGCAGTTCCTCTGCTAGCCAAGTTTTTGGAGAAATGTTTTGATTGACTGCCGGAAACAATACATGGACACATATGTAAGCATACCCTTGTTGACTTCCAGGTAACCCTTAGGTCTTCTTAACGGGCAGTGTAGAACAAGACACTGCAGCACTCAGAAGTCACAGCTGCTCCTCCAGTCCTTGTTTCGATCCCCATGTTCCTTGGTTTGCTGCTGTTAGGATGTAGACTAATGATTTGCACAATCCCTCTCAAAATGGTGGTGAACAGGCCCCGATATTTTATTCTATGCAGGTGAATCTTTCTAGTGGAACTAGAGATGAACCTGAAGCAGGCCCAAGAAGCTCTCACATAGTTAAGCTTTGAAATAAAAGAACACCCTCAAAGATGAAGAATGAAAACGCACACTGCCATTTTCTGTTAACTCAAGAGTATGTTCAACAACCCATCCAGAAACTCTAAAATATTTACACGCAAGAACACATATCTGAATGGATTAAATCAGGAGACGTGACTAGGACAGACAAACCTTAAGCGTAGGCCTCTTTATCTCTTATTTGTTTTGTAAATGCAAGAGCGTACAGAGGAGGCGGCTTCTTCACAACCACATACCTCTTAGAAGTATATGTCTGTTTTACAAAGAAACCCCACACAATAAAGTGCCTCCGACCCAGCCATCACTTCTCAATTGCCCTCGAGATTCTGAGTTTGTCATTCAACCTCTCAACCTTCAGGAACACTTTGAAGCCCTGGCCATGATCCCAAAGTTAAGGAGAAGCCTTTTTTCCTCCTCTCCTCTCTTAATGAATGCCCGTGCTTTTCTTTTTTTACACTATGCACTGTGTAACTGTCCCATCTATTCATTACTCTACAGCGAATAGCAAGCTTACAAACTTCCGGGGGGGGGGGGGGTATTATTGCTGATAGAGACCATCAGCATTGTCTGACCAAAAAAAGTCGGGTTGTATTTATAAAGCATCCGACAAAATATCTTGTTTTGCTTTTAAAATATTAATATGGCGTTGCTGCAGTGCTAAAATAGCACAGACAAGCGGCCTGTAAAAGCCACAGGACATAAGATGCTGTTTCTGAAATACTGCCTTGATAAAGAAAGGCAAGTGAAAAATGATATTTCATGAAACACGAAGACCAATCCCTGGGTGAGGGACCGAGTCTTCATCTAACTTTGTTTTGGATCATTGATACTGGCAGACATGTTCAAATGGAGCACATCATTATATCAGATCCAAAAAACGGTTCTCCTGATGGTAGTGCGCTGTACATATAGTGCATTGAAATCATAAGGGGCTTTTTAAAAGAATCGCGTGATCTAACTATAGGTGAGGTATTGTTTAAATTAGTTTGGGTCATAATTAAGCAAGGCTGGATTGCACGGCCATTTTAGGTAGCCAATCGACTACATAGGGGGTGATTCTAACCCTGGCGGTCGGTGATAAAGCGGCGGCCAAACCGCCAACAGGCCGGCGGTCCAAAAAATGGAATTCTGACCCTGGCGGGAACCGCCAACACAGCCCGCCACAATAACACTCCGACCGCCACGGCGGGACCGACAAACAGCGCGGCGGTCACCGCCAACAGCCAGGCGGCAGACAATGTACCGCCCACACTATCATGACCCACCAATCCGCCACCTTTTCCGGGGCAGGAGCCCCGCTGATAAAAACACGGCGGAAACAGACTACGAATGTGAAAACGCTCACCTCTACGCACTCCACGAGTACGGAGGACAGCATGGAACCCGAATTGAACATCATACCTGCTCTCGTCTACCTGCTCATCTACCACGAGTACGAACTCCGGCGCAGACGTCAACGGTGAGTACAGCACCTACGACACACGGGAGGGGGGAGGACGAAAGGTTACGGGCACACACATATGCAACCCCCCCCCAATATGTACACACCAATGCAGAGCAACAAGTCACAGTGACATCAACCAAACCCCCGTAAAAAATGCAATGACATTTCAAAATTGTCAATAAATATTTATGTCCAAAATAGCCTCCGATAAGTATTGGTCAACTAGCCAGAATATTTACATTTAAAAAGTCTATATACACAGCAGTGGACAACTGCAGAAATCAGTCCTGCATATTTTACGTAGTAACGATTTGTCCGTGGGCCAAAGTGTAGCAACACAAGGGCAAAGCCCACACACGAGACCTGAGTCCTTTGGAGAGAACACTGCAGGGGCATCTGATGACAAAACTACAGGCACCTCAGGGGGAAGGGAAGGGGGGGCACCTCAGCCACATGAGTCCACAACGCCAGACCCACGAAGGGGCCACCATGCCCACTGCCATATCCTGGGGAGTTCAAAGCCACAGTCTCTCAATGTCTCTACAGTGGTTGGATTGCCCACTGCCATATCCTGGGGAGTGCAAAACCACAGTCTCTCAATGTCTCTACAGTGGTTGGATTGCCCACTGCCATATCCTGGGGAGTGCTTGACAGGAAGGGCCCAGCGGAGAGGTGCTTGAGACGGCGGGGCCCAGCGGAGCGGTGCTTGACAGGAAGGGCCCAGCGGAGCGGTGCTTGAGACGGCGGGGCCCAGCGGAGCGGTGCTTGACAGGAAGGGCCGAGCGGAGCGGTGCTTGAGACGGCGGGGCCCAGCGGAGCGGTGCTTGACAGGAATGGCCCAGCGGAGCGGTGCTTGAGACGGCGGGGCCCAGCGGAGCGGTGCTTGACAGGAAGGGCCCAGCGGAGCGGTGCTTGAGACGGCGGGGCCCAGCGGAGCGGTGCTTGACAGGAAGGGCCGAGCGGAGCGGTGCTTGAGACGGCGGGGCCCAGCGGAGCGGTGCTTGACAGGAAGGGCCCAGCGGAGCGGTGCTTGAGACGGCGGGGCCCAGCGGAGCGGTGCTTGACAGGAAGGGCCCAGCGGAGCGGTGCTTGAGACGGCAGGGCCCAGCGGAGCGGTGCTTGACAGGAAGGGCCGAGCGGAGCGGTGCTTGAGACGGCGGGGCCCAGCGGAGCGGTGCTTGACAGGAAGGGCCCAGCGGAGCGGTGCTTGAGACGGCGGGGCCCAGCGGAGCGGTGCTTGACAGGAAGGGCCCAGCGGAGCGGTGCTTGACAGGAAGGGCCCAGCGGAGCGGTGCTTGAGACGGCGGGGCCCAGCGGAGCGGTGCTTGACAGGAAGGGCCGAGCGGAGCGGTGCTTGAGACGGCGGGGCCCAGCGGTGCTCTTCTGCACGGCGGGGCCCTGTTCAGCGGTGCTCTTCTGCACGGCGGGGCCCTGTTCAGCGGTGCTCTTCTGCACGGCGGGGCCCTGTTCAGCGGTGCCTGTCTTCACGGCGGGGCCCTGTTCAGCGGTGCCTGTCTTCACAGCGGGGCCCTGTTCAGCGGTGCCTGTGTTCACGGCGGGGCCCTGTTCAGCGGTGCCTGTCTTCACGGCGGGGCCCTCTTCAGCGGTGCTCTTCCAGGAAGTCTAGGGAGCCAGACCTGGGCTGGACACCCTGATCACTTGCCCTCCGACTGTGCAGTGGCAGGCCCCTTCGGGGATGGAGTCCTGGGCCCTTTGCTGTCGTCCCTTGCAGGCGGGATGGGGCTTGCGGGGCCCTCCAGCTCCGCGCTCCGGATGGATGACCTCTCCGCCCTGCTGCCCTTTCGCTCCTTAGATGGGGCTCTCGGGCCCTTGCCTCCCCTGGCTGTTGTGGCAGGTGAAGTGGCCGTTGTTGGCTCCTTGGGGGCAGCCGTCTCAGTCCTCTCACGGCAGCCCTTCAGTTTACGTGTCCTCTTGCCTGGGGGTGGGCTGGATGTCCCCTTGCTGCTCAGTGAAGTGTCACTGCCGCCAAAGGGTGGACTCCAGAAGCCATGCACCACTTGGACACTCGAAGCTGGGCTGGTGGTGGCTGAGGTGCTCTTGGGACTCTTAACCGATGGAGGGGGTGGGTCAGGGGAGGGAAAGAGGTTAAGATTAGAGAGGTAACATTTCTTAGGACCAAGGTAAAGGGTAGGAGTAGTGGTGATGGAAGTGGAGGAAGAGGATGTGGTTGTAGGAGAGTCAGGTGTGCTGTCTTTGGGTGCAGGTGACTGAGGCGTAGGCTGTCGTGAGGTGGTTGGCTGTTGTTTGGGTGTCTGCCTGCGTTTATGTGTCTTGGAAGAGGGGGTGACAGACACAGTGGGAGAGGACACAGGGGACGTGTAGATGGCAGTGGGGGTGGTGACTGCACGTGTGAGGACTGTATTGGAGGGTGTGCTGGTGATGGAAGCACTGGCTGATGGTGGTGTGCATGCAGGTGTGAGTGTAGACGTCACAGGGAGGGAGGAGGGAGATGAGGAGGAGGGGGACACAGAGGTGGTAGTGACTGTTGGAATGTCTGCATCTGGGTGTTGCTGGGGTGAATGCTTGTGTGTCCTGTGGTGCTTGTGTCTGGATGATCTGGCCTTGGGTGTTGAGGTGTGTGCAGGCTGGTCTGATGGTGTGGATGGGATAGGCTGAGGGACAGGAGACAGAGAAAGGGTGGAGGCAGTTAGAAGAGGGAGGCTGGAGACAGGGACAATGGCTGCCGTCAGTGCTGAGGCCAGAGCAGTGAACGATCGTTGAAGGGCAGCCTGACCCGAATGAATGCCCTCCAGGTAGGCATTGCTCCGATGCACCTCCCTTTCCACCCCCTGGATGGCATTCAAAAGGGTAGTCTGCCCAACAATGAGCGTCCTCACGAGGTCAATGAGCTCCGCACTGAGGGCAGCAGGGGTAACTGGGGCAGGGGCTGAGGTGCCTGGGGCGAAGGAGACGCCCGCCTTCCTGGGCGAGCGGGCACGGAGCGAAGGCTGAGGGGCTGCTGGGAGGGCGGAGCTGGAGCGCTGGGTGGCGGCTGTACCTGTGGAGGCGGGGGGCCCGGATGTTGCCGCCACCGCTAGGGAGCTCCCAAACGAGGGCGTGTCCGTGCCGCTGGTGTCTTCTCCGGTCCCCGTTGTGGTGCTCCCCTCGCCCTCCGGATCACTGGTGCCCTCGGTGTCTGTTCCAGTGCCCACCGGGGCATTGTGACTTGCAGCTCCCTCGTGCTCCGACGCCAATTCTCCTCCGCCTGATGATGCTGATGCACAAGAAGACAAAGAATAAGGGTGGGGGAGAAATAATACAAAGTTGAGTGTATGCCTTGTCAATACCGTTGGCGGAGAGGACAGACACAGGTGCCTCATGCACTAAGCCGCGAAATTGGGGTACACTACTCAGTACTTCTGACTAGGCCAACAGGTCTAGGGACAACAGACGCGCACATGGGTGATGCAGGACCATGGATAGCTGTACATGGCACCCTACAGAGGTGGGGGGCGGGGGCACAGGGCCATGTCTAAAGGAGGGGACTACACTACAGAAAGCGCCCTGGCCTAGTGTCACCCACGGCCCTCCTCCCCCACCCAGACGCCTCAACTGCGCTTAAGGATAGCAGAATGTGCAGGTACTCACCCCCTTGTGTCTGCTGTGATGTCCTCAAGCGCCCATCCAAATCAGGATAGGCCACCGCCAGGATCTGGGACATCAGGGGGGTCAGGGTATGACTGGCACCCCTCCTAGGTCGGGAGGCCATCCCCAGCAGTGACTCGGCGGTCTTTCGGGTTCCGCGGCGGATGTCCTCCCACCTCTTGCGGCAGTGGGTGCCCCGTCTGGTGTAGACCCCCAGGGCCCGGACTTCCTTGGCGATGGCACGCCAAATGTCGATTTTCTGATGGGCGCTCACCTGTTAGACATGTACAGGGTGGGAAAGAGAATACGTGAAATTTCGGCATGTTTGGAGTACATGCCCCCCCCTCCCCAACCTTGCCATGTGGCCCATTCTCTCATCTGTCGTGCGTTGCAGTCCTCATTTTCTCCCCACCCCAACAACTTACATCCACCCCACTCCACACAGGCATAACCCATTCAATGTGCACTCAGTGTACTCACCTGTTGGTCTGGAGGACCGTAGAGTAGCGCATACTGGGGGAGGACCCCATCCACTAGTTTCTCCAACTCTTCAGACGTGAAGGCAGGGGCCCTTTTCCCAGTCGCAGCAGCCATTGTCACTTCCAGACCGAGGTCACAGCAGCACTTGCAGTATAGGTCCTCTCCTGTGGATGATCAGGTATCGAGTGATTAGGCAGATAGAATATGGCGGTCACGCCCGCGGCGGTGCGTACCGCGACCGCCGGCGCACATCGTCATTGGCTCCTGAATCCCATAGGGTTCAATGTTAACCAATGCGGGTTCGTATAGCGGTCTTTGACCGCCTACCGCCACGGTGTGCCACGCCAGCGCATTGACCTCACATCCCATTGTCCCACTTCACCGGTCAGGCAGCCGCCATTTCAAGGGCCCACATGGCTTAATTTCAACTGCGTCACACAGGCCTAGGCCTTGCATTGCCACACATCCAAACATAGCCATCCACACCTTTTCGTGTACTGTGCATGCAGTGGTGAACGTACCTGTGACTTGCTTTACTCTGTGCTCCATGTTGTCCTTCCTAGGCACCGTCCGCTGGGACTTGCGAGGAGAAGGACGAATCCTCGCGTGTACCGCCCGCTGGTGGACCTGTCGACAATGGAAGAACGCCACATCATACTACGATACCGACTTGACCGAGCCACTATACATGAACTGTGTGCCCAGCTGGAGCCAGCCCTGATGTCCCTCATCCGCCAACCCACAGGAATTCCCCCTCTAGTGCAGGTTCTGTCAGTCCTCCATTTTTTGGTAAGTGGCTCATTCCAGACAACAGTGGCCATGTCATCTGGAATGTCTCAGCCTATGTTTTCAAAAATCTTGTCTAGAGTGTTGTCTGCCCTGACGAAACACATGCAGCGCTACATTGTATTCCCTGAGGAGGTTGATTTGGCCACTGTGAAGGGTGATTTTTATGCCCTTGGACATATCCCCAACATAATTGGTGCCATTGATGGGACCCATGTGGCTTTAGTACCCCCAAAAGACGATGAGCAGGTGTACAGAAACAGGAAAAGTTACCATTCGATGAACGTTCAGGTGGTCTGTTTGGCTGACCAGTACATCTCCCATGTGAATGCCATGTTCCCTGGGTCAGTGCATGACGCATATGTGATGCGAAATAGCAGCATCCCTTATGTGATGAAACAGCTACAGAGACAACGTGTGTGGCTAATTGGTGACTCTGGTTACCCCAACCTGCCTTGGCTATTGACCCCAGTGAGGAATCCCCGGACCAGGGCAGAGGAACGGTACAATGAGGCCCATGGGCGAACTAGGAGGGTCATTGAAAGAACCTTTGGCCTCCTGAAGGCCAGGTTTAGGTGCCTACATATGACAGGGGGATCCCTGATGTACTCACCAAAGAAGGTGTGCCAGATCATCGTGGCCTGCTGTATGCTTCACAATTTGGCATTGCGACGTCAGGTGCCCTTCCTGCAGGAGGATGGTCCAGATGGTGGTGTTGAAGCAGCTGTGGAGCCTGCGGAGAGTGAAGAGGAGGAAGACGAAGAGGACGACCCAGACAACAGGGACAGAGTTATCCTACAGTATTTTCAGTAGCACACAGGTAGGAATCACCCACGCCATTTACCATTTAGTGAATGCCCCCTGCATCTTTACTTTGTGTATTTCCCCCCAGTTCTTTTAACCTGAAGTTTACTTTTCCCTTCCCTTTTCAGTGCTGTATGACCCACTGCGTGACTTCTGCCTGGTTAGCCCATGGACTAATGCTTATTGACATCGGTATGTTGTCCACACATATATAACAGAACATTATTGATAAGTAATGTGTTATACATTTGTAAATAATACAGGCTGACTCCACGAAGGGGCCAACATGCCCACTGCCATATCCTTGGGAGTGCAAAGCCACAGTCTCTCAATGTCTCTACAGTGGTTGGATTGCCCACTGCCATATCCTGGGGAGTGCAAAACCACAGTCTCTCAATGTCTCTACAGTGGTTGGATTGCCCACTGCCATATCCTGGGGAGTGCTTGACAGGAAGGGCCCAGCGGAGAGGTGCTTGAGACGGCGGGGCCCAGCGGAGCGGTGCTTGACAGGAAGGGCCCAGCGGAGCGGTGCTTGAGACGGCGGGGCCCAGCGGAGCGGTGCTTGACAGGAAGGGCCGAGCGGAGCGGTGCTTGAGACGGCGGGGCCCAGCGGAGCGGTGCTTGACAGGAAGGGCCCAGCGGAGCGGTGCTTGAGACGGCGGGGCCCAGCGGAGCGGTGCTTGACAGGAAGGGCCCAGCAGAGCGGTGCTTGAGACGGCAGGGCCCAGCGGAGCGGTGCTTGACAGGAAGGGCCGAGCGGAGCGGTGCTTGAGACGGCGGGGCCCAGCGGAGCGGTGCTTGACAGGAAGGGCCCAGCGGAGCGGTGCTTGAGACGGCGGGGCCCAGCGGAGCGGTGCTTGACAGGAAGGGCCCAGCGGAGCGGTGCTTGACAGGAAGGGCCCAGCGGAGCGGTGCTTGAGACGGCGGGGCCCAGCGGAGCGGTGCTTGACAGGAAGGGCCGAGCGGAGCGGTGCTTGAGACGGCGGGGCCCAGCGGTGCTCTTCTGCACGGCGGGGCCCTGTTCAGCGGTGCTCTTCTGCACGGCGGGCCCTGTTCAGCGGTGCTCTTCTGCACGGCGGGGCCCTGTTCAGCGGTGCCTGTCTTCACGGCGGGGCCCTGTTCAGCGGTGCCTGTGTTCACGGCGGGGCCCTGTTCAGCGGTGCCTGTCTTCACGGCGGGGCCCTCTTCAACGGTGCTCTTCCAGGAAGTCTAGGGAGCCAGACCTGGGCTGGACACCCTGATCACTTGCCCTCCGACTGTGCAGTGGCAGGCCCCTTCGGGGATGGAGTCCTGGGCCCTTTGCTGTCGTCCCTTGCAGGCGGGATGGGGCTTGCGGGGCCCTCCAGCTCCGCGCTCCGGATGGATGACCTCTCCGCCCTGCTGCCCTTTCGCTCCTTAGATGGGGCTCTCGGGCCCTTGCCTCCCCTGGCTGTTGTGGCAGGTGAAGTGGCCGTTGTTGGCTCCTTGGGGGCAGCCGTCTCAGTCCTCTCACGGCGGCCCTTCAGTTTACGTGTCCTCTTGCCTGGGGGTGGGCTGGATGTCCCCTTGCTGCTCAGTGAAGTGTCACTGCCGCCAAAGGGTGGACTCCAGAAGCCATGCACCACTTGGACACTCGAAGCTGGGCTGGTGGTGGCTGAGGTGCTCTTGGGACTCTTAACCGATGGAGGGGGTGGGTCAGGGGAGGGAAAGAGGTTAAGATTAGAGAGGTAACATTTCTTAGGACCAAGGTAAAGGGTAGGAGTAGTGGTGATGGAAGTGGAGGAAGAGGATGTGGTTGTAGGAGAGTCAGGTGTGCTGTCTTTGGGTGCAGGTGACTGAGGCGTAGGCTGTCGTGAGGTGGTTGGCTGTTGTTTGGGTGTCTGCCTGCGTTTATGTGTCTTGGAAGAGGGGGTGACAGACACAGTGGGAGAGGACACAGGGGACGTGTAGATGGCAGTGGGGGTGGTGACTGCACGTGTGAGGACTGTAGTGGAGGGTGTGCTGGTGATGGAAGCACTGGCTGATGGTGGTGTGCATGCAGGTGTGAGTGTAGACGTCACAGGGAGGGAGGAGGGAGATGAGGAGGAGGGGGACACAGAGGTGGTAGTGACTGTTGGAATGTCTGCATCTGGGTGTTGCTGGGGTGAATGCTTGTGTGTCCTGTGGTGCTTGTGTCTGGATGATCTGGCCTTGGGTGTTGAGGTGTGTGCAGGCTGGTCTGATGGTGTGGATGGGATAGGCTGAGGGACAGGAGACAGAGAAAGGGTGGAGGCAGTTAGAAGAGGGAGGCTGGAGACAGGGACAATGGCTGCCGTCAGTGCTGAGGCCAGAGCAGTGAACGATCGTTGAAGGGCAGCCTGACCCGAATGAATGCCCTCCAGGTAGGCATTGCTCCGATGCACCTCCCTTTCCACCCCCTGGATGGCATTCAAAAGGGTAGTCTGCCCAACAATGAGCGTCCTCACGAGGTCAATGAGCTCCGCACTGAGGGCAGCAGGGGTAACTGGGGCAGGGGCTGAGGTGCCTGGGGCGAAGGAGACGCCCGCCTTCCTGGGCGAGCGGGCACGGAGCGAAGGCTGAGGGGCTGCTGGGAGGGCGGAGCTGGAGCGCTGGGTGGCGGCTGTACCTGTGGAGGCGGGGGGCCCGGATGTTGCCGCCACCGCTAGGGAGCTCCCAAACGAGGGCGTGTCCGTGCCGCTGGTGTCTTCTCCGGTCCCCGTTGTGGTGCTCCCCTCGCCCTCCGGATCACTGGTGCCCTCGGTGTCTGTTCCAGTGCCCACCGGGGCATTGTGACTTGCAGCTCCCTCGTGCTCCGACGCCAATTCTCCTCCGCCTGATGATGCTGATGCACAAGAAGACAAAGAATAAGGGTGGGGGAGAAATAATACAAAGTTGAGTGTATGCCTTGTCAATACCGTTGGCGGAGAGGACAGACACAGGTGCCTCATGCACTAAGCCGTGAAATTGGGGTACACTACTCAGTACTTCTGACTAGGCCAACAGGTCTAGGGACAACAGACGCGCACATGGGTGATGCAGGACCATGGATAGCTGTACATGGCACCCTACAGAGGTGGGGGGCGGGGGCACAGGGCCATGTCTAAAGGAGGGGACTACACTACAGAAAGCGCCCTGGCCTAGTGTCACCCACGGCCCTCCTCCCCCACCCAGACGCCTCAACTGCGCTTAAGGATAGCAGAATGTGCAGGTACTCACCCCCTTGTGTCTGCTGTGATGTCCTCAAGCGCCCATCCAAATCAGGATAGGCCACCGCCAGGATCTGGGACATCAAGGGGGTCAGGGTATGACTGGCACCCCTCCTAGGTCGGGAGGCCATCCCCAGCAGTGACTCGGCGGTCTTTCGGGTTCCGCGGCGGATGTCCTCCCACCTCTTGCGGCAGTGGGTGCCCCGTCTGGTGTAGACCCCCAGGGCCCGGACTTCCTTGGCGATGGCACGCCAAATGTCGATTTTCTGATGGGCGCTCACCTGTTAGACATGTACAGGGTGGGAAAGAGAATACGTGAAATTTCGGCATGTTTGGAGTACATGCCCCCCCCCTCCCCAACCTTGCCATGTGGCCCATTCTCTCATCTGTCGTGCGTTGCAGTCCTCATTTTCTCCCCACCCCAACAACTTACATCCACCCCACTCCACACAGGCATAACCCATTCAATGTGCACTCAGTGTACTCACCTGTTGGTCTGGAGGACCGTAGAGTAGCGCATACTGGGGGAGGACCCCATCCACTAGTTTCTCCAACTCTTCAGACGTGAAGGCAGGGGCCCTTTCCCCAGTCGCAGCAGCCATTGTCACTTCCAGACCGAGGTCACAGCAGCACTTGCAGTATAGGTCCTCTCCTGTGGATGATCAGGTATCGAGTGATTAGGCAGATAGAATATGGCGGTCACGCCCGCGGCGGTGCGTACCGCGACCGCCGGCGCACATCGTCATTGGCTCCTGAATCCCATAGGGTTCAATGTTAACCAATGCGGGTTCGTATAGCGGTCTTTGACCGCCTACCGCCACGGTGTGCCACGCCAGCGCATTGACCTCACATCCCATTGTCCCACTTCACCGGTCAGGCAGCCGCCATTTCAAGGGCCCACATGGCTTAATTTCAACTGCGTCACACAGGCCTAGGCCTTGCATTGCCACACATCCAAACATAGCCATCCACACCTTTTCGTGTACTGTGCATGCAGTGGTGAACGTACCTGTGACTTGCTTTACTCTGTGCTCCATGTTGTCCTTCCTAGGCACCGTCCGCTGGGACTTGCGAGGAGAAGGACGAATCCTCGCGTGTACCGCCCGCTGGTGGACCTGTCGACAATGGAAGAACGCCACATCATACTACGATACCGACTTGACCGAGCCACTATACATGAACTGTGTGCCCAGCTGGAGCCAGCCCTGATGTCCCTCATCCGCCAACCCACAGGAATTCCCCCTCTAGTGCAGGTTCTGTCAGTCCTCCATTTTTTGGTAAGTGGCTCATTCCAGACAACAGTGGCCATGTCATCTGGAATGTCTCAGCCTATGTTTTCAAAAATCTTGTCTAGAGTGTTGTCTGCCCTGACGAAACACATGCAGCGCTACATTGTATTCCCTGAGGAGGTTGATTTGGCCACTGTGAAGGGTGATTTTTATGCCCTTGGACATATCCCCAACATAATTGGTGCCATTGATGGGACCCATGTGGCTTTAGTACCCCCAAAAGACGATGAGCAGGTGTACAGAAACAGGAAAAGTTACCATTCGATGAACGTTCAGGTGGTCTGTTTGGCTGACCAGTACATCTCCCATGTGAATGCCATGTTCCCTGGGTCAGTGCATGACGCATATGTGATGCGAAATAGCAGCATCCCTTATGTGATGAAACAGCTACAGAGACAACGTGTGTGGCTAATTGGTGACTCTGGTTACCCCAACCTGCCTTGGCTATTGACCCCAGTGAGGAATCCCCGGACCAGGGCAGAGGAACGGTACAATGAGGCCCATGGGCGAACTAGGAGGGTCATTGAAAGAACCTTTGGCCTCCTGAAGGCCAGGTTTAGGTGCCTACATATGACAGGGGGATCCCTGATGTACTCACCAAAGAAGGTGTGCCAGATCATCGTGGCCTGCTGTATGCTTCACAATTTGGCATTGCGACGTCAGGTGCCCTTCCTGCAGGAGGATGGTCCAGATGGTGGTGTTGAAGCAGCTGTGGAGCCTGCGGAGAGTGAAGAGGAGGAAGACGAAGAGGACGACCCAGACAACAGGGACAGAGTTATCCTACAGTATTTTCAGTAGCACACAGGTAGGAATCACCCACGCCATTTACCATTTAGTGAATGCCCCCTGCATCTTTACTTTGTGTATTTCCCCCCAGTTCTTTTAACCTGAAGTTTACTTTTCCCTTCCCTTTTCAGTGCTGTATGACCCACTGCGTGACTTCTGCCTGGTTAGCCCATGGACTAATGCTTATTGACATCGGTATGTTGTCCACACATATATAACAGAACATTATTGATAAGTAATGTGTTATACATTTGTAAATAATACAGGCTGACTCCAGAATGATTTATGTGCAATGAGTGATTTATTTTTAGTGCTATATTTTGGTACATGATATTAAAACGGTGAAGGGTGAGGGTGGAGTTATGTCCATGGCAGAGTCCAGTTCTCGGTCGCACAGGTGCATTGTTCATATGGCAGTGGAAGGATGGAGCAGGGGCAGTTCAAGGTTGGACAGGGTGATACTGTGGGACAGTGGAATGACATCCGGGGGGATATTAGACTGGCGGGGGTCTTGGCATCCTACTCTGTCTTCCTTTGAGATCTCAGGTTCCTCTTGCGGGGTGGTTGTTCTTCAGCAGGAGGTGGGGTTCTGGTGGCCCGTCGTTCTGTGGGGGCCTCCTGACCACTAGCGCCGGCGGAGGTGGTAGGCTGTTCCTGGCTAGTGACAGGGGCCCTTTGCGGTGCCACATGGTCCCGCAATGTGGTTTCAATGCGGTTGAGGGCCTGGAATATGGTCCCCATTGCGGTAGCGATGGCCCGGAGTTCATTGCTGAACCCCATGTTCCGTTCCTCCTGCAGTGCCTGGATCTCGGTGAACCTGGCCAGTACCGTCGCCATCGTCTCCTGGGAGTGATGATACGCTCCCATGACGGTGGTGAGGGCCTCTTGGAGAGTCAGTTCCCTGGGCCTGTCCTCCCCCCCCTGTCGCACAGCAGCCCTCCCAGTTGCCCTGTTTCCCCGGGCCTCTGTCCCCTGGACGGTATGCCCACTACCACTGCCCCCAGGTCCCTGTTGTTGTTGGGGTGTTGGGTCAGCCTGGGTGCCCTGTAGTGGCGGACACACCGCTGATTGACGCGTCCGTGGGACAGAGGCATGGGCCCGCTGGGTGGGAGCTGTGCTGGTGTTCCCAGAGGGGTTTGGGTCTGCTGTGGCCTGTGTCTGTGTGTGGGGAACCGACTGTCCAGAGGTCCCCGATGGTCCGGGCTGGTCGTCAGGTTCTAGGTCGACAGAGCTGCTGTCCTCGCTGGGGGCCTGTTCTGGGGGTGGGATGGACATCTCTGGACCCTCCGTGGCGGTGTGTTGTCGTTCGGGCCCTGCAGGGGTAAAGGAGTATGGTTATTGTTTCTGTGTGTGCCATGGCGTACATTTTGGGTGCCCTTGTCCCCCAGTGCTGGGATTCCCTTGTGGGAGGTGTTGTGAGGGTTTGGGGGGGGGGGTGTATGGGTATGTGCAATGGTCATGCTTTGGTGGTGGCTGTCTATGGTTTGTGTTGGCATTCAGGGGTTGGTGTTGTTTAGGGTGGGTTGTGCTGGTGAGACATTGGCAGGGAGGTTATGTGCTGGGGGTGAGATTGGGGTTGAGGGGGGGGGGTTGGCATGCTGGTGTTTGGGGGGGGGGGGTGAAGTAGTTGAGATTCTACTTACCAGAGTCCATTTCTCCTTGTACTCCAGCGAGGCCATCAGGATGCAGGATGTTTACCACCTCTTGCTCCCATGCTGTGAATTGGGGTGGGGTGGGTGGGGGTCCGCCGCCAGTCTTCTGCACAGCGATGTTGTGCCTGGAGATCATCGAGCGCACCTTCCCCCGTAGGTCGTTCCATCGCTTTCTGATATCTTCCCGATTTCTGGGATGCTGTCCCACAGCGTTGACCCGGTCTACGATCCTTTGCCATAGTTCAGCCTTCCTTGCTATGGTGGTGTGCTGCACCTGTGTGCCGAAGAGCTGGGGCTCAACCCTCATGATTTCCTCCACCATGACCCGGAGTTCTTGGTCCGAAAACCTTGGGTGTCTTTGGGGTGCCATGGGGTGGTGTGGATGAGGTGTGGGGTGGTGTTTGTGGTGATGTGCGTGGTGCTATGTGGTGATGTGTGCGTAGATGTGGTGTGGGTGATGAAGTTGTGTTCCTGTGTGTGTTGGGGTTTTCTAATGCTGTGCTCGCTATCGCTATCTCTTGCTCTCGCCTTCGCTCCGATTTCCAACTAGTGGGGGTTTGTGGGTGATGTGGGTGTGTGTTTTATAGTTGATTGGATGTGTGGGAGCGTTGTTTGTATGTGTGTCAGGTGTGCGTATTTCAAATTGTCCATTGTGGCAGTGTTTTGGAGCTGTGTGTGTATTTTGAGCGCGGCAGTGTGTACCGCCAATGGAATACCGCGGTTGAAAGACCGCCGCGTGGATTCGTGGGTCAGAATGGCATGGGCGTGTTTGTGTTGGCGTGACGGTGGAGGTTTGGTCATCTCCAGTTTTCCGCGGCCCGCTGATGTGGCGGCCTTCCTTGGATGTCGGATTTTTGGCGGTTTCACAGTTGGTGGTCAGAATGCCCGTGGCGGTCTACCGCGGCCGCGGCGGTAGTATGGCGGACTTCTGACCGGCGGTAAGGGCCTTTTACCGCCGAGGTCAGAATGACCCCCATAGTCTTGCGTATGAAGGTTCTTACCTCTTCATCAGCATCATCATTACTTTCGTACAGTTCAACAAAAAACGCAAGAGCTCACTTACACCTCCTGATCATTAGCTAGAGAATTGAGCTGGGGTAAGCGAAAGTTAGCGCTAAGGGCCTCAACTCCCCTTCATGTCTCGT
Organism: Pleurodeles waltl; assembly: GCF_031143425.1. Classification (NCBI taxonomy): domain Eukaryota; kingdom Metazoa; phylum Chordata; class Amphibia; order Caudata; family Salamandridae; genus Pleurodeles; species Pleurodeles waltl. Next base: position 640,783,440 of record NC_090436.1, on the reverse strand, counting down.
TGCTTTCTACAAGCGTGTAATGCCTAATTTGTCTGCTTAGCATGTTACGTTTTACATCATAGAACAAGCCCGTGAGCCTGATTAGACAGCATTTGCACTGATACCTTGTGGCTACAGGAGTGGGAAAGAACCTCCGAGGAAAGAATAACTTGGCACCAGTTTCGCGCACTAATTGCTCTCGGTGGCACAGGCCTTTAGAGCACAGTTGAAATGATTAAAATCGGACAGCCAGGAATCTGAACAGTGCCAGATCTGTCAAAAGCTCCCGAATACAAAAGGGTTGAGCCACCAGCCAATCAAAGGCTTCTGGGCCCCTGCTTGCGGAAGGATACGCACAACGAATTTAATGCTCTGAGCACGTTCACGGTCACAATGGTCTATACACCTGCTGAATGAAAAGTCTCTTCCAAGTACGCACCAAGTGGTGGATTTCACCACGAATGTGTGTTCGGAAATCATAAATGAAAGCTGAAAAGACATGCGATAAGAAATGCCTGTTTGTTTCTTTTAAATTGCTCTCCCTTAGCGAGAGATATGAGATTGCCTTAGCATGGGAGCACAAATGATCCTTCTAATGCATACACATTTATTACAGTCTATCACTCTGTTACAATATGTATCTGCAGAAAATGACATCAGCCCCCACTTCTAAGAGTTTGAGATTCGCAGCACACTATACCGTTGTGGTAAGCGGTGAAGCCCCATCATGCAACAGGCAGCAAATTCTCTCATGGCCACTAGCTCCATGATCATTCATATGCCAGCAGCTGGGAAGATCTTTAATGGACAGTAACAAGATGCATGGCAGCCACCATAGTGATCTCTCTGTTTTGGATGCAATCCCACTAATAATGTTGAACGTATGCCCTTGCGCCAGCAGACCCTGCATTTACTTGCCTCACCTTTGCAGGAACAAGCCCCAGGGAAGACAGAGTAGAGAACTAGCATGAGGACTGCTGAGTGGACAGGGCTGCAGCTGTCATGCGAGGGGCCCAGCCTCAGGTAATGGCATCCCGCAGTGTCAGGAAATGGTCAAGATCATTACAGCATCAAAGAGGAGCTGTGGAATGCAGTAGAGCCACTGGCTTGGCTAGGCAATGTCCAAACTTTGGAGAAAATCAGAGCCTTCAGAGAAAGGGGCATTTTGGCATCAAGTCCAGAACCCAGACCAAAATGGCAGTGGAAACTATGAGTTATAGGAAAAGGTGGCATTTCAGAATCAGGTTAGAACCTTGATCCCGCCCCACACTGCAATGGTGGGCATAAAGCAATAGGTTCCGAAACCATCAGGGTCCTTTTGAAGTACCCGGATTAGTTGAAGGCAATTAAGAACTGCCTATAAAAACTTCACAGACAGTCTCTGCAAATTCTACACAGATACCAGGTTCAGGACAAAAAAACGTGATCCTCTTTAAGCCTATTTTCTTGGTTCAAGAGATCAACGTGATTTTAGAGGAGTTTATCTTTGTAATCCACTGTTGAAACATGTAAAACGTGGAGAGGAATATTTTGCTATATAACTTGTGTATGCTTTGTAGTATTTTGTGCCTTTTCTGCTAAAGGTCCTGGAGTTGTTTATTCCTTTTAAGGTCTTGCCAACACAGAGCATGCACTGTGCTGCAAGACATATTGTCTACATTTCAGTTGGCTTACATCCCACCCACAGCATACCATTAGTTGTTTTTGTTGTCACTCTAATTTGAAATATTTCGATTCCTTAGCTTCCACACGCTTCCTTTCTTTTTTTGTGTTAGGTCCTCCCTGGTGTATGGACCAAATACATGTGTTCTTCCTCGTCTTTGATCTTCCATGTCTTTTTGCAACACACTATTTTTTATGTTTAATAAGCTTTTCAATTTTATTCCTGAACGTGCAAAGTATTTTTCTTCTTTTAACACAGGCGTATGGCCTTTTATATATGTTGCTTTCACCTTATCCGCTGTCTCTTTTGACACTTTAGTTATTTACACCCACAACTGTACACCTCTATGGTACTCCACTCTACACTATGCCACTCTATGACATTTAATTCCACTCCATGCCAATCTACACCATGCCACTCTACTGTATGCCCCTCAACACAATGAAAATCTATGAACTCTATGCCACTCTCCTCTCCACCAATTTACACCACGCCACTATACTCCACTCTAAGCCACTCTAGTCTAAACTACTCCCCTACATGCCACTCATCTTCACTTCATGCCACTCTACTCTCAGGCACCCTATTCCACTCTACGCCACTCTACTCTAGGCCACTCTACCACACGTAACTCCATTCCACAAGGTACCACTCTACTGCACTCTGCTTTACTCACTCTACTCCAACCCATTCTATGCCATGCCACTCTACTCCATGCTATGCTATGCTATGCTATGCCACTCTATTGCACTCCACTTGACATCTCTTCATTCTACTCCGTGCCCCTTATTAAAAATGGGGTCTCTAGTTGGCAGTAGTTTGCACCCTGTCCAATTAGGGACACTCGCTCTAATCAGGGTAAGGGAGTCACACAGCTAAGATAACCTCTGCTCACCCACTTGGTAGCTTGACACGAGCAGTCAGGCTTATCTCAGAGGCAATGTGTAAAGTAGTTGTATACTCACACACAGCAATGCAGTGAAAACACTACAAAGGGACTCCACACCAGTTTAGAAAAATAGCCAATATTTATCTGAAATAAACAAGACCAAAAACATCTAAAATTCACAAGTAAAGATAATACTTTTTAAAGGTTTCAATGAGTCTTAATCCATAGGAATCAATGGTTGTATATTTTTAACAAATAGTACCTGGGTTCGTCAATAACAAAGACAAAGCAGGTGCAGAGAAGGTGGGACGTTGAAAAGCAAATTGATGAATCGGTTCCTTACTGCTCAGGGAGGTGATGCGTCGATTCTTTACTCGCAGGAGAGGGGATGAGTCAGTTCCTTACTGGCAGGGGAGACACAGGAGCTGGCACTACTTTGCAAGTCAAGGTTCCCAGCAGAAGAGCCAAGGCACTGGTAGATGAAGTCTTTGATGTCCCTGAGACTTCTTAACAGGAGGCAAGCTCAGCTCAATCCCTTGGAAAACCTTGGAAAGCAGGATGTAGAAAGCAAGGCCAGTCCTTTCACACTTCCAGGACAGAAGCAGAAAAGCACGAGGTCAGCACAACAAAGCAAAAGGCAGAGTGGCAGTCTCTCCTTTGGCATCCAGCTTTTTCCCTGGCAAAATGTCCTCAGTACAGAAGTGTTCTAACTTTACTGGGGGATCAGAGGTCCAGTATTTATACCAATTTCTACATTTGAAGTAGGCAAACTTCAAAGAAAAGTCTTTGCAGTGCACAAGACCCTGCCTTTTCTGCCCTGGCCCCAGACATACTCCTAGGGGTTGGATACTGCTTTGTGTAAGGACATGCACAACACTATTCAGGTGCAAGAGTCAATTCCTCCACCCACTCTAGCCCAGGAAGACCCATCAGGATACGCATGGCACACATCAGCTCCTTTTGTGTGACTGTCTAGAGTGAATGCACAAACAGCCCAACTGTCATCCTGGCCCACACGTGTATTCCACAGCCAGGCAGAGGCACAGAATGGTTAAGCAAGAAAATGCCCACTTTCTAAAATGGCATTTTCAAACTTATAATTTAAAAACCCACTTCACCAAAAGATGTATTTTTAAATTGTGAGTTCAGAGACCACAAACTCCCAATCTCTATCTGCTCCCAACGGGGAATTACACTTAAAAAGATATTTCAAGGCAATCCTCATGCTACCCTCAGGGAGAGGTAGGTCTTGCAATAGTGAAAACAGAATGTAGCAGTAATTCACTATCAGGACATGTAAAACACACCAGTACATGTCCTACCTTTTAAATACACTATACCCTGCCCATGGGGCTGACTTGGGCCTACCTTAGAGGTGACTTACACATAGTGAAAGGGAAGGTTTGGGCCTGGCAAGTGGGTGCAGTCCAAAACTGTACACAGACACGTAAGTGGCAGGTCTGAGACATGTTTACAGGGCTACTCACGTGGTGGCACAATCAGTGCTTTGATTTACAAGCCATGGGCACACATGATGCACTATACTAGGGACTTACTAGTAAATCAAATAGGCCAATCATGGATAAACCAATCATGAATACAATTTAGACAGAGAGCACTTGCACTTTAGCACTGGTCAGCAGTAGTAAAGTGCCCAGAGTCCTAAAGCCAGCAAAAACGAAATCCAGGCCAGGAACAAAAACAGGAGATCAGAAGCTAAAAATACAGGGCAAACCCTGCAGAAAAGGCAATTTCCAACACTGCTTTACTCTACGCCACTCTATTTTACACATGCCATTCTACACCACTACACTCTAGTCTAGTCTATGCCACACCACACCACTCTACTCTACTCCGCTCTACTCAAGTCTAGTCCATTCAATTCCATTCTACAACACTCCACTCTATGCCAATCTAAGCCATTTCAAGTAACTGAACTCAATGCCGCTCTATGCTACACCACTCTACTTTTTAAACTCTACACCACTGTACTCTACAACCCTCCACTCAACGCCACTCCATACCACTCCACTTCTACTCTACGTCCCTCCAATCTATACCAATCTAATGTGCACTACTCTACGCCACTCCATTCCACATAATGCCACTCCATGCCACTTCACTGTATGCCACTCCACTTGACCCTACCCTATGCAAATCTCCGCTACACAACGATACTCCACTCCTCTACGCCACCAACTTTTAGCCATGCTGAACAGCAGCCACACTAATGTACAACATTGTTAAAAGACATTGCTAAAGCCAATAGTTTTTACGTAGGTGAGACCCATTGGCTTTGCCACTTCTTGACTTTGATTTCTTGAACTGGAGCTGCAACCCCTTAGTATCTCTAATGTTGCAACAGTGCCTTTCCTTGTCTTTTCTGGGCGACACTATAATAGTACTTGGAGCAGAATAATTCTATGAACCGTTCTTCAGAGAGAATTAATAATCTTCAGGGACAAGCTCTGACAATTTACCGCACATAAAAAACAAATCATGCTGCAGAAACCGATTATAAGATATTGTGAGCGCTCCTCCTTTTTCAGAGTGTACATTTCATCATTAGTGGTATTTTTATGTACAAGAAAATGCCAGTGGGAAATTGGTTACTGCCACTAGTGATGTATTTAAATCCATCAAAAGTGCTAACTGCAACGAAGAGCATTGTACTTCTCTGTACTCCTTCCTACTACTGTAATGTTTTGTATTTACCTGCATTTCATAGCAAACTCAGAGCCTTATAATATATTAGCTTCAACCATATAAGCATAATTAAATGTTACATTCAACATTCATTAACAACAGATGTTCTAAGGCACCAGCCTGCTGATCAGACAGTGTCCTCCAGTTTCATTTTAAGTACATTTTAGAAGCCTCAGCGCATTGAGCCAGAAGATTCCGATGTGCGAGGTGTCCATTGTGCTAGAACATGGTGCGTCTGCACCGCCTGGCCAAAGTCAGTGAATGAAGGGGACGAGTTTGAAATGTGGAACCACACATAAAGACTGCTTACTGAGAATGCAAAACTCTTATTTAATCACATATATTGTTTACACCGTGGTTCTAATAACATCTGGGTGCAGAGGAGCACCTAATCAATTAACAAAGAACCCAACTTTTCTCTGGATAGAACCAACAACAGAAAACAAAAATATGAGTAGGTAGGAAATCCATACCATAGAATCAGGACCACATGTCTTCTATCCTAACATGATTTATACTTCGTTTAATTCCAAACCATAGAATCAGGACTGCATGTCTTCTGTTCTGGGATGATATTTACTTCACTTAATTCCTTAGGACTGCATGTCCTCTGTCCTGGCATGATTTATACTTCGTTTAATTCCAAACCATAGAATCAGGATTACATGTCTTCTGTCCTGGGATGATATTTACTTCATTTAATTCCAAACCATAGAATCAGGACTGCATGTCTTCTGTCCTGGCATGATTTATAATTCATTTAATTCCTTACCATAGAATCAGGACTGCATGTCTTCTGTCCTGGCATGATTTATAATTCATTTAATTCCTTACCATAGAATCAGGACTGCATGTCTTCTGTCCTGGCATGATATATACTTCGTTTAATTCCTTACCATAGAATCAGGACTGCATGTCTTCTGTCCTGGCATGATTTATACTTCGTTTAATTCCTTACCATAGAATCAGGACTGCATGTCTTCTGTCCTGGCATGATATATACTTCATTACCATAGAATCAGGACTGCATGTCCTCTGTCCTGGCATGATTTATACTTCGTTTAATTCCTTACCATAGAATCAGGACTGCATGTCTTCTGTCCTGGCATGATTTATACTTCGTTTAATTCCTTACCATAGAATCAGGACTGCATGTCTTCTGTCCTGGCATGATATATACTTCATTACCATAGAATCAGGACTGCATGTCCTTTGTCCTGGCATGATGTATACTTCGTTTAATTCCTTACCATAGAATCAGGACTGCATGTCCTCTGTCCTGGCATGATTTTATACTTCGTTTAATTCCTTACCATAGAATCAGGACTGCATGTCCTCTGTCCTGGCATGATTTATACTTCGTTTAATTACTTACCATAGAATCAGGACTGCATGTCCTCTGTCCTGGCATGATTTATACTTAGTTTAATTCCTTACCATAGAATCAGGACTGTATGTCTTCTGTCCTGGCATGATATATACTTCGTTTAAGTCCTTACCATAGAATCAGGACTGCATGTCTTCTGTCGTGGCATGATTTATACTTCGTTCGAGGAACAACTAATAAAAGCTGATCTCCAGAAGAGAGGGAAGGCTTAGCAGCAAGATAGTAGACATCTCTTCCATGAAGACATTCAAAGACTAATGTCAGAATCTTGCATGTCACTTGACATACATGCAGCCAGTGCAGTGACTGATGGAGTTTCCTCTTCTAACCACAAACCGGCCTCGTACCAGCATTCACAATCCCTTGCAGCTGTAAAATATGGGACTATACGGAGCAGTGCCTTGATCAACGTAGAATTATCTACAGAGGTCACTAAAATATTGTTTCGGGGCTCAAAATACTCTAATGGTTGCTTATCCGACTATCTCCCGCTCTAAGACAGAAGAGTAAACTGGATATTAATCCCCCCATGTCTGCTATGGGGGTAGTAAAGGTGAAGAGTACGAGAAGCTGATAAAAGCACATCACAGACTTTTACAAAAGAAAACGACAATCTCAGCTTCAGAAAATATACACAAGAGCGATGATGAAGTATAAATCAAATACTATCGCTACGTTCTGCTGGGAAGGGTAGAAGTCAGGTGAGGAGAGTGGACAGGGACAATGCAAGGTATTAAGTTAGATATCTTGAACTGAATATATCTTCTCGAGGGGCTCGAGGGAAAAAGAAGCAGAGGGGCCACAAACTTGCTTTAAATTGAGTGAAAACACAAAAATATTAGTTGGACGCAATGGATGTGTGAGGACTGGACAGAAGGGAACAGACAAGTGAAGTTGCCATGCAGCAGCCGTATTGCATGGAAAAGGTCACCATGAATTGTATGCTGCTGCGGTCTGCTGTGCCCTGGGAGGAGGGCTTCAGCAAACACCGCCAACAAAGAGTGGTTAGGCCAGTGGGGTAAAGCCTGTCATGCACATGGTCTGCTGGGCTGCCAATTAACTTGGCCTGAGCAGAGCATCCAGTCCCAAAAGACCTGAAGAGCTACCACCCTGTATGCCACAAACCTAGGTTGCGTTAGACCATTGTAGATGTAGAAGTGAAAACCTCACAGAGACCCAACACTATGCACAGTGGTACCCGACAGTCTGGGAAAAAGCCCAAAGGAGTTTCAGGCACTACAAAGGAACCAATCACAACCGATCTCATACAAGACGCTAAGCATGTACTAATGCAGCTGGTTCCCATTAACAACCTGTAGCACTGCAGACCTTCTAATATACCAAGCAAGCACTGCACCTAACCTCGGAAGAGAACGGGTTCCAAAAACATCATCCTCAAACTCAGGAAAACCATCAACCATCAGTGAAAGTGGGGAAACAACCAGGGAGCATAAAGACCAGTGAAAATCGCAGACAATGTTCAACCAAAAAAGGAGACATAAACATGAGGAGAAATTAGGATAAACATAGGAGAGAACAAAACGTGTATAGATAACCAAACCTTATAGGAAAAACCCAAGGACCAACAATCATCTGCAAAACATTTGTGCGTAGCCCTAGCTACTGGAGAATGAATAACTGTGGTATGATGTATGACCCCCCCCCCCCAAGCTGTTAGAGTGTTGCAAAGCTGAAAGGATGCCTGTTGACATGGACAACAACTGCAATATTCTTGGGTGAACACCGTGAGAAAAGAGTTGGAATGGTTTCGACAGTATAAGAATAAAAAAATGTGAACCAGCTCATTGAACAGGACAAGGAATTGTTGTACACCAACTAAACATACTATGTTTGTCGATTAGTGACAAAACAAAAGAGTTGGTGGACTGATTTAGCCCCTGAGGTTTGGATAACACCCGAACAACATAAATCTGGCCACTTACAACACTTTCAACAACACAGCCTAGAAATTGGAGATGACTTATGAGCTTCAATCTGATAATTCATAAAGACACAAATGTTCACTCAAACGTTTTGCAAACCATGGAGCAAATAGCAACGTAGGCACTGGTAGGAATTGTTGTGTTAAAAAATGAATGTAAAAGCACAAAAAAGCAGTGTGGCCTTCTGATGTTAATTCGACTGCTACGTGGTCTCTAGAAAACAAACTTCATTGTCTATGGGATGTATGCAATGGTCAAAGCAAATCCTGGTAATGTTAATTATTTAAATGCAAGCAATACGTGAGATAACATGCTCTTTCACAGTTTGTAACATACAAGGCCATCAGAAGTCGCACACAGTCAAATATGTTGCACACTATATTCCTGGGTGGTGACAACAGCAGGTCAGTGTCTTGTCCAAACAGAAACTCTCCTCACAAAAGGTAAACCAGTCAATGGCAATCTCAGCAATACTGATATGTGAAGGAATGCTAAGTAGCATAGAAGGCAGCCAATAGGTCTAAAAGGATAAGCAATGCTAAAATGCGCTTGACCTTCATTCTCTTAGCCCTGAGCTGATACCCAATGTACAGTTGGATCATGATGGTGACAACTAGGCCTCACAGGCAGGGATTCAGCCGCATTCAAGCTAACAGGAAGCCAACCAAGAACTCAGCTCAGTCAGCATCTTCACCAGGAGACTCCTTACAGTCCATATGATTACTTTAAACAGGGAGAAAATGCATTCCTTGCTCAGTCCTGTAATCAGCATGTCAATATGACTGTGATGCAAAGGTATCTGCGCAGCACGGATGAGGCACAATGTGACTACAATGGACATCCTGCCGGGTATCGAACAATGGCACCTGTTGTCTTTGTTCAAAAAGCCAGTGCCAGCGGTGAAACAGCAATGTTTGCTGTGACAAAGATGGTGGGTGGGAGGAAATGAGGTTTCCAATCTGAAATAGTCATGACCATTATGAGAATTCTCCAACCCTGGACATCGTTAATGCCACCTTCGAGTATACCAGACAACCTTGTGAACCTCAACACCTCACGTTTATTTCACTAAAACGATGCCTCTCACGAGTGATCCCACATCTCCACCCTCTGGGAGTTGCGCCTTTAAACAGGCCAGAAATCTGTTGAGAGCACACCGCTGGTGTTCTGGCTGTCTTGTGGATAGAACAATAAGTATGTAACGGCAGAATGTAGGGACTGGGAGCCTTCTTGGAGATGGAGACAAGGACAGTTGGAGAGAGACAGAGAGGAAGAAAGACGTGTGCTGCCTTGCTTTACCATATTTGAATTTATGCTTAATAAACCCTTGTTTAATTAAATGGACTACAACTATACTTCAACAAAGTGGCAACGAGTGGGAAAGAAGCCCTGCCTGAAGCTGCTTATTCGATTTTGCATCCCAGCCAATGACTGTGAGTAACTACACAGCTCGCTTTCAGCCGTCTTCTTTGCGTTACATGCAGTGGAACTTCTTCTCAATCTTGAATTAAGGCAGTGCATGTCAAATTTCATTTTGACTTCAAATAAACAGTGCATTAACTTAAATAAGGCCCACACGAGTGTTACAATCTGTGAATATAAATAAACATAAGCAACCAAAATTTCAGTCTTAGTTCTCCTCAACTCTTTTGGGCTTCAGGTACTAGTCCAACATAAACATGAGTAGAGTAGAAGGACTATTTTCTTAATTATATTGAAGCGGTGGACAAAACCCCCAAAAATGTCGTCTGAACTACAGAAAAGGATTTTATTACATTCTCTTGGTCCACAAGGCTTAAACGTTTTCACTCAAATGACGAAAGCTGCAATTGTTGGTGAAGTTAATGTTTTTGATGCCACCATTCATGAACTGGATAACTATTTTAAACCTAAAGTATGCATGGGTATCACTAGATTCAAATTCGTTCAACGTAAACAACAAAAGAATGAATCCATTGATGACTATTGTAGCTGATTTTAAAAAATTGGCGATGGACTGCTAATTTGGTGTATTGCAAAGTGAACTCATATGGGATCAAGTAGTTATGCACACTTGTAATCCAGCAATCCAGGAGCGTTAATGGGTCAATTGAGATTTTACTTAGAAGATATTTTAGTGATAGTTTGCAAAGCTGAGGTTTCAAGTAGGTGTGCTATTGCATTAACAGGAGAAAGTAAAGAAGGTGATACTACTTGTAAACTAAAAAACAGAACGTACAAAAAATCCTTTACTAGATTAGATAAAGATAATAAAACGAAGTACTATCGCTGTGACAGCAAAGAACATTTAGCTAACAGCTACAATTTTCCAGACACTAAACAGAAGTGCAACAATTGTGGGTTTGTGGGTCATTTCGTAAAAGTGTGTGAGAAAAAGAAGTAGTATTTCAAATGTGTGTGTGAAAAGGATGCACACACATCACCCACCACCAGAGATGATGAATGTGATAAAATGGCTAGCATATGTAGCACTCTTGTACTGAATGTTCGCGAATAATGTTCTAAATCAAAACCAGAATGTAAAATGACCATTGATGGAGTACCATTAACCATACATGCAGATTTTGGCTCACCCTATATCACTATTAATGAAGAGATATGGAAAACAAAATTTGTACATAAGGTGAGAGAATGAATACTACCTACTGACATCAGAGCAATTAAAGTAGCCCCAGAACCAACTAATAAGGACGATGTCTGTTCTTTCATGGGGTTAACTTGTGCTAAATGTATCCTTAAATTCACAGAAAGAACATTTAATATATGTTAATTGCTAAAAAAACAAAAACAAATTTGAATGGTCACAGCAACGTGAAAATGATTTCAGGGATATCAAAACTGCTATTGCAAATATCTTTTTGTTAAAGAGTTTTGCACCATTTGCTGATAGCATCACCACCACAGATGCGGACAGGAACGGATTAGGTACTGTATTGTCTCAGATGGACAAAAATGGAAGAGTATGTCATAGCATATGCGTCTGGGTCATTATCGCCTTCAGAAGAAAAATATCCAACTATTGAACGTGAAACGTTAGGATGTACATGGGCACTAAAACATCTCAGTGCTTTTGAGTGGGGGAAAAAAACATGTTTAATAAGATGTGATTATAAACCATTAGTTACAATTGTGACAACTGACTGCACCATTAAAGCCTTAGCTAGAACTGCAGGATTGTCTATGTTAATGCAGGATTTTGATTACAAAACAATCTATGTACCTGGTAAGGAGAAAATTATAGCAGATTTTCTTTTTAAAAATGCCTACGGAAATGGAAGAGTGTGAAGATGAGGTATGAAATGAGTTCCAAGTTGCTTTAGTACATGATTGTGGTGCACCTGCTATGAAAGTGGATTAACAGAATTTAGAATACAATAAGGACAACATATTGCAAAAAGATTTGAACAATGTAAAAAGTCAATGGGTAAAAAAGAATGATCTGGAGGATACTGTAAAACCATTCTGGGAAGTTAGATTTGAACTTACTGAAGACAATGGTACACTTTTGAGAGGGGGCGAGAGTAATACCACCATCTTGTTTACGAGCCATTGCTGTTAACCAAGCACATGAAGGGTATTCTGGCATTACTAGAACCAAAGCTGCAGTGAAAAAATTATTTCAGTGGTCTGGTGTTGACACTGAAGTAGAAAGATTTGTGAGGTCTTGCACTGAGTGTGTACGAGCAGACAAATCTTTACAAACACTTAAACCTCCTATATGTATAAGGTCCAGCCCTTAGAATCCATGGGAATCTGTGGCTACTGATATTATGTGTCCCATTGGTTCACCTCAGAAATACGTCATAATTCTTATTGGTTTATTTTCAGGATGGCCTGTCTTTAAAATTGTTGATCAGGCAGATACTTATTTGGTTTTGGAAGTTTTAGATCAACCTGTTGTATCAGAAGGCACACCTACTACTATTTTAAGTGATAATGTCATGCAATTTCTATCTAAGAAATCAAAATCTTACTTTGAAAGAGTAGGAATATGCCATAAAACCACTGAAATATACAATCCTAGTGAGAACGGCATGGTAGAAAGATTCAAACATGTAATTAAAGGAGTAATTGTAGGAGGCTGGCCTGGCTTATAGTGGGTACCTGATGGTACTTACACCTTGTGCCAGGTCCAGTTATCCCTTATTAGTAGATTAGTAGTGTTCTAGCAGTTTAGGCTGATAGAGGTAGCTATAGCAGAGCAGCTTAGGCTGATCTAGGAGACATGCAAAGCTTCTACTATACCACCTATATCATATAGCACTATATCATAAGAATCACAATACTCAGAGTTACTAAAAATAAAGGTACTTTATTTTAGTGACAATGTGTCAGAAATATCTCAGAGGATATACTCCCTTAGGAGGTAGGTAAAATACACAAAATATACACACAAACCAAAATCAGGTAAGTAAACAATTAGAAAAGTAGTGCAAACACTGTAGAATACAATAGGATGCAATAGGCCTAGGGGCAACACAAACCATATACTAAGAAAGTTGAATGTGAACCACAGGGACCCCCAGGCCTAGTGTAGTGTGTAGAGGGTCACTGGAAGTGTAGGAAAACACTAAGGGTGTCCAAGATATCCCACCCCAAGACCCTGAAAAGTAGGAGTAAAGTTACCCTACTTCCCCAGAAACACACTAAAGTCGTGATAGGAGATTCTGCAAAGACCACAACAGACTGCAAGGCACTGAAGAAGGATTCCTGGACCTGAGGACCTGTAAAGGAAGGGGACCAAGTCCAAGAGTCACGAAAGTGTCCGGGGGGGGCAGGAGCCCACTAAACCCCAGATGAAGGTGCAAAATGGCTGCCTCCGGGTGGAAGAAGCTGAAGATTCTGCAACAACGGAAGGTGCCAGGAACTTCACCTTTGCAAAGAAGATGTCCCACGGCGCGCTGGAGGACGCAGAGTTGCTTCCACGCAGAAAGACCGCAAACAAGCCTTGCTAGCTGCAAAGGTTGCGGTTGAAGAAAATGGGTGCTGCCCGGGCCCAGGAATGACCAGAAGGTCGCCCCTTGAAGGAGGAGACAGAGGGGGCGCTCAGCAACACAGAGAGCCCACGTAGAAGCAGGCAGCACCAGCAGTAGTACTTGAACATGCGTTGAAGAAAACTGAGCATGGCGGTCATCTCAACATTACAAAGGAGGGTCCCACGAAGCCGGTGGTCAACTCAGCGAGTTGAGCAATGCAGGACGGAGTGCTGAGCACGAAGGATTCCTTGCAAAAGTGCACAGAAGCCCTAGCAGCTGCAGTTCACGCAGTACACAGATTACTGTCTGGCGGAGGGAGGCAAGGACTTACCTCCACCAAATTTGGACAGATGGACCACTGGACTGTCGGGGTCACTTGGATCCAGCTCCTGTGTTCCAGGGACCACGCTCGTCACTAAGAGAGGGGACCCAGAGGACCGGTGAAGCAGAAGTTTGGTGTCTGCGTTAGCAGGGGGAAGATTCCGTCGACTCATGGGAGATTCCTTCTTGGCTTCCAGTGCAGGGTGAAAGCAGACAGCCTCCAGAGCATGCACCACCATAAAACAGTCGAGAAAGCCTGCAGGATTAGGCGCTACAATGTTGCTGGCAGTCTTCTTGCTACTTTGTTGCAGTTTTGCAGGCATCCTGGAGCAGTCAATGGTCGATCCGAAGTCGAAGAGGGAGATGCAGAGAAACTCTGGTGAGCTCTTGCATTTGTTATCTGACGAGAAGCTCACAGGAGAGACCCTAAATAGCCCACACAGGAGGATTGGCCACCCAGTCAGGTAAGCATCTATCAGGAGGGGTCTCTGACGTCACCTGCTGGCACTGGCCACCAGATGCCTCCATTATGCCCTCACACCTCTGCATTCAAGATGGCAGAGGTCTGAGACACACTGGAGGAGCTTTGGGCACCATCCCTGGGGTGGTGATGGACAGGGGAGTGCTAACTCCCCTTTCTTTTATCCAGTTTCGCACAAGAGCAGGGGCTGGGGGATCCCTGAACCGGTGTAGACTGGCTTATGCAAGGAGGGCACCATCTGTGCCCTTCAAAGCATTTCCAGAGGCTGGGGGAGGCTACTCCTCCCCAGCCCTTAACACCTATTTCCAAAGGGAGAGGGTGTAACACCCTTTCTCAGAGGAAATCCTTTGTTCTGCCTTCCTGGGACTGGGCTGCCCAGACCCCACGAGGGCAGAAACCTGTCTGTGGGTTGGCAGCAGCGGTAGCTGCAGTGAAAACCCCAGAGAGCTGGTTTGGCAGTACCCTGGGTCCATGCTGGAGCCCTGGGGATGCATGGAATTGGCACAATACCAGATTTGGCATAGGGGGACAATTCCATGATCTTAGACATGTTACATGGCCATATTCGGAGTTACCATTGTGAAGCTACATATAGGTATTGACCTATATGTAGTGCACACGTGTAATGGTGTCCCCGCACTCACAAAGTCCGGGGAAATTGCCCTGAACTATGTGGGGGCACCTTGGCTAGTGTCAGGGTGCCCTCACACTTAGTAACTTTGCACCTAACCTTCACCAAGTGAGGGTTAGACATATAGGTGACTTATAAGTTACTTAAGTGCAGTGTAAAATGGCTGTGAAATGATGTGGACGTTATTTTACTCAGGCTGCAGTGGCAGGCCTGTGTAATATTGATCTGATCTCCCTATGGGTGGCAAAAGAAATGCTACAGCCCTTAGGGATCTCCTGGAACCCCAATACCCTGGTATTCTTAGGTGCTATATACTAGGGAATTACAAGGGTGTTCCAGTGTGCCAATCAGAATTGGTAACAATGGTCACTAGCCTGCAGTGACAATTTTAAAGGCAGAGAGAGCATAAGCACTGAGGTTCTGATTAGCAGAGCCTCAGTGACACAGTTAGGCACCACACAGGGAACACATTCAGGCCACAACTATGAGCACTGGGGTCCTGGCTAGCAGGATCCCCGTGAGACAGGCAAAAACAAACTGACACACAAGTAATAATGGGGGTAACATGCCAGGCAAGATGATACTTTCCTACAGTAATTCAATTAGCTATTGCAAGAAGTAAAAATAGGGTTACTCAACTTGGAAAAACAGAGTAGTGATACAGAGTAACAGTTAACCCCTTCACTGTCAAGCCTTTTCCCCCTCAGGTTCCAGGCCTTTTTTTGGCTATGTGGGGCAGTTCGCGCTTAGGCCCTCATAACTTTTTGTCCACATAAGCTACCCAAGTCAAATTTGCGTCCTTTTTTCCAACATCCCAGGGATTCTAGAGGTACCCAGATTGTATGGGTTCCCCGAAGGAGACCAAGAAATTAGGCAAAATACAGCGAAAATTTAGTTTTTTTCAAAACAAAAAGGGAAAAAAGGGCTGCAGAAGGCGGCTTGTGGGTTTTTCCCTGAAAATGGCATCAACAAAGGGTTTGTGGTGCTAAAATCACCATCTTTCCAGCTTTCAGGAACAGGCAGACTTGAATTATAAAATCCAATTTTTCAACACAATTTTGGCATTTTATGGGGACATACCCCATTTTTACTATTTTTGTGCTTTCAGCCTCCTTCCAGTTAATGACAGAAATGGGAATGAAACCAATGCTGGATCCCGGAAAGCTAAACATTTCTGAAAAGCAGACAAAACTCTGAATTCTGCAAGGGGTAATTTGTGTAGATCCTACAAGGGTTTCCCGCAGAAAATAACAGCTATAATGAAAAATATGTTGAAATTGAAGTGAAAAAAAACTGCCATTTTTCTACATGCTTTACTCTGTAACTTTTTCCTGTGATGTCAGATTTTTTAAAGCAATATACTGTTACGTCTGCTTGACTCTTCTGGTTGCGGGGATATATAGGGCTTGTAGGTTCACCAAGAACCCTAGGTACCCAGAGCCACCTTGCAATGGGTTTTCATTCTATACCGGGTATACAGCAAATCATTTGCTGAAATATAAAGAGTGAAAAATAGGTATCAAGGACACCTTTGCATTTACAAAATGGGCACAAGATAAGGTGTTGAGAAGCAGTGGTTATTTGCACATCTCTGAATTGCGGGGTGCCCGTACTAGCATGTGAATTACAGGGCATTTCTCAAATAGAAGTCTTTTTTACACACTGTCTTACATTTGGAAGGAAAACATGTAAAGAAAGACACGGGGCAATAACTCTTGTTTTGCTATTCTGTGTTCCCCCAGGTCTCCCGATAAAAATGGTACATCACTTGCATGTGTAGGCCTAATGCTCGCAACAGGAAATGCAACATGGACACATCACATTGTTACTGTCAGGAATAAGGCCATGGGCGGTCCAGGTCCCGCCCGAAACTCTGCTGTGGGGCTCTGCGGCACTTTATGCGCACCACTTGTCATCCCCTCTTGTTCCAAAGGTGGCCATCAATGTCGTCTGCCCTGTGGCAAAACTCATAGAGCTGCAGGTTCAGGACATTGGTGGACAAGATGCACTTATCAGTGCTAGTCCATGAAGGGACTACAATTCCCATGTTTTTAGAGGCAGCAGCCATCTTGGGGTGTGGCAGGCCTATAAAGCCCAGCCACACCCAAGCACGTTGCTCACTATTTTGAAGACTTCGATGCAGTCAGACCTCGTGGGGGTTTCTCTGAAGAAGAGCAGAGTTCCTGGATGGCAGAACGACATCCAATCGAAGTATCCTTGTTTCCATGGTGAATTAAAAAACGAGTAGGTCGTACTCGTAGCGGTAAGGCCTTGATTGATCCAATTTTGGAGGAAGTCGTTACTTCCAGAAGTAAAGCGCCCCTTAGCACAACGAGCAAAGCGTTTTCAGTTTCCAGAGTACAGCGGCCTTGGCGCGACGATCAAAGGCTTTTCAGAGCACAGGTGCTAAAGCTCTCTTTGCACGGCAATTCAAGCGCTTCAGTTCACAGATGTAAAGCGCTCTTGGCACGGCAATTCAAAGCGCTTCAGTTCATAGATGTAAAGCGCTCTTGGCACTGCAATTCAAAGCGCTTCAGTTCACAGATGTAAAGCGCTCTTGGCACGGCCATTCAAGCGCTTCAGTCCACAGATGTAAAGTGCTCTTGGCACGGCAATCAAAGCGCTTCAATCCACATGAGTAAAAGCCTGTTGGCTCAACAATCAAAGTGATTCAGGCAACATGAGTAAAGTGCCCCCTTAGCATAACGAGCGTAGCGTCTCAGGCAAGATCAGTAAAAGCGCTTCCTGGTATTATAAGTAAAGCGCTTCAAGTTCAATGAGTAAAAACTGTTTGGCCTTTAAAGTTGTGAGTGTGAAAGTATTTCTGGAGATAAGCAAATCTGAGATTTCATTGTTTTTTTTGGAAAGCATAATATGTGAAAAGCATATTTAATTCTTTGAGATTTTCTAGGTCATGATCAAAGGTTTATATTATGAATGCATAAATGTTACATGATTGATATTCTGAGTATGATCATAATCCAAAGCTCTTGCCATCTCTTGGTTCTGAGGTCGTAGTTTATTCTTGTTCCATGCTTCAAAGAAGGGGCTTTGCCCTCGTTTCAAAAGTGGTCTCCATCTGATATCACGGAGACGCATTTAGTCAAGAGTCTATTGATGAGTTATATTTCTATGAGTGAGTAAGTGCATATTTGTCCTAACCTTTGCTTTTCAGATCTCTCTTCCTGCTGTTCCCTACCCTAATTCCCTTCCCCCCGACTGGCTTCGTCATAACTCTGTGCTATAATAGCTTTCTGAGTTGGTGATGCTGGAAGGTGAGCCTTTTGTTCAGCAACGTGCAGATCACGAGGAAAGGACACTGTGACGGTTACATTGAAATCTGCCATGTTTTTTTCAAAGTGCCTAGCTGTAGATTGTGGCCTCTAGCTCAGCCAGCACCTAGGGAAACCTACCAAACCTGTGCATTTTTGAAAACTAGACACCTAGGGGAATCTAAGACTGGGTGACTTGTGGGGCTCTCACCAGGTTCTGTTACCCAGAATCCTTTGCAAACCTCAAAATTTGGTTTAAAAAACACTTTTTTCTCTCATTCCGGTGACAGAAAGCTCTGGAATCTGAGAGGAGACACACATTTCCTTCCACCCAGGATTCCCCAAAGTCTCCCGATAAAAATTATACCTCACTTGTGTGGGTAGGCCTAGTGCCCGTGACAGAAAAATGCCCCAAAACACAACGTGGACACATCACATTTTCCCAAAGAAAACAGAGCTGTTTTTGCAGAGTGCCTACCTGTGGATTTTGGCCTCTAGCTCAGCCTGCACCTAGGGAAACCTACCAAACCTGTGCATTTTGAAAGCTAGACACCTAGGGGAAGCTAAGATGGGGTGACTTGTGGGGCTCTCACCAGGTTCTATTACCCAGAATCCTTTGCAAAGCTAAATATTTGGCAAAATAAAAAACACTTTTTCCTCACATTTTGGTGACAGAAAGATCTGGAATCTGAGAGGAGCCACACATTTCCTTCCACCCAGCGTTCCCCAAGTCTCCCGATAGAAATGATGCCTCACTTGTGGGGGTAGGCCTAGTGCCCGTGACAGGAAATGCCCCAAAACACAACGTGGACACATCACATTTTCCTAAAGAAAACAGAGCTGTTATTTGCAAAGTGCCTCCCTGTGGATTTTGCCCTGTAGCTTAGCCGGCACCTAGGGAAACCTACCAAACCTGTGCATTTTTTAAAACTAGTCACCAAGGGGAATCAAAGATGGGGTGACTTGTGGGGCTCTCACCAGGTTCTGTTACCCAGAATCCTTTGCAAACCTTAAACTTTGACTAAAAAAACACTTTTTCCTCACATTTTGGTGACAAAGTTCAGGAATCTGAGAGGAGTCACAAATTTCCTTACACCCAGCGTCCCCCCCCCAAGTCTCCCGATAGAAATGATACCTCACTTGAGTGGGTAGACCTGGTGCCCTCAACAGGAAATGCCCCAAAACACAACATGGACACATCAAAATTATCAAATACAAAACAGTTTTTTGGGGGCAGGGGGGACAACCTGCGTTTTTGGTCCTGGGCTCAGTAGCCATATAGGGAAACCTCCCAAACCCAAACATTTCTGAAAACTAGACACCCGAGGGAGTCCCGGAGGTGTGACTTGCGTTGATACCCCAGTGTTTTCTTACCCAGAATCCATTGCAAACCTCAAAATTTGGCTAAAAAAACGTTTTCTTCACATTTCGGTGACGGAAAGTTCTGGAGCCTGAGAGGAGCCACAAATTTCCTTCCATCCAGCGTTCCCCCAAGTCTCCCGATAAAAATTATACCTCACTTGTGAGGGGGCCCAGGGGCCTGCAACAGAAAAAGGCCAAAAACCTGTAGAGATTGAGGGGATAGATAGCACAGCGAGTTGATAAGCACATATTTTTCTTTTATACATCTTTAGGCTGACTCTGCTTTGGGGACCCACACAAGTGAGGTGTCATTTTACTTGGGAGACTGAGGATCGCTAGGGAGTAGGAATTATGTGCTGGAGCAGTGATCCTACAAAGAAGAGTCAGGAAAATATGTTTTTTTAAGCAAATTTTGAGGTTTGCAGAGGAGTCTGGGTAAGAAAATGTTTGAGAATCCATGCAAGCCACACCTCCCTTGACTCCTTGGGGTGTCTAGTTTAAAAAAATGTCTGGGTTTGGTAGGTTTCCCTAGTTGAAGGCCACACCCGGGACCTAAAACATAGGTGCCCTCTCCCCCCCAAACACAGGTAGTTTTGTAATATATCATTTTGATGTGCCCATCTACTTCTGTGATGTTCCAAACACTAAAATTGTGAAAAGAAACGCACTTAGGTTATATTTAAAAGACCCCTCACCCACCAACCAAGACAATCCCTGTAGACGCCTATTTACAGGCATTGTGCGCATCCCTCCTTGAACTGAGGTTCCTGTTTTTCACCCCTACGTGTTCCATATGTCCCAGCAGCCATATAATTGTTTATAATCAGGGCCGTTTATGTGTGACACTACCATGTGCATCCCATGTGTCCTTACTACGGATGTTTGTAATGGGAAAATAAATAACAATGTATGTTACTGTTTTGTAAGAGCGACAGTGTCAAAAGTCTTTTTCTCAATATTTTCATACTGCTAACCTTGTATAAATATCTCTCAATTGGGTAAAATATGCCACAACATTGGACTATGCAAGCACAGCCAAGCTGCATAAATTCATTATTTTCTCCACTTACAATGGGGAGTAACCCATCATTGCCCATCTTCATCATTTTACAGATCAATAAGTCCCTCTCCTATTTTAGTAAGACTCTGTAGGCTACCACAATATTAATTTGTCACTAGTAGGTGAAGCATTCTTCAATGATCACCAGGCTGATGAAAACAGCAAAATCTGGACTTCAGTATTCCAAAGTCATGTCTGCTACCCTGCATGTGATATCTCTTGCTGGAATACAACAGATCTGGGCTGGTCATATGACTTGCTGTATGAAATCATGCTTCAGTTTCAGATTGAAAATACAAGGTCACCTGCACAGGACAAATCATGTTGGACATGGCATATGCGACAATTCATTCAGAGCATCCCGATCACCCAGTAGCCATCCATCTCAGTGTGTCACCTGATGACAGGGTTTTCTGCACCTGAAAATATAGGTGTCAACGGCACTCCCGGTACTTTGGTACCACACTGGTGATGATATATCCTGTGCCACATACCATCATAATGTTCTGATTCCTGAGCATGTGTTCGGCATCTGAAGGTGGTGCTAGTTATATATGGTAAGCAGGTAATGCAGTAGAAGCCATGTTTCAATCTTTGCATTTCTACTTGAGTTGGAGAAAGGCAATGAATTCATTGAAATGGGTGAGCTATGCACTTAAGAATGCTTTGCCAACCTTCAGAGACTTCACTAGTTGATCCCTCATACCATGGCTTGCGTTGACTGAAGAGAAACAGCTACAAGTAGCTGTAAAGAGCACAGAACCTTCACGTGTGTAGATACAGAAGTGCTCCTTTCGGTGTGTGCCAATACGTGAGATTTGTGTCCTGCAACGATGCAGGAGATAGACTGCCTTTCTGAAGGAAATGTATGTATGCTGTACCATTTCCTGTGCTTGCTAAAAGGCCAAAGCTGTTTGCAAAACATCTTCCTCCTCCTGTCCTGTGTTCTCCATTAAGGGCCTCTCCATCTATCTTCTCATCCTCAACCAATACACCACAACACCCAAGATGTTGATGGATTATGGTTTGGGAGCTAGACTTATTTCTCAATTTTCAACCCGCTTTTGCCGGAGAAAAACTATGGGCTACAACTGCAATTTTTACAAAAATGTGCTACTTTACTATATTTCATTTTATGAATCCCTGTTAATTTTCGCAACAAAATGCTAAGTTTGTATTGTGACCACCTTCATTGTGACATGTAGTGCTTTGTTCTGAGAGTCAACTTGAATGTGGATGGGAGGGCAGATAGACAGTCTCCTATTGTAGTGCTACTTATTCGGCAAAATTGTGCTGTGTGAGAACGGCGTTAGTGAGACCAATGAAGAAATGTGACTGATGAGTGTGTTAAGAAGCTCCTGAGGTTATAGGCTATAAAGAATATTTGATTGCAACTCTAGGAATAATTGAAAAAAGGGCAATACAAACTATTGAACCGGAAAAAGATCACCCAGGGGCCATGTTTTGTACAGTGTGGAAATGGAATGCATTAAGATGGAAAATACAGGAAGGATAGTAACATTAATGGTGGGTGCCCCGTACAAGCCCCACAATTTTGTTTGCCATCTAATACCAGATCTCTACATTTTGTTTTCAAACCACCTATAAGTAGAATATTTACAAATCAGTCCACTGTGAGTCAGGCTACCCCTGGATTCGTTGGGAATTATAATGAATGCTGCAATATTGTAATAGTAGTAATTACCTCCCATTCATCTAAACAGTTCTAAAATCTGGTGAAATCTCTGCAGAAAAATGGAGTGAAAAGTTGGAAATTATAACAGGAATAGGTATTTCCCCAGGAGTTTACTCATACTACCGAGACATTCTTGTAAACTGGAATTACCAATACCTTCTGTAAGCGATAACCGGGGTGCTGAAAAACCGCATCAGTAGTCTTCGTAATTTGCCACAAAAGGGTTGCCTAAAGTGAGCCTGCAAATGATATGGATGAAAGGTGCGGCATCATATTAAATAAGATTTACAGAGATTATACATGGCCGTAATTATAATTATATAGTGCTTAATGCACCTGACGAGACGTTGAAGCACTTTTCGGTGAGTAGTATGCAACTCCAGAACCAAAAAGGATTGGTGGTGGATTAGTATAAGGAAATATGAGTTGATCTGAGCCGTGTCTGTTAGTTTGATTAAACAGGATAATCAAATCAAGATCATGGTCATACATTCGAGTTGCTCTTTTGCCCTGGTTATCTGTTGGAGATGTTCTCTCATCTTCTCTTTGGACAGACCACATAGTAAAACAGGCATTGTTTAAAGCCAGCAATCTTGTGGTTGAAAGATGCCACGTCCCAAGGCAACTTTGGCCGACAACAAGAGGACGGCTAAGTAAATTCTAAATAGCTTTGAAGAAATATGCATCCTTCTTGCCCACAAATCATGGTCAATGCTTTTTCAGATAACAAAGACAAGGAGGTCCCTCTTTTTGAGGCACTCACTTATTTTAATTTAAGGAGTTGGACTTGCAGGCTGGGCTCTCTTAGAAAGGGTTAAGTCAGAGAAATAATCAGCATTTGCAGATTTTAGGAACTACCATGCTCTCAATGGGCTGCCTTGAAGATAACGTTAGCTTCTAACTTAATAAAGATCGACTCAGTTGAAACTTATAGTGTGCAGGTCTTCAAAAAGGATCATAACCAAATTTGTGGAGGCGTTAGGGTTATTGATGTTTGTTTTATTTGGAAGCAATTTGTTGCACTAAGCACTACCTCTATTTTTTTAACTATACTCTCACTTGATTTTTCATCAATCTTAATGGGTTGTCATACAGTAAGATCCATAAGTAGCCTGGGCCTCTTACATATATATCCTCTAGGTGTATTTTATCTGTGAGCACAATTAGTGCAGTCATGTTGATGTTTTGGTGGCCATGTCTTCTGGAGGCGACCAACATCATTAAACTATATAATTTTAAATCTAGTATTTCTAGGGACAGAAAAACAAATGCAAGTGGAATCGCAGAAGCCATAGGGTAAAGAACAGTTTAACATGTATTTGGGCTAGACTACCACTCTGTTTGCTGCGTTTGTCACTATGTAGCATGGCAAGCCAGTGTCTGCAGCATGGTGTAGCTGTCAGGCATGAGTTTGCCTAAAGAGGGGAAGAGTTAGAAGCTAGGTTCAGCTACAAGTAGAAGATCCACAGAATTAACAAGTAGTAGATCTGAGGCACCTGAATCATGTGACATTTAAGAGTAAGCAGTTCAGATGTAACATTTGGGCACATGCGTGAGTAGGGTTGGTGGAGGAGCGAGTAAAGGAGTGAATGAAATAATGTATTTGAAAACTCTACCATTGCATCATATCTGCAGAGGGATGACATTAGGTATGAAGAGGTTGACGTGGATAAGCAGAATAGAGGGTGTGGATGAGAAAAAATAAGCTAACCCCTTGCTATGATTTGGTATTGTAGGAAGCTTGCTCTCTATATAGTGCACTAAAATGAAGTACACTGTGCAGAGAGTCCAGTGGATCTCGAATTGATGTTACTGAGGCAAAAGTAGATAGGACTAATGCTCTACTTGTGGTAGTGTGGGCGAGCAGTTAGGCTTATCAAGGAGTCTTTTTAGGCAACTGTTGTACTCACAGAGGAAATGAATGAGGCACACACTCAATGAACAAATCTGAAACCAATTTAGAAAAATAACATTTGCTTTTATATATGCTTTAAACCAAAGAACTTCATTACAAGGTAAGCAGTTTTTAAAAGATAAATACTTTGCAGTTTCAAAACTCAACACAGTGCAATTTCTCAGTTCAGCAATGTTAACTAATGGGAGGAAAACAAGAATGCAGTTTTGCAGTTCAGTACAGAACTTACAAATCCAGTCTTCAGTATTTTATGTCATCACCAGGCAAGGTTCAAATCAGTACCAAGAGTGCACCCCCAGGGCACAGGGATGGCCGGGTGTAGAGGTCAAATTCAGAATCGAGTGCCCAATGTTAACCAATGGAGACTGCAGGGTGAACAGAGATGTGCTGCTCATGGGTGAGTAAAGTGGTGTCAGGGGTGATCTCCTGGGGTTGAGGTAGGCACAAGGGGAGGCCACAAGGCAGCACCAAACGTATACCCTCAGTGGCACAGACGCGGATAGGTGCAGAGTGCCAACATAGTGTTGAGCATCCTATGCAAGTCAACGGGGGAGATCAGTTTTGGAAATAGGGCCAGGAGGCTGAACGAAGAAAACCCACAGCTGTCCA
Organism: Pleurodeles waltl; assembly: GCF_031143425.1. NCBI lineage: Eukaryota > Metazoa > Chordata > Amphibia > Caudata > Salamandridae > Pleurodeles > Pleurodeles waltl. The sequence continues at coordinate 640,758,550 of NC_090436.1, read as the reverse complement.
GGTAAGTTCTAATGCTAGGGGACGAAAGGTACGCTGGTGGTCCAGCTCCCCAAGACACAGGGGCTCTGGGTGCAGGGGCGTCCTTTGGCGTTGAGAACAGCTGATCAGGCAGGTTGATTTGAGGCCGAGTCCGCTGGAGAACCTTCGCAGGATCGGTCGGTCAGTTGGACTCAGATCTTAGGCGTCTGTGCAGAGGTGGGTCCGGGGGCGTTTTTGCAGTTTCTCAGGACAGAGTTCTTTTCCTTGAGAGTTGGTTTCTTCTTGAACAGGTTTGCTGTTCTCGGAGATACTGTTCTTTGTTAAAGGCAGGTAGTCCTCCCAAAGCTTTGAAGGACGCTGGGCTGCAGGCGGGTCGTCTTTTGGCACAGGACTGTTGAGGGTTGCAGACAGGCCGGTCGGGCTGGGGCCAAGTCAGTAGTTGTCTATAGGTTTCTCTGCTGATGTGACTCCGTTGCATTCGGCTCTTCTTAGGTCAGCAGAAATGTGAGTTCTAGCGTTCAGGGGTGCCACGTAAAAACTGAACTTAGGGGAGTAACAGGGAGTGCCAGGTGGTAGCAAAGGGGCTACTCAGCTTCAGGGTGACTACACCCTTTCTATGACCACTTCCGCTGGGAAGTAGGCATAACCCTAAATCTCGTGGCCCAATTTCTGACAACCAAGATGGAGGAATTTAAAAAGTAGTGTCCACTTCAGCTCGTCCACCTTAGGGATGGGATTGGCATGAAGTGGGCCCTCCTCCTAATTTAACTAATTTTCCTGCCTGTAATGCCACCACAAATGGGCTTAGGACAGGGGTGCTGGTCATCTCCACCATCTGGAGAGACCTGGGTTGCATTACAAAGGTAGCAAGCCTTTGAATCTCCCTACCCTGGAATGTTCATCCTGCCTTGGGGAGGAGTTAACACCTCTGCCCAGTACAGGTTTTTGTCTTTGGGCCTCGAGAGCACTGGCTCTCTTCGTGGGGGTCCAGAAACGTGTCTGTGGTAGCTGAACTGGCCAGAAACAGTCAACACACTAATAGTTTGTATGTTTTCAGGGGGCACCTCTGAGGTGCCCTCTGGGTGCATTTTGTAAAATAAATCCATCACTTGGGTCAGTGAGGGTTTATTATCCTGAGATGTCTGATACAAAATATCCCAAGATTCAGAGAAGCCATCATGTAGCTGGGGAACTCATAGTGACCATTGTACAGCACATGTATTTAAGATGGCTTTCCTGTACACTTACAAATACATAGCAGGGGCATATCTGCTTATGTTGATATGCCCTCACATGTAATATAATGCACCCTGCCTTAGGGCTTAAGGCCTGCTAGAGGGGGTTTGACTTAAAAGGTGCATGCAGTGTTTAGGGGACATGCTGGGTTTTCAATTTTGGAAGCACCTTCCTGCAGTTGCAGTCTGCATAAGGTTGGTGCGGAGTCCCTCAGAGTGGCACAATTTGTGCTGCAGCTCTGAGGGGCCCTCCTAAGTACCCAAGCCCTAGGTTCCAGGGGTACCATTTACTTAGGACTTAAAGGGGGCTGAAGGGCCTGGGCACTCAGGGATCAAGTGACCAGGTGTCTTGTTTTAGGGAAGGAACACAGGCATTGGGGATCTGGTTAGCAAATACACAGTGCACTTCTGTCAAAGTTGCATCTAAAAACCAGGCACTAAATGTGTGTGTGTGGCGGGGGGTGGCGTACTGCAACAAAACCAAGCTCCCTACACGTTTGTTCTACAAGATTACAAATGCCATTAAAAGGTTCATGGGATGTGATGAGGTTGAGCTCTGGGTTACAGCATGTGAGTGAATTTCTTGCAATACCTTGAAATTTTCAGGCAGGTTGTCTCTCCTACTATGCTGAACAACCGTAACAGGGAACGACTGGGAGAGGCACATGGTTACAGACTGATGGAAAGATGGTTGATCATAGGTTAGATGTATACCGTAGGAAGAAGAGTTAAGGGAGGAAAACATTGTCATAAAGCACCCAGTTGGAGTAGGCTTGTGTCAGAAGTTAAGAAAGACAATGAAACCTGTAAAAACAGGATGTGGGATGTAAGTCATGCACTTTTACTGTGGATATAAAGGACCGTACAGAATTTATAATGAAAGTACAGGTCGGCAGTTCTAGATTAGCATCAAAGTTTGGTGAGCCTAAATATGATATCAACCAGCATAATCACAAAGTTATCAGTTAAAATGTTGGGTCGTATTGCATGTTCGGGAAAAAGCATGTAAACCTCTCAGCAGTTGCCTGCACTGAAAAAAATGACAACAGCAATTGGAACAAAACGGTACAACATAAAACCCCAACAAGTTAAGGCAAAGCCTTTGACGAAGAATGTGTACTATAAAGGTAACATCAGCAATCTACAGTACAAAAGCAGAAATCGGGTTATACGAGGTCAGCAATAAGAGAGGCTGATACGAGAGCCAACAGCTAAACGTTTAGAAATTGGCAGCTACTTTTTCCGTGGGAAATAAGATGTATAATTGTAATAGAACAACAGAGAAAGAGTGTGAGTGGTGTTTGTACAAAAATGCTGAAGGGCTATAGTGGTTTCGATGATAAAGAAGAGGCAAGGGCATAACATGGTAGTTTTTCTAAGCCACACTTTTATCTCAAGATGGCGGAGGAGATCAATAGAAAAAACGTGAGAAGCACAGTTGTGACTTTTAAGGAGCATAGGGTAGCATGCTCTAGACTGAGTAATAGTTAAGTAGAGAGGGTGGATGCATTGGCACCACATGGACCAAAGCAATTGCACAAACTCCAGGTGCCCAGAGCTCCTCGTACCACTGAATAGCAGCAGGAGATGCCTACGAATAGTGCAATTGTCAGCTTTGACTGATGAGTTTTTCTCTGACGATCTTAGGAAGGTAGTGTAATCACTAGTCCTCTTAAAACTGGACTACGGCAACGAAATCATCACTGGAACCCCGAAAAGTCACCTTGCGCCCCTAAGAGCAATTCTCAATGTGGCTTCCAGGCTCTTCACAGGAAATCAAATCATTTGATCACATCTCACCTGCCCTCGAGAGCCTTAATTCCCTTCGAAGGAAGATGCACTCACAAAGCCGTTCATACAAAGAACCCCAAATACCTAGAAGCCAAACTATCGAAAACAGGAAGAAGCCAGGAACTGAGACGCTCCAACTCATTTCTCCTCATATCTTTAAACTGAAGGAGAAATCTTCCCAGGCGCGCTCTTTCTCAGGAGAGGACTGTAGGTTTTGGGACTCACTACCTAATGATCTCCAGTGCAACCCATCCTTTTCCTGCTTCAAACAAGACTTCAGATCTCCATTGCTTGACAACTATTTTGACACAAACCAGTTACGTTTCTCAAAGTTCCAACCCCCATTGACAGGACCCTTGATGGGGCTGCCTGACTCGCTCAGTTTCTAACCTTTCACTAACGCCGTGACCTTAATGCTGTATTGTAATATAATTTTGTGACTGATCTCAACTACCTCAATGCTGCATTTTTCTATACCCTTTTGTTGCATGTTTGACTCCGACAAATCCTCACATGTAATTTGAGTAAATGTATTCATATAACATGTAAAGCACTCTGATACCTTCGGGTCTAGCTAGTGCTATAATAAACGCAAAAAATGAAATTTAAAAAAAAAAAATTGAGGGAGCTGGACAGAAACCCAGCAGTCCAGTAAGGGCAACACTGCTGGGGTGGCTGCAACATGGAAGATAATAATGAGAGTGCCTGGAATGGTTAGTACATTTACAAAGACGCACAGACAGGAGCCAACACAGTTCCCCAATTTTAGAGGAACCCACCTGTCAGCATGATTACGGGTAAGAGATGCGAATCCTGAATGATGACAGGTGAGGTGAGTTGGGAGTAGTCAGAGGTTGTGAAAGCATCTGAGGTAATAAATTATTAAATTTCAGAAGATTTAGAAGCTGGATGAGCAAAAAGTAAAGAGGAATGTGAAAAGAAAGGAACAGGAAGTCATGAACTGCAGAAGTTACAAGGAACTGGATGTTCTGAGCTAAGTGAGACCTATATGCACAATTAACACGATAAATTAAAAAAAAATTCTAAAGTATTAAATAGTGCTAAACAACTTTCCAAAAGTCTCAGGATCCAAAGGTTGTCTCAATGAGGTCTCTCCAAATTGCCACAGTGCATGGCCAGTGTATAGGTTGCTCTCCAAAATGTAACATTGCCTCTTGCCCCTTAGCTCCGCAGCACTAAGGAAACTTCAGTTTACTGATCCATCAACAAAGCCTGGATTAACTTTGAGGTAACTGCTTCTGAAGCTTTGCTCTGTAAAAAGACATTTTGAAAATGCAAAGCCGTCTGGTTCTTTATTCCAGAATTTGTTTCAACACTCCTGTCAATTCTGTTCCACCTCTTTTTTCTCACGTTGGTACCCCACTTGATAGTTCCTGTTTCACTGCTCACGTTCACTGTCAGCAAGCCTGAAGATCGACCCCACGTCCATTCACCAACAATACCTTTCCACCTTTCTAGGTATTGCCTAGAATATGCCTAGAGACTGCGCGTGAATGAACAAACGTCAGGTACAAGCTGGTGTCTGAGTAACTTCTCACTGAGACATTCTGAGCAATGTATGCAGAAGTAGACCAAAACACACAATGACATTCTTGAGACATGACAGCAAAATCTCACATTAGCACAGGTGAATACAGAGTGCAATGATAGATCTGAGGTGGACAGCGACCTAAAGTACTGGTAACAAAACAGCACACCAACAATTGCTTCCTGATGGTCTCAAAGGTGACACCAATTTCCACTTCCTCTACCCTTGGGTGGGTGCTGCAGCATGCCTAAAATAACCATGCTGGTGTTCAAAAGGTTAATGAGTAATAAAGATGCTTTTTTTTTTAAATCTTCTACCACTTTCTGTGATTTCAAAAACAGAAGTCAAATGTTTGGATTAGTATTCTGACAAATTGATGCTTGTCCTTTCAACATGGAGATTGTTTTTTTTTTTTTACCTTTCTTTATCAAATTGAGAGGCTTTCTAAACTGAAATATATGAAAATCTTACTGGGGCACAGGGAGTGGGAAAGGATAGCCTGTAGGGTTTCATTTTTTTCACACACAACAAAATGTAAGTATCTGTAAATAAATTGCACAAATATTTCAAAATAAATCAGCAATTGGAAAAGCGCAAATTAAGCACATTTTCTGTTATTCTGAAGTATGATGGAAACAAAGATCTTCAGTTTCAAAACAAATCAAGACACTTTACTTGATGGCGTGAAAATGTTAAATATTTCCAAGTATTATCTTTTGATCAGTATATAGCTTTGACAGTACAATTGCATGCTGGTCCAAATGTAGTGGCCATTTCAATAGAAAATGTGCAGTCTGTAAATGACAGTGCGCGACCACACCACGTGATAGTATTAGATTTGTGTCAGTGTGCTCTAAAATGCACCACACCAGATACCACACCCTTACCACTGTCCTGGTGAATGGGCGTGGCTCACTTGCTTTTACAGAAGAGTTGGGTTTCACAATCCCTCTGATCTCCGCGATGTGACATTGATGGCAGCCCCCGACTCTGGGGATGACTCCATCGCCACTGCCGCTAACATTTCTTCCCCTTTTTCAGCAGCTGGGTGCACGGAATAGCGAGAGGCGGGTCGGCCCTTGATAATGCACGGGTTTCGCCGCCTCTAAACGCCTTGCCTGGCCTGTAATTGCAGAGTAAATAGCTCGCCCTCTTCTGATCTCTATTAGAGCGCAATGTACTATATTGTACAGAAATCATGCACGAAAAACAACTCTGAAGCAAAGATCATTACCGTCTCAGATTTTTATTTTTCATCATGTGAAATGCTTTATAACAAATGTCAGGCGTTCAAAATGGAAGGCAAAGACAATTCGACAGACTGAAGCTCTCAGCCATGGTCTTCCACTGCTATCGCCACGGGTTAGGAGGGGATAAGCCGTATAGTTTTACAGGAAGCAGCCAGTGGGATCCTTCAGCAAATAGAGCTTGGCAGTCTATCGTCAATACAAACTAATGAGACGGCGGGAGCGCGCAGGCGAGGCCAGCCTTCAAAACATCACGTAAGGGAATCCAGCTGGGCTTGGATAGTTTCGAGCTATTAAAAAAATAAAGACAAGATTACAGAAGAAAGGGTTCGAACACGCAAACCAGAGAGAAAGAGATGCATCTTCAGCAATGCATATTCAAACTTTTAATGCGGCAATTATTATAAAAAACAGCAAGAGTAGCAAATATTTTCGTAAGTAATTATTAGAACTCGTCTGGTTCAATGCAGCTGTGAGGAGACCGCCTGCGCCATCAGTCTAGGATGGCTTCAGTGCATCTTCACAGACCTATGGGGCCTGTATCCCAAGAGATAACAGAAGGAAGCAGAAACAAGCATGGTCAAAGCCAAGAGTCTGGGCTTTTGTGAAGTGAAACAGTGCATGCACCGACACATAGTACGATGGCCGCAGTGCATGGTTTCCTAATGCACACAGCTTGTACTGTAGGGCAAGAACACGCACAGCATTATCAATGGAAGAACACACGCCCCACGCATGCGCAGTAGGTACAGTAACCCCAGAACAGGCACAGAACGGGCAGCAGCAGGGCGAGCTTCCAGCACACAAAGAACAGGTGGCCTTAGGGGGCGGCAGATGGGAGTGCAGGCAGTAAGGATATAAACTGGCTGCCCAGGAAGGATGTCTTACTTAGCACAGTGCCACGCCCTGGCGCATGCTCTGTTCACAGCATGGCAGAAGTAGGGGTAAAACTGAGCACGCAGCTGGAAGCCATGCAGTGACAGAGATGAGGGCAGGGGCTGAGGCAGAAAGAGGCTTATGCAGTGTGGGGTGGGGACCAGAAGGTGAAAGAGCCAGGACAGAGGCCCTGTGCAGACTCAGAGTGGTAGGAGGCATCAGGACATGCACAGAGACAGTGACATTTCACCATCCTCTTCCTCATTATTATATTATTATTATTATTATTATTATTATTATTATATTTGTTGCATGCAGTACATATCTGACATCCCCGCTGGTAGCACTCTAGCTATTGTTCTCCAAAAGAATCAAATCTAGAAAGAAGGCGGACCATGGAGTGGGTGCAGGTGAGTCCAGATAAATGGGGGCGAGTGAGGAACGCTACTTGACATGGTGAGCCCTTTAAAATACATCGTGCTTATTTGCTTTATTGGGCGTTGAAGCGGTATGTCAAATACCATTACTAAAAACGCAAGAAGGTCATAGGAACTGTGTTCCTGTAACTGAAATGTACAGAGTACCTATGGAAAAAAAAAAATCAGATGAAGAACTGAATGCTGAACAATGTCTAACATTCACCCCAGTCACAGATCTGGGCCTAAATCCATTGTTTTTTTGCTCGGCACACCATTCCAGTTTGGACCCAGCCTTATGGAAAATCACTCATGACCATGCTCCCCATGGGAACAGTCCAGCCCGAACTGCCAGGCCAGATCCTCCCTGGACCAGAAATAAGCATCCTGGGACCATAAACAAGCATCCTGGGACTGGTTTCTGGGTATCACCTCTCACCAGCCAGGCTTGCTTGAATCTGGTGGCATAGAGAGCACGAGACCTACGTCTCGGCATATTCTTTCTACTTAAGGCAACAAATGCAAAGTAAGGACCTGGCTTGGACTATTTTCATGAGGAGCAGGGTCAAGACAGAGTTGCATATGGCTGAGTCCAAACTAATGTGTCATGGTGAGAAAAACAATGATGGGTTGGGATACACCCCAGCGATTGCCAGAGGTTAGATAAATTGCAAGCATTTCTCCCATCACCTTTTGTGTTTTTCATGTACCACCCTAAGTGGCAGGGGTATGCCCAGACGTGGGTACATTGCTCACTGTGTCACTGGAACCAAACTGTACCTGGCTGATGAGCCTATAACTAGGGCAAAATCGTCCTGGTTTGCTTATGTTCCAGTTCAGGAAGGACCTAGCATGGGAGTTCGGGCGGGACTATTCCAGTGCGGTGCAGGGTCAAGACTGATTTGAATATGGCTGAGTCCAAGCACAGGTGGCATGGTGAGTAAAAGAACGATGGGTTGGGATGCTACTATAATCGATTGCCAATGGTTAGACAAATTGCAAGCATTCCTCCCATCACCTTTTGTGTTTTTCACATACCGCCCTAAGTGACAAGGGTATGCCCAGGCGTGATTTCCATGCTCACTGTGACATTGGAACCAAGCTGTACCCAGCTGATGAGCCCATAACTAGGACAACACCAGACCTTGGTTGCTCGTGTTTCGGTTCAGGGAGGACCTGGCTTGGCAGTTCGGGCTAGACTGTTCTCATGAGGAGCAAGGTCAAAAGACTGATTTCCATGTGGCTGGGTCCACACTCAGTTGGCATGATGAGCAAAAGAACGATGGGATGGGATAGCCTACCCACTGTTCAATTCCTTCTTTATGAGGCATTGTTTTTGGCCTTTCAGGACCTGTGGGCAGGCATACGGGAGGAGTCCAGGACCCATATGGTGTTGCAGTTTCTGGTATCCTTGGGTAAGGCATGATACTTGGCAACATGGCTTTATGGTTCCCTCTCTATGTTGTTTTGCAAACCCCTGTCGGTGTCGCGAGGATCGGGTGGGATTCTGGAGCGTGAGATTACGGATTTGAAGTGGTGCAAAATATTGGCATATACCCAAGGAGGTCTCCAGAAATATGCAATTGAAGTACACCCAATTTATATATGTCCATTTGACATATATGACCCTGCACAGAATTCAAGTGATCTATGGAGGGAAACAGCGCCCATGCGTGAAGTGCAAACTTTTAGACGCAGATTTTGTTCATATGACCTGGTATTGCCCCGGCATACGCACATTTTTAGGAAGAGGACATGGCAGCACTGAATGACATGTTGGGACGCTCCCTTCCTGGCTCTTTGGAGGCCAGTACACTAGGCTTATTTCCGAGACTGCATGCATGAAAAGTAGGGATTAGATTTGTGGATCTGGAACTGGTGTTGGCCAAAAGACGGATAGCAATGGCCTGGAAATCGTCCATGGGACTGGTTTTGGGAACCTGGAGAGGAGATGTGACCCAGTGGGCAAGGGCAGAGGAAAGGGCCCTATTCTGGAAAGAGGCCGGTGGGGTGACGCCTGATAGCGAAGCCGTAGACGGAGGTGTTGGGAGCATCCGGAGGGAGGGTTGGGGAGAATATGGAGGACCTGGCAGATCTGACTGATGACAGTGGCACAAACACCCTGGGGGGACCACAAAACGATGATGGTCTGGCAGTCATACCAGCTAACACTACCCTAACATCCTGGGTCGTAGGAAAGATGGAGCAGGACCCAGCATCACATGAACCGCTGAGGATATTGGGTACCTATCACAGGGTTCCACTACTGATGGCTCCAGAGGGAACCCTTGACTATAGCCTCGTTCTCCCCCACCACCACTCTTTTCAGTGAATAGATGCTACCTGATGTGACATACTGGAGTGACCGGTGCCCTGATTTGGGTGCCCTGTGCTGTTTCGTTCGATTTATTCCCTTTGTCTCCCTTTCCTTTTGTTTTTTTCAACTCTTTCTCGATTATATTGCTGGTTATTTATCAGACGTTGTAGTATACATTTATTGGTTTTATTGAGCTGACTTTCGCCCAGATTCATTGACCAACTCTGCCAACAGACATGTTGCGCATCTTATAATTATGATGTATGATAGATACACAGCTGACCACTGTTCCAACTCTGATTATTCATTCTGAACCTGTGATAATGCTGAATGGTACTGTTATATAATGTATATATCTACACCTGAAGGTGTCTATTATAAATGATAACAAAAAATGTTAAAAAAAAGCATTCCTCATATCACCTTTTGTGTTTTTCACAGAGCACCTATTCTAGAAGCAGCAAGCAAAACTATACGTTGGATATAATCAGTCAGTCTGGTTGTTAAACTGGCATTTCCTCAAAACAAATGTAAAAGTGTATTTTTAATGGGAGTAATCACAAATATCAAAGGGGAAAAGCATGCATTACAAGTTACAACCGAACCTGATCCAATGAGGTTGTAGAAAAACCCAAGGACAAGCGAGTTCCAAAATGGGTCCCCAGAAAGTCTGCACCCCACGTTTCAGTATTCTCTGTACCTAAGAAAGGATCCGTGCTTATTTTGTGCAGCAATCAGTCAAGGGGCCGAAAGTTTTTCTCCTGAGGTTGCAGCACTGCTGGTGCGGTCAGGAGCCTGTCTCGTCCTCTGTCATATTTCTTATGTTAGCCTTACCGCTAGGAGGAGCTGTTCCACGTTAGCTTTGGCATGGATTGAGCCCTTTCTGTTCTATATCACGTGTGAATAGGCCGCCCATCGTTGCTTTTCATCTACTTTCTAGTTTTTTGTGGAACAGAGTTTATAAAAGACAACAAACTGCAAGTACCACAATTCAATAAAAAAACAAAACACAAGGCTACATAAATTGCCTGTCTGCCCTGAGGCAACTTGAGAACTTCTGTTTATTTTGACTGCGATTCTACACTAGTCAATGCCAATGTCCGGTCAGTCAGCCGGTCAGTCCCACAAAATCCCTGGATGGTTGAGTGGGAGGCGCGAAGAAAGCATAGCAGAGGCCTGGCCCATCTTTCATTCAACCAGCCAGCGATGGGCTGTGGGCCAGTGCCTCTTCCTATGTGATTGAGGCGGAACCTACGAGTCATGTCTCACTGGTGTCACTGTCCCTTTGCATGGTTGCTGCTCAGTCTTGAAGCTTTGCTTTCATGACAAATGTACAGTCACCTGGCCAGTTCACCATCAGTGCATCAATTAAATGCATGTGCCATAAAATGAGTCTAAGGTTGCGGCTTGATAAAAAGTGTACAGTGATTTTGTAACTACGTGTGATGAGTTTCTGTTTTGCTGGCTTTTGCGGAAATTCAGTTTACACTCAATATTTAATGGTAAACAAAGCATAAATCTCACACGTTTAAAAGGGAGTTTATGGTGAGCTTGGATAATAGCTGGAACCATTGCCAGTGGAAGGAGAATGGTGTAGACGACGGCACCCGTGTCGTACACATTTACTCACATGTATAAAACTACCGAATTGAAAGGTGGGCCAAAGTGCTTAAAAATAGAATATTAAACCCAGTGGCGCTGCACTGATTCCCAAGCTGAACCATTTTGGATGTAAATATGTCAGGTCTGGCGTTTTTCCCCTTCAATACGTCAAGTTAAAACAAGGAGAAAAAAATCACCTGATTCCTAACCTTGTTTAGCTTTGAGCATACAGTGGAGCAAGCAAGATGTATGCAGATAACGACCTGGTATAACCGAGAAGTAGGCGTTGTTGCTTTAAAAAGTCAGCGCTGGCCTGAATACAAAACCACGCAGCTTTAACTCCTGCATAATAAAACATCAACATAGACGACGCGGTTCTGGGATGCCAGTTACGTAGCGTGCAGCTGTACGGGGATATGCACACATGGACCTGCAGACGCTCTAATATGTCGCTCGCGTTTATTTCCTTGTTTGAAGCAGGAATAAAACAGCTGGGAGTAGAAGCTCTGGGTTGAGGGCCCCGTGTTGGCTGCTGCAGCCCCCGAGACTGTCGGGTGGGCTGAGGGGCTTGGCTCGATCAGCTTTGCTCTGCAGGTTTAATGGAACGTGCATCTCTTCCGCGAGGGGTGGGTGCAGGTGGAAGGCGGGCGGGGCTCCTCTGCTTTGGATGGATCAGACAAGGACTTGCCGCGGACAGTATTCGCAGAGTTGGAAATGAAAGGCTGAGACATCACCAGTGCTTGAAATGGAAAACTTAAAGTGCCGGTACTCTGTGCCAGAGTACCTGCTTGTTTCTGAGAAGTGCCGGTACTCTCCAATTAAAAGGATTGCGATTTTCTTGAGATGTGCTCTCCCTCTCAAAATAAAAAAAGTGCCGGTACTCAGTACCGGACAGTACCGGCCCATTTAAAGCACTGCCTAACTAAATCCCTGCAAAAATGGTCAGCAACGTAACACCATTAAACTTATCTGACCAGAGCTCTGACCTCGCAGGTTTTGTGGAGTTGGAATATCACACCCTCATTTTATATGGATGTAACTTAATGCAAAATGGAGATCTGTGAAGACTGACTCTAGGAAGCCGTGCCCTAAAGTGTAGGGAATTCCACTTAGAGTACACTTCAGACTGGTCCCATCATGACCATGTCCCAGCATAACAACCTGGAAAGAAGCCAGCTAGTGTGCATTAAAACCTCTCGCTCATCCCATCCCAAGTGAGCAGAGCCTGAGGAGGAAGAACAATGAGACTGGGGCTCACTGCAGGTCCATTTCTAAGTTCATTGAAGAAAGTACAAAGCAAAACGCAGAGCGCAACAGCAAAGCTGCCCCCCAGGTGAGTGCCTCTGCCAACAGCTGCACGCATCATTGTACCATTGAAAGCCACACACGCCGGCACCCCATGCAGTCCAGACTCTCCACACACATGAAATATTCCACGCCCAGCACTACTACACACGGGGCTGTGAGCATCAGCGTCCTCTGCTGGCCTCTGACTTACCACAGAAACTGGCACAGGCCAGTTGGCATTGAGGGCTCCAAACAGCAGACATGACACAACTACAGGCAGGCAGAGTACCCCCGAGTGCCAGGGGATACATCAGGAAGATGGCGTCCCTGGGTGTAGTTGGCTACTTCTTCGCTCCAAGGACACTGATTCAGGATAGAACATCTCTTCTGCATCTTTATTTTTTAAATTTATTTTTATAAAGAGATCCCATCATCATAACATCACTATTTGCAATTCCGTAGTAAGTTCAATAAAACCATTCCATCACATTTGGTAATACAGTAACATAAACAAGCTCATTATTCACAGATTAGAAGTAACTAACTAGGCTAGGCTGTCGCCGGTTATCAGTTATCTCAAACATCCTACTCCAGGTTTGGAAGAATCTCTTGAGCCCCCCTGACGGCGCAGCGTACTTCCATTCTCTTCTGCATCTTATTGAAAGATTCAGGAACATCCTTTTTAGAACCTCTACTCGCAGGTTCATTTTCATGCCTTCTATTAAATAAGTTAGCACTACGGAGATATTCGCAGGCCTGTTAGGGGAGGACAATGTGTATGTTAGTAGTGGGAAAACAGAGACCCCGGTCCTTAGTGGAGGTACAAAAATAAAAGTCAGAAGCCAAGACAGGATTGCTTACACAGGGCAGGGGATCCACTAACAAGCAGAGAAAAGTTAGAAATCCCAGGGGCTCGATTCCAAGCACACAAAGTGCTGGAGACCAGTTCTAAGAGTCCAACGAGACAGAAATCGCACCCTCTGGCTCAAAACCTCACTGCACTGTCCCCTGCCAGTAGTAAAGCACAAATGTGGATCGGAGACAAAGAGTAAATAAATCACCCCTATACCGTGGTCTCTCAAAAGTAGAGCACAATGCAAACACACGCGTGTTTTTTAACCTTTTGTACACCGAACAGGAGACCAGGCACACACGTAAGTAGCACTGGTAGAACCTTGCTATTGTGGTCACCCTGGGCATTCTGGTATATTTCAGCTATTTACTGTACATGTGGATTGTTTCCGGGGACTCTGAACGATGGCAGATGCCAAAGGTGACAGACAATGGTGTATGGACTAAGTCATACAATACTATACATATATGTTGCATTCAGGAGACGTTATTTTACTCCCCAACCTCAGGGGTGGGGTGAAACCTTCATCAAATTCTGTTCTCCCATTACTTGTATATTTTGCACTTTTATATGGAAAATCATTTGCTTTTTTAGAGTTTGAGAAAGTGTACTGACGTCACACCTCACACTGGGCCAGACTGTATAGTCAGAATGGTATAGCGATATCTGTTGGATCCCAGGACGGGGATCCACAGGGTTGCTGTGTCCTCGGACTGCAAGTAATTTGCGCCGGGGACAATAATCACAACACACACGTAACTAGTTTGTTACCACGTCGCTCTGCCCTTTTGCGCCCGAACTCCGTGCCTTTATTCTCGCGCCCAAAACATCCCCCTCCCGGGCTAAACCATTCCACCGCTAGTACAGAGGGGTGTATCGCAATGGTATGCACGTAGCCTTTCTAAAACACCCCTCGCTACTGACGGCCGACATGGTATGGACATAACATTCCTCCAAAACTTTAAACAAAACCCAAACAAACAATGACCATCATCGAATGAGATGTGATGCCACAATCCAACACAGAATGTAATATACAGCTGCTGTCACACTAACTGTTCTGCTCGAGGAGAAAACAAAGCACACAAGAAAAACATCATACACAAAGTCTCTACTTGCAGATATAGGCCCTGATTCTAACCCCGGCGGTCGGCGGGAGCACCGCCGACAGGCCGGCGGTGCCCCGCAGGGCATTCTGACCGCGGCGCTTTGGCCGCGGTCAGAAAGGGTAAACCGGCGGTCTCCCGCCGGTTTACCGCTGCCCTTAGAATCCCCCATGGCGGCGCAGCTTGCTGCGCCGCCATGGGGGATTCTGACACCCCCTACCGCCATCCTGTTCCTGGCGGTTCGCCCGCCAGGAACAGGATGGCGGTAGGGGGTGCCGCGGGGCCCCTGGGGGCCCCTGCCGTGCCCATGCCAATGGCATGGGCACGGCAGGGGCCCCCGTAAGAGGGCCCCGCAAAGTATTTCAGTGTCTGCCTTGCAGACACTGAAATACGTGACGGGTGCCACTGCACCCGTCGCACCTTCCCACTCCGCCGGCTCGATTACGAGCCGGCATCCTTGTGGGAAGGGAGTTTTTCCCTGGGCTGGCGGGCGGTCTTTTGGAGACCGCCCGCCAGCCCAGGGAAAAACTCATAATACCCTCCGCGGTCTTCTGACCGCGGAGCGGTATAATGGGGGCGGAATTCTGGCAGAATCAGAATGACCCCCATAGTCCTGTAGCCTGACCGGTGCAGCTGGTCTTGGACGTAGATCATATCTAGCTCCTCCTTCTCTCTCTCGAATGCCAGTCAGCCCACCAGGATCAGACGAGCTGGATGATGTACCATGGTCCCCTGCAGCCCTTTCGATTGATGACGGTGTTTCCTCTGGAGAGGATCACCATGGTTCCAGCCTAGCACTTTCAGCAGGAATCACTATCTGTTCGGAGTCCTCCTCCTCCAGGGGTGATGACCTGGTCTCTGTGGCTGGGCTCGCTGGCTCTGGGGGTATGTTGTAATGTTTGAAAAAAGAAATATTCCTAGTCACACTCTCCATGCCTCGTCGAGCTGTCACCATCGTGCCTGTCACCTTGATCACTGTCCATGGCACTGATTCAAAACGGTAGTCTGAATTTACAGCCTCGGCACCTATTCTTCACCAGCACTGCATCTCCCACTCGTAAGTCCCTCACGCGGGCTTGTCTCCTGTGAGACACTCTCTCATTCTGTGCTTGGCGATGGCGTAGCCGAATTGCAACTCGATCATAGATCCGGGAGGCTTCAGTTGCCTGTGATAGCGTGTCCCTTACACAGCGAAACATGCACACTTCACTGGGAGCCACTCCTGTTGTGACATAGGGAGTTACCCGATACTCTCTTAAGAATTCAAACAGGGCATGTTCCAGATTTCGCCCTTGAGACACAGCAATGCGCAGCACCTTGTTTAGTGTCCTCATGAAGGCTTCAGCTTCCCCATTGGCTTGAGGCCACCGGGGCATGATCTTCCGGTGGTGAATGGCATGAGATGCCAGGTACGAGGCAAACTCATTGCTGGAAAATGGAGAGCCGTTATCAGTTCTTAGTTCTTGAATTATTCCATGGGTTGCCATTATCTTCTCCAGGCAAGGCACCACCTTTTCTGTGGTAGTAGAATCCAACACCTCCACCTCTTGATATTTTGAGAAGTCGTCAATAACCACCAACATGTGGCAATCGTCTGGGAGACTACCGAGATCGGCACTGGCTCGATACCATGGAGTCGATGGAATTGGTTCCGTTATAATGGGAGCTGGTGAGTCAGCTGGACTGAGAGTTTGGCATATGTGGCAGTGTTGGATGGTCTGCTCTACTCATGCATCCAGGCCTGGGAACCATACCTTGCTTCACAGTCTTGCCTTGGTTTTCACTATTCCTTGATGTACAGGATGGGCAAGGTCAATGGTTCTCTGCTGTAACGCTGCTGGAATCACTAAACGATGGCCCTCATAAAAGACATTCCTCTGAGGATACAGCCAGTTCTTGGCGTGCACTGTGAAGGAAGGACAAAGTGAGGCTTGCTTCTGCTGTTCTCCGTGCTATGTCCTGTTTCAGCCGATGCCACTTGTCATCCCGAACACATGATATTACTAGCTGTAGGAGCTCATCTCCCCTGGTGGCTGCTTGAATTTCTTGTACCTACATGGGAAGAGGCCGGGATCTCTCCACCACCAACCTCACATACTCTTCCGCCTCTTCAGACTCTGCTTCCTCTTTAGTGGTAGGTGGTCTTGTGTGCCTTGACAGGTATTCGGGTGGATTCTGTGTACCAGGTCGATATATACCACAGAAATTGATAGCCCTGGAGTTGCAAGATCCATTTCTCAATCCTGGGTGTTAGTTGAGATTCAGATTTGTTAAATAGTGGTATGAGCAGCTTGTGGTCCGTGTGCACCATGAACAGATGGCCATATATGTATAGGTGGAAATGCCGACAACTCCAGTGCACTGCCAACGCTTCTTTTTCAATGGGGGAGTACCTCTGTTCCGTTGCTGTCAAACGCTCGGCTGGCATACGCCACTGGCACCCACTCTCCTCCACCTTTCTGAGACAGCACAGCTCCCAAACCTACTGGGCTGGCATCTATCGATATTTCCGAGTCTTTTGAGGGGTCAAAATACACCAGAGTTGTGTCAGCTGACAGGGCCTGTTTGGTTGCACAGAATGCCTACTAATGAGTTGAAGTCCACTCCCACAGATTGTGAGCCTTTGTGAGTTCCCTGAGCGGAGCTGTGAGTGACGTCAGATTGTTGATAAATCTCCTGCAATATGTAACCATGCCCAAAAAGCTGCGTACACCAGTCACTGAGGTAGGTGGGGGTGCTGATTGAATGTCTGCTACTTTCTCCGGGTCCGGCTGAACCCCTCTCTCCGAAAAAAGATATCCAAAAAACGCAATCTCTTGCTTCAGAAACTCACATTTCTCACGATGAAGTGTTAATCAATTCTGGTGAAGCCTGTGAAACTTGGCGCAAAGTCTCTTGAGATGCTCTTCGATAGTGGGAGCGTGCACCAGAATGTCACCTTGATGACTCCTTCCAGACCAGCCAGCACATCTCTGAACGTGTCTTGAAACACTTCTGCAGCACTGGCAACGCCGAAACATAAACGTTTGTACCTTCTTAGCCCGACATGGGTGGAAAAAGTGGTGATTGCTCTTGATTCTGGTGCTAGCATATGTTGGTGGTATCCAGCTCGGAGATCCATTTTAGAGAACCACCTTGACCCGCTGACTTACGCCACAATGTCGTCCACAGTGGGGGAGAGATGACGTTCCACGCAAATGCGAACTTCCCCGGGCTGTTTTGGTTTACTGGTAACCACAATTGGCGATACCCACGGTGTCGGGCCTTCCACCTTTTCAATGATGTCAGCCTCTTCCAACTTGACTAGTTCGAATTCTACTTTAGGTCGAAGATGGAACGCAATGCGTCTGTGTTTCAGCGCCACCGGCTCAATAGACTTGTCGATATGCAGTTTTATTTGTCGTTACTTCAGGCAACGATTCCTTTGAACATCTCAGAGTATTTTTCCTTCAGACTCTACAGGGTTTCCACGTGTATACTGAGAGCAAACGTGACTAGCTCAAGTTCTTCTGCAGTGCAACATCTCAGTAACATTCCCGTTCCAACTTCTGCTACATATATCTTTGCTCGTGTTGTGACGTCTTCCTGTGTGATGTCTGTCACAAACATCCCGGCTAGCGGAATAGGTGTAGCTGATCCAGATGCAAATACTCGTAACGTGGCGGGGCGAAGTTGAGGACACTTTGGAATTTGACTGAACACCGATTGTGCTAGAATGTTTATTGATGCTCCCGTGTCAATGAGAGCTGTCACGTGATGACCTGCCACCGTCACTCGACATCTCGGAATCCGGCGCCGGGGTATATTTCCTGGGTGAGTGGCATGTATGACATACACAGCTCCTTCCGGCTCGTCATCGTCGTCCATATCTTGCAAGTCCTCCTGTTGTTGGACCACTCGCGCCTTGTGTGTCATCTTGGGTCTCGCTGATTTTGTCTTTGAAGTGGAGTGGCAGACCTTTGCAAAATGGTTTAAGCGGTGGCAGTTGGTACATTGTTTTCCAGCTGCTGGGCACTTCCCTTGGTGTTGGTATCCTCCTCCACACATATAGCAGGTGCGATTTCCACCTGTTCTTTTTTCCTTCCGTTTCACCGTTGTCTCCGCCACCACTGCATTGCCCGGTTCCACCTTGACGGCTTTCATGAGAGCTGACTCCATGTGTGCCGCCTGGACCCGAGACAGCTCCTTGGATCTCCCCATTGTTAGCATGTCTGCCGTTGCCATGCCTGGTACTTGCAAGATGTGTACACGTAGCTTCGTGGAATGACATACTTGAATGAATTGCGCACGTATTTCATCCCCTGGGTCGGGTAACGTGTACGTGCTCGCTAGTTCTCTTAGCCTGGCACAGAATGCATCGACAGATTCCTCGGGGAGCTGTTTTGCTTGCCTCTGGAGGAAACGTTCGTAATCAGGATTCGCTAGGGGTTCAAAGTAGGCTGTGATTGCTCGTTTTAGTGTTTGGTATAAAAACGGCAGGCCCTCCTCAACCATGGACTTGCTGATCTTATGGATCACGGGACCCCCAGATGTAGAAACATTGGCCGTGTCCTGCCGTACTTTATGGCCATTGCAGCAAAATAATTTTAAAGTCATTCTACCCATAGTTTCCATTTCGCTGCATGCGCTAATGGGGGCCCATCCACCAAGAATGGTTCAAGCGCTGGAAAGGTGGCCATACTAGCAAATGGTGATCCGGAGTACCATAACATGACAACCAGGGATATGTCAAAACAAGGATCTGCCGCCTCCTGTGTTCACTCTGGGCCCGTCTGTAAGAGCCCCTCACTTCTGTGTAGTAGGACAATGAAAAAGCACGTTATTGGCGGGTTGCACAATGACCCCGATGCATGACACTGTTCATTAAGTGGGGGTAGCAAAGGGTGAAAATGGCATGGGTGGTGGTGCTAGTGAGAGTACGTGAGCACACACCCTTAATGAGTGTGTGTAGAGCCTCTGCTGTCTGATGTGGCTGTCCTTTGCCCCTTTTGCTTGTTAATGGGCAAATACAAGTGTTTTCCGCGATGGTTTCACTCACCTAAATCTACCACCTCGTCTTTCACTGGCAGTTGGGGGCGTGGCTAAACATCCGCGGTAACTCGCGTGTGCATTGCGAGGCCACCCGTCGTCGTGCACCACCTGCACTCTGTACGCCAGATGAGACGCCGGCTCCAGGCAAACGCGTTCCGCCTTGCGGACGCAGCAGCAGTAGAAGTCGGGGAGAGAAGCGCCCTCGGCTGCATGGGTGCGAGGGTCCGACCTCGGTCCTCGTCGCCAGTTTGTTGGATCCCAGGACAGGGATCCCCAGGGTTGCTGTGTCCTCGGACTGTAAGTAATTTGCGCCGGGGACAATAATCACAACACACACGTAACTAGTTTGTTACCACGTCGCTCTGCCCTTTCGCGCCCGAGCTCCGTGCCTTTATTCTTGCACCCAAAAAGTCCCCCCGGCTAAACCATTCCACCGCCAGTACAGAGGGGTGTATTGCGATGGTATGCGCGTAACCTTTCTAAAACACCCCTAGCTACTGACGGCCGACATGGTATGGGCATAACAATATCCAGATGTGCCTCAACCCGTCTCAACACTCATAACTAGGGACACCTCTCTACTCAAACTAAAACTGGCAAACAGTGTGATTGTAATCAGACAAGTGATTATGAAGACATTTCAGGCCATTTTGCTTTCCATTCGCTGCAAGTCTGCCTGTTTTCCATCAGAAGAATTGAGATGCTAATGCACCCATCCGAGAAGTGCATTCGGCCCTTGGCCCTTTCTGCTCGCCCATAGCACCAGACTTCTCCACCCCACTGCGGCCCGCAAAAGCAAATTCAGGGAGCAGCACTAGCATCGCACACTAAAGCTTCAAATACTCAAATGGTGGAACTCTATCTTCTACATGGAGATTGCTCCTAGGCGTGATAGAAAAAGTAAGACGTGTGATAGGTTAAAGTTCATCGACCAGTGGGAAGGGCCATTGTAGTTCCCCTAAAAGTGAGTGGAAGAGCGTGATTCCGTGTTTCCAAGTGAGGGCTAACAAACAATGTTGTAAGGACCATGAAGAGGAAAAGGGTCAAAGTGGTGATAGACTCATATATTGCAAACATTGTGACTCTACTGTTCGTGGTTCCCTTGATCAGATATTAACCACAAAAGTAAATTAAAATAGCAGTTTCTAATCCTAACTGGGTCTATCTTCTACAGACAATGGCATGGGTAGGCTGGGTGGACGGGGACGGTAAACCACCAGGGTACCCCTTGCAAAGTTTCTAATGCAGCCTTGCCCGTCAGATATTGGCTAGAGTGAGTTAATGGTCAGTCCAACCCTGCACAAGTGAGAAAGGCTATGGCCAAAATAGATCTGGGGACTGTCTCTGTGACCCCGTGGCTTCAATAGAAAGTCTGAGACAAACGTATGACAACAGTGGAGACAGACATAGCTGTCTGTGTGCCTAAGTGTGTACAGTGTTAAAGCACTAGAGAGAAAATCATGTTTTGAATCTCAAGGGTTTCGTGTTCACTCTGCTGCTATGACATTTCTTATGAATGCCTGAACTTAGAAAAAAATGTGGCTCACAAAATGATTCACCCAAATATGTGCTGTCTCAGAGAAGAGGGAATTCGACTAGCCAAGGAGCATTAGAGGAACGCAGATAGAACATGCATGAGTGGAATACCAAGCATAGGCAGATGTGGGATCAGCTAGTAGGCGTTCGTTGTGGTAGCAATGGCATCATTTGCCCGGTCTCTTGTCAGATTCTCAGATGCAATGTTAGTAAGGAACTGCATCTTGGGCCCAGATCATTTATTACCTTGCGCATTAGGTGCAGCGAGCTAGGTCTGCAAGTAGTTGTCTACCCTGACAAAAGATATCACGCAAACTGAGGACACCCTTCTATGTTCACCTGTTTTCCCTGCCCAGGCGACTTCTGGGTCAATTGGTGACTGCTTCAATAAGGTCTACTGCACATTAGCCGAAATTCCACTTAGTGCCGAAGTAGATCACTTTCCATGCCACCTCCACCTGAAACCTCTCATATTTAGCTGTCTGAACCATCTCACTTGCTTGGTAAACTGCAGCAACACTATCGTAACACCTAGCCTATACACTATTTATCTATGTCTGTTTTTGAGTGCAGTTATACATATCCTGTTTTTTTAATTTCCTTTACAGAAAATAAGGAGTAAACTTAGGCAACATTACCAAAACACTGCACAGATATTTGTATGCACAATTGTATTTTCTTCCTTAGTGGTGAGGTTATCATTATTGTATGAAAATGTCATAATTGGTAACTGTTTTCCAATAGTTGGACAGGCTTCATCAGTCCTCACGTTAAACCTCCCCAGACAATGTGAACAATACCACGCCAGGTTCACATTTATTAAGGTCAGAATAAAGCCACCTCTGTATTCTCTGTACGGCCACAGAATATGCATCACACCTTTTAGTGCTATCTGAGAATTGAGCACATCAGTACACTTGGAAGCCTAGTGGCTCTAAAACTATTGATTGCTCCTGAATGACTAAACCACCACAAAGCTTCTCATGCGCAATGTTCCACAATACATGAACATCTGATGGATATGATCGGACATAGTCGTAGTTCTGTTCCACAATTGAAAAGCATACCACAAGGACCACAGTACCTGTGATCAATCTCCAATGCAATAAGAAATCAGAAAAGGTAAGGTAGCTAACTTGTGGCACAAGTGCTTCAAAACTCAAGTAAACAGTCCCTGGCCGTGACACAAATAAATTAAAAACCAAATTCACATCCCAAATAAAATCAAAATGTGGTCTAGGAGGTCTCCCAAGCCTAGTACCTTTCATAATCCTACAGATTAATGTGTCGCCTATAATAGCTTGCCCAATAACCAACAAATTACCTGCTGAAACAGCAGGTCTATATCATTGCATATTGCGTAACAAAGACCTTTTTGAAGTAGCTCTGCTCAGAAATCTGACACCAGATCTAGAAGAGCTTCTCCATGCATCAACTACTCCAGATGTTCCTGGAGCCCACGGTTCATCCTAAGGCAGTCAGTCACCTCAGCAGCACAGCCACCTTCTTAGGCGTACCTTTTCATGATCATATATACTCCTGTTGTTAGCTGATCCAAATCTGCATGTCCCTACTCGAAATGTATTTCCTTCTCTGTTCCACCAAAGGACTGTCTAGTGGTTGAGGGAATTACAGACTATCTCGTTTTAACACAGCCTTTCTGAGCAACACATTTACTTCTCCATTCAGCCCACAAGTCCCCTTCAAACCCTTTTGTATCAATTACGAATACATTCAATTAGATGCAGCAAGAGGCCTCAGGAACAGATAAACATTGCGTTCCAAAACACTGCTTATGCATATCTAACCTGCAGCCTGAAACTGAGTGCTTCACAACCACATAGGCACCAGGGTTATTTATTGGCTCTTAAACAAACAAACCATCGCCCACATTAAAAAAACGAATGTATGTCGGAAGAACGCATGCTGGAACCACGCATGCCTGAACAACGCAGTCGGAAGAACGACTGCGTTGTTACCACTAATGCCTTTACCACAAATGCCTTAACAACAAGTTTTCATTGTAAAGGCATTTCTGGTAAAGGCATGCGTGGAATGGCATGGATGGTTCAAACATGCAACCCCCCCTACCCCGCTCCTAAAACTCCTGCGACGACCCCTCACCCCTAAAATTACCACGACCCCCCGCCCCGCCCCTAAAACCACCCCAACCCCCAAAATTACTGCAACCTCCCACCAGCCCCTAAAACCACCCCCAACCCCTAAAATTACCGCAACCACCACCCCACCCCTAAAACCTAAAACTACCCGACCCCCTGCCCCTAAAACCACCCCAGCCCCTCACCCCGCCCCTAAAATTACCACCACCTACCACCCTCGCCCCTAAAACCACCCCAACCCCCCACCCCTAACCCTAAAATTACCACAACCCCTCACCCCTGCCCCTAAAACCACTCCAACCCCCCACCCTGCCCCTAAAATTACTACAACCCCCTACCCCCCTAAAACCACCCCAACCCCCAAAACCTAAACTACCCCAGCCCCCATCCTCATGCCTAAAACCACCCCAATCCCCCATCCCTGACCCTAAAATTACCACGACCCCTCAACCCTGTCCCTAAAACCACCCCAACCCTGCCCCTAAAATTACTACGACCCCCTACCCCTGCCCCTAAAACCACCCCAACCCCCACCCCCAAAACCTAAACTACACCAACACCCCATCCCCGCCCCTAATACTACCCCAACTCCCCACCCCCGCCCCTAAAACTACTGCGACCCCACCCCTAAAACCTAAAACCACCCCCAGCCCACCCCACCCCTAAAATTACCGAGACCCCATCCCACCCCTAAAACCACCCCAACCCCCACTGTAACCCTAAAATTACTGCAACCCCCCACCCCGCCCCTAAAACCCAAACTACCCCAACCCCCACCCCCAAAACTACTGCGACCCCACCCCTAAAACTACTCCAACCCCCACCCCTAAAACACCCACAACCCCTCCACCCTCGCCCATAAAACCACCCCAACCCCACCCCTAAAATTACCAGGACCCCCCCACCCCAACCTAAAACTACTCCAACCCCCTCCACCCCGGCCACTAAAACCAACACACCACCCCTGCCCCTAAAATTACCGCACGCCCCACCTCTAAAACCACCCCAACTCCCCACCCCTGCCCCTAAAACCTAAAATTATGCCCGCCCCTAAAACTACCACCCCCAACTCTACCACAGCCCCACTTACCTCACTGCGTCCTCTCCGATCCGGATTCTGTTTTCCTCTGCCTTAATCACATACGTTCGTTGTTTCGGACATGCGTGGTTAAGGCAGAGGTAAACAGGGTCGTTGTTCAGGAAAGCGCTGTTCCACTTACGTGGACAACGACCCTCGTTGTTCCAGCGTCGTTCTTTAGGCTGCTTCCCCAAAAATCCTTTTGAGAGTGTGTGGAATAAAATTAGGCAGTTTTATTAACCAGATATTGAAATTATGTGTTGATTGGCAAGTACATTTATTTGTCTGTCAGTCTCTTCCTTTGTGGTCTCTCTAGTCCCACATTTGTTTGTCTTTCCCATCGCAGGCAATGATATAAATGATATAGAAGCGGAACACAAAAAGAAACAAAGGCGTGAACACCCTGGAGGTTTTTTTAATTACAGAGAGATTACAAAAACGCAATACTGACCTTGTTAAAAAACTCCAGAAGCTCGGCATGAGTAAACTCCACATCGACTTTTTCTAAGTTCTGTTTACAAAAGAAAGGAAAACTAATGTAACATGCACAGTATTTACTTACAACATAATATATTGACAACACACACATTTTTACATTGTATGAAAATTAAATGATTATTTACATAACAAGCACTGCCTTGTATCGCGTTATCCAACTGAGGGAAATGCTGATAAAAGGCAAGCGAACGCATAGGGATGCTAAACTTATTGATTATTTCCACGATGTAGCAGGATGAACCTCTCTGTTTCCATTAATAACTAATTATATACTCATCAATACATTTCCCAATATCAGCTCCATTACCCGTGTCTTTTAGCAGGAACCCGCTCAGACTCCAGCAGCAGGGAGCTGAGACCCCTATATCCCGGATCAGCATTACTGGAGCGCTGTCCAAAACAGAAAAAGCCTTATTGCAGCTTCCCCCAGCCCTCTGATCAGGTTAGATTTCAGCACAAGATCAATCCTAAAATAAGTCCTAAGGACGTGTGATGAAAATATGTAGTCACTGTCTTCCTCTTGTTGGCTCTCCGTTCATGAAATAACCACAGATCCTCAAAGCATTCCATAGTATCCCGTCTGTCCCATTCCCTTATGGCTACGCTGGTGTCTGGAATGCTGAGAGTGAATGATGGAATAGAAGCTGGTGGTGGTGTGGTGTGGAGTGGAAGCAGGAAGATGGGGACAGATGGAGTGAGAATGGAACCCTGGCATGACCTATCTGATCTTGCTTTAACCGAAGGGCCTAACATGAAACGAATAACTTACCTCCTACTTAAGTAGCCCAAGACTCCTGTTTGAACACCCTGCCCTCCGACAACAACATATTCTCTTAAACTCATTGGCGGAGGCTGGACTCTGTCCAGATCTGTGCAATACTGAAATTATAAGCCTACTAGGGCCACCCATTAGGACTATTTCACTCTCTGGAAATCATGTAACTAGGTACCATACCATCTGCATTAACAATTCTTCCTCTGGATTTGCAGCATAACACCTCTTAATGATAGGTCCGTATTCCTCAGTCCCATTGCATAATTGATTTTCTTATATAAGTTTACCTTTTTAATTAAAGACGTGTCTTATATCTTGCAATGGTGTGATAGTTTGAAAACAAAAAACATTCAGTCTCCCTACTCAGTAGATGAGTCTCACGGAGAGCCCTCATTTCAACATTTTCCTATTTCAGGAGCAGCCAGAGCCTCTACCGCTTGGACAGTAAAATTAAACTTTCACATTACATTCTGGAACATTATTGACGCCTTGTCACATGTAAGACCAGTGATTACCATTCTAAAACATCAGTTAAACCATTGGTATTTCAGAAACACTTCGCACCCCCCAAACCACAGAGGAACGTGTGCTATGAGGCAAAGAGAGGGTTTACCAGAACCTAACCAGTCACCTAGTTATGTCTTCCTGCCACGCTGCACCATAAGACCAACAAGGCTAAGGGTCCCCATCATGTGATGGGACCACTATCCCCAACAAGGACAGTCTCCACAGTGCCCCGTTACTCCATCCCTTTTCAATGCTGTGAGAGGACTTGACGTCCAATCTCAGGAACCCTTGCCCTCTCCTTCTTTAAGACAAAATGTATGGTGCACATGAATTTCTCAGCCTATAATCTTTTGAAGATTAGGGGGGGCATCTCATTGCACAAACAGCTATGGACCCCCCTGAATGAATCACACCTTTTCTGCATCTCCACCAGTGACAGGATCAAGCTAGGATTCTCCATTATCGTCTCCTACCAGCACACCTCATCACCCGGGTTCAAATGACCAGGTGGCCCTTCCACGATTCAGGCGTACCAGCACTGCCAGATCCCACACAAAGCATACACCTCTCTCTATGTTGTTACGGTTGCTTTTATGCTGGACCCCACAAGTGACTGAGAAGGTCCAAGATCATCGACGTTTAACAAGGGTTCTCTCTCACGGCCTCTCAGGGGCATCTCCGAAAGCAGGCATCAGCTTGGGTCTCCCTCCAGCCCTCAGCTTGCTCTGCTATAGCCTGCAAGTGCAACCCTCAGAGCCCCACAGGGATGGGCATTGCCTTCCACAGCACTACAGCTGGTCCCCTAATCTCTGCAATCACGTATGGTGGCAACTCTAATCCATAAGGCTGGCGGTCTCTGGAGTTGAGTCCAGAACCCACCCACCCACCCCGGATAACAAAGCAATATGACATAGTACCTGTTATATCACTGCTCGTGTCCTATACTTACGAACATGTTGTAACATAGGTTTGGGTTCTGCTTAAGTTTATAGTCTAACAAAATTAATTTACAAAAACAGCCCAACTCCCCACCATCAGCCTTGTAAGACTTCTAGGGCTACGGAACGCAAGGGCTGCTCTCAGAGATGTGATTAAAGGTACCGAACCCATATTAGTGGGTAGCCTGTTTGCAGCTACATACTGAAGTATTGAAATATTTCATTATTTTCTGTTCAGAACTTTCTCTAACAACTAAGGATCGCGTACCTATTATATCTGTGACTGTGCAGTGAGAACTGAAAAGCTTGCTCCATTTAATACTAAAATGTAGTGGGGTCGGGTAAGTACAGCATTTCCCTAGGCTTTTCTTGGCCTACCTGCCACACACTGATAGATGCCAGACCGCTTCAGGCTGTGTATTCCTTTACACAGGCTACCAGACTGCACTGTGACGCTGGTCACATGCTTTATATAGAAACACACCGCGCTGTTCCACCTACCATTTCCTACCACAAGGCCCAGGAATGGCTGATTAAAGTACTTTCAAAAGACTTCTGTCTTCGACCTGCAAATACCATTTCTGTGAAAAGAGCCCTTGCAGCTCCCACGGCCTCTCTCCCTCTGAAGGTGAGCCCTGAACTCACAACAAAATATAAACCACGGAACAAATGTGTTTCGTCTTTTCGCCCGAAGTCGGAGATAACATGAAAGATTATATTTCATCTTTCTCAGCAGTCGATATGAGAACTGGTAAATACTATTCTAGGTAGACACTGGAGGCAGGGTATCTGATTAAAGCTGTTCAGTCATTAATACAACACTCCGGCGCGAGGCTCACACCTGCAGCATCAATCGAAGGCTTCTGTTCTGGTCATGCTGGGACTGCCGCTGCAGTCTGTGCACTGACTCTGCCAGAACCGATGACTAATCCAGCACTCCTCAGGCAGCGCGAGGCCTGCAGGCGTGCGCGTGGACGACGACGAATATAAAACAAGCGGCACGTAATAAAGGTATTTGCTTATTGAGATTCTGCAGTAAGTAGTAGGCTGCACGCGGCTGAAAGCAAATATCGCACAAGAAAGACAAAGGAGACGAAATCACGTTTAAAAGCTCTCACAATAATCAGGGCCAGTGGAATTATGCGGCAGGAGAGGGCCAATTATGTAGCATGATTGAGTAAATTATGTGGCAAGAAAAGGCAAATTATGCGGCATGACATGGCGCATTTTGTAATAGTATTACTTCATTATTTCATCATTTTAAAACTTGGTAACACTCTCTGGGCATTGGTTGCACATTAGTGCCAGTTTAACATCAAAATATAACAATAAGCAACAGAAAGGTGACCTTTCCAGCTTTCTAAAGGGCCTTCCACTGCGCAGCAACAAGTGTCATCACATTTTTAGTAACTTTTGAACCATTTTAGCTAGAAACACTTTTGTTCAATTTTGCATATTGTGCGGCACATGTTGTTTTATGTGCCAAATGTGGCAAATCTATAATTAGGCGAAAATGGCCGTGGCTGCAAAATCGCATATTTCCACTGCCGCTGAAAATAATATGCTATTGATATTTTAATGGTTATTTTCATGTGGAAGGAAGAGAATGAGCAGTTCCATTCCATGCGTGGGCTAATGAGGAGTTGTGAAATCAAGCATAAGTGCAATGTGAAAAGATCCGACTCATAAAACACGATAAATTTACACTTAGAAACAATGTTAATCTCAAAACAACATATTGATTCAAAACTCAGGCTTGCTGATTTTTGTCTTTGCAGATGTTTTCACCAAATCAGCAAGATTTTCAGCAGTTGTATCGCTGACTTGAGGGATGGCGAGGGGGAGTGAATGTTCCAGGAGTCTCAAGGAAAACTGATTGCGAATGATGTAAACAATTAATTATACTTTTATGGGTATTCAGTAATATTTACTAAGGCTTTCCCCACAATTCCATGCACTTTTAAACTTGTCAAAGAAACACCCTGTCATTTCGAATGCTGAGAGTATGTTAAGAGGCCTAAACCACCCCATTTTTAGGTGAAGCGTGCAAGCACTTTGACCTGTTGTAAGTATTGTGGGCTTTTAACCACGCCCACCTCACACCCATCACTTTCACTCATTCGTGGGCCTACCTTTCAAAAATCACTTGATGTCATTGGTAATTGCTTTATGTTTGTCCCCCCTTAAGGCCGTTATTGTCACATTTTGCAAACTGCCCTTGTTAAATGGATTATTGCACGACTGCCGACATACTTCAGCGTGGGTGAACTATTTTTTTCTCTCCCCTTTGTGCTGCACGACAGCCGTGGCTCTCACAGAGCAAACAAGCACAACAGGGTGAACTCGATCAGCGGTATTGGAGTGCTGGTCACATTGCCCATAGTTACCTAACCAGAGTCATTTCTTGTGTCTCTCCCCTTAAAACACTTGAAATAGGTAAATGCTTTACATAAAAAAGAAATACTCAAAGCAAAAGTGGCTCTACCGGCATAGCGGGCAAGCCGATATTACAATATTAACTGCACTCGGGAAAACTCGACCCACATTGCTTTGCAAGCATTCTTCTTCACAATATTGTTGCCCATAATGCAGCCTGTGGTGGACCTAGGACAATGGGACCACCACTAAAACAGTTAACACAAAGAGTTCCTTCCTTCTAGGTCATCCTTGGGTCCCCACAATGGATTAGTGGGGACACCAAAATAATAACCCCTCCTAACAATCAGAGTCTTTTCAAGCATTCTCATGGCTGGAACTTTTGTTTTCTAGCTGGGAATAGCTTGTGTTTTAAGGACCTTGTTTGTAATATCATTGTTATACGCCTGCTACCCTTGAAAATATGTAATGCACTATGTCCTCTAGAGGCAACCTATATGGTTATTCTGTGTTATTTATTGTCATTTTATCTTTGTGTGGTTATGCCCTCTAGGGGCTAACTATATAACTCAGCCTGTGGTGGTCCTAGGGCAATGGGACCACCTTCAAAACATTAACCACAATGTGCTCTTCCTGTCTACATCATCTCTGGGTCCCTACACTATGTTAGTGAGGACTCCAAATTAATAACCCCTCCCACCATTCCATATCTTTTAAGCTTTTGCATGGCTAGAACTTTTGTTTTATAGCTAGGAGAAGTTTTTTTTAAAGACATTGTAAGATCATTGCAATAGGCCTACAAGCCTTAAAACACCCTTTAGGGCAGTGGTATTCAAACTTGTTAATGCTACGCCCCCACCCCCAGTAGGAAAAAATAAATCATCAGGCTCCCCCTCAGAATTTTTCTTAATCATTCTATTATGTTGGCAATATTTAAATACGTCTGTACTTATTCAAACATTGCAGTTAAGTTCTGTTACCTTTTTACAAATGTAATAAACATTTTCTCCTTAAAACAAAGCACTATTATCTGCATACAGAGCCTGGAGCCCCCCTGGGATCACTTGAGGCCCCGCCAGCGGGGCCCGCCCCCCAGTTTGCAGACCCCTGCTCTAGGGGCTACGTATATGGTTACACTGAATTACTTTTTCTTGTTTTTTTCATAGAGTTATGCCCTCTAGGCGCTAACAATATGGTTACATGACCATGCTCCTTACAAATTATAATTTTGTTATGGTGCCCTCTAGGGACTGTTTTGAGCATTACAGGTTTAAATGATAATTGTATATATTCTCTCCTTATTACAATTATGATCATAATTCAGGCCAACTTAACATCCTTTTTACACAATGACTGTTTGAACACTCTTGATATGTTTAGGTGACCCTTCTAGTTTATTTTTCCTCTGTAGCTGTCATGTGCCTTTTTTGGGGGGAATTGTGTTAGCCAGCCAGCAACCCTGATGGTGGGGTGGTGAAAGTGGTATTCTACTGGAATTAGCATGGCATATTTAAATTAGGATGCTAAATGGAAACATTTTCATTTTTTGCTGCAAATACAGAAAGAAGGTAAATGGAAGGGCTTTAGTTATACGCACGGCCACTGGAATTATATGCAGAAAAAGATACAATTATGAGGCAGGGTTGACCAACTTATGTGGCAAAAGAAATCTATTAATGAATTTACAATGCCAAAAGGTCTAACTCAAGCAAATGCTAGACCTATTGCATTGAAAATGCTTGTTTAGGGTTCTATGGTTAGGAAAGCCTTCTCATGAAATGTACTTTTCATGTCTAGAAAAACAAACAAATGCAAGTGATGTTTTATGTTTCCTAAACCCTCTACATGGTAAGTTTTCCATGATGTTGACATTCCCAACACACACAACATTGTTTATATAGTGTAAAATTGTATACATCTGGAGAACATGAGGAAAAAAAATGCAGTTGTGCGTTATATTTTCCCCTCAACTTTTAACCATGACCAGATTGGCAGGGAAATGGCAGTGGGGTTGATTTAAAAAATGCAGGCAGGTGGAGAAGAAGAAGCAGAAAATGTGTGGTAAAATGACAGATCTCTAGGCCAGAGCTTCTCCTACATTTCCCCATTCATCCTACTTATCCTACTTATTCACAGAGAGGTTCTATGGATTTTATTTGCCGATGGCTTCAATCTAGGGGTTCTAGGTGAAAGTATACAGTAGAAAGGGCATGGTATTGGAAGTGGCTTTGCTCCACAGAAATATGGCTCTGCTTTCTTAGTGAAGTGTTAGTTAGGACATCACAGTGCGTGAGATTACAGAAAGTCACATTACAGGAAGTGACATCACAGCCCATAATCCCACGGGAAGTGACATTGAAAGAAATGCCATCAGATTTTAAGGCCTCACCCATATGTTGAGCAGGTCTATCATGAGTACGTTAGGGCAAATTACAAGATTGAAAAAGACAGCTGGTCACTACTTAAGCTTTTTGATTTGAGCTCCCTTTCAGAAGCAATGAACAACCTAAATGTGGATGAAGTTTGGTATGTGACTAATTACAGTAGACAAGCCACTAGTGCTACAAGCTCAACATACTAAGCTTGGCACCAAAGGCAAAGCACACTTCATGTATTGCATTAAAAATGCTAGAAACTGTAGTTGCAACTATCAAACTATAACATTTACAAACGTACTTAGCATGCCACCACTGCTTGCAATGACAATTTTAGCGTACTTTGACCATTAACAAAATAAGGCAAGTTGCACACTGCATTTGGTATTCAAGGGACATCCTCTAAGAAAGATACAAATATAACTGGATATAGTGTAAATATATTAATTCAGACATTATGGGCCATACTATTTTGCTACAGGAAATTTAAGCATAAGACATGAGAAATTAGTGAGAGCTTTTACATCACTGAGTACCTAACATGTGGGTAAGAAAATCACATTAAAAAATCCCATGCATTTTTGTATGGTTTGCTGTGATGGGTAGTAGGATCTACCTTTCTAGACTGAGTATCGTCTGCATGGCAATGAGCAGTCAGCAAAATGTTCACATATGGTATTAGATTCCAAAAATGAGGATCCAAGAGATTTATGAACATTAGTGTAACACGTCGTACAATAACAAGGCAGGTTTGTAAGTTAAAAATTGTCAAGTAAATAGCGCTGAAATGCTTTTGACAGTCACTTGCAGTAACAGGTAATGTTTATTTTGTTTATTGCCTCACAACAGTTTTCAAATGTTGTGTATAATCTCATGCCCACAATTGTCAATATAGTCCCCGAAAGCTTCTGATATGAGTTTATACTTAAGAAAGAATCTCCTGCACAGGTCTATACACTATCACAAACTAAACACACTCACAATTACTCTCTTGTGCTTTTGTGAGGGTCCTGCTAAACTGTGTTTCTGCAGCCATTAGTGCAGCCTGGGTCCTTAAGTACATGGTCAGGCAGCACTTGCCATGCATGCTCTGAGGGCATCGCTTATAAAGCTCTAACCCCACAGCTTACAATGTCCTAAATAAAAGTGGCAAAAGAACAAAGGAAGAACACTTCTGCATACAACAATTAAGTGGTGACAATTTTTAAAGAAAAATATAAAAACTGGGGGTATTTTTAAACCTCTTAAAGGCGTAAATATATAAAGTAAAATATCAAACGGATTGGTGAACTGATCATTTAGGTGTTTAGGATAAAAATCTACTATCATATAGACCTATGTATAGTCGAAGGATTAATCTGCCACCTCAAACTTGCACCATGGTGAAAAACTGATGTATTTAAAACCAAAGAGTTGATTTAGGAACATCTTAAATTCTGAGGTAGGTACACTGACTGGAGCGAGACCCTGGTAGCTGCGGAAAACAGTGCTGAAACTTGTCAAACAGATCAGTGGCCAAGGGATGGGCATGAAGTGAGCTCCATCCTTGCCATGTCTGGAAACTATCCAGCATGATCACAGAGATTGTGAAGTGGATTATGAACCTAAGGGACAAGAAGATTATACACTG
Source organism: Pleurodeles waltl (assembly GCF_031143425.1). Lineage (NCBI taxonomy): Eukaryota > Metazoa > Chordata > Amphibia > Caudata > Salamandridae > Pleurodeles > Pleurodeles waltl. Next base: position 640,725,428 of record NC_090436.1, on the reverse strand, counting down.
ACACTCCTGATTTAGGCAGAAGACTGACACTTTTGTACGCTGCGCATCAAACTTTGTTGCCTCTTGAAAGTGTAAAACTTCCTTTACCAAAGATTGAACCAACTAACTTGGCTGCCAGCCAACTCCACCAGGTGTACCACTCCATGTGCAGCACGTTTCAATGTAGATGTAATAGCTTCAGATGCCTGCCCTCTCCAGAGGTGAGACCACTTTCCTAGGTGAAGTATGCTTACCCAGATCTACCCACCACTTAATGGGTCTGAGAAAACCTAACAGTAAATCTGTTCTGGCTTAATTGGTCAGTAAGGCTGCATTTGAAAGTATATTATGAGCTAAGGCCCCTGCTGTAGGGATCTTTGTGCCTCCAGTAAATCTCAGGAAATAATAATGGTAAGAAACTATTGTAGATAATGTAATTGCTTTATAGATCTGTCTTTTGTCTAGTCACAGTTTAGAGGTATAATGTGTCTCCTGCAAAGCACATTGTGTAACATGCAGATGAGAGATTTTTACTTTATGTAGACAAGTGGTTTTGACACTGTGATCCTTTTGTAACTTGCAGGTCATAAATTGCAATCCTCCAAATATAGCAAAGTGAGTTATAAGCAAGAATCAAGTACCTCCATGCAAACTGCAAGATATGAGTTTAGACCAGGGCCACTGGATTTATGCGACTCTGCTGCGATTTCCACATAATTATGGATTTGCTGCACTTGCCACATAATCCATTCTCTGCTACAACATTTGCAGATTTTAACAATGTATAATGCATGTGTGTGATGTAAAGCACTCTGACACCTGGTATATTTAACCCTATAAACAATTAAGTCAAAATCTGGTATTTAAATTGTTAATCATGTTAATAATCCGACAGATCCACACATCTGACATTCTTACAGTGCGTGCACATCTCTAATATGGAGGGATTGACCAAAGTCAAAAGCTTGCCTCCAAATCTTAGTTTCTCTTAAGTACTTGTGAAGTGATGACAAACTATGTGCCTATGCATCCCCTCTATTGCACTGGCATCTAGATTGTAGGTTCCAGATAGTTTGCAGCCAGGATTGCATTGGAACAAAAGGAGGGCTGGTGGCCCCTTAAATTCGGCCTTTGTGTTTGGCCCAGCCTGAATCTCAAATAAGACATCCCCTTCCGCAACTGAATGAGACTGCTCAGAACAGAAAGCAGTCGATGTGCAGACGCTTCTAAATGTCCGCATATTACACTGGAGCAAATTCAACATATTTCACCGGGCCCAGCTTCATGGCGGGGGCGGCGTCCACCATGTGAAAATAATAGGTGGATGCCCTCTATCCAAGTGCACCTTGACTTGTGCCTTGGTGTGCGAAAAAGAGGTTGGCTTTTATGTGTGGTGCTTTGGCTTAGTGCATTTGAACAGAAAAACTTCTAACAATGCGCTTGTAATTTAGAAGAATAGCACAAAGGGGAAGAGCAATCCATGCTTGTATTGGCCCAGCTTGTCTTTGACAACAGTAACTAAAATACAAAAATTGCGGAAGATAAATACAAATATAATCTTTTTAAATAAAATTAAATATAACTTGTTTCTGAAAAAAGCCTAATCGCGATTTAAACTCACACATTGCACACTACTGCTTCAAGGGTTAGGTCGCCCGTAGCAAGTTAAAATACGATGAGCTACAGCACCGACAGTCGTTAGGTATTGATTTTTTTTTTATGTTTTTCTTTTTTTCCACTTTCAAAACATCCACATAATGTGTGCGCATTCCAACTACAGATACGTCAATACACTCAGATTATCAAGAACTCAAGCAGGAGTATTATCGGGCAAAGCCAACAGAAAACCTATTTTAGGTTTCCCACTGGTTTTTAGCCAAACTGCAGAGAAACGCGGGGAGGGAATGACGGTGGTGGGTGACAGAGCAAATCCGGGGGAGGGATGGTGCCTGGTCAATGGCAGAGCAAATCCGGGGGAGGGATGGTGCCTGGTCAATGGCAGAGCAACCCATGGGAAGGGACGGTAGGTGTGGAACGGTACAGCAACCTAGTGGAAGGGAGAGTGGGTGGTGAACGGCAGAGAAACCCAGGGGAAGGAGGGTGGGAGGTGAACGCAGAGAAACCCAGGGATGGAGGGTGGGAGGTGAACGCAGAGAAACCCGGGGATGGAGGGTAGGTGGGGAACATCAGAGCAAACCGGGGGCTGTGGAACATCAGAGCAAACCGGGGGCGGGATGAACATCTGAGCAAACCGGGGGTGGGAGGGTGGGGAACATCAGAGCAAACCAGGGGATTAACGTCAGAGCAAACCGGGGGAGGGAGGGTGGTTGGAAAACAACAGAGCAACCCGGGAGCTGGGAGGGTGGGTGGGGAACAACAGAGCAACCCGGGAGCTGGGAGGGTGGGTGGGGAACAACAGAGCAACCAGGGAGCTGGGAGGGTGGGTGGGGAACAACAGAGCAACCAGGGAGCACAAACAACAGAGCAACTCGGGAGCTGGGAGGGTGGGTGGGGAACAACAGAGCAACTCGGGAGCTGGGAGGGTGGGTGGGGAACAACAGAGCAACTCGGGAGTTGGGAGGGTGGGTGGGGAACAACAGAGCAACTCGGGAGCTGGGAGGGTGGGTGGGGATTGACAGAGCGGCCGGGGAGGGCAGGTGGGGATTGACAGAGCGGCCGGGGAGGGCAGGTGTTGAGCGACAGAGTGACCGGGGAGGAGGGAGGGTGGGTGGGTGGGGATTGGCAGAGCAACCCAGGAGGGAGGGAGGGCAGGTGGGGAACAGCCGAGTGACCCAGGAGGTGGGAGGCTTGGTGGGGAACAGAGCAACACGGGAGGTGGGAGGGTGGGTGTGGAACAACAGAGCGACAGGGGAGGTGGGTGGGGGGGTGCGACAACAGAGCGACAGGGGAGGTGGGCGGGGGTGGGAACAACAGAGCGACAGGGGAGGTTGAACAAGTGAGTGACCGGAAAGGTGGGAGGTAGTATGGGGAACAACGGAGCGACCAAAGAGGTTGAACTACAGACCAACACAGGAGTGCGGGTGGGGAATGGCAGAGTGACCCAGGAAGAGGGAGGGCGGGTGAGGAATGGCAGAGCGACCCAGGAGGAGGGAGGGCAGGTGGGGAATGCAGAGCGACCCAGGAGGAGGGAGGGCGGGTGGGGAATGGCAGAGCGACCCAGGAGGAGGGAGGGCGGGTGGGGAATGGCAGAGCGGCCCAGAAGGAGGGAGGGCGGGTGGGGAATGGCAGAGCGGCCCAGGAGGAGGGAGGGCGGGTGGAGAATGGCAGAGCGACCCAGGAGGAGGGAGGGCGGGTGGGGAATGGCAGAGCGACCCAGGAGGAGGGAGGGCATGTGGGGAATAGCAGAACGACCCAGGAGGAGGGAGGGCATGTGGGGAATAGCAGAACGACCCAGGAGGGAGGGGTGGTGGGGAATGGCAGAGCGACCCAGTAGGTGGAAGGGAGGGTGGGTGGGGAACTGCAGAGGGAGCAGGGAGGCTGGGTGGGGAACCGCAGAGAGAGCAGGGAGGGCAGGGGGTGGGAAACTGCAGAGGGAGGAGGGAGGGCGGGAGGGAGGGTGGTGTACAGCAGAGGGAGGAGGGAGGGCGGGAGGGTGGGGAACAGCATGGCGACCCAGGAGGAGGGAGGGCGGGAAGGTGGGGAACAGCAGAGGGAGCAGGGAGGGCGGCAGGGTGGGGAACAGCAGAGGGAGCATGGAGGGCGGGAGGGTGGGGAACAGCAGAGGGAGCAGGGAGGGCGGGAGGGTGGGGAACAGCAGAGGGAGCAGGGAGGGCGGGAGGGTGGGGAACAGCAGAGGGAGCAGGGAGGGCGGGAGGGTGGGGAACAGCAGAGGGAGCAGGGAGGGCGGGAGGGTGAGGAACAGCAGAGGGAGCAGGGAGGGCCGGAGGGTGGGGAACAGCAGAGGGAGCAGGGAGGGCCGGAGGGTGGGGAACAGCAGAGGGAGCAGGGAGGGCCGGAGGGTGGGGAACAGCAGAGGGAGCAGGGAGGGCCGGAGGGTGGGGAACAGCAGAGGGAGCAGGGAGGGCCGGAGGGTGGGGAACAGCAGAGGGAGCAGGGAGGAGGGAGGGCGGGTGGGGAACAGCAGGGCAACCCGAGAGGAGGGAGGGTGGGTGGGTGGGGAACAGCAGGGCAACCCGAGAGGAGGGAGGGTGGGTGGGGAACAGCAGGTGAGGAACAGCAGGGCAACCCGAGAGGAGGGAGGGTGGATGGGGAACAGCAGGGCAACCCGAGAGGAGGGAGGGTGAGTGGGGAACAGCAGGGCAACCTGAGAGGAGGGAGGGCGGATGGGGAACAGCAGGGCAACCAGAGAGGAGGAAGGGCGGGTGGGGACGGCAGGGCAACCCGAGAGGAGGGAGGGCGGGTGGGGAACAGCAGGGCAACCTGAGAGGAGGGATGGCGGGTGGAGAACAGCAGGGCAACCCGAGAGGAGGGAGGGCGGGTGGAGAACAGCAGGGTGACCCAGGAGGAGGGATGGCAGGTGGGGGCACAGCAGAGCAACCTAAGTGGGTGGGCGGGGAACATCAGAGCAACCACTGAACAGCAGAGTGATCTGGCAGGAGGGAGGGCAGTTGGGGAATGGCAGAGTGAGCCAGGAGGAGGGAGGGTGGATGGGGAATGGCAGAGTGACCAAGGAGGAGGAATGGCGGTTGGGACATGGCAGAGCGACCCAGGAGGAGGGAGGGCGGGTGGGGAATGGCAGAGCGACCCAGGAGGAGGGCGGGCGGGTGGGGAATGGCAGAGCGACCCAGGAGGAGGGAGGGCGGGTGGTGAATGGCAGAGCGACCCAGGAGGGAGGGAGGGCGGATGGGGAGTGGCAGAGCGACCCAGGAGGGAGGGAGGGCGGATGGGGAGTGGCAGAGCGACCCAGGAGGGAGGGAGGGCGGGTGGGGAGTGGCAGAGCGACCCAGGAGGGAGGGAGGGCGGGTGGGGAGTGGCAGAGCGACCCAGGAGGGAGGGAGGGCGGATGGGGAGTGGCAGAGCGACCCAGGAGGGAGGGAGGGCGGGTGGGGAGTGGCAGAGCGACCCAGGAGGGAGGGAGGGCGGGTGGGGAGTGGCAGAGCGACCCAGGATTGGGGATTGGCAGTGCGACCCAGGAGGGAGGGAGGGCGGGTGGGGAGTGGCAGAGCGACCCAGGAGGGAGGGAGGGCGGGTGGGGAGTGGCAGAGCGACCCGGGAGGGAGGGCGGGTGGGGAGTGGCAGAACGACCCAGGAGGGAGGGAGGGCGGGTGGGGAGTTGCAGAGCAACCCAGGAGGGAGGGAGGGCGGGTGGGGAGAGGCAGAGCGACCCAAGAGGGAGGGTGGGTGGGTGGGGAGTGGCAGAGCGACCCAAGAGGGAGGGTGGGTGGGTGGGGAGTGGCAGAGCGACCCAAGAGGGAGGGTGGGTGGGTGGGGAGTGGCAGAGCGACCCAAGAGGGAGGGTGGGTGGGTGGGGAGTGGCAGAGCGACCCAAGAGGGAGGGAGGGTGGGTGGGTGGGTGGGGAGTGGCAGAGCAACCCAGGAGGGAGGGAGGGTGGGTGGGTGGGGAGTGGCAGAGCAACCCAGGAGGGAGGGAGGGTGGGTGGTGAGTGGCAGAGCAACCTGGAGGAGGGAGGACGGGTGGGGAATTATAGAATGACCCAGGAGGAGGGAGGGCGGGTGGGGAATGGCAAAGCGACCCAGGGTGAGGGTGGGCAGGTGGGGAATGGCAAAGCGACCCAGGGGGAATGGGGAATGGCAGAGTGACCCAGGACTGGGTTGGGAATGGCAGAGCGACCCAGGAGGAGGGTGGCCTGGTGGCTGAGGAATGGCAGAGCGACCCAGGAGGAGGGTGGGTGGGGAATGGTAGAGCGACCCAGGAGAAGGGTGGGTGGGAAATGGCAGAGCAGCCCAGGAGGAGGGTGGGTGGCGAATAGCAGAGCGACCCAGGAGGAGGGTGGGCAGGTGGGGAACAGCAGAGGGAGGAGGGCGGGCGGGTGAGGAATGGCAGAGCGACCCAGGAGGAGGGAGGGCAGGTGGGGAATGCAGAGCGACCCAGGAGGAGGGAGGGCGGGTGGGGAATGGCAGAGCGACCCAGGAGGAGGGAGGGCGGGTGGGGAATGGCAGAGCGGCCCAGAAGGAGGGAGGGCGGGTGGGGAATGGCAGAGCGGCCCAGGAGGAGGGAGGGCGGGTGGAGAATGGCAGAGCGACCCAGGAGGAGGGAGGGCGGGTGGGGAATGGCAGAGCGACCCAGGAGGAGGGAGGGCATGTGGGGAATAGCAGAACGACCCAGGAGGAGGGAGGGCATGTGGGGAATAGCAGAACGACCCAGGAGGGAGGGGTGGTGGGGAATGGCAGAGCGACCCAGTAGGTGGAAGGGAGGGTGGGTGGGGAACTGCAGAGGGAGCAGGGAGGCTGGGTGGGGAACCGCAGAGAGAGCAGGGAGGGCAGGGGGTGGGAAACTGCAGAGGGAGGAGGGAGGGCGGGAGGGAGGGTGGTGTACAGCAGAGGGAGGAGGGAGGGCGGGAGGGTGGGGAACAGCATGGCGACCCAGGAGGAGGGAGGGCGGGAAGGTGGGGAACAGCAGAGGGAGCAGGGAGGGCGGCAGGGTGGGGAACAGCAGAGGGAGCATGGAGGGCGGGAGGGTGGGGAACAGCAGAGGGAGCAGGGAGGGCGGGAGGGTGGGGAACAGCAGAGGGAGCAGGGAGGGCGGGAGGGTGGGGAACAGCAGAGGGAGCAGGGAGGGCCGGAGGGTGGGGAACAGCAGAGGGAGCAGGGAGGGCCGGAGGGTGGGGAACAGCAGAGGGAGCAGGGAGGGCCGGAGGGTGGGGAACAGCAGAGGGAGCAGGGAGGGCCGGAGGGTGGGGAACAGCAGAGGGAGCAGGGAGGGCCGGAGGGTGGGGAACAGCAGAGGGAGCAGGGAGGGCGGGAGGGTGGGGAACAGCAGAGGGAGCAGGGAGGAGGGAGGGCGGGTGGGGAACAGCAGGGCAACCCGAGAGGAGGGAGGGTGGGTGGGTGGGGAACAGCAGGGCAACCCGAGAGGAGGGAGGGTGGGTGGGGAACAGCAGGTGAGGAACAGCAGGGCAACCCGAGAGGAGGGAGGGTGGATGGGGAACAGCAGGGCAACCCGAGAGGAGGGAGGGTGAGTGGGGAACAGCAGGGCAACCTGAGAGGAGGGAGGGCGGATGGGGAACAGCAGGGCAACCAGAGAGGAGGAAGGGCGGGTGGGGACGGCAGGGCAACCCGAGAGGAGGGAGGGCGGGTGGGGAACAGCAGGGCAACCTGAGAGGAGGGATGGCGGGTGGAGAACAGCAGGGCAACCCGAGAGGAGGGAGGGCGGGTGGAGAACAGCAGGGTGACCCAGGAGGAGGGATGGCAGGTGGGGGCACAGCAGAGCAACCTAAGTGGGTGGGCGGGGAACATCAGAGCAACCACTGAACAGCAGAGTGATCTGGCAGGAGGGAGGGCAGTTGGGGAATGGCAGAGTGAGCCAGGAGGAGGGAGGGTGGATGGGGAATGGCAGAGTGACCAAGGAGGAGGAATGGCGGTTGGGACATGGCAGAGCGACCCAGGAGGAGGGAGGGCGGGTGGGGAATGGCAGAGCGACCCAGGAGGAGGGCGGGCGGGTGGGGAATGGCAGAGCGACCCAGGAGGAGGGAGGGCGGGTGGTGAATGGCAGAGCGACCCAGGAGGGAGGGAGGGCGGATGGGGAGTGGCAGAGCGACCCAGGAGGGAGGGAGGGCGGATGGGGAGTGGCAGAGCGACCCAGGAGGGAGGGAGGGCGGATGGGGAGTGGCAGAGCGACCCAGGAGGGAGGGAGGGCGGGTGGGGAGTGGCAGAGCGACCCAGGAGGGAGGGAGGGCGGGTGGGGAGTGGCAGAGCGACCCAGGAGGGAGGGAGGGCGGATGGGGAGTGGCAGAGCGACCCAGGAGGGAGGGAGGGCGGGTGGGGAGTGGCAGAGCGACCCAGGAGGGAGGGAGGGCGGGTGGGGAGTGGCAGAGCGACCCAGGATTGGGGATTGGCAGTGCGACCCAGGAGGGAGGGAGGGCGGGTGGGGAGTGGCAGAGCGACCCAGGAGGGAGGGAGGGCGGGTGGGGAGTGGCAGAGCGACCCGGGAGGGAGGGCGGGTGGGGAGTGGCAGAACGACCCAGGAGGGAGGGAGGGCGGGTGGGGAGTTGCAGAGCAACCCAGGAGGGAGGGAGGGCGGGTGGGGAGAGGCAGAGCGACCCAAGAGGGAGGGTGGGTGGGTGGGGAGTGGCAGAGCGACCCAAGAGGGAGGGTGGGTGGGTGGGGAGTGGCAGAGCGACCCAAGAGGGAGGGTGGGTGGGTGGGGAGTGGCAGAGCGACCCAAGAGGGAGGGTGGGTGGGTGGGGAGTGGCAGAGCGACCCAAGAGGGAGGGAGGGTGGGTGGGTGGGTGGGGAGTGGCAGAGCAACCCAGGAGGGAGGGAGGGTGGGTGGGTGGGGAGTGGCAGAGCAACCCAGGAGGGAGGGAGGGTGGGTGGTGAGTGGCAGAGCAACCTGGAGGAGGGAGGACGGGTGGGGAATTATAGAATGACCCAGGAGGAGGGAGGGCGGGTGGGGAATGGCAAAGCGACCCAGGGTGAGGGTGGGCAGGTGGGGAATGGCAAAGCGACCCAGGGGGAATGGGGAATGGCAGAGTGACCCAGGACTGGGTTGGGAATGGCAGAGCGACCCAGGAGGAGGGTGGCCTGGTGGCTGAGGAATGGCAGAGCGACCCAGGAGGAGGGTGGGTGGGGAATGGTAGAGCGACCCAGGAGAAGGGTGGGTGGGAAATGGCAGAGCAGCCCAGGAGGAGGGTGGGTGGCGAATAGCAGAGCGACCCAGGAGGAGGGTGGGCAGGTGGGGAACAGCAGAGGGAGGAGGGCGGGTGGATGAGGAACGGCAGAGCGGTCTGGGAGGAGGGCGGTTGGGGAATGGCAGGGCAACTCAGGAGGAAAGCAGGCAGGTGGAGAACTGCAGAGGAACACGTAGGGAATGGCATAGGAACATTGGGGAGGGAACAGCAAAGGAATACACGGGGAGGGGAGGGTGGGCGGTGAATGGCAGAGGAACGCTGGGAGGGGAGGGCAGGTAGGGAACAGGGGTGAGGGGAGGGTGGGTAGATCGACAAAGGAACAGGGTGGGGGAGGGTGGGAGGGGAACGGCAGAGACACAGGGAGGGGAGGGTGGGTGGTGAACGGCAGAGACACACAGGGAGGGGTGGGTTGGATGGGGAACGGCAGAGACACACGGGGAGGGGAGGGTGGGTGGGGAACGGCAGAGACACACGGGGAGGGGAGGGTGGGTGGGGAACCGCAGAGACACTCAGGGAGGGGTGGGTGGGGAACGGCAGAGACACACAGGGAGGGGAGGGTGGGTGGGGAACGGCAGAGACACACAGGGAGGGGAGGGCAGACAAGGAGGGGAGGGCAGGTGGGGAACGGCAGAGACACACAGGGAGGGGCGGGTGGGGAACGGCAGAGACACACAGGGAGGGGAGGGTGGGTGGGGAACGGCAGACACACACAGGGAGGGGAGGGCGGGTGGGGAACGGCAGAGACACACAGGGAGGGGAGGGCGGGTGGGGAACGGCAGAGACACACAGGGAGGGGAGGGCGGGTGGGGAACGGCAGAGACACACAGGGAGGGGAGGGCGGGTGGGGAACGGCAGAGACACTCAGGGAGGGGAGGGCGGGTGGGGAACGGCAGTGACACACAGGGAGGGGAGGGCGGTTGGGGAACGGCAGAGACACACAGTGAAGGGAGGGCGGGTGGGGAACGGCACAGACACACAGGGAGGGGAGGGCGGGTGGGGAACGGCAGAGACACAGGGAGGGGAGGGCGGGTGGGGAACGGCAGAGACACAGGAAGGGGAGGGCGGGTGGGGAACGGCAGAGACACAGGGTGGGGAGGGCGGGTGGGGAACGGCAAAGACACAGGGAGGGGAGGGCGGGTGGGGAACGGCAGAGGAACACGGGAGGACGTGGGTGATTAAACAGCAGAGGAACTCAGGGGAGGGGAGGATGGGGAACAGCAGAGGAACATGGGGGAGGCCAGGGCAGTGGGAATGGCAGAGGAACATTGGAAGGGGAGGATGGGTGAGGAACAGCAGAGGGACACAGGAGAGGGGAGCAGGGTTGTGGAATTCCTATAGCCCGACACCCAGGTTATATTGCCTAGGGTCAAGGACAACATGCTTTCAGGTTTATTTTGTCCTTTGAACAAGTAGGCCCAACACCCTGCAGCACAAGCACTCTGACTGAAAGTTTACGGTGCCATATTATGGATCAGGGAAGGATATTGTCTACAGTCAAGGTAATTTTGGTGTCCCTATGTCATTGTTGTTTGTAATTGTATTTATGGTTCATTAAAGCAAAGTCTTTATTATGAGGGTGAGCGCTCTAAGGACATGTTGCAAGCTCGGACTACACTACTGACAGTGGTTCCAGTATACACATGTGCACACATGTTTGTAAAGTTTAACAATATAGTGTTATGTATAATGCTCCCAGAATGCTCTCTGATTTGATGCAAATATTTGCAGAAGCTTGAAAGCAAGAGAAATGTTCCTTTGCTTTCAAATAAAATGTTCACAAAACAAATACAACTCAGAAAATCACGTTTTGCTAAACTACTGTGAAATGACAGGTACCCTTTCTTTGAAGCATCATTTAGTAAAATGTGTGGATGCCTGTTAGTGTTTCCCAAAACAAATCATAATGGAAAATCAGTGTAACCAGTTTCTACAAGATTATGGGGAACGTGAAAATAAACGAGCATTGGCAAAGCCAATAGGTCTGACATTGGTGATCAACCTCTTGGTTTTGTCAATGATTGTCTTGTTTTGACATGGTTTTTGTAAAACATCATTGTTGTGGGAGCTGCTGGTCCCTCACCACTATAAAAAACATTAGTAAAAAGCAAAGATATTTTTTAGTCTCAAAAAGCACACATTGCCTCAGTAGTTCTTAGCACTGAATAAAACTTTGTGTGCTGATATGCTCCTGGTGATCCAGCAAAATTGCTGTTGCTCACAATGAAGCCAGCTGGTAGATAGATAGAGCGAGAGATAGAACTTCAATAAAACAAAAGTCCTTGGTTAATACCAGACCTAATTAGGTGACCAAGAAAGTCACAAAAGTGCACCCATGTTGAATTTCCTTGCTTTAGTTCAGATTTAAGGCTTTCATTAATTCACAACAATTTACAGAAGTAGGCCATGAAATCGTACTCATAGAAAATATTTGTGAACTGCAGTTTAGCACAAGCAAATATGCCTGTGTACATTTGCTCATGTGAAAATCTGTTGAGCGTTTAAAAGTTCACTTTCCCTCTAACCACTTTTTTTTATAGCAGTTGGTATAACTGGTGTAATTATCCTTAGTGTAATAACTCATAATTGTAGCAAAATTGCTCATAATTATGCATAATTACTTTAAAAGCATAATCCACCATTTTGCACTATTTTCTTGGTGCAAAATGCATCCTCAGGCCCATAGTGCAAAAATGGCCACAGGATGCATTTTGCTCTTTGAAAATAGCACTAAATGCTACAGAACATGAACAATAGTTCCCCGAAGACACTCGCTCTCTTAGATCGTCTTTGTTCCTGTGCTCCTACAGTACCATTCTTGCACCAAATTACTCTTAATTATGCAAACTGGCATATTCACATAATGTTGGAAATTTTGCATTAGAAGAGTAATGCGTAACTACTGAAATTACTCCAATTTCTCCAGCTTCATTAAAATTTCCCGCAGGCTACTTATTTCCCAACCCTGGAAGAAGTTTTACTTCTGCCTTTGTCAGGAGTACATTTCCAACCTTTTTCAGTATGGGAAGAAATTAGAGAAGAGCTGGTGAAAACCCCTAAACTATCCAAGTTAGTGGTTTTGCACCGACTCAAAAGGACATTCGAACCCTGGAACTATTGAATACCACTACCTCCAGCACCAGTATGTAGATCTGCAGAAAGGTAACGGAATTGCTAGTTTTCAAACCCTAATATAGTATGAGCCCTAGCATAATCAGAGAGGCTATTATCAGAGCTCTTATAGAATGAGATTGATGCTATATATTGTCGCTGCACTACATGCCATCAAAGGGACAAGAGGATTTTTCTACATGACAAGTAAATTGTGAAGCAACTTGTCCCATGGACAAGTGGATATTTTATTAAATTCCACATCCCTGGGGTAGGGGAGAGAACTGCACTGGAACACGGTTTGGTGAAGGGCAGAGGAACATGGTTGAATGGCATAGGAACACTGGGAAAAGGAGGGCGGGAGAAAAATGGCAGAGGAACACAAGGAAGAGGAGGGTGGGTAGAAACGGCAGAGGAACACTGGGTTGTTGAAGACCAGAGGAACACATGGAACGGGAGGGTGGGTTTTAAAGTGCAGCAGAACATGGGGAGTGGACAGCAGGTGGCAAACTGCAGATGAACTCGAGGGAGGGCTGGTGGCGAACTGCAGAGGAACTTGGGGGAGGGGAAGGCAGGTGAGGAACGGTAGAGAAACACATGGGAGGGGAGGGTGGGTGTGGAACGTCAGAGAAACACACTGGATGGAACGGAGGGTGGATGGGTTAATGTCAGAGGAACACAGGGTAGGGAGGGAGGGTGTGGAACAGCAGAGGAACACTTCGGGAATGGCAGAAGAACTGGGGGAGGGGAGGGCTTCACAGAAAAGAAAAAAGTAGTGCAAAAGCAAACAATGGTAGACGAGATGCCAGCCAATCAAAGCAATGGTAAAGAGGCAATGCTCTATAGCAGTGGTTCCCAACCTGTGGGCCGGGGACCCCTGGGGGTCCGCGAAGCTCCCTCAGGGGGTCCGCGACTGCTTTGAAAATGAAATAATATTAACAGATTAGGTCCCCAGCTCCACTAACGACTCAGTGGGGGGGTCCCCAGATTCCAATAATGATTCTGTGGGGGTCCCCGGGTTCAAGTAATGATAAAGTGGGGGTCCACAAAAGTCAAAAGGTTGGGAACCACTGCTCTATAGGAAGGCCAAACACAAGGTTGACAAGCTGGGCACCAGTAAAAAGCAGACAAAAGAGAGTGACAAGGAAAGCCAACCACAGGTTAGTAACAGGCAGGCTCTATGTTGTCAATAAGTCACAATATGCCCTGCAACAGAGAAAGTATGCGCTTTCCAGTAGGCTCGACCTAAAAAGGGAGGCAGCCCAGAGGAACCGCAAAGATAACGCCTGAGTCGCAACTCAATCCCTACCTAGTGCAAAATAAAAGGAGAAGGGGAAAAGCAGCATATAAAAAGCACTGGCAAACACAACAGGTCTCACTTATGCAAGTGTTTTCTAGCCATGTTGCACAGCAGCACAGCCACTAAAAGTGAACAAGCCAAAAGCTATGACTCGGTTAATGCTGGCTGTGTCAGTTTTTTTTTTTTTTTACTCTTTCAGATACGTTGTACAGGGAACATGGCTAAAAAACGTTACGCCCCACCTGAATGGAGGAATGGTTGGAGGGGGGAGAAGGATGTGGTGCTATGCCAGATTCGAGTCTCTGAGTCTCTTCAATATCCTGTGATTCTGGGAAAACCATTTAATCTCCCATGCCTTAAAAAATGACTGTGATCTTTTGTAATGTAATTGGTGCTCATGTAAGGTGCCCCAGTACCTTCCAGCCAGGCCAAGCTTTCGCTATTTAAACATTTAAAAAAAGGGAAGGGACCGGGCCAGGGGAGCATGGCCACAGCAGCATAACCGCTGAGCTCCAGCATCCAAGGCCCACATGGGAGCAGTTATCCTGCCCTCCCCATCCCTCTGAGTTATACCAAAAGGAGAGGGTGAAATAGAACTCCAGGGGACTGCCCGGCAATACCAGCCTTGATCTAGGGGCCAGAGGAGAGTGCTGTAACCCAAAAGGATGAAGGTGAAGAAGAGTACAAGCCGAGCCAAGATGGCACTGGTGGAGACAGATTGCTGGGTAGCGCTGCAGTGAAGGGAAATCCCAGAGAGCCAGTGAGCAGCCACCCCGTGTGGATATATCTGAGGTCACGAAGTTTAGGGGCATCGTGAAAAACACTATCTGATGACAGGATGAGTAGGGTGAGGAAAACCAGATTTGCATCCACGAACGAGGGGAATGGTGGGGGACCAAAACTCCAGATATTGCCCACAACCCCACAGAGGAGAGGCAAGGGGGCGGCATTCTTAGAACCTTTTGGACGGGGGGAATTTCTACACGCTGCACCCTGCCTGGAGGCAACAGAGAAAGGGCAGGCACCTCCCCAGCAGAGACAAAGCCCAAAGGGACTGGGAGACAGGTGATCCTAAGAAGCTGGTGGGGGAAGAAAACGCTACATGCTTTACCAGGGGATGCATAGAGGCAACATCGATGCTCATTCTCACAGACCGCAGGGTGAACTCAACTGTGTGCGCTGCGTCTCAGGACAGGTGAACTGGTGGAAACGGTACAAAGGGTACAGCAGGCCACATAATGACGGGTGCCATGTGTGAGGAGAACTGGGATGCACATGCCCGGGGCAAAGCAGCTGGGGGCGTTGAGGAGACCTGGGCAGCACATGCCCACGCCACAACCATGGCACTTTCCAGAGGTGAGCCCAAAGTTGCCATGCCAAGCAAGGCAAAGTGCAGACATTCTGGATGGGAACCAGTCACTCTTCCCCACTCTGCACATCTCTGCGGGGGCAATTGATAAAAGACATACACTAAGTCCACGGGGAGGTTTTGATGGTGCGCAACAAGCCTATTAAGTCGCAAAAACAGAGATCATGCTGAGCACCGCAGGGGCGACTACTTAATAACCAACAATGGCATTGGAGCCAAGGGCTGTTATCACATACGGCAGCTATATTACCGGCCATAAAAGACACTAAAGAGTCACTGGGAGAAAAGATCAACGCAGTAACACATGATCTGAACCTACTCAGGGAGGACCACACGAGCCTTGCAGACAGAGTTGCAGACAATGAATCAACCCTAACTCCAACCCAACCAACAGAGTTGGAGCATGAGGCCCGCATTAAGCAATTAGAAAAAGAGATGATTGCACTGAAAGAGAATGCCAATGACACCGAACGGCACTCTTGCCAAAATATTGTTCAGGTGGTGGGACTCCCTGAGTGGGCAGAGGGACCATCTATGGAGCTGTTCCTCGAGGATTGGCTGTCACATTGGTATAGGAGGGGAAAACCTCCAAATGGTTAATGGTTTAACGATCCAATGGAGTCCATGGACAACAGCTGATCCCGGGAGCCCCACCAATGGTCAAAGTGGCTAAAATACTAAATTATTGAGACAGAGACGCAATACTACAAATGGCAAGGGCACATGGACCATGACAAGTGTAAGGGGGGAACTGTCAATATCTACCCTGATTACAGTACTGTGGTGCAGCAGAAAAGAGAAACCTTTTTAGCAGTCAAAAGACATCTGAAGAACCTAGACTTAAAATATGCATTGTTCTTCCCTGCCAGGCTCCAAGTCACTATGCAGGGCGAAACCTACTTCATTCGCCAAACCAAAGGAGGCATGGAAGTGGTTGGAGCGACTTATGAGGGAGGAACCCCAAAGATAACGCCTGAGTCACAGCTCAATCCCTACCTAGTACAAGATAAAAGCAGCATATAAGCAGCATATAAAAGCATTGGCAAACACAATAGGTCTCACCTATGCAAGATCTATTGGCTTTGTTTTCTAGCCATGTTGCACAGTGAAGCAACACCAACACAGAGATTGCAGGAACAAAAACAACACAGCAAACCAAGGAGGTGACCACACCTGGGCCCATCAAAATACTAGACGAAATCCAAAAGGGCAAATGTTGTGGCGTCGAACCATAGGCAACAAAGCCAGAAAACCTGCACCAGGTGGAAAGACCTTCAAGGCAGCACAGAGGACTCTGGCGCGGAATGCCTAGACTCGGGGGGCAAGGAGGAGGAGATGCACCCATCGGTGATGAGACCAAAGAACTTATGGGAAATTATCTGAGGTAATAATAGCCTTTCAGAAGTTTATTGACGAGACCCTTGGAAATGTCTTCCCTTCCTCCCCCCACAACAAACCGCCAGGAATCATACAGATGGAACTGCTATACAGTGATCACATTCCCATCTGACCCAACCCTGATATTGGCTGTACTACAACACAGGGCATTTATGGTTGTATACTCACATTATATAGTGATGTGGCGATTGACATACGGTGAATTAGGCTGCCTTTGCAAGATACTCAGCACATGTGGTGTTCATACAAGAGACACACATGAAAGGTAATAATGCTCCAGCACTAGATCGAGGAAAATGCAGGGTGATCGGCCGTGCAGTATTCACCACTAGCTCCAGAGGAGTGGCAATACTAGTTTTAAAAATCCCTAGCATTCCAAGTAACTAAAGTGTGGATGGACACACGGAGGTGAAATGCCATGGTTCACGGGAGCTAAGAAGGAGAGGTGATAGCATTTATAATTGTGTATATTCCAGCAGGGCTGCAATCAGATACTCTGCACACTCTTGGACGCATCCTGGTGGGCGTACACCGGGTGAGGACTATCCTGGGGTGGCAACGTTCACATGCTCATGCACTCACAACTAGAAAGAACTCACATCAGAGAAGTGCAACATTTCCACAAACGGAAATTTCAGGGCTTCATCCAGGCGATAGGACTAGGAGATGTCTAGAGATCCCTAAATGGACAGTGCAGGGGATACTCCTATTATTCAGGAGACCATAACACATATGCCCACATTGATCACTTTTTTGCATACGTGCCGACTCTCCATAGATTTAGAAGCAGAATATAAGGCGCAAGGAATATCTGACCACTCCCCATTGAGGATTATATCAGAAACACCAACTCCGAAGGGGAAAGGTGAATGGCAACCTGTTGACTCACAAATCTCTTAGAAACGGCTGCCTAGAGCCACAGAATTATATTTTACAGAAACACCGACTCTGTGGATGACACGGCCACCCTGTGGAAGGCCTATAAAGTCACCACAAGGGGAAGACAATCTCAAGTGAGGTAGGAAATAAGAGAGGGGGACTGCTTAAAGGCGGCAGGGGACCTCCAGATGTTACTGAACACACATGCCAAAACCCCAAAAGAAGAACTCACTCAAAAGATGGTCCAGACAACGGAAGAATATCAAACCCTAGTCATCAATGAGATTAAGCAAGCACACATGGCATAACAAAGAAGGGTATATGAAATGGGAGATAAGGAGTTTAAACTTTTGGCGTTGTTTACAGTTAGGGATACACACAGAACACACATTAGTGAACTTCTAGGCTCTACAGGACACAGGGTCACAGGAAGCGAAGCAATAGCGGAGGTAATGGGAAAATATATGCAAAACTTCAACTCAGGGAAGATACCTGTTTGGGGATCAGATCTCCAGGACTTTATCCAGGACTGCCTATGCAGAAAACCGGAGCGCCAGAGAGCGCTGGAGCTGGAAGCAGACCTGACTGTGAGATACAGACCGTGCACTCTCAACTACAAGTCGGGAAAACCCCTGGCTCAAATTGCCTCCCAGTGGAACTCATAAAGAAACCGTCTGCCAAAATTACAGCCCCACTACATAAGTTATATGTGGAGCCCCACCAGAAAGGGGAACTCCCCAAATATTTAAGAATGGCAACAGTGATATCAATTTTTAAACCAGGGAAACCGGCAGACAAATGGGACTCATACAGACCAATCTCTCTACTAAATACAGACACCAAAATCCTAGCTAAGGCCCTGGCTAATAGGCTGAGGAGAGAAATACTGGACTTGGTCCACCCAGATCAAAATGGGTTTATGTCCCACAGATCGACATGGCTCAATCTTCATATACTACATAACAATATAGTAGCATCAAAAGAGGTGTAGGTGCCACTGGCACTGTCTCCCTCAATGCCCATAAGGCTTTTGATTTGGTGGAGTGGCCCTCTTTCTTCGCAATCCTAGAGAAAATGGGCTTCAGGGTGAAATTCTTAGCCTGGGTCCACCTGTTATACTCTAACCCTAGAGCGAGGCTCAAGGTAAACAGGATTATCTCCCCAGACTTCCTGGTATAGACAGGAACAAGACAGGCTGCCCTCTATTGCTGATGCTATTTGCATTGGCGATGGAACCGCTCACTGAATGGGTGTGGATTGATGCCTAGTTAGAAGATTGAAGATAGAACTCTACATGGGAAGACCACATTTTGTTAAATGCTGATGATGTCCTGTTGTATTTAGCAACCTCGGATCAATACCTGGTGAAAGTAGGAGAAATATTTGAGACCCATGGGAGATACTCAGGGCAGAAAATCAACTGGCAGAGTTCACTGATATTCCCACTGGACATGTGGAAGGCAAATTTATAACTTCCCGCACCACTAAAGTTTGAATAATAGCACTTCAAATATCTGGGACTGTGGATCTCCAGAGGGGAGGAATCCCACTATGACAACAATCTAATCTTGTTAGTCCGGACGCTGGAGACGGACGTAGAACACTGGAAGATGCTGCCACTCTCACTGATGGCAAGACTGTCAATATTTAAAATGATCGCCCTCCCTAGATTTACCTACGTACTCTAAAACAGGCTGTATGTCATACCCAAGTCATTCTTTCAGGCTAGAAATGCAACATTAAGAACACTACTCTGGCAGGGAGGCCCCTTTGAGGATAGTGCTAGCCATCCTCCAGCGTTGAACATACAAAGGGGCACTGCACTCTCAAATATACAAAAATATTACGAGGGAGTGCAGGTTAGCGTAGTTAATAAGTGGGCTTTCTGACTTGATCGGGGGTCTTTGGGGAAATAAGGGTATATACATGGACTATATGAAGGGAGATTACCCATAGATTCCCCCCGCCCCCCGGCAACAAGAACTGTACTTACTACCTGGCATACACTAAATAGAGAAATTAAATGGCACAGACAGCTCACACCCAACACCCCTCTGTGGTGTTGACAAAGCTTGACGCAGTAATGAGATTGTCGGGTGTGAGAAGGTAGCCTCTTTCTAGCCTTGTTACCCCCACTTTTGGCCTGTTTGTGAGTGTATGTCAGGGTGTTTGTCACTGTTTTCACTGTCTCACTGGGATCCTGATAGCCAGGCCTCAGTGCTCATAGTGAAAACACCATGTTTTCAGTATGGTTGTTATGTGTCACTGGGATCCTGCTGGTCAGGACCCCAGTGCTCATAGGTTTGTGGCCTATATGTATGTGTCACTGGGACCCTGTCACCCAGGGCCCCAGTGCTCATAAGTGTGCCTGAATGTGTTACCTGTGTAGTGACTAACTGTCTCACTGAGGCTCTGCTAACCAGAACCTCAGTGGTTATGCTCTCTCATTACTTTCAAATTGTCACTAACAGGCTAGTGACCATTTTTACCAATTTACATTGGCTTACTGGAACACCCTTATAATTCCCTAGTATATGGTACTGAGGTACCCAGGGTATTGGGGTTCCAGGAGATCCCTATGGGCTGCAGCATTTCTTTTGCCACCCATAGAGAGCTCTGACAATTCTTACACAGGCCTGCCACTGCAGCCTGAGTGAAATAACGTCCACGTTATTTCACAGCCATTTTACACTGCACTTAAGTAACTTATAAGTCACCTATATGTCTAACCTTTACCTGGTAAAGGTTAGGTGCAAAGTTACTTAGTGTGTGGGCACCCTGGCACTAGCCAAGGTGCCCCCACATTGTTCAGAGGCAATTCACTGAACTTTGTGAGTGCGGGGACACCATTACACGCGTGCACTACATATAGGTCACTACCTATATGTAGCTTCACCATGGTAACTCCGAATATGGCCATGTAACATGTCTATGATCATGGAATTGCCCCCTCTATGCCATCCTGGCATAGTTGGCACAATCCCATGATCCCAGTGGTCTGTAGCACAGACCCTGGTACTGCCAAACTGCCCTTCCTGGGGTTTCACTGTAGCTGCTGCTGCTGCCAACCCCTCAGACAGGCAGCTGCCCTCCTGGGGTCCAGCCAGGCCTGGCCCAGGATGGCAGAACAAAGAACTTCCTCTGAGAGAGGGTGTGACACCCTCTCCCTTTGGAAAATGGTGTGAAGGCAGGGGAGGAGTAGCCTCCCCCAGCCTCTGGAAATGCTTTGTTGGGCACAGAGGTGCCCAATTCTGCATAAGCCAGTCTACACCGGTTCAGGGACCCCTTAGCCCCTGCTCTGGCGCGAAACTGGACAAAGGAAAGGGGAGTGACCACTCCCCTGACCTGCACCTCCCCTGGGAGGTGTCCAGAGCTCCTCCAGTGTGCTCCAGACCTCTGCCATCTTGGAAACAGAGGTGCTGCTGGCACACTGGACTGCTCTGAGTGGCCAGTGCCACCAGGTGACGTCAGAGACTCCTTGTGATAGGCTCCTTCAGGTGTTAGTAGCCTTTCCTCTCTCCTAGGTAGCCAAACCCTCTTTTCTGGCTATTTAGGGTCTCTGTCTCTGGGGAAACTTCAGATAACGAATGCATGAGCTCAGCCGAGTTCCTCTGCATCTCCCTCTTCACCTTCTGATAAGGAATCGACCGCTGACCGCGCTGGAAGCCTGCAAACCTGCAACATAGTAGCAAAGACGACTACTGCAACTCTGTAACGCTGATCCTGCCGCCTTCTCGACTGTTTTCCTGCTTGTGCATGCTGTGGGGGTAGTCTGCCTCCTCTCTGCACCAGAAGCTCCGAAGAAATCTCCCGTGGGTCGACGGAATCTTCCCCCTGCAACCGCAGGCACCAAAAAGCTGCATCTCCGGTCCCTTGGGTCTCCTCTCAGCACGACGAGCGAGGTCCCTCGAATCCAGCGACACCGTCCAAGTGACCCCCACAGTCCAGTGACTCTTCAGCCCAAGTTTGGTGGAGGTAAGTCCTTGCCTCACCTCGCTGGGCTGCATTGCTGGGAACCGCGACTTTGCAAGCTTCTCCGGCCCCTGTGCACTTCCGGCGGAAATCCTTCGTGCACAGCCAAGCCTGGGTCCACGGCACTCTAACCTGCATTGCACGACTTTCTAAGTTGGTCTCCGGCGACGTGGGACTCCTTTGTGCAACTTCGGCAAGCACCGTTTCACGCATCCTCGTAGTGCCTGTTTCTGGCACTTCTCCGGGTGCTACCTGCTTCAGTGAGGGCTCTTTGTCTTGCTCGACGTCCCCTCTCTCTGCAGGTCCAATTTGCGACCTCCTGGTCCCTCCTGGGCCCCAGCAGCGTCCAAAAACGCCAAACGCACGATTTGCGTGTAGCAAGGCTTGTTGGCGTCCATCCGGCGGGAAAACACTTCTGCACGACTCTCCAAGGCGTGGGGGATCCATCCTCCAAAGGGGAAGTCTCTAGCCCTTGTCGTTCCTGCAGTATTCACAGTTCTTCAGCCTAGTAAGAGCTTCTTTGCACCAACCGCTGGCATTTCTTGGGCATCTGCCCATCTCCGAGCTGCTTGTGACTTTTGGACTTGGTCCCCTTGTTCCACAGGTACCTTCAGACAGGAATCCATCGTTGTTGCATTGCTGATTTGTGTTTTCCTTGCATTCTCCCTCTAACACGACTATTTTGTCCTTAGGGGAACTTTGGTGCACTTTGCACTCACTTTTCAGGGTCTTGGGGAGGGTTATTTTTCTAACTCTCACTATTTTCTAATAGTCCCAGCGACCCTCTACAAGGTCACATAGGTTTGGGGTCCATTCGTGGTTCACATTCCACTTTTGGAGTATATGGTTTGTGTTGCCCCTATCCCTATGTTTCCCCATTGCATCCTATTGTAATTATACATTGTTTGCACTGTTTTCTAAGACTATACTGCATATTTTTGCTATTGTGTATATATATCTTGTGTATATTTCCTATCCTCTTACTGAGGGTACACTCTAAGATACTTTGGCATATTGTCATAAAAATAAAGTACCTTTATTTTTAGTATAACTGTGTATTGTGTTTTCTTATGATATTGTGCATATGACACTAAGTGGTACTGTAGTAGCTTCACACGTCTCCTAGTTCAGCCTAAGCTGCTCTGCTAAGCTACCATTATCTATCAGCCTAAGCTGCTAGACACCCTATACACTAATAAGGGATAACTGGGCCTGGTGCAAGGTGCAAGTACCCCTTGGTACTCACTACAAGCCAGTCCAGCCTCCTACATTGGTTGTGCAGTGGTGGGATAAGTGCTTGAGACTACTTACCACTCTTGTCATTGTACTTTTCATAAGAGAAAAATATACAAAACAAGGTCAGTGTATATACACATAGCCAAAAAGTTTTGCATTTCCTCTTTTCACTCTTTTCTAAGTGTTGAAAAGTACTTCTAAACTTTCAAAAAGTTCTTAAAAGTTTAAAAAAGTTTTTTCTGTTTTTCCAAAAAGTTCTGAAAACTTTTTTTTCTCTTTGTCTATCACTTTAACTCTCTCTAAAAATGTCTGGCACAGGCCAAAAAGTTGAACTGTCCAAACTTGCATATGATCACCTTAGCTGGAAAGGAGCAAGGAGTCTCTGCATAGAGAGAGGTTTGAGTGTAGGGAAGAATCCTTCCTTAGAACTGTTAATTAATATGCTTAGAGTACAGGATAAGGCCATAAGTGCCCAATCTGTAGAAAAAGTAGCTAATGGTTCTCAATCTGATCCAGGGACTCCCCCAGGAAAAGGTTCAGGAAAGAAACTTCTCAGCCTGCCCATTACTAGACAGTCTAGCATAGTTGGTACAGAGGTTGAATCACATCATACTGATGATGTGCTCTCACATTATACTGGTAGCCAAGCTGTTAGGGTGCCCTCTGTAAGGGACAGGTCTCCTTCTGTTCATTCCCATCATACCTCTGTATCTAGAAATGTCCCTCCCACCCACCCTGATGACAGATTGTTGGAAAGGGAGCTCAATAAATTGAGAGTGGAGCAAACCAGACTGAAGCTCAAGAAGCAACAGCTGGATTTGGATAGACAGTCTTTAGAAATAGAGAGGGAAAGACAGAAAATGTGTTTAGATACCCATGGTGGCAGCAGCAGTATTCCCCATAGTCATCCTGCAAAAGAGCATGATTCCAGGAATCTGCATAAGATAGTTCCCCCTTACAAGGAGGGGGATGACATTAACAAGTGGTTTGCTGCACTTGAGAGGGCCTGTGCTGTACAGGATGTCCCTCAAAGGCAGTGGGCTGCTATCTTATGGCTATCATTTACTGGAAAAGGTAGGGATAGGCTCCTTACTGTAAAAGAAAATGATGCTAACAATTTCCAAGGTCTTAAGAATGCACTCCTGGATGGTTATGGCTTAACCACTGAACAGTACAGGATAAAGTTCAGAGAGACCAAAAAGGAGTCTTCACAAGACTGGGTTGATTTCATTGACCATTCAGTGAAGGCCTTGGAGGGGTGGTTACATGGCAGTAAAGTTACTGATTATGAAAGCCTGTATAACACAATCCTGAGAGAGCATATACTTAATAATTGTGTGTCTGATTTGTTGCACCAGTACCTGGTAGACTCAGATCTGACCTCTCCCCAAGAATTGGGAAAGAAGGCAGACAAATGGGTCAGAACAAGGGTGAACAGAAAAGTTCATACAGGGGGTGACAAAGATGGCAATAAGAAGAAAGATGGTGAAAAATCTCAAGATAAGCATGGGGATAAGGGTAAAACCAAAGATCCCACTTCAAATCTTAAACACTCTTCAGAGGGTGGGGATAAAACAAATTCTTCCTCTTCTTCCCAACCTGCACACATTAAAAAGCCTTGGTGCTTTGTGTGTAAAAACAGAGGCCATAGGCCAGGGGATAAGTCCTGTCCAGGTAAACCCCCTGAGCCTACCACCACTAATACATCAAGCTCTAGTGCCCCTAGCAGTAGTGGTACTAGTGGTGGGACTGCTGGCAACAGTCAAGCAAAGGGTGTAGTTGGGTTCACTTATGGGTCCATAGTGGAAACTGATGTAATCAGTCCCAAGACAGTTTCTGTCACACCTAGTGGCATTGGCCTTGCCACACTGGCTGCTTGTCCCCTTACAATGGATAAGTACAGGCAGACAGTTTCAATAAATGGTGTTGAGGCCTTGGCCTACAGGGACACAGGTGCCAGTTTCACTTTGGTGACTGAAAACCTAGTGCACCCTGATCAACACATCATTGGACAACAGTATAAGATTATTGATGTCCATAACTCCACTAAGTTTCTTCCCTTAGCTATAATTCAGTTTAGATGGGGTGGAGTTACTGGCCCTAAGCAGGTGGTGGTATCACCTAGCTTACCTGTAGACTGTCTCTTAGGTAATGACCTAGAGGCCTCAGGTTGGGCTGATGTAGAGTTTTATGCCCATGCAGCCATGCTGGGCATCCCTGAGGAATTGTTCCCTCTCATTTCAAGTGAAATGAAAAAGCAAAGGAGAGAAGGCCTGAAAACTCAGGATCCCTCTCCATCAACAGGTAAAAAGGGTATCACAGTATCCCCTAACCACCCTACCATTCAGGATACTATTCCTGTGGTGGGAGGAACCTCTCCTGGGGTGGCACCTGTTCCAAAGGAATCATCAGCTGGCAAAGCTGGACTCCCTGAGGTGGAAGTACCTCTCTGTGGGATAACTAACATTGGTGAGAAAAACAGCACCATTTTAGTTAACATGGAGCATCCCTCCAACCCTCCCAGAGAAACTTTAGTGCAGAAACCCTGTACTACCTCACAACACTTAGGACAGCATCCCTGCCCTAGTGTGGAGCTCATAGGACAGCATCCCTGCCCTGCTCCAACTCAAGAGAAACAGCATCCCTGTTCTCTCTTCCAGCCAGATGGACAAAGTTTTTGCCCAGCTATGGCTTTTCTGAGACAGCATCCCTGTCTGGCATTTCCATCACTACAAATAGGTTCAGTGGACAATTCCCACTGCTCTAAACTAAAACTTACTGATAGAAACTCTGAAAATACATCTTCACATTGTTGCTTAGCTAAAAAACTTCAAACAGGGTGGTTTACATCCCCACAGGGAAGTAACCATATAGTGGATGATAAAGGGAGTAACCAGTCTATTGCAGAGCTACTCTCTACTTATCACCACTTAGACAATAAAGTCTCAACTGGCCAAGGTTAGCCTTATTGTCCTTCGTTTGGGGGGGGGTTGTGTGAGAAGGTAGCCTCTTTCTAGCCTTGTTACCCCCACTTTTGGCCTGTTTGTGAGTGTATGTCAGGGTGTTTGTCACTGTTTTCACTGTCTCACTGGGATCCTGATAGCCAGGCCTCAGTGCTCATAGTGAAAACACCATGTTTTCAGTATGGTTGTTATGTGTCACTGGGATCCTGCTGGTCAGGACCCCAGTGCTCATAGGTTTGTGGCCTATATGTATGTGTCACTGGGACCCTGTCACCCAGGGCCCTAGTGCTCATAAGTGTGCCTGAATGTGTTACCTGTGTAGTGACTAACTGTCTCACTGAGGCTCTGCTAACCAGAACCTCAGTGGTTATGCTCTCTCATTACTTTCAAATTGTCACTAACAGGCTAGTGACCATTTTTACCAATTTACATTGGCTTACTGGAACACCCTTATAATTCCCTAGTATATGGTACTGAGGTACCCAGGGTATTGGGGTTCCAGGAGATCCCTATGGGCTGCAGCATTTCTTTTGCCACCCATAGAGAGCTCTGACAATTCTTACACAGGCCTGCCACTGCAGCCTGAGTGAAATAACGTCCACGTTATTTCACAGCCATTTTACACTGCACTTAAGTAACTTATAAGTCACCTATATGTCTAACCTTTACCTGGTAAAGGTTAGGTGCAAAGTTACTTAGTGTGTGGGCACCCTGGCACTAGCCAAGGTGCCCCCACATTGTTCAGAGGCAATTCACTGAACTTTGTGAGTGCGGGGACACCATTACACGCGTGCACTACATATAGGTCACTACCTATATGTAGCTTCACCATGGTAACTCCGAATATGGCCATGTAACATGTCTATGATCATGGAATTGCCCCCTCTATGCCATCCTGGCATAGTTGGCACAATCCCATGATCCCAGTGGTCTGTAGCACAGACCCTGGTACTGCCAAACTGCCCTTCCTGGGGTTTCACTGTAGCTGCTGCTGCTGCCAACCCCTCAGACAGGCAGCTGCCCTCCTGGGGTCCAGCCAGGCCTGGCCCAGGATGGCAGAACAAAGAACTTCCTCTGAGAGAGGGTGTGACACCCTCTCCCTTTGGAAAATGGTGTGAAGGCAGGGGAGGAGTAGCCTCCCCCAGCCTCTGGAAATGCTTTGTTGGGCACAGAGGTGCCCAATTCTGCATAAGCCAGTCTACACCGGTTCAGGGACCCCTTAGCCCCTGCTCTGGCGCGAAACTGGACAAAGGAAAGGGGAGTGACCACTCCCCTGACCTGCACCTCCCCTGGGAGGTGTCCAGAGCTCCTCCAGTGTGCTCCAGACCTCTGCCATCTTGGAAACAGAGGTGCTGCTGGCACACTGGACTGCTCTGAGTGGCCAGTGCCACCAGGTGACGTCAGAGACTCCTTGTGATAGGCTCCTTCAGGTGTTAGTAGCCTTTCCTCTCTCCTAGGTAGCCAAACCCTCTTTTCTGGCTATTTAGGGTCTCTGTCTCTGGGGAAACTTCAGATAACGAATGCATGAGCTCAGCCGAGTTCCTCTGCATCTCCCTCTTCACCTTCTGATAAGGAATCGACCGCTGACCGCGCTGGAAGCCTGCAAACCTGCAACATAGTAGCAAAGACGACTACTGCAACTCTGTAACGCTGATCCTGCCGCCTTCTCGACTGTTTTCCTGCTTGTGCATGCTGTGGGGGTAGTCTGCCTCCTCTCTGCACCAGAAGCTCCGAAGAAATCTCCCGTGGGTCGACGGAATCTTCCCCCTGCAACCGCAGGCACCAAAAAGCTGCATCTCCGGTCCCTTGGGTCTCCTCTCAGCACGACGAGCGAGGTCCCTCGAATCCAGCGACACCGTCCAAGTGACCCCCACAGTCCAGTGACTCTTCAGCCCAAGTTTGGTGGAGGTAAGTCCTTGCCTCACCTCGCTGGGCTGCATTGCTGGGAACCGCGACTTTGCAAGCTTCTCCGGCCCCTGTGCACTTCCGGCGGAAATCCTTCGTGCACAGCCAAGCCTGGGTCCACGGCACTCTAACCTGCATTGCACGACTTTCTAAGTTGGTCTCCGGCGACGTGGGACTCCTTTGTGCAACTTCGGCGAGCACCGTTTCACGCATCCTCGTAGTGCCTGTTTCTGGCACTTCTCCGGGTGCTACCTGCTTCAGTGAGGGCTCTTTGTCTTGCTCGACGTCCCCTCTCTCTGCAGGTCCAATTTGCGACCTCCTGGTCCCTCCTGGGCCCCAGCAGCGTCCAAAAACGCCAAACGCACGATTTGCGTGTAGCAAGGCTTGTTGGCGTCCATCCGGCGGGAAAACACTTCTGCACGACTCTCCAAGGCGTGGGGGATCCATCCTCCAAAGGGGAAGTCTCTAGCCCTTGTCGTTCCTGCAGTATTCACAGTTCTTCAGCCTAGTAAGAGCTTCTTTGCACCAACCGCTGGCATTTCTTGGGCATCTGCCCATCTCCGAGCTGCTTGTGACTTTTGGACTTGGTCCCCTTGTTCCACAGGTACCTTCAGACAGGAATCCATCGTTGTTGCATTGCTGATTTGTGTTTTCCTTGCATTCTCCCTCTAACACGACTATTTTGTCCTTAGGGGAACTTTGGTGCACTTTGCACTCACTTTTCAGGGTCTTGGGGAGGGTTATTTTTCTAACTCTCACTATTTTCTAATAGTCCCAGCGACCCTCTACAAGGTCACATAGGTTTGGGGTCCATTCGTGGTTCACATTCCACTTTTGGAGTATATGGTTTGTGTTGCCCCTATCCCTATGTTTCCCCATTGCATCCTATTGTAATTATACATTGTTTGCACTGTTTTCTAAGACTATACTGCATATTTTTGCTATTGTGTATATATATCTTGTGTATATTTCCTATCCTCTTACTGAGGGTACACTCTAAGATACTTTGGCATATTGTCATAAAAATAAAGTACCTTTATTTTTAGTATAACTGTGTATTGTGTTTTCTTATGATATTGTGCATATGACACTAAGTGGTACTGTAGTAGCTTCACACGTCTCCTAGTTCAGCCTAAGCTGCTCTGCTAAGCTACCATTATCTATCAGCCTAAGCTGCTAGACACCCTATACACTAATAAGGGATAACTGGGCCTGGTGCAAGGTGCAAGTACCCCTTGGTACTCACTACAAGCCAGTCCAGCCTCCTACATCGGGCTTTCAACAAAGGGATGATATTGGTATCACCACCCTAGCGGAAGTGTGGAACGCGAATGACGTGGTTCCCTTTGACCATCTTAGCATTTAAAACAACATAATGATCGCCTAGGTGTTTAAATACCTCCAACTGTGCCATGTGCTGAGAGCGGCAATGCCACAAGATGAAGAAACCATGGAGACCTCTCCTCCGAAAAACAGACTACTGGACGGCTGTATGACCACTAGGTTGATATCCCTCACATAATGAATATTGCAGAGAAACACTCAAAGATACTTAGAGCACCTAAAGCTTAGATGGCAGGATGATTTGGGAGTAGTAGAGGGCGAGGACTGGGTGAAAGCACTGCAATTCCCCATAGTAGCGACGATCAAGCCATGATACCCCTTGATACAACTTTAAATTCAACATAGATTATACTATGCCAGAGTACTTCTATGTACAATGGGAAAAGTGACTGAGGAAAGGTGCCTATGGGGATGTGGGCAGAGAATCACCTTCTTCCGCACACTGTGGAACTGCCCACAAATCCCAAAATTTTAGGAAAGGGTTACGCTGAAATTAGAAGGAGCCACGGTGACAACCATAGCGCCCAGAGCACCGTTGGTGTTGCTGGGCATCTGGAGTGAGACAGATGCTACCTCCTATAAAAAGCTCCTTATCAATCAGGGCTTTCTCCTGGCTAAACGGGAACTAGCACTTAAAAAGGGCTCCTCAACAGTACCAAAAGTACAAGACTGAGAAAGAAAATGAAAATTTACGATGCGCAAGAAAAGATGATATCTAACGGAAGAGGAATCCCCCCCAAAAAGTGGATGGGCAGGAGACAACTAACCACAGAATGAAAGCCACAAGAGAATTAGGGAGCGTGTATGGAGCAGACCCCGACCATGCTGAGGTTGCCAAGACGAGAACAAGGACAAATTCCAGCAGCAGCTCGACCTGTACAGTAGCTACTGCCACTGCAGGGAATCGTATGAAGGAAAATGGTGACCCCCAACAGGGGCGGGTGGTTGTGAGGGGATAGGCGACAACTGTTGTAAGGGACTGTCTGTTTGAGCATGATGTTCTGATAAATCAATAAAATACTATCCAAAAAAATGCAAAAAAAGAAGAAATATGACGTCAGTCACAGCAGATGGACACTAATTAAGTTAAATCAATCTGTACTTGGTCCATGCTCCACGCAAAGACCAGGAAGTGACCGCATCTCACACACTGCCAAACTGGAAGGCAGCAATATGACTGATAATGATGTCACCAAATGGTAAGTAATAGGCAGGCTAAAATCCCCTTCTTAGAGAGCTTTTTTTTTTTTTACATGGCAGATCGTCACAATGCCGAACTAAGAAAAGTGATAATGATGCCAATAAATGGAAGTAATGAGTGGGCTAAATGGCCCTTTTTAGAGTTTACTTTTTTTAAAGATACAACATTTCGCCGCCAAGCAACAACGTGTGCACGCTGCCTGCAGGTTTAACCTAAAAAGTTATGTATAGGGAAAGCCATTAGGCATGTAAATCGCCACAGGACAAATTCCAAAGCAAAACATGTGTTGGTTTTTGGCCTGCAGTCAAAAGTTATAAACACCCTAGTGTCTTTGAGTTCCCTGAGGGTGCTCAGAGGTTCTGCTGACATTCAACAACAGAACCTAGAACCTAATGGACAGGGTACATAAAAAGCGTACTCACACTAATGATAGTCAAGCCTGCCTTCTTCCCTCTCACAGCATTTTATGGGGTGACTAATGGAGTTGAGCATAACTTCAGGCACATGGGCTGTTTTACCTGAGCCCCTGGTTAGGACTATCCCTACTGGTCAGTTCTGGAAATAAGATTGCCCCATAACTGGGGTTCTTACTTGTTATAAGAGTATGGTGTGTTGTGTGCAGCATGTTACATGTGTGTAGTGTGACTGTGGCAAAGTGTGCCGCATGAGCGGTGTGATTTACCTACACCTGGTAATGAAGGTGATGGGGCTAGGAGAGGAGTTCTGAAAGTGGACTGAACTACTGTGCGCCAACACCATTGCACATGTGCGACTATTATCAAACACTAAAATATCAGCAGAGGAACCAGACAAGAGTAGCTGCTGTATCCATTATTATTTCCTATAGCAATTGAACCACTGGCACGCATGGCTAAACGGGAAAGTGATAGAGAGGCATCACAATGTCTGACACCACCCATTATAAATCGCTGTGTGCTGACAATATGCCATTTTATCTTCAGGGCAGACAGGAGGGAAGCAGGGGTGATATAGTAGCGATACAGCGGTTTGGAGAGATATCAAGGTAGAAAGTAAATTGGAATAAATTCAGTGGATAACGGACACATTAACCAACAGATCCAGAAAGGAACCTAAATTCAACTGGTGGGTTAAAATGGGAGCCAAATACCATGAGATATTTGCAGGCACAAATCTACAGATCAGAAATATACCTGTTGGGAGGGACTGCAAAGGCACCAATATTATTCATAAGGAATTCTGTGACATTTTGGAAGATGTTTCCAAAATATGTGGCAATTAAAATAGCCCTTGCAAAAATGATAGCCCTGCCTAGGTTACTGTACTACTCTGTAACTCTATCAAGATCCTAAAGAAATCATTGTAGGAAGTTAACTCTACAATACTAGAACTATTGTAGGGAGTAAACAGATATACAACAGCAATGGGCAAACTACATCCTCTGATGAAACAGGGTGGCAGCACCCGATTTGAGCTGTGTTATGGGCTTGGGAAAGAATATCAGCCTTAAGAGAGTGACCCCAGGAACTCCCACCCCCAAATCAAAGATGAGAACTGGAGGAACAATGAAGGGGAGAAATTAATTACAAGAAAATGCATGTACTGCTGAGTGAGATGCTTGGAAGTACCCCACAAAGGGAGAGACCATATTCCCAGGAGCTTCCCCTAACAAATATACAAGCCATTCCACACCAAGGCACATCGAGTTGGGAACAGCATAGGATGAAATAAGTGGGACATCTGCACAAAAGGGGGACGCTCGTAGAATATGAAGACATGAAAAAGCAATATGAGTCACCAGAAAGGAAGTCCATGTTTCATGGGACAATTAGTTCAGCATCTATGGAATATAGGCCTTACGTTGATTGACACATCGAATGGCAAATGTAAAGCAGTGACACAAATGTACCAAGCAATCATGGAGCAAGTCAAAGGCCCGTTGGACACACAATGGCAGTGGGCGTAAACAAGCCACACAGCGAAGTTAACTGGAGTGAAAACTTAAGTAATGCCATTGCAACATCCAGGAACGTCTGATTCAAACTGATGCACTTCTATTACATCTATTGAGTATATGTCACTCCCAAAATAATTAAAAGAATCGTCCAAACTTGTCTCAGATTCGGGGAGGCAGACTCTGACGTCTACCAGATGGCCTGAAACTGACCTGAAATATCAATAAACTGGAGAAAGGTGCTTGAGGTAACAAATGAGGTGAAAAGTAGAAACAAAGAAGTACCAGAAGCCTGTCTGTTACAGTTGTATGTACAATATAAAACTTACAAATTAACTAACAGGTTTA
This sequence comes from Pleurodeles waltl, assembly GCF_031143425.1. Classification (NCBI taxonomy): domain Eukaryota; kingdom Metazoa; phylum Chordata; class Amphibia; order Caudata; family Salamandridae; genus Pleurodeles; species Pleurodeles waltl. The sequence goes on along the minus strand of NC_090436.1, from coordinate 640,693,701 downwards.
CTGACCGTGCTCTCATCCTAGCTAAGAGGCAGCTGTTGATGAGCTGGAAATCCAATATGGGCCTCAGCATACGAGTGTGGCAACGAAAACTGATGAAATGGGCAGAACGCAAAAGCTCTGAGCTGTATAGGGAGGCAAAGAGAGGGCCACAGAAGATCAATGGTGCTAAAGCCTGTCAAAATAATATCATCATTGCCAGGAAGGGGAGAAGGCGAGGATTGAAACCCTCTGGGACAATGAGCCATGAGTCATGCATGATGGTGGTGCTGCCCCACCTAGTCTTTAGAAGGAACCAATGAAAGATAAGAACACATGCAAAAACACAGCATGATAAACACAGCAAGGCCTTTCACAGAGGTCTCTTGTTAAAGAATGGTTAGATGGTTGGTTAAAATGGGCAACTGCAAAATATGTACAAGGTTAGGTTTCACTTCGAATCAATTGAATTAAAACACTGAATCATAATGAAACAAAACTTCTGGCTGGAAAAAGAAAAAAACAATGAAACGTGTTTTGTAAAACAAAAAAAGGAATAGTGTCAGATAGAGGACTCCGTGAGTCCCTAGAACAAATTTGTTTCCCTTCCGATCATCTTTGCACTCTTCTCTTGATGAGGTAACCTCGGGATTAGTTCCAAGAATCTTGCAGATGTCTGATGGGTTGGGATCTGCTTATCTGCCTACTGGCTTCTGTTTGCAACATTTCCTAGAGCCCGCTACACCAACCCTTTGTTTGGTGCTTTGCATAACCAAGCAAATCCAATGACCTGAGCTAATGCAGTCTGGATGCAATCCACATTTCTTTGTTTAGTTGCTATCAGCCCTCTACAGTCTTCCGAAAAGCTAAACACATTACATTTTGAAACAAAAAGCTTGTGTAAGCTGGACCTAAATTCCTATTCAGCGCCATCACCACCAAGGCGTATCCATACTAGCCTCACAGGTACAGTAATATTCAGAACTACTGGTCAGATGACCTCAGATGTCTACTATGCACCATCCCCAGAGACACAATTTGCTAGTTGATTAAACAACAAAGAGGGGTGAGGGTTTGGCTCGATATTTGTCAATGAGACCTCAGCTTGCAGTGTCACTCCCTTAAAAGTGGCTCATTTTAAATTCTAGAAGACAAGTGGATGTCTATCAAAGAGCCTGATTACTCAATGCTTTTACAATGTTCATGTTTAATGTTTTATTTGTTTCACTTTTCTTTAAGTTGATCCAATTCACTTTCAATTGGATAATATGTAAAAAAAAATATGGGCTTTCAGTTAGCTCACTGACACAAGCACGTGCCAGTTTATAAGTAAGTAATTGCTGTTTCAGGGCATAAACTATGGAAGTACATAAAGTCCATAAGAAATCATTATTTTGAAACTGACGAATAAATATTAGACAATATAGGGTTCAGAGGTGAGTACTGGAGTGACAAAAGATGGGAAAAAAGAAACAAGACACCAATTATTACACACATAATATTTACAAACGTCAAAGCATGATTTCTGTGCACATAATACCTTATACCATACTGTGCTTGCCAAGTCTGATTATAGATCTCAAAATAGCTCAAATGATGGAAATTACAGAGTCACACTTATAATTTAGGAAACATCAAATTAAGTGAGCATCTGGACATGGGCAGATCCGTTTGTGATGTATACCTATGAGGCTCAACTTAAATTCAATTGTTCTTACTTATATGTCTTATGTGAATATAACAATAACCACAGAATGGGAAGCGGAGGAATCAAAAATATACCATAAATCAATACCATAAATCAATTTATGCCAAACAAATATTATTTGTTTGGACAGACCACAAATCAGTTGTGGTAAACTGAGTTACAACGAAACCATATATCTTTGTGCTCAATCTTTGGAGCAATTTATTTTTCTTTATAGTGCGTTCCGAGGTGTTTTTAACTGAATGCAAATAATACAAATACACTCAAAAACATAACGGATATGTACAAACAACCCCTCATCTAATCTAACCTCATCAAACCCTCACCTAATCGCAAAAACACTGGTAACTACTGACCTATCTTGGCCAAACATTTTGAAACAATGATATTTGGTGATTATAATTGTCCTTCAAAGACTATATATTCCACCGAGAGGTAGCCAGGGGAAACAACAAATAGCTTCTTTTTGGTGCCAAATGATGCATTTCCCCAACACGAAAGACTGTCAAAACCCGTCCTTGGGCGGCTCCTCCAAAGAATAGTTGGTCGACGCGTTTTGGCCTTTAAATCATAACAGGCCTCATCAGGACCGGTGATTGAAAGGTGATCAGTAGTTCTTGACACAGCGCTAAAATGCTTAAGGGCAAAGCCATAAGTCTTCAACTGTTAGTATTTAATAGTAAAAAAGCAAGCACGGCTGATAGGGAGGCCCTCGCACTACTGTTTAACAGTGTGCTTGCCCGGTGACATGTGTTGGTTAATATTTAGGTTATCGGGTCTGTATCTAGTGGAAGCAGCTAGATATTACTTTAATGGGGTGCGGGGGTCTCTGCTCTATGGAGACGGGAGGGGACCCGCCAGCTTCCTCGCAGGGAACGCAGCCGCGATGGGCTTCTCTAAATTATGTGAATATCACAGCCGTTTGCAACTGAAAAAGCAATGCAGCAAACCTCAACATTACAAATATTCCAAACATCGATGACTTACCTCCTGCAAGAGGTCACTGGGGCACACAACGAAAAGGCTCAACCTAGGTAATTCAATACGATTTCGAAGTTTAAAATGAGTATCATGGCCAGTTTAAACAAAAAGGACAATTACATACATCACACGTAAATACATGCTCTGGCTTCATTTACGTGCCCACAGAGAAATGTACAGTTCGTGCATGCATCCTGAAATAACTTTTAAAATGTGGAATTGGAATCCAGTATCGGTTCAAAATTGAAGATGGCAGAATAAAAACACAACAGTTACTATGCTGATGTTTCTGTGAAAGTCTGCAAGAAGAGCGTAGCTCTGCGGGGGTGGGGCAGGGGAGGACACATCCCCTGTAAATATATCTTCGGATAAATAGTTGGGTAGGAGTGCTTTCAGTCGTGTATGGTAAGGTGTCGGTCGGATTTCACCAGACATTGTTTGAAAGTCTTCAACAATGTTGGTTATCTTTACAGAATGTGGTGTTTTCTTTCTCTTATTTAGTAACCCTACCAATCTGCATCCCTCTTCCTTTCCAATGCCCCCTAAGCCCCTCTCAGGAGCATTAACATTAAATGCCACGGGGATTGTTGGAAAGTCTGAAGCTCAGACCCCCCCCCCCAATCTTACTGACCAGCTACGCCCCTGCCTGCAACAGGCCATGGACTTGGAGGAAGCCCTGCTGCGCTGATGGGCTCAGAAAGGAGAAGAATCCGCACTGCTTAGTGTGTGTAGTGGGGAACAGACACCTGACCAGGAGAAAGAAAGAACAAGGTACAAGTGATGGAAGCCCGCATGTAGCTCATCCTGAGGGAAAGCTATCTAGGAGAAACAAAGAGATGCTCCAGCTGACTGAAGCCTGCATATATAGCTCATCTCATGGCATTGAGCCACGTAGGACAGAAGAGGACCCGGCAGTAGGGCGGCTCTGCACTGATCAAAGAAGCACGTGTGTGGCCAGAACTGCAGAAAAACATGAAGGGGCTGCAGGTGTGTTGAGCATGCTCCATCGCAAACAGGTGTTTCCTCTAAGGAGGTCAGCTGTGTGTGCACACATTTTCTATCGTGGTATACCATGGACTGATTCATGAAGAGGGTCCATCCAATGAAACCTGACATCAGATGAAACACACGCGAGCTGTACTGAGTAGCGTATTTACGCTGGCAGGTTAGACTTGGGTGTTCACAATGCTTTACACAACACTACAATGCCTTCAATTAGTTTAGAAACATAATCCAAGTAAAATATGTTTCTTCAATAAGCATAGTAACCCCCAAAAAAACCATTAATGTTGCTTAAAAAGAAACCATATTTTGCTCCATACAAAGTATCTGGTTGTGTATTTCTGTCCCATAGTCACATGGTGGGTGGATAAGACATGTGCTTGCCAAGGATTTCAAGTGTTCAGTTGCTCTTTTCTGGCTCAAATGGCGTGGCCCTCAGAAACAAAGTTACACAGAAAAAAAACATGTTCACATTCCTAGGATTATGGGTCGAACAACGTTCTGCTCAGATTTCCGTGCTCACTCTGCCATAGAACTCAATCTATAGAAGGGCCTCAGGCAGTCTGAAACTGGTCAGGGTTTGGTCCAGAGGGGACCTGGCTGGGCTGCTGCTGCGGGAGCAACACCAAAGTGAATATGGCTAGTTCATGTCTGAGGTGATATGGTAGGCAAAAAAACACCAGGGACTGAATTTTAGCCCAGAGTAACTACCAGTGACCGAGATTAATTCAAGCAATTCACACATCACATCTTTGTTTTCCTCAGTGCAGACTTTTTTGCAGCACAAATCATTTTCTCGACCTTCATACAACCTTTCTGTGTCACCTGTTGGAGCCCTTATTGTTCACTTTGTATAATTTATGGTTTATTTTATAGTAATGTTTTAGCTTTGGAACCAGACTGTTTATATAAAGTTAATTATTAAAAAAAGGTTTTCTGGCACACGTTTCTGAAGTTGGTGCTGGAGGAGAGACAGCAGACAGATCGCTCGCAAGAAGTTTACTCGTAGACCAACAGATAGAACATGTGGCCTTTTCCATCCAAAAGGATGCTTGGTATATTTTTTTTAACTGAAGGAAGCCAGCAGGGCAAGCCAGTCAACATTTTACAAGAACACCAAAGCTGTCCATGCCCTACTCTAATAGTTTTTAGAAGGTCGCAGTCTCTGGGATAGGAATGAGGGCTTTTGAATCGTGCTCAAACGTACTTAACAGCTTTAAAAAGCCCACACCATTAGCTTCAGACGGGGTACTGCACACACTGCTTATCTCTGGACTTAAACACTGCTGAGAGATTTAGCGGGGCGCAACTGTTATGAGAGTAAATTCAATATTATAAATCACAAAACGAAAATCTGCACCCATAAAGGAGTTTGTGAGTCGTCACCTTAGTATTGTTTAATATTAGGCAAGAGTAAAGACTCTGCCATTGCTTAGAGTGGGCATTTCAGAACTGAGATGCCACAGAAACTATTGTAACACTCACACACTCTCCCGTTTGTAGTTATTCATACATCTCTCCAGGATTCATTCCTATACTGGTAGCAGTTAAAAAAGAACAAGAGTAAATCTGTCTCCAGAATATGAACATATTTACTCCTTATCCTGTTTCGTTACTTGATTCAAAGCAGGGCCACCAGTTTAGCCAGCAACAAAAATGTAGTTTGATGGAACTGTGATGAAGTCTGGAACATCTCCCCTTTTCCAATGTCTATAGAGATAAATAAAGAATAATTATAATATGTGGGATAACGTACCCCGAAGAACACAGGATACTGCAAGTCACCAAGACCTTATGTGACAACACAGAGGCACAAGGTGGCAAGCCAGATGCATTTATAAGATTCCGGAAGTCCAAATAATAGCACAATAGTGTCCAGATAAGGTTTTGATAGCTCATCTACTTTTGTTCTTTCTTTGGGTCTATAATTTGTGGGTTTAAAAAAAAAAAAAAAAAATCAGGACGATTAAGTACAAGAATGCAAGAGCCTGGATCAGTGCTTAATTTGTAAATGAAAAGGTGCTGGTGCCCAAAGCCCCCCTTTTAAACACGCGGCTGCTGCAATTTATTTAATGTGTGAACACGGAATACTGAGGTAGAGTAATTCTGAAGCCACCTCGGGCCTCTTTAATCTATTTACAGCCACTCCCTGTCCCTCCAGCTCACACCTGCAGCTTTCTGCTTTCTCCCTTTGTGACGGTTTTTCGTTTTTCTCTTCCTTATCTTTTGTTTGCAGCAAATGCTTGAGGCAGAAACATAAGCGTCGGCCCTAAAAAATAAGTGCCGGTGCTCAGCACCGGAAACAACAAGCACAAATTAAGCACTGGCCTGGATGCACTACGCAGTAGGACAGTAAAAGTGGGCCTCGCTAGCATCGGAGACAAAAACTGGCATTCCTACACTGAGTCGGCCTATCTCACCAACATACTTTGAGTTGGAGTGCCTTTGAATGAGGCAAGAAGGCAGCCAGCCATGTGCAGAAGTGACAGATTCAAGGATTCCCTCTTCCTAGTTGTGGGGGATAGCATGGAGGTGGGGGCTTAAATGGCAACAGCAGATGGAAAGATCGAGCCATTACATCAGTGACAATTATCCTACTAAGGGCGCATTCAGAGAACACAGTGGGGTGACTATGATCTGCCAATTACAATAACACCAATACTCACTCTCAGACCAAGGACTATATATTCAATGAACAAACCAAAGATTTAAGATTAGTTATAGTTAGGAAAACGTAATTTATTATTTCCAAACAAAACCAACTTTAACTAAACAAAAGGTAGAAATATAAATTTATGTTCCAATTTTGACTCCACCCAAAACTCACTATGTCTTGAGCACCTATGTACACCATGTTGTCAACTCGTTAGTCACGGGAAATAAACCAGAACTCACCCCTCTACCATACACTGCTACAGTGGAGTAGAGTGGTGGAGAGCCATAGAGTAGAGTGCTGTAGAGTGGCACGTTGTACAGTGGAGGGGCACATCATACAGTGGAGTGGCATGGAATGCCCTGCCATAGAGTAGAGTGGCATGTCCTAGACTGTCGTACAGTGGAGAAAAGTGGCGTATAGTGGAGGGGCAAAGAAGGGAGTGTAGGGGCAAAGAAGGGAGTGGAGGGGCATAGAGTGGAGTAGTGTGTCGTAAACTAAAGTGGAGTGGTGTGTCAGAGTGGAGTGTTGAAGAGTGTCTTGGAGTGAAAGGGTGTGGAGTGGCGTGGAGCAGCATGTCATATAGTGGAGTGGCTTGTCATAAAGAGGAGTGGCATGTCGTGGAGTGGAATGGAGTGTCATAGAGTGGAATGGTATGTTCAAAAGTGGAGTGGTGTGTCGTAGAATGGAGTTGCATGTTGACGAAAGGAGTGGTGTGTTGTAGAATGGAGTAGACTGGCATAGACTGGAGGGGCATATGCTGGAGCACAGTGTCGTAGAGTTGAGTGGCATAGAGTTGAGTGGTATTTCGTAGAGCAGGATGGATTGGTCCTGAGTGGAGTGACAAAGAGTTCAGTGGCGTGTCTTGAAGTGGAGTGACATGGTGTTTCACAGAGTGCCTTTTGTCATATATATTTTTTTTCATTTTTAACATTTCAATAAGTACCCCAGTATTTCCTAGGTAGTTTAGAAGAAGTATAGTGGCTCTTTGGAAACATTAAAAAAAATGTGTATAACAATACAATTAATTGTCACTAACTCTACAGACTTTGCTAAACTGCCTAATTTCTTCATCTACATTAAAACAGGAGTAATTACCTATATATCACATTAAAACACAGAACAAAGGCAAAGTGTGGTCTAAACAATATGGCTGCCTTTTCATTTTGGAAGGGCTTTTGTTAACCAATCATATTGTGTTTTGTCATCGCCAGGTGCCAGTATACTGCAGCCCAATATATCACTTAGTTTTTGTGTCTTATTACTTAAAAATACCGAACCAATTTAAATCAAATACCAAAGAGGACCCTTTCCACACTCAATCTATAATTCTGTCAATTTCATGTAAATCTGTTCAGCAATTTTGTCATTACGTCTGAGTAAAAAGTTGAAGGAAAATGCATTGGTGGAAAAATGTGTTTTGGGCTCCGATGCTCCATGTTGTCTCCTAACCCCACAGACTGGAGGAAGGAGCATACCAGTCTTACCATATCCAACAATCTGAGAAATGCGCTCACTAGGGATGTCACAATGAAGTGTTTACACTCCAGTTACAAACAACCTTGTGGCTCGTAACTGGTGAATGATCACTTCACTGTGACATCATGAGTGAGCGTGTATGTTTGTTTTTTGGATTTTATATATATATATACACTTTTATAATATATTCTTTCCCTCTCTTCTCCCTTCTCTCTCCTCTCTCTCCCTCCTTTTTCCCCAGTGGGAGTTGCCACCAAGTAGTTATAGTTAGGATTGTGTTTGCATAGGAAATGCCTTTTGTGTTGCAAAAAAACTGCCACTATTTAACAAATCTCCAGGAAACTTTCTGAAAAAGTGCTACTTTTTAACTAGTTTGGAGATGGAAAGTTTCCGTGTGATCTGTCGAATGGTGGCTGAGAAAAAAAGGGGTCCAGAAACACAATTTCCCCATTCATTTTTTCATAGGAACTTTAGACATAGCTAGAGCCCAAACCGCTGAACAGATTTATACCAAATTTGGCAGAAAGCTAGATCTTGGTCAAGAAAGCATGCTTTTTGTGTTCTGGTGTAAATCTGTTCAGTAGTTTTGGAAAAATACAAGTTAGAACATTTTTATATATCACGTCGCTGAGGATACGCAGAGCCAACAGATCTCAACCCGAGATCTGGCTAGCTGCCACCACCTCAACCAGAAAGTGGCTGCAGCCATCTTAGGAATCAAAAACAAAAAACAAAAAAAACATAAGGAGGCAAGGTAGGGATACGATGACCTCCTAGAGCAGATGGTGGGGTAACAGAGGGACCACTCCAGGGACAATATTTTTTTTTTTTTTTTTAAATGTTGCCACAAATTTGGTCGAATCTACAAATCCTCAGCATTTGTTTTTGCAGAAAAAGAGCAAAAGCTTCAGTCCATTTTTTTAAATGAAAAAACTGCCTGGTGGACCAGGGTGTGGAAAATGTCTTTGGGGTGAGGCAAGTGCAGCCACCTCTCCCCAGACCTCCACGAGGTCCCAGGACCCAATCCCCCGGGGCCGATAATTAAAGGGGAGGGGAGCCATGTAGCCCCCGTCCCTGAGCAATGCTATGGTCCTGGGGACTCCACCCCTCGGGGTCGGTGGATTGACAGTGTCCCGGGGTCCCTAACCCCCAGAACAGGGGTATTGTAAAGTTCCCCCACCAGGTGGGAGCACAAAGCTCCAAGGAGCGCCCCATAATGCCTTGGGAGGGCAATTTACATATGTTTTGTTTTTGGTGATGTCTCTAGAAGAGGCAGGGATATCACATTTTTTTATAATGTTGTTGGCAGGGCTGTAGGGACTTCTGCCACCCCTCAGCTACACCAGAAAAACAACTTAAGTCTCCTGAGTCACTGAAACCATGACCCCAGGAGAACTTACTGTATTTTTTTCAAAGGCATTTCCCAGGCTATATCTTTTGCTCTGCAGCTGGGATTACAGTGCCACCTAGGGACACTATATAAGATGCAAGTCTGTTATGTAGAACATTTGTACCACTATATTCTATGGGGTGTAAACTGTGAAAAGGTAGCATAACGATATATTTGTTTTATTTTTTCTTAAAGAAAAAATAATATATGTCTGACTATTTTTACATTTTCTACCCCTAAATATAATAATAAAAATTGTGTAAAAAGGAAGAAAGTGTCACAGACATGTAGTTATAAAGCACATTATTACATGTTTTTGTCATTATGGAAATATGCATTTGATTAAAAGTTCTGGGGAGGGGAGGCTTGGCTGCCTGCAAGGGTTGGCCGCTGGGTCTGGCATGTGACCAACTCCCCACCCCCTGCTTATCATGGCCAAAGGCTGTGCGCTGCGTGGGGTTGGCTACCTGCGAGGGGTTGGCCTCAGGGCCCTCGCCATGCATTCCTACTTATCCCACATATTAAATCATTCATGACATCAGTAAAAATATCACTGCAACATTTGCAATGAAATTATTAATGAGAAAACTGTGCATGGCCGGGACACAAGTTATAGCTACTGTACAGCGCATGTTATGAGATAACTGTAACTGGTGAATTTCTATGTCAAGTTTGGCAGATTTAAATAAATTCATCCATCGCCATACAGTAAAATAATGATATAAAAAAATCATAACGATAGAACATATACATTGCAGTATATACATTCACAGTTAAAAAGCTTATAAAATGACAGACACAGCTAATATATTATACAAAAAGAGCTATCATATTTGTAAACCATAGCTACAATTAGTAAAAAATGTGGGAGCAAAATTTGGGGGCACCCAATGTCCCATGACAATTTAATTGCATTACCAAGAATTCTTTCTGTCTGATGGTCCAGGCTGCAAATAGGAATTTAGAGACTGCAACCACTTTCATTAGAGAGGGATCACTCTTACAAATTCTTAGGGTGGTAACTCGATCTGTTATGGAGAACTTCCTACATAAGGGAGCAATCCAGCTGCACCTAGGCAGAGCATATTTAGGGCAAAAGAAAAGTAAGTGCTCATCTGTTTCATCAGCAGTAATTCCGAATTTTCAATTTTTGTCACCATCTGCAGAGGAAGCCTAATTGTGCAGTAAAGGCAGCAAGTGGCAAAGTGGCATATTTAAAATGCAGAAACAGAGTAAGGTCACGTGTTGGTCTGAGGACATCCAAAAAAGGCTCTGCCAAGTGTACAGTTTGAAACTGCAGGAAACCTCTAGTCAATGATCCTTTGTCTCTAGACTGTTCGATCCGAAAGGATATCCTCTCTCAAAATGTCTGCTTAACCATTGAGATGGCATTCTGTGGGACTGAAACTGGTGTATCCCATAATACCAGTAGCCTTAGCACAACCCATGAGTTCATCGAATTCCTCAGCCAATCACTCTTCTGCACTGCTTGCCTACGCCCCAATGCATCACTAAGGACCAGCCCTATAGTTTTGCAATTCGATGGTTGAACATACATGGATCAAATATAGCAAAGATCTTAAGGTAGCAATCTCTGTGATAGAATGGATACCAAGATCTAATCGGAGGGGCAACGGGGGGGTCCCTTTCCCCACCCCAGTGTTGGTTCTGAGGAAATTATTGTCCTTTACACTTATAATGTTCAAATTGTTCTGTCCCCAGAGGTCTGCCCTGTATAGGGCTGCACCCCTTGCCTGCATGTTATAGATATCGACTGCAGGGTTGACTGGAAAGTACTGTGCTTTCTTAGCCATTCTAACAATGGCCCCTCGTCTGCTGCTAATAACCTGCAAGCTTTTGGTTATTTGCAGGCATCATGATCCTGACTCCGCCAATCTATATAGTCAACCTACTCAAACTCAGTAACTCTTTCCAGTCTCTCATTTTATAAAATGACCACGCCATTCAACCTCTTCTTTCTGGTGTGTATCATCAGCTTATTTTTCGCAACATTGACATCCAGCCCGAAGTCCTTACTGAAAGCGCAGAAGCTATTCAATAAGTTCTGGAAGCCCACGCTGGTCTTAGCAAGTAGAAGGGTGTTGTAGGTGCAAAACAAGCCCAAAACATTCTGCCCAGCTAATAAAGGGGAATCATTCGCACAGTTAGTTAAATATTCTATGCAATTCTTTATATACTGGAGGAAAAGAGTAGGCACCAGGACGCAACCCTTGCAAACCCCCTTGTTAACACTAACTAGATCTGATACTTCACCCTTGTTGCCATACCTGATCCTAGCAAAATTCCCCACGTGCAAGCAGACAATAATACTTAGTAATTCTAACAGGACCCACACATCTCTCAAACAGTGGCCCCTCGCTTCCCTCTTGGGGCCAAATCAAAAGCTACAAACAGGTCACCTCCTCCAATATCCACAGCCTTTCACATAATCAGCAGGAATCTAAATAGTTGATCAATGGCGCAGACTGAAGGTCTAAATCCTGCTCGCAGATTTGAAATTGCACTACTCTTGTCAATCCACTCCACTAGCCGTTCTAGGATTTGATTACAAAAAAATCTTCTGTAGGTTATCCAATAAACTAATTGGGCGAATATTTGACAGATTACTCAGGCTTCCCTTTTAAAATATGGGCACTATCTCTACCTCCTTCCACATTCCAGGCATCGGACTGCCCGCCACAATCGCATTGGAAACCGTATTAATGTAAGGCATGCAGATGCTAGTGTTTGATTTGTATAGGTCACTCAGAATTTTATCCAGGCCCGGAGCCTTCCCTAGCTTGAATCAATTAACTGCTGTTAAAGTTTCAGAAATGAAAAACTCAAGAGGGACCATGGCCTCATTGCTGATAGAATAGAGGCTCTCTCGGCGAGAATCATCAGAGTCAGAGTAAAGAGAACTAAAATGGGTGACCCATTCACCCGAGAGAATTGAGGACCCAGTGGGTGAGTGAGTGTTCCCACTACAACTGCTAACCAACTTCCAGAAATGCCTTTGGTTATTATTCTAGGCTGCTTTGAGTAGTCCTGAGCATAATTCCCACTCCCATTCCCTCTTCGCCTGGGTGAATTCCCACCTATAATCTGCTCTAGTTATCCTAATTTTGCTTCTATTGCTTGCTTTAATGGCTTTTAATAGATTCAACTTAGCTTCTCTGCATCTTTTGTTGAACCACCCATTGTTGCATCTTTGCCTAACCGTGCAGGAGGAACCCATTACAAGTAGATTCTTCAGGGGGTTATAGTGTCCCAAGTGCTCTTTAATGATCCTCACACAATCGCTTCAGGGTAAGATCATAGACTCCATATGCTCAGCAAGAGATTGGTACAATAAAGATACTGTAAAAGAGGAGCAATTTACAGCCTCCCATTTAGCATTTTTCCTATTGTTGGTCAACTTAAGTTGCTGGTCAAAATTTCCTAAATTTGATGCCGTGGTAGATGATAGCAACTTGCAGATAGATAATAATGGGAGTCGTGGTCCCTCTCTTCATTGTCTAGTACCACCATGTCAGTCGTTTAGTTCCACAGACTAATATCTAGACAGATGTAATCAATGTGGCTTTTATATTTCCCACATCTAAATGCTGGAGTTGGGTGGACATCTGAGCACGGGCGACTACTGCACGCTCAGAGCCCATGTGCCAAGGTAATATCCACTTCCTGCAGGGCTGCTCTGGTTAAACTGTGCTTTGGTGGAGCGTTCAATCCCAGTATACCCCATATTTTATCTTCTTCGTGGGATAAATCCTGAGCAACTAAATTGGGCTCAAAGTGACATTGAAATCTCCCAAGATAATCAGGTAATGGGCTCCCTTGGAACCTGGGTGAAAATTATCCAATCTGTGTAGTGTGGTCGACTCACAGCTTTTCCCCACGCCTCTATTATACACTTTAATCAACAGAACAGAGCTCTCCTTATTTATAGAAAGGACTAGACCTTGTGTGTCACTAGATCCCAGGTTGTGTTCATTCACGGTGCAACTGAGAGACACACACCCATACTAATAAATCTCCCGAGGCCCGACACACAAGTGGGGACTCAAAAGCTCTTGAAATCATTGCTATACTTTGGTTCTAGTGCCCAGGTTTCCTGACATAGACATTTTTTTTGCTTATGTATAAATTGCCCACATGATGAATCATTTAGTTTAGGCCCATTTTCCACTATGTTCTAGCTCAGAATGCCTACCAGGTTGTCTTGATGGGCTGATGAGGAATCAGGGGAAATTACAGTAGAACCTGGGTAAAGTGTTGCTAATAGTGGGGGTTGCTCACCTGACACAAAATAAGTAACCTGGGACCCATTAGAAAGGGAGCAATGTCCCATTTGGGCAGACTCCTGAGGGGGGTAGTTGCAACTAAAGGATATGCGGTATAGCTGGCAAAACCCCTGGGAACCATGACTAGTATGTGGAAAACCCACCCCCCAGAGTCAGTCAATCTCGGACAAGGATCGGGCTCCCTCTTTCTGAGTGGCTGGTCATCTAGCTAAGGGTGCTCCAGAGTCACTTTTGGAGAGAAATCGCCATGCTCCTTGTCGTAAAGTGGAAGCCTGGACGAGACTAGTCAGGAGACAGAATAAACCAAGCAGGCGCAAGAGCGGACCACTAGGCCTATCACCACCAATTTGACAATTAAGGAATAATTGATGGACATTTTGGACTGAACTGAAAATTACAATTATACAATCGCCCGGACACTGTTTGGGCAGAAGGCCCACCCATGCCACCCTCCACACCATAAGTATGGTAAAAGCTAAATGACAAGGAAAATTGGCATGTAACGGCAACCCGTGACGGACCTCATTTTTCAACTGTACAAAAGATTCTTCGGTATTTGGTGTCAGTCTAGGTACATTAGCTATCACCACTACTAGAGGACTTGCTTCAGGGGGAAGATTAATTACAGTATGGTCAAGGTGTGTTCCTATTTTATTAGAATCTTTATTCCTGTTGGCCCTGCGACAAGAGTCTTCCCAGTGGTTCTTGATTTCTCGCTCCCTTCCCTCTGTGTTCGCCTGCAAGGATATGTAGCTAGCCCTCTGTGATGCTATTCTAGGAAGTACAGCAGGATTTACAACATCCAAAGCTGCAATTCGCTGAGCCAGGCACTCAGCTCCCCGACTAATTGGTAGAGTTCCTGATTCAGTACTTGTTGGGGATTGCACGATACAGGGTAGGAGGGCCTTTGGCAATGATGCAATTGTCGAGGGCTGAGTAAGGTTTCCCAAAGCCACCTTAAAACCGCTTAATCATTCATTTATTTGTTTCAACCTCCTTTCAAATTCCTACATGGCCCTCCCAATAAAATTCTCCAAAATACCCTCCATGCGAGCATCAGTGCTCCTTACTGGTGTCTCAAGCGCAATGCTCGACGCAGTCTGGGGGCGCTTAGCCTTAGTACATTTATCTACTTGGTTCCTCTTCCTTCTGGCATTACTACTGCTAGGTTGGACTGCATCCAAGGAGGCTTCTTGGGGGACAGCTACTCAGAGCTAGAAGTAGCCTGTGGTGTTTTACTGCTATCAGTGAACTGAGATTGGTTTGGGGCCTCTCCAAATAGTTCTGCATTCGGGGAAGTAGTAAGGGGTGCCTGGGTGGGGGACAGCAATGAAAGCCGTCTCTCAGCTGACTTGATTTCTTTGTCAAGTGCTCCTACTGCCCTCTGCAGGAACCCATCAAGTGTGCTGTTAGCGGAAAACTTGTCAACACCTATTGGATTTTTTTCTAAAAATATTAACGGGCTGGCAATTGCCGGTACAGCAGGATTAATTGGTAGATGCTAGCATCAAGGTCGTGTCTGCATTGGCAAGATGTGCTGATTAAAGTTCTACCAGCAGCACTATCACTGCAAAAGTGTTTCGTACCAGCACTGAAGGACTAAATGCTTTGTTATGCTTTGTTAAGGGAAGCTAAATATCATGCAAATTAATTCAGCACTGTGCATTAATGGAAATGAATTCCCACTTAGACCTCTTTTCTGGGAAATATGAGTTTTCGCACCACTAAGAAACATTCAATAAGAACCACACAATAGCTATCTATCTATCTATCTATCTATCTATCTATCTATCTATCTATCTATCTATCTATCTATCTATCTATCTATCTATCGATCTATCTATCGATCTATCTATCTATCCATATACAGACACATACAAAAACACATACAATGCTTTAAGACTATAGGAAACGTGAGGCAGGGTATCCCTGGCTCGAATGTTGTAACGCCACTGTGCAGAGACTCAGCATATGGAAACAAGTAAAGCTTCTGCTTGTAGTAGGAAAGTGTTATATGTTCATAGCAGTTTATCAACTTATCTTTGCATAACTGTATGGCTAAGAGTTTTCAAAGGGTCCTCTCTTTGTGTGCCCACAATATACAATTATGAGTAATACGGCACAGAGTGTGTGTCACTTTTTGCAGAGGCTGCAGGATTCACCTTTTCAAACTACACATCTGAAGACATCTAAAAGCCAAATAATGTGTCACGATTGTCACCATTTGTGACCTATCCTCCTTGTTCCCCCTTGGGATAACATAATATGATTGTTTGTCCTTCCTAATGTTAAAGTTTCACTACAGTTGATGATGATTTTACTTGCTTACACAAACTACGTAAAAATATAAGTTTACCATATTTATTAATAACCACTGTTCATATTTAGAAATATTTTGTAAAAGCCAGCTGTTGTGCTTAACCACCTGCATAGTTCATGCACTTTCTCATTACCCCATGTGAGTACAACTTCTCACACTGTGGTCTCATTTCTCGGGATGGAAATGAAAAAGATATTCAGATGTTTCCAAGAAACAGTATATGAAATCTCTGGTTAGCTTTCAGCAGATCTTGTGCCGGTCAGCTGAGCGCCCTGCCAATGAACTTACCAGATCGACAAAGGGTGCATTCACTGCTGCTGACCTAAGCAGAGGTAATTTGGTATTTTGATGGAGCACATTTCTAATAAGTCAGCAGAAACAAATACATTTCAAATGCTAGCTCTGAATGAAATATTATGCAACTTCTATTTGTTTATATGTTAATTGCGCTAATGCAAATCTAGTATTCAATATAATTGCCTTGCATCCATTGAGGACTAGGCTACTGTTAAGTAAAGAACTGTATATTACAAATACAGTTATGATTGACTTTGACATCAAAGAGTAAAATGTTGAGCTCACACATAAAATTACCCTACAGAGTGTCCATGACGTCTGAGCCTCAAAACTGTCACATCCTTGGGAACTATGCGTACTAGAGAGTGGTTGAGAATCCACTCTGTATTTTTTTGGTTCGTGGAATGAAAGGCTAGCTATAAAGATCAAAAGGCTAGCTATGCACCCTTTACCAAGCATCTTTTTAAATGCAGGATGTTACCAAGCAGTAAGGGCCAGATGTATCAAACATTTTGCATGGTGCAAACTGCGAAAATTGCAGTTTGCGCCTTGCAAAATGCCGTTTGCGATGCTCATTCACAATTTGCGAGTCGGTACCGACTCGCAAATTGTGAATGCGACTCGCAAATAGGAAGGGGTGTCCCCTTCCTATTTGTGACTGAATCGCATCACTATGCTAAATTGCTTTGTGACCGCGAATGCGGTCGCAAAGCAATTCGCAGTTGCCACCAGTGTCACACTGGTGGTAACCCATTCGCAAAAGGGAAGGGGTCCCCATGGGACCCCTTCCCCTTTATGAATGTTGCCAAAAAGAGTTTTTCAGAGCAGGCAGTGGTCCAATGGACCACTGCCTACTCTGAAAAACCGAAACCAAATGGTTTCGTTATTTTCTTTATTTTGCAACTCTTTTTCCTTTAAGGAAAACGGGCTGCAAAATAAAAAATAAACAGCTGCTTTATTTAAAAAGCAGTCACAGACATGGAGGTCTGCTGACTTCAGCAGGTCACCATCCCTGTGAGTGCAGGGACTCGCTATGGGGTCGCAAAATGCGACCCACCTCATTAATATTAATGAGGTGGGTCTTTGCGACCCCATAGCGACTCGCAGTCGGTGTCTGAGACACCGTACTGCATCCGATTTTGTGAATTGGAAATTGCTACATCTGGCCATAAGTACCACGCAGCTCTTTTTCAGGTACTTCACCATATCGATAAGTATATAAATATATATATTTAATGACGTAACAACAGGACCACGCTAGAGCACGGAGCCTGCACCCAGTGGTTAGGGGGTGGAGTGCAAATGAGCTGTCTGGTCACAAATATCACCAAAGTCCCGCTTCAAAACTGCGCTCACTCAGCGACCAGTGCTCAATCCACATTTATTCACGCTTACGCATTTTGGCTGAAAAACGGCCTTGCTCACATACAGGAAGTGGAACTTTGCTTGTGCATATAAACCCAGGGTAAACAACATAAACAAAAGACCCCACCTCCGCTTATTCATTGCATATTTTGATTGAGGATATCTCATTACAGTTACATATCGATTTGAATAAAGACCCCCATATCCATGTCTGAGCAATCATGGAGAGGGGATAAAGTCAAAGGAAAATATAAGGAGGTTGATTTCCCTGCTATGGCTGGGGAGCCACAAAAACAGACATATAGGATTAGATTGTAACATCACAGTTCATTCCCACTAAATGCTCCAGTCTACATCAAATATCCTAATTAAGTGAAAACCAGTCCGACTTTGCATAAAACAAAGAAAGAATAATCTTCAAATTAACAGTATTATCTACAGCCTAAAGTTCTGAGATATAATTTGCATCGCATACATATCCTCCTCACAAAACGTTCCTCCTATAGAATGAAAACTTCATCCCATAATCGGTCAAAATATCTTATCAATAATTGCATAGAGTAAACTGATGTAATCTGGGTACTACCCTACTAATAAGTATTAAGCAATTAGGATGCTTGCAACACAGAATCCCTATTTCCAGTGTGAGGTTGAAATAATATCTGACATCATTGGGCTGGCCATGATGTCCTCATACAACTCTAATAAACGTACCCAAAACAGAATCGTCATATTTGAAAAAATAATAATGGAAATAATAATAAGATGAACAGACATCACTGCATTCAAAGCCGACTTTCCATTTTGACCCCTGGAGTAAAGTAAATACCATAATTTAATGGCCTATATTTATTAAAAGGTCATTTAGAAAATGAAGGTTTTATGGACTGGGCATGGTAAGAGTTTTAGGGTTAAGGAATGGGTAATATTAAGAAATATTAAGTATTTTTTAGGGTTTAGGGGAGGGTAGAGGCAAAGGGGGTAAGGCTTTCTAGAGTTTGGAGTGGGTTAGAGGTAAAGGGGAAAATGGTTTATAGTGTTTGGGGATTGATAGAGGTAAAGCGGGTAAGGGTTCTATAGGGACGGGTAGAAGTAAAGGGATAATAGGTTTATGGGGGTTAGGGGCAGGTACAGCTGAAGGATGGGAGGGATTTTTAGGGTTCATGTGAGGGTAAAGGTAGGTTAGGGATATTTAGAGTTTAGGCAAGATTAGAGGTAAAAGGAGGTAGGGAGTAAAAAAATGGGGGAGGGAGGGTCATCCCCAAAAAATAAAAAATAAAAGTGTGTGTGTGTTTGGGGGGGAAAGGGGGATTAGACCCAAAACACACATTTGCACACACACATACAGGGGTGTTGCCCCCCTTCCCCGCCAGCAGCAGCAGCTGCAAAACCTTTATAAGAAAAAAATAATAAACTGTTTATTATAGTTTTCTTGTAAAGGGGTGGGGCATTGGGGTGACAAGCACTGAGGGAGTGCACAGAACACTCTCCTCAGTGTGCTTCTATGTTTGGCCGGCCAAACACACATGCGCAATAGGCTCTCTCTAGCCCAGCAGTTGCCGTGCTGGAGAGAGCCTACACAAGATTCCAGTCTTCCTGGGAGCGCCCTGGCTGGGTGCTGCCAGCCAATCCTAACGCTGCTTTGAGCAGTGTCAGGATTGGGCGCAGGGCAGGCTGGGAGCCTGTACCTGCAGCCTGGAGCAACGAGGGACAGAGGAGCGGCGCAGCGGCAAAGGAGGAGGTAAGTTTTTCTTTCTTTCTTTTTTTTAAATTAAATGTTCATAAGCCCCCCCGCACCACACCCGTCCCTTCAGAGAGCAGCGAGCCACGACTGCACACCTATATAGAAATATGTATGTGCATGTCAATCGTTATCACTAAAATGTGTGGTAAAGTCCCACGATTTAATAGAAAGCATTGAAACGGTCAAAGTGTTGCATTACATGCATGTTAAAGGCATATGTGGTAAACGCATACAAAGTAATGTCTGATATACAAGGGCTTTTGAAATTTTAAAAAAAATCTAACTGGGAGCTTAAAATCCTGAAACAACAAAGTTGACATAGAAAACGGGATGCAAATATGTCTATTTAGACATTGAACTCTTCATCCCATCAAAAATCAATTAAGAGAAACGGTTGAATTATGTCCATTCTACAAAACGCCTTTGCTAGGATGTATTTGGGGGGTGTCTGTTTAAAATGAAACACGTGCCCTGGTTTTCACATGATATCAGTAACTGTTATTGTGCATATATTTTGCTATTGGGAGAACCACATAACAGTAAGATCTGAATGTCCCAAAATAAAGACATACGTGGTCTTAAAACTGTTATAGGCACTGCAGACGTGCATGCAAAACGCTTAACGTTGATAAAGAATTTGGAAGCTCACGGTGACTGGGGTGGCTGATCCGATTTCTTGCAATGCAGCCGGTAACTATATGTGCAGGCAGAACAGGGGCAACGAGAGAGCTGGTAATAACATTACTGACCTTGGAGTCAGTCTATAACAGTAGGTATTTCGCTCACCCTTATGTGCTCTCACCCCCGTCGATGACTCATAGGTCTGGCGTGGACTAATATAGATAAACAGGCTAGTTTCAAGATAGTGTCTGCAGCCATGAATGCAACATTTTTGCCACCATCCAGCACCATAAAGCAGGTTGGAATAGACCCTACGTTAGGCAAACAGATGCAATTTTTCTGCAAATATAAGGCTTTTTGACATAATCAATCTGGTTCCGTAAATCTGTGCATTTGAGGAAATAATGCAAAATAAACTAAAGGCAGTAGCTTTCCAACACTAATGACTCGTGTCATAATTAAGATTAGTTGCAAGTACCTCTGTCTCTTTAAACCAGCACCACCTCCTATGTCCGGGCTGTGCAAAGGCTCAGAACACATAGGGGTCTCTGGAGAGCTGTAGGTTGATGACGTAATCATATACATCATGTTTGCTGCAAGTCAGGCATTAACAGCTTCATTGCTAAAGCTTTTGTCCTCCAAACAGACATGGCACAGCCTCTAGCAAGAGAGACTTTAGGACATTTTGGGTCAATTTCTTTTCCAAACGTAGTTTGTTGGGGTTGAAAGTGCAAAGCTACAAACGCCACTTCTCCACTTTCCATCAGTCCTTGCACTGTGCTGCAGCTTCGAAACGTTAACATGGCAGGTACTGGTGGGGTTTCCACATCATGGTTGATATTGTCACCCGGGGAGGGCTGGGGCACATTTTTTCTACAGAAATCTGTGGGGGGGGGGGGGGAAGACATACAAAGGCACAATGGAACAGTTCCATTGTATAACTTTTTGACCCAAATTTCTTGTGGTTGCAACGGGTAAAATAAAGATTGTTGTTGCCAAATGCTATTAGAACACGTTATGTATTTTCTCGCAGAAGTGCCTGCCTATGCAAGGCCCATAGAGCCCTGCACCTTTCAGTCCTGGTTCATCTATAGATGTAACCACTGTGTTAAATCGCCTCCCACTGAATGTGTACATCCTCAGATGCCTAAAAACTCTTTCCAATGCCCCAGAAGTTTATTTTCTTCATTAGTTTTCTCAGGGTGGACCATGCCAGCGAATATGCATTTGGCTAGCTTCACGCTACACACATACATACATATATGCGGATGTAGGAAATGCCATCATATTGTTAAGTGGAAGCTACTAATGGTCTGATTATGGAGCTTGCGTGAATCCCGCTTCCAAGACGTACCGACGTTATGACACTCAGCAGGATATTTTCCTGCACACTTTCACCAGATAAAACGGGACGGGATTAGAGTAGGGAAAAAACACACCAATCTGAGTTTTCTCACCATATAACAGGAAAAATACAGTCCATTATTGTACTATTTGAAGTGAAGCAGTAATACCTAACCCAATAAATACCTTTCCCTGAACTATTGTTGTTTACCCTGTGCAGTGTTACCACGGATAATTACCAGTAACTCATAATGAAGTCATAAGTAAATTACCTATGGGCCTACTGAATGCAAGATGACTTATCTAGGCAAAAAAATAATGTTGAAGATGATTTTCCTTATAAAAAGCTGTCTACATTTAGCTATAGCTAGGTCCTCAAAGCAGAATGCAGTGTGAGACAGCACCATATGCTTTACAACTTCCATGCTGCACTAGACAATAGAAAAAAGCCAGAAAGACAACTTTCGTTCAAGTATAAAGAAATCATATCCATAGATGTACCAGTCTTTGATATCTTTGCATGGAGCGTCTCTGAAAATGTAGGAAAGCCACCCCACCCTCCAATATACAATACTTCCATATAATCTGAAGGGTACAACTTTGCAATTTACAAATAAAAATAAGCAATAAAAAAGACAAAATGTCTACTTGTTTTCCTTGGCATGTCACTCATGTCAGCCATCATCCAAATGTGCATGATTCGTATAGCAGGCATATTTCATACCACTATGAACTGAATCTGGTTCATGTCTTCAGTCCAATATTGCTTGACCCTCCAAACTAATTTTGACTGAGCTCTTCTCCCCAGACTCACTGACCCAATCTGTATAAGCATGACCCAAAATATATAAAACTATATTCTCTAACAACACTACTGTCATCCGATAATACAATATACTAGAACAACCAAACAATTGTAAAGTACACATTTTATTACACTATAACCCTCTACCGAAGCTATACCGAGTGCTATAGGGCCTGAGCCTAAGTTAAAGGCCCAAGCTGCAGGTGAAGTCCTATAACGGGGGAGACGAAGTTTAACAACCGGTATAGCCCGAGATAGAAGGCCTAGAACACTATTAGAACACTCCATCCACTGATGGAAGAACGCCCAAATCAAAAAGGAAGAAAAAGAAGGACAAACATTGGAATGTTGTAGCAGATGTTGTGGCCATTAATGGCCCAGGCCACTTCATTGTCTTCAGCAGAACTCTCAACATTCCAATATCCTAATATACTACATGCCTTCCATTCTCTTTAATCACAGAAACACAACTGAGGAAGACGATTTATAAATAACTAAAGCAACTGCCTCAATAACAATGAACAGCTTTCTTCTATACTAGGAACAACATGCAACTGATCAGTAAACCAACTCCAACAGTTGTGCATTTATAAAGGTGTGAATCACTAACTGCAGCACTTATAACTCGCACTAGAAACTGCCTGCGGTCTCCACATAGCGCCAAAGCGCTTCAATGCCCAGTCAGATGCAGGAAGCTCTACGAGAGTCTACGATGCACTGCAATGTCTTTGAGACTTTTTTAAACATTACACTGAGGTCCCAATCCCATTCCTTCACTTTTCTAGGAGCGATGCCTTTCTTTGTAAGAGGGAATTCTCCTGAAGGGCTGCAGGAGGGAGGGTGACAGTCTGTGAAAGGAAAGGAACTGCTTTGGTGCCATGGCACACACTGTACACCAGGCGCAGGTTAGCTCCCACGGTAGCCGAAGCGATTGTAGAAAGGAAATAACTCTCCCCCATAGACCCTGGGTTTAGTTGAAGCCTCAAAGGGGACAGTTACAAGGCTTTATTTCATCTAACATTTTTTCTGCTGTAATGCAGAGACTACGCATGTTATCGCGTCTCCCTTGTTTTCAGGCTCGGCTGTCCTTTGCCAGACGTCTGAGTGGGCCCAAGTGCAAGTCTTGGGTGTTGAGATGAAGGGGAGGAGGGCGGATATGTTGAGGGAAATCTGACCTGAAGTGAAACATAGACCCGCCAGGTTCAACTGTAGTGCGTTAGAAGATGATCCGGCGGTTCTTCATCCACTGTTGTTTACACACGCGCCGAGCAGTCCTGGGCCTGCTGAAACCCGTCCCTGCCGACAGATTTCACGGCACATTCTCTTCCCATGGCCCGCTGGCTGCAGGGGATGACACCTCGACTGATCCGCTGCCCAGCGCGCCGATGACGACGCAGAGGCGACCCACTGAGGTGGGGGTTAAGCCCTTCTTCAAAGGCGCACAGCAGTTGCTGAAAGAAGCCTTGTTTTACCTGCTCCTCGAAGTGGAATACAATATAAGGATCACAGACCAAATACACCTGCCTCGTTTTGCCTCCAGGCTCAGACTTCAGACACTGTCTGCTCTGTGTTTTTTCCAGACATTTACAACTTTTCCCACAGTGACAAAAACCAGCTGTGATCGTGAGGTTTCTAAGTAAAGAAAGGTAACCCTAAATACCCTAGCAGGAGAGACAGAAAATGAGAAAAAGTAACGTGTCCGAACCAGCCAGGTCCAGACTGGTGTCGTAAACAGATCTGGCCTGGGTTTCTTAGTGATATGCATATGAGAGGGTGCGCCGAAGCACGATCTGATATGATGGCACCCGGTTGCATCAGCAGTGCACACCCTGTCGTGGAAACCCCCGTGGACTTGTACCACGTAAGAAGAGGGCACCGTGAGGCACAGGCGCGAGACTGCATTATCAGTAATAACTAGAGTGGGAAAGGCTCTTGCGACGGGTCATAAGGCCTCGCTGGGAACAGGCAGCAAGGATTTCACAAACAAATCCCTTCACAGCAGATATGATGCAGAACTAGAACGATTTTGTTGTTCGGAAAATAACTTCTTGGGAACCAAAAACGTATGTAACATTGTCGAAGAAGACTAGTGTTTATGTGAATTTAAAACATTTCAGAGATACATAGTGATCACGTACTTAGGGGTCAAATTTCGTCCACTTGTATATATAATCAATCAACAGTTATAAAGCGCAGCTTATCACCCATGGGGTCTCAGGTGCTAGCTGGGGGACTCTGGTCAGTCAAAGAGCCAGGGTTTGAGGTCCTTCCTGAACTGAGGCAGCAATGGGGACTGCCTGAGGTGGAGAGGCATTGTTTTCCAGGTCTGTGCGGCAAGGTAGGACAAGAATGTTCCTCCAGGCGTGTTCTTAGGGATCCTGGGGATGGTAGCGAGGGCCAGTTGCGCTGAGCAGAGTTGCCTGGACGGGGTAGAAGAAGAGGAGGTGGTTGAGGCAGGCAGGTCTGACGTTGTGGAGGGCCTTGTATGCGTGGGTCAGGAGTTTGAAGGTGATGCGTTTGTTGATGGGGAGCCAGTGAAGGTCTCTAAGGTGGGCGGAGATGTGGCTGTGGCGGGGGATGTCCAGGATCAGTCTGGCCACTGCGTTCTGTATTCTCTGGAGTCTTGCTTGGAGTTTTTTGTTGATTCCAGCATAGAGTGAGTTGTCGTTGTAAAAGTGTTCTGCTGACGAGTGCCTGGGTGACTGTTCTCCTAGTATTGATGGGGATCCACTTGAAGATCTTCCAGAGCAGGCGAAGGGTGTGGAAGCATGATAACGAGACAGCGTTGACTTGGAAGGCCATGGACAGTGATGGGTCAAGAATGATGCAGAGGTTGCAGGTGTGGTCGGTCGGAGGTGGGACGATTCCGAGGCGACTGGGCCACCAGGAGTCATCCCAGAAAGAAGTAGCGGGCCCCAGGATAATGATGTCCGTCTTGTCCAAATTGAGTTTAAGGGGAGGTGTCCCTCATCCAGTCGGCAACTGCCTTCACTCCGTCGTGAAAGTTCTTTTTGGTTGTTGATGGTTCGTCCGTGAGTGAGGGAATGGCCTGTGTGTAGTCAGCTTATGAGACGATATTGGGCCCGTGGTGTCAGACGATCTCAGCAAGCGGAGTCATGTAGATAGATGTTCAAGAGATATGGGGTCAGGGAGGAGCCCTGGGGAACTCCGCATCTGGTTTCCGTCTGCTTCGAGTTGAGCGGTGGGTGCCTGACTCTCTGGGTTCTGCCGTTGAGGAGGGCACAGATCTATTCCAGGGCTTTGCCGCGGATCCCGGCGTCATGTAGTCTGGTGCACAGGGTGGTGAGGGAGATGATGTCGAAGGTGGCGGAGTGGTGGTGGAGGATGAAGGCAGCTGTCTCGCCGCGGACCAGTATGGTGCAGATGTCATCTGTGGCTGCTAGGAGTGCGGTTTTGGTGCTGTGGTTGCTCCTGAATCCGGATTGGGAGGGGTTGAGGATGTGGCTGGCTTCGATGAACTCAGTGAGCTGTGCGTTGATCGCTTTTTCGATTACCTTGGCTGGAAAAGGGAGCAGTGAGATAGGTCTTTAGTTTTTCAGCTCCCTAGGGTCTGCTGAAGATATACATCCCAGTAGCATAGCCTGTACGTCACGGCCCCTAGGTCAAACAAAGGGTCTCAAAATATGCCAGTCTGGGGCCCCACAAATCCTCAAGATGGCAATGTTTCCATAGTTTAAGTACCAGTGGTGATGAGCTGAGAAGGACGGTTAATCATGGTGAGTCTCTCACAAAAGCACACTGCTGAGTCTTATAAGGTTAAATTTGCACTCTGGAATGTGGAAAGCTTGGTGCAGGAGATTGGAATGTAGAATCAGAAACAGAATGCAAGGGGGACTGTTGGGATGATTACAGCTAGACGTTGAAGTAATTGTCAGCAGCCTCCTGAGCCTGTCCTGTTTGTTCACTTAGGTGCTACGCCCTTGGAATACAGTTTGTAGCCCAGGTAGCCTACACTTACAGATCCAAATTTACATTTATCGGTCCTACGGATAACACCTTAATTCTTCAAAGTTGTTAGTACACATTTGACTGTCATCATGGTCCTTCTGATTTTCCCCCAAAATTAAGATGTCGCCTTGAAATGCCAGAACATCTTCGGGTCTTTAAATAACATTTTACTCCTTTCAAAGCTGCTAATATCTTCATTATGTTAGGAAGGAGATGATGATCAATCCAAATTTTTCATTCAAATCTCGTATGTTGACAAACATTTGTAGAGATCCACTTGCAGGCTAAAACAACTGGTGCCACCTTGGAACTTTTAATAGCTTTTATCACTCCTTGTTCACACAGTTTGTCAAGTTCTTTTTTTAATTCAAGCGTACTTCTAAGGGCACTTTGCAACATTTGTGAACTACAGGTTGAATACTATCCTGTATGACATGAATCTTGTGCACAAAACCTTTCACTAGTTGGAACATTTTTTGAATCACTTTAGTGAACTCACTTAACCCAAAAGATTCATTCCTAGGACATAATTTATGGTATATTTTGCTCAGATTAACTTGTTTTGGGCCATATGAATCCAAACCTATGTCCAGATTTCTTTGGTCAACCACCCCAATAAACATAAATCAACTTTGGCTACATACATCACTGCCTTTACAGGGCTGTCTTCAAATTTTAGCAAAACATCTCATTCAGCTATTATATTGATAGGTTTACCTCAATATTCAACAGCATAAATGAAAGACTCCCCCAATAACATTTTTAAAGTATGTTCCCAAATGTTTTCCCCAATCAGGATAAAGGGTGACCTTGACTCACTACGCCCAATGCTATCCAAGTCTTGTTATTCAAGTACAACAGACAATATGAACTGATATGTTGACAGTGTCTATGTGTTATCAGGGATGCATCTCAGTGGAAGCACATGCCAGTATTGCTCGTGACATGTCTCAGGACTAAAAGCATTAACTCAGTGGCAGTGTTTGCACCTGACCAGTGGTGCATCACAGTGCATGCACAGTAGTATCAACTATCTATTACTTCAATGGCATCCATAGTGGGATCCTCCCTGTATCAGCTGTTGTGACTAAGTAGGAGCCACACATGCTCTCCCTTCTGTCCAGTGTATGTGGTGCAAAAGGTTATGCATAAGTGACTTGTATTTGCCTACTTCCTGTTGTGCTCTCCATGGTACTTAGAAAAGAAAGATATTAATTGCAGTACTGAACACTGCCAATAAAATGTATCACTATTTACTGCAAACAGCATTCTGATATGTGGGCCAGGTGGCCCACTGGTCTTATGCATACACTATAGGAATCATTTTTTGAAGTCATGATCACAGGTTTGAATCCTGTGGATCCATATAGCTTTTCATGCTCCTGAGGTTGATAAAAAGAGTACCAATGACTTGGTTAAAAACGTTAAGGATATTCAGTTCTAAGATAACAAAGTGTGAACATACACTGTACAAATGCAAATGTTATATTACAATTATTTAGCATGAGAAATCTTCTGACAAAGAAGTCAAAGATGGAAGAGTCAATCCTAATATTTAGCATTGTAAATACTGTTGTGTAACATTGAATTTATGTTGCATATTAAGAATAGCAGGCTGTATCAGAAAAAGGAGACAGAGGGTTCACTAATGGATCCGTCCCTCCTGTGGCTTTAGCCACCGGAGTTGTGATGATATTGAACACACACATGCATGCATTCACACACAGACACTTCGTGCAGGTGCCTCTTGTCTTGGGTGTGTTGCAATCACTTCTTTTTTATGCAGACAAACCACTCTTTACTTGCTGAAACCACTCTCATTTATGGTGTAGATCTCATTCTGCTATCTCGCTCATTTCTCATACTGTATCGCTTATTCAGCAGGCTGTTTGTTCCCTGCTTTGAGCTCTCTGCCCTATCATTTTAGTTGTCTTGTACCAGCTTTGCACTGCTTGTCTGAAGCCTCTCACAATCCATCATTCCTTCCCCCCTCTCGGCATGCGCATTACTTTCTTTATCCTGCTATCTTTGTGCTGTCTTATCTTTGTTACCCTAATTGACATTCACAACTCCTTCTCCTAATATTGTGCTTATCAATTAGGGAATTTAAAGAAAATTTACAAAGACACTAACCTCCTCAATTTGAATGGGGATCCCTGAATATACCTAGGTCCTATTAAACTATGACTGTTTTCTCATCCATGAATAAATACATCTAAGGCCCACCGATAATGCAGGATTCAAACACATTTGACCTCCTACACGAACAAAGTAGTTGTCTTCCGCCTCTACAGCAGAAATGTGTACGACTACCTGTGGACCACTATCCTGTCACTCTTAACTCCACATCCAGGCACTTATCTCAGCACAGCACTGCAAAACGAAATGGCTTGCAGATCACAGGAACCAACATTAAAATGTAAGCTCCCACCAGACACCTATAAAATGTCATCGGGACCATCGCAGTAATCTCTCTGCCACCATGCTTAATTTATTAAAAAATAAGTGCCAGGGCCCTCATCAGGAGACCATTTCAACTTGCACCATCCACTTCCCCTGCCAGCGCCGCCAATGACAGTACCAATGCAACTTCTAACCATCACACTTCTACACATGTGACAATTCAGACTATTTCAGGCCCCCCAAACCTGTAAGAATGCTTGGTCGGCAAGTATTAGCCATTTTCCACGTATATTGTATTAATAAACAACTGCTGTTGTGCTCATCTCTAAATTAGACAACCAGCGCCATCATGTGGCCGACTGTCTTAGGTGCCGGTGTTGACAATTAAGTGCCAAGCACCAGAAACTACTGGCTCAAATTAAGCACTGCTCAGCCATAACCAGAGCAGAACCTGGGCTGCAAATCGTCTGTTTGGTCACTGATACAGGACCACGTGGCCTGGGCTCAAAACCATCAGTGTACATGATGGTCATACAACAGGTCTCAAGATTTCAGTCTTCTAAAAAAACAATGCTCCCCTAGGAATTCCATCAAAATGAGTGTCTCTGGTCTCAATGCGGTTCAAAATGAATACAGTTTTTAATCCATACAGATTCATAAATCATCTGAAAGCTTTCTAGGACAGCAATTTTAGAACTCAGCATTAGTATTCGGGTTTAGGTAGTCTCAAGCATATGCTCAGAAAATCTGTTGCTCAGAAAACACAGGGCCTGCATTTTCTGAGCCACAGTCTGATACGCTTGAGTGAGCCGTCAAAACACTGGTTGAAATTGAGATTTACACTGCTTTAAGATCATGACTGAAAAGGATTCATGAATAGGAATAGAGTAGCCACAAGTTCTATTTGGTCAGGGTGCTACTGTTTAATTTGTGCTAAGGACGACCCAATATGATTCTGTTGAGTGGTCCTAACGTTGACTTATGAAGGGTCTACCCATATCATAGCTTGCTGGACTACCTAAATCTGAGCACTAATACTATCTGATTTCTAAAATAATTGTTGTCCTATGTTAGGTGATCACTTTGGTTGGACATAATTTAAACATTGCCTACACTAGTTGTTATTCATTATGTTGGCTCACTTTCTAGCAACTGCAATGTACTGTCACTTGGAGCACCTACCTTGTTTTGATTGCTGCATTGAAAAGTTGGTTATGGAAGAATTTCTATAAAGAAAGCATTGAGATTAATTTGTATGGCTTGGATTTATTTTGAACCACATTGAGGCCAGAGACACTAATTTTGAAGTGATTTTTAGAGGAACATTCTTTTTTGGATTACTGCACTATCAGAGTTCCTTGAATACTTTGGTTGATCTCAAGATTTCAGGGTTTAGATCTGGTGTACCTTAGAATGATTTATAAGTGAAGCAGGGTTTAATTAAAAAGATTCTGTTGCAGAGGCATGCTTCCTAGTATTACAATCAGACATGCTGGAACATCTTTTGCAGCGTTCACCAAGACTGCCTTCCTCATGTTCAAATGTGTCTAATGAAAACACTTTACTAAACTATCGCACAAGAAAGTGGAAAATAATGAAAGTAGGTGGAGGAAAATGCCTTATACCTTTTTCTCGTACCCCCAAAGGTTTGTTAGGTCAATTGCATGCGATCCTCACTTGATCCAAACACAAAATAATTCCCACAAATAACCTAAAACCAGGTGATGACATATATTGGGCAGGGAAACAGATTAATTTCATCCTATTTCAAATAGACCTCAAAGGTGAAGTAGTGTTAAGGGATACACAGGTGTTGTAATTTTAAACATCATTAAACTTTTCACAATATTCTGTTGGTCAACGGACTTTGAAAACACCATTCACGAGGAGCATTACATTTTGGCATCTTTATGAAAGCATTTGATCCTCGAAGAATACTGATTGACAAGGTGATCCGACTAATGCTTACAACTAACCATGCGAAAAGGCTAGACATAAGGCAAATGTTCATGAAAAACCAGTAAAGTACTGGCAGCAATTTATATCTCTGCCTGAGCATGCTTTTACATTTTTTTCAATTCACAAACCTACCAAGAAGTATTGCTTGGAATACTGCCCTAGGCGCAGGTATCCATTGGTACTTCCGTGGATGTGATGTGCCCTCTCCACGGGATCATCTACCCATTATGTTCTGCATAACATTGAACTCAACACAGGGGGAATGGAGTGTCCTAAGCAAACGCCACATTTTTGTTTTTGCCACTTAGAAAACATTTTTCTCAGTGAAGAAAGCCTTGCTCCTACACTCCTCCAAAGTTCGGAGATTACTGTCCCCTTCCTATCTTTTAAGGGGAGTTACTCAAGCTACTAGCTGGGATACGTTTCCTACCATTTCCAGGGTGGGAAAGGGTCGGATTGGAATTTGAGGATGTCAATAAACAGATGTTTGAGGGCATTCCCAAACTTCCAAGGCAAACTAGGCATTGAAAGCTCACTTCACACCACTACAGTGGTTTTGCTGATACAGGTTTTTCCACATTAGAGACATAGAAGCCTGCAGCGGTATATACAATTAAGGCTCTCAGGATTTATTTTGTGAGTTCCTGGCAGGGGTAAATGGATGTATGTTCGCAAAATAACAGGGGTGGCTCCTGTCAGGGCAATGCGGGTCGGTCTGGGTCACAAAACAAAGGCAACAAAATTAGAAATGAAAAAAAAAAAAAACGTATCTGCCGGTGCGCCACTCTTTTGGCTCCACTCACTGCAGGCACAGGCTCCCAGCCTGCCCTGCAGCCAACCCTAGCTCTGCTCTGATGCTGATAGCAGCATGAGAGCAGTGTTAGGATTAGCCTGAGCACCTTGGCTTTGCACTCCCAGGCAGACTGGGAGCCTGAGCCTGCTGTTTGCAACCCGGCAACAAAGCTCGGGTTGGAGAGAGTTCAGTGCGTGTGAGTGTTTGGTTATCCTGAGACGGCCGGCCAAACACACATGCGCACAGAGGGGAGAGCACACCAATCCCCCTCCCTGCCTGTCATCCTCCATGGCTCCACCCTTTGAAAAATAAAACAATAAAAAACATTGTTTATTAACTTTTTATTTTTCAATTTGCTGCTGCTGGCGGGCGGGGGAATGCTCCTCTGTCATAGCTAGGGAGCCGCTAATGCAAAATACCCATGCGAATCCAGCACGAGGTATCTCCACTCTTGCCAGCACAGCATAGCATAAATTTATCGCAGTTCAACCATGTCTAAAAACCCATGAGTTCTTAAGAAATAAGGTCAAGTGATGGAGAGAGGAGGACACCATTAACTTCAAACCCAATAAAACAAAGTAATTGGCACAATAAAAGAGTCTAATCTTTCTCCCGTCTCTTCCATTGTCAGTATACTTCTATAATTCTCTCTCTCTTCGATTTTATTCCTATTTGCTCCATATTTACGTCCTCCATGGGTTCCATAGATAAGTAGTTGCGCACTGGTTAAAAAATGCAAATGTTGGTCTCATAGGATACAGTAATGATGGATGAGAGAAGTAGTGACTGGAGAAAGGGCCAATAGCAGGAGAGAGAGAGGTGTAGCAGGAGAGGAGCAGTAAAAGGAGAGGTGAGCAGGGATGGCAGTGATAAGAGAGTTAGGTGGTGATGCAGGTGGAGAGGGGCGGGGAAGCAGGCAGTGACAGAGAAGGGCCAGAGATCAGAGTGATGGACACTGACTAGAGATGAAAGGGGTTTAGGGGGTAGTGACAGAAGACAAGAGAAATTACCAGAGAGGTGGAAATCAATAGCACTAGTGGGAGAGAGGGGCTGTGATGTGTTTGGTGGAGATTGATGGGGGAGATGCAGACTAATAGGACAGGGGCTACTCATAGGAGAGGTGCACATTGACTGAAGAGGTGGGCATTGAGGGGAGTGCTAATGCTAATGAAAGCAGTGATGGGAGAGAGGAACAGCAGCAGAAAAGGATGACTGTGGCAGGAAATCTCAACCACTGTGGGCAGAGAAGAGGTGCACTAAGAAGCCAGCTGTGACAGGAGGGGGTCATGAGGGACACTGGCAGGAGAAGGACATAAAAATGCCAAAGTTTGCAAGGAAAGAGAGGTGTTCAGAGATAGCCTATTCTATGCCCTTGGAGTATTAGTACAATTCCCCACAGGGCTAATGATTTAATATGCACCCTCCCCCAAACAACAGGCATCCTCCCCATCACTTAATTCCCTTTGCCAAAGTTTGAGGGGTCCAACTTGAAAATCTTTTGTCACCAAGTTGGAAGATCATTGCTTTAGACATACCTTACTCCCAGACTTGGTTGATCGTTTTATGTCTCACAAATTGATCAGAAGTGTATTTGCTATTTTAGAAATGTTTTTTGTTCGGAAACAACAGAATGCATCTTCCTATATATGGCTTTTTCAGGGCTCTTGCAAATTGGACATTTGCAAGATTCAATGTGGGTGCAAATGTTAATCTGCAATCCAGACCCCCAACATTTTAAAATTTACCAATAGGAGATACAGGCCATTATTGTTTTCCTCGTGTCATCCATGCATGGGAAGATGTTCACTCCTTTTCAGCCAGTAGCCGATCACAACAGACCAACAGGCACATCCTAAGCAGTTGAGTCTCATTGGCAAGCTTCCTACAGCTAAGCAGCATGAAGTAAAGGCAGTGCAAGATTATCATCTCCATTTAAAACTTATAACCTATAGGGTAAGATGGATGATAATGAGTTGCCAATTTAAAGATTTTTACTTTGAGATCCCTTATGGTCTCTGTTTAAGTAACGTCATTTCAGGGTGTTCCCACAATCAAAGCAAAGTGATTCCTAAGGCGTACTTTTATGAAAACGATTCCAGTTATATACCGATTGATCCTCATTGGGACTGCTCAGTCGGTAGCCAGAAGTGGAGTCAAGCTGTGTATGAACATTTGGAACTAAAATAATGTCAGCAAGACTGCCCGAGTTATTGTAGACACATGTGCTGCTTAGTAGTTTAATAAGCACAGGGAGTGCAGGGACGGAGCACTTCTGTGGGGTTGTGATTTGCACTATCTGAACAGAAAATCCACAAATGTGAGAATAAGAAGAGTAGATCAGGGTCTCTGTAGAATCAACCAGGTATGTACATCTTTTTTTTTTTTTTACTTCTTCTGAATAGGGAAGAGGATAGCAGGCTCCAATCGAGATAAACCGTTTCTTCCATTTTTCTCTTTTGTTACCTTGATTACTAGAAGCACTTAAGCTGTGCTGTGGTACTCAGAACGCACCAGATGTCCATGGTGTCACCATCAGGTTATCATGTTCAAATCAGTGGGAGAACCCTGCATCCTCAGACATTCTCTCTGAACACGCAAGGCTGACCCCAAAAAGGCTAGATTTTAATCACAAGGTGAGTGGATATCATCAAGGAG
Organism: Pleurodeles waltl; assembly: GCF_031143425.1. Lineage (NCBI taxonomy): Eukaryota > Metazoa > Chordata > Amphibia > Caudata > Salamandridae > Pleurodeles > Pleurodeles waltl. Next base: position 640,659,933 of record NC_090436.1, on the reverse strand, counting down.
GCAAGTACACTCTGTACCAAGAGTACACTTGGTTGTAAACGGATGAGATGTAGTATTTGGTGGAACAAGTAAGGCAGCATAGAACTGGTGGTGATACGGTGTGCATCCCCAGTATAACGGATCCACTAGATTGTGCAACATTATAACAAGTCCACTACCCTGTCAGACATTACATGATGAATGGTGATATTAGAAAGTTAAGGGAAGAGGATAACTATTAAAATAATAGAGTAAGGATAATTAATTTAATAAAATAAAAAGGGACAGTTTGGCGCTCCCAGGATTAATGTAAGAGCTATTATGCAGGAATCCAATATGGGGGATATAGTATAGTGACATACAACCACATTGAATAAGTGCCATATTGACTGAATCAGTAATGACTGACAAACTTCAATGAAACAGGTGACATGAACACTGGTACACTGTTAAAACTGAGTACAGCTACACTCTACACTTTGAAATGACACAGAATGCAGTTCCGCCCTACATTGTGAACTGACCCAAACTGAGTCTACATAAAAATTCTGTTAAAATTTGTTAGGCATCTGTTTTTACATTGATTTATAAGCATTGTCTATTTGCTTGTTTTCCTTCTATTTCAGTTTCTCTTCAATTCACCCTGTGAATTGTTTACACCTTTCTCCAAGTGCCTCATAAAAACATCAATGCTGCTGAAGTGGGGGGCTCCTCTGCCAGAGCCGTCCCTGGAGTAGAGTCTGTTCTGTACGGTTTCAAAAAGTAGTGTAACAAACTACAGTGCATCCCTCTAGGTCTAATTATCTTTATAAATAAATGAATGGTGATGATTATAGAATACTATGAATGTTGCCAATGTACAACTGTGGCACAGTGCTTTGGTATAAAGCATTTCACATGCTGAAATAAAAGAAATACTCTGATTGCAAACACACATTTTGATAACGTTTCTCATACATTTTCTACATCACCACTATTATGGTTCAATGAAGTTATTAAATATGGGGAATCTAGCAACAGTGAATACAGAACACTTGGTATAAACAACTAAGGTCACATTGGTGTCGTTTGCCTCCCTTCCCAAATGGTTCAAAGTCTCCTTGAATTTCAGGTTCTTACCACTTTAGTGCCTCTTTTTTAGACCTGTGAAATGTGAAGCTCTACAGAGCGCAAAGATCTTCTCGTTTAGCTGCTACTGTAGGTATTTTATTTTTTTAAAGCTGCGCCTTAGCCGAGCACTCTGGCACTAACTTAGTTCTGTATAAACAGTGAGTAATCCTTTCAAAAATGAAACAGCCAAAACACCAGACAGGCTCCAGCTGTTATAACACTGTCACCTTGTCAAACAACTCGAGTGTTAGGAGAAGAAATTATGTACGCATGGAGTGTGATTGTATTACGCCTTCTAAGCCATGGGGGACAAAGCACTGCACAGCACGGGACCACTGGAGCTGCTATTGTAAAGGTAGTCCATGGTTCGACACATGCTTTCTGCAAGACAAGTGGAAACTAGGACCCAGAGGAAATTATTTCCTCCTCTCCCACTTAAGGAAAATACTCAATTACTCCTGAGCTTCACATTGAAGCACACAATTGCAATTCACCTAAGGCAGCTAAATGTCAGAAAAGACGAAAGAAACAGATTTAGCCTGTTTGGACATTCGTCTCCTCACACTAAACACAATCCAATTAAATAAATGTAACAAAGGACGCCGGGCATTTCAGCTCCCTCACACAAACCCAGGAAGGCAAATAATCTGCAAGCGCATTACTGATATCGGAAACGACTGATATCGCTATTTAATTAAAGTAAGAAAGTATAGACAGCGTAACAAGCAAGGTACCCCGCAGCATGGAGGAAATCTATATTACCAACAAATACAATGATATGATTTGCACAATATAACAGATTTGGGTACGTTTATGAGCCCTTCTTCTGAACTTCGAAAACAACCCACAACATGGTCGCAATAACTGTCGTTCGGTCTACAAACTGGGCGTGCTTTATACACTTAACACAACTCTGTGTGAGAGAAAACACCAACAAACAGCTCATTTTTATCAGGGAAGGGAAAACTGTGACAATATCTCCAGAATAACTTCTGAGTTTCTTCAGTTAGGTGTTTTAAAAACTGAAAAGCAATTATGTTCCTGACGTTTAAATTGACTAACACAATTTACATCGCAGCAAATTCAAGCAGTAAACAATTGTTTTCACTCTCCTGTCAATCCTAGTTCTTAATTGTTTGTTTCGTACATGCGAGGGATGAATTGTCTGAAAACTTTTACCTCATGCTCCAATTATTTTTTTTTCCTATTATTTTTCCAAACCCTGTGCTTTTGTTATTGTGACGTACAGATTGGTCTGGGGCCTAGAAGTTAGGTTTTTCTTATTCTAATATCTCTATTTATAACACAAAAGAGAAATTCGCGTCTCAATTTGATGAACGCCCCCCACAGTACCAAGTAAGTACTCTTGAAAAGCACCTTCTCGTTCTTACAGTGTACAAAGCTGTATCAAGTTAAAGCACCTTTGACCAGGTAAGGACTTTGATGGCACACAATTAATTGGATCTGAGATGCTACTCTATGAACTTGGACATTAGGTTTCCACTAACGCAAACTGTATTCAATTCTGTATTTTTAACAACAGTCATGGATTTGGTTAGGAAACTACCAGCTCCGTGCTTCTCGTCTGTGATATCTCATTTCACCCACGGATACAACACTCCAAAGTCAGAGAACAGTATAAAAAATGGGAGACAGAAAAGCAATTACCACAAGTTTAAGTCATACGCATCATGTTCTGTGAACTTTTGTTATCCAAAAGAAAGAAAATACAAACCTTGAGCATAGCAAGTATATCATATTTTAGTGTGCCTGTTTCAAATATGTCACTCTAAATCCATAGACGCAAATGAACAGCGTCATTTGAATAGTCAACAGATATTTTGTGTCAAAAGGCACTCAAGCAAGGCAGAACATACACTGGGTCTGTAGAATCTGTAGAAAATGTGAACAAAGATACCTAGAAACAGAAACAACAAAGAGAGATTTATGGGCAACACATACCAGGAGTAAGAAATGAAGTACTTTTCAGAACCAGCAGCATTCAGTAACTAACATACAGCATTGTGGGAACTTATAGCAAACAGAGAAGAAAGACCCTACCCTGGAGCCCTTCATAATCTCCAACTGAGTAAACTTGACGAACGTTATTGTGGAAGGTAACAATAAATGTGTATGTAGCACAGTGAGGAAATGCTAAATAAATACTACCATTATTAATTTGGGAAGGAGGTAGCTGTACCAACTTAATAGATCGACTCAGGTTAGGTCAAAACACAGTTCTGAGAGAATCTCTGCTCAGCCCCTTGTAGTTATGGCACAGCAGCAGACAATTCCCAGAGAAGTATATATTAAGTGCAAGCAATACCAACAATGTTAAGGTAAAGAATACAACCCAACAAAAATACCACACCAATTTGGCAAAAAAGAGAGAAAAAAAAACTAGGGAGCAAAAAGACACCATGATCATCAAAACAGACAAGGGGAACCAGAGATATGATTTTAAAAATTTTAAAGGCAAAAACTGACAAGAAAAAAATGCCAAAGAAATGTTACTGTTTCCACTTGTTGGGGACCGATGAGTTAATGCCAAATCCAATGGAGCAGATGTTATACACACTAAGCAGGTTGTCCGTCTCAAAGATTTTGCCTTCTGACTTAGTTTCTGAATTGGAAGTCAAAATCTTCCAGACGGGCATTGTCTGACAGTGTGTCTGGCAAAGGTCCTCTGAAGTTGGACACATGGTCGCGGAGCGCCTGATGAAACCACTGATTTTGGTGGCAACAGCTTCGAGCAGGATAAACCTGGATTTTGTAACCACCAATGTTGCTTCGCAGGTCAGTTGGCACCTCGCACTGGTCCATGATTTTACCTTTAGATGTCACTTTTTTAAAAGTCAAAATCCTTCAGTGGAGAAAGTCTGGAAATTGTCATGTGGCAGGGATATAGCAGGTCAGATACGTGGACTTCAAAGTCCCACTAAATCACTTATCAGAGCTGCAAAAAAGTTCAGCATGTAAGAAACCTGGTTTCATTGCTCACCTGGAACGAAGCATTCCTGGGCCAGCCTCAACAACCTTTCTCAGTCCTCCCGACGTGGAAGAAAATGACCACGCCCTGCTTTTCTCCAACTGCTGGGAATGGTCCATCTGTTAAGTAATGCAACCCCAAGTTCCTCTGAGCAGGGACCTATGTGTAGCAAATGTGTTCTGACCATTTAATCCACCAGGAGTTTTCACAAATGACTACCTGCCTTTTGGACTTTTATTGTAAGCCAGTCTCATTACCTGAGTCTTACTCACAGTAAATTCACAGTGCTTGGACTGGTAAATGCTAGCCACCTGTGTCTACTTTTTGAGATAAGGCAAATGCTGCAAGCAATGATAGGGGGCAATGGGCTTGTTACATGAAAACATGAGCTCACATGCGTAGGCTGCGTATTCAACAGTACACCTGTGTGGAGTCTGGCATCTGGGCAAAGCTAGTCTGTCGTAGAAGGGGCTCTGCAAGGATTTGTGCTGACCCGAGGTAGGCCTTATTTTATGAGTGGGCAATCATACTGTAGGTCTATGGTATTTTCACTGTTATGTACATATAGGCGAAATCTGCCTTAGAGTACAGTATCATTCCGCTAGGCCTATAGGATCCAGCTGGGTACCAAACTGGGGTAAACCATGCACACAGAGTTTGAATCTGCAGTTCCCAATAACCCACATCCACATATTATGAGGCTTCAGGATGCACCTTATTTTCCTGGAGTAGCTCATAATCAGATTTCATGCCTTTGACCCCACCAGTGAACCAAGTTATTTACCTTGCTCCCTAGCAGAAGGACCAAAGGCCTCCCAACACAAAGGGAACAATCTGCAGTGATTGATTTGTTTTTCATGACAAGAAAAGAGTGTGAGGGAAATCTGCATCTGCGAATTAGCTTGTCACACTGCACCTCGAGGAACAGCACAGGCCCACTAAAACAAAGGAGAGAGCCCAGCTGTGCAGCTCCTGTCATGGGGGGAGGCAAGATGGAAGCCAGCTTTCACACTGCAGAGGCACATAAGATAGTTGACTGATTGCGTTCGGTACCAAAGGAGGTGCAGTGGGAAAGGAGTTGGGGCTCCCCTGTGATCTCCCAATGACCCTCCAGCCAATGGGTGTCTCGAGGTGGACCCGGACACCCTTAATAAAGAGATACAAATGAAAAAACAGTGGAAAAAAACAACCCACAGTGCAAGGCCACAGTTCCAGAATCACAGTGGGGGAACCTGCTCATTAAAAATGAAAGAAACCAGGTGAAGCATGCCCCATAATGCCCTGTGTGGGCTAATTTACATTTTTGTCTGCTTGTGGTGGCTCCAAAGAATGGGAGGAGCACCATCACCGTTTCCACAGAGCGTTGTCTTGGGGTTGTAGGAAGAGCAGTAGCCCCCCTAAAAAATCACCCCCAAGTCTCGGGGCATATTGAGTTTCTGACCTGAAGAGAGCTTACCCATTTATCTAGGCACTCCCAGAGCAGGAGCTTTTGCTGTTCGGCTAGATGAAAAAAAAAATACTAAAATAATGGAAATTGCTCAAAATCTAACCAGATTTCAAAAGCATTTACGAGGTAAAATAAGTATCATTAGCTAAAAACATCAAAGACATACTAATAAGGAAGAGAACAGAAAATGAAAAATACAAAAATATCTCAAAAAGGTACAGGACCTTCCCGCAAGTGTGTCAATTGCAATAGTATAATTTAGTAGAATCCCAAGCAAAGACGTAACCCATCCCGGTAATGGAAATATATGACAAATCAGCAATTCAGTGACTTCTGATACACAGAATTGTGTTTGTCGGTTGAAATGTCTCCGTGGGCTCATATTTCTTGGCAAAACTAAACGGAAAATGAAGGTTCATCTTAACAAACATAAAAGTAACATTCAAAATAATAACATAAAATGCTGATGCATCTGATGAAAGGAAGCACATTGTTTGCAAACTAAAACAAATGGTCTTAGCAACAGTGGAGAAGAGGCCCGAAATCAATCTAAGGGAAGAGCTGCTACCAAAGGAAGCACAATGGGTTAAAAAGTGGACAGTTTACAACCGAAAAGCCTTAATGAACTAATGGAACTTTTGTCTTTTTACCACTGAATAGCTAGAACGTAGTTTTTGTTTTGCTTTATTCTTCCAGTTGTTCTATTTATTCTATGATAGTACTGCATTTGTAGATTTTGGTGTTCCTTATACATTTCTTTTGAAAGCACAAACAACATAAACTGTGGTTAGCAAATTTACACTTACACAGTTTAACCTTTTTAGGTCCAGATATATACGAGGTCATAGAATCTATAATATTCCTAGTAATGCTCCAGCTAGATGCCTTCTGGGTTAATTATTTATAGATAGATATCAATATTTCGCAAATAATCACCACATAGTGCTTTTACTCTCTACTTCTTTATCACTGTCTCACCAATGTCATTACACTACCTGAGCATTTTAAATCAAATTAAGTGACACTGGGAAAATTATATTTATATACATTAGTAACCCTATTTTGAGGCAGCACTCTCTGACCACCAAGAATGAACTTATGAAAATGCGATTTGGTCTCCTCCCCTCCTTGAAATTTACCTCCAAATGGCAGATGAAGAGGCAATCGGAGTGCCGTTTGTGCCAGCGAATGAATGAGACATTTATGCACATACTCTGTTGATGTCTTAAGCTATTAGTATACCATAGGGCCCTGTTGTGCAAAGAGTGTTTAGCCCTTGGAGTCAGCACCTGAAGGTCAGCGGCCTTTCAGGCTTTAATCCCTCAAAACCTCATGTTGAACGCTCACCTGGTGCAGTACTGAACAATCTTTAGCGACCTTATTAAAGCATTTACCGTGATTTATGCAGGGTATTGGACAATGGAATTTGGAGGGCCCAATCCCTAACATAGTGGGCTGTGGTGCCTGAGCTGTCATGTTCTAATGATCAGCTCATTTGGACGGGTTGCTAGGGGTGGAGTACGAGGAACTGACCCCATCCCGCCAATGGGGTACTGTGAAGGGGTTGCTAGGGGCTGGTTATGAGAAGCATTTACCCCTATACTGACTATGTAGGCAATATACCCCTGGGCATCTGAGCGTGTTTAACTGTCCCTAGCCTAGGGAAGAAGCTGGGTCTTTTCAATTACTGTTACTGTTACCTCGCTATTTATGTTTGCATAGTGCACTTTGTATACCCTCTGTTGTGCTTTGCTTGTTCTTTATGATTGTACTATGCACCATCACATGATTTGTTGCACTCAGTCAGGTTGCGATAGGCATGGCTCCACCAACTTAAATTGTGCTACAAGTATTCCATATAGGATCTAGCCTATGACATGGCGTGGTTTTAATTGCTGCTGCCTTGCCCTGCATGTTTGCACTTTTCACACATTTTGTTGTTCTTTGGTTGTTCTCTACGAAAGCTTCATGCATCTACATATGATTCGTTGTGCCTAAACAGGTTTCGATGGGCATGGCTCACCAATTCGTATTGTTAAACCTTGCTACATACTTAGTCCTTGATGAGAGAACAACATAAAGGTTGCCAATTGTTTATGACAATTTTTCTTGAAAGTTTTAGTTGTTCGCTTGAATGTCTTAGTTTAAAACTGAAAAAATGATTTTAAAAACGGCTGACTTTTTTTGTTTGTTTTACCTTGAAGTAAGAACTTTTTACTTTTTACCACTCTAATATGGTCCTTACACAGGTGTGAGGAAAGAACGGTAGTACAATCAGCATATATATCCCACACACGAGCGAGATCAGCCACACAATGTAACCATCACACAAAAGCCCAGTGAAGATTGCCACACGAGAAACATCTTATAGGCATGAACAGTAAAGCTGTACATGTATTTTCATTAACATTAAATAATTTACATATGAGCCCGTGTAGGGTCCCCAGTAGGAGTAACTCCATAATCAGCAAGAAATATGAGTTCAGGCATCCAAAAATCATAAAAATGTTACTAGATCTGCAGGTCGAGTAACATAAATATCTACACGACCGAACAGTGATGTACTTGACCCATAAACGGGTCTCAAATTGTGTGATCCTAGACAAACATTTTATTTTACAGAGTCGCCTTTTTCTACATTCTTATATATAAGTGCACCTTCAAATATGTGAGTTCAGCATTTCAGTTGTACAAAAAAACTCTATTGTTTAATTAAACAGACTAAATGTTTTCTCCATGTATAATTTTGGGCTCGTTTATGAGGCTGTTTGCATTGCTCCTGCACCACGCAACAAGGTGCATGAGTGACGCAAATCTTCAGGCAGATTTTTGAAGCCATGAAAAGCCACTTTGCATGATTCTGAGTGGCTCCAAAAATCTGGGGTAACGCAATACAACACAAATCATTTTGTTGCATTACTCTTTCCTAGGAAGGCGTTCCATGGGCATTGCAAGGGTGTTCCCATGCATCTCTCATGGACTTTGACGCATCCTCTGATTTCCAAGATCCTGTAAACCTGGGGATGCGCCAAAATCTTACACCTTCCCAGGGGAGGCGTAACAAGGAGAAATATATTTTTTTATCATTGTTTCTTCCTCTTTCTATGTCTGCTGCAGAGTGCAGCACACACAGAAAGAGGAATATGACTCCCAGGATTGTTTTGTGCAGGACAGTGTCCTTTCTTGCACAAAAACAATCCTGCATGCAATGCAGGCACCCGTGCACCGTGGTCAAGGGTGCCCGCGTTGGCGCTAAGCAGCCCATTGTGCAGCAGCGCATGGTAAAGGACAGGAATGCACTGTACTGCTTTAAATACGGTACATTCCTGCCCTTTCTCTGTCACTCAGTGCAGTGCAGCAAGGTGACTTGCAGTGCTGCACTGCGTGACTTCCTCACAAATTAGGTCATAAGAATCTAGCCAGCACACGGGGTACACATGATCCCTGATTTGCTTTTAAGTCTACTAATAACATTGCCAGGGGTAGGTACATTTCTCAGTACATGTTTAAACACTCACTTTTAATAAATATATTACTAAGGGATGATGTGGTAGCGCACTGTCATTTACAGATAGTAAATTTCCAAGAAATGGCCAAAAGCCTTCCCACTTACTTGATAAAATTATATAGTACATTAACAATAATCTGTGAAAATTAGGTTTCAGAAAACATATTTATCTTTGGACATTACCAAGTAAAGTGTTCTGATTTGTTTTCATCATATTAAAATATTTTTTCATCATTCAGAAGTACAAAAACTGGGGTTTAACAACTACTGAAATATATTTTGAAGTGTTTGTACAGCTGACTTATTAGTTATTTAAAGGTGTGTTAGGAAAAATCTGGCATGTTACAGCCTTTCATTTCATACTCTTTGTACAGCAGGTCAGACAGTTAGTTAATTTTTACAAACTCCTTGAGCTCTGCAGCCAGGGAGGGAAAGGTAATTGTAAGACGACCAACTGACTTTTGACCTCAGTCTGAAAACAACATTTAAAGGTGTCTTTATTGCTCCTTCACTTTCTGACTGGACAGAACAACTATTCCTCGCCTACTCACCAGAGTGGGTGAATAGATCCTAAAAATAGCTTGTCCTGATATAATATAAGACTTTTGAATGCCTGGAGTGTGTTTAATAACTTTTTTTGAATAGTACACATTTTTTTGCAAGATCTAATTTTGGGATGTGTGATCCACCAGGGAATAGTCCTGTCCATGACTTGAATGGATTTTCAGCTTATTTTCAGTTTACCCTTGGCCATGCTCTGCACCATCAGTTATGAGGCATGAGTTTTGCTTGGGGATATAAAAATGATAGAGATTTACACACACTTTTAGAAACGTCAGTTCTTGGGATGTGTAACTAACTGACTCTATTCGGTTACACATCCCATATTCAACTCATTACAATACTGAGATTTAATGACAGCTTATACACAGGACTCATTTGTTTCAACTTTGTACTCACTGCTGTGCTCATCACCATTCTTAGCGAGGCATAACGTAGACACAGGCTTTGCTTGGGAATATAGTAATGACTGAGAAGTACATACCTGCATTTCAAAACATAGATTGTTTAACAACATCAGCAATAAATTAAAGCCTAATTGAGGGGGAGATCTACTAAATGTGTGCTTGTGTTTTGATCTTTGGGATATATTTTTTAGTACATGCCCACCATCAGCTATATTAAAGATGCTGACCTAGTTATGTGACTAGTACAAAATGCTTATGTTATGAAAGAAATTATTTTTATTTGCACATCATGATTCAGACTATTTGTTTTTTTGTAGCATCAGGATAAAAATATTCCACCCTCGAAGAAGGGCACCTGTTCCCCAAATACATTGAGGAATGGATATACTTGATTTTAAAGTGATATATTTTATTCAGAATTATTTTAAAGAATGCTTTTAAGTTGAGTGGAAGACAACTGAAGCCCATCAATTAATTCCAAAGGTTTGAACCATAGACTATATCAAAGGAATAATCCTTTTTTTAAAAGAAAAAAGTAAAAACATTGAGGGAGTCTATATACCATAAATATGGTATAGCAATAAGAGGAAGACACATACCTGAATTGGGCCAGTGCTTGGAGTAATATTTTGCAAGCATACTAGATATACACATTTTTATCTTAAATTACACATGGGATGCCCTTCAACACTGAACCCATGTCCTGTCCAGATGATGAACAACCAACTTAGGCCATCAGGACTGAAATATCACTGGACAATGTCTGTAGTGTTTTTTTTTCACACATTTCACATAAAACAAACTTTCAGTGTACTCTCGTGGATAATTCAACACACAGCCAGGATTTGTTAGGTCTTCCCAATTTTCAAACAGCTATCTTCCAGATATTGTGTAATTTTTTTTTAGCATGTTACATGTGCTATCACTGTGTCTTGCACATTTATGCCACAAACATATTGAAAGGCAAAAGTGCAATGACTGTCGTTTGACCAAATAATGTGCAATGGTTTTCTTGAACTTGTTAATTTGTCTTTTATTCGGTATTCAGTACTGATTTCATTGTATAGATGGATTTCTTTTATTTGAACCTACAGGACCACTTAGTTGTTGTTTGGGACTACTAAGAGCAACACATTAAACAATATCATATAATACATAAAACTGTCTTTTTGAGAAAAAAACACAAGACATATGTCAAATAAGCAATTATATTTAAAAAGGCACAGCATTATAAATAAACTTTCAGTCAAAATTACTGATTACTTAATATACCATAAAAGAGTAAAGTAAAGAAATGTTAAGACTCATGCTTATCTAGCCAACAGTAACTATCCTCTCTTTGAGATGACAAAAGAGTGACCTCTTACGGACAGCTAGGCAGGCACAACCAAATGAAATAATACTTGTTGAGCTCAGTTCACCTACTTTATTTTCAATGACGTGCACTTACACTAGGATAAGTACACAGATTAACTCTTTAATTAATTTTCTTTGAAAATGATACAGTTTAGCTTTATAAAGATCCGTATAAGGACAAACCTACTGAAGATGTAGACTTCAAACATTAGATTTAAAGGGACAACTATAAAATGTTTGTCAGTTATACTCAAGATAAGTATAGGTGGTGGAATATGTTACATTGGGCAAGTGTACGTCAATATGAAATGCATAGATGTAGAGCTTTCATATTGAAAACAGACAAGGCTAGAAACCGAACTCCAGTGCAAATTAAAAAACAAATCAAATCACCTTAAATAAAAGACTCCTGAAAACCAGGCTGTTCTGCAAACCATCTAGTTGTTTGTTTTTTCAAACTTATTGTGAACAGGTTCCTCTATTTTAGATTCTGAGTTGTACACTATTGCCAGAATACCCTCAGGGGTCATTGTTGGGCTCTACAAATGTAGTAGTAGTAGAAGTAATAATAATAATAATAATAATAATAATTACCCTTGCTAAACATTATTATAAGGATCCTGCAAGTCCTTAAGAAATTCTGTAACCATGTAGAGCAATGAGACTGCCAAGGCTGAGTTCCTTTGTAAGGTCATGGAATTCCGTGCAAAAAATAAACATGTTGCCCATAAATATCTTCTTGTGTTCATTGTTTCTTTGAGAAACGATAGATCTGATTGAGGAAAAGCTACTGCTGGTTTTCACTGTTTAAATTGCAGTTGTAATTCTGTTCCATGACCTGCTTTTTCACTCTGGCTGCTGGCAGGAGGCATTATGATGCCGCAGTGCAACTGTAGTAAGATACTTACAGTTAAGCAGCTACATGATTTTGTTATTAATGGGGACTAGAGGCATCACAGTTTGACAGAAATAAGGAAATTAAAGGCAGGCTTTTACATGGGGATTGCAGTCTCTTGTGAATATTAATAATACTAATACTACAACTACTAATAATAATCACAATAATAATACGTGTAACATTAAAAGTGTTCACATATTATAAAAGGCAGTGTGCTACACTTTATATGCCATTCGTATGCTTACAAGTGTGAGTTTACTTCTAATGAAAATGTTAGTTAAAATGGAACAACCAAGTTATTAGTTGAATGTTAACAATAAAGAGGTCTTTGTAAGAAATGTATTGTGAAAGATGTAGTCATTCTGATTTTGGATTGGTTGAGTTTTTCCATATTCATTAAAAAAATCTTTATTCAAATGAAAGAAATGTTATAATATCAAACCGTGCTGTACTCAGGATGGAGTCCCCATTTTAATTTGAAAACACTTGTTATGGCTAATTAAGAAACTGTAGCTTTACCAAGGCTCACGCCGTACTGTAACGCAAAACTTGCCTGCCTTGTATGTGCAGTTGAGTTACGCAGATTTAATTACCTTTAATTCTTTATAGAAAACGTGTGGTTTTTTCAGTACTCATTGCTTTGATGCTGCCATTATATGTTAAGTGTACAGTAAATATATTATTTTGCTGTTCTTACTGTAAAGTGAATATAGATTTGGAATATACCATAAACTTGCAGTTGTGAAAAGGTTGTCCTTATGCCACTTTAATACACAGATCATTTTGGAGCTCAGAATCTACGTATTTAGTTAGTTCACTGCATATTCAATAAACAAAGTATCATACAACATGGCACACAACAGTGATTAAAACACTAAAACACATTTGATAAAATAAAAAAGATTCTGGCGGACCATTTCTGGTCTAGCTCATTGTTACAAAGTAAGTTTGTTAAAAATAGAGTAAGACTACATTTAAGATTCCCTTAAAGCTCATCCCAAAGTAGAGGTCAAACTGATTCAGAGTCATATCGAGTCCAGCACTACATAGATTAAAAAAAGACAAGAGCTGATTCTTCACACAGCTTATCAATGGCAGCTAAATGAGTACAAGCCATATAATATCTCAAGGGGTATGTAATGTTATGCAGATTTGTATAGCGCACTATCACACGGGAAGGTAACTTGGTGCTGAACATGTGCGAGTCTAGCCACACCTAGGGCCTAGTAGGACTACTCAAAAAGCCAGGTCTTCAGCTTCTTGCAGATTTCACGAAGTGAGGAGGAGGGTATTATGTGTAGCGCTAGGTCATTCCACGGCTTATGAGCAATGTAGGAGAACACTCAGGACCCAGATCTGGTTTTCCATATGAGTGGCATTTGTGCAAGTAGAAATCTGGAAATGCAGACGTGTCTGGAAAATTTGCGAAAGCAGATGCAATTTTAAAAGTACGTTGAGCCACTATTTATGTAGTGCCTTGAAAGTTGGGTGAGGAGTTTGAATTGTGCTAGTTTGCAAATGGGGAGCCAGTGGAGCTCCTTCAGGTGTGGTGAGATGTGAGTGCGGAGTGGGCGGCTGTTGGAGTGCAAACATTATTAATAAAAATTGTGTTATAAACTATAATGTGAAAAAACCTATATTAAAAGGCCTATTTGAAATCGTGTATTAATAGATAAAAGATTGTAACTGATATGTTGGACACCACAAACAATGGGTATAAACATGAGAAAATAATGTCTAATGAAATTGTATTTTGTTTAATGATAATTAAATGTACTGAAAAATTGGTATTGATATGTACTAAAAGGATTAATAGTTTAAATGTTATGAAATGTTAAGCATTAGCAGCTCCACACACTTTAACGATGATGACTCGTCTCCGACTAATACAGACTTACTATCTCCATACGGCCTACCTAACACCCGTCAGGTTGTACAGGGCAGGTCTCCGTACCGCAGCAGACTGTCCACGTTGTATGGACCCAGACGCAGACTTTTTCCACATGGTATGGTCCTGCCCAATCATTAAAGCTTACTGGAAGGCTGTTACAAGGGAGGTCTCAACGGCCTTACAGATGGACATGAGGTTGACACCAAAGCCGCCCCTGCTGGGGATTATGGGTGATACTGGACTGAGGAGGGCGGAACGGACCTTTCTGGGGGTGACGTGCTTAGTGGCTAAAAGAGACATAATGGCAGACTGGAAAACCAAAAGCGCACCAACTTTGACTAAATGGAGGCGAGGAGTGGATTGGTGTGCTCAACGTGAAAAACTCGTCTACGAGGCTAGAGGGTGCCCGAATAAATATAATAAGGTGTGGGGGAAATGGGAGGCCACAACAATCAACCTCCCTGCACTATCGACTGGCTCAACGCTGGAAGAGCCTGAACAAGCCCTTCCTTCTCCCCCTTCTAATGGGTGAAAACATTCACGAGACACTTTTGCAGGGAGGTGCATAATCTTCCCACTCAGTGTGTTGTCCAGGACTCGGGATTGACCTTGTTCGGTGCCCGTTAGCGCCTAGTTACATGTATGTATCACTGTTTTACCTTGCAAAACCAATAAAAATGTCTTTATATAAAAAAAAAAAATGTTATGAAATGTTTTATTCTTCATGTTTTAGCATTGGTTTTAAAAGGCCTCACGTTTTAGTAATTTTACAGAGGCAATGTTTTAAAAGTGTTAACTCTGCAAAATTATGTTTCTCTAAGCATCCTGTGTGACTTGCCCACTGTGGAAAAGTTATGTTCTTCTGTTGTAACACTTGTTTGTCTTTCTGAGATGAGATCATGTGCACCCAGGAACAACAGTCTTCAGTGCTCATGTATAACCTGCAACAATTGTATTCTACTGCGGAAACTGGTGACCAGGAGCAGAGAAGAAGGAACCAACTGTTAATGGAGATAATGAAGAAAAGATACTTCTGAAATATCCAATAATTCTAATTTGTTAAAAAGTAAACCACCCCACAGACTAACCAATGGCATTCTAGCTAGTTGCTTTCTAGGGTTTTGATAGAGCAGTTTAGATTATGTAAATTCAGATTATTTCTCTCTATCCTAAACTAGAGAGATGGTGTGCTCCTGTACCTTAGCTCTTTGTCTATAATTCTGTCAGTTCAGATACATTAGGCCCAACCTTTACTGAATTGTTTCCCCGTTCATTATACTGATGATGTACAATGAAGACCATATGCTGTACTGATGAAGATGTTGCTGCTTGCTGATCAATTTAGGAGCGGTATAACCAAATGTGCATTTGTCTTCCTGGCAGATTTTTATGTTTTCTGTCTTTAGAAAATCCAGCAGCTATTTTGGTTAGCGCCATAATCAGATGTTTCCCAAATTAATTTTTTGTCTTCTTTTCTTTTTGCATGAAGCCCAACATGCTTATCGAATCAGAGTAACAGTTAAGGATGCCAAAATCTAAATTCGACTGTTTCATATAATTTACTTGTAAATAATTCATCTGAAATAACTAAATGTATTTTGTCTCCATTATTCATCTGTTATTGTTGTTATTCTGCATGGGGGTTCTTCAATGTTTAATGATAAATATTCTGTCTAGGTTAAGATTCTTTCGAAGATTTGCTCAGCCTGTATTGTTTCTTTACTTATATAATTTGGTCTTGCGTTTGATTTAGGTGATCTTAGCATTGTTAATCCAAAGGGCAGTAAATGTTTGAACTTCATTAAACTGGTGTGGTGATTTGTGGCCACATAGGTCATGGTGCATATAAATTACTGACTCCAAAATTGAAAATGATGTTTATTTGATATTGTCAATGCTTTTTGTTAGGACGTTATCACACTTCTATCTGAGTCCAAAGATTAGTGTTGACCTCTAAGGGTAATTGATGGATACCCTATACGTGTCATCTTATAAATAAATTATCAAAAGAAATATAAGGCTGGACATGCCCACAAGCCTGAGAGTGATTCTGGCCCCCGAGTTCTGAATGAATGGTATGCAGCCTTCTGATGAGTTTTTTGTTTATCACGACATAGAGGGTGTTCCTGTAATCAAGTTTGATTGTGACCAGGGCATGCATGACAGTTTTCTGGATGCTGATTGGGAGCCATTTGAAAGACTTCCTCAGCATCTTTAGGATATGGAAGCATTAGGCGGTGAAGGCATCGACTTAGGCGGTCATGTCCAGTTTGATGTCGATGATGATCCTGAGGTTCTTTGGGCAGGGTGTAGGGGTGGGTGTTGATCCTAGCTCTGTTGGCAACCAGGTGGATTCCCACTATGATGTGCTCTTCCTGAAGATCACAATTTCGAAACACCATATAATTCAAAAAATGTTTCTAAGATAATATGCCTCAAGATGTTCCAGTCAGCAATTAATTTTGACTGTCTCATATAATACACCAATAATGAATAGCAAGAGCAGTCTTGGTATCAAAAACTTTCAGGATCAATGATTAAGAGACTGACATATTTTGAAAATAAATGTTGGCCCTCCAAATAAAGCTCTTTTAATTTGATCTTTAAATGAGGCTAGCTGTGGGAACCATGATAACCTAGGAGACATGGTGATGACCAAATAATCATATTTATCATTGGTATCCGAATGTCTACTTTTAACAAATCGGGCGAACGTTTGGGTTGACCTAGAAAAAGCCGCCATTTTGATCCCAATCAAATTAATTCTAAGGCTGTTTTCATTACAATACAGTAGTGTGAAAAAAAGCAAATGACCTCTGCAGCCCAATAGGGGTCTTCTCCATTAATGAGATCATTGGCATATGCCATATTTAGTACTTTTTTAATGTCCAGTTTAGAAGGGTGGCAACTGACTTCAACACCTAAAGAAAACAGATCGACATATAGTAAAGAGAATAGGGGCAGGGTGCAGGCATGTTTAACTCTAGTACTGGTAGGCATGTAATTCATATACGAAAAGCAACTGCTAATTTGCATTTGGACTCAAGTTGATTTGTGTAGATGTTGTATAGCATACAGTAAAATAGGACCAATGTTCAGGGCTGTTATCTTAGTCCAAAGCCTCTTCTTGTTGACCCGATCAAAGCTTTAATAGAATCAATAACATAACAAGGAACTGAGCCCTTACTTATTCACACTACCTTATCAATGATCTCATTTAGTTCTGTGATGCAATCAAAGGTGCTATTTTGGGTTATAAATTCCATCTTAACCCAATTCACTATCTGTTACCTTTGTAGCCAGTCACTGATGGCTTTAACAAGAATTTAGCAAAACTTTGCTTCCAATATCTAACATGACTAAACGACAGAAATGTTTAGTTTTGTTCCTGGGCCCTTTCTGATAAATGGGTACGAGCATATTATCTGACCAAGACAGAGGAATGTTTCCACGCTTCAACACCTGATCTAATGAAATATTCAACGGTTGAGACTGGAATGGTATGTTAAACTTGAGAACAGCTGTAGAGAGGCCACTGAGAAGAAGGGCCTGGGAGTTGGTAAGGGATCAAATTAGCAGTTGTATTTCAGAGAGAATGATAGTCAACTCTATGGACAGGCCACAACATAACAGGTTTACCGCTGTTTCTGGTCTGCATCAATAAAGCTTGTCAATTAAGATGTGCCTGTCATGAGGCAGATTTGTTTTTATTGGTTTCGGAGACCGCATTGCAGAACATTTTAATATAATTGCTGATTTATATGTCAAAAAGAAGTGCTCATTTTTGATCCTTGTAGGCTACTTTAAAGTAGGTAACAGTGGCTTTATACATCTTTCTATCAATAATAAGTGTCTTTTTGTGACGTCGAGTTGGAAAATGTATTTAAAATACAAAGTGCCTTATTGAAGAGCTTCTTGCTTTCAGTGCACTCATCACTGCATTAGAGTTCATAAGAAGACTGACATATATAGTTACTCAGGAGTCTGCTATGAGTGGGCCTAACAGCAAGGAAGGAACAGAGCTACATAACTGATCTCAGGCTAGGCGCTTGGACATCTGCCTGGCTGGAGGTCTCATCAAATTTTTAGACCAGTGTAGAATTCCTTCCATATTACCCGGGGCCCCCTTCATTGAATTGTTGCGGGTGCCACAGATAGAGTAAGATGTATTTCTAACTATTGCAAGTTCTTTCATCCAGAAAAAAACAATATGCTGTGGAAAGTGGTCACTATGAAACCTGTGGACAAGTGCGTAAACACAAATTTGATCAGCGAACCAACCATGGACACAAGTGAAGACAAGGATAGCACAAGAAACAGAAGAAGAAATTTGAGTGAAATGGACAGGTTAATCCAATGGGAATCTGCTGTTTAGGGATCTTAATTGAAGACACATGAACTCAAAAGGAGCCAATACCACCTAGGATTGCTTTTGGGTTTGTGAAATACAAGAGGGACAATGATCCATATGTTACTGTAAGCATCATTACCTTTAATCTAAAAAAAAAAAAAAGACTGTAATTGCCAGTGAGAACAATGGGGAGCTAAACATATTTTCTGACAACTGGTGAAGATGAGCAATCCGTTTGTGTGCAAGGAGACTATGTATTCATTACGTAGTGGTAAGATAAACATTTTCAAAAAGAAACAATACAAAGTGACATCTATTTGAAGGTATCAATAAGATAGTCAATAAGTTATAATGGACAGGGGCTGGAGCAATTCAATCCATACCCATTTGTGGATTTTACAATGAGACAAGTCCATGGGAGGAAGGGGAGGAAGGCACAATTCTAACGTCAAAAGCCGTGTACCCATCAAACGTAATATCAGTAAGGTGTTAAGAAACCTGTGGACATATAAGATTGTAGGGCTCAAGAAAATCGTTAAAATCTGTATTTGTTATATGTCTACATAGTCCTGTAACATTATGAAAGTGTATGCTTAGTTTAAAAGCCGTACTCAAAATAGATTTATTTCATATTCGTTCTTGTATATTAGATGTGAACTCAAAAGGCACGCCTCCAATCCAGGAAAGTTGGAACTTAGAATCTACTTTATGCCCCATGCTTTATGGTTGCCTCATTGTTGTGAGGCCTAAGGCGTACCCCAACCAGCATCTCTAACATAGTGGAAAATATGACCAATACCGAGGAACTGCACTTTTTAATTTTCGTGAATCTCCTTGCAGTGAATTGCTAAGTGACAGCATACATCTCCATTTTTTATGGTTCCTAGGTGTGCACTCTAAGAGAAATAGAACACCACTGTCTAGATACAGTTTAACACATGTGTTAGGTAACCTTTGACTTGTATTCCATGATGATGTGGCATGAGAAAGGATGAAAGATTGGAATATGTACTGTCAAGACCAGTTGTATGAAAGTTTCTTCGATCCTTCAAGTGTATGAACAAATAGACCACAAGCCACATTTAACGAATCTCCAAGATAAATTGGGTAACCATGTTTATTTTGTGTTGCAAAGTAGCTTAGATTAGGGAGGTTTCTGATGAATGGCAATGTAACAGATGAAGATTCTTTAAAGTTGCTCAGGAAAATTCACTCATTTGTCAATTCGAACCAGTAATTTACCAAAATAGAATAATATATTATATCTCACCTTTGCTTTTTTCTTGCTTAGAAATCAGCATATTTTTCTTAATCATTTTAGAAGTTTAGATCTTGGCACTAGTAGCTCTATTTTTCAGTTGTGCGGTGAATTAAACTGTTTCCTCTTTGACGTGTTTTCTTTTCACTCCTCCGTTAAACATAGTAATTCACTATACCAAGTTTCCATTAATTTTCTGTGATTTACTTGTGTAGAGGTTTTAATAATATTGAACTCTTCTTAGAGTAATCAATAGAACAAATACTAACTGTAAAGCAGTCCAGAGGCACTTTGTAACAGTTAAACATCCATGTTACTTTGAGCCTTCTGCATTATAGTGTGGCAGAGGTTGTTTTAACAATAATATAACTTGTCGCCTCTGTCATATCCTCAACTGTGGTTAAAACTGAGGTACAGAGAAAGCAAACATCCTGGCACAACAGACTCTACGAGGATCTACTAGAGGATGCTTTTTTAAGGGCAAACATAATTGTCAAAATCTGCATTACAAAGCAAAGCACAACAGTTTACATGCAACAAAAAAAACAGCACAGGTGCAAGAACCATTACTTTCCCATTTTTAGGTGCCAGGCCATAATCACTGCATGATCTAAGCACATCTCTAGCCCACAAACAGAATGTCGCCCACATTTAGGTGTTGCCGTCTAAGTTCTTTCACCATGCAATTCCCCAAATGCACGTACTGCCAGCATCCCCCCCAGAGCATCACTGTAAATTGCATCACAGTCTGCTATTCTACATACATTTCTTTGAAACTGGTATGCATGACTAGTGTGTTAATTTGTCTATAGCACAACCAGAGTACATCTCTAGCTTCTATACGCATAGAGCTCGCAGGTTTTCCAATTCCAAGCATGCATGGTACTGGGAAACCTAAGAGGTCTGCACATGAAGCCCACCTCTTTGCATTCAGAACATATTACCACACGGCAGGGATGTAAAACAGGCCCCTGCCACACAGGGGGGTCCAAACTCTTCAGGTGGTCCCCATTTAGCTCAAGGCCAAGGAATATCTGTGAAATATGAGACACTCATGGGCCCCTCATCATGTTCTGCGGGGGGGGGGGCACCATTTTATATTTCACCACTAACACAGGGTGATACAATTGCATGCCCTTTTAAAGGGCAACATTGCTACAAGGCAACACTAGTGGCAGCGGTATGTTGTGTATATAACAATGAAAATTACAATATCAAATTGGGTCAGAAATGTCTTTACAAATGTTAACAAAGAAACCTATAATACACACAACTCATACCATGATAAATCAACTGCATTTATTTTTATTGAAATATAAGCATATACAATAAATATAGCTGTAAATCGTGCTCACACTGAGCATCATATTAATCATACGTTGTAATACACCAAAATATTTTTAAGCTAGCGAAGTAATTTTAAGATAATGTTTTTTAAAAAAATCATATAACAGACAAAAGTAGTTTTATCAGAACTAAGCTAAAGGTTCTAACCCCAGGTTGATCATACTCATGGAACTCATCTTCAGAAAAATATCATGCTTTCTCTGTCAGGGCTCAAAGCCTGTATTGCCGAGTTTTAAATCGGGGACCACCATTACTGTTTTGGGCAAGGCGATTATTACTATTGGGGCAGCATTATTAAAAGTGCCACACATGTACAGAAGGTGCGATACCAACATAATAATTTTACCAACATCTGGGCACAACTGAGGCGAGCAATCGTCATATGCTGGTCCTCGCTCAAGGTTATAAGAAATTCAGGCATGCCAGGACTCGATGATGTGAACATACTGATGAGGAAAGTTAATTGGGAAAAAGAGAACAAAAACAGAACTTCTCTTAGAAGTCGCACGTGGCAAAACTGGCATATGATACTGCCACAAAACACTATCACGACTAAAGCCCGCAGGTTCTGCCGAGACAGTCTTTAATTCGTTCCTAAACATAATTAACATATGGTGAGTATTGACAAGACAGCTTTACAGAATGCTTCATGACAGTTGCAGCAAGGTTCAAAATCAGGCTCGGATTGGGAAGTCGGGCATTCGGCCGGTGCCCAAAGCCACATGTGGGCCGATTTTGAATTCCTGCATTTCCAATGCTCAAGGCTACTCATGCTTCTCTGATCTTGAGAGGCTGCAGCAGCCCCTCCCCAACCTAGCATGATATCAGGTGGCCCACTGTCACATACTGAATTACAATGGGCAATCCTGACCTGCCACAGCATGTGGTGCGCCTCCTTGGACCCCTCCTTAGGGCATGACAGGGAGGAATCACCAGGGGAGATGCTGCTTCTGAGCAGCTGAGTTCATTCTCCCCTCCCAAGGACAATTAGTTGGTACAATGGAGGAGTTCTGTTTTTAACCTCCCAGTGGGTGGCAACACCTCCACTCACTATGGCCAGGGGAAATATCTTTTGTAAGCTACCTTAACAAATCCAAAAATAAACGAGAAAGCAAGCCAATGCCTTACCTGTTATTGCAGTTTTTTCACTTAATGGAGAGGCTCTCTCACTCACTATGTGCCATCTGCAACATATTTGCTATGCCTTACAGACCTAGGGTGGCCAGTCTTTTGATTACTTTTGTCAAACGATGGTCCCAATGAAAGTATTTAGGAGTTGTCAGAAAAATTAGATCTTTCACTATGGACTCCTTTCTGAAACAAAACGCAAAATAAAGTCCCTTCTCACAATACAAGTGAAACTGAAAGTGACAGAGGTCTGTAGTTTAATAGTTAGGATATCACAGGGAGTAATTTGCTCTCTGTTGGGATGTTTTCTTATGTTGAGCAGGTTTTTTTTCGGGACAGGCCCTGCTCACCTATTGTTTCTGTGGTTGATAAATGGATCTTGAATTAATGACAACTGTTACAGTGCCATGAAATGACGGAAAATGCTGTGGAAAGCATTTATAACAACTCAAATCGTATGCACCTTTCCTATTTTCATCCCGTTTCTGAAATGCTCTGCTTTTGGCCTCCATTACACTAGTGTCTGCAACTCACTTAATTCTTCCCCACTGAATACATCATCGTCCTTTCATCACATCTCCAACACACTGTGCTGAATTTTTGCATTTGATCGCCAAAAGTAGGCTCAAGCACTGTTTTTTTTTGGGGGGTGTGGGCTAAGGCTTATTCAGGGCACAAGCCTTAAAGAAAAGAACTGGAGGGACTAACCAAGTTAGACACTATGGAATTGACATCATGGCACGACATCACGGTGTGTAAAATCACACGCGGAATCCCAGGTAGTGGCATCACAACCAGGAAATTACATCACAAGAAGTGACATCTGATCTCACGCATATGTTTAGCTCGCATATCAAGAGTACATTTGAGCACATTACAATATTTAACAAATCAGACAGGTTTTGTAAAAAAAAATTGGTGCAAAGTGACGCAAATTCTGAGCCTCAAATTTTACACTTATTTTTTAAAACCCTGTCAAAAGAAATTCACAAGAAGAGGAAATGTGGCAACAAATGTTTTCTTAATTGTTGCAAAGCCAGCATTTTAAAATATCTTATGGGGGTTAAGGAACCTTCTGCATAGATCTTTGTGTGCCAACTAAATCTTAGGGAATAATAATAATAATGACAAGATAACTCTGGAGGTTAACATATTCGCTGGGGAGATCTGTGTTTTGTCTAGTTTTGGTTTTGAATCAAAGTACCATAGAAGGTTAATGTGTCTTCTGAAAAGCACATTATGTAACACACAGATGACAGATTTGTATTTTATGTAGATGGGTAATTGGGTTGCTGCTTTTAACACAGATCTTTTTGTTTCTTGCACTTCTTAAATTGTAATCCTTCTAGTGAGCATAGCAAACTATGAAGGGCATGTGTCTCTCACACATTGTAACCCTCTCTGTCTTATGTAACACATCCTGCACATTGATTTACACAATTATATGATTGATTGTCAATGTGCAATGTGTACATGTGATGTAAGGTGCTCTGACATCCTGCACTGGGATGAGCAGGACTATAGCGCTATAAAAGAAATAAAACAAAACAGTGATATTTTAATTGTTGTTTGTGTAAATAGTGAGAAAGGCCAACACATCTCACATTCTTACAGTGCATGCATATGTCTTATATACATGGACTGAACAAAGTCAAAACCATGTCTCTCCTAAGTACTTAAACTGTGTGCCTTTGTTTCCCCATCATTGCATTTGCATATAGGTGTGAGGTTCCTGACAGCTCCCAGCCAGGATACTTTAACAAAAAGAGTCCGGATGGCCTTTGTTATGATAACCCGTCTCCCCACTTGCACCTTGCTGCTTGAAAGGAAAGCAAAAACCCTGCAGGCACTACTGAATGCTTCCCTGCATAGGGGAATTACACTGGGACAAGTTTAGCATATTTCTGTGGGGCCCAACCTCATGGCAGGGTAGACAACATCTACTCTGTGAAAATAGTGGGTATACACCATCTACCCTCGACTTGTGCCCTGGCTTATGAAAAGGACCTGCAAGACTGAGATAATGATACAGACAGTGAAGGGTGATGGAATGAAGAGGCATGAGGTAGAGCCAAAACTAGAGTGCCTTGTTACTGAGCAGCCATGCAGTCTGAAAAGCAGAGCTCGTAAAAGACAATTTGCATCTAAGCATGCGCTCTCTCTCAAAAATAAATGGTGAGAGCCTAGCTCTTCTGCATTTTGTCCACACCCGGGGCTGTTTCTTACACTCAGTATTCACAGTAAGAGTTCCAGAGCCCATGAACAGTGTCTCATCCACCCACGAATGAGCAGGAACCTCGGCCCAATGGCCCAGAGGGGATTCATGTAAATGAGAGGAGGCATAGGCAAAGGCAGAATCATGCACCTGAGGATGAGTGCCAGGAGACCAATGGGTGAGCTACACTGTAATATTGGAGATTTCAGTCCTGACCCATTTTACTGACTCTACAAGCTCTTTATTAAACAGTTCTCTAAGATTTAGCCCCCTGATACTAACCAAGCAATACTTCACTAAAAATTGTGATACACAAACGTGGGCCACTTTTTTTTTTTTTTTAGGGTGCCCGGGACAATTTTTGGCCCCAATCCGACTCCGGTTCAAATCATGAGACCCTGAAACATGGGTTGCTTGGCACGCAATGGAATCCCTCTGCCCTGTTTCATTCCGGGTACTGCACTGGATGTCCAACATATACACTCGTGGATGCACTCTTCTGTAATGCTTTCTATTTATTTAACTAGAGTAGAAATGTTAGAACAAATAATACATTTAAAAAAAAAACCTGAATTGCCACACCAACGAGTGCCAAAGGATTGGTCCTGTTAATGCGTTTTCTTATCAGCACCAAATATGAGAGATCGTTGATCAGGGATTTCACAATGCGAGAGCATTAGAACTGTGTAGTTAAAATCGCAGGATGAGCAGAAAAGGCCATAATACGGGAAGTCAAAACGTATGTAAGACAAAAATGGGCTCGTCGTTATGCGTCAGACATGCGCCACACACTCGAAAGAGCACAGCAGACATCAGTCCGTGCTGATGCGCAGACCCTCCTGGTCACTGCCCAGTTGATAGCCAGTGACAGCATAAACTGACCACCACATAGCTCTTCCCTCTAAATGCCCATCCTAATAGTTATGTGAATTACTGACAGGAAAGGGTGGCTCCTCCATTAGGGCGGAGGAGCGTCACCCCCTGCCAGCAACGGCAGCTGCAAAACCTTTTCAAGAAACCATAATAAACTGTGCTTATTATCATTTTCTTGAAAAGGACCGGGCGGCCGGGGCATTAGGGGTGACAAGCACTTAAGGGGAGTGCACAGAGCACGCCTCGGGCCAGCCAAACATACAAGTGCAGTAGGCTCTCTCCAGCCCAGCAACATAGTTCCTTGGCTGGAGAGAGCCTGCACAGGCTTCCAGTCTGCAAGCAGCATCAGGATTGGCCGCAGGGCAGGTTGGGAGCCTGTGCCTACAGCGAGGAGACGAAGGAGTGAAGCACGGCAGAGGAGGTAAATGTATTTTTTTTTAAACATTTAATTTAATTGTTATTTATCCCTCCCCCCCCAACGCGCCGCCCCATCCCTTCTGGTTGTCGCGAGACGCGACTGCTGGCAGATATCGTCCAAGCATTTCCCACAATCATTCTGAGTTCAAAATAAAAAAAAAGAGAAATATGGCTGTTTCTTGAAAACAATTTACATTTTGTTGGTTTAGAAACCACTTTGTGAGGACAGAATCACTTTTATGTGACAGGAAAGAAAAGTTGTTCCCATTTTAAAGGCTGTTCACCCCTCCTGTGCGGAGAACAATAGGCGTGTAGTCAGACTTTTGAGAAACATATGCATGTTCACTGGCTATAATAATGTTGAAAATAGTGGCTTAACATTAGGTACAATAATTTCTTCATCCCTATGTATGATAAACCACAGATGTCCAACTCAACAGTGTCGGAATCAAGTGTTTTCCAGTATAGACAGCTATGAGACTAAATATTCCTTGGATTTATAGTTTTCTTTTTATCGTTAAAATCCATTATAGTATATATTACATAGCTCTATGGCTACCTGTGGCGTGCTCACTTCAGGATAAGCTTTTCTCAACAATTCAGTGTAACTCAATAATGTATAACTGCTGACGTTACTGAAGATTTTGGTGCAGACAACCCATTTTCGGGCAATTTTATGAACTTTTTTCGCTACAAAAGCATTTTGGCACAACTCAATAACTGACAACTTTGAAACAGTTTCTCAGTGTAACTAGAAATACATCAAATTATGAGAACACTGCTTTAAACGATGACAGAACCTGATACCTGACTGGGCTACATTTATTTTACACTAACATCAAAAAACACTTTAAAAGTAAACTGGATCTTCCCTATCCCATGCAATCTCACTTAGCAGGCAACAAAATGTATAATAGTTTGAATAAAAACCACATTTGACAAAAGTAAAACCTGGAAGAGTAACTGTGGGTACTTTTTGAAAACATGTCAATGTACTTCTCTCACGAGATAGGCCTTCCACATTCGGGGAGACTGGGGCAGCCCTTCTTACTCCGTCCTTGTACCCATGTTGGGGAACTCCTTGTCTCTAACTTTGAGGGAAAATCAGAACTAAGGACCTGTGCCCTAAAAGCAATTCTGGAATATGTAAACTAGGAAAAAAGTAAAGAAGTAAAAATAGTACTAATTCACACACACTACAAAATGCAGTTCACAAAGCTCCAGCCGGACAGCTCCACCTCTCCTCTCCACACATGTAGGTATAGGTTTTAGTAGTAAATGTGCGAGGGGCAAGTGGGAGTCTAGGGCACAGGTGGAACAATTACTATTTAATGTGAGGGGCTTAGGGACATTTAAGTTTAAGGAGGGGGTTAAGGAGGGACATGCTAATGCAAAACACAAACTCACATAAGAGTAAGGCAACTGCAATTCACAAAATACACTTCTAATTCTACCACAGCACTAATAGTGACAACATAAGCTTAAATGCACTCCAGCCCATCCTTGAAGTAAGTCAAGCTCCACAAATACCCAAAACTGGTACTGCAACACACTTCCATGGAAAATAATGGAAGCAGGCTATTACAATAACATCTCATACTAAATAATCATATCTATAATTATATATATATATATATATATATATATATATATATATATATATATATATATATGTGTATGCTAGTATACACATTTTTAAATTCAAGTTAAAACAAGCTAAATATGATTAATACATTTTTTTTTATATTATTTTATTTTAATAATACACTTATATTTTAAATAAATGCAATTGTAGTTTAACAAAATACCAATTATTAAAATTAATTTAAAACAACATATAAGCTAGTTTATTACAAAATAAATTAAAATTAAAATTGACAGTGAGGGTGGGTAATTTTATTCGTAAAATATTATTAAAAAATAATGCATAAACAAACGGATTTATTTTACTTAACGCATTAGTACGAACTAATTTTAGGAGGTAATGTGCTGTATATTATTATTTAAGTATCCTAGGTTAACATTATTTGATTAAAATTATTTTCATTTTATATCAAATTAATTTTATGTATTTATTTTTTGTTGGTAGAATACAAAGCAAATTAAATGTAACTATACTTTCTTATAGGGGGATTCCTGCCCCGCAAAGAGTTTGAATGCTATTGCTAGTAATTTTACATCTGTATATTCAGTTGTGAGGTCACGTCCTAGGTGTTAATCTCCAATCAATCAAAAATAGTGAATAGCAGACAAAGTGGAACTTGCACCTAAGTGAAGGAGTAGATCTGCACAAGTAAATATACATATGAGTAAATATGCACATGCAAACTTACCTTTGTGAATAGGACCCTTAGTTCTGTTCAGCAAGGCTCCAGAAATTGGCCGTCAGCTCTTAGTTGTGATACTAGCTTCACAGATCTCTTGGAGCCATATGGCCCTTCTATGTGTATGGACACGTTAGAAGTAATAGATAACACAATATAACTCCATACTATTAGATTACTTGGCAAAGAAGGAAGAATAACACAGCAGCAACATATTTCTAGTCTAATCACCCCTAATGGCAGAAAATGAAATAAGAGCTTTTTTCTATCGCAAGCAGGACACTCAAAAAAATGCAAGGATGGAAAAGTAGACACAATATTCTTGAATATCCAGATGGTTGATAATACATTTCATTGACAAGAAAAATAGTCAAAACGTTTTTCGGACTGAAAACGGCAGCGTTAGCACGCGCTGTCGAACGAGCACACATACTCGTGTGCGGTTTCCCGGAGCCTGGGGAAACACGGCTCAATTTTCACAGACTGGTTCTACCAAGGCCGCTTTCAGAGTGTATTTCCTAAACTACGGACACACTCTACATGATATTTTGCTAGTTTCCTAGAAATCACTCTTTCCTGGAATAAAAAGGGACCCTGCTATTATGATGGAGAACTCTTTGGTTTCCCTGAATTCTCACGTGGAACTTTAACGGAAACAATTTGGTTCCCCTTTACAGTCTAGTCCCTGAGCCTTGAAGAAGTCAGTTGAGGACGAAACACGTGTTGGCTGTTACCGAGTTTTCATGCATTTCGTCATAACATATGGACGCTATTATTGCTGTATAAATGTAAAAAAAATTCATCACTGAGGTTTACTAATAAATTCCTCTATAAATATACTTATCTCGGATCCATGACTTAGGAGTGCCCTGGTTGCCTTGTTTCCTTTACAATTTGTTTATTACAGCGCGGGACGTAGGTGGCTCCCTTTTAGTGCCGCCAGTGTCTCTGTGCACCCTGAAACCCGTGGTGGGTGGGTTTTTCTACCAGGTTGGCACCCTCCACTTGATTGCACTTTTGATTTGCTACTCTGTACTTACCGATATCGGATGTGCGACGTTTAACATCAACCACCTTATGGAATACGTTGATTGATTACAAGAAAAATAGTCAATTTGCAATTATGGTTTTACATAAGGGAAAGTGCCTTAAGCCTACCATTTTTCTCAACATGCAGCCAAGGCATAAATGAAAGCCTAGGCAAGACACGGTCTCTCAAACTAAGCTGAGCAGAAGGCAATCAGTCATACTCTGGTTCTTTCTTCAAAGTTTGTGAATAAGAAAGTCAGGCATGTATGGCCTCAATGACGTGAACACATTAATCAGGAAAGTTCAGTGGAAAAAAGAGAACAAAAATAGAACTCTCCTTGAAAGATATTGGTGGTTGAAACATCCCAAATAACCCCCCTGAAGCTACACTCCTGTCTGCACAGGCAATATGATCCTGTACACACGTGTCCTGCAATGTGATAGTGGAAAGTGGAGCTAGACCATGGCTACAAGGTCAAGGGTAGTGGGGCTTTCTCTCATGGGCCTCACAGGACTATCAATGGCTGTAATGCCCAAAGGATTGGACCACCATCTCATGGGCCTCACAGCACTAGAGCATGACTAGAGGAGTTGGGGCTCATCCATTGGACCTGCAGCGCTAGACAGTAGATGTGAGGCCCAGAGGAAAGTGCTTCCCTTCTTTTAGCCTTGCAGCTCTGGATCATGGTGACAAGTGCCAGGGAAGTGGACCCATATACCCTGGGGCTTGCAGTGCTAGACCATGGCTGTGAGGCCTAAGGTAGAGGGTGCTTACCCTGGGCTCCCGTCCCCTGGCCGTCGCAGAACGAGACCATGGTTGCAAGTAGTGGGGGCCCTACCCTAGGCCTCATAGCTACTGTGTTGAACTTCAAGGACTTGGGGAGGGGGCTATCAATAGTGTAGCAAGTGCAGAAGCACTGTGGCCCCTGTTGGGTTACAGGCCCAATGTCCCTAAATTATGGCTGTATTTCAATTGATGTTCAGTGGCTATAGGGTGGCAGATGAGCAATATTTTACCGTGCTTGCACCACAGCCCATTGCACCATTGATACGCAACAGGATCTCTTCACCTGGGCTTCTCACCCATGGTGCTACACTGCAAGGCCCAGGGGATGACAATCCTCTGGTATCAACAGTGCAGCAGGCACAGTGGGACTGGAGCCCAGAAGACTTATGGGCCCAATTTACCCAAATTATGGCTGTATTTTGCTGTCTAACCAGTGGACGGCATGGGAAAGGGGGGTGGCGGGGGAAGACTCATCCATTTACCTTGGTTTCACAAGGGCCCAATGCACCATTGTTACGTCAATGGCCACTCTCTCATGGGCCTCGCAGCATTGGTCCACAGCTGTAAAGTCCAGCATAGGGTGGCAGAGTGTAGGATAGTCACCCATTTTAGATGTTTATTGTGCAGTGAGCTCCTGCAGTAGACCAAGTATCTGACTGATGCTCATAAGCAAGCTAATCAATAGGGGACATAAAACAAACAGTTCAGCTGCAAAGCCTGGAGTCGATATGCCAAGCAGGATGTCCTAACACTGACTCTAGAACAACCACTATGCGGAGGTGCGAGAGTCCAGCAATTGTTAACATGGTAACCAGGAAGGAGGATATGTAGCACAGGAGATGACCTACACAGGCCACTTTAGTAAAATGTTTATCTTTAAAGTTCCTAAAAAGAGGAAATGTAAAAACGGAGAATGAAACAGCCTAAAATGAGCTGGCATCCACCGTAAAATATTTACTTTAAGATGATAGGCAGTCAAGATAAGAGCAAAGAAGGAGAAAAAGGCCCATTGAAAAATAACTTGGCCAAGATCAAACAATTAGAATTAAGTAGGAGAACCAGGATTGCAACACAGAACTGCTTTTTCACAACACATAACTTTCTAATTATACCACCATGTCTGTTAAAGATATTAGGGGGCTGATATAGGACACAGTCCTAAAGAGAAATTAGTTAACCCTAACCTGATGAAATTCCACTGGCACCCTTGCCAGCCCACATCATCTTTAAAACCAGGTGCATCATCTACAAAGCCATCATGACTATTGCCCCTGCCTACTAGGATGATAGTTTCTTAATTTCTGTTGGTCCAGCATGCACTCTCAGCAAGGACACCTTTCAGACAGAAGATGAAGTGCACAAAAGAAAAGAAAACAAGGCAAAAGGCCTTCCCCATTTATGCCCTAAGGATAATGAATGATATCCATCTGGACAGCCCCAAGCAAGCTACAATCTAGGAAACAGCTTAATATTCATCTCTTTAAAGAACAGTACCTCACAATCCAGTATTAGTCCCTAACCAGCTAACCACCAATCACATGTAGGGCTGACTACCAATCACATGTAGGGCTGTGTGTTTAGCTTTGGCCATGTACATCTCTCCACTGTTCTGTGCTATGTAAATATCACACACATAATGCATGTAATGATGCAATAAACTGTACACAGTTTGTCAACATTTTATTTACGATATACGTTTTGGAGAGACCTAGGGCAAGCTTTTCCACCTAGTTTAACTACTATAATGTATTTCCACTTAACAGAATTACAAAACATGCATGTCTTTATTTTATCAGGGTTATTTGTTTTGCTGATATCCACTCCAGGAAAGTTGCTTCTTGCAAAATTGCTTCAAGATGCCAGAAGATTACCAGTCCTTTCAGTGATGTCATTTACAGGGATGTAATTTCCTAGGTTGTCACACTGTATGCAAATGAGAGGGGCCTCGCACATTCTATATTTGCCTCGGGCTTCACAAATCCTAGCACTGTCCCTGATGCTCTGGTGTGGAATATATCTTACTAAGCAAAAAAGAGCAATTTCCTGGACACAATGTTTCATTTAGTTATTGTGGTAAATAGTACATATTGTATGATGATTACGTCAGGGATTATTTCGGTACACTGAATTATTACTACAAAGGAGGCAAAAAGTATTCCTCTTATTGCCCAAATAATGAGAGAAAATGAAAGGAAAGAAAGAATGACACAATTTTTACCTGGAATAGTTTCATAAACAAAACATATTATTTATCACATAAGGGTGTTCCTATGGGTGAACTATGGTGGCACAACGTTCATGAAAATGATGTGGTATAATACATACAAATATTAAATAGTAATAAAACCACAAAAACTTGTTGACAGGCAATGAACACAAAATGTCCATTGGCAAACAGCTAACTCAATGCTGTGCCCATTTGTAATCACAATACATCAAACATTTGATCATGTATCAACAAACTTGAGAAAGGCAAATGAAGAAAGGCAAAGAGACACAGAAAAATGATTGGGTGGCTTTATATACGTGTCAACGTTTCAACCCGGCTGGATATGATTTGTGGTCAAGTCTTCCACATGTTTGTCCCGCCTTGGGAAGGTGGTGTTGTCACCCTGCAGACTGACTCTGTTACATGGATAATTGCACAATTGTCGATATGTTTGATGTAAGCGAACTTCTTTTTCCTTCTGTGTCTCCCTTTCTCGCTCATGCTCATGGCGGCCATGGCGCTTTGAATCAGCTCGCTTATGTCAACTGTTTTACTTTTCATTTTCAGTTTATGTGGCAAGAAAAGTCCAGTAAGGAATTTACAACGCAATAGCTCTAACTCGAGCAAATGCAAGACCCATTACATTGCAAATGCTTGTTTTCTTTTCGTATAAAAACTTTATGAGTATTCAGATAAGAGGCAAAAATCTAAACAGAATGCGCATGAGAGTTTCTAAGGCAACAAGGAGCGCTTTCTGCTCTGCAAAGAATTTGGCTCGTCTTAAAAACAAGACCCCACAAAAGAAGGTAAGAGAGCTAACGTGTTTGCAGATGAAAACACGATGGGGTGGTTACTATATTTTTCCCTTGTGCATAATTACCAGGCTAGATTTCGTTTTGAGCCGAACACTTATATTTAAGAATCTTTAATTCATCCCCAGCCTGATTCACTTACAATATTTTCAGTGACACCGAAGGGAACTACGATATTATAAGAAAGGGATCCCCTAGAAGGATTATTTATGTCTTTATCCCAGCAGAGGAATTTACCATGAGTAAGAGAATAGATAAAACGAATCACCTGCTTTCTTCCGAAATACTGAACAGAATGGATATGTGCTTAAATATATTTAATTGATTTTCACAGTTTCACAAAGCTCTTGATTTTGATTGAATGTGGAAGCAATGCTGCGGCACAAACAGGAAATCTTTAGTTGCTCAATATCTGTTGACTCTTCCGCAAGTGATGTTCACTCTTGATTCCTGTGTTACAGAAAATATCTGAACTATCAGGCTTTGCATTTTCTTCACCACCTGTCTATTTCTCACCGCCAGCTCAGCAGCTCACACACATTTCAAGCCCCCCTTGTACTCCCATGACTCACCATACCTGCCAATCTTCAAAACACATCTTCCTGACTTTTCTCTCCTCACCTCCTCAGGGTTCACCAATTTCCATACTGTCCAAAGTTTCCTCGTTTTGAGTATAAGCTATCTGTTCAGAGGTAAAGTTTTTTTTTTTTTTTTGTTGTCCACTTGTTCGCCTGAAGAGCTAAGAGATTATGACATATCCAACCTTTTAACCAAATCTTCCACTTTGTAGTCTAAAATTGTGGGTAGTATATAAAGCCACCCAATCATTTTTGTGTGTCTCTTTGCCCTTCTTTGTTTGCCTATCTCAATTTCGTTCCTGCTCTTTACTTGCCTTGAAACAGTACACATCACATACGATTTGCGCATCACCTTGCTAATCATACATATCCTTTGAATTAATGAATGCACATGTTAAACGTTCCCTCTCACAAATTTTACTGTCAAGGTCCCCCTTTTGATTCTCTGCCTTTTATGTTCCCAATAGAACTCTGAATTAAATTGCCTTACTGGTGGTGAAAATGAAATCTATTTCCAGACGTACATGCCCTGCAGCTATAATTATTGATGCCATCGTGTATTTTTTTTTAAAGAAGGCGTGATACTGTCATGGCAGTGAAGATCTGGGCACTTAGAACTTGTGTTGAGAAATGATAGTTCTTTCTGTATTTTGGAGTTAGTTACCCATCCGTCCTCTAATTATGTCTCAACAGCTGCCGACTACATGCCATTCTGATACCAGACAATAATAATTTTGTACTTCTCAAAACACATGTCACGTTCCAAAAAGTGCTTTAAAACAGGTCGCACATTATCATTCCAAAATAACAATTTATACCTATTTCGTGACATTAAAGAACTTAGTTGAACAGATTGCAGTTATAGATACAAAACTAACCCTTTTTGACAAGCCTAAACCCTTCTTTTAAATATAAATTGGGCACCCCAAAGAATGCCTTAATGCCAATGCGGCAAGGTGCATGGTATTTAAAAGTAGGAGTAGGCATGTCATAACAGCGACAAGGCTCCAAAAGCTATTTTCACTATAGCCGGGCTAGCTATTCCATAGGCAAGCAAAGGGCTACAATTGCAAAAGTTGTGAGGATTTGGGTGTACTATATGATATGGCTGGGAGGTCTTATACTCTCACAAATGCTGTCTTGGGTCCACTTAGGTATGTTTACTTAACCTTTACCTCAACCCTGGGTAGATGTTGCTTCGATAAGTAAGGCTTAGGAAAGGAACAATGTGTAAAGCATTTGACAGCACCTAACAACAGAATAATAAAGACACACGATGGAAAGAGACAAGACACCAACTTATAATAACAGATTAGATTTCTATGTATTTTTAGAGACCTTAAGCATCAAAAGCCACTGGAGGTTTCCAGAGATACATACTTGAGACGTAACATATAACTTATATATCAACTGCAAACAAGCATCGGCCAACAAAAAGTTTGGAAACTTTTGAAAAGTTAGTTTGGCAACTCCGGCCAGAGTTGGGTGACCAAGTCCGGCAGGATAGGCGTATGGGGGCCAGAAAAGATACTTTGGACAGTTACCTGGCCACCAGAGCGTTTTTAAGGCAAGATCCAAACTTTACAGAATGACTGCCACAGACATCAATTGAGTGGTCATGATGCTGATGGATGCAGGCAAAAAGATGCCAAAGGATGCTCCAGCTGTGTTGTGGTCAATGGGGTGCCTCTGTGGTGATTCATCAGTCCACGGGTGAAGTGGGCAAACTTGTCCTAAGAGGTCAGGGACCCTGGAAGTCCTCTACACTGTAGTAGCTGGCTAGCCTTTGGCAACTTCAGTTCTTGTGCCCCTGTAGCTGGTTCCAGGATCTCAGCCAACTGATCCTTGGAGTCAGTGCTGTTGCTGGATCTCGAGAATCAACTTTTCCGCGAGTCAGGAGTGGTACGCACAGTCCAATCTTTGCTAGCTCAAAGTGCAGCAGGTACAGCCATCCAAATATGTAACCTTGCTTTGTGCAGGTCGAAGGGCAGCTGGGCAGTCCTCTCTCCAATTCCATCGTGATTTGAGGGGCAGGATGCCAGGGGTGCCATATTTATCCAAGGAAAGTGCCCTGACAGGACCATGTGGTCACTAGATAATGGGCTACTGGGTCCTCTAGTGATGAAGTTCCTGTGATGTTTGGCATCAGGCTATCCTAGAATGCCACATTCTTGCCCAGCTATCAAGATAGCACAACCCTTCCTCAGTCGTCAGGAGCTTGGTATCCCACCCTAGAGGTGTGGCTACCTCTGAGCTACACACCCACAGTACAACCCATTTTGGGGTGAGTTTCCTTTCACTGGCTCTATCTCCATGCTGTCTCCACAAATGAAAGGTATCCTGCTGAGGGGTGCCCATGTAAGTCAGCTTACCCTTTGAAGTTCACCTCAGGGCTAACTGCCTGAGTGATCTTCTGGGCAGAGGAGGGGACACCTTGCTGCTGTGGCACTGTCTTTGTTCCTGAGTCTGGAAGTCGTTCACACTTCTCCACATGCAGCCAGAAAGCTGTCTGTGTGTGTGCCATTGTGAGGCTACAGGATTAGCAGATCACAGAGCGGCAACTTTTTAAAAGTTGCCTACTCTTAATAGTGACATTAATTCTGACCTGGCCATCAGGTCGCATATAATGTCATGAATAATTTGATACCTTACATGACCCAGTTTGGTAGTCCCAGTCAAAAGTTACCCAGGTTGGGACTCCACCCGGTAACCATGTGTTAGCCAATGGGCTACCAACTTTTACCCACAGCAAAATGACAATTTGGAAGTGTTGCTGTTGAGGTATATCATAAAACATATGGTTTACTTAACAAAATATAGCTCTCGGTCAGAGTACTCCATAGGCCTTCCTTAGGGGAGACTAATATATAATGTTAAGGGATAAGGTGGTTTTGCCATTGGTCGAACTGGCAGTGAAAACACTATCCTTCCAGTCTGCAGTGGCAGGCAGGGGAGCCATTTTGTACCTTGTTGCACGAAGCATGGCACACATACTACTACAGCCCCCAGTTGACACTTTGTCTTACATTCCCTGGGTACAATATACTAGAAACTAATAAGTCAGGCCTTGCCAATTGGGTGTACTCAATTCGATTTTGTATGGGGTTAAAACACTGGCACTGAGGTCTGATGAGCAGGCCTCAGAGGACTCTCAAAGTTGAAAATGGATCAGCATCAGTCTAAAAAAGGTCGTGTTGAACATGAAAAAAGAGGCATTTCCTCACATGGCCCCCATCCAAAAGAAAGGTGATGAGCAACTTAACGCATATCCTGGTGGTTCTGAAAAACCTGTAAAGGCCATCTGCATTGGCATGGTCAGTCCCAGGTCTATGTTCCACTGAAAAGTCCATACCCTGTAGGGAGAAGGACCACCTCAACATTTTGGGATTCGCTGCTTTAATCTGCATAAGCCATCTGAGAGGTCTGTGGTCAGTTTGAAATTTGAAGTGAGTCACAAACAAGTAGGATCTTAGTCTCTTCAAGGACAAAGCACAGCAAAGGCTTCCCTCCAAATCTGCTCTCTGGGAAGGAGTTGCCTGCTAATAAAGGCAACTGGCTGATCTTGACCCTGGTGATTCAGCTGTGACAGAACTGCCCCAATCCCATATTCTGAAGAATCAGTTTAGAAAACAAACTCTTTGGTGAAGTCAGGTGCCTTTAGGACAGATGCTAAGCACAGAGCTTTCTTTAGGATGTCAAAGGCATTTTGGCAGGAGTCAGTCCAAATTACTTTCCTTGGCTGCGATTTGGAGATTAATTCTGTTAAAAGGTGCTACTATGGTACCATAACCCTTCAAAAACTTCCTATAGTACTCAGTAAGGCCTAAAAAGGCTCTGACCTGGGTCTGAGGCTTTGGAGCTTCCCAGGCAAGAATTGTCTGGATTTTGGACTGGGGAGACTGTACCTGGCCTTCATCAACTTTGTGGCGCAGGTACACTACAGACCCTTGCCCTATATGACACCTACTTGCTTACATAGTCAGTCCTGACGCCTGAAGGGCTTAAGGGACTTCTTTGAGTTGGACCAGGTGATCTTCCCAGGTGGACCTAAAGACAGCAATATCATCAAGACATGCTGCACTGAAACTTTCCAGACCTGAAAGTACTCTATGCACCAACCTCTGAAAGGTTGCAGGTGCATTTTGTAACCCAAAAGGCAACACTTTGAAATGAAAGTGGCCTTCTGGGGATGAAAAGGCAGCCCTCTCCTGAGGGCTATTTGTCAATAACCTGAAGTCAGGTCAAAGAGGTGCTTAGATATTTTGCAGTCTCAACCGGTCTATGAGCTCATCAGCTGTTGAATGGGATAAGCCTACGTCTTAGTGACTGCATTCAGTCCTCCACAGTCCACACAAAACCTTAGCTCAGATTTCCCTCCTTTGGGATTAGCTTTAGGCAC
The DNA here is from genome assembly GCF_031143425.1 of Pleurodeles waltl. NCBI lineage: Eukaryota > Metazoa > Chordata > Amphibia > Caudata > Salamandridae > Pleurodeles > Pleurodeles waltl. Next base: position 640,622,060 of record NC_090436.1, on the reverse strand, counting down.
CAGAACCAAGGGCTGGCCGAAGGACTATTTGAGGGCTCAATCACCCTTAACTCTAGCATTTTAGCAACCACTGCTTTTATGCTAGCCTTGACTTGATCTGATAGTGTGTAAATCTTACTCTTGAAAGCCAGAGAGCTGTCTAAACAAGTAAAGACCATTGTTCCTTTGCTGATCTGTAAAATTAGCAGAAACTGCTATTCCTTTCACTGAACCATTCTTGACATTGATAGACATGGGGTCTTGGAGAAGGTCACTTTCCCCCTTTTCCCTACCATCACCATGAGAATTGTGATACTTGCTCTGTCATGACGTAACTTGAGCCTGTATCACCCTATGAGGGTTCCTTGGGGAACCTAAATCATCTCCCTACTTTTCCAGGATAGGGTAAGGCCCAGTCCATTTGTCTTGGATTGCTCTAGATACTATAGGCTCCAACAACCAAACCCCCACACCAATTGTCCAGGCTGCAACTGAACCATAGAATCCCTTTTAGTCATATCAGTGCTTGACAATCTCTCAGCTGGCCTTCAAGGTTGTTTGCCTTTTTCATGTACTCAGCCATTCTTGAGCAACGGCCTGGTACATTATCTATGATGTCCTGTTTGGGCTCTTTGAGAGGTCTCTCTCAACCTTCTCTTCCCAACCTTAAAGGACCCCTGGTAGGCTGTGCAAAGAGAAGTTCAAAAGAGCTAAAACCTTCTTCCTTCTTAGGAACCTTCTTGTAGGCAAACAACAATGATGGTAAAAGAACATCCCACCTTCTACTGAAGTTCTCTGGTAAACCCATGATCATGCCTTTCATGGTCTTCTTAAATCTTTCAACAGAACCATTTCATTGTGGATGATAAGGTGTAGTGAACTTATAAATCACCCCACATTCATCCCACTCAGATAGGCAGACATGAGGTTTGTGCCACTATCTGAAATGACATCCTTAGGGAAACCCACTCTAGTAAAAATAGTAAGTAGGACCCAGGCTACTGCAGGAGCAGTAACTGTCTTAAGGGGTATAGCATCTGGATATCTAGCGGTGTGGTACACTACCACCAGGCTAAACCTATGACCTGAGGCAGTCGGTGGGTTTAAGGGACCAACAATGTAAATCCCTCTTTTCTCAAAGGGAACCCCTACCATGCAAAGTGGTATCAGGGGGTTCTTTGGTTTGCTACCTGCCTTGCCACTGGCCCAGCAGGTCACACTGGAGTGACAGCACTTCTTTACGTTTTCTGACTTCTGGGGACAATAGAAATGTTTGACAAACCTGTCCCAGTATTTAGTTTGACCCAGATGCTCTGCCAAGGGGATGTCATGGGCTAGGTTAAGGAGGCATTATATGTACTGCTGGGGGACCTCCACTCTCCTGGTTACCCCTGTTTTGGGGACCCTCATCTCATGTACATAGCTCCCTCCTCCCAGTATACCTTATGGGTTCTACTGACATTTCCTTCTTCCTCCAGCTGACTGTCTCGGGCCCTCAAGAGTGGGACAAATATTCTGCCCCTGGCTCAAGTCCTCTCAGGAGGGACCGCCTGCTCTGCAAAGTTCTGCTAAGTCAGGTAAGTCCCTCAAGGTAGTACTCTCCTCTTCAGAGATCAGGCTCTTCTCCTGAGGTGTGGGCTCCGTTTGGCTCTATGGACTTTTTGAAGAAGCCTTCCTAGGCTTCCTGCTATTTCTCTTGTCACTAGGAACTGGATCCACAGTCCCTTTTCCTTCCCTTAAGCCCTTCTGTGCTTTAGTGGAAACACACACACACACACACACAGAAATCCCCCCATTACTGCAGGAATCCTTCTCTCTACCTGTGGCCAGGCAGAATGTTCAAGGTTATTGCCCCATAGACACTTCACTGGGATGGCAGAGGACACAGCTACTTTCTTAGGGCCAATAACCCCTCAACACTCAAAGTCCAATACAGCTATGGTATGTGGCTTTGCAAAATTGTCAGAGTTGACTATCTCATGAACCTCATCTGGTAAGATCTGGCTTGGGGAAACCAGCTTTGCTTTCACCATGGTTATGGTGGCACCTATATCCCTCAAGGCCTGAAATTCCACCCCATTGATTTTAGGTCACTGCCTATGCTTTACCAAACTGGCAGGCCAGTTGGCCAAAGGTTCAATATCCTCACCATGCAGGGAAACTAAGGTGGCTTCAGTGTACCCCTTGCCATCCCCAGGGACAAATTCAATTTCAATCGCTACACTGGCAATCCCCGTGGGAGTGTCACCAGTGGGTGACTTTTTGATGCATGCTGCATCACTCCTCTTGTGCCCTGGCTGTCTACAGTCAGAGCACACCCCAGCATTTGAAGGATCCAAATTATTTTCCGGGGACCCGTCCTTTTAGTTTGGGATGTGGCTCTGGGCTCCCCCAATGGGCTTATTTTAGGAACTCTGTGGGCTTCTCACACTTTCCCATGAAGAAGGGCCTGTCCTCCCTTTTTGTGTTCACCACCTAAGGGCTTCTTGGATACCCTAGTGAGTACTCACTCATCAGTTACCATCCCCAGCACTCTACGGCTAGATGGCTTAGAGTCTAACAGATGCTGGTGTAACGCCGCTGAGGAACAATTTGTCTAAATCTGGTCTTTGACCACTAAATTGTATATGCCCTCATAGGTATCGACCTTGTTACCTTCAAGCCACCCATCTACTGACTTCACAGAGACATCTACAAAATCAACCCACGTTTGTGTTGTTCCCTTTTGTGTGCTTCACATTTATCTGTTTAATTAGCAAATAATCACCCTTTGAAATCTAGTGTTTACATTTATGGATTGAAATTTTGTAACATGGTTTCCCTGAAAATGTACTGTATTCATCTATCACTCTTGTGACTAGTTAACCTGTTTCAAACATCCCGACTCTATATAACGCATTAGTTCTAGTTTGTGCTGTATAAGGCTGCTTAAATGATAAAAACAACAACAAATGATCTATGACCGAGGTAAGGATGAAACAGTTGAAATGGGTTTTGAGATTTCAATTAGCCCGGACACTGGAGAGGAAAGTTCCTGCATGGAAAGTTTCATGGATTATTGGACTCCAATCGAAGCAGCGCAAGAGTGGTGGCAACCTGCTTCCCTGGCTGATTGACAACATTTTGTCATCATATAGTGCTTCCATATAGGACGGAGTCTTAGTTTCTCAAAGATTATTAAGGGGGACCAAGAGACAAATCTGTAGAGGAATCAGACGTACTGTTACTGGGCAAAGGTTGAGGCCAGGTTCAGAATCCTGAAAGACATTCTTCCCTGACCTTGAAACAGATACCACTACAGAAGAACTCCCTGTACTCCATGTCATGCGCTACAAGACTATGGCACTGTTCTTCTGAACTGTTGGAAATTGCCCTCTCAGCAGGGTCATCCCCACACTTTTTGCCTTTGACCTACTCGTTGGCTTTAGGACTCTGGGCACTCTACCACTGCTATTCAGTGCGAAAGTGCATGCACTCTGTGTCTAAAACATGGTAACATTAGCATCTCCATGACTGGCATGTTTGATTTACTGGTAAGTCCCTAGTAGAGTGCACTATGTGTGCCGAGGGCACGTAATTCAAATGCTACTAAAGGGCCTGCAGCACTGATTGTGCTACCCAATAGAGTAGCCTTTCAAACATGTTGCAGGTCTCCCACTGCAGAGCCAGTTTTTGTAGTTTAAACTGCCATTTCGACCTGGCAGGTGTACCATCTTGCCAGGCCCAAACCTTGCTTTTATTACCTGTAAGTCACCCCTAAGGTAGGGTCTGGTTAGCCCCATGGGCAGGGTGCAGAGTATTTAAAAAGGAGGACATGTACTTTTAAGTTTAACATGTCCAGGTAGTGAAAAACTCATAAATTCTTTTTCACTATTGCAAGGACTATCTCTCCCACAGGCTAACATAGGGGTTCCTTGGAACATCTTCTAAGTGTAATATCCAATTGGGAAAAGATAGACAAAAAAAGAGTTTGGTGCCTCTGGACTCACAAATTCAAGATACATATTTTGGTAACGTTGGTATTTAAATTGTAGGACAGAAAATGCCATTTTTAGAAAGATAGCATTTTTATACTTTAACCATTCTGTGCCTTAGACTGTCTCTGAATACATGTCTGGGATTAGGCAACAGCTACAGTTGTGCATTCTCTCCAGACAGCCGCAAACAGGAATGGCTAGGAGTGACAGGACAACAAAATCAAACAAACACAAATGATGGATGGAATGCGAACATTCAACCCCAATCACAGATCTGGGTTTAATCTCTCAATTATTTTGCTTTTGTCGCCTTAAGTGTGCCGGGTATGCCTAGACGTGGGTCATGGGCTCACTATGCCACTGGATTCAAGCTAGCCTTGTAGATGAAGGGTGATACCCTGAAACCGGTCCCAGGATGCATGTTTCCGGTCCAGGGAGGACCTGACCTGGCAGTTTCAGGCTGGACTGTTCCCATGGGGAGCAGGGTCAAGACTGATTTGCATATGAGTGGGTCCAAGCTGGGGTGGCATGGCGAGCAAAAGAATGATGGATTAAACCCAGATCTGGGACTGGGTGTGATTGTTTGACTGGTTCAGCATTCCGTCCATCATTTGTGTTTGTTTGCTTTGGTTGTGACAGGTGATAAATCTGCATTAATCTGCATACTGGCTGTGGTCTGGGGCAGAGAGAGGCAGTCACACTTACATCTGAAAAGGAATGGAATGGAAACTGATTGCTATCGCACATGGCTATGGGAGAAAGAGAAAAGTAAGAAGGGACAGATTAGACTAAGGACTCCAGAAAGAGCTATGTTTTCAGTCTTTTTCAGAAAACTGCTTCTTGCTTAACCCCAACTCAAGTCAGGTGGGTAGTGTTTTCCACAGTTTGGGGGCAAGGTATCTGAAGGAACACCCACCCATGTGTACTCTGCTGATCTTCGGAATGGAAGCAAGGGACATAGTAGAGGATCTGAGGCTCTGAGTTGGGCCAGTACCAGGATCACATCGGAAGCAGATACTTTGGGCCTTTGCCCTGCAGTATTTGATGACAGAAACAACGTTTTATAGACCACTCACTTCCTTATAGGAAACCAATGGAGAGAAAAGAGGGCCTGTCCCAATGCAGTAAATTTAGGGAGGTTGAGGATCAGACATGCTGCAACATTCTGTACTCTCTGCAATTTAAGAGGTCCACTCCTGGCAGCCCCCGGTATAAAACGTTACAGTAGTCCAACATAGATGTAGTATGGCATGGACCACATTTTTCCTATCCTCAATAGATAAAAGGTCCATGATTTTTCAGACCATTTTTAGGATATTAAAACAGGTGACAGACAACAATGATATCTGTTTATCGAAACTCAACTGACATTCAAACCATATACTGAGATTCTTTACTGCTGGTTTTGGAGTTGGTACAGCTCCCATTCTATCTGGCCAATGTGCTGAGGACCAGGTTGAAGCTTGTTTGCCAGTGACAAACACTTCGGTCTTGCCAGCATTCAGTTTAAGACTACTCTTTTCCATCCAGCCAACAAGGCTGACCAAGCAAGACCCGAAGCGTTTTGCAGAGGCTTTCTGGTTCTGGGAAAGGTTTATTATTAGCTGGGTATCGTCCACATTAAATATTACTTGAATGTCCAAACTCGCAAGTATTTCAGCTAAAGGGTGCATCTAGAGATTAAAAAGTGTACGGATCAGAATTGAGCCCTGGAGCATTCCTTGTTTTAGTGAGAGAGTTTTAGAGGTGTAGAATTGCTGCATCTCACAAAAAGTGCGGTTAGAGAGGTATAAAGCAATCCACCTCGGAGCAATTCTCTTAATGCCTACTGACCACAGTCATTCCAGCAGGATACCTTGAGACACAGTGTAAAATGCCACACTCAAATCTAACATGACTAGTGCAGCAGTATCTCCCTGGTTGCCAATACACCTGAGTTGCTCAGGAGCCAGCAGCACCGCTGTTAAAGTGCTGTGGCGACTGACTTACATGCAGCACCTCGTTAGCTTCGGTGCACTGCATCAGCTGGTAGTTGACACACTTTTCTGCTGCCTTAGCAGCGAAAGGCAATAGTGAAAAAGGTCTAAAATTTTCTGCTTTGCTGGGATCTAGTGAAGGCTTCTTCTGGAGAGGAACCACAATGGCGTGCTTCCAATCAGAGGAAACCTGACCTAACTTTAGAGACAGGTTCACCGGATCAAAAAGGGCTGAGGCGACTGCTCCCATACCTGGTTCTAATATCCTCTGTAGGGCTGGGTCTATAAGCGATCCAGACTGAATTTTAGCAATCTCCTTCTGAAAATCAGTTACAGATGTTAAATGCAGTTTGGTTAGACCATTCTTAGATTCCCCAGAAGTGAACCAAAAATTCTGACAGGTGGCCTCTCTCAATTCTTGTGGGAAAGTCGAGTGGATCCTATCTACTTTATCCACAAAGAATAGTGCTATTTCATTGCCCCCTTCTACTAAGGATATCGGAAGCGCAGCAGTGTGGTCCAAAGATGTCAAAGATTTGACAGTAGAACAAAATCTTGAGTGCTGAGTTCTGTGCAGAGTCAATTGTCGGCACATAAAAATTGCCTACAACTAGCCCTGATTTGCTTATGATAGACTTTTAGGGCCTGACAGTAAGTATCTCTGTCTGAAACTTTATCATTTCTACGCCACTGGCAATCTAGCTTTTTGCAATGTTTCTTTAAGACTCTAAGTTAATCATTGAAACACTACGGCGAGGAAGAGGAACAAGTAAGATGGCATTTCCGTGATGGGGCTATGTTGTCAAGGGCACTGCTGATCCAATTACTAAAGCCTAGACTAGCTGCTTCGATGCAGTCCTCAAAAGGAGGGACAGATTCTTCTAGTGCTGCAGTGACTTTTGTCCATTTGCGTGTCAGGTGTTGATGACCAGGGACAACTGGATGGTCAGAGTAAAGTCTTTTCACTTGGAAAGGTATAGTGTAATGGTCGGACCAGAGCACCAGGATTGGAGCAGCAACAATGACATTTGGAGAATTTGAAAAAAATGGGTCAAGAGTGTGGCCCACTTTATGAGTCGATGATAGCACCAGTTGTTTAATCTGGTACACTGCTAAATCTTCAACTAGAGTTGTTACATTCTGGCAGGATGAATTCTCCAAATGCAAATTAAGATCGCACAAAATGACGAAAATATTATATTTTAAAAAAGGCTGTGTCCTGCCCTCACACAAAGGGATGGTTACCCCCTGCTGGTAGTCTGGAGCCAGGACTGGAGTACAGGGATCCTTGTGCACTTCAGAAAATTATTTTGAAGTTACCCCTACATCAAAGGCCTTTTTGGGTATAAGTGCTGGACCTCAGACACCATAAATTCAGAACACTTCTGCACTGAGGGCATTCTACCAGGAAGAAGGACTGCTGTGTTGTCAGGAGGGACTGCTACTTTGCTGTTTGCTCTGCTGTGTTGGCCTGCTGCCTGCTATTTCTTGCCTGGGAGTGAGAGGATTGGATCTAACTCACTACATCTTGCAATCTAAAGGTTCTCCAAGGGTCTGACTTAGCTTGCCTCCTGTTTCTGAAGTCTCAGGGAAATCAAGGACTTCACCTGCGTCTTGCTATCGCTACCTGGGCTCCTCTGCTGTGAGTCCTGTTCTGTCAAAGTGGTGCCAAATCCAGTCCTGGGCCCTTGGAGGTAAGTGTGGTGCCACAACACAAGAACTGACCTAACAACACCGGTGCATCACTTGAATCCAATGCATCCTGCTGCAGAAACGCCACTTTGCCACTGTCTTGCGGACACGACTTGCCGACTGCGAGATGCGACAACCCTGACTTACAATGCAGCACCATCTTTGCTGACGCAGCACCAGTGGATCAGAACCAGCACACATCGCTTCTGGACATGGACGTATCAATGACGTTGGCCGATCAGGAAATGTATGTTGGATTTTTGTCATTTTGGTCTTGTTTGACTGAGATAAATATTGGCTATTTTTTCTAAACTGGTGTGAAGTCCTTTTGTGGTGTTTTCACTGTGTTACTGTGTGTGTGTGTGTGCGCACAAATACTTTACATATTGCCTCTTCAGTTTAGCCTGACTGCTCTGTGCCAAGCTACCGGAGGGTTAGCACAGGTAAACTTTTAGTGTGTATCCTACCGGCTCTGAGTAGGAATTAAGTCCCTACTTGGACAGAGTGCATACCTCTGCCAACCAAAGACCCAATTTCTAATATGAACCACCAGGATTCTGCCATTTACTACTTCTTATGTAAATAAGAGAAAGTTGTAACGATAGTTGGTAATCCAGATATTCAGTATTGGTTGCCGAGTAGCTTAAGAAATGTTCCTAAAACCTCAAAGTCAGCTGTTGGAAAGCCAGCTTGTTTGTGCTATTACTAGCTACCAATACTAGTGGGAAGCTTAGGTTGGGAGGCCATCAGACTGAGTTTCAGTATTTGGCCCTCCTGTTGGGCAGAGAGGACATCTTTGGAAAATTCTTGCAGAAAAGGTAGTTTGAGTAGATATGTTAAAGCGATTGCCACCATAATTTGCCTCGTGATTGCAAGAGTCTTTCCACAGATGCCAATGTCTGTACTGCAGGAACACAACACAGATAGCCTGTAAAACAAAAGTACTTATTCCTTGCTTCCATGCAATGATTTTCTTACACTAGAGTACATGTGGAAGATCTCACGCTACTGCCATAAAAGATTCTTCAAATTTCAAGCTCAAAGTAAATAAGAATTATGGTAACAGGGCATACGGTGGTGAGCCATGGGCACTTCAAGAATAATCTGTGAGAGCTAACATTTATAAACTGTAAGGAGCAGGACCAACGTTCTTTAAATCTACTAAACTGTTTCATGGAAAGGTACCCACTGGGCCAAGTACAAGGAGGATGCTAAGAAGTAGAAAAACGTGGCAGAAAAGCATGGAGATCTAAAGAATTTAAGAGGGTGAGGCAAAGCCTGCCAAAGCTGTAAACACATTTTCCTCACAAAGGTATAAAAAAAAAGGAATTATCCAAGAGAACCTTGGGGTCATACAGGGAGGCCCTTGTGCAGATGTTGCTGTGTGCACGGGCTCCCAAATGAGTTTTCATTATTTGGCACACGAAATGCTCCCTTCCCCTGAGAGCTACATCTCAGTGCCCAGAGGAAGGAATGGGATGGTGGTGGGAAGTACCAGCATTCAAATGTGTATGCACTGAGCTTGAATGCAGTGGAATGAAAGCTGCAGTGGAAAGAAGCTATATCACACACGATTCTCTCTGTTTTTTTTACATTTTGCTCAATCATCTATAAGGGAATTTAGCTCATGTTATTTTTAGATATGTTTGTGACACACACCTCCACCCTAAAATATATCTAACAATATCTTTAATTAATAATGACTTGCTGTAACCCTGACCAACATTACCATATATGTCATAGCATTCAACAGAAGAGCATTGTGTTTTAATTTTAGTTTGCTATTGAAAAACATAATATGTATATAACGAGACTACATCTAAAGCATGTTTAGATGAAGCGTCAATTAATAACAAAATCAGTATAAAAAAGTTTTGTAAAAAAACCAAAACACATTCGCAGATATTTTGTCTGCTATACTCTGTCTCCCCCCCCTACTACCGCCACACACACCTAGTGCATTTCATTTTCGCTCCCCAGGGTCTGGACAGGGTCTGGAGAACTGCACTATCCTTCCTTATTCCCAGTTCATCCCCATATTTTTTCAAAAGTCTCTATCAAGCACGGCTTTGAAACCTACCTTATCCCCCTTCTTCTTTGCCACAGACCTTTTCAGCCCATCAACCCGTCCTCTTCGTTGTTTTTCCATTTTCCAAATGCTTTTTAATTTCCTGTACATCCTCCTCTCCTCTCCAGTTTGCCTACACACTCCAGGTTCTTGAAGCATTCTTAAGTGTCTGGGATGACCTCTGCAATAGTTTCTCAGTGATGTCCGCGCATGTTTGGTGAAATGTATGCGTTTTTAATCCTGTTACATATACCAGCACATCCCACATGGAGCAAGATGGTCGAACTGCAGGGCTCCTCATTACCCACTGCTGAAAACCCGCATTACGAACCTGTGCTTTGCATCATGAATCAAAGTATTCTGTGCGAGAGGAGGGAATCCACTGCCATTCTCCTACCATATATAGTACAAGATACAATACCCTCCTTTCATTTACAGTAATGCAACACACCAACGCCCCATCAAAAATCAATCAAAACGAATGAAACTAGAAAACTGCAAAAGACTGAAAAAGCATGGACTGTACACAAATCAATGCAAGAAAAAGAGAATCGAAAACACAAACTAGACAGTCTCCCTTTCACACCTAGAGACATTTGGGTGCTACTGGACATGTGTACTTTCGCTCACAACAGAGAGGCACAGACCTACTGAACAAACCTTGTCAACCTTGTCAATGAACTACAGAATATAATCTCTACACACACGTTTCTCTGTACTACTGCGCAGAGGTACTCTAGTGTAAGAAACTCTTGTAAACTATTTAGTTAACAACATGGATGGACGCACTGCTCTCTTCATTCACTTTGCACTCTGGTGCACAACGTACCATACAAGGACAGAATAAAGGGAAGCTATCAGCTCCCTTTCCCATCCAAAACAACAGAACACAAAGTAAAATTCAAAACAAACATCACGAGTGGAAAGCAAAAAATAAAATCAGATTGCGTTACAATGCCTAAGATCAGTGTTTGAAATGGAAAAATTAAAGTGCAGGTACTCTGTGCCAGAGTACCTGCTTGTTTCCGAGAAGTGCCGGTACTCTCCAATTAAAATTATTACGTTTTTCTTGAGATGTGCCGGTACTCTCCCTTTCAAAACAAAAAAGTGCAGGTACTCAGTGCCGGACAGTACCGGGCCATTTAAAGCACTGCCTAAAAGCTATCGATTTCATGTTGTTATTGTTAGCCCCAGGAATGAAATAACGAAAACAGCTGAGCTGAGATGAAAATGCAAACATTTGCACCCTTTATATCCAGCATGCACTTAAAATATCCAGGGAAATCAGACAGAACCTAATCAAGAGTTGCCTCTATTTACATTTTGACGGTTGTTTCACATCAACGAATCAGGATGTGCCAATGGCCTCTGCTTAGACATCAGAAATGCCAGAGAGGTTTCCCACAGCTGCAAGTGTCGATAGAATGTGAGGTTTATGCCAGGACAGGAAGCTTGGACAGTTCTTTGCTCTGGATCAATGGAGGGACGATGTGAGGGTAGTAATACTTCAATTAATGCTTTTGTTCTATTATGGCCAGGTGATATATTCAAATATACTTTGGTGGTTGATTCCATACTCAATGAAGCATTAGCTCCAATATGTTGTGGTGCGCCTTCTCCCCCCCCCCCCCAAATTATATAAACTATATTCAACAATTTCATAAACAGGCTAGATAGGATGTTTCATCCAAAGACGCTACAATAGAAGAATGGTTTAGAAGAAACAGGAAGAAAGATGTGTTAAAGTGGATATGAATGGGTTCGATCTACAAATGAGATTAAAAAAGTCTATATCACTGCTAGAAAATTCGTCCTTGGTTACCAGGTGAAATGACAATTCAAGAAATGAATGTGAAACTAGTTTTATAACTACTAAAAAGAAAATGGCTACACAGTGTTGGTAAGTATGTTGGGTAGCACGTTTTGCCGAAAGTAGAGCAACAGAAGCTGATGTAAATTAATAACATCTGTGAACTACAAATGAGACTGATGAAAGACTATGCAAAGACTCACAAGAAACAGGAAGAAGGGTTTTAAAGATGGAGATTGGAAAATGTTAAGAATGCTGTGATTTTTAATCTGCAATTTGTTTCACAATCCACAATGGATATGCAGGAGACTGAATAATGTGATGAAAACTCCTTGAAAGTTATTGTTATATGCTATCAGTTTAGGTTGTATTTGCTTTAACAGAACATTTGTTTACATTTTCCGCTGATGAGGGGATTGGATACTGAAATGCTTAGAGCACAATTTGGGAAATCAATTTTGATGATTAAGAAATGCTCAAACGTGATGAAAGATAACTGTGATTGTGGATAGCGAGAAATGAATAGGGACTTTACTATGAGAGATTATTCAGCTCAGTAAACCAACAAACATTTACTTGTAAGTGATATATTGCCTTTAAGATGTTTTTCCAAAACAACAAGTATAAATAACCGCCGATAGTGCATTTTAGGGAGTGGGATAACATCACTTCCATCACGGTTGCTCAGGTCTAGGTTATAAAGTTTGCATTTAGTTATAATAAATGACATTCGTATGTCTGGCAGTTTATTACAGAACAACTCAAAAGAGAGTGGGGAAAGTGAGTCACTCTCCTGGATTGCTAAAAGAGAAATAAGATACTCCTCTCATGTCAGCAGTGGTAGGGCATAACTCAACCAATCAAAACCAATGTAAAAAAAAAAAAGATTTGCTCCAGGGGCAGCACAAAAACAAGATGTGGGAGTAAATCTTTTGATACAGAGCAGAAAACTAGGGTAGACAAGAATACCATTCAATCATGACCAAGGTGTTGATCCAAAATGTATCCTATGTATTGTATCATAAACAATAGGTCTACTACAAACACTGCTAAATCTGTTTGTAGACAACACCTGGTAACATGGTTTAAGTGAGCCTCGACTCTCTTGTTTGCAAATCACTCGCCACGTGATCTAGCACCGCAAATCAATCTCTCTCTCTCTCTCTCCCTCCCTCCCTCCCACATACTATTCTTGTGTAAAGGAAGGGACAGTATCGTAGCCAAATGAAGTGGATTACTGAATAGAGAGAACAAATGCTGTTATAGTCAGCTAGCATGTACGCCTGGATGGCCCCGAATCATGCTTCAATGATTTTGTAGGCAGTGTCTAGCAGAACTTGATAGCATCCACCATAACTGAATAAAGACATGTGCTTGTAATTCTCTCAACAATCGTAGGGAAAACACGATTGTGTATGAGAGGTATTATTCCAACTTAATTAATCTAAGTACTCTTTAAATTGGTTTTAAGTTCATTTCTGTTGACCGTGCAATTTGAATGTTCAAAGAATAAAACATTTGACCACAGTTTGTAGTGTGAAAAGACGAATGATGAATACATGCTGTTACAGCATATTGGAAAATGAACTTGTGATCACACGAAATAATTGGATTCCAACTAACAAAAAACATTGCAATAAATATGAGCCTTGTTTTACAGTTCAATGAATCACTCACGCAGAGTACAAATTCAGCCATCTAAACTGTCAGACATATATCCTCTGTCCGAAAAGCCTCCTCCCTCGTCAAAACTGGATTCGTTCCCAACCCCATCCTGCCGTAAATTATCAGAAATTATACCGATAGAAACTCAACTATTCAATGAAACTGCAGGCCCAGCAATGGTGATAACATCTTTAATTGACTACTTCTAACCCCTATTACACGATCAAGTGCTGTGAAAGGAATGCTCTCTGCTTTCTCGTGCTGGGCAGCACAATTGGTACCAGCTTACAAGCATAAAAGCCATCTCAAAGCTGATAACCATCGAAAGAAATAAAACGTCTATGGTTTAACATTAAAACACTAAAAAGCCACCGAAATCTTGTAGGTCAAAATCAGTCGGCCTTCCCTTCCTAGTTGCAGTCCTGAAATCACCACATCCCAATAGAATAGACCACCTACCATATGCTAACCAACAGCACCTTTGTATTGTTATTGCTTGGCTGTAACTGCATTTATATAGCTCTTACTACCACATATGAAGTGTTGAGGCGCTTTACGACCATCAGCATGCCACTCTAGAAACACAGTGATTATTGTAGCTTACATGGTTTTAGTCTTGTATTAGTCTTTGGCATTGTTCTACAGCCAGACTACACTGAGGTCTTCGATGCAATCAACCAACTAGGCTAAGGTACCAGAATGGTTCTCCTGATTCATCATGGATCAAACAGATTTTTTCTAAATGTCTAATACAGCTCCATCACCTTTGCATGCCTCTATAACAAGGTGTACCTACCTTAGTGTATAACATTCTGAGTACAAAAGGGAACCCTATGTCTTGCAATACTTGCTACTCATAAAGATTAGAATCTGGTGCACTCCATCTACAGATCCACCCCAGACACCTGGAATAATGCTTGTCCCACTGGGTAGTACTTCCCCTGACAATTTTTCATTACGTCAGTAATTAAAGATCAGTGTTTTCAAGTCTGATCTAACCAAGACATCATGGTCACCTAACCGTACATCTGACCTCGTCCCCACGTTTATTTCACCTGGCTTCTTCGTCCAAATTTTTTACCTCCCCTCTCAACTGAAGCTCTATCTAGAACTATACTCCTAAGAAAATTACCTTCTCCTAGGTAAGGTGTGTCCTAGAGAAATCATTCACATAAATAACTAAGAGCATTTATTTTCATGCTGGGCCAGTTCAGACGTCTCACAGAGCTTTAGAGTGCGGAGTGAAAGGAGACACAACAGTAGCATCAATTATGTCTTGTAGATTTTGATGGGATGTAAAGTGTGTCTTGACAAGCCAGGGTTTGACGACTATATTATAGTTGTTGAATCCATTAGAAACTACCAAAGTAAGCCTATGTGAAAATTCAGCTAAACTCTTAACCTGAGGTCAGATGTGCCAATGCAACATTGAGCTCAGCAAAAAATACACAATGAAAATATATGGAGCATTCATTGGCAGGAAAAATAATTTTGATAGTATGCCATATCGGCTCAATGTGCTCAATCCATAAAACTATCACATATTCTTGTAATAAATTGTGAGACCACAAATATTAATTTACCTATTATTATTTTTTAATACCACTGATTCGCCAGCTCTGCTATATCGTTTCTCGTTTGGAGAACAGTCGCCAGCAAATCATCTTGCTACGAGACACACATTTATTTATTTAATAAACAGTGTCTCTATGAATACTCTTACCCAAACGCTGATGCTAGTAAACCAATCACCGGATTTAATAAATAATGAAAAAGAGGCAAGAGGAGGCATCCTTCTGAACGTGATTTATGTGTTCGCACCAATGGGATAGCAAAGAGACATGGGACACTGGAATTTAAAGTATATAATTTGTTGCAGCACATGGCCTTTGCAGACCCCAGGTCCTCCAATAAAATTCCAATTAGGATTCTCTTCGTGTTGAATGAATATGGACAAGGCAGACCATAACACACTCCCTATATCCTTCACTGCATTCCATCACACCCACGCCCTTGAGATTTCAAGTGCGACTTAACCTCATCATTTTTTTACACTGGTCTCTTGAACCAATTTTGTTCCAGACGTTTTAGTGGCAGGTGATGCAAGGTTTTATAAAGGAAATGAAAAAGCAGTTAAAATGAGCAGTACATCCAGCAACGCCGAAAAGAAAAATAAAGCCACTATTCGTATTTTTTTGCCTCATATTGTATATGGATTTGTCAGACATCATCATATTAAATAAAAATACACGGTGCAAAGATGTGTTTGCCCTCCGTGTTCTTATATCTTCCCAGTGATATCCATTGCACAGTTGTGTGAGCAAAATACTCTTTTCAGGCAGGTCTGATGAATCGGATCACATTAGTTCATATGCTTTATGTAAATTAAAACAAGGCAGGATATCACCCCAGGACAAAGGCAATCTTCCTCATTTTCACCTAGATGTGAATAGCGTAGCCAGGAAGACTGAAGGACTACCTATTGCTGCGAGCTTTTAGATTCTGAAATCCTACAAATCCTAAAAGCACAGAGCTCGACAGGGCCAAAAATCAAACTGTGGTATTTGACGACAATCGAGCTCAGGCTACCAATACAAAAGGCCTCCTCACTAGCCACCTTTCACTTTAATGGATCATTTCGCCCCGTCAGGCAGGGGCAATCCTGATAATCAAGTGTGAGCATGGGGAAGCGATTCCATTCCCAGGGGCGTAGTTTCCGGGAGCGGGGGGTGTTGTACACCCCACCAAAATAAGTGCATTTTCTGATAAATAGTTGGGTACAGATGCTTTCAGTGGGGTTTGGGGAGTTGTCTGCTAGATTTCACCAGGAATTTTTACATTCATACAGACAAAAACGCACACTCCCTCTGTTTTTAATGTCGTCAACAATATTGGTAATTTGACAAAAATCGTGTTTTCCCTCACTTAGTACCCCTACAAATCTGCATTCCTCTCTCCCTGCACTGCCCCTTAGGCCCATCCCATGCACCCAGCTTCTCGTATAATGTATTTTTACATTATATGCCGGTCTGATTGATGGAAAATCTAAAGCTCACACCTCTCTAATCTAACTGACCAAGCTCCACTCCTGCTCATTCCTGGGGGCGACTGGTCGACCAGATAAGTCTTTCAAAGTAGAGGTGAAAGAATAAGAAGGATATTTGGGTTCATAAAAGTCAGAAGGTTTGGGTTGAGTCAGAGTGAGTAGGGATGGCGAGAAGGGATTTTTTTATTTTTTTATAAAAGCAAAAAGTAGATAATTTGTACACGCTCATATATATTTTCAGAAAAAACAGAGGTTAAAGTAACATTATAGTTAGGGGAATTTGTCAGTGACAACATTAACATTTTGAACAAAAAAAAAAAGAAACAGATATTCTTAGCAGAACTAATTAGAATTTGCTCTCCTGTCATGTGCTGCTTGTGATCTCACATGATATTCTCGACATGTTCTATGACATCATTTATGACATCACTCATGCTTCTCAAAATTCATAAGGATAAAACTAACCCTCCTGGTAGACCAATCATTTCCGCCAATGGTAGTCTTTGTAAACCTACCTCCATCTATTTGGATTTCTTCCTATTGCTGTATGTATTGCATTTACCTGCATACTGTAGGGGCAGTGCAGACTTCATTTTCAAGATTGAGGAGCTACCCTGGCAGTCGACATATCTTTTGGTGACCACTGATGTGGTATCATTGTATAAGTGTATTGATTATGGTTTATGGATTGGATCTTGCAGACGTTTATTTTGGGACAAAGCTATCCATCTGTACAATCACACTATGATGTTACTGGATATGTTGAAATTTGTTTGAGCAATAATTTCTTCTCTTTTAACTGGAAATGGTACAGACAAGTCACCGTACAGCGATGGGGAGTTGCTTTGTTCCGGGTTTTGCAGGTATTTTTATGGGCTGGTGGGAGGAGCAATGCATCTGTTCAGAGGACAATGAATTCTGGACAGGACACATAGCACTCTGGACAAGTTATATTAATGGCATCATCTTTGTCATATGGGATGGTTCCAGAAGCCTCTTACAAGATTTTCTTGCTACACATCTCCCATGATGATCTAAATTTATCCTTCACACATCAGGTACACTATAGAGTGATGGGTTTTCTAGATGTACATGTAGAAATCAAGGAAGGTAGGGTTCAGACCTCTCTTCATCATAAGGAAACAACAGGCAACACCTTATTGCATGCACAAAGCCATCACCCAATTAAGCTAAAGTGGAGTATTCCCTATGGGGAACTACTCAGGGCTCGACGAAATTGCAGTTGCACTGAGGCTTACGAGAAGGAGGAAGCCATGATGTTATGCAGATTTCAAGCTAGGAGCTATCATCGTAAGGTACTTTTGACAGCCAAGGAGAGAATGTATACTGTTTCTAGAAAGGATCTTTTTGTCAAGAAAACTATGGCTGTGAGTGATCAAGGGAAGGTGGGACTTATTACCATCTACAATGCAGAGTCAGATAAAATCAAGAGAATAATTTCTAAGCATTGGCATCTTTTAAAATCTGATTCTGTAATTGGACATAAAGTCTCACCATACCCTTTGATCACCTACCATAAATCAAGGTCCGTGAGAGATATGGTGGTGGACAGTGAAATCAAATAGACTCTAGGCTTGAGGGTTGGCTATTGGAACTGAGTGGTTTTTATAAAGGTGGCAAGTGTAAAGAATGACAGAGTAGTAAGAACATCAAAACCTTTTTGCTGCCTAAAGGACAATGGCGGAAGATCAACACATTTATCACATGTAGTAGTGATTTCTGTGTTTATGTTCTAATGTGCCCATGTGGTCTTCGTTATGTAGGAAGTACCATCTTTCCAGTTAAAATATGGATTTTAGAACATTTAAGGGCAATCAGGAATGATGATCACAGTTTTCCAGTAGCTGGACGTTGGAAACAGGTACACTCTCAAAATCCTGACATGCTCTCTCCTTCTTTGGTATTGACAGGGTGGAGCGACGCAACAGAGAAAGAAAGCTTCAGATTATGGAGTCAGAGTATATTGTGCGCCTCAATTGCAAGGCCCTGACGGGTCTCAACTTTGATGAGGAATTGTCTATACATGTTGGCTGATGTCCATCCCCTAGATAGCAACAGTCTGAATTAGTTTATAAGAAAATGCAAGGATATGCTATTAAGATTATTATTATTTTTTTCAGATATTTAGTTATGTATTTATTTTTGCATATTATGTTCCCTTTTGTACCTGTATTAGGGAGTGCACTGATTTTTACATTGTGTTTTGGGTGGTTTTCTTCACAGATCCTTCTTGGCAAATGATTGATTCATAGAAGGGTTTTGAAAAAATGGCCACTTGGCCTTGATGCTGTCATTGCATATAATGTATTTTTAAACTCATACCAAATCTAGCAAGTATTATGTGAAGCTCATGTTCTTTTGAGGCAGTCTTTTAAATAATCAGTACACGTGATGCTGTGTTTCATGCGGCATGTGTGTAAAGAAATTAAGATGTACAATTTACGATTTCCTGTAACAATTTCTTTCTTCTAAGCGGTAATGCCAAGTTCACAGTCTTTTCACTATTTTCTTTGTTTTGAAAGGAATTTGTTTTTAAAGTTGGTGATGCACTTGGCTTTTGTACTGGCTGAGAAGAAGATCTCTCTGAGATCGAAACGCGTCACCATTAGCCATAAAGTAAATATTTATTTTACAAATAAGAAGCAATGGAGTGCGAAATCTTTGGTGTCCATACTTCGTGGTACAGCACCTTCTCTGTATATTTGTGGTGGTATTCGCTGTCCGCAATTCGCACCAACCGGGTTGTGGAGAATGTGACCGGGAATGCCAGAACTGATGCTTAGAATATAGAAATGTATATATATATATATATATGCATATATATATATAGAGAGAGAGAGAAAGAGTTAAGAACATCATAGACTAAGGGGGTGATTCCAACTCCGCCAGCCCAGCGGGAATGAGGCCGCAACACAGGAGCCGGCTCCGAATGGAGCCGGCGGTGTTGCGGCGGTGCGACAGGTGCAGTTGCACCCGTCGCGCTTTTCACTGTCTGCCATGCAGATTTTAGACACGGTTACAGCCCTAACTTCTGAACAGAATTGCACCAAATTTTGCAGAAAGCTAGATCTTGGTCTAGAAAGAGCCTTTTATAATTGGGTGTAAACTTGTTCAGTAGTTTTTGAGTTATTAAAGGAAAAAAACATATAGATATCTAGGGATGTGGATCCTTCACAGATCAGTGGGTACCTGAGGTGGATCCCACGGATCTGACCAAACAGCATGGCCCTGATTGAATGACCACAACCTGAAAGGAAAGTTGCAGCCTCCAATGTGTTTCTTGGCTGCGCCCACGGGGAAAATAAATAAATAAAAACAAACATAAAGGGTCAGAATAGAGATACCCTGACCCCATAGGATACATGGATGGGTCCCTAAGGGACCCCTCATGGGCAAGAAATTGCCAGTTTTTTTTTTGGGCTGATCCACAGATCCAGCGCTGTGCACAGCGTGGCTCCCAGTGCAAATCCACAATGTTTCCGCGGATCCAAAGCCCAATGGAAAAGTAACCTCACACACCATACCCCGGCCGCGCATGCCAAAGGCCGTGCTCAATGTGGGGTCTGGTGCATGTGGACGGGCTGGCTGCAGGCTTTTGGCTGTGCATGCTGGTGGTTGTATTAATGTACAGTACTTATATATTACTTTACATTGAAATAAACAGGGAAATTCACAGAAAAATAGGTAACAGGTACGTTATAGTTAGGTTCACATTTTACCCACACAAAACCAAGGAAATTCAGTAGTTATACTTATCTGAAGAAACTATAACCTTTGCTGTTAAGTAACTTTAGGCCATAAGTTATAGTTCCTTAACATAAGTATAATTATATGTATACCTATAACTGCTTAATTTCTGTGGTTTTGTGTGGGTAAAACTTGACCCTAACTATAACGTCCCTGTATCCTTTGGTTTATAATATATATATATATGTATATATATATATATATATATAGCCACAGGCCAGGCTCTGTGCACGACCCCATGACGCACACTGGCAAAGGCTGTGGCTGGTAGAAGTTGCCGCAGGTCCTGTCTGCAGGGTTTGGTTGGCTGTGCCATGGATGGTTTGGCACAGGTGCCCAACCTCCCACCACAAATGGGCAAAGGCCGTGTGTGGGAGGGGTGTGGCTGCCCATGGGGGGGATGAATGCGTGGCCTATTCCTGTGGCCAACCTCACGCCTTGCAAAAGTTAAAGTGACATTATACCTCGGAATTGTGAGTTTGTCTTACTTTGCATTTAAATTGTTTTGTAAAATTCGCAGAAAAAGTAAGGATTAATGGGACATTAGGCATGGTGAGGATTTGAGTTATAGTTACTTTAGGACACAATTTGTAGCTAGTTGAGATAACTAACTAGTAATATCAGTGTTTTTTTCTTTTAAAATGGTATGTTTAAACTACCATGTACTGAACTCTGGTGCTAAAGATTGCATATTTTTCAGTTGTGGCTTTATCTCTTTCCTCCGAGTTTCACTTTTCATGGTGTAGGTAAAGTCCAAAAAACTATTTATACAAACTGATGTTGAATAAAAAGCCAGGACTAGTTAATGTGTGGATACATTATTTTTGGCACGTCTAGAGCTACATTAAAGGCAGCACCCTCAGGTGTCACCAACCCCAGATTGTCCCTACAGACCTTAAGGACCGGATTTAGAGTTTGGTTGACAGATTACCCTGTCAAAAACAGGTCCAGATGTCAATAATCCATCCACGGTTCCTGACTATGGGCCATGTAGAAACTGATGCTTCTTAAACAAACAGCTACAAATTGTGAATTTTTAAACCAGGTTAGAATTTAAAGGTGGTATTACAGGGAAGGGTTCTCCCTCCCACTCCTCCGCCCCTAACACCCACCGCCCAAACCACCATGGAAAAAATAAGCATCACATAGAACCTTTTAAAGAACATCAGGGTCTAATACTGAAAACCTGATCACATTTCTGGTTAATGGTTTAGGTTTGTTGATGGACAAAACCTCAATTCTTCAGTGTGTTACTGTGATTTTGAGAAGCAAATGATTCATTTTCGAAAGCACATTTTCTAAAACTGTCTCACATTTGTGCTGTCTCCTGCTGATGGCCCTCATAATCGGTGATATTACATGTATAGTACTACCACTATATCTGCAAGACTGTCCTAATATCTGGAAATGAACTAGGGGTGTAGAGTTTCATTAGGACCACCAATGGTTTTTCAAGTTGTTCTTTTTAGCTAAAAGTGATATATAAAGAATAGGAAGAATATGGATTTAAAAATGTATTGTAAAATAGATAGATTACTTCTCAAAAACCTGTTGAGACTTCAGGGTCAGTGACATTCCTGACATCAGACATACTGTGTACCAGCACTTTCAGAAACATTAGCCTGGCAGTGCCCCTAGATAAGTCATGCCTCCCTTTCAACATTCAGTACATTGGTACATGTGCAAAAGTTGTGGTGTGCATTTGCAGTGCAAGAAACTGGCTGTTGTCCATGCCATTCTGTCCTTTGTTTTTTAAATGTTCCAGAATTATAGATCAACGAGTGCAAATCATACTTGAGCAGAGGAGGCATTATGGCTGTAAGAGAATCATACGAAACTTTGCATCCAATAATTCTCCCATCGGTCACAGTGTGGCACCCAAAATGGTGTGAGTGAGGGAATGTGAATATTAAGAATATTCGTAATTTTAGACCAGCAGCTCATATTGCTATTTTGGGGAAGATGTTGCTCGTCATCCAAGGTAGAGTGCAGCAACTAGTAGAGGTGCATTAGATTGAGGGTCCCTCCTTTGTCAGTAGGTTTAGAATTGTTTTGGAGGAAGGAGCTGTGCTGCTAATGGATGATAGAAAGTGCCTTGAGTGAGAGCCATCTGGCTAATATGAGCCAGTGCAGTGATTGCCAATCTGGTGTGATGTGTAGGCTGGCTTACATGTTCAAAGTCCTCTGTAGCTGGCAGAGCAAGAAAGCAGGTACCTCCAGGTTGATAACTTTGGTGTAGACTAGATGGGTGAGTATAAGAGTGGTGGTTGCCTGGACCAGCAGAGGGAATCCCAGGAAGGGGAATAGTCATCTTTAAGTTCTGAAAATGTGGAATAAAAATTTGATTACCTATTTAGCTTGGGATTAGTGAGAGCCTGGTACCCAAGATGACACCTACAGTCCTGCCCTTGTTGGTCATGGTAATGGAAAGCCCAGCTTCTTTGAATATTGGTCTTGTGGGGCCATAAGGTTGTCTGGTCCCCACAAGTGAGAATTTCACTGCATTGGTTTTGTTTTGATTGTCATTGGCACAATGTTCTTGGTCAGTTGCTTCTGCTGCATATGTATATGGTGGAAATATAGTCATTTTGTCAAAATCTGAATATATATCAGAAGGCATTCAGCAATTGGGGGATCAGACATGCTGCATGAGGAGTAGTTTGCAAGAGGTAGCAGCTTCAAATAAAGAATACTGGATGAGATTATGTGATTGGGAAGAAAGGGACTCCTCGAGTGGGAAGAATACCAATTTGTAAGATGTGAACACCCACGTATTCCAGTACTGCATTTATTGCCCAAACTTCACAAAAATGCTACTAATCCACCAGGAAGACCAACTGTTTCAGCCACTGGATCTTTGCTGGAGAATACATCTGGATATGAGGATCACTATCTCAGGCCTTTTGTTTCTGCTCTTACAGCATTTGTGAGAGATCCAACGCACTATCTCACTTTGATTGAGGGAGTGTATTAGGAAAAAGATTTCCTGCTAATTACTCTCGATGTGTGTAGCTTGTAGACAACTATCAAACATGATTTGGGTATCACAACAATTACGCACTTTTTGAGGGCATGATCTATTTAATTGCTGTTACATACAAAAATGATTGTTGATATGATATGATATATTGCCTAATTAACAATTTCTTCCTTTTTGACAAACAGGTGTATTGCCAGCTGCAGGGGACTGCGATGGGTACCTGCTTCGCTCCCAGCTATGCAATTCTTTTCACAGGCTTGTGGGAGGAGCTGGTGGCCACACAGTTACCCGCCTTTGAAGAACATGTTATTCTGTGGCTACGCTTCATTGATGACATCTTTGTGATTTGGAAAGGAAGTTTTACAACAGCTACAGAGTTTGTAGCTGAACTAAATTCCAGTCCTTACAATATCCAATTAACTGAACAGATTAGGGAGACCAGAATTGTGTTCGTGGATGTTGAGATAGAAGATGACCAAAGGAAACTTAGCACGAAATTGTATAGGAAGCCTACCTCAGGTAATAGCATACTAAGTGCTTCTATCTCACATCCTTCCAAACTTAACTACAGCATCCCTTATGCTGAGCTACCTTGTGCAAGACAGAATTGTAGTACTGAAAGAGCTTTCCAGGAGGAAGTCAAGATCATGACAGAAAGATTTCAGGCAAGGGGCTATGAACAAAAGGTGATAAATCAGGCTATCAAGAAGGCTGAGGCCTGTAAGCCTACCAAACTGCTTTACACAACTAATAAGGAGAATAGTCAGGGTGATGAACATATCAGATGTATCACTCTTTCTCTAGCCAAGCCTCAGCTGTTAGGAAGATTATGTGTACCAATTGGCCCATTTTGAAAACTGACAATGTTCTTGAAAAATATATTCCTGAGGTTCCTCAGATAAAATTTAGGAGGAATAGGGCCCTGAAGGACAGCCTGTGTCATAACATGGTCATTACTGAGTGTAAGTTGGAGGATCAATGCTGTAGGCCATGTAAAGCCTGAACTGCTGGCTATAACTGTACAGCGATTAAGATTCCAGGATGTGAGAGGACCTTTAGTATAAAGGGACTGTATAATTGCAATACTACCTACTGTGTATACGCTTTGATATATCCAAGTGATAAATGGTATATTGGGAGCACGATTCATAGGGCTAAGAAGCACATCCTTGAGCACAAGCGAGCAATATGGAACAACAATCACAATGTCCAGTGGCTAGACACTTTTTTGAGACACATTTCAAAAATGACAAACTAGAGAAATTTTGGGGTACTTAATGCTATTCCCCTAGATATCCAGGGGGAGGTCGACAGAGAACGAAAACTGAGACTTCTTGAGTCTAAATACATTTTGGATTTTAATACTCTGTAGCCAAGGGGGTTGAATTCGAGCGAAGAGCTAAATGTGCACATTGGTTGAACAAAAAATGTTTTAACTACTTGCACCTCTTTATTTGTGGGGATCATTTTGTCATGTTTTCAACATTTATATTGTCTGTTTGTTTTATAGGTCAACACTGATTGGCACGCATGGTTTGTAGACCACCATACTGGTCGTCGCACCTGAATGGGGGATGTCTGTCTCTCTGGGCAACACTCCCACCTACTTGAGTGTGCAGCCTGTTAGTAATATTGAGGGCATGAAAATTACCCTATCACTGTAGTATGATTAATGAACAGTTTGGATTTTTCCTGGGAACTAAGCTACATAGCAGGCGGGTGCACTAAGGTTTGGATTGGACGTAGTTCACTTGAGCATATCAGGGAAGCTAAATTTTCATGGTTCCAGGACAACTGGCGCACTATGACAGAACATGAGTTTGTGGTTGTTCACTATGCATGAATGATATATTCACTTAACACATATGTGGAATATGCTATTTAAATTTCATAGAGGTATCACAATTTTCTTACTAAGCCGGATGCACAGATGGTGGTACTGCACATATGCACAGTGACTGCCTGTCAGGCCACTTGGGCATAATTGTAAATGGTATCATGGTTATGCTTATAGTGCGCTGGTAAGAATTTGTAATTAGGAAGATTGTATGGCATGTAAAAATACACCCACTCGACCTGCTGATCTTTGTTGTATTATCAAGTAACATAAGTTATGCACTTGGGATCTTTCAAGTTACAATTATGCTGACCAAAGGAAATTTGGGATATGTCCAACAGTTATTATGAATAAATTACTCAGTCGACCCATGTCAGTAACAACATTTTGTTTTAATATGCGTATTCAATATTTTGCTAAGTGGGATGCTATGGTATAAAGCATGAACTTTTTACTGTGACCGAGTTGGAGTAATTACCTTTATGGCTGTCATGGAAGTTATGAACTGGCTATGGCATACTTTACACATTTTCAGAAAGGATCCGTGTAGTGATGGTCGCAATAGACATAATGTATCTTTTGTTTATGCATATTTAAGAGACTGTTGTTTATATCGTAGGTGTTTTTATTAAATGTACTGAATTTCTTACTCTACCCCATACTGTGAGCAAGGTTACGGCAAAACAGGTTGGGTGAGGACCATCTGTGCACACACATATATACAACCTAAGTACAAACCTCTACCAAGCCACAGACAATTAAACAAACAGTTTAGTCTCCTTATCTCAGAAACATCAGGGGCCGTATTATACAAAGTGCTCGGGGCGCAACAGGCAAGTACGCATGCTTTGCTTGCCCCCGGGGCACTTGGGTATTACAGAAAGGACTGCAGATGCTTGTGCGGACTTTTCTGTAATACAGGTAGCACTGGCACACATATAGCACCAGAGTTATTACCAAAGGATGTTTCCTTTTGCCTTCCTCTGCCTCTGCGCCTGCATTGTATTATAGATGCTGGCGCAGAGGCAAAGAAGCTGTCAGGGGACGAACCTTTTAGGTAGTGCACTGTCAATGCTCCCCCTGATGGCAGCCCACTGGAGGGGGAAAACGGCACTTTATGGACCCCCCTGCAGGTAGGTGCAGTCACTCATTGCACCCACCTGCAAGGGGATCTCTAACCCCCCCCTTAGAAGTGCAGGCGGGTTGCCACCTGCACAGTGAAATACAGAGCGGCTGCTTCAAAGCTGCTCCGTTTATCACTTGAATGTGCTGCTTCTAGGACAGCGCAAATTCGCGGCTGCCCCGGGGGAGGTGCAAACAAATAAAGTGTACCCTATGTGTAACAGGGCCCCAGAAGGGTGGACTTTTCACTTGTGTAATAGAGAGTTTTGACGGGACTAGACATTACCTCGAGGTTTAATTGTAGACCGTGGAGACAGATTTGAAACTTCATCAAAGAGAATGCATAGTTTGCTCTGTAATGGGAAAACAGATTCTGTTGAAGACCATAAATTGATTTTAGTGACTTTCCACGTACAGAATATGATATAGAAAGCATTGAGGCAGACAAGTAGTTCGTTTTTGTGAAGGCATGCTATTGGATCGCCTTCTGAATGTATGTATTTTTACGCAGGGGGTCTCCTTACATGGGGATCATGCTGCATATTTCAAAATGGCATTACTAGGTTATGAAACCCTCTTTAGAAATACATCCAACTGCCAGCTTGACAGGAGCATTGCTTTCACATTTCCTGTAAGTATCAGATAGATGTTCTATCACTATCCTCTACTGGAACACGAAGCACTACAAACTCTACAACACAATACAATATTTCTGGCGAGGACAATCAGTGCAGAAATAGCAAGCTAATGGAACAGACTATGAAAGCATAGCCTTTATTCATCCTAAACCTCTTGCCCACCAGCCGCCATAACAATAAACCAAGTACTTTGCAGGTGTAAATGACATAAAAAGTTCATAAAATGAAATAACTGTGTCTTTCCTGATGATGATGGCTCAATATGTTGGAGCAACCTAGCCGATCGAGGCCTGCCGCTTCACACCTTGTTATCAGCAATGGAAAAAGTTTTATTTAGAATTCATCTGTCCACCTAGACCACGTCTCACTACCACCCCACTTGCAGTGTACGTTAGTTTTTTGTAGAGACACACACCCCTCCTCATTTGACTCTTTCGGATTGTTGCCAAGGCAGCAACACATGCCGCATCCTTGGCGAGGTGCATCTGAGGCAGCATCACTTACTGTAAATGGTCTCAGCTGGTTTCCCTTCTGCAAGACAAGGATGTATTTTGAGAGTTGGAACATTTAGGAATGGCACCGGAAATTCTCTGAAACTGTACATTTTGTGAGCCTTCCTCCTGCTTTGACTAGTGATAGTATAATTGACGACAGACAGAAAGGAGACACTCTTCACAAAAGCGGCCTGTGGGGCTTTAACATGCCATAGTACAGGCGAGAAGCTACATAATCGCTCTCCTTGAAGCTTTCATTTAAGATAATTCATAAAGGTTACTGTATATCAGCCCCTTTCTGCCACTAAAACCAGCTAGTCATATAATCAGTGCACACAAATGATCACAAACCGGATTTGAGACCACTCAAAATAAGTAAGGCATGAACTCATATAAATTAAATTAATGGTCAACCAGGTCTGGCAGCAGAAATCAAATATAAATGTACCTGCTGCTTCCTGAGCATTAAAATAATCTTTAAAATAAACTGTGTTCAGCCAGAATAACTACACTGAAAAACTGGGACATTTCTAACACCCCTTCCTACCAGAGTAAAAGGGGAAGCTGATTAGAGGTGGGTAGAGAAAGCAGGAGGGAGGAGGTTCATAAATACAGGCATTTGGATCTATGTGACGGCAATTGTGTTGCTTGCTAGAGGAAAATGTATTTTGGTCCTAAATTGGCAAGATTATTTTTGGATGTCCTAAATCCCTGGAATACAAAACAATTGCCCCAGACATATCACTGCAACAATGCTATCAACCAAATGGTTATTTTTATCAAACAATAATGAAGAAAATGTTTCTTTAAAAAAGCATTGTATAATGGTGCTGTGGGTGTGCGTGAAAAACGTGCCTAGTGCTCTCTAATGGGTGATACGCCTGTGACAACAGGGATCAAAAGTGCGTATCTAAAAACAAGAATAGCATACCATGTTCTTGATTAATCAACAATATAGAAAGGGGTTTGCGATTTCAGCTGACGTTTCGATCCCTTAAGCGATAACAGAATCATCATCAGGACTCTAGATATAACCAAGACCAAGAATCATGGGTAAAAATGGGCCCTGCAAAAGACTCAAGGGGGTAACACAAATATACCTAGCAGTCCCTTGGAACTGATACACGAGGATAATGGTCCAAAACTACGGGAGGAGGATGCCAGGAGCCAGATGGAAACGCTGGATCAAAGATGAAAGACGTGAACACTAATATCTTTGAACAGTGTGTATTTAGGCTTACATTCACACCCATTCAGAACGCCATATGCTTTGAGATTTTGAAAATCTTAATTATAAGAATTATTAACTGTTCAGTATGTAAAGTACTCAAATGATATGTGAAAGTAATACTAGATTAAGCAATACAATATATAATATGCATGGAACACAAACAAGAATGCAAATGCATACAATGCATTGGATAAAGACGTATTTGAAAACAGCATCGGGAAGCTAAAAATATTAAATAAACACATAACCAGGGAAATGAAATAGCCAACAAAACATATAAAATATCAACATGAGGAAATAAAAAGAATGATACGTAAATTATACAGAAGGTTCCCTGAATGGCTTCCATATTCAGATATGATGTTCAATTTTTAAAAAACAATTTCTTAGCAAACATGCAACCACTGTAAATAGTTAACATTTATGCCGGAGTGAAACCCTGTGAAGAATGAAAAAACTGAACACAAGTAAACCGGCTACTCAAAGAAAAAACAACTACAAGATAAATTCCACCATTTTCCATTTTCGCAAGATATAATCCAACAGGCCTAGCGACCTCCTACATGGCCAACAAAGTCAGATATACAAATGACAAATCATTGTTATAGTAGTCCAATAAGACTGAAACATTTATTTTAGCTAGATGTATATCAAATATGAGTCCAATTTGGCATTGATAATAGCCTTGGGAGGTGGGAGGGTGCACTGACACTGCACCAATTCCGATATGCTGCAAGTTAGTGTTCTTCCCATCAGCCTGGTTGCCTCTGCAACCGAATCTGCAATGCGGAGTAAGTTGAATGGGAAAGGTGGTCCCTCAATTGAATGGGGCTTTGCCCCATGAAATTGAAGAATCACCCCCTTGTCTTCAAGTGGGTTCAAACTTTGCATCCATGCTACTGGTATTATTAAAGAGGGTTGCACGCACCTGCAGCCCGTGCAATACTATAGAAGAGCCCTGGCGGTGCAAAAGGCAGGTACAAATTCCAGTTATGTCTAAAGGACACGTCCTATAGGATGGGTTCCGGTGGCCAAAGTTCAACCACATATCTTCTGAGCAAGCACTATAAATATTTTTTTTAATAAATCCAACCAGAAACTGAGCCTATGCTACTATCCCAAAAACCGGAACCAAAATATTGCTATTTAATGACCATTTATTTTCAATATAACATGACTGGCTCTTGTGGTAACTGAGTAGACAGCATTTGTACTGGCAATATCAGACTGCACAGCTAATTACGTTTAATGATCTCTGATGCTAATCTTGTACTTAGACTTCAAACATTCAAAAGAAACCATGGCAGCCTTGCATCCAAAAATCGTAATGTTTATACAATCTGCTGATATCGAGCATTCCAATCGCTTATTTATTGCTGAGTTAAAGAGTCGACCAATAAAAAAAGAGAGGTACCATTGTACATATAAAAATGTTCCTTCCCGCATTTGTAAACCTGTTTCCATAGAAACATAGCGTTCTTTAAAAAAAAAGTTAGACCTTTATTGATCCATGGAAATGTTCCCATATTTAACAAGGAAATCAAAGGAAGGGGACCAAGAGAACATTCCTCAGTTTGACACCAATCTGGAACACTTTCTTTTCTCTAAACCAATATTGTGTTTTAAAAAAAACAAAAGTCTTGTGATAATATAAAATGGGAAACCACAGCTCAACTCATGCATCCTTTTTCCAAGACCTTGCAGAAATCTTATTTCCATTCAACACATGAAAAAAGTGTTGCACCTTTCAATATTTTTAAAGAGTGTTGATAAAAGGAGCAGTGGGACACTCTGCAACACTTACAGGTTTCTGGGCAACACACATTTCAAAGGGCTTTAATTTCACACAATACATTAAAGTTTAATCTTCTGCATCTCATATAGCCCTTTGTTATTTTAGAAAACCTGGACCATTCCATTTTCAGACCTAAAAATGAATCAGGAAGTATGGCAATGCTACAGAAAAATCTATTTATCAAACTCTGCCTTTTGGCTAGAAAAAACACACAGCAAAAACACCATCATTGTTTAATCAACTGATTCAGAGATAATCTAAGGTCAGTAAGCAATATCAAGCCATCATCTACATACAGTGTAGCGTTACATCAATTGCCCCTGCATTTAATCCTTGTTATGAGAGTTTGAGGAAGCTCTTTTAGGTTTTAACTACAATGTGCATTAATAATAGTTGCTCCACATTCACATTCACACGTGTATTGGCATAAATAAAGCTACTGCAATTAAAACAAAATCATTACAATATGTTTAAATGTGTTTTGTATGTGCATTTGGAATTATGTACTGGTTTGAGAACACATGGAGCAGGACATTCACTACTTATTTTGTATGACATATTGTTCTCGAAGATCCAGCTAGAGGATGCATTCCCAAGTCTCTTCCTGCTGAGACGTATTTTATTCATTCACATTTGCTTTCTATTGTTTATGAAACAAGTCTG
The DNA here is from genome assembly GCF_031143425.1 of Pleurodeles waltl. Lineage (NCBI taxonomy): Eukaryota > Metazoa > Chordata > Amphibia > Caudata > Salamandridae > Pleurodeles > Pleurodeles waltl. Next base: position 640,591,319 of record NC_090436.1, on the reverse strand, counting down.
TTGTAACACCTCCGGATGACATTAGGTCACAGCGGGGCCAATCAATATTCATATAGAGACTTAGTGCTAAGATGGTAGGGTTATGTGATGTTCCAAAAGCAAGAATTATGATTTGTAATAATAAGGATGTTCACACCATGTGACTTTGCAGTTTCTATAACCTGCTATGCTTAAATTGGCTATAAAAACCTCTACATTTGGGGATAAGCCAGACTCTTTACAGAGCCCCTAGAGATGCTTCCCGATTTTTTATTGATTTGTAGAACACCTGAGATTTAGCCTTTTCTTGATTTGTATACGTTATTCTATATATAAAAGTCTTCATGGCAAATTACTTCTATGCAATTCAATCACATTACTGCTGAATCAGCTTTTACTAATTTCCATATTGTTCTTTTGAATTTGCCACAAACTTTCAAGGTTTTTCCTAAAGTTCCAATATCCAATTTCTTTTTGAGCCAGTTCTTCCTTATTAGCCGTATTTGAAATACTGTTTTGAATCTTATCTCTGGGGCACACTGGCTCATAGATTTTGGTTTTAACACTGTTCCCAACAATTTGAGAGCACAAGTGTTATGCAGATTTTCAAGAGGACTGCATATCCACTAGTGCCTTAGACATGGCACCCAGTTCCTGGACAGGACAACCTCACCAGTTCTCGATCTTCCAACTAAAACGTTCACAGATCCTGCCATTAGTCCTCACTGTTGAACAATTTGCTCAACATATTCTAGGAAAATTACTACCAAAGCAAATTAACTCTATATAAATTCAATAAATGATTGATGTAGGAATTATACTATCCTAATTTAATGATATAGAAGTCGGAATGTAGATATTGATAGCAATTTGAGATTCATAAACGAGTGGTAAACAGTAAAAGCCAACGTAGCCACTAAGTGAGGGAAAAGGATTATTCTCTGGTGAACCTGACAGAGGAATATCCTTGTCAGCAACATAAGAAGGTAATATGGATCGGGGAATTGACTTCCTGATAAAAGGTATATCCTCTCGGAGTTGTTTTCTCTTTTGATGATTAGACTAATTTCTGGCATTGGAAAATGTATTCATATTTCCCAAAGGCTTAAAACACAACACTCATTTTACAATAAGTCCAGACTAAAATTAAATCATGTTGCCTTACCTGCAACACTACACCCTTAAACAAATCAACATCCATTGCTAACTTGGTACCTACCTCAAGTGGAAATGTTGGACACAAGAGTAAGAACTCTCTCCATTTTGAAACAAGGAGATTTAAAGTTTCACAACCAGTAATTCACAGGCATAGCAAATACTATGGAACTCACCACCTGTTATACTTCATTCCCAATCCAATCCTCTCTCTGGGTAAGTTCGTTAAAACACATGCTTTTTGTATCACTTAAACTAACTTTGATGTTGATGTTATGTTGCATGGTTTTACACTTAATTATGATCTCAAACATTTTGCTATGCTGATTATTAGGCCCTTGTTTAGTGCACCAATCCCTCGAGGTTTCAGTGGCACTTTCGAAAAAAAAAAAAAAGTAAGTTATATAGTGCTCACTATTGTGAGTTCATATGCCTCTTGGCACTGACAAGCATGAAACCTCAGAACTAACTGCATAACAAATGATCCAACTTGGATGTCTTCTAGTTTGGCAGTAGAAGCAAGCTCTAGGGCTATGCTACCCAAACAGAAAACAGTTTGCAACCTAAAATTGTACATGTTTTATAGTTCATGGGAGCCTGCAATCCTTGTATAAAATCTTATTTCTAATGTCCTTATTCTAGGCGACTTTTGTCGTCTCTAGTAACCTCTGGTAATAAAATGACACAGCTGCTCAACTGTAACAACATTTTACAGTTGTGTTCTGACGTCATAATGCCTATAATGTGGTAGTAGTAGTAAATATGTTTATTTCCGGAACTAGCACATGAAACATGTCAGACATCATGACAAGAAAAATCACAAGTAAGCACATACAATTCCTAAAATAATTTCAGTAATATGTTTTGACAAACAAATGCACTAAGATATATTACAACCCAGCAGCTAGAATCACATTCTGAGTAATACATAGGACAAATAATTCATAATTATCCATAAAATGTAGTGCACATGTATTACATTTAAGATAGTTCCATACTACTGTCTAACATACCACATGATGTTAGGAAAAAGTTAAAACAGCAGTTAACCTCTTAGCTGCTGGGCCTTCCCCCCCGTGCTGAGCCCTTTTTTGGCTATTTGGGGTAGTTTGCGATTAGGCCTTCATAACTTTTTGGCCACATAAGCTATCCACGCCAAATGTGCGTCCTTTTTTTCCAACATCTATGGGATTCTAAAGGTACCCAGAGTTTCTGGGTTCCCCTGGAGGAGACCAAGAAATTAGCCAAAATACACCTAAAATGTTGTTTTCTTAAAAAAAAAATGGGAAAAAAGGGCTGTCGAAGAAGGCTTGTGGTTTTTTCCCTGAAAATGGTACCAACAAAGGGTTTGCGGTGCTAAAATCACCATCTTCCCAGCTTTCAGGAACAGGCAGAGTTGAATCAGAGAAACACATTTTTCAACACAATTTTGGCATTTTACTGGAACATACTGAATTTTTACTATTTTTTGTGCTTTCATCCTCATTCCAGTTAGTGATAGGAATGGGTGTGAAACCAACACTGGATCCCGGAAAGCTAAGTATTTCTGAAAAGTAGACAAAATGTTGAATTCAGCAAGGGTGATTTGTGTAGATCCTACAAGGTTTTCCTACAGAAAATAACAGCTGAAAAAATAATAATATTGAAATTGAGATGAAAAAAAACCAGCCATTTTTCTCAACGTTTTACTCTGTAACTTTTTCCTGCAATGTCAGATTGTTTAAAGCAATATACCGTTACGTGTGCTGGACTCTTTTGGTTGCAGGGATATATAGGGCTTGTAGGTTCATCAAGATCCCTAGGTACCCAGAGCCAATAAATGAGCTGCACCCTATAATGGGTTTTCATTCTATACCGGGTATACAGCAATTAATTTGCTGAAATATAAAGAGTGAAAAAAAGGTATCAAGAAAACCTTTGTATTTCCAAAATGGGCATATGATAAGGTATTGAGCAGCAGTGGTTATTTGCCCATCTCTGAATTCCGGGGTGCCCATACTAGCATGTGAATTACAGGCCATTTCTCAAATAGACGTCTTTTTTACACACGGTCTTACATTTGGAAGGACAAATGTAGAGAAAGACAAGGGACAATAACACTTGTTGTGCTATTCTGTGTTCCCCCAAGTCTCCCGATAAAAATAGTACCTCATTTATGTGGGTAGGCCTAATGCTCGCGACAGGAAAGGCAACATGGACACATCACATTTTTACATTGAAATCTGATGTGGTTTTTGCAAAGTGCCTAGCTGTGGATTTTGGCCTCTAGCTCAGCCGGCACCTAGGGAAACCTACCAAACCTGCACATTTTTTAAAACTAGACACCTAGGGGAATCCAGGATGGGCTGACTTGTGAGGCTCTAATAAGTTTCTGTTACCCAGAATCCTTTGCAAACCTCAAAATGTGGCCAAAAAAACACTTTTTCCTCACATTTCGGTGACAGAAAGTTCTGGAATCTGAGAGGAGCCACAAATGTCCTTCCACCCAGCATTCTCCTAAGTCTCCCGATAAAAAATGGTACCCCAGTTGTGGAGGTAGGCCTAGCGCCCGCGACTGGAAATGCCCCAAAACTCAACGTGGACACATCACATTTTCACAAAGAAAACAGAGCTGTTTTTTGCAAAGTGCTTAGCTGTGGATTTTGGCCTCTAGCTCAGCTGGCACCTAGGGAAACCTAGCAAACCTGAACAGTTTTCAAAACTAGACACCTAGGGGAATCCAAGATGGGGTGACTTTTGGAGCTCTGATCAGGTTCTGTTACCCAGAATCCTTTGCTAACCTCACTATTTGGAAAAAAAACACTTTTTCCTCATATTTCGGTGATAGAAAGTTCTGGAATCTGAGACGAGCCACAAATGTCCTTTCACCCAGCATTCCCCCAAGTCTCCCGATAAAAATGGTACCTCACTTGTGTGGGTAGGCCTAGTGCCTGCGACAGGAATACATCACACAACGGTCAATGTTGGTACTTACATGAGGCAACTGTTGACCCTGCGGTGATCCATACCTTACGCAGGCACTAGGCATAGGCACTCAGGGGGGGTAGTGTTTTTATCAGGACAGGTGAGGAATCACTGGATGGTAGGAATTTTGTGGATCGCAGCATATTCCTCTAGTTTGTGTGACAGAAATGCAAGAGAAATAGAGTTTTTATTCAACATTTCAGCTTTGCAGGGTATTCGGGGTAAGAAAACTTTGGGGAATCCCCACAAGTCACACCTCTGTGGACTACCCTGGATGTCTAGTTTCCAGAAATGTTTGGGTTTAGTATGTTTCCCTATATAGCCACTGAACCCAGGACCAAAAACACAGGTTTACACGCGCCTTACAAAACCAGTTTGTTTTGTGATAGATAATTTTGATGTCTCCATAATACAATTTGGGCAGTGGGATTTGGGGCTGAACTAAATTGGGGAGCTCACAAGAGAGCACCCTCTCCATGCTTGCCCCCGCATTCACGTGCTCTCTGGGTTGGGCTAACCCACTATTGCCCTGTTGCACAGACTGTGCTTGCGAAGGGACAACGGGACTGCCCTCATCAGCTCCCTCACAATTTACTGGAAGGAGTTATCCAATGGGACTCCTCCAACTGAAAAATCACTCCCAGAGTCTGCGCCATTGTCCTATCCCTCAGATGCTGTATCAGTATCTGCTGTCTCAGGCTCTTATCCTATGTCAGAGCTGTCCTCTATAACCTGAGTGACGTCAGCAGCAGTCATCCATCAAGATGCCGTCTCTGCTATTGGCTAAACTGTTGCTCTAAAACACTAGCCTACATAGACAGTCACAAAATTGCTGGTGTGTGTGTGTGATATGTGCAACAGTAGAGGCAACCTTACCTGCGCTTCTTCCCTCAATCAGCACGTTCTTTCAAGACACTCAAACACCTTGTCACATACCATTCGTCACAGTCTTTAGCACCTCCTGCGCCCAGTCCAACAATCATTACTGGTGCTCCCACTCCCATGTCCTCCTCCTCGGATTCCCTCATTACCACCCAGCAAACGTGCTCTTCATCTCTCCATAGCCACTCCCCACCCCGCACATATATTTCCTTTGTATTATAGTGCAGGTAGTGGCTGACTTTACTAATGTTCTCAGCTATTTACATAAAATACAGATTTGCTCTTTGCAGTAGTCATATTAACCTTCTGCGCTTCTTTATGGCACTAAAACTGCCACTGGACAAAAGTCTGATCCTTTTGTAGCAGAAACATAATCACAAGACTTACTTGACTTTTTTATTGCTGCCTAAAAGCTACCGTTGAAATGCGTCAGTTGAAGTATGTGCACTGCTTTGAAGACGCAAGCTGCAACTGCAAGACAACTGGTGGCAAATAATATATATATATATATATATATATATATACATATGATATATATTAAATATATATAAATATATATATATATATATAAGATATATATATAGATCACTGTTATATGTGGGTCTGGTGCACACATGCACTGACAAAAGTGATCTATATATATATATATATATATATATATATATATATATAGATCTCTATATAGATATAGATCTCTATATAGATATATCTATCTACATGGATATATCTATAGATAGATCTATATATATACACATACATATATATAAAGATCTATATATATATATAGATCTATCTATAGATATATCCATGTAGATAGATATATCTATCTACATGGATTGATATATCTATATATACATTTCTCTCTCTCTCCATATATATATATATATATATATATATATATATATATATATATATATAGATCTGTATTTTTTTGGGCAGTTTTAGGGTTTCCTTGGGGGCCAAAATAGCCCTACAACTACTAAACAAAAAGGTATTGCCGCCACAGGGGGTCGCCCTTCCCATGGGCGACCCCTTGTCAATCTCTTTATTTAAAAAAAAAAAAATAGCCCCTAAAGATGGCGCGATCGTGCCCCCCACAGGGGCCACCAACCTTGAAATTAAATAATATGGCTGACCCCCTCAAGTGAAATCCCTGGTGTCTAGTGGTGTTTCCTGGCCCTCGAGGGCCAGGAAACACATTCAGGAAGGCCTCGTATGAAAGGGGAGAGTCTCCCCTTTCATACGAGGCCTTCCCGAACACGGGGAAGGCCGGTTGGGGCCGTTTTCCCCATCGGAGAAGGAAGCGGCCCTACGCCCGCTTCCTGCTCCGATGGGGAAAACAACACTGTGACGTCAGCGTGCCGCAGCGGGTGGGGGGAGACACGGAAGAGCTTTCGTGTCTCCCAGGTCTTTACAAAAAAATAAAAAATACTCGGGTGCGACGCACCTGAGGATTTTCGAACCCCCTCCCTGGTGTCGCCCACTGGTCGTGACCCGCACCATGAAGGTAGTGCGGGCGTCGGCCAGTGGCCGACGCCCGCACTTAACGGGTTAAAAAGGAACATTAAAATAAACAGCAATTGATTCAGAAACTATAATGGAATACCAACGACTTTCTTATTAGCCAAACTGTCTACAAATTGCAGCTAAGACCAAGAGCTATAAACGTGTTTCTGTCTGTCCGAAAAATTCGGTATGCCACTTCAAAACGTCTCACACCCAAAGCAAAACAAATTGTCTTAATCCAGGTCTGCCTTGGTCTTACATACACAGGGCAAAAAAATAATAAATGTTCTACATTCTCAATTGCATTGTTATCAAATATACAATGTGGAGATTTGGTTACATTTGAATTTCTACTTACAGGTAAACTTACTAACCTCTAGTGCACCCAGCCTGAATTTTATGAACAATGTACGGACCTGAAATGGTAAATTTGCATCCATGTACGGTTCCAAGGCAGGTACTGGTTTCATAGATAAAAACTTGTCCACCAATCCTCCTGGTTTGGCAGTACAAAGGAAAGAATAGGCCATGCAATTCCAAAATGCAGTTTTAACAGCAGCTATGGTATTCTTATTAATCAATGAGGAGTTACTCTAATACGTACTCTAACCTAGATTACTAAAACGTGATTTGATATGAAAAATTGAATTGGATTTCCCCAAATTTAGTACTTCTTCCATGGAAACCTGCATGTGGATAGCTCAGGGGTTGACCACAATCTTACCCAAAAAAGGAGGGGTTTTAGACTGGCTAATCCGTTTGAGCTGCTTATCAAAAACTAAAGGAATATTAGGGATACTCTAGGGCAAAATAATAAAGATCTTAAGAAACAGTTTTCTTTAGAAGTCAAACCATTGGTATTTCCCACCACTCTGATTTCAGCCCCATAAAAGGGTTGTAGCATGTGCTTTCCCCAAATATACCTCAATGGCCGGTGAAACAGATTTCAGGAGTAGTAACTTTATACCTCTTGGTTACTGCAGATGCACTTGTGTGAAAATTTGCTTGAAAGGGAGCGAGGATCTTAGCACCTTCAGACCACTCATGCAGTTTATCGAGGACTAGGTGGCAAAACACCTTCTGTAGGTTGTCGATGAGAATGATAGGTCTGTAATTGTTGGGGATGGTTCAATCACCTTTTTAAAACCTCAGCACCACACCACGAATCAGGTATTTTATCGCCTGCCATAATCCTCTTTGACAGTGCATTTATGTATGGTCCCCATACAGCAGGCTCAGCATGAAACAGATCTACTGTGATCTTGTCTGGACCCGGCGTTTTCCCAGGCTGCAGGGACTGAATAGTCCTGAGCATATCATCCAATGAAAATTGGATGGGATCTTAATCTATGGCACACCCCATGCCCTGTGCATCAACTGTAGTTTCTGCAGTTGATACTTTTCCTGATCTATTTGATAGATACATTCCTGTAAAGCACGGATACTCAAAGTACAGCCGCAGGCCGCATGCCGCATGCCGCCCTCCTAATCTTTACATGGGTCAACAGAAGCACTGGGGTGGCGTTTACTTGACTCAGTACTAAAATGAAAACAATGTTAAATAAATAGGCAAGCACTTATTTTAAGGTTAACTGAAGTTTAACAAAGGAAGTAATTAGATTTCTCTGCATCGCTTAAATTTAGAGACACCCTTATTTTTATTAAATACATCTTACAGCAAAGCTGTAAAAAAATATGATAAAGTCTATTCAGAATTAAAACACTGTAATTCATTAACACGTAAAACTTTCCAGGTTAGTACATCAGATTATACATGTGCATTGAGAAGCTGTAGGAGGCTGGCCTGGCTTATAGTGGGTACCTGATAGTACTTACACCTTGAGCCAGGTCCAGTTATCCCTTATTAGTAGATTAGTAGTGTTCTAGGAGCTTAGGCTGATAGAGGTAGCTATAGCAGAGCAGCTTAGGCTGAACTAGGAGACATGCAAAGCTCCTACTAGACCACTTACATCATATAGCACTATATTATAAGAATCACAATACTCAGTGTTACTAAAAATAAAGGTACTTTATTTTAGTGACAATGTGCCAAAAATATCTCAGAGGATATACTCCCTTAGGAGGTAAGTAAGATACACAAAATATACACACAAACCAAAATCAGGTAAGTAAACAGTTAGAAAAGTAGTACAAACACTGTAGAATACAATAGGATGCAATAGGTCTAGAGGCAACACAAACCATATACTAAGAAAGTGGAATGCAAACCACTTAGGGACCCCAGGCCTAGTGTAGCGTGTAGAGGGTTGCTGGGAGTGTAAGAAAACACTAAGGGTGTCCAAGATACCCCAACCCAAGACCCTGAAAAGTAAGAGTAAAGTTACCCTACTTCCCCAGGAACACACTAAAGTTGTGATAGGAGATTCTGCAAAGACAACAACTGACTTCAAAGCACTGAAGACGGATTCCTGGACCTGAGGACCTGTAAAGGAAGGGGACCAAGTCCAAGAGTCACGAAAGTGTCCAGGGGGGGCAGAAGCCCACTAAACCCCGGATGAAGGTGCAAAATGGCTGCCTCCAGGTGGATGAAGCGGAAGATTCTGCAACAACGGAAGATGCAAGGAACGTCTCCTTTGCACAGAAGAGGTCCCACGGCGTCCTGGAGGATGCAGAGTTGTTTCCACGCAGAAAGACCGCAAACAAGTCTTGCTAGCTGCAAAGGTCGTGGCTGAAGAAAATGGGTGCAGCCCGGGCCCAGGAGGTCGCCCCTTGGAGGAGGAGACAGAGGGGGCGCTCAGCAGCACAGAGAGCCCACGCAGAAGCAGGCAGCACCCGCAGAAGCACTTGAACAGGGGTTCAAGAAAACTGAGCACAACGGTCGTCTCAAAACTACAGAGGAGAGTCCCACGAAGCCGGTGGTCAACTCAGCGAGTTGAGCAAGGCAGGACGGAGTGCTGGGGACCTGGGCTGTGCTGTGCACGAAGGATTCCTTGCAAAAGTGCACAGAAGCCCTAGCAGCTTCAGTTCACGCAGTACACAGGATTACTGTCTGGCGTGGGAAGGCAAGGACTTACCCCCACCAAATTTGGACAGATGGACCACTGGAGTGTCGGGGGTCACTTGGATCCAGCTCCTGTGTTCCAGGGACCACGCTCGTCAAGATGAGAGGGGACCCAGAGGACCGGTGATGCAGAAGTTTGGTGCTGCGTTAGGAGGGGGAAGAGTCTGTCGACCCACAGGGGATATCTTCTTGGCTTCCAGTGCAGGGGGAAGGCAGACAGCCCTCAGAGCATGCACCACCAGGAAACAGTCGAGAAAGACGGCAGGATTAGGCGCTGCAATGTTGCTGGTAGTCGTCTTGCTACTTTGTTGGGGTTTTGCAGGCGTCCTGGAGCAGTCAGTGTTCGATCCTTGGCAGAAGTCGAAGAGGGAGATGCAGAGGAACTCTGGTGAGCTCTTGCATTCGTTATCTGATGAGAAACCCACAGGTGAGACCCTAAATAGCCCTCAGAGGAGGATTGGCCACCTAGCCAGGTAAGCACCTATCAGAAGGGGTCGCTGACGTCACTTGCTGGCACTGGCCACTCAGAGGTTTCCATTGTGCCCTCACATCTCTGCATTCAAGATGGCAGAGGTCTGGGACACATTGTAGGAGCTCTGGGCACCACCCCTGGGGTGGTGATGGACAGGGGAGTGGTCACTCGCCTTTCCTTTGTCCAGTTTCACGCCAGAGCAGGGGCTGGGGATCCCTGAACCGGTGTAGACTGGCTTATGCAAGGAGGGCACCATCTGTGCCCTTCAAAGCATTTCCAGAGGCTGGGGGAGGCTACTCCTCCCCAGCCCTTAACACCTATTTCCAAAGGGAGAGGATGTAACACCCTCTCTCAGAGGAAATCCTTTCTTCTGCTTCCAGGGACTGGGCTGCCCAGACCCCAGGAGGGCAGAAGCCCATCTGTGGGTTGGCAGCAGCGGTAGTTGCAGTGAAAACCCAAGAGAGAGCTTGTTTGGCAGTACCCGGGGTCCATGCTGGAGCCCCGGGGATGCATGGGATTGGCACCCCGATACCAGATTTGGCATGGGGGGACGATTCCATGATCTTAGACATGTTACATGGCCATATTCGGAGTTACCATTGTGAAGCTACATATAGGTATTGATCTATATGTAGTGCACACGTGTAATGGTGTCCCTGCACTCACAAAGTCCGGGGAAATTGCCCTGAACAATGTGGGGGCACTTTGCTAGTGCCAGGGTGCTCTCTCACTTAGTAACTTTGCACCTAACCTTCACTAAGTGAGGGTTAGACATATAGGTGACTTATAAGTTACTTAAGTGCAGTGTAAAATGGCTGTGAAATAATGTGGACGTTATTTCACTCAGGCTGCAGTGGCAGTCCTGTGTAAGAATTGTCTGAGCTCCCTATGGGTGGCAAAAGAAATGCTGCAGCCCATAGGGATCTCCTGGAACCCCAATACCCTGGGTACCTAGGTACCATATACTAGGGAATTATAAGGGTGTTCCAGTGTGCCAATTAGAATTGGTAAAAATGGTCACTAGCCTGCAGTGACAATTTTAAAAGCAGAGAGAGCATAAGCACTAAGGTTCTGGTTCGCAGAGCCTCAGTGACACAGTTAGACACCACACAGGGAACACATTCAGGCCACAAACTATGAGCACTGGGGTCCTGACTAGCAGGATCCCAGTGAGACAGGAAAAAACAAACTAACACACAAGTAAAAATGGGGGTAACATGCCAGGCAAGATGGTACTTTTCTACAGAAGCATTTTTTTAAAGTGATAGGTTTGAAACACAACTTTAGAAACAAACATTCTTCTACCCGTGCTAACAACAATGCTAATAGTGCATTAAGAGGCAAGTCATTTGTTATGTGCACTCTTTGGGCGGTCTGGGTTCCTATTATACATGAACAAGTTAACAGGTGATTAAACCATACACAGGATAAGGTTTTATAAAGCCCACATCATGAAGTCACATATTTCGAGCTAATCTTGTATGTGATACTGAAGAAAAGGAGGGAAAGTGAAATAAAACAATTGCTTTGGATCACACAATTTGATAAGTCGGGAAGCCAGGATTAATCCCAAATTTTCTGGTTTCACATTGTGCAATTCAGCTACTAGATGTATGAGCTTTGCTTCCCCTACACTCACTTAACCGCGCATACCCTCCCTGACAAAACCACCACCCAGCCTGCACCCCAACGACTCTGCTGGCATCAATAAAGCTTTCGGACACATCATGGACCAAACTTTTTGGCCCCTGGGAAAAATTTTGCGACTACCCATGCTGTAAAGTGTTCCACCCACTATTGAGGTTACGGAGAAAATTCTAGGGAACAAAACGTTTTTGAGTCACCATGTGCAAGGATATTCCAAAAGGTTTGAGAATTTTCTTTCTTGGAAACCTCAAACAAGGCCAAACAGTTTGAATCAATCCGTCTGTTTACAAGAGGATATAATTTGCTTATACCGTGAGCGAGCTTCTCTATTAGCCTCACAAACCCCTGTTTAACGGCCTTGATTATTTTTCCTTTGGCCTTATGACATTCATTTGAATATCAAGGGGGTGACTGATGATCTGTACTTTAACTACACTGGATATCCTTAGGGCATACAAAATACAAAAAAGGCCTCAAACAAGTCCTTATGCAGGAAGAGTATCGGAATCATATGAGGAGAACAATTTATATATGGATCTAAAATGTTATTAATTTTAGTGTAAATATGCAATTAAATATCGGTTTTAAGATGTAACTTTGAACAGTTTTATTGTTGTTTACTATGGCTAAAACCGTCTTTAATCATGCACCCATATCAATACTATTCATGAACGAATTGCCCTTCAGTATTAACTTAATCCTATCGCTGCTAGGCTTTCTCCCCCCGTGCTTAGCCCTTTTTGTTTTTTTAGCTATTTGGGGTAGTTCATGCTTATGACTCCATAACTATTTGTGCACATAAGCTATCCACACCAAATTTGCGTCCTTTTTTCCTACATCTTTGGGATTCTTAAGATGCCCAGGGTTTGTGGATTCCCCTGGAAGGGACTCAGAAAAAAGGTAAAATATAGCAATATTTCGAGTTTTTTTCTTTAGAAAAATAGAGGAAGAGTGCTCCAGATAAAAGTGCCTGATTTTTCCCTAATATTGGCATCCATGAACAGTTTGCTGTACTAAAGTCACCATCTTCCTAGCTTTCAGGTACAGGCAGAGCTGAATAATTGAAAAAAAACAACTTTTTACAACAGTTAAGCATTTGTGATGGAAACAAGTGTGAAACCCATGAGTGATGCAGCAAAACTATACATTTCTGAAAAGTAGACAAAATTCAAACTTCAGCAACTGGGCCTTTTGTGTAGATCTCTGTAGGAGGCTGGCCTGGCTTGTAGTGGGTACCCAGGGGTACTTACACTCTGTACCAGGTCCAGTTATCCCTTATTAGTGTAGAAGATGTGTTTCTAGCAGCTTAGGCTGATAGAAGGTAGCTATAGCAGAGCAGCTTAGGCTGAACTAGGAGACATGCAAAGCTCCTACTATACCACTGGTGTCATATGCACAATATCATAAGAAAACACAATACACAGATATACAAATAATAAAGGTACTTTATTTTTATGACAATATGCCAAAAGTATCTCAGTGAGTACCCTCAGTATGAGGATGCCAAATATACACAAGATATATATACACAATACCAAAAATATGCAGTAATAGCTAAAGGAAGTAATGCAAGCAATGTAAAGTTACAGTAGATTGCAATAGGAGCACATAGGTATAGGGGCAACACAAACTATATACTCCAAAAGTGGAATGCGAACCACGAATGGACCCCAAACCTATGTGAGCTTCTAGAGGAGTCCAAGTCCAAGAGTCGCGACAATGTCGAGAGGGGGCAGATGCCCAGGAAATGCCAGCTGAGGGTGCAAAGAAGCTGCCACCGGATGGTAGAAGCTGTGGATTCTGCAAGAATGAAGAGGGCTAGGAGCTTCCCCTTTGGATGATGGATGTCCCACGTCGTGAAGAAGCTTGCAGAGGTGTTCCCACGCAGAAAGACCGCAAACAAGCCTTGCTAGCTGCAAGGGTCGCGGTTAGGGTTTTTGGATGCTGCTGTGGCCCAGGAGGGACCAGGATGTCGCCACTTGGATGAGGAGACAGAGGGGGCGCCCAGCAAGTCAGGGAGCCCTCACAGAAGCAGGCAGCACCCGCAGAAGTACCGGAACAGGCACTTGGAAGAGGAGTGAACCGGAGTCCACCCGAAGACACAAAAGGGAGTCCCACGACGCCAGAGGACAACTCAGGAGGTTGTGCACTGCAGGTTAGAGTGTCGGGGACCCAGGCTTGGCTGTGCACGAAGGAAATCCTGGAAGAGTGCACAGGAGCCGGAGCAGCTGCAAATCACGCGGTACCCAGCAATGCAGTCTAGCGTGGGGAGGCAAGGACTAACCTCCAACAAACTTGGACTGAAGAGTCACTGGACTGTGGGAGTCACTTGGACAGACTTGCTGAGTTCCAGGGACCACGCTCGTCGTGCTGAGAGGGGACCCAGAGGACCGGTGATGCAGTCTTTTGTTGCCTGCGGTTGCAGGGGGGGGATTCCGTCATCCCACTGGAGATTTCTTCAGAGCTCCTGGTGCAGAGAGGAGGCAGGCTACCCCCAGAGCATGCACCACCAGGAAACAGTCGAGAAGGCGGCAGGATCAGCGATACAAGGTTGCAGTAGTCGTCTTTGCTACTTTGTTGCGGTTTTGCAGGCGTCCTGAGCAGTCAGCGGTCGATCCTTTGGCAGAAGGTGAAGAGAGAGATGCAGAGGAACTCTGATGAGCACTTGCATTCGTTATCCGAAGAATTCCCCAAAGCAGAGACCCTAAATAGCCAGAAAAGGAGGTTTGGCTACCTAGGAAGGAGGATAGGCTAGTAACACAGGTAAGAACCTATCAGAAGGAGTCTCTGACGTCACCTGCTGGCCCTGGCCACTCAGAGCAGTCCACTGTGCCAGCACACCTCTGAATCCAAGATGGCAGAGGTCTGGGGCACGCTGGAGGAGCTCTGGGCACCTCCCCTGGGAGGTGCAGGTCAGGGGAGTGGTCACTCCCCTTTTCTTTGTCCAGTTTCACGCCAGAGCAGGGCTGGGGGATCCCTGAACCGGTGTATACTGGCTTATGCAGAGATGGGCACCATCTGTGCCCATTAAAGCATTTCCAGAGGCTGGGGGAGGCTACTCCTCCCCAGCCCTGACACCTATTTCCAAAGGGAGAGGGTGTAACACCCTCTCTCTGAGGAAGTCCTTTGTTCTGCCTTCCTGGGCCAGGCCTGGCTGGACCCCAGGAGGGCAGAAACCTGTCTGAGGGGTTGGCAGCAGCTGCAGTGAAACCCCGGGAAAGGCAGTTTGGCAGTACCCGGGTTCTGTGCTAGAGACCCGGGGGATCATGGAATTGTCCCCCCAATGACAGAATGGCATTGGGGTGACAATTCCATGATCCTAGACATATTACATGGCCATGTTCGGAGTTACCATTGTGACGCTGTACATAGGTAGAGACCTATGTACAGTGCACGCGTGTAATGGTGTCCCCGCACTCACAAAGTCCGGGGAATTTGCCCTGAACGATGTGGGGGCACCTTGGCTAGTGCCAGGGTGCCTACACACAAAGTAACTTTGCACCCAACCTTCACCAGGTGAAGGTTAGACATATAGGTGACTTATAAGTTACTTAAGTGCAGTGGTAACGTGGACGTTATTTCACTCAGGCTGCACTGGCAGGCCTGTGTAAGAATTGTCAGATCTCCCTATGGGTGGCAAATAAATGCTGCAGCCCATAGGGATCTCCTGGAACCCCAATACCCTTGGTACCTCAGTACCATATACTAGGGAATTATAAGGGTGTTCCAGTATGCCAATGTGAATTGGTGAAATTGGTCACTAGCCTGTTGGTGACAATTTGGAAAGCAGAGAGAGCATAACCACTGAGGTTCTGATTAGCAGAGCCTCAGTGAGACAGTCATCACACAGGGAACACAGGGAACACATACAGGGCACACTTATGAGCACTGGGGCCCTGGCTGGCAGGGTCCCAGTGACACATACACTAAAACAACATATATACAGTGAAATATGGGGGTAACATGCCAGGCAAGATGGTACTTTCCTACAATCTCTCAAGGTTTTCCCAGGGAAAACCACTGCTGAAATAAAGAAATATTGAAAATGAGAAAGAAAAAACTGGCATTTGTAACAACATTTTCACCTGTAAATGCTTGTCACAATGTTTGATTGACAAAAACGATTTGCCCTTACATCTGCCAGACCTTTCTGGTTGGGGGATATATAGGCTTTGTAGGTTCTCCAAGTTCCCGAAGGTACCAAGAGAAAACAACTGAACTGCACCACACAAAGGCTTTTCATTGAGTACCGAGTATAGACCAATTCTTATAGGCAGAGTGAAAAATGGGTATCAAGGAAAAGTATGTATTTCTAAAATGGGCACAAGATATAAAGTGTAGGAGCAATGATTATTTCTACACCTCTGAATTTGTGGGTACCTGTACTAGCACATGATTTGGACGGCATTTTTCAAAATGTCATCTCTCTCATACACTGACTTATATTTCAAAGGCACAAATACAGCTAAATCCAATTGGTTATAACAAATATTCTACTGTTCTATACTCCACCAAGTCTCCCGATAAAAATGGTACCTCACTTGTGTGGGTAGACCTAGTGCTTGCAGCAGGAAATGGCCCAAAATGCAACATGGATGCAGTGCATTTATCAAACGAAAACTGACCCTCTTTTTTGGTTGTGGGTAGCTCTAGATTGTGGACCCTAACTCAGCTGGCACCTTGGGAAACCTAGCCAACCTGCATATTTTTTTAAACTAGACACCTAGGTGAATCCACATCTAGGGGAATCCAGGCTGGACTGACTTGTGTGGCTCTCAACACCTTTTTTTACCTAGAATTCCTTGCAAACCTTAAACTTTAACTAAAAAAAAAACATTTTCCTCACATTTCTGTGATGGAAAGTTCTCAAATCTCAGGGGAGCCACAGATGTTCTTCCACCGACATTCCCCCAAGTCTCCTAATAAAAAGGGTACCTCACTTGTGTGGGTTGCCCTAGTGCCCAAGGCCCAAAACTCAACATGGATGCAGCACAATTTTCCACAGAAAAACGACCCTCTTTTTCTGAGGTGGGTAGCTCTAGATTTTGGACCGTACCTCAGCCAGCACCTGGGGAAACCTAGCCAACCGGTACATTTTTGAAAACCAGACACCTAGGGAAATTTAGAATGGAATGACATGCCTGTATCCCATTAGTTTTTTTGTTTTTTTGTTTTTACCAAGAATGTCCTTCAAACCTCAAACTTTGAGTGAAATCATGCACTTTTCCTATATTTCTGTGATGGAGACTTCCGGAATCTGCATGAATCTACAAAATTCCTACCACCCAGCATTGCCCCACCTGTGCTAATAAACCTGCTGCATCACTTGTGCGGCTGGGCCTAGTACCACGACAGAAACTGATTAAACCAAGGACAATGGGAGCCCTTGCCTGAATGCTCCTATTGACCGTGGTTGGATCCGTTCCTGTCATTGGCCCTAGGCCCAGCTACACAAGTGGGGCAGAGTTTTTATTGGCACAGGTGAGGTAATTCTGTGTGGTAAGAATTTTTGGATTCCTGCGGATTCCGAAAGTTTCCATCACAGAAATGCAGGGAAAATGTGTGACTTCAGGAAAAGTTGAAGGTTTGCAGGGCATAGTGGGTAAGAAAACTGTGTAGGATGCAAGTGAAGCACACCACCCTGGACTCCCCGAGATGTCTACTTTTCAGAAGTGTGTAGGTCTGGTACGTTTTTCCAGGTGGCAGTCTACACAAGCCCAAAAAGTGCTGCCGTTTACCATTGAAAAGTGGTCGGTTTTGGGAGTTAGCCAAGTTCTCCTGGCCCATATGTAAAATCAACACCAAAAAGGGTCAAATGCCCTCTTGCTTTCCATTGAGATGATATGCTTTAGTCCGCAGGGGAAGCAGAAAGACTGGAGGGGCCGATCTCCCCTCCCTGGTGCCTAATGGAGTAGATCCCTACTTGGGGATCACCTTCATGCGGCGATCCCCAAACAGGAATCCACTAGGGAAGGAGACTGAGGAGATTCTCCCCTTTCCATTGATACCTCTCCCGTCTGCCTGGGTGGTCGGGGGCTGAGATAGACCACCGAGCACCTAGGCAGTGAAAGTAAAATCAGCCGATTGGCTCATTTCAATTTCGTTTTCAGTGAAATGTCAGCACGCCTTTGTGCTCTGATCGTCATTTCTCTGAAAACTAAAACCAGCCTCGGGAGCTGGAAAAGGTCTTTCCCAGCTTCTTAAGGCTATTTTTAGCAAAATGGAAATCCCTCTGCTGAAAACAGCAGAGGGATTTTGTGGTTGTGTGAAGAGGACGGAACGGTTCTGTCCTCAGCACATGACCACCTGCGTTCATGACGGAACAGTTCCGTCATGAGCACCAAAGGGGTTAAGAGCATTGTGATCACCATCTGATCTAGGCAAGATTTCAAAATCTAGCGCAAAATGCCAGAGATCAGTGTCCGGTATAACATATTCTATTCTACTCTGGCTGCCACCCCTTTCAGTTGAAGGAGAAGGGGTCTATCAGATGTAAATCTCTCATTAGAGGCTCGCAAGCCATGAATCACGGTGACAGACAATAACTGCATTGCGGAGGCCACCCAGGATTGAAGAGGCTTGGCTGCCAGCTTCTGAATACCCTTGGCTTTGCCTTACATTTCAATGACCGAGCCAAAGCTATCTAAAGGCTTGAATGTGGTGTTAAAATCTCCTCTGATCAGAAGAGATGTGTTATTCTATCTCCTAGAGAGATGACAGGCAATCAATTTGAATGTAGGAGATTCTTTATTCTACCTAGTGTACAACTGTATACATTATATATGTTTACCCTACAACCGTTACTTCTGCTTAGAGTCAGGCCTAAAATGTCTTCGCTATCATTCTGTAGTTTTTTTTTTGGTGACAATAGGTAGATTGTTTTACCCATAATAATAATCCGGCATGTGATATGAGAAATAAAGTATTCTGCATATTTTAAGGATACTTAAGTCACCACAGAGTTCCTGTCAGTGGCTTGTAATATAATTCTAATGTATGAGAGGGTGCACTTTATACCTTACAATAAAAACATAACCTGTAGAGAGAACCTGTACAGAATACTTTACATGTACTGTACATGTAGTAAAATTAACAATCATGGCAATTTCTTTTTTTTTAATTTTTTTATTAGAGAAAAACATAAGATGATACACAGTATGCATTGACATTTTTCAGTAATCCGTGGTTCAGATGGTAATTTTACAAATGATATCTGAATGTACATTGTCTAATAGGTACATTGATTCGTCGACATAGACTATGGTTTGAAAATTAGGAAGGGTGCGGGGAAGGGGGTAGAGGTTATTGGGGGGTCAAATTGTAATAGAGGGGAGCAGGAGAGAGAGAAGAGTGATAGAGAGGAGAACGGGGAAGTAGGAGGGTTAGGTAGAATATGAGGGGGGAAAGGCAAATATTTTGGCTCCGTGCTTCTGGGTTATTAGATGAATATTCCGGTTGTTCCTCGTCATTTGCCGACGATCTTATAGGATTGTGCCATGTGATACATTTATCAACGTGTATTGTAGGATGGGCCAAGAGGATATATTTATGGGGGGGAGAGGGCCATTATAGGGGAGGGTAGACAAGGGAGAGTATCTGTGTGTATTCAGGATTAGATGTATAAAGAATCCGGTTTTGCCTACTAATGTTGGACAGTTAGCCTCTAATCGAGCAAAGCCAAGAAAGATCGTTTCTAGTACGTATTTAAGCGGGTCGATATGGCATGGTGTAAAGGATGTTCTCTGGGATGAATAGTCTCTGGAGTGGAGGAAAGGGGTACGAGAGCAGGGAGGGAAGCGAGGGAAGGAGAGAAAGGAAGATGGTGGGGTGTCAACTGCCATCCACTGACCATCAGCCAGCTGCCTCATGGTCTTGTCAGGAAGGGGCTCCAAATTTCTGTAAATAGGGCCGCTTGATCCTGTAGGTTATAAATGACTCGCTCATGGGTAGCTGTTTGGAACATGGCTGTCATCCATTCCGTTGGTGTTGGGGCAACAGCAGACCTCCAGTGTCGAAGAATACAGATTATCGCCGTGGCAATTGCCGTGTGAAGTAGTCGTTTATGGGGGCGTGATAGGGAGGGGTATCGGCGCATGTCGTGTAAGATAATGAGTGTTATCGGTGACGGGTTTGGTATTGATATGAAATCCCTAAGTGTCTGGAACACAGCTTCCCATAGGGGCTGTATCGTCGGACAGTGGCACAGAATATGAAGTAGATCACAATGGAGCTCTGCGCATCGCCAACACCTCGCATGTGGTATCAGACCTGCCCTGAAGAGTTTTGTGGGGGTCCAGTACCAGTCCTGGAGGATTTTGAAGAGACAGAATTTCAGGCGGGCCTCACGGACCCCTCTGTCTAGGGCTTCGATTATGTCTTGCCAATCTTCTACTGTGTAGGCTATCGCTAGTCGATCTTGCCATCTGAGACGCAGTCGTTCTAGGAGGGGTTGCGAGTAAAGATGGTTCGTAATCTCTGCGTATAGACCGGCCATAACTCCTCTGTGCCGGCCCCATTTCTGTAGGTAATTGACAACGGGTGAGGTTTTAATCGTCCACGGGGGGTCCTAGGGCCTTGCGCATACAGTGCATGAGTTGCCTGTACCTCCATTCCTGATTTTTGTGGATTCCGAACTCTTCCTGTAGAGATTCAAAGGACCGGAAATCATTGCCATCTATTATTTGAGTTATGTTGTGGATACCAGCGTCGTTCCACTGGGGCCATCTTAGGGTACTTCCCCCTATTTTTATACATTTGTTTCCTGCTAAAGGGGCTTGAGCATGTAGAGAAGGGTGCACTCCTAGTAGCCGGTGGGCTCTGCGCCACGCTGTATTTGTGGCCGCGAGGATAGGATTGGACGAGTGAGAGTAGTCGGTATATATCCCGCCTAGTTCGGAGTGTTGTCCCTGTATGTGTTTCTCCGTGATTGTCCATTGTGGGGGGTCTGGAGTGCCTGGTAGTGTGTAGGCTAGTTGTGATAGTTGTAGGGCTAGAGCGTATTGTTCTACTGAGGGTAGACCTAGTCCTCCATAGGGTCTGCGCGCTAATATTGTCCCCGGTTTTAGTCTTGGCCGTATAGAACCCCAGACAAAGGACCTTATCAAAGTATCAATCCTTCGGAGAAGAGAGAGCGGAATCTGTAGGGGGAGCATGCCTAAAACATATGTGAAGCGGGGGAGGGTGACCATCCTAACCGCCTATGTTCTGCCCCACATAGATAGGCCGAGAAAGGTCCACTTCGTGAAGTCCTGTTTCATCCGGGATATAAGAGGGTCTAGGTTGTCCCTGACCATGTGTTCTAAGCCTCGGTTAATATATGTCCCCACAATCATGGCAATTTCTAACAAAAAAACACATTAAAAAAATACTATAAAACAATGGGGACACTGGTAATATACAAACAGAAAGTACAATAAATACACAATATCAGCAGCCCCATATACTTCAAAGCAGCAGATTACTATTATATACGGGAAATACTCTAAAAGTAGCAACGGAAGAATTGCACTACACACAGTCTAACATATCAGAAATTCAGGCCCCATGAATATCAAAGAAAAACAGAAAGAAACTTCCCATATTTAGGAAAAAGACATATTGCCAAAGCTCTATGAAATACCATCAGAAAAGATCCAATAATCACTGTTAAGGAATTCCATAATATTGGAGTGGAGTGGAGATGGAAAACTAATCATTGCAGAAAATGCCTGATAGATTGTTTTAATGTTTTCACCATAGGAATACTGTGTCCAGCTAAGTTTCTATGAACAAGCTCCAATTCTGACGAATGTTTAGTAGGTGGGCTTTTAAAACAGGGCACTAAAGCTTAATGGAGGCCTCAAAAAGACAGGAATATAACATTTTAAAACTGGGATTATAGAAATAACTTCTGCCAGCTGCCACTATGTGGGCAGCAGAATGAAAAGTGATTTTAACAATAAAAGGGCATACTTCTGAACTCCCACCAGCAACATATTTACATCATCAGTATGACCAAACACTAACTCCTTCAGCTCTAACAGAACTAACAGGTAAGGAAGCTGATAAGGGAACAACTGATCCTCTTTGCTATACAGCTCCAAAAGGATCATCTGGAGCAGTGGTTCCCAACCTTTTGACTTCTGTGGACCCCCATTTTATCAATACTGGAGCCCGGGAACCCCCACTGAATCATTATTGGAACACGGCGCCCCCCAAGGAGTCATTACTGATAGTTGGGACCTAATATTATTACATTTTTTAAGCAGCCGCGGACCCCCTGAGGAGTCTTTGCGGACCCCCAGGGGTCCCCGGCCCACAGGTTGGGAACCACTGATCTGGAGGACAAGAGAAAAACCAGACAGCGCACTAAGGATACTAAAATTTAAATAATGCTATTGCACTAGCATAACTGAAACCAAGAGCTCAGCAACAACTACTGCGCCTCCTAATGGTATTAAACTCATAAATGGCAGCGGACACCCAGGCCTTTTTCAGCAAGAATAAAACCCTCAGAAGGTGGAAACCATCCTTGAATTATACGTTCAGATGCCACAGGGTGTCACCAGTATAGTAATGATTAGACATCCCGAAAGCCACTAACAGCAAGATCTCTCAAAGGCTTCACTCACATATAAAGTAAGACACCATGGGACTGAGGGCACTCAGTACATTAAGGGTAACGGGGGAATGAGGAGGAACCACATTAGGAACAACACTGTTTAAAATGTGACCTTTAAATATTAGTCAAAGAAACACCCCAAATTATAGATAATGGTCGAAAAGAGGGTATAAACAACAATTGGAAGAAAGAAATTGAATCACTGTACAATTGATTTTGCTTTTTATCTTGTTATGTAGACATCTAGCCATTAAGAAATCATCTGAGAGATTAAGAAAGAAAGGAGTCACAAATATTAAATGTATGACAAAAGGTTTGTAAACACGTAGACTACTGTCGAACTCTTAAAAAGAGCATGATTAAGGGAAATTAAAAGCATCATGACTGTAAGTAGTTATGGCAAATCAGCAGTACAGACCGGATACATTAGAATGCACTGATTGATAACTCTACATAGTCTAAGGGCCACAGTTAGAAATTAGGTTACTGGTAGGCAGAGGTATGCACACCCTGACCAAGCAGGAGCCACAATCCTAGTCAGGGTAAGTCACAAACCCGCCTTATATTGACCCGTGCTCACCCCGATAGCTTGGCCCATAGCAGTCAGGATTAACTGAAGAGGCAATGTGTTAAGTATTTGTGCAACATGTCAAACAGTGAAACAATGAAAACATCACACAAAATATATCACACCTGTTCAGAAAAATAGAGCTTAATTTAATGAAGAAAACAAGACCTAAATGACAAAGTTCCAAGAAACAGAACTTGAGATATGAATCTTTAAAGAATAACTGAAATGTAGTGCTAGCATAAAGAGCCAACCGGTGCTATCTGGATGCGCTACACTGGGTCAAATCTGAAAGTTCAGGCTGGCTGCAATGGAACGCTGGTCAAATATAGGGACCAGCTTTGGCCCACTGCAAAAGTACTATGTTTGCGTCAACATCGAGGGAGATGTGAGGAACAAGGGAGGCAATGTGTCGTCATTGGACCTTAAGATGTAGGCGAGGCGTTGGTTACGGGGTAAGCAAAGCTGGAGATGTGCCAGAAATGGAGGTGATGTGCCGCACTGTCAGCGAAGTGATGTCCTCGATTCTCTCAGCAGTGGTGATGTGCCGGCGTAGTGGGGGATGCACCAGTTCTGAGCAGCGCAATGACATTGATGTGTTTATTTTGACTAAAGCAACATTTTATACCCACTGCCAAGGACCCAGGACTGGAGTGACACTAATTGGTAGGGAAGATTTACAGACGGCAGTATCCAGGTGCTGTAGCAGGTGAGTTGGATGTCTTTTATGTCTCTGAGATTTCAATCAGGAGGCAAGCCAGCAAGCCCTTGGAGTTACTTTGCTTCTGGGTTGGAGAGATGCAGGTCCAGACCTTCTCACTCCCAGGCAAGGAGGGCAGCAGGCAGCAGGTTGGCACAGCAGAGGAGGAGTCCAGCAGAATAGCAGTCCAGCAGAGTGGCAGTCCTTTCAGCACAGCAGTCCTTCTTCCTGGCAGAGTGTCCACAGGTCCAGAAATACACTGAGTTGGTGGTGTTGGAGGTCCAGTAGTTATACTCAGTTGAGCCTTTAAAGAGGGGAAGACTTCAAAGGGGTGTCTCTGAAGTGCACAGAGTCCCTGCCCTTCCTGCCCTGGCTCCAGACTCACTACAGGGGGGTATGCAGTCCTTAGTGTGGGAACATGACTATTCAGGTGTAAGTGTCCGCTCCTCCATCCCATCTTGTCTAGGATGACCTATAAGTATGTGGATGGCCCATCAGTCACACCTAAGCTCCCTTTGTGTGTGGCTACCTACAGGGAATGCACAAAGGCCAGCTTTAACCCACCCCTGATGTGTATTCAGAGACAGGTAGAAGGCACCATATGGCTAAAGGAAGAAAATGACACCATACTAAAAGTGGAATTTTCTGAATTTAAAATCTGACTTGACATAAGTTGTGATTTTAAATTGGGGTTCCAGAGACACCAAACTTGGGGGCATCACACCCCTGCCCTAATAGAAATTACATTTATAAAATGTGATAAGGTAACCCCAATGTTATCCTATGGGAGAGAGAGTTTTCCATTATTAGAGCATGTAAAATGTATGTAAAATAGTAAAACACGTAAAACAGTAAATGTCCTACTTTCTAAATGCTCTGCACCCTGCCCTTGCGCTGTCCAGGTCCTACCTTAGGGGTGACCTATATGTATTAACCCCTTGCTCACCATGGACGTAATGATTATGTCTATGGCTGCGCCTGTGAGGCGCCATGGACGTAACCATTATGTCCATTTACCAGCCCATGGGAGAAGTGCGAGAGCTCCCCCCGAGGGCCGCCCCCCCACCACCCCAGGTCAGGACTGGAAGGGGCATTGCTTCCCCTTCCACCCCGATCCCCCCAGTGATGTCAGCACGCAAAAGCGTGCTGACCTCATCAGAGGTCACCTCCCATTGTGCTGGAAGCATGCTTCCAGCGCGATTGCGGAAGAGAAATGCTCAGCATTTCTCTTCCGCTCGGGAGGAGGGGCCAGCAGAGACATGAAAGTAAAGGAAAGGCCTTTCCTTTCCTTTCTCTGAAAGCATTTCTGCTGCCCAATCGCGATGCGATCGGGCAGCAGAAATGGCCACTAGACACCAGGGAATTTTGTTTCTTTTTGAAATGGCTAAAAGGGGAGCGTGCCTTGGGCAAGGGCCGCTCCCTAGGGGGGCAAATAACTTTTAGCCCATTTATGCTCTGCGGAGGGGGGGCAGAAAACCCCTAGACACCAAGAATCTTTTTTTTTTCTTTTATGTTTAGTGAGTGACCCCTTCAGCAAGGGTCGCTCCCTGGGAAGCCAAATTGTTTCTAGGCCATTTCTTCCCCCCGAGGGCAAAAACCAGTAGACACCAGGGATTTTTTATTTTTTTTATTCTTACGTATAAGGGGAGGGGGCCCCTTGGGTAAGGGCCGCTCCCCATGGGGGCAAATCATTTTTAGGCCATTTCTGCCCCCCCGGGGGCAGATCAGCCTAATATAATTAGACCAATCTGCCCCCGGGGGTGGGGGGCAGAAAACCCCTAGACACCAGGTATAATTTTTTCGTGTTTTTTTCTTTCTTTTATATGTAGGAAGCGACCCCTTCGGCAAGGGTCGCTCCCTGTGGGGCCAAATTGTTTTTAGGCCATTTCTGTCCCCCACCCACCCGGGGCAGAAACCACTAGACACCAGGGATTTTTTTTTATATTATACTTACGTATAAGGGGAGCGGCCCCTTGGGCAAGGGGCGCTCCCCAGGGGGGCAAATAATTTTTAGCCCATTTCTGCACCCCCGGGGGCAGAGCTGCCTAATATAATTAGGCCGATCTGTCCCCTGGGGGGGGGGGAGGGAATGAAAACTCCTAGACACAGGGATCATTTTTTTTTCTTTTATGTGTAGGGAGCGACCCCTTTAGCAAGGGTCGCTCCCTGGGGGCCAAATTGTTTTTAGGGCATCCCTGCCCCCAGGGGGGGCAGAAACCACTAGACACCAGGGAATTTTTTTAATATTATACTTACGTATAAGGGGAGCGGCCCCTTGGGCAAGGGCGGCTTCCCAGGGGGGCAAATAATTTTTAGGCCATTTCTGCCCCCCGCGGACAGATTGGCCTAATATAATTAGGCCGATCTGTCCCCAGGGGGTGGGGGCAGAAAACCCCTAGACACCAGGGATCTTTTTTTTTTTTTATGTGTAGGGAGCAACCCCTGTGGCAAGGGTCGCTCCCTGGGGGGCCAAATTGTTTGTAGGCCATTTATGCACCCCTGGGGGCAGATCGGCCTAATATAATTAGGCCAATCTGCCACCGGGGGGGCAGAAACCACTAGACACCAGGGAGGTTTTTATTATCCTTACGCATAAGGGGCGCGGCCCCTTGGGCAAGGGGCGCTTCCCGGGTGAGCAAAATATTTTTAGGCCTTTTCTGTCCCCCTTGGAGGCAGATCGGCCTAATATTATTAGGCCGATCTGCCTCCGGGGCCAGAAACCTCTAGACACCAGGGATATATATATATTTTTATTTACTTTATGTTTTTATGTATGGGGAGCGAACCCCTAGACAAGGGTCGCTCCCCTGGGGGGCAAATTCTATTTAGCCCATTTCCTCCCCCTTGGGGGCAGACCAGCCTATTTCTGTTAGGCCAATCTGCCCCCAAGGGGGGCAGAAATCACTAGGCACCAGGGATTGGTGTGTGTGTATGTATGTGTTTTGTTTGAGGGGGCTGCCCCTTGGGCAAGGGTCGCTCCCCATGGGGGCACATTACTTGTGGCCATATCTGATTGGCCTATTTTTGGAAGGCCCATCTGCCCCCACACCCGATCCACACCCCAGGGGGCAGAAAGTCTACTAGATGGCAAAGAATAAAAATTTAAAAAAACATAGTGGGGTGGTGGCTACCAACCAGTATGGGCCTGGTTGTGCCCCTACCCCAACTAAAGGGGCTAACAGTCTTTCAGCTCTCCCGCGCACACTAAAACATCTTATCCCATGGCAAGCAAGAAGACATTTGATTATTTTGGGTTTTGGTTTTACATTTGGGCCATGAGAGCTTGATAACTTTCAAAATCGTCCCACTTGGAATGGGGAGGGCTGCACTATTTTTACTTTAGGACGCTGCCATGGAGAAAAATCCACAAGATCCAGACACATCTGCAAAACAAAACAACTGGTTGATTCCAGTGTGGTGTGCTTCACATGCACCCCACACTATTTTCTTACCCACAATGCCCTGCAAACCTCCAAGTTTGCTGGAAATCACACATTTTTCCCCACATTTTTGTGATGGAACCTTCCGGAATCTGCAGGAATCCACAAAATTCCTACCACTCAACATTGTCCCATCTATACCGATAAAAATTCTGCTGCACTTGTCAGCCTAAAAATGTTTTTTTATCAAACTGCCCTTTTGGACCCGCTTTGGTTCCCCCTCAATTTCAACAATGTTTTTGGCTCTTCTCTGTCACTGGCACTTGGCCCACCTACACAAGTGAGGTATCATTTTTACTGGGAGACTGAGGGGCACATTGGGTGGTAGGAAATTTGTCCCGGTGCGGTGATCCCACACTGAAATGTGGGGAAAAAAGTGATTTTTTTTAGCTAAATTTGAGGTTTGCTGAGGATTCTGGGTAAGAAATCATTGGAGGATCCTCGCAAGTGACACCTCCCTGGACTCCCTCGGGTGTCCAGTTTTCAGAAACGTCTAGGTTTGGTAGGCTTCCCTAGATGGCTGCTGAGCCCAGGACCACAAACACAGGTGCCCACCACCCTCCAAAAACAGGTAGTTTTGTATTTGATAATTTTGATGTGTCCAGATAGTGTTTTGGGGCATTTCCTTTCACGGGCACTAGGCCTACCCACACAAGTGAGGTATCATTTTTATCGTAAATGCTGGATGGAAGGAAATTTGTGGCTCCTCTCAGATTCCAGAACTTTCTGTCACCGAAATGTGAAGAGAAAGTGTTTTTTTAAGCCAAATTTTGAGGTTTGCAAAGGATTCTGGGTAACAAAACCTGGTAAGAGCCCCACAACCCACCCCATCATGGATTCCCCTAGGTGTCTAGTTTTAAAAAAAATGCACAGGTTTGGTAGGTTTCCCAAGGTGCCGGCTGAGCTAGAGGCCAAAATCCACAGGTAGGCACTTTGCAAAAAACCCCTTTGTTTTCTTTGGGAAAATGTTATGTGTCCACGTTGTGTTTTGGGGCATATCCTCTTGCAGGCATAAGGCCTACCCACACAAGTGAGGTATCATTTTTATCAGGAGACTTGGGGAAATGCTGGGTAGAAGGAAATGTGTGGCTCCTCTCAGATTCCAGAACTTTCTGTCACCGAAATGAGAGGGAAAAGTGTTTTTGTGGCCAAATTTTGAGGTTTGCAAAGGATTCTGGGTAACAGAACCTAGTCGTAGCCCCCACAAGTCGCCCCATCTTAGATTCCCCTAGGTGTCTAGTTTTCAAAAATGCACAGGTTTGGTAGATTTCCCTAGGTGCCGGCTGAGCTAGAGGCCAAAATCCACAGGTAGGCACTTTGCAAAAAACACCTGTTTCCTTTGGGGAAATCTGATGTGTCCATGTTGTGTTGTGGGGCATTTCCTGTCGCTGCCACTAGGCCTACCCACACAAGTGATGTATCATTTTTATCGGGAGACTTGGGAGAACGCTGGGTGGAAGGAAATTTGTGGCTCCTCTCACATTTCAGAACTTTCTGACACAGAAATGTGAGGAGAAAGTGTTTTTTAGCCAAATTTTGAGGTTTGCAAAGGATTCTGGTAACAAAACCTGGTGATAGCCCTACAATTCACCCCATCGTGGACTCCCCTAAGTGGCTAGTTTTCAAAAACGCGCAGGTTTGCTAGGTTTCCCTAGGTGCCGGCTGATCTAGAGGCCAAAATTCACAGCTAGGCACTTTGCAAAAAACAGCTCTGTTTTCTTTGGGAAAATGTGTTGTGTCCACGTTGGGTTTTGGGGCATTTTCTGTCGCGGGCGCTAAGCCTACCCACACAAGTGAGGTACCATTTTTATCGGGAGACTTGGGGGAACGCTGGGTGGAAGGAAATATGTGTCTCCTCCCAGATTCCAGAACTTTCTGTCACCATAATGAGAAGAAAAAGTATTTTTTGGCCACATTTTGAGGTTTGCAAAGGATTCTGGGTAGAAGAACCTGATGAGAGCCCCACATGTCACCCCATCTTGGATTCCCCTGGGAGTCTAGTTTTCATAAATGCGCAGGATTGCTAGGTTTCTCTATGTGCCGGCTGAGCTAGAGGCCAAAATCTACAGCTAGGCTCTTTGCAAAAAAAAACATCAGATTTCAATGTAAAAATGTGATGTGTCCATGTTGTGTTTCCTGTCACGAGCATCAGGCCTACCCACGCAAATGAGGTACCATTTTTATTGGGAGACTTGGGGGAACACAGAATAGCAAAACAAGTGTTATTGCCCCTTGCCTTTCTCTTCATTTTTTCCTTCCAAATGTAAAACAGTGTGTAAAAAAGACGTGAAATTGAGAAATGCCCTGTAATTCACATGCTAGTATGGGCACCCCGGAATTCAGAGATGTGCAAATAACCACTGCTTCTCAACACCTTATCTTGTGCCCATTTTTGGAAATACAAAGGTTTTCTTGATACCTATTTTTCACTCTTTATATTTCAGCAAATGAATTGCTGTATACCTACTGTAGAATGAAAACCCATTGCAAGGTGCAGCTCATTTACTGGCTCTGGGTACCTAGGGTTCTTGATGAACCTACGAGCCCTATGTATCCCCGCAACCAGAAGAGTCCAGCAGACGTAACAGTATATTGCTTTCAAAGATCTGACATCCCAGGAAAAAGTTACTGAGTAAAAAATTTAGAAAAATGGCTGTTTTTTTTACCTCAATTTCAATATTTTTTTATTTCAGGTGTTATTTTCTGTAGGAAACCCTTGTAGGATCTACACAAATGACCCCTTGCTGAATTCTGAATTTTGTCTACTTTTCAGAAATGTTTAGCTTTCTGGGATCCAGCATTGGTTTCATACCCTTTTCTGTCACTAAGTGGA
The DNA here is from genome assembly GCF_031143425.1 of Pleurodeles waltl. Taxonomy (NCBI): domain Eukaryota; kingdom Metazoa; phylum Chordata; class Amphibia; order Caudata; family Salamandridae; genus Pleurodeles; species Pleurodeles waltl. Next base: position 640,561,551 of record NC_090436.1, on the reverse strand, counting down.
AGGAGACTGAAAGCACAAAAAATAGTCAAAATGGGGTATGTCCCAGTAAAATGCCAAAATTGTGTTGAAAAATGAGGTTTTGTGATTCAAGTCTGCCTGTTCCTGAAAGCTGGGAAGATGATGATGTTAGCACCGCAAACCCTTTGTTGGTGCCGTTTTCAGGGAAAAACCCACAAGCCTTGTTCTGCAGCCCTTTTTTCCCATTATTTTGAAAAAAATGAACTTTTTGCTGTATTTTGGCTAATTTCTTGGTCTCCTTCAGGGGAACCCACAAAGTCTGGGTACCTCTAGAATCCCTAGGATGTTGGAAAAAAAGGACGCGTATTTGGTGTGGGTAGCTTATGTGGACTAAAAGTTATGAGGGCCTAAGCGTGAACTGCCCCAAATAGCCAAAAAAAGGCTTGGCACCTGAGGGGGAAAAGGCCTGGCAGCAAAGTGGTTAACATAGAATGTCTGGGCCTGGCAACAGGATGCACTTGCCAGGTCGACTTGGCAGTTTAAAACTGCACACACAGGCTCTGCAACTCAGGCCTGAGAAATGTTGAAGGGCTATTTAAGTGGTGGCACAATCAGTGCTGCAGGCCCACCACTAGCATTTAATTTACAGGCCCAGGGTAGAGGCACACTTTACTAGGGACTTACAAGTAAATTAAATATGCTAATTGTGAATAAGCCAATATTACGATATTTTACGTAGAGAGAACATGCAATTTAGCACTGGTTAGCAGTGGTAAAGTGCCCCGAGTCCTAAAGTCAGCAAAAACAAAGTCAGCAAAACACGAGGCCTGTAGGCAAAAAGTGAGAGGAAACCACTCCAAGGATGGCAGGTCTAACAGCCACAAAGGATGAACATCTGATTGCTTATGCTGAAGATGCTCGAGTGAGTAAACAGAGTAGCAGTAGATAGAAAGGTGATGCCACCACACAGTGCAAGAGCTGACTTTTTTCAACAAAGGTAAGTTGCTGAACAAAAAGAGAGAGTTTACAACGGGTCAGTATGTATGCCGCAAACAGATTTAGATAAATATTTATTAGAGGGGTCCGATTACCTTGTGTTTAATGGAGAAGTACAACTAAGATTCATGAGGAAGGTCCAATGTTGCAAGTTGAAAAAGTACATAGGAAAGCTTTTTAAAAACGAATTTTGGAAAAAGGTTGACTATGGAAACAAAGGGTATGACAGGGTAAATATCGTTATAGCAAATAATAAGCTTTTAAGGGAGTGGGCTGACCAACACTCGCTTGATCTAGGCACCTTAAGCCACAAGAAAGCCTGACATGCAGAGACCAGTGACAAGGCTGAAGAGGGCTCTTGTCAATCAAGCAAAAGAAGACAAGGAAAGTAATTTAAAAGTATCTACATGTGATCATGTAAAGCGCACTGCCAAAAAATGAGTAGGATGAAATCTAACTGTCTAAAATGATAGTGGAATGCTTCTGGAAACAGGTAATCATGTCAAAAAGATTAACATTAAAATGTATCCAATAAGATAATTTGTTTGTGTGATGCTAACACCACAAGATACTTTGAAAAAGTATTTGGCAAATGTTTTGGCATATTGGGGTAATCTCTATCATAACGAAGTTGTTCATTAAATGGCAGAAATGTGAATGTCCATGGGCAAGACGTAAGGGAGAAGACATTAGGGGTATAGAAAACAGGGAAATATAAAGTGAATATTTAAATAAATTAGTCACTGTACCCCTTCAAACCAGTTTCCCGTTTTAGAGAATGACTCTAAGTAAAGAGGCCAGAAATGATGGTTATTTTTTAAAATGATTTCATAGCTGATACTGAGTTATCAAAGCATAGAGGTATAAAGTGTAGAGCATGCCTGTGGTATGTTAGAAGTTCACAAGCTAGAGACTGTGTGTGACAATAGCAGCAATGGGTGTGTGTGCGTAGGGGTGCTACAAAGTCCAACCAAGGAAGGACCACAACTCATTAGGAAGAGCAAAGAATGAGGAAGCTAAAGCCGTGTTTGAAAAAGAGAAATCCTGTCGCTCAATCCGTATAGGAGAATTAACCAGAAACCAAAGCAAGTGAACAAAGAAAGTGAAGATGGACTTTGGCAAATTAAAGATAAAATCTCAGGTAAGGGAAACAAAATATCAGAACGCTACTCAGAAGGAGACTGGGTGGGACAAAACTAGGGAGCTGAATGGAAGGGACGGAAGGCACAATTAGTGGCACTGCCACACACAGAATGTCATCGCGTTCATACAGTTACATTGGTAGAGGGATAACTAACTTCTGCAAGGTGCTATAAAATCCACACATCCTGGCGGGTGTTCCCTGCAAGTAAACAGTCCAGGTTCACGTTGAACACGGCTATACAATAAAAATGTACACAAAAATAGGATTTAATAAAGAATGCCGCCCACTTCTGCTGGCCATTTGGACACTTTGCAAGGCACCAGAAGTGACACCCACAATACAGTAGCAGCCAAGTGCTCACTTGCAGGTACTTCTGGGCCTCGCGCTTCCAACAGCAGCAGCACTCCTTACCGCTGAGCACAAAGCCCTCAACCGGTTAGGTGCATAATGCATGCTGTAGGCCAGATCTACAAAATGAAAAGCTTTTCGTGTTATACCCTCCCCGGACTTGTCACAATCGCATTGAAGCTGTATTTTCTTCCCTACAAGAGGTGCGGTATCACTTACAGGACTGTCATCCCAGGAGAGACACCAGGCCTGCAATCCTCTCTGTAGATCTAGACAAGAGGCTTCGCTTCCCAAATCTCTCTAGCCATCAATGGAAACATTTTATTCATAGGATGGAGAAGAACCTAATCTCCCCGCTCAGCGTCTGGACGTAAAATATGCATTACAGTCGGATACAGTGGCAGTACTGTAACAGGACGCACTCCGGAGTTGCACTGAAAAGACCTGCTCTAAAGAACAATCCGCGTCACATATTATCTTGCACGCCATGCTTCTAACCCAATAAAACCAAAATGCGCACCCAGAATAGACTCAATTAAGCAATTTGAGTGTAATGTACACCTCGAAAATTTAATTTGGAATCTGGTTCAAGTTGGAGATTGTAATTGAAAATTGCCGAGCCTACTTCGCTTTCCATTACAGTTTATAATTAAAGTATTTTCAACTGAAAATGTATGGTAGTCCATAAATGCTTAGTCAGGAGGGAACAAAGGCCTTTCTTTATTCCATTCGATGCTTTACGGGTAAGTCTATTTTGCGAAGGCCAAGCAGTTCGTTTTGCAATATTATTGTCTGTAATTTCGGGCTTCCCGCTGTTGGGTAGGGCACCCACGCCAACAGGAGGAGTTTATACTGTAATGGTTTTTAGTTGGCTGAATCTTTATTTCAAGAACCTGGCAGCAGGATCTCTGCAACACACCTGGGTGAAAGTGCTAACACCACAAATGCTTCCTGAAGCAACTTACTGGAGAGAGGTGCTGTGACCGTCAAATGACATCCAAGCCGCCCTTGGTATAGGCATCACTTCAAGGACCCTTGGCAGGAATAGTAGTGTCCTGTTGTTGTCCTACAAGGCCGCCATTACTCTATATCTGTGCCTGGAGAATTAAGCCATAAACAGCCCAACTATACATTGGAAAGTGTATGGGTTTCAATGGCCTGCCTCTGTGATAGATGACGTCACTTCGCTTACTGTGTTTCTCTAACTGGATAGATTGTTCTTTTTTGTAGCTGTACTAATAGTCGTGAGACCATTACTCAACTTAATGATACTCATTTTATGCACTATTAAAAAACTCTGTACCACTTGAAGCGCTATTAATTGAAGGTACTTGTATTATTGGTCTTGGAAGGTTGAGTCAGAAGGCAGAGTCAGGCCTTCCAAGGATGAGAATCTATGCCTGCAAATTGGAAAAAATATATTTTGAGCTGCCCCTTTGTAGGTGATTGTAAATACGCTCCTGTTTATGCAGTTACCATCGGAGATTTCAGTAGATAGAAAGCCTTGGTAATATCACAAATAACTATTAGTGTTAAGAGTGGGGTTTCTGCAAATTCGTAGGTGTATGATACCTTTCTTAAACTCAACGAGTGCCTCAAAAGTATTAATTAATGATGAAATTCCAGTGAGGTATGATCCATTATGTAACAATCAATTTCGGTGGGCCATTGAGTAAAGGGCTCGAATAAACATTTAACGTCGGATAGGAAATACTTATATAATGCAGTAAAGTTTTTATATTCAGGCTGCCTTCAGTACTGTGTCTTTTTTACTTGATTTCAATGCAAATATATTTTAGACTACAGTGAACAATGTAGATCTGGGGTTCTAGATTTTTCCAAACAGTGTTTAGGAGACAAACACCACAACAGAATGCATCAGTAGTGGTTCAGATTGATTATGTTATTAATTTTTATAGAGTGCTACTAATGCGCAAGGGTGTCTAGGCGCTAGGCTGATAGAATACATAGTGCTACCGAGCAGGGTGCCTAGGTGATGAGAGAAATCTAGGCTCTCCTTGAAAAGCCAAGTTTTGATGGCTTTCCCAAAGGCTAGTAGTGTAGGAGCTGATTTAATAGTGATGGGCAAAGCATTCCATGCCTGGAAGCTCCGTGAAAGAAACTTCTGCCTCCCAGGTAAGTCATTTATATCTAGGTACTGCAGAGAGCATTCAAGATGCCGACCTGAGTGATCTGCCTGGTTCATACCAATTAATGTGATTCTTAAAAAAAGTAGGGCCTTGATTGTTCAGTGCTTCACATGGAACGCAGAGAGCTTTGAAGACAATTTTACAGGAAGCTAATTCAATTTTCTGATATGATCAGAGACCGGAAAATATTTGGGAATGTTGAGGAGTAAACGAGCTGGGGCGTTTTGTAGATATGGAAGTTTGTTTAAAACTGATTGCTTAGCATTGAGTAAAAGACCATTGCAATAGTCTAACTTGGACATTACCAAGGAAGTAACGGCCAGTTTCTGAAGGAGGCCTGGGATAAATGGGAGAATCTTTTTTAAGATCCTGAGCATAAAGAATGCAGAGGAGGTTACCGATTTTACATGGTCGGCAAAGGACAGTCGAATGTTGAGCATGATTCCCAGATTGCGTGTCTTAGAGACTGGGACTGGTAAGGGACCTAGTTAATGCAGCCAGCAGGAGTCTGTCCTAAAGGAAGGATCTGTGCCAAAAAGTAGCAATTCTGTAGTGTTGGAGTTTAGTCTCAAGCAATTGTTTGACATCCATGTTGCAGGCTCCAGGCTGCCCAAGTAATCCCAAAGTCAGAAAGGCATTCCAACAACAGTCTATGGTTGACCATGTCGAAGGCTGCTGACAAATCAAGCAGGATAAGGGAATCCTACCCTCCACCATCAAGAGACCTTTGGATTTCCTCTGTGGACTTTATAAGGGCTGTCTCTAGGCTGTGATTACTTCCAAACCACAACTACGTTTCATCAAAAAAATTATTGGTGTTAATGCATTCCGTCAACTGTCTATTTAGAATCTGTGCAACAATTTATGCTTTAAATGGAAGGCAGGAAACTAGACGATAACTTGATAACTTGATGGGCCGTTTGGGCCCAGGTTGGATTTTTTTTATCAGAGGAAGCACAAAGGCTTTTTTCCAAGGGACCGGAAGGGAGCCAAGTTTGAACATGGCAGAGTGCAATGGGTTTAAGAATGCCTCACGAGGGATCAATAATGGAAGGGTGTGCACCTTAGTGTACAGGAAAGACAAGATATGCATGTGTACTTGAGATCCAGTGATGGCATTTGTGTGACACTGCAGGTGACAGTTTGAGAAAATGCAGGTTCTGGAAATGCAAGTCACATCTGTGGAGGTCAGAGAGGTTCTGACTCATCCAGCAAGGGCAGGGGCATCACAGCAAAATGGGGTAAGACAGAGACGTCCAGGTGTGTGAGGGGAAAATACACGAACCCAGAGAATAGAGACCTAGGTAGAGGAGATTGATATTCCTTCAAAAGGCAATGTGATACAACACAAAGAAATTTGGGAAGGCATAATGGAATCAGTTTCTCTGTGATAATGTTTCAGTTTAGGTCTGGTAACTGCATTCATCTTTTCCTTCTGTCATGCCCGGCAATACATGGCGACAAATTAATAAAAACTGGAATATAATCTGGCGTAGTTTGGGCCTCAAAGGCATGTCCCTACTACCTCAATGCCTGTATAATGCAAACCAGACCACTCTTAATTTTCAAGTACTCGATTGCATGTTGTGTCTTTTCTCTCCAAAGTGTCAATTCATGAACTGGAAATGGTCACTTCATCACCTGTTGGAGGACCTAGTAACTAGCAGCTGAGCACTGAATGTGACAGACCATTCGTGCCAAATGCTACATTCTACGAATGAAGTGTGCTAAGTGATTATGAGAAACAGCACATACGAAGTGAGGTCCCATTGCAAAAAGATGCACAACGGGAACAGTGTACACACCAGGAAATTCTGTAGGATTTCCATTTGGAAATCACCCAGTACAGTGAGGGATTCCGCAACCACTTCTTAGCATTTTTCAAACGAACTCATAAAATTGTTGGATTGCCGTTGTAACATGCCTCGCCTCTGGCAGCTTTAACTAACTTCGGATGTTTGCAGGCTCTTAAAATAATGTTTTGTTCTGCTTTAATTAAAAACGAAATTGCCAACATTTTCATTGGGTGCTGTTTATAAAACGTGGCTTCCCACTTGTTCTGAAATGTGTCAGTTTACAGCTTTCACTTAATGAATATGTTGTCCTGTAATCAAGAAGGGAACCATTAATCTTCGGTTCAAAATGAATAGCTTGAATGCACACTCTTATTGCTTGCACTGTCTTCTAGTTGCTGTGGTTTTTGTAGTAGGCGGCAGCTCAAACATATATTTTACTCATGTGCGTAGAGTCGATCCTATTCCAATACTTGTGTAAATCATATGATCTGTCCATCATTGTTCCTCATCAATGCCACCATAGCGTATTTATTCTGATTTAGTCATAACTGGGCAACAAGTTGGTGTACTTGCCACCGGTGGGTAACTTAAACGTAATGGGAGAAAGAGATAATATGGGACCAGCTAACATATAAGACAGGACAGAAGCAAATACATTTGATGGAGGCCTGAGTTTACCAGTTGGATTGGGATTTTGATCTCTATTCTGGACTAGGAGAAAGAGGAGGGCAGGATGGATGCCAAGGAAAGCTTGTGCCATAGTCTAGTTGTATACATCAAAAGAGCATATTTCCTATTTCTTTCTTACCAAAATACCTCATTCTTCAAAGGCTTTGAAGACTGTCAACTTTCATCACAATACTTTGCTTCTCTTGAATCTATCTTGTAGATGATCGGGTAAACTCTAAAATGTATGACTACTTGAAATGAGGGCACGTGCACTTGCTGAGTGAGAGAAATGTGACTGGACTTATTTTGTCCTGTCCTTAGCTTGGCTGATGCAAGAAACACTAGCTTCAAGGGAACTGTAATGGGATTTAGTAATCTGGTGGCCAGCATTTATCCAAACAGTATGAGTAAGGACACCTGCATAAGATGCCTGTAGAAAGAACCTGATAATTTTATGGGAAATCGGTTCTCTGTGTGCAGCTTCGGGTCTCTTGCTTACACAGTCGATAAGGGCAGCATAGACATGATCAATATAAAAGCCCATGAGCGGGATCAGGAACCATCTATTTACAGCCACCACTTGGACAAGTGAGGCTTCAATGTGGAGGAGTATGAAATTGGTTTTGGTAGGATTCAGTGGCAAGGCCTGATTCGGACCCCGATTTTATTGAGGCAACCCCTACCGGCTACTCCTTTTACAGGGTGGACAGAAATACAGGCAGAGGAGGAGGCCTGGCCATCATTTGTAGGTCTGAGCTCACTTGTACCTGGAATAGTGCTAGTCACATTCCAGAGGTCTGCGAAGCTATGGCCTTTAAATTGCTCCAAGACAAATTTTTAGTCTGGGAAGGCCTGCTTATTTATCGCCCCCCCGGCCCTGTTTCTAAGTTTCTTTCGATATGGTCCTCAGTATTGGAACCTTTAATCATGGCCCCTAAAGCCATCATCTTGGGAGATTTTAACATCCATTTTGATAATACATGTGACTTGCTGGTTACGGAATTCCTCAACCTTATGGTGGCTCTAGACTGGGTCCTAAAGGAGGGGATGGCCACTCATAGAGCTGGTCATACCCTAGATGGGATTTTCACCCGTCCTGAGGAAGCACTAAATCTGTCTACCACCCCATTAGAGTGGACAGATCATGCCCTTTTGACGTTTAAATTTCTGGCCAAGCAGCAGCCCATAATATCCATTCCCCAGAAAAAACTGATAAGACCCTGGAGAAAAATTGAAGTAGAACCATTGAAAGCTACACTTCTACATAATTGGAATGATCCAAAGGTGTCCAGGCTGTCGCCGCTTGCTCGATTTAATTTGAGCATTAAACAAGCAATGGACACGCTAGCACCGGCAAGAATCTCTGCTTCCCATACTAGGAAGAAACCTAATCAACCCTGGTTCTCTCAAGCCCTCAAAATCCTGCAGAGGAAATACCGGCAAGAGCGCTGCTGGAAACTCTGCCTCGGTGAAGCCGAGAGGATGGATCTTAAGCTCGCACTTAACACTTATAAAAAAGCCTGTCAGGTAGCCAAATCTGACTATTTTACATGTAAAATTAACGAAGCAGCTAACTCTTCCAGAGAACTATTTAGAACTGTCAACACTCTCACCACTCCGTTAGGCTCTCCCAAAGTAGAAAATTCTCAAGATTTCTGTAATAAAGTTGCTAAATATTTTGAAGGTAAGGTGCTTGACATTTACTCCAGCTTTAGGCTGGATAAGATACTAGCTAGCCCGGCCCCCCGGCTGACTGTTCATTCGCACCCTGAGGTGACTACTAGCGGGTCGCCAGACAAGTCACTTTTACTTTCAAATTTTAAGATGCCCTCTTTTGAGGCTCTGTGTAAATTGCTCTTGGAAGGCAAATCCGGCTCCCCTATGGATCCCTGCCCCCCGGCTATTCTTCATTTAGTACCAGAGCTAGCGGCTTCTATGCTGGCCCCTATTTTTCAGGAAGTGCTAGCATCGGGTTCTTACCCTAGGGTCTGGAAAGAATCTACTATTATTCCGCTAAAAAAGAAGGCAGCTGGTAAACCAGATGACTTGACGAACTTACGTATGCGGCCAAAATTCTAGAAAAACATCTTAATAAGGAAGTGGTTGATTTCCTGTCTGCCTCCAAAGGCTTGGACAACTCGCAACATGGTTTTCGGAAATCCCACAGTACGGAATCAGCTCTCATTGCATCATCAGACACCATACGTAGATTGGTGGATAAGGGGCAGGGGGTCTTTTTGGTGTTATTGGACTTATCGGCAGCTTTTGACACCATTGCTCCCCATATTCTGCTAGACCGCCTATATCAGGCTGGCATTAGAGACCAGGCTCTCAAATTGATTGAATCTTTTTTATCTGACAGGTGGGCCACAGTTAGCAGTGGTGATTTTAGATCTTTTTCCTACCTTTTGCCGTGTGGGGTCCCTCAGGGCTCCTCTTTAAGCCCGACGCTATTTAATGTGAACGTGGCACCACTGGCAGAGCTGGTTCGTTCTTTTGGCTTCTTTCCCACTTCATATGCTGATGACACTCAAATCATTATCCCTATTGATAAAGATCTTGAAGAAGTGGCTATCCGCTTCAATGCTTGTATGACAGCAGTTAATCACTGGATGAAGTCCAACTGGTTGAAACTCAACTGTGAAAAAACTGAGATTTTGTGCTTTGGAATTGAAAGGGTACATTGGTCCTCTAGTTGGTGGCCTGAGGAGTGTGGGACGCTTCCTGTTCCACGGTCCACCTCAAGAAATTTGGGAGTAGTATTTGATGAGCAACTGTCATTCAAACCTCAGGTCAATCTGACAATCAAGTCCTGTCTGTGGACTATGAAGAAATTAAAAAAAATATTTCCTTTTATTCCACAGACCTGTAGAACTACCGTCATTCTGGCTCCAGTCATTTCCAGATTGGATTATGGAAATGCGCTCTTACTTAATTTGGATAAAGAATCTTTGCACAGACTTCAGCGGATGCAGAATACTGCTGCCAGGCTGTTATTAAAATTGCCTCGTGGGGCCTCTGTTAAGAGGTGCCTTAAAGATCTACACTGGCTTCCGGTTATCCATCGGCTTTCTTTTAAGGCTCTCTGCATCACTCACAAGGCTGTCCATGGGATTGGGCCTGCAACACTTACCACCAAGTTGCAATGGTATAGGCCTAATCGGCTGTTGCGCTCGGCTGGTGCCTATCAAATTCAAATATCCCGCACTAAGAAAGTAAAATGGGGAGACAGAGCGTTTACTATTGCAGCTGCTAAAATCTGGAACTCCCTACCACTGAATATAAGGCAAGAACATAATTATTTAACATTTAGGAAACTGGTCAAGACCTGGCTGTTCCCCCAATAAGTTTGGGAATTCTCCGGCCAAGTTCCTCCGCCTCACTCAGTTAGCGCTTCGATGCCCTTGGGCCGGAAGGCGCTTTATAAATACTCAATACAATACAATACAAGAAACCAACTGATTACTTCTGGGTCCTACTTTAAATACCATATACAGCCATATGCTTTATAGAATTCGCAAATATTTAAAAAAATGTAGGGTTTTTAAAACTGATTTTAAGAAAATTAAATTTGGAGCTAGCCAGTGAAACTTAAACTTTTACCTATGCTTCGATGTAATACCACACTGGCCCGGTTCAAGTTCGGAAAATGTATGCATAAAATAAGTAAATAGCATACTAAAAGTAAAGGGGGGGACTACAATAAAAATATGAAACTAAATGTACAGATTAAAAAAAAGGGGAAAATAAAAGCCATAAGGGCAAAATAAAAGCCATAAGGGCAAAATCAAAGAGGACATTAAAAAAAAAAGAGGAATTTACAAAAGAAACACATACAAATGGGTAAATTAATAAAATAACCTCACAATATGAAGGGCTAGATGAAAGGAGCATACATTATCTTTGTATTGCTATTTGCACCACCTTGAAGAGAAATTCTGTATGATTTACTCCTATGTTGTAGGAAATTGGAGTATTTGTTGAAAGGGATGAGAACCCCCTTCAAATACTAATCACAGACCTTGTCGGGGTGAACCACTGAAGTCACTAATAAAACTGTGCTTACCCCTCTGACAGCTTAGCACAAAGCAGTCAGGCTTAACTGAGAGGCAAAGTGTAAAGTATTTCTGCAACACTCAAACAGTAATAAACTAAGAACACAATTAAAAAAAAATCTAAAATTGATTTAGAAACATAGAGTAAAATGTAATAAATAAAATGACACCAAAAACAACAAAGCTCCAATAAATAGATCCGGCAATAAGATTTTTTGAAGCTTGAATTAAAAATAGCAGCAAAAAGCACATAGCACCAGCCACGGTTATCTAGTCGCACTAACTGGGTCAAAGTCAAAAGTTAAAGCCGACCATGATGGAGTGCAGGTCGGATACAAGGACCTAGTTCATCCCTGTGGAAAGGTTAACTTCTGACTTAGAAACTTTTATGGAGGAAAATTTTACAATAACAATTGGTTGGCATGGCAAACTCGATCTAAAGTGAAGCTTGATGACGGCAGGTTGCTGAAGAGGGGGGTCTCTGTGTGGTCAATAATAATGGCAAGAAAGTTCAGAGTGGGTGAAGTCCGGAGTCCATTCACAGGAAAACTGACGACAGTCGGCTTCAGTCTCAGTGAAATCTTCTATGTTCTAACTTAGAAACTTTTCTGGAAATCAGATCTCCTTCAACAGTGTAAACCAATCTGACCACAATATGAAGCCGACAACTGCTGATTCTGCAGCACCTCAGCCTCCATTGGTTCTCCAGGCATAAAGTTGGCAAAAAGTTTCAAAGTCCCAGATTTTTAAGTTTGGGGACAGGAGGAGTACACTTTAACAGCAGTCAATGGTCCAGCACCGGAGGGCCAGTACTTGGGGGTTAGGCCCCACTAACACAGAGTCAGCAGCAGAGTCCAAGGCAATTACAGTTAGTGCAGGCCAACTGGGCATTTGTAGGGAAAGAGGCCTCTGTAAGCTTGTTGGGTCCCTGAAGCTCAAATAGGAGGTCATCCAACTGACATATGGAGTCACTTCTAGAGTCCTGGGGTCAAGGCAAGTAGGTCCAGTCTTCCTTCAGGACTCAGATAGCAGGACAGCCCTCCTTCTGATTCTTCACAGGTTCAGGAGGCTTCTGAGGAGAAGGTACTGGGGAAGTCATATTTATGCCCAGCACCAGCCTGTGGTTGGGGAAACTCCAGACCACTCCATAACCAATGGTAAAAGTTCCCAGGGGTAACTCTCCCATTTCTGCAGCACTTCCTGTATTTGTTACTGCAAACTATCCCACAGGGCCCTTTGCTTCTTAAATCCTACATGGCAGAAGCTTTCTTCCCCTGGTCAGAGCTCCCTGTGCCCATACAGAGGTGTAGCTAAAATAATGGGCAACCATTCCCTTGTAGCCACTCTAAACCAATTCTGGGACAGCTATCTCCCTTGTGCTGGATTTGGAGCCCAGCTGACTGGCAAAACAAAAGAGAGGCAAGTCTAGGTGTGAGTTACATCTGACAGTGACAGAGATGTCCTTTGAAGCTCAGTAATGGGCTGGGGGCATCCCTGGGCTAGCCTGCTAAAGGAAGAAAAACACCTCTCCACACCCAAACACTTTGTCCTCTGTCTGGGATCAATCCACATTTCACCACAGGGGAGCCATCAGCAGTCAGGTTGACTGGGAAAGGCCACTTTGGGCTTAGGCAGGAAAATTACAACTTTCCAAAAGTGTCATTTTCAAAATAGTAATCTAAAACCCAACTTGAACATTAAGTTGGATTGTACAATTAATCATTTAAAAAAAAATCTACCTCCTCTCAAACTGAAATTAAGTACTTTAAGTTGTTATATTATAACTGAGGTGTTTCCTAAGGACAAGTAAGCCTTCCCACAGTGGAAAACAACTTTGGTGGGGGTTTCACTGCCAGGACATCTAAAACATTAAATATACATGTCCTACTTTTGCAATGCTCTACACCCTTGCCTATGGGCATACAGGGCCTATCTCAGGGGGTGACTCATAAGTGATAAAAAGCAAGGTTTAGACCTAGCAAAATGTTTATTTTGCCAAGTGGAAATGGCAATTAAAAAATGCACACCCAGGCTCCATTGGCACCTGTGCTACTTTAGTAGGTGGCACAATAAGTGCTGCAGGCTCACTAGCAGCATTTAATTTACCGGCCCTAAGTACATGTAGTACCATATACTGGGGATCTATCAGTAAATTAAATGTGCTAATTATAGAAATGCCATCTTTACCATGTTTAAAAGGGAGACCACAAGCACTTTACCACTGGTTAGTAGGAGTAAAGTTCACAGAGTCCTATGACCAACAAAACAGGATCAGCAGCAGAAGGCAAATATCTGGGGGCAATACCACGCAAAAGATGGTCATTTTCAGCATATGTCTACTAAGATTTTAAAATTAAGAATACTTTTAAATTTTGCAAGTTTGTATAGTTAGGCATCTGATCAAACTGTTGCTTATTAACATGATGTCGCCTCACTACAATAAATATTAACTTTAAAAAATAACAGAAAGAAAAAATAGGATGATGACAATCGACTGGAGTCAAAGGTTGAACAATGTCTTTTTCGGTCATGTTACCTTAGGTTTGAAGGGGTTTAAGGCAGGTTATATGATTTGTGCTACTCCTTATCTTTTTAGTGAAATGCCACCACTAGACTGTGAAAGTCAAAACAGTAAAAGTGGCAAAATAAAAAGACACCATCACTTGAATAAGAATGAGGTATAATGAAGAATGGGTGACAGCACTAAAAATAATTATACCGTTACTGCTGCAATGTGTGAGAATTTAACATAGAATACCAATTTCAGATACTAGCTCCTTACTGGCAAAAACAGAGTTTTAGATTTCAAGCAGTGACCATGACACCTAGATCTGCCTTCTAGTCACACTGGCTCTGCTGCTTCAACTGTGATCATCTTCAATTCAAAATGGTGGTTTTCAATGTCCCTCTGCTGCATCAAGATTCAAAATCTACATAGAGTGGAAAAAGGTGACACACATCAAATCAAGGATAATTAGATACTGGCAGCACATATGAACTGCTGGGCTCCATCTAGCCTGCCCTTCTTGGTCTGCTCTCAAACGCTACAAGAGAACTGACAAAGCTCTAACTTGGCTTTTTTTTTTTCAGGTTATCATCCAAACTTTATTAAGATTTTTCTGATAACAATCTGACAACAGAGTCCATCTTTTTGTTAGCATACAGTGACCCAGCTCAAATAGCAACGGTGATATGATATACATTGACGCATATTGGTGTTTGTAATAGAATTATCAACATTTGCCGCCAAGACATGCTTTTATCCCAATAGGGATAGAGTTTATGTTCACTCCATTCACTCAGTCCCTCCCCAAAAAACCATTGAGAAACCCCACTGCGCTGTGTGGATGGCTCATTCATTATAGTTACAGAGTATGGGGAATTCCCAGAAATTTCTGGGAGACAAGCTGGAACCAAACTACGTAGGGTCTGTCCTGTCATCAGGGTGGGTATTGCCGTTTACAACTCCTGTCTCACTCCCACTCCCATTTACTGCCTCCTGTACGTCAGTCAGCATGGCTGCCCATGCCCTTAGATCATCGTCTAATTTCTCATCCGTGCGAACGTGTTGCATGTGCACTTCTTCTGTACCAGCGAATTCTATGACATCCATCAGCAAGGCCATGACGCCCAGAGGTGTTGATCAGAGCCAGCCTATAGCAAGATGTCTCTTTGCTAAAACTAATCCCAGAAGGAGAAAACTGCGGCTTAGGTGTTTCTTAGTAGGGGAGGGAAGCAGACCCAGCAATATCTGATGTATTTCTGGCTGCATATCCCAACCTGTTGCTTTACTTAGACTCTCAATAACTAGAAAGAGGTTAAAGATGGACATGTCCAAATCATGTGAAGGAAGTCTGCCAGGTTAGCATTACATCATGGACAATTTCCCAACCAGGTTTTGTACAGAATATGTAATGTTATTGTGTAAGATATGTCTGATGGACAAAATTATATTGAATAAGCTTGAAGCACGCATTAGAGCTGACCCTTTTCACTCCTTCATGTACCTTTTCCAATTCTTTGGGTGTTAGTGGTCACTCCAAGAATCTTTCCCACCGATCCTGAACTGGCAAGTCCATCTGTGTACAGTCTTCTTTAAAGGCTCAATATAAGTGGGTAATCAGGCGACGGCCCTGTGCCATCTCTAGAATGGTAGTGTAGTAAATTTAATTGGTTCTTTCTGAAAGGATGCCAGAGTTCACATGCTCTACTGGAGATTTTCACATATCGTAAATATTGTTCCTCTCCCAGGGAGAAGGCATCTATGGCCTCGCTTCTGGTTATAAAGCACTGTTCTGAATATAAATCTCCCATAACCTCGCATCCTCCACTCCTTCACCTCTGTACTGACATGGCTTCAGCAATACGCAGGAAGGGCTGTACCACCCACAGGGACATATCCAGAGTGTATGAAGCATACCAAAGCACCCGACGGACCACCTCCTCCCACACCTGCGCGACCAGGTGGATAGCATAAGGTGTCTTCCAAGGGATATGGCCACCAGACATAATGAGTACCTTCAGGTCATTGTCTCCAGTAGGTGCAGCGGAGTAGCTTTTGCTCCCAATTGTTAGCTTCATTGAACCAATGAATTGCATGCTGCAACTGGACCGCCATATAATAAAGCTCTAGACATGGGACTTCCAGGCCTCCCTATTCTATGGCCATTGACGTGTAGGAAGCCTAACCTTCCTGTGTCCGGAGCCCCAGAACATATCAACGATTAAGCTGTCCAGAGTGTGAAAATGGGAGTAAGGAATTGCTTGTAGTGCATTCTGTACTGTGTATAAACATTGGGGTACTATTATCATTTTACAAGGGCTATTTTACCCATAAGGGACAGTGGCAACTTCCTCCAAAAACAAACTGAGGTCTGCAACCCCTTCACCAACTCTTCCCAGGTTGTGGTCATGGTATGCTTGGGCCGTGTGTACCAATTGAAATCCCAGGTATCTGGTTGCCTTCAGCGTCCACGTGAGTCCTACCCAGATCAAGTCATCCTCTGATTTAGCCACCATCTGTCCCAAGGGGAACAGCTTACATTTATCTGGATGAACAAGCAACCCTGAGACCTTCGCAAATGCCCGAAGGAGATTGAGTAGACCGATTGATGCAGATATATCAATGCATCATCAGCATACAGGGATACCACGATTGTTCTCTCCTAGCTCTATCCCCCATGGTCTTATCACCCGTCACCGCAATGCCGCCAAAGGTTCCAAGGTGATGGCAAAAAAAGTGGTGACGGGGGCAGCCCTGCTGCGTGGCCCTCTACAGTCACACATGTTCGGACACCACACCCCCAGACCATGCTTGAGCATGAGGGTGCATATAAAAAAGACAAATCTAATCAACGAAATCCGGGCCCAGGCCCACCATTCTTCAGCACATACCATAGGTAGGTCCAATTAAGGGAATCAAATGCTGGAGCTATATCAAATAGCGCCAGCACCTAATCACCGGTCCAGAGTTTCAGTGCATGTTTTACATGTGTTAAACGGCGTAGGTTATGTAAGGCACTATGTCAATGAATAAACCCCAATTGGTCTGTATGTATTAGTGTAGTCATATGTGGTAATGGTCTGACCGGCAGCACCGCACTAAGGAGTTTTATATCCAAATTTAATAGCGATATGGGAAGGTAGGCCTTGACAGAATCATGGTCCCGAACCGGCTTATGTAACATCACCACCAATGCCTCTCGCATCGAACTGGGGAGAGAACATGTAACTAGGGCTTCCTCATATACCTCCAATAACCTCTCTGCAAGGACATGTGGATATTTCTGCTGGAATTCAGCTGGGAGTCCATCGCTGTTGGGTGTGTTCCCAGGTTTAAGATTTTTAATCGCAGTGACAATGTCCTCTTTAGTGATCCGGAAGTCCAAATATTTCCTATGGTCTGGGGAGATGCATGGTAGGCTTATCTCCACCATGAACCTCTCAAAGACCCCGGGCTGTGGTTGTATCTGCTCAGTATGTACTCCTTTAACGTGGCCACAAAACACCCTATTAATTGCTTATTGTGTATAAACCCTGGCCCCATTGCGCGTGCGCAATGATAGTATACTTGTGTCAGGAGACTCTCCGAGTATGAAACGGGTCAAGAAGGCCTCTGTCTTATTCCCCCTCTCTATGTAATTGTTGTCTATAGGTTTTATTGTCATGTTTCTCCAGTCTACGTCTCTAGGTCATTTCGGAAGTTGCGCCAGTCATTTAACTTCCTGTGGTTGGTTGGGAGAGTTTCTTCTAATCTCCCTAAATCTTTCTCCCAGGTGGCTATATCTCTATCTAGATACTGCTGTACCTCATAGGACGTTGTGAGACATAACCCCCTTATGACCACCTTTATCGCCTACCAGTCAAGGGATTTAGAACTCGCTGATCCCCAGTTCTCCGCAAAGTAATTAGTCAGTGTATCTATTACCATCTGAGAAAATGGCGGATCAGCAAGGGCTTCCGCCCTAAGTCTTCATGACGGTATCTGTGTGCGGTCAGGTCTGCCCCACAAGGTCAGCAACAGCGGTCAGTGGTCGGATATATAGAGTGCCAGATAAGATACGTCCGTGACATGTGGGGCCAGTTCGGTGGAGAGGAAGCAATAGTTTAGGTGACTGTAGGTATTCGATGCCGGTGTGTAACAGGAGCGAGCTCATTGTCCAAGGTGTCGGTCGCGCCAGATGTAGTGTAGGCGTAAGCCTTCCAGTGCGGCTTGGAGTGTCACCTTGAGTTTGGGTTTTGTGGAAATTCTCGGGGGAGTTCGATCTATTCTACCATCCATATTACAATTACAATTCCCAGCCCAGACCCTGACAGCATTTTAAAAAGGAGCGGCAGCTGCAAACACCCTGGGGACAAAATCTGGGAAATCTACGATGGGGGTGTATAAATTGATTAGACATATTTCCCGACCATCCAGACTACCAGGAAGAATTATGTAGCAGCCCTCTGGATCGACGATATGATTATAGTGTTGGAATGGTATTCCAGGGGCTACCCAAATCCCGAGTAGGACTTAGCATATATATTACCTCTTCGTTGTTTATGGAGGCTGGGAATGCATTCCCCCTCCCCTACACATGTGTTTCCTGAAGACAGGCAATAGCCACCTGTATCATCTTAAATATGCATGAATACATCTGCACTTTTCATAAGTGGCAATCCCTCTAACATTCCATGTAATACGTTTTATGGTGGTGTCTGCCATTATATATATGTAATCCTCCTGCCCTCCATCCTCCCTCAGGAAGTCTTATGCACTCTTCTCACACATGGAACCCTCCACTCCCAATGGCAGGCCAGAGCTACACAATATCAATGGTAACATTTCAAATAACAGGTACCCAACAAAAACAACATTCAATCGTAACTCCCCCCACCCAATGGGCAGTGATGCAAACCCCTCCACTAGTGCATTACTTGAAGCAGTAGTTAGCATTTCCCACCCATACCACCCACATTAAACTTCAAAAAGCAACAAAAACAATGGAACTTGTGCTGCGCAAGGGAGTAGGTCAGTGCAAAGGAAGCAAGGCAGCAGCTCTCTGCCCCCTACTTGCTTCTACCAAACCTCTATTGATAGGGACGATTTCACCAGTTCTGCACTTCCATGTATCAGGATGAGATAGAAACAGGAAATGTTTATGCACACATCCTCCTAGATATATGTCTGGTAGCACAGGGTATCACCCGAGGCCTCTATGTGTACCCCAGTGGTGCAAGTCGATTCATATTATTGGATGATATTTCCCAAGTCTCATACCATCAAGCACCCTTAGGGCTGCAGCATCTCATCATCTAACACCCTGAGGTGCTCCCCCTCCTGATGCATTTCTTCTCAGGTGAATTCCTTGGCTGCTGTCACAGGTTCCTCCCGTAGCTCCCGGGGATCTTCCCCTGAGTCAAGTATTATGTCAGTCGCTCTCAGGGTGCCATCCAGGCATATTTTGTTCAGTATTTTGTTCAGTCTCTTGACTTTCCATCGACCACGCTAGGGGAGAGGCTTGGTTTGCTCCGCTCAGTGGACACCGCCTGGGCTCGGTCTTGAATAAAGCTCCGGCTTTTGAGTCTCGCCAGTCATTGGCCTCCGCGGCTGTGAAGAAAAAGAGTACTTTCTCATCATCCTGGACCCGCAGCATTACTGGGAACATGAGACTATATTTTAGATTAAGATCCCCAAGGCATTTCTTGACCGATAAGAAGGTCTTCCTCTGTTCCTGCACTCTCTGAGTATAATCAGGATCAATGGAAATGGGAGGACCCTCGAAAATTGGGGCCCCCTCGTGCAGGTAGCCTGAAGGATCTTGTCCCTGTCACAAAAGTTAAACAGATGAGCAATAATTGCTCTTGGCGGTGCCCCTGGTCGGGACGGAGGGACAAGAGCCCTGTGAGCGCGTTCAATTGTAAAGAATTTGGATAGCCTTTTGGGCTGCAACACAAAAGCAACCCAGGCTCCAAAAAGAGTTCATCTGACTGACCCTCGGCCCTTTCCGGGAACCCCACAAAACACAGGTTGTTTCTGCGCAATTTTCCTTTGAATCCTCCATTCTATCCTCTAGGCGCACTGACTGTTGTTGTAGGCGGGCCACGGTGTCCCCGAGTGTCTTAACCTCCTGCTGTAGGGCACCCACATTCTCTGACCATGCGCAGATCCGTACGCAGCAAGTTAAAGTTTATAGCGACTGAGTCAATCTTATGTGCCAGATCATCACGCAAGGTAATAATTGTCACCGGGAGATCTGCTAAGGATATGTTTTCTGGAGTATGCGGCTCCTTCCTGGCCCTCATTCGTGACTGCTCCACCAAGGGGGCCGGGCAAGTGTACCCCAATATCTTGTTAGCCTGGGTGTTTACTTCCTTTATCTTTCACCATATTAGATCTATGTGGTAAATGTCACACTCCTTTTGATTTCGGAACCCAGGTGGCAGTCTGCATCTTGAGTCACCAGAAATAGTGCTGAAACACACCTGTGAGTCACCCGCACCTCAAAACCGGCGGCACCAGCTCGCCTCCACAAGGGTCCCACATCAGAGGGTGCGGACTCAACAGCTGTGCCCAGGCAACATTTTCTGGTTTAACAAAGTCATTATTTGGGAAACGTGCTGTGTGGTAGGCTGCAGAGGAGGTTAGTCCCACCTGTGTTTGAAGCTCTGGGCCCCTGCATCAGTACCACTCACTCACCTCAGGGTCCAGTTTTTATACCCCCAGCTTCTAGGCTCCTTAGGGCGGCATGGGGCCTATCGGCATACGAGAATTCAATCCCAGCGGGAGAGGAGAGGGGACGGCCAGCACAATGAGCCATGAAGGAGAGCTAGGTGCACCTCTTTCATCACCACCAGCAGTGAAAGGCGCCACCTAAGGTATTAGGCCTCACTCTCAATGCGTCGCAGGTTGGGGGCCCGCTAACTCCCCACTCAGAGGCCCATTCTGTGGTCCATCTGCCCCAAAGGCTACCGTTCAGCACCACAACAGTCACGTCTCCTGTCCCTTTACTCAGCGCGGGGGCAGGGTGTGCTGTCTCCCAGTGCGGGACAGAATAGGCTGTACAGGACAGTCAATCAGCCTCCCCAATGAGGGGGTCTCGCGCAGCCCAGGTGCCAGACACCACAAACATATCTGAAGTGTCCCACAGCAGCCGCAGCCACCGACCAGCAGCAACTCCGCCCCGAGGCAAGCGGGGTCTCCAATCTCGCACACCTGTCATCTCACCACCGAACAGGAACACCCTCAGACTTCGCCATCCCTCACAGAGCAGTCCTCCAAAGCAGCACTGAGGCCTGGGGCAAAATGGCAGCAGCCACCCATGTCCAGGCCGCAGCATTACCAGGCGCCCCACGCACACCGCAACCATGGGGGAAAAAGTACTGTCTTTATGGGGCGTGGCGATTCCGCTCCATGCTCCCAAGCATAGGCAAGAGATGCGGCATTCAGGATACTGCAGGATCAAACAGGATCATGCTGACGTTGGCGAGAGCGCAGAAAAAGGTGTCTAGCCAGCCATCAGCCCAGCCTCAAGAGGCCACAAAGTTAATTGTTATCAGGATGTCAGCCTGGTCACACAATACTCGGGCTCCTCCCTTGTTCGCCCACCTCGGCCTGGAGCAAAATGAAGCCCTCCCCAGCCTGAGGGGAAACAGATGTCATCCGTCAGTGTCCCCGGTCCTGTGGAGAGCGCAGCCCGACCCAGCTCAGGCATGGGACACAACAAATCTCCTACTGCAGGTCCAGGACATTTAGGCTGCACTTCATGCAGGGGCACAACGCAGCAGAAAGTGTTGAGGATACAAATAGACGTACTGTAGCTGCTCCGCATTCAAGGTGGAAGGACTTCTTAGCTGCTCACTCTGCAGCCGCACCTCTGAGCGGGAACACCGTCGGGGCAGCCAGAGACTCTTCATTTATCTCTGGTCGCCATACCGCAGGATTATGGAGCAGCGCATGGGGGCCGCCACAGAGTGCATCCCAACCTTCTGACCAGCCGTCGCAATCAAGGGGGAGGATGGTAGCCACACCCATTGTAAAGATCGCAACAGTGCAGGGTACCCCATGTGGACTGCAGTCGGAGAAAATAGATGCTTTGTGCTTCGCGGCAGTGCTTCTGTTGGGTTCCCAAGTGAATTCAGGTGATGTAGTACTCAGGATATAGTAGGATTAGGCAGGAACATGTAGACGCCAGTGGAAGCGGCTAGAAAAACGTCTAACCGACCATCTTGTTCTGCTACGCCCCCGCTCTAACTTGCCATTTGCCCTTAAAATAAAAGGGTTAAACTCAATGTGCTGATATTGAAAGCTACTGGTGGCCGTCACACACTCCTCAGGGTTCTACACCCATGATTACAGGTAGTCACTTGTACCTAGATTCATCACTGCCATACTTTTATTTGGGGGGGGAGGGTGAATGAAGAATACTGGATTTCAAATGAAGATATCCGATTGTCACTGGGTGAAGAGGTGATGTGTCCCGCCCTTTGTGGAGTTCCATACTGAAAGGGATTTATGTTGATGCAGGTTAGTGAAAGCTGTCAGCTTTCATCAACCATCTGGTCTAGCGCTCAATAATATTACACTGATCAATGACCCTTCTCAGCAATGGCTACCCATGGCTCGCCCATTGGTAACCCCTCTCACTGCTCATTTCTCCTGGTGTGAGGAGACGTGAAGGCAGCACCAGGAAGCAAATTTATACTGGGCTGTATGCAGGGACACCTTAAGGATTTTGGGGGCCCTGGCCTAAACATTTTTGGGGGGCCCTGTTCAGAACAGTTTTGAATTTATGATCCAATTACAGTTCTTTGATATCCTCTTTGGTGAGGTGCAAATGTACAATGGTCAAAATTCTAAATATGTTTCCATCTAATATTCAGGGATTGTATTGTGCTTCCAGAAGAGTAATACAGCAGCAGCTCACTAATACCATTACAAGTAACTTCTGTGACCCATTTCTCATATGTGAGAAAGGACTGTCTGCAGCACAAAGCCTGTCAGGAGCCCACAGTGCTGCATCCGGAAGGCTAGGGACCTCGGCCAGCGCTCACTTTGCCCATCCCTTAAAACGTCACTGGCTGTACGAACCCTGTTCACATTCAGACGTTTCCTTTCCTCATGAAACTTATGGGCATATATAAAAGCCCCTGCGCCACCTTGCGTCGACCTATCGTTATTTTTTTTATGCAGAGGCGATGCTAAAATGGCCTTTTCCCTGCGCCAGTGTTACAAAATGATGCAATGCTTGCATTGCGCCACTTTCTAAACACTTGCACCACATTATGTCTGAGTCAGGCATAATGTATGCAAGGGGGCCATTCAGACGCAGTGAAATTTATATTTCATTGAGCCATTTTTTCCATCATTTTTAACAGCTGCTCAGAGCAGGTGTTAAAATGACGCAGCCAAACTAACCTATGGATCTCTGCTGCACTAGCGTCAACATTTTTGACGCTAGTGCAACAAAGCGCCATAATAGCATCAAAAATGTTGACGCTATTGTGCTAATGATAGCCCATGGTGCGCTTTATTATAAATATGACGAAGCCATGGTGTTGTTAGGTGGCTGTAGAGGTACGAAAAAGAAGTGGCGTATCGGAACCCATGCGCTACTTTCTTGTAAATCTGTCCCTCAGGGCAGTACAGGTGGAGTCAACCCTGTGTTGTTACCAAGGGTGAGTGTGGGATCTCACCTCTTCAGCTCTCCCCATATATTTCGGTGAATTCACATTCATGATCCTCCTCTTGATTTACATGTCTTTGAAAGGCACCCTGCTTTTCCTTCCAGTGCAGAAGTTGTTGCGTTTTGTACTTTTAAATACAAAAAGATGATGATCGCGACTATGGGGGCAATCAGGAGAAGCAGCACGTGCCTTGGCCGCCCTGCTTCCTTTCCTACTGGGTCGAGTTACAGAGCTGACATCTGCCTTGTTGAGTCACCATGTTAATGCCCAAAGGGGATTGATGGAAAGAGAAAATAAAACCTGAGCAAAATCAACATGTCTGCTGGAAATTGTTCTGGGACAGCCCTGATGATGATAACCTCTAATTTGTATGAGGAGGAAATGAAAACAAGATGCCTTGAATGAGAAAACATCCCAGCCTCACTGACGTGAACAGACGATGAAATGAGGGATTCCTCGGTGGACCATGTTAACTGGAAACAATTTGTCTGAACTTCTCGGACACGTCTTTTCAGAGCGGTTAATGTGCACGAGATTAACAAAATAACATCAGGCCTGACAGCTAATGCGAAATCGTATTCGTTATCCTCCGATCCAATTAATTAGCAAACAAGTTTTAACAAATCCATCTGTCCGCTGCACCAGTCAATTAATTCAGATGCCGGGGTTGACAGTTCACCCGCTTGCCCGCCGCACAGCTCACTCTCTGTTGAGTCAAGAGATGTACACTGTCTCGCTGCAGGGCAAGAGGGAACGCACCAAATTAAAACGACCGCAATTTTGCTTCTAATTAAAATTGGGAACGCAATCCCGGTTTAGAAACCAGTACTCGTTTCAGACAAAGGAGGCCTATCAAAGACAGCAAAGCGAACCCACGACTTGCAGAGGGCTCTCAAACAAATAACACACGCGGTCCCTGGTGGAAGGAAGCTGGGAGAGGCTCATCCTTCCTTACTGCCATAGGGTAAATAAAAAACGCGTGGCCAATGATGCAAGGGCAACGAAATCCACATGCACACTGTGTTTCATGCAGTTGACAGCTAGGAACCAGAAATTAGAATAATGTGTGTCTGTTTCAGAGACGAACTGCCGACACTGTTGAAGCATATGGTACAACCGTGTGAATAACCCTAGAAGGGCGCTATTCTGCTAGGCATGTTCGATTGTACTGCACATGACTCCTACGTAGACACACCACTGCACGTATCATTAACAACCTTGCGCCTGTTAACTAGAGTGCTGATCTCTGTTCGTAAAGGTGCAGCTGCATTTCTGACAACTTTTTATATGCCTGGAATACCTGTAATTCGGCAGTACTTACATAAAAATCTATCTCTAATTTCCTTATAATAGGTAAATTGTGACGTACGCTGTTGCCTATTCCATAAGGGATAACGTACCCCCGCCCTACATTGTAAGGATATTGCAAGTCACCAAGTTGTTCCATGACAATAAAGAGGAAAGAGTTTGAAGGACGATTTTCTTTGTAAAGTTATGGAACTCTGAGGTGGCCTGCAATATCCTTATCATGCTCCACAGAGGATACTTTATTCCCTGTAATAAATGGTCACACCATCTCCTTTCAGATAAACCACATAAATCTTTGGTGCAGCTCTTTCATATGAAAGAGAAAGCATGTTTGCAAACATAACAAAAAAGACAGAATCTCGAGTGGAAAAATTAAACACATCAAAAGAGCTGTTAAATATTTGCTGCAAAAATATGTTAGACTTAAGTTTAATGCAAGTCAGTTTTTTTAAAGGTGAAGTAGCTCAGAATATGTATAAACATGCAGAAAGAATCTAACTTTTAATTACCTAAGGAGAGCAAAAACATATTGCAATAAATATGTCCTTTTTGCTTGTTTCTGTACAGCCAGAAAAATAGAGCAGGAAAAGGAAAGAGAAACTTTTATTTTTTGTTCATAACATTGCCTCTACAAGCAGCAAGGAATGTGACCAAGGGCACAGACTATGGTCATATGAAAATCCTTTCAGGACAAATTAATAAATGCGGTCTTATGAGACACTAGCATTGTGGTAATTGAGTGTTCCTTCACGTAATGCAACATATGTTGAAAAGAGTAAAACTGTTGCATGTTAATTTGTAATATAGGAATACAAGTTGTTGACAGCATGCATAAAAGTTGAAATGTATTTTAATGGATTCACATACAAATCTGATGATAGTGTTTGGTGACAGAATTTAAGTGTGAGGCACGAGAAACACGGACAGAATTTTCGTGTGAAGCACTAGAAACACTGTACACCAATCTGCTGAAGGTCATGCGCATCAGGGAATGGCCGCATGTGGCGGGCTCTATGTAAGGCATGAGTTGCTCATTTGCAGCAGGATGGGTACGGGGCCTAGCTGCAGGCAGCAACTCGTAAATTGTGTTAGGTCATTATTTTCTATAAGGCAGCCAATGAAGTGATCTCAAAGCTGGGGCTATAATACTGAAACAAGCAACAAAATATATCATTCAAAATCATAACCACGAGCAGGAAGAAAGCAATTGACTTGTTCCACCTCTGAAAACCCCAACCGTAAGCCACCCTAATGGTTTCCCGGTGTACGTATCCCCCTGTGATCAAGGAGTATGCTGTCCTTGTACCTTGCTCATCTCATTCTCTTGCCCACTAAATGACCTTGGGGTGTTCATCCTCTTTAATGAAATCATGAGTTGGTAGGTTCTTCTTGTGATTTTGAGCTACTTTGCAAAAATCGGAGTTTCTTTAGCAAGACAGCTGAAAAATATTCTTTGTACCAGACCTGTTTTACCAGGGGTCAAGTGCCATTCTAGCTAGATTTTTGCCTCTCGGGCGTTTCATCAGCACCCCCTTTCCTTTGTTTGTTGCATCTTTATTCTTTGTTGCGCAGCGCTATTTTAAATTACTTTTCCACTGCTCTTGGGACTTAGGATTGCCAAGTGCTAACTCTGCTACTTCTAATGGAGAAAAGAACATCACTTATTCAAACTGGCTATTAGGTTGTCTTTAGACTGCTTTTGCTGTTAACTTTCCTTGCTTGGAGATCCCAGTATCTGGACTGTTTGTGTTACTTAGTCAGGGCATGTGGTTATTGAATGCTAAGGGTTTCTGGTACCAGAGCTGAGAGTCTTCAGTTATATATATCTCCCAGTCCCTGGATTGTTCATGTCGCCTGATCAGAGCCTGTTTTTACTGAATGATGAGGGTCTCTAGTTTAATCTACCCCAGAATCTGGACTGCGTGTGTTAACTGATCAGAGCATCTGGTTACTGAATGCTGCTGGGTCCTGGCACCAGTGCTAATGGTCTTTAGCTATATATACCTCACAGTGCCTGGGTTATCTGTGTTACCTGGTCAGAACCTGTGGCTATTGAATGCTGACGTTTCCATGGTAACAGAGCTGAGGGTCTTTAGTTTCATCTACCCTCATTATTTGGACTGTTTGTGTTACATGGTCACAACCTGTGGTTACTGAGTACTGATGGTTCCTGGTGCAAGAATTGAGTGTCTTTAGTGATGTATACCTCCCACTACCTGGATTGCTTGTGGTATCTGGTCAGAACCCGTGGTTACTGAATAATGAAGGTTCCTGGTACAAGAGCTGAGGATCTTTAGTTACATCTACCCCCAGTATCTGGATTGTTTGTTGTTAGAAATCGGGTTTCTAGTTGGCAGTGGTTTACACCCTGTCCAAGTAGGGACCATCACTCTAGTCAGGGTAAGAGAGCCGCCACACAGCTAAGATAACCCCTGCTCACCCCATGGTAGCTTGGCATGAGCAGGCAGGCTACACACACAAAGGACTCCACAGTAGTTTAGGAAAATAGTCAATATTTATCTGAATAAAACAAGGCCAAAATGACAAAAATTCAACATACACAAGGAAAGATAACACTTTTAAAGGTTTAAGTGAGTCTTAGTCTATAGGAATCGGTAGTTGTATCTTCTTAGCACAAAGTACCTGGGATGTATCAAAAACAAAGACAATGCGGGCCGCAGAGGAGGTGAAGCACCAAAAAAGCAAAGCAATGCGTTGGTTCATTACTGGCGTTGGAGGTGACACATCGATTCTTTCCTCGCAGATGAGGCGATGCGTTGATTTCCAGACACACAGCCCCGGTTCCTTACTGTGGTGCAGGGGCCGATGAGAATCTGACGCCCAGGAATGATGCATCAAAAATCCAGACTGGCTGTGATGGTGGGACTGCAGTGAAACAAGCTATATGTCGATTCTGCAGCTATGCGACAGGCGCTGCATCGATTCTTAAACCCCGAGTCAGGTGCTGCAGCGACTCTTCCGGTGCAGAGTGTTGCGCGGATTTTTCTCCTTCAGATCACAAGCTTGCACTTCCAAGGGCCATGGGACTGGAGCTGTCACCAACTGGCAAGTCAGGACTGTCAGCAGAAGAGCGCAGGTACTGGCAGATGAAGTCTTCGATGTCCCTGAGACTTTTTACCAGGAGGTAAGCTCAGTTCAAGCCCTTGGAGAACTTTGGAAAGCAGGATGTAGAAAGCAAAGTCCAGTCCTTTCACTCCCAAGACAGAAGCAGCAGGCCAGCACAAAAAAGCATTTCGCAGAGTGGCAGTCTCTCCTATAGCATCCAGCTCTTTTTGCTGGCAGGGTGTCCCCAGTGCAGAAGTGTTCTAACTTTGTGGGGTCAGAGGCCCAGTACTTAAAGCCATTTCCACCTCTGAAGTAGGTAAACTTCCAAGAGGAGTCTTTGTAGTGCACACAAGACCCTGCCTTTCCTGCCCTGGCCCCAGAAATACTCCCAGGGGTTGGAGACTGCTTTGTGTAAGGACAGGCACAGCCCTATTCAGGTGCAAGTGTCAGCACCTCCCATCAGCCTAGCTCAGGAAGACCCATCAGGAAATGTAGGACACACTTCAGCTCCCTTTGTGTGACTGTCTAGAGTGCATACACAAACAGCCCAACTGTCACCCTGACCCAGGCATTTATTCAGTAGACAGGCAGAGGCACAGAATGGTTAAGCAAGAAAATGGCCACTTTCTAAAAGTGGTATTTTCAAACTTACAATTCAAACACCAACTTCACCAAAAGATGTATGTTTAAATTGTAAGTTCAGAAATCCCAATCTCCAAATCTCTATCTGGTCCCAATGGGAAATTACACTTAAAAGAGATTTCAAGGCGATCCCTGTGTAACCCTATGGGGGAGAGAGGCCTTGCAATAGTGAAAACCCAATTTAGCAGTATTTCAATATCAGCACATGTAAAACACACCAGTACATGGCCTACCTTCCAAATACACTGCACCCTGCCCATGGGGCTGCCTTTGGCCTACCTTAGGGGTAACTTACATGTAGTAAAAGGGAATGTTTGAGCCTGGCAAGTAGGTGCACTTGCCAGGTCGAAATTACAATTTAAAACTGCCCACACTGACACTGCTGTGGCAGGTCTGAGACCTGTTTAGAGGGATACGCATGTGGGTGGCACAATCAGTGCTGCAAGCCCACTAGTAGCACTTGATTTGCAGACCCTGGTCACACATGGTGCACTATACTAGGGACTTACTAGTAAATAAAATATTCCAATCATGGATAAACCAATCACCAATACAATTTAGACAGAGAGCACTTGCACTTTAGCACTGGTCAGCAGTAGTAAAGTGCCCAGAGTCCTAAATCCAGCAAAACAAATGCAGCACACAGTCCAAAACAGGAGGTCAGAGGCAAAAAGTTGGGTATAATCCTGCAAAAAAGGCCATTTCCAACATTTGCGTAACCTGAATAGAACATATGGTTACTGAATGCTGTGGGTTCCTGGTACCAGAGCTGAGTGTCTTTAGTTATATATACACCTCCCAGTACCTGGATTGTTCGTGTTACTTGGTCAGAACCTCTGGTCACTGAATGCTGAGGGTTCCTGGTAAAAGCGCTGAGGGTCTTTATTTACATCTATCCCCAGTATCTGGATTGTTTGTGCTACCTGATCAGAGCATTATGTTACTGAATGCTAAGGGTTCATGGCACCAGAGCTGAGGGTCCTTAGGTACTTCCACCTGTTGCAATACTGCAGGTCTGCCTCTCCCACTTCACTGTTGAATAGTATCACACATGTTCGGACTTTAAATGCCAGCTTGTCCAGGGCAGTCCTTCCAGATCATTTAGAGAACAAAAGTCTTCCTCAGTTGAACCTACGAAAGTGTTTACAGTATACTAATTTAAAAATAAATTATGGAGTGGCATCATGGTGTATTTTTGTAATGCTGTGTCACTGCACACTTTTATCCATGTCAGGTACTGTCATGTGCATCTGTGTTATACATAGCACCCTCACTGTTCTGTAACGGGGAGAAGAGGAGAAGGAAGACACTGTATGCACATAGACTGTCAGTCTTTTTTTGATGTCCCGTCTGATGAGCTTGGGAGAATACAAACATTATAAGTCCACAAATTGCAATATCTTCAAATATTACAGAATACAGAAATCATTTCCTCCGTGTTCTTCTGTAGACAATGATTTCAGGATCCCCCTTCTGCAGTAGGTGCTAAGACATTCTCACAATGCTAGTCTTCACATTTTGGCATCGGTAACACAAACTGTAAAGAGTAGCATGTAATTTACATGATGTTTATTTTTAATAGCGTCACATTTCTGGTTCATGTTAATTTCCATAATAATATTTTGCCGTTGTCCTTCTCCTCAGCTGTAGCTGCATTAGGGATGAGAATTAAAATGTGAATTTAAACAATGCATTTGTGTGGGTCCTGCTCGCAGGATAAGCACGCGTTCCATAGTTTAGTCCTTTATTTGTCAATTATTTTCATAGCGAAGCAGTCGCTGTGTTACTTGCCTCTCCCACATTAAACACAAATGTCTGATCAACGCAGTGTGGGATGCACTGAAGCTCTACATTATATGTTGTTACCGAATGTGTTCTCCGAGTCAGTTGAGATGTGACAGCCAGAGTTGGCAGGCAGGACTAGAAACAGAAGAACACTCATCTAGATATCCACTGCAGGTCACAACTTGATTTTGACACAATTCTAGGAAAAAGTATAGGCTCCACACTGTAGTAGATGGCTTATAACACTGATGTCCATTACCATACTGCAATTCTAATCCACATGGAAGTAAATCATAAATAATAAAGTCAAGAACCATGTAATCAGTTATGGGAGTTGACAACACTTATCTCCTTTAAGTCATTACAATGAATTGTCGGAACTTAGTACATGCCAGGCCACGGTCTAAGTTCATAGTAGGTGGAAACTAATCCATTTTAATGGCAAGGGATAGTTCTGTACAGGGAGAATGCCAAAATCAGAGAGCAGTTCAAGAACTATGGAGAAGGAAGAACAGGCCCCTCAGTAATTCCTCCTTGGGCAGGTAGTCAAGTGCCAGTCGCTATTTAGACGTGCTCCCAGAAGCAGTTTAGTAAGCAATCCAAGCACAGAGGATTGTAACTTACATAGAAATAATTCCATGCAAGATTTAAATGTACAGGTTCTCTTTGACACCAGGTCCATGTTTAACTTACAAGAGGCATGTTAACCGGAAAGTACAGAATGTGCTAGACAAATGCACTGATTGTTAGATGGTATCGTCAAAGTTTGTTTTATCAGTTTCCAGTACCAATAGTGATAGAACACTCAACTGGGACCAAGTGCATAGAAGTAACCATTGAATGTAGAAATATTGCAGTCACATTGTGCTACAAATGCATGCTGGTGGGAAAAAGGTTAAGGAGGTCGGAGTCACATAGGCTAAGAGAACCCTATAGGGTAAAGTGTTTCGGCTATTCTTCTAGTCCACTAAACGCTCTAAAGCAGTGTTTCTCAAACTGTGGGCAGCAAGAAGATTTTTGGTAGGTCGGGAAAGTACGAGCACTAAATAAAGATATCTTTACATTCTGTGATTATCTTGTCACATTTGTGTCCCTTTAAAGACAGTGGTCAAATGTTAGGCAATGTCTTCTGACAAACTGCTGCTTATTCTTTTAAAATGGGATTAGTGTTTACTTTTATTTCTTTGGCTGCAAAGCGAGGGGAGTTTCTAAAGAGAATTACCTCATAATCTTGCTGGAATACATGGATTGTGAAAGGAAAGGCTGTAGGATATAGTTTTGTTACACGCAACAAAATGTAAATACCTGTAAGTGAACTGTATGTATTCAGCCATTAGGAAAGCAAGAATTAAGCAGATATTTCTTGTAAATCTATAGTGTGATGCAAACAGAGATTTTAAAAAGATCCAAACAAATCACTATACTGTACTTGGTGATGGACAAATTATACATATTCACAGAAAACCGATTTCCATACATTATCATTTGTGTACAATGTAGTTTTATCACTACATGTCTGTATGTCTGTGCAATGTTAGTGGCCATTTAAATGGAAATCGTGTTGTCCGCAAATGAGAATTTGCTATCATACCATGCTTTAGTTACATTAAAAAATCACCCCTGCTCATGTCCATTGAAAGTGATTGGGTCACAAAAGTTTGCTGTTCTAAAAAGGCTGGGACCCACGGCTCTAAAGACTATTTCCAAGGCTAACCAAAAGGCTACAATCCTGCTGATTTAAAGCACTTCACCTATCACAGTGGCTGATGAAAGGGCCATACAACGGCCCTCCAGCCTTAAGGAAGTTCCACTGATGTTTCCGTGTTGGTGGGTCCAACTCATTGCACAGCATCTGAAAAGCAAGATTTAAAACGAACCTGAGAACTGATGGGGTGGAGAGGGTTCATAAATATCACAGTTACTGCCACAAAACTGGAATTCAGGATAGAAGGAGCCTGATTTTCTCGTTATGCTTAGAAACTGAATAGCAGAAGTTCCCTCTCCAATAATTGCCTAGAAAACGCAAAATAAATACCAAAGTGGGCTCTTTACATTTAATATGTGTGTGAGCAGACGCATTAAATCATTAAGCAATGGAATGGCATGAGGTGAAGCGCTGTATTTACAACCTTCTGGGTTTTAAGGCCTAATTAAAGAAACATTGCAATTACAAAGCTAAATAAAAGTGTCTGGAATGTTATCTCTACAAAGGAACTGTTAAAAGTCTACAGCCAATTAAACAGCGGTCTGCAGTGCAGAGGTTGGACAATCAGAGACCTAAATTGCCGACATTAGCATACAGCAGTCGTGAATAGTAAACTGCAACGTTTCACAATGTTCTAGCCAATGTTAGAGTAAGGAAGAAAATAGTAAAGAGTAAAATTGAAAGGATTAGCCAATGTTTTATTGACTATTTTATTCATTACATTTATTGAGTGCGGCACTAGCCACAATGGCAGCAAGGTACTTTACATATATCAAAGCAATAAACAAGTTCAACCCAACTGCATTCTGGGAGAACCACTACTGTAGAAAAACTGTGAAAAGATCTGTTTTAGAATTTTTTGGCAGGTAAAAAGGGGTACATTCTGGCATGTGGTTTCAAGTTCTGTGGGCTAGGCAGGAAGAAGCCTGAATTGCATTCTTGATTTCCTTTGTTTTTGACAACCCCAGTGTCAGTCGTGCTTTTCCTCTTGTTAGTTTCTGTCTCAGTGAGGTGTGGGACTTGTCTAGTAGATGGCATAGGAGTCGTGCGTTTACTGCCTTGTGTGTTATGCAGGCAATAATGAAAATGGTATGTGCTCCTAGCTTTAGGCCTATCGTTGCTTTGGGGTAGATTTAAAAATGATGATATATGAGGGAGGCTTCTTATGTCGACACCGCTCTTGGTGTTCTGGAAGGTCTGCAATGGGCTTGGTAATTCATTTACAGAGGGGGAAGGATAGCATTTGTCCATGTGATTCCCACAGAGCTAGTGTGGGAGTGTGGTGGGCTTTTACAATACATAAGAGGTTTGTAGGCACCATTATGCACAGGTACCTCGTGTATGCCACACTGTTAAAACAAAAGGCCAAGGGCACTTCTCTAGTCAGATAGGTCAACAGCTCTCTTTTATACTTCATGGGTCATGTGCCAGGGATGCATCAGAAGAGCGTTTCAGAGGGAGAAGCCTGAGTAATATAGAAATCTATTCCAGAATTGACATACTTTGGCCAGCAAGCGGACAATAGAGTTTGCAAGGCTTACCTTGGGTATCTCGTTGGATAGCTAAGAAGAAGCACATTGGAAAGGTAATATGGTACAGGACTTGCAGAGTTTGAAGTACAGGATGATGAATTCAAGGCGTTGTCTATATGGCAACGTATGTAAGGATTTCATGGCTGTATAGTACCATCCTAATTCTTTACAACAAAAACGAGACAAGCTGTAGTTTTGCACTTGCTGCGAGTTGTTCAATATTTAGAAGGGAGAATGGAATAAGTACCATTAAAAAACTGAACATGGTGACATCCAATACCAGAACTTGCAAGGTGTCAGGAGGAAAGGTAGGATAGTGTACAAGAGATCAGCATTATAGGTAGCTGAAGGGTAATAGACCTTGTGCTTGGGATGATGGTGGACCAAGGCAGGAAACCATGCAAGGGACCAGGAGCCCAATTCTGGCAGCACTGTATGCCATTTGCAAATTCATATCTATGGCAACATCAACACTCAAGCAAAACCCTTCAAGACCGACTTCAAATAGCTGGTCAAAACGAAGATAGATTCTACTGAGGCCCCCAAACACAGCAGCTCCTCTTCCCCTACAAAAGTGCTCTTTTTTATTGAAAGCTTGATAGTGTGACGAAAGGCCAGTTTTTAGTCACCACAGACCTTGAATAAAAAGTATTATCATTGGCGTATGTGTTTGATGAACGCTTGTTTCTGTATATTCTGTGTATTGTTTGGTGGCTCAAATCATCAACAGTGTTTAGGCTGAGGTCCCCGGCTTCCAGTAGTGACTCAGTGGAGGGACCTCGGATTCCAATAAAGACTCAGTGAGGTTCCCCAGTATCCAGTAATGGTAAAGTGGGGGTCCACGGAAGTCTAAAGAGTTTAGAACCCCTGATTTAAGCAGTTCATATAAAGGAGAAAGAGGATGGGTGCCAGGACACAGCCCTGGCGCACACCACACTGTATGGCAGAAAAAGTCAGTGCATTCGCCTCCTGGCCCATCTCTAACTGTTGCACATGCTCCACAATGTAAGGTCCGAAGATAAACAACCAGATCACCTTCAAGCCCAAGGTCACACAAAATGTTCAAAGTTTACTACGGTTGACTCTGTCAAAGTCACTTCTTAGATCCTTGAAGGAAAGAAGCAGTGTTCCTCCTTCGGCAGTCACATACTTATTGATGATTAAGTGGAGATTGAGGCATTGTTCTATGGTGTCAAGGCCTTCTCTAAAACCAAACTGGATAGGGGAGATCACTTGGTTGAGGCTAGCCCACCTCTTAATCCTACCAAGGGTGATACACCCTATAACTTTGTGAATTCTAGTAACGAGATCGACCTGTAACATCTGGGATCTTGTCTACAGACTTTTTTGTAAACGGGAATGATCACAGCTGTATGCCAAGAACTTGGAAGGCTGCTGACAGCAGCACTGTTCTTTTTGTTTTAAACAACATTTTTATTAGCAGGCATGCCTCATATACATCTATAGAGTATCAGTTCTTCATACATCTAATATTCAGCACTTTTTCCAACAAGGCCCCCCAATTGGAAGTAACAAGCTAAACATTCATTATTCAACGTTCCCTTCGCTTCCCTCCCCACCCTTCCCTCATGAGTCAGTGTCAGTATGCTTGGAGTGAGGAGTATCGTTAGGTCATCTAATGCTCAGGTTTTGTAGGTGAGCTACTGCATCTCGTTGCTCATATTGGGTCAGTGATATTACGGGTTGAGGGTGCCGGGTCGAATATAATCTAGAGATGGGTCATGGGTGGTAATGGTCAGTTCTTTCAAGTTGTCCACCAGGGTCTCTCAGGCTCTTGACATGTTCAATGGTCTCACCCCCCTTTTGGCCTCCCGGAGGAGAGAATCCCCTTCACAGTCCCTGTACCACCTATTTACGTTCGGGCCACTTGGGTTTTTGCAGTTCATGGCGATTTCACTTTTGGCCAGGTTGAAAGCCAGGTCCTGGAATCTACTGGTTACCTTAGTTTTTGGGGTGTGTGCAGAAACCATCCCAGCAGACAATGGCCCATCGTGCAAGGCACTTCTTTATAATGTCTGCCACTTTCTGAGTCACCTCTTCCCAGTATGCTCCCAGCTGTGGGCAATCCCAGAACATGTGTTTGAATTCCGCACCTAGTGTTTCACATCTAGGGCACTCCGCTCTCGCTGTAGTGAAGTGCCGATTAATCTGTGGTCCAGGTATTTAACCCTTCTCAGTTACCCCTAAGTGGCACGGCTTGCAACCACATTAAAGGGAAATCCGAAAAAAAAGGAACTTTTGTTTTGGTTTTATTCAATAGCGTGTCCAGCACTGAGTGAGTACCTTCAATTTGGGAATGTCAGCTCCCCTAGGCTGTCTAATTAGTAGTAAGACTTCTATCAGTCTTGTTAACGAGTGGGTAAAGGATTTCACTAGTGCTACGGGGGTCTGTCTATTCGCCAGCCACTGTGCAAACCATTGGGGCTGCTCAGCAAAATAATAGGATTTGAAGTCAGGAACTGCTAATCCATCATCCACTGACTGTCTTTGTAGTTTAGCCAAGGCCACCCGCCTCTGGGTAGTGCCCCAAAGGAATGAAATCACCATGGGGACTAATTCTTTAAAGGTTGACCTGGGTATCCACACAGGTAACACTGTGAAGTAGTACAATAGCTGCGGCAAGACTATCATTTTAAGAGATGCATCGTAGTTCCCACATTAATTCACCAAAGTCCTCCGTTGCCACCCCTTTGGGTCCCAAGGGAAAGAGGCGGGACTTCTGCCAGTTCACGCCAAGACCCGACAGGGTCCCATACTTGGACAATAATAACTTGGCACCCGGCAGATCCCTCCGCATAGCCCTCAGGAATATAATCAAGTCGTCCGCGCATAGAGCTATGCAGTGCCACTGGCCTCCTTCCGTAACCCCTGCCCCCACCCTGCGAGCCAGGGCCGCCAACGGCTTTTTGGCTATCGCGAACAACAGTGGGGAAAGGGGTGGGGGGCAGCCCTGCCTGGTGCCCTGCTCAACTGCATAGCTGTCTGAGATTGTTCGGCCAGTACGAACCCTAGCCATCAGAACAGCATATAGTAATTGAACCCATGCTGTGTATTCCTCACCCAATTCCACCTTTGCCACCACAGCATACAGGAAACCCCATTCAAGACTGTCAAATGCTTTTTCAATATCCACTGTCAATACCTCTGCCTTTGTCTTGTTATATGAGGGTTCCATCATGACAGCCAGCAGGTGACGGATATTACCAGCTATATTCCGTCCCAGAATAAACCTTTCCTGGTCTGGGTGCACAAGGTGCGTCATAGGAGGGAGCAGCCGTATTGCCAGTATTATACTAAGAATCTTATTATCTAGATTCAACATGGATAATGGCCTATATGCACTACACTCAGTTGGGTCTTTACTAGGTTTTAATAATGGCAACACCAGAGCCCTCCTGTGTTGTAGCCGGCAGCAGTCCCCGCTCCTTTGCAGCTTGATATAGAGTGATCAATTGCAGGGCCAACAGGTCAGAATAGGTGGCATAGAACTCAACTGGGAAGCCATCTGTTCCTGGCGTCTTGCCCCTAGCCAAGTCCTTAATGGCGCTTCTAATTTCCTGTAGTGTGATGTCTTCCCTCCACCCCCCAACTGTTCAGCCTCTTCTCGCATGAGTGTTGCGAGTGGCACCAGGTCCAGGTATTCGTGGGTGGCTTCTACCTCATAATGGCAGGCACTTTTATACAGTCTCTTGTAATAGTGCAGGAAGTGGGCATTGATCCCCTTCTGTGTATGACGG
This sequence comes from Pleurodeles waltl, assembly GCF_031143425.1. NCBI lineage: Eukaryota > Metazoa > Chordata > Amphibia > Caudata > Salamandridae > Pleurodeles > Pleurodeles waltl. Next base: position 640,524,471 of record NC_090436.1, on the reverse strand, counting down.
CAGCACTGTTAAAGTTAATGAAAACGGGTTTGCAAAACTCAATGTTCTCCTTATAGAGATCAATCGGGACCCAGTGAGACCTGGGTGGCTTCCTCAATGGACCGGCGCTAACCACCTTCCAAAACCTCTGCTAAATCAAATCTAATAGACAATGGAAAAGACGGGGTGGATCTTCTAGTTTACGGTCCATGGGGTCCGAATAGGAATAGGTAGCTTCAAAATGATTAATCCAATGCTCAGCACTGATAAACCATCAGTCAGGGCTTCTGTGATTTTAGGACAATTAATAATTTGCCAAAAGCCACTCATGTCCTTAACTGCAATAAGCTGCAATCAAGTTGCCCCACATTTACTGTTTGGCGCCCAGTTTCGCTCTCCGATTGCTTTTTTATATGCAACTCGGAAGGCCACCAAATTGGAGATATCCTTAGGGACAGACTTAATGGATCCACATAGCCGCTTATTGGCCACCCTGTGCTCCTTGTTGAACGGGCCATGATCAGTGATGTTACTTACTTGCACTGGGCACAGAAGGCTGCTTTTAATATTATCATTCACGGAGTGCAAAGTGAGAAGGACGGCAACAGTAGTCTGGGTGGGCGACAAAAGGGAATCTAAAAATAAGGGTAGGATAGATTTAATCACCAAGGTGATGAGTTTGTAAAAATCGGCAGTCTGCCACTTGAGCCTTAGCTCTTGATCATGTGAGGAAATATCAGTTGCTCCAATCAGAGCAGGAGGATTGACCATCCCCCAGAAGATTAAGGGAAAGCTCGAGGAGGGGATGGTTACTGAACGGGCAAAACTTCCCATAAAGGGTGAGATCGGGATTTAATCGATGGTTGAACCAGGCTCCCTCCCAACAGAGGTGGGAATAGCAGAGTTAAGGACTCCTTGAAGTTCCAAATCATTAAGCAACCCAACGTCACGCATATACTTAATCAACTTGTCTCCCTTACGATCGAAATAACCTGATGTGCAATGCTCCTGGTAGACATGAAAGGGCTGAAGCACAGAAGGGTTCAAGCTCAACTTTGCATTGAAATCCCCCTAATAGAATATTAAAATAATTAAACAATGAAAATAAACTTCTGAGAAGACATAACACAATAAAAACAGAACATCAATATTACAGATATTGCTGGAGTGACCCAAGGCATTCTAAAAGTTAATAATACAAAAGTTGTATTGATTGGGCAGTAGCACCAATAAAATTTGTATACCTGCATGCTAAGTAGGCACCGGAAATACCATAAAATTGCACGTGGTGCGAACAAGAAGCATTAGACCCCGCTGGTTTTACCCCTGTAGGATCTATAGGCTGGGACACAAAAACTCTGATAACCAGGTTTCTTGTAACAGAATAAAATCAAAACTTATGCCAGTCCTCATCGTTCAACTTGGACATCAGGCCAGACAATTTCAGCTAATTAGCTTCAGCAGAGGACCTCAGCAAACACCCCCGACAGGACAAGGCAAGGTAGTGATAAAAGCTGTGTTAGCTAGCACAATATCTCCAATAAACTTGCTACATGGGGAGGTTGAAACAACACTCATATAATCTGCCTGGGAAGCTAAGATGGGCATACCCCGAGAAGGTTTTGACCGCCTATAGGTACACTTCAGGCTACCAAATTGATGATGACATCAGTCTATATCATTAAGGTCCATCAAGAAAGCAAAACAATTTTTACAGGGGATTTTGAGGTCTTCAACCTGGGTTCGAATTTGCGCTTCTATTACAGGGATCAGAGCCAAGCCTTTTTGTAGATGTCTGTAGAAAAAACCTAGGGATAGCATGCATATTTTTTCTTCTGTAGCCACAAGCCGTTAATGGTGGGGGAGGACCTGCCTTGCTAGAAGCAGATGTCTAAAGTTTTTGATCACAAAATCGTACTGAATTGACTCTGCAGTGGGCCCAATCCAATCCACTGGACAAGCCATCAAAATATTGCAGTAGTCCCACACAGAAAAGTTTGAGTGGCCTGCTAACCAATAACATACTTTATTTTTTAGTTGAACAATAGATTCTGCTCTACGATCCTCTAGCTTCGGAACGTTTGCCTAAACTACAATGAAAGGACAACTTTAAGTGGGCAGGCCTATACGTGATAATAGATTATTGAGGCAGTAATAAGGGTAAGGGCTATGATGTAGGGAATTGTGATTTGAAGCATTAGCTGAACAATCAGGGATAGCTGGAGATATGTCTCTCCCAGGGGGACTACTCCCGGATGTTTGAATTGAATTATTTATCAAGCCAGGAAGATCCCCAACACGACGGACTTATGCTCATTCATGAGTGCAACTGCTGGGATAGTAATAGAGGTTACCTCAGTGGGGATGGCAAGGTGGAGCTTTGAGTAGAATTGACAAGTTACAGAGATCTTGGTGATTTTGGCAACAATTATGACAAGCTTTTCAACTGAAAGCCAAGGCAGTTATTAAGGACGGCTGCAAGTTGGGTAAAAAAGGGGGCCTATGCTGAGTCATTGCGGACGTAGGGAAATGTGTTGCTCGTGATGATGGAAGGACCAGGAGTATTATTGCCAGTGTCTTCCGAGACAAAAGAAGCATGCTTCAACTTCCTCTTGCACTTGGCGGCTGGGGGGCGATTATGGGATGACAATTGGACTGACAGTTCCTAAGTGGGACCAGGCGGCAGTATGTCCTAAATATCCTATAGGGTGACAGGCTACCCTGCACAATGGAACGAGGTTCAGCAGGCATGGATAAATATGTTGAACCAATAAGTTCCGGGGAAAAGCGTTTCTGCCAGATCGATGTATTTGATTATTACACCCATTGCGCTTGCCAGAAAAGTGTCTATAGATGTGCTGTTAGGGGCCAGGTTGGCTTTAGAGTTCAGATCTTTTCCTTTCCTTGTGGCCTAAGCAAAAAACACTCAGCGGTGAAAAAATTGCTCTCCAAACTAAGGGTAAAATGCAAAATCAGATGAAACAGGGGAGAGTAGGAACAAATAAAAAAAAAAGACGCAGGCTTACTTGCTACCGGAAATAAGGATGGTTCCTTGGAGATTCCCGATAAAGAGAACAAGAGAGTAGGCCCAGCCTTGCCATGGTTGGTCGCAGACAGGCGCAGAGAGGCCCGGTCTTCACCCGGGCACGTGTACAGGTGCATCCAGCACACATCCCACGATACTCAACGAAAATTCAAGCCCCTCCTCCTGGACTCTCAGGTGTATTCTGGGGGTTGTGGTCCCCTGCAGCAGCCTCAGCCAAGAAAGGCATCCTGCGCCTGCAGATCTCTATACGCTGAAAAGTGCTCGACCAGCATACAAACCCTTCTTCCCTGAGCTCTGAGGTGCATTGTGGGGGTTATGGTCTCCTTGCAGCAACCACGGACAAGAAAGGGGTTCCGCATTTGTGTTATCTCCATGCACTGAAAACCGCTCAATCAGCGTTCAAGCCCCTCCTCCTGGGTGTATTCTTTGGGTAGTAGTCCCTGCACAGCAATTATAAGCAAGAATGTCCAAAATCCCTCTTATGCAGAGAGGACCTCTCCTTGCAAAACTGTTAACTGAAATGCAGATAAGAATTCCTTCTCACTCATCAAATTGCAATAGGAAGAGAGCGCTTAGATTTTCAAACTTCAGGTGCAACGGGGTAACCTTACTTACATGGAAGCGTTTTAATCAAGCGAAGTTGAGAGAAACAAATCTCCCTAATCTTTTCGTTTGTGTGTGGGAGGAACCCGGGAAGCTGGAGAGCACATTTACAGATTTTTCTAACGTAAGTAATATGTGCTAGTATTCCATGATCAATGGTGGGCTTCCTGCCCTCGTCAAAAGTCATCCTGCCATTAGCATAGGGGTTGCTAATCCATAGAGGCAATGGGGCGTTGCCCCCTACTGCGAGCCATTAATTCTGAGGCTCATTATTTTTTACAAATGTAAATACTTTGTCTGCACCTCCATTCCATTCACTTTCCTTTGTTATGGAGAGGGCTACAGAACTCTCTCTCCTGCCATGCAGAGGGTGGGTAGGATGACTGGATGAAGCTGTGTTTCACTGAACTGCGCATGTCAGATTGGCTGGTGTTTTGCTGTGGCCAGCTTGACATGCGCAGTTCAGGTTTAAACACTACCATCGAGCTGTGTATGCAGAGGCACTGCCCCCATCACAGTTAAATGGAGAGCCATGTTTCCATGCCCCAGCCAATGCTAGTACTGGTCTTATACTACTTAGTATTTGAAGACACATGAGAGCAATGCTTGAATTTGCTGGGGTGCTTGGACCTTCTGCTTCCTAGGTTCAAGAAGCACATTGTCACATCCAGGAAGTGAGAGGCGCGGGGGCGGTGTTGGTTTCCGGAGCATCACTGCACCTTAATCAAGGTAAGTTTATGTACGACTTTTACGTAATATGCTGCAGAAATAAGTCCTGTTTGCAGACGTACATTATTATGCTTATATGTGTATGTATTACGCTCCCGCTCCACCACTTTAAAACTTTTCAGCCGCCACTGCATTAGCAAGCTCATACAGATAGTGAAGCACCAGATACAGGACTCCCTGAGTTTAATTGTACCTTAACTAACATTCCTGAAAAATAGAAATTGCATACACAATGTAATCAAAGTGAAACATATTGCTAAGCCTTTCTCCAGTACTCAGTGAAATAACATGCCAATAAGCACATGTCTAGTGTTTTCACGTGTCTCAGAGCTCCACGTACAAATTGTATTTAATATGCATATCTTTATACATGTATGCATATGAAATAGAATGGTGTACCTATGCACACCCGTATAACGATTTATTTGAAATCTATATTAAGATGCAATTCTAAGAATCGTTTTAAAAACCAAAACATGCTTATAATACAAAACTTACAGAAAATAGAAAATAAATATATGCAAATGAAGAAAAATGTGTCATATCCTTCTATAACATACAGTGGTGCTGTACCACTACTTAGAAACATTCATTACTACATATCATCAGAATATATTACAGATGCCAAAACACATTTTCCATAAATCTTGCACAGACAAAATCTACGACCCCGCTGAGCTAATAGCTCGCTCTGCAGTTGTGCAGGAATGCCTGAGATCCAAGTTACTGGCAGGGCAGATCACTTCCGTGTTACTTGCACCCTGGGCGATTGACTCAGACCTACTGTTTGTTCAAAAAGCCATTGTTTTCTCCGTTTCATAAAACGTATTTGGTTTGAAAATGCTTTATGCAAAGTACTCCGGACGCCCACTATTATAAGTACACTCACATAATTTGCAGTAAAGTATTAACTAACAATGGACATAATTAACGCATCTCCCCAAAAGCTCTACTACATAATATCCGCATGATGATGTTTATGTACATCTATTCCATATGTTTTCTGATACATTCGTGGCTGTCCTTTTCTTTGAGATATTCACTGTGATTAACCTGCACTGGTAGCACTTCGATCAATCAGAGCAGCTCATTTGTCAAAAAACGGTGAACCTTAAATGCTATAACAAAAGGCGTTTTCTCCCATCTCTTTCTCCTGCTGATCCTGACTCTTTCGAGCACCCCGATCCTTGTAAAAAATTGGCACAGAAACTATAGGAAATCCGTCTATGTGACATGACTGGCAACACAATGCTGAACCCACATGCCCCAGGAGAACTATCGTGGTTCAATCTCTTCAGGGTGGAGACCTCTGGCTTCAAATTATTGGAACGTATCCCCTGCAGGAATTCAATATGCATAGTGCAATCTAGGAGTGTCCCTCACAACTTGATTTTAGCATCTTTCAGCAACCTATCTATGTGTCTGCTTAGACACATTAGAGGTGTGTCTTTCACACACAGGAGTCCGTGCCCCTACATCTGCACTTACAAAATGGCGTCTGGAAATAAAGCAAAGCTTACCGAAATCCTATAGACCCCACTATGCCTGACAGCCCCCTGGGTGCTCTAAACTCTCATTCAGCACTCTCACGGCCAAGGGCCAGCACACACCAGCTCCGTAGGTCTGCACCAAACAATATACAGAAATGAAACAAACAAAAGCAATAGGATTGGTGCAGAGACAGTAGCCAACATAACCTGTACTCTAAAGACAGAAACCGTGGTAAACTCAACCGGGCCTATGGTCAGTTCAGCTATCCCCTACTATGAACACGCAGCCAAATCCAAACGTAATTTATGGTTACACTTCTGAGTCATAGCATACAAGTGAAAATGGCACAAAACGTACACCCGTCCATGAAATCTATACATGAAAATAAAACTGAAAAACATGAGATAATTCGTCACAAAAGAATATAGAGACACACTGGCACCGGGTGCCCACCCTGCACTCAGGGCTTCTCAGGCTATGGCGGCTAACGGGTTAAAAAAAAAATGCCAGTGGAAGTATCAGTCATTTTTTCTCAGCTCCAGTAAGTGAGGTAGACAACCATACCAATTTCAAGGGGACTTTCAAGACAGAACTATTTCGGGTTGTGCATGCATAGCTCAGCATTGATCCGTGGAGCACTCTGCCCTCCGTGCTCACTTAGCACGTTTTGCCTACCTTGCACGAGGTTTACCCTCTAACGCCGAGGTTCAAAGAACATACAAATTAACCACACCTAAGACGAAGTACCAGGCTCACACCACTGGTCCTATTTCCTAGTGCACCTCCTACCTCCAAAGCATATTCTGGAAGGCTGGTTTGCTTTCTGACATATTCAGACCACACCTTGGTGTCCCTGCAAAACAAAGGACCTAGAAATCCTCACCTCTTATCAAATGTAATTACTAACGCTCTTGCGTGAGCAAAAGAAGGTGGAGACTGGCTATTTTCACTCCGCAACTATGACCCACAAACGATATGTTTTACAAAGCATTTCTCTCATCGATTGCACCGGCATGGAGGAACAAACACACAGCCCATTTCCCACATTCAGAAAATCCAATCTTGGCAGAGGGCTGGGGGTGCGCTGCAATACATATCGCAAAGGTATGATCACTGCAATCTAAGGTGATAATAATGTGCTTCTGAAAACGTGCCCGAGTGCTGCGAGGGCTATAATTGGCCTTGTGAACCTCTGGAAACCAGCCTGATGATAGTTCACGATAAATGAACATTCCCATCTGCTACAGACACGCTCAAATCAATGCTTGAAATGTGTAGCCGGTGGGAGGCTCGGAATAAAAATCTTCGAATGGACCAGTCCTGTCATTTTTCAGCAGGACTGCAACACCTTTATTGGAAACGAACTGCCACTTTTTTCCATCAGGACAGGAGGTGTTTTCGAGAGCGAAAGACTGTTATTTTACCTTTCAAGAAGACTCAGATCATCTGCGCTAAGAAACATGGGTTGCTTCACAGACAAAAAGTACATTCAAACAAGTTCAATATTTAAAAAAATTAAAAAAAACACACAAAGGATTCAATTACTTTGTACTTTGAATCCTGGAGTAGAATGCGGGGAACAAAGTCTGGTGTCCAATTAGGTATCAAAGTGCAGGATTGATTTACAGCAACCAGACCTCTTCGTTGTATAAATTACTTATTGAACACACGTTATGTACTAAATACTTCATAAAAGGACCAGGATTCGTTTACAAGCAGGAGGTCTGCACCAACCAATGCCTCTTTCATAAGGGAAACTGATTTTATATACGTTATGCTGTTGACTTTATTTATATATCTCTTTATGATCCTCTGTATGGAATACTAAAAGGTGGAATATGTCAGCCTGTTTTCTCTTCTCCTGCTTCTTCGTCCTTTGTTAATCAATCTTTTGTCACTGATCAAATTACTCCAAAGATCCAGGAATTCAAAGCCCTTTACATTGAGACCACAAAGGACAAGAGCAGACTTTCATCCATGCATAACGCGTACTATCACTGTGCTTGTGTGAAGCATACCTAGTTCACTTATGTTTTTATGTGATGCCACATGGAATAGGGAATATGGAAGGTTGGTTGGACGGATACCTCGATCTGAGAGCTCTGTCTCCGACAGTTGTTAAGCTTGAGACATACTCACAGACAATTTCCTCTTCGTGGGTTCTCTTCACTTGGATGTAAGTTATTCTTTTGCAAAAAACCTACCACTTTATGGACTAATTAATTTCTGTTCACACCACATATATTGGTGATGAGCTGTGGAGTTTGTGGGACCCACCAAATATCTGTGCCTCCAGCAGTTGGCAAACTTAAGAGTTAAATTCGGAGTAGTGAACAGTCAGCAATATTCCTTGTTGCCACCATTCTGCTGATGGATGTTGGTTGAGAGACGACATTTGGTGGTGAAAGGAGGTCCAGTGTATTGGAAAGAGAATTACTGGTACTTGAGGTCCACAGCAGTGTGAGGGTCTGCTGTTACTTCACACACAATATCAAACTGTCCAGTCATGAGCTTCCACTGTTCAGTGCACACTTGCCCCACAAATCTTTGCAAGCTGGTGGACAACTTACAGGACAAAAACCACTGTGGTTTGCAGCATCATAAGCAACATAGCATGGTGACAGGTTTCTTTCAATTTATTGCAGCAGAATTTCTATCTGTTCTGTTAAACTAACTCAACAGTTTACAATTTGATAACTTGTCCAAGGTTTGTTGTATAGTACTCGTATTGTTGACTATCCACTTCATCACTCTGCAGAGCACATCAAGAATTTTCAGTCAAGGTGTTTCCTATGCCATCGCTGGGAGTTTAGTGGGTTGCTGAACACAACTGTGTGTTTTAACATTTGTAGCCCTGACTAACTATTTGTGTTGTTGTCTTCTGAAAAGACTTTGAATGTGTGTTCAACATGACCACTTCACATACTGTCATGCAGCCACTGGCCCTTGCAGGCCACCGATGAAGTGGAACAATAAATTAGGATTTTTGAAAATGATTTGGTGGCTGTAGATGCTGTCATATATGAAGCACCAAAGAAAGTAGTGCTTTTGTTTTATCACTTGGGACACGCTGGCCTGCAACTGTTCGCCAATCTACCAGAGGAAGATCCCCTCAAAAGGACAAATTGGTATTTGGGATGAATATAAAGAAGTGCTAGCACACTTATGAAAACAATAGTCGGATGAACCCAGTGTATTTCTGTAGGACTTTTTTGCTTATGCAGGGTCATCCCCAATCTTTTTGCCTCCTGCCTCCTATTTTTTCTGACCTGTTGCTGTTGGCTTTTGAACTCTGAGCACTTTACCACTGCTAACTAGTGCATATGCTCTCTGTGTAAATTGTATGGTTGATTAGTTTATCCATGATTGGCATATGTGATTTACTAGTAAGTCCCTAGTAAGGTGCACTAGAGGTGCCAGGGCCTGTAAATCAAATGCTACTAGTGGGCCTGCAGCACTGGTTGTGCCACCCACATAAGTGGCTCTGTAATCATGTCTCAGACCTGCCATTACAGTGTCTGTGTGTGCAGTTTTAACTGTAAATTCGACTTGGAAAGTGTACCCACTTGCCAGGCCTAAACCTTCCCTTTTCTTACATGTCAGACACCCCTAAAGTAGGCCCTAGGTAGCCCCAAGGGCAGGGTGCAGTGTATGGTTAAGGTAGGACATATAGTAATGTGTTTTATATGTCCTGACAGTGAAATATTGCTAAATTCGTTTTTCACTGTTGCAAGGCCTGTCCCTCTTATAGGTTAACATGGGGGCTACCTTTAAAAATGATTAAAGTGTAGATTCCCTTTGGGAACGGACGGACATGTAGAGTTTGGGGTCTCTCAGCTCACAATTTAAAAATACATCTTTTAGTAAAGTTGATTTTAAGATTGTGTGTTTGAAAATGCCACTTTTAGAAAGTGAGCATTTTCTTGCTTATACCATTTCTGTGACTCTGCCTGTTTGTGGATTCCCTGTCTGGGTCAGTTTGACAGTTGGGCTGGTTGCACCTCACACTAGACAGTGACACAAAGGGAGCTGGGGTGTAGTCTGGATTTCCTGATGAGCCATTTGTGCTAGGAGGGAGGGGAGGAGTGGTCACTTACACCTGAAAGGGCTGTGCCTGTCCTCACACAATGCAGTCTCCAACCCCCTGGTGAGTGTCTGGGGCCTGGCCTGGGCAAGGCAGGATTTCACATTCCAAAGAGGCTTTACTTTGAAGTAGGCCTACTTCAAAGGATAAATTGGGTATAAGAAGGGCACCCAAAGCCACAGACTTTAGAACACTTCTTGAAACAAGAGGAACCTCTGCCTGGAGAAGAGATGAAGAGCTGAGGAGAAGTGCTGCCCTGCCTGTGACTGTGCTTTGTGGAGTTATCCTGCAGTTGCTGCTTCTGCCAGAGTAAGAGGGCAAATATTGGACTTTGTGTGCCTTCCATCTTGTGATGAAATCTCCAAGGGCTTGAATTAGAGCTTGCCTCCTGTTGTTTGAAGTCTCAGGGACAGCAAAGACTTCTCTCTGCCAGCACCTGGAGTCTCTGGAGAGACTCCAGCTCTGACAAGTGGTGCCCTATCCAGTCCCTGGGCCCTTGAAAGGAAAGCTGGTGGAAATCCAAGGAAATCGACTTCAGACCGATGCCACTGCTGAATCCGGTGACGCTGCCTGCAACCGACTCCGTGAGCTTCGCTGGAATGCGAAGACCTTCGCAGGCCCGACGCCGCTGCAGCCCTGCTGAAGTCCGCGACTCCGTGAAAGTCGCCGCACCACGTGGTGACCAACGCTGATCGAAGTGCGCAGATTCAACGTTTCGCACAGACGCCACGATCCCCTACTTCGCACATCGACTTGTTTTCACTCTTCACCAAAGGTACTGTACTTAGGGGTCTACGCAACTCCGTGTCCGGCGCCGCTGGTGTTGGCTTGTTGAGAACGACTCCGTCACAACGTGTTAACACCTCATCAAAGCATTTTGAATTTCTAAGCGCTATTTTTGAGCTTAATCTTTAAAAAATCATAACTTGACTTGTGTATGTCGGATTGTTGTCGTTTTGGTCTTGTTTTGTAGTGTTTACATTAAGTTACTGTGTGTGTTGATACAAATACTTTACACCTAGCACTCTGAAGTTAAGCCTACTGCTCTGCCAAGCTACCAAGGGGGTAAGGAGGGGTTAGCTGAGGGTGATTCTCTTTTACCCTGACTAGAGTGAGGGTCCTTGCTTGAACAGGGGGTACTGTCAACCAAAGACCCAATTTCTAACAATTACCTTTACGGCACAATTTCTTCAAAAGGAAACAAAGCAGTGAGGAATCTGTGCAAGAATATAAAGCAGCTTTGTGAGTTTGTGTTGCCATGTGTTCCTTAGAAAACAATGTACACATATGTTTATGTGATCAATTTATGTTTATATATATAGAGAGAGAGCGAAAGAGAGAGAACATATAAAAGAAATGTTAATTCATTGAAGAAACGCCACGCTCTCAGAAGTACTTGATTTGGCATGTAGTATAGGGTGCTCTCTGCTGTCAACAAAAGCAATTTCAGAGGATACAGGCCACTAAAATTTTGTTAATTCATCATTAGGGTGTATTAAGGATACCATTGATGTATGTGCTGTCAACTACAAGAGTGACTAATGTTCAAAACAAAAAGGCAAATGTTTGTGCTTTAGGTGTGGGTCAAAATCCCATTTTGGCAATAATTTGTCTTGTCCATCTCAGGGAAGAAGGTTTGGCACATGCAAAAAAATGGTCACTTTCATTCAGTGTTTTAGAGGGTAGATTAACTGTAAAACTAAACATGAATCATTTGGAGCAAGGCAAATGTTATGACAGATTGAACAAGTTCATTTTGACCATGAAATCTGATAAGCTTACTCTAGGAAGCACAGTTAAAGGTCCATTAGGCTAAATAAATATAGGCGAATAGAAACAGAGGCTATGGTGGACTCTGGGATAACAATCACTATTATTTTAACAAAATATTCTATGATTAGTGGGTGTTAGTTGTAATTGTTGTTCCCTAGATATTAATCCTAAAACCTTCGGTTATTGTGATATTGAACTCCTTAGACTTTTCACAGATTCTTCAGAAAGCTTAGGAAGACAAACCATTACTAAGATGTATGTGCAATTAAAGGTAGAGATATTGTCCGATGGAACAATTTGGTTAACATGGAAACTTTATTGAAAGCAGGAGCAGAAATTCTAGGCGTTGTAGGTGATCACCACAATGCCAGCGTGGAATGTAAAGGATACACACGATAGGGCTAGAGTGAAGAAGTTGCTGAACACATTTCCTCAATTATTCAATGAGCAAGTGGGTAATGTTTCAGGGACTGAACACCATATTAGATTGAAAAAACACAGGCTATTCCTACTGGGCAAACTAAGACCTGTACGATTATGTGTCAAGGAGGATGTAAAAGCACTATTGAACAAGTTGCATCTTGAGAAAAGAATAGAACCTGTAGAGTCATCAGAATGAATTTCACCTGTTGTGATCTTCCAACAAAACAGGCAAAATTTGTTTATGTGCTGTTTGAAGCACTTTGATAGTAATATGCCAGTCAATTACAACCTGTCACCTAGAAACTGTGACTTATTAGCCAATGATGTGAGTGTGAAGTACGTTTCCATTATACATCAAAGAACAGCATACCATCAAATTCCATTGTTATCAGAGCTTTAGGAGCTGACGACAACTGTCACTCCATTTAGTACGCTTACGTACTTGTGTTTACTGTCTGGTTTAGCTTCTGTAACAAGAGTTTTCAGAAATTAGTGGAGTGCCTATTTTCAAATGTACCTGGAATACAGATATTTCAGAGTGATATACTGATCTCTGCCCATCATCCAACAAAACATATTCTCGTTCTGGAAGAAGTGTTAGGCAAGCTGAAGGAAAGAGGAATGACTGTAAGAAAAAACAAATGCAAGTTCTTTGTTCAAGAGGTTGATAATTTAGCTCCCACTGTGTCAGTATCTGGCATTAGACTGAAATTCAGTCTCATTGAACCCACAGTGGATTCATAACCTCCTTCAAACAGACTTGAAAAGATGATTTCTAGGTTTCTGTGAATATTAGGCACAATTTGTTCATGGTTATGCTTATATTGTAAAAACCATTTAAACTGCTTTTGAAGAAAGGTGCTTAATTTATCTGATCTCTAGAGGCACAAAATGCTCCAGTGAAAATCAAGCAAATGACAGTTGATGAACCAGGTTTACACGCTTTTACAGAAGGCAAAACATGCATCATTGCTATGGATTCTAGCATGCTGGGTTTTGGGAGCAGTTTTAAGTCAAATATTTGATGGGCAAGAATGTTTGATTGCATTTGCTTCACGATCATCAATTCAATTTCAGACCAAATGCACTACCATCAAACAGGGAGCATTAGCATGCAAATATGAGAGGTTTATGAATTACATTGACATTTTCACAGACCATAAACCTTTTATGTTTTTGATCAATGGCAAAAGTATGGCAAAGATGTAGGAAAAGCATCAGCAAGACTTCTCAGTTTATTGCCAAAATTGCAGAATTACAACTTTATCATTAATTATTTATTGGGAGGCAACAATAGTAGGGCAGGCTGCCTGTCAATATTACCTTTACAAGTGGAAGGGAAGGATGAGATTCTGGAAGATTCTGAATGTGTTGTTGATGCACTTAATGTTGTTGAGGAATGTAACAGAAGAATGAATTAAATTGATTGGAAATATGCTCATGAGAAAGATGGGGTGCCAAAGAAGCAAAAAAGTACATTAAATCTGGTTGGCCAAAAGACAGGTACTTGAACAGTAATGCAAAACATAACGCACATGGAGCACCAGGAGCAAACTGCTCATTAAATGATTAAGGCAAAGAATCAATAATTCCCACCTACTAAGTTAGAGATTTACTTGTTTAAATAGCACAGGAGGGGCAAATTGGGGGTAATATAAACTCATAAAAAAACTCAAACAGCACTATTGGCGGTCCTTATTAGATAGCCATGTGGCATGCTGGATTAGTATGTGTCCAGAGAGTGTTTAGTGTCAGATAATCATTGGAAAACTTCTTAGAACTCATTATATCCAGTTTTCTTTCCTGGAGCTCCTTGGGAGAAGGTGGGTTTGGATTTTGCAAACCCTTTCAACATATAAAGCTCTAATTTGAAGTATATAATAGATTTAATAGCCTGCCATTCAAATGGATTTATTTTGATTTTGTAGGTGGTGCTAATACTGAAAAAGTATTAACATTTTTGAAGTCTGTTTTTTTAACTTGAGGGAGCCCCTAAGGAGTTTGTCATTAGGCAATGGTAAACATTTTGTGTTTCAACCTATGCAAACATTTATGACCAAATATGACATAAAGAAGTTACAAATAGCTTTATATAGTCTCTCAGCCAATGGTCTTGTGGAAAGAAACAATTGCTTTTTTAAAGATGGTGTGCAAATAGCAAGTGGTTTGAGAGTGAGTGAATTTTTTAGGCAAACGTGTGGAATTAGACTATCACATCTCATAGTACCACAGGAGAAGCACCTTTCACTATGCTGAGGAAAAGAATGTTAAGAACGATTTTCTACTCTGAGCGGTTGAAAGAATGTGATGAAAACACTACACATGATAGCATTAGAAATAGGACGTATTCCAGAGTATGTGCAAATCACATTTTGTATGTAAAAACTAGACAATTGGGTAATTGGGTTATGACTGAGGGCCCGATTAAGAGTGTGGCGGTCTCTAGATCGCCACACTCGCAGTGGCAGTCTGGACCGTCGCCAATGTGGCAGTCAGACCGCCACATTACAACCCTGGTGGTCAGGCCGCCAGAGAACTGCCAGGAGAGGCTGGTGACTGTCCTAATCCACCAGGGCAGTGTTGCAAGCAGCGCTGCCCTGGGGATTACAACCCCATTCTCCACGGTTTCATGGTGGTAGCACTGCCATGCAAAGGCTGGTGGAGATCGGATGAAGGGGGCCCCCAGGGGGGACCCTGCACTGCCCATGTAGATGGCATGGGCAGTGCAGGGGCCCCCATGGCCAGCACCCTCGCAACGTTCACTGTCTGCTTTGCACACAGTGAACATTGCGAGGGTGCCAGTGCACCCTGAGGGTTACAGCATTGCCGCTGGCTCAATTACGAGCGAGAGACAATGCTGTAGCCTGTTTCCCGCTAGGCCAGCAGGTGGAAACTCAGGTTTCTGCCCGCCGACCTAGCAGGAAACTCTTAATAACAACGGTGGGGTCATAGTCACGTAGGCGGTGACCACCCTTTCGGGAGTTTGGTGGACAGGCTTATAATAGGGCCCCTAAGTCTCCCAAAAAGGTAAAGAAAGGGGCATCTACATTTTTTTAACCATTTAAAATGTTGAGAGAAAGTAAAGCGTCAGAGTTTGTAGCAGGGAAGGGATGTTGGAACAAAATGAATGTGGTACAAGTAACAGATGGTCAAGCCAAAATACTCTTAGACCGAAAACTAAATGGTAGGTTCAAGAAAATATATGGTAGTGACATTTTTTTAATAGGCAATGATAACAGAGATCAGAGAGGCAGTGGTGCGTTTCACAATAATGTTGTGAATTTGATTGCAAAACTATTCTAGTTGTGTTTCCAGACAAATCACAAAGAGAAGAGAAAAAACAGAACTCTCTGGAAATCTGTCATGCTTTCCTGACAATGTTGATTCTATAAACAGGAATTCTGATGACACTTATAATGCTGTTTTATCTGAAAATGCCTTTGAGAAAGAATGACCTTGTAGTTTATTAGCTGTGTTTGCTTTTATCATATCTTTATTAGGTGGAGTGATGTGGTAGGTAAACTGTATTTTACTTGTGTTATGTCATGTAGGAAATGGAATCTGGAGTACTGAAGTTTGGCTGGAGAGATGTCTCTATATCAGAGTTCTTTCTTTGTACGTTGCCGAGATCGAGAAAGCCCGATAGATGGCTTCCTCTTTGTATGTCTCTTAATTTGCCTGTTTGTGGATTCATTCATCGTCATTCACATTCCATCGTATTTTACACAGAGAAATAAAGGTTACAACCAGGCAAATTACCACTGATGGACAATATAGGTTCCAATAATTAATTTTCAACTATTTGTAGGTGTGCTTGGTAGGGTTTTTAATTTTCTTGATCTGATGAGTATCCAGAAGGACAGCACTTCAGTTCAGCTGATTTACGCTACTCACCTGTATTTGGTTTTAAGTTCTTAATGTGTTTGGGAATTTGTTCAGAGCATTTAATTTTCAGGCAGTAATCCTTGACAGAATCACAATGTCAGAAGAAAGCAGAATATGCAATTTATTTAACTATTATCTCAACTAAAAAGCCCCTTGCCATGTAAGCAACCATTAATCCCTTGCTCAGTTTACCAAGGCTGTAGGCCAAGTCGAGCTATCCACTCTGACATGGCCTGCATCTTCCAACCCCAACCTTCTCAGCCCAGGCCTCACTAAATTCAAACAAAAAGGCACTGGAAATACATATGTATTAAAAACACATATCCCCTCCATAACACCATCACTCAGCACTCAACAGCCTCTTTCTAGAAACATCCTAGAAAAATAAAATTGTTACTGTATGTGAGAGAGCCAACATCTCCATCATCTTCATGCATGTGATGTTTAAACTTTTTGACTTTTCACATAACCAAGACCAAAGGACTGCTTCATGACATGCAACCTAGATAAGCCCCAGGTATCTCAGTCACCTCTGCAAAAGAATGCAAGTATTCCTCTCGCTGTTCCTAAAAAAAAAATTGCTAAGCAATTTGGTGAACTACTGATTGAGTCATTGCTGGACTGTATTTTCAAGGTCCTGGAAAAAGATCTGGTCTCATAACTACAACCTTCCTAATGTACACTCATCACACACTTGATACTTTGCAGTTGAGCTTTCAACCACCCATCTGCAATTAAATCCTACATAGTCAGATGGTGATAATTTTCCTTGACTCACTAAAAACTATTTAACACTTTCCCTAAGAACATTTATAAGGTGGATTAAGATTATTACTTCTACAACCTTAGAACAAGTATAATTATTCTTTAGTAAATGTAACTATTATTGAGTATATTAATCACACCAACTGCCTTCAATGACAGAGGTGAACCTGGGAAGTAAATGGTTGTGAGGGCCACCTGTATTGTGTGAGAGGTGTGGCTGTAAAAAAAAAAAAAAAAATAACATGATGTGCAACGCCAAACTGTGAAGTACTGTTATATACAATTGAGTGCACAAATATCAATAAAATTGAACTCATTCCAGGGCGTAAATGTAACTCAGGAGAGGCATACTTCTTGATTCACCCAGGTTTGGCGGCTGTCACCTGTCCTGGGGGTCTTGCTCTCACTCACCCACAAGCCTCCTCATTAATAGTTTTGTGTTTGGGAGACACTGATCCTCAGAATCCTCATCTGACAAGATTCTGTTGGACACCACAGCAACAGATCAATAGGGACGAGGACAAGCCCTTGCAGCAACCTCCTTACTGAATTAGCCAAGTACAATGATCCTTTTGAAAGTGTACTTCAATGTGGCGACCAAAGAAAGAAAAAACTTAGGATATCTAAAAACATCACTCATTCCTAAGAGACCTTAACTCGATTTCCATAGAAAGGTGCCAACAGTTTTAAATTTCTCATAGAAGTTTTAGCGTTCTTTCAATTCCTCACAGAAGCATGACCGTATCTGTAATTACTCATTGAATACCATTGAATACCATGTTGGAGCATGGGCACACTGCACCCTAAGTTTCTCATCAAAGCATGATCCCCTTGAAGCATTATAATGCTCTAAATTACTCCACGCAATCCACAAATGCAGCCATCTCCAAAGCCAGCAAACTCAATAGATGCAACACAAACAGCTCTATTGTCCAGCAAAAAATTATAAAATACAGAATGAAAATACTACAATATTTTACTGCACTACACCTTGACTCCACATACGCCAAATGTCGATTCTCAACTGCAAACTCAACATACTAAACCTGCATTCACTTCACTGTGTTCTAACACGTTACAGTTCTATGGAGTCCTTCAGAAGCCAAAAGGGTTCTATCATTCATAACTCACACAACACTACAGTATTTGCAAAGAAAGGGGCAATGTCTTCACATTTGAGTTCTGGACATCAGCGAGGTATGCAGACTTTCAGTGCGAAGATAAATCCAGGGATGGAAAGCCAAGCGCACAAAAGGTCATACAGTCTGTGAGGTCACAAGTTTGTGTGGATCAGGATAGTTTACCAGCCAAATGGGTACTGGACCTCTGCCTACCCTGCAATTTCAAGTGACACAGGTGAAATGGATACAAAATACCAATTGTCAATGCAAGTAAGGGTGTGTTTTCTAAGCAAAGTCACCACTTTTTCAGCAGTATGTAGTAGTAATCATTCTCTCAGGCAGTCTGTCATCGCTGGTGAGGGCATCAAGCAGATGTTGTAGACCATTAATTGTCTAGGTTGTTTCTTCAGCAGAGTACCACTGGTCTCATGGTGAAGAGTAACATTAGCAGCTCGCCCTTTTTAGGACCTAAGGTCTCCCTGCGATTGCTTAGCGCTTTCACCCAGGGGAAAATCAACAGCAGAGAAGGAGAGCAGCAGGGCAAATCAGCAAAGCTGCAGCAGGACCTTCAGTCTCAGCGATAGCTAAGACTAGGCTAATGCTTAGTCATACTAACTTATAGTCTGCTCTACACTCAGGATATACCACAACAAATGGTCCACATGGATCCAACTTCAAGAGATGATCCCCAAGCAGATGAGCATCTCCTGGGATGCAGTTGAGCAGATGTCCACTGACGATAATTGTTCAATGCATTCTCCAGTTCAAATGTTTAGCCAATTAGGTAGTGTCAGTCTTTCCTTCTTCATAAAGGTGTCTGGGATGATCCAATTTCCAAATAAAATGCAAGGCCCCTGCCTAAGCGCAGGAACTCAGGAAAACCATCTACAGGGCTGCTTGGGTGGGAAGCTATGTGAATTGCCCCCAGAAGAAGTGCAGAATGGTGTTGTCCATTGTGGTCAGTATTCATCCTCCATCTTGCAAACAATATTCTTATAAAAACATACAGGTTCATCAACAGTTACTTTTAACCCTAATGATTGCCAAACCAGTGGTATTCGTGAAGTCTTTTACTAAAACATACTTGCAACACTCTTGCAAAAGGTTACTCTAGCGATGATAATGTCTGAAAAATGGCAAGAAGTACATTAATTCAGAAAGAGAGCAAGTCAAAGTTGTCACCATTTGTTCAAAGCTTCCTGGCTTCAATTTACATGAAAAGTCTGGTGGTCAACACTCATGGGAGTACCTGGGGTCCCGCCAGAGCTTTTGCAGACTGTTTAAAAGGGAGAAGGCTGCTTCCTATTAAGTACAAAAAGGGGATGTCAATGGCCAACCTCAAGGCACAACGAGGGTGCCTTTAAGAAACACCGTTCTGTTGTTTGTTGGATTACCATATACACAGAAAGCAAAGATCAAAGAGAACAGCTTAAGACAAAGGAAAATAGGTAGGAACAACACAGTGTGCTGGTTCTGGATTTTCATCCCTGCATTTAGTTCTAGGGATTACAGTTTTTTTTTTTTTTAAATAAATGTCTTTATTGAGTGTGTTTTTAATCAGGAAAATAAAAATATTAAACAAACATCACATATATACTGGATTGACTTAGGCAGATATATGATTCGCATATCTTACCCAGGATGGCGTTGTATATGCAGGGATACATGTGAATGAAGTGAATTTAAAGCAGAACCATCAGTTACACATGTTCTGTGTCTCAATCAGCTATCATTTAGTGAGAGCAGTTTGGGTGGTAATCACTCTGACATCGCTTCTGTATAGTAATCCTACCAGCTGCTTCATACTTTTTTGTGCTTTTGAGGGACAGCCCTGGCCACATATATAAGTAGTTTAAGTATACAACATCTGTCGAGGCCCTGTTCCAAATATTTCGGTCTGGTGGGGACTGACAATTCTAGTTTTGGTCTACATCTCTTTTTCCCAGAGTGAATCTGAGTCTTAGGAATAGCTTCTCAAGTCTTGTGAAGCCTTCATCATCTAGTATGTTCAATAAAGTGATTTGGAGTTTTTTGTTCTATTGGTCGTCTTGTTACTCAATTAAGTGTAATAAAGGTCCCCAAACAAAATGACTGCAGAATTGGGCATGTCCATTCAGTATTCATGAAATCCCCAATATCTGCCTGGCATCAGAGGCACTTCAGTCCAAGCACCCTTTGGAACTGCCACAACCATTCTGGTGTCAGGTATATTCTGTGTAGGTAGTGCAGCTATATGGTGTGAACCCTAGTTGAAATTGAGGACTCACCTGGGACCGTAGGCGTGAAAAGGTGCCCTATATCTGCCTCTTATGCCTCCTTGAGTTTATTAAAGTTGGCAGGTGAATTGATTACTAAGGTTTTGCATATTTGAGATATTTTCCCTTTACGTTAGGGGAGTCATCCTCATTTTCACCTAAAAAGGGCTGAATTCTGGGATTGACACCCCCCCACCATGGATACACCTAAGTGATCCTAGCACCTGAGGCTCTCCAGGGCAGCCACCTCAGAGAACGTGGCAAACGTCTAAAAGCAGGGTATACTCCAAGAGCTGGCTTGCCAAGCCAATATGTTTAGTTGAGGCTTTCCAGGTGCTGAAGACCACTCATGTAGTGGTTGGCAGACCTAGGAGAGTCCCCACCTCATACAATTGTATAGGTAGATTTTCCCCCATGGCACACAGCTCCAATGCATGTACAGGATCTACATGAGGACTGACATTCTCAGAGTGGATCCACTCATTATGCATGATTAAGTGTGAAGCCCAACAGTTGAACTTAGGTCAATCACTGCCAGGCCTCTGTAACAAGTTGTTTTATAACGCGTCATGAAGGAGATTATGGGATGTCCCCTATTGCAGAGGAATCATCCCAACATGGATGTAAAAGTTTGAAGGTAGCCCCATAACAAGGTAGTTTTACATAACATATAAGACCGTTTGGAGAAATATGTTGATTCTCCCTTGGACAGGGGAAGTCACATCCACATTTTTGTATCCCTGTGAATGTGATTTAGCAGAGTGGTAATATTTTCAACACGAGCTATCTCCTCAGATTTTGGGAAACTTACCCCCAGATATGTGATGGAGCAAGTATTAACTTGTACTCCTTTCTCCCACTCAGAGCCTGTAGTCCCATGTACTGCACAGTGGATAAAGGGTTATTTTCATCCAATTAGCTTCTTAGCTGGAATGATGACTGACTTCATCTATCAACTGGACCACTTCCGTTGGACATTTACTTGTAAGAGATAGGGCACACAAATTACTTAGAGCTCACCCTATATCTGAAAGTTGTGCGACAATGCAGGTATGAACCAGTCTTGGTTATACTGGGTTGTCATTTTCTCTCTGCAATGAGGAGAGGTCACATAACCGGGAACACAAAAGTATGTCAGAAACAATTGCTGCTTCCTCACCCAACACCTTAGTCTTCTTCATGTGCGTAATGAAAGGATGGTAGATGATAACACTTCCATAGCAAAGTTTGTCCACACAATACACTTACCTTGTGATTCTGGCCTGAAAAAAGAAGATGGTGTCTCAAGCATTTATTGTCTAAGAGTAAACCAATATTTCTACACCACAGCATCACAACAGACTATATGGGTCCCCATGGAAGGGGGCACAGTGTGGTCTATTCACAAAGGCATTTTGCAGTATGCAAATAGTACCCCCCTGTGCATGCCTTTGGGAATTGGTCGAGAACATCAAAAATTGGAATAAAATGAGAATATTCTGGGAGCATTCATCTACAATCAGAATAAATAAAAAGGACTGTGTCTGCTTGGCCCTTTTACAAATAGTGAGTAGGACGTTTCGAGGCAGATTCACATAGACATGTAAGAGAACATAAA
This sequence comes from Pleurodeles waltl, assembly GCF_031143425.1. NCBI lineage: Eukaryota > Metazoa > Chordata > Amphibia > Caudata > Salamandridae > Pleurodeles > Pleurodeles waltl. The sequence continues at coordinate 640,502,720 of NC_090436.1, read as the reverse complement.
ATAGCACTCATATAGTTCCACTACCTGTACTTATAATCATTTTGTGAAGAAGTTGGTTTTAAGTTATGACAAATATGAAGTGCATGTTTACCACTGTTATATGGTTGATGATAGACATATTGGGGGTCATTATGACTTCGGCGGACGGCAAAGGGTGTCCGCCAAACTCCAGACAGCCCACTTCCTGCGGGTCCCATTCCCGCTGGCCAGCGGGAAACACCCTACAATGTTGACGTCGGCTCATAATAGAGCCAGCAGCAATGCTGTAGTGCGTAGTGTGCACCAGCACCTGCAAAGCAGTCAGTGAAGATCGTGACGGGGCTGGCCATGGAGACTCCTGCACTGCCCATGCCATGGCACGGGCAGTGCAGGGGCGCCCCGGGACACCCTGCACCCCATCTCCGCCAGAAGTTACATGGTGGTGCTACCGCCATGTAACCGCCGGTGGAGAAAGGACTCATAATCCTCAGAGCAGGGCTTCATGCAGCGCTGCCCTGGCGGATTAGGACCGCCAGCCCGTTGATAAGTTGTGATCTGGCGGTCCGATTGTTGTTGTGACCGCCACGGTCGTAATGTGGCTGTCAGACCGCCACAATTGCAGTGATCTGACCACCACCGCAACCATGGCAGTCTCAAGACCACCAGGGTCGAAATGAGGCCCATTATAAGGCTGAGACTCTCAGATAACAGCCATCAACTTTAGCCTATTTAGGGAAGGGTCAATAAATTACACAAGAACATAAGCCCAATGGGAACAAAACAGTAATTGATGGCAGATTTGGGGGTATTTCATTAGTTTAAAATAGTGACCATTTTTGCTTCTTAAGTCACTATACATGAACATTATGAACATGAGTTGATCTAGATCGAATAAGAAGATATCCCAGGGAGTTCAGAGTTGCCTCAGGCACGAAAAATCTTACTTGAAAAAAAACATTAATATCTAATGTTCAGCTTGGTATTCATACTCTCTCTTACTCCAAAACTAGCACTGCACTGTCGGCCTCTTGTAAAATTCTTCCCTTTCCCCATACACTCACGAGCACCATCCTTTGGACTCGTCATTATATCCCGGTTGATTACACTGTGCAACAACATGCAAAATGCAGGAGGTGATCACCCTTTTATTTTATTTATGCAATGATTGTGCAAATTGTACTGATCATAAAGGATACCCTGACCTCTGTGGGACGCTTTATCACATTTTTAATATTTATAACTAATTTTTAACTGTCTACAATGCAAGGTTAAATTATACAGCTGTGCAGACTGCAAATATTTTGCAGAATGCAGAACAGCGAAGGCAAAACTATTCTTCCATGCGAGCTTAAGGTTTGTCAAGAGCTATTTTTCCAAATCAAAGCAGACATTCTTTAGAACTTCAAATCCTACTCCATCAAATCAAACACGACATGTGAACGTAGAGGGCAGGAACACACAGGGGCGGCTCCTCCATTAGGGCGGAGGAGTGTTGCCCCCGCCAGCCGCGGCAGCTGCAAAACCTTTAAAAGAAACTGATAATAAACTTTTGTTTTCTTTTAAAGGGGTGGGGCCATGAGTGACGAGGAGGGAGGGGGAGTACACAGCACTCCCCCTCAGAGGGCATGTGTGTTTTGGACTGGAACAAACACACATGCGCAGTATGCTATCTACAGCCCGGCAACAAAGTTGCTGGGCTGGAGAGACCCTGCACAGGCTCTCAGTCTAACCTGGGTGTGCCCTGGCTGGGCGCTCCTAGCTAATCCTGACGCTGCTCTGAGCAGCGTCAGGATTGGCCGCTGGCAGACTGGGAGCCTGTGTCTGCAGCAGCGACTGAAGCAAGAAGAGCGGCGCGGCAGCAGAGAAGGTAACTGTTTTTTCATTTCAATTATTTCAATGTTTATTACACCTCCTGCACGTTGCTTCACCCCGCGAGTCGCTCCTAGGAACACAAGGCAGTAACTCATGTTACCACTGATTAAGCAGGACATCAAAGTTAAAAACACACTTCTGACTTACTGACCATTAATAAAGCAACACACAGAGTGATTTGTGACCGGCACAATCGGGGTTTCAACACACAGGGCCAAAAAGGTGAAATCGTCAAACTATACTTGGGCAGATTGTAGGTTGAGACATTTGGATTCACCAAAGATAGGTTGCAGCATTATCCATATAGTCAATCCTGTGCCCTATTCGAAGGATGGCCAGATGATTCAATTTCTCAGAAAACACAAGTGAATATTAATAGAATTTCTAAACACCCCTTGGTCTCTTGGAGCTATGCAAAAAAAGTGAAAAATGGCCTTACAAGATGAAATGTAGGTTTTGAGACTTTTTCTATAAGTGAGGTGAGTAACTGCCACTTTTACAGAGAAGGTAGCAGGAAGCTAACACTACAAAAGACTAGCCTCCCTGCATAGATCTGTTGAAAGGTGGAGTGGCACGGAGATTAGTGTTAGAAGAATACAAAAATCTAGAGGAAGCATATTCCTGAAATCTTGAGCAGGGCAAGTCCATTGAGGCATTTGCGTACAACACAGAGAGCCTTGAAGTAAATTCCTTGTTGGACTGGAAGCCAATGGAGATTACAAAGTGCAGGATAGTCCAATGAATAATGGTGGGGTTGGGTAATCAGCGATGGAGCTTGTTTCTTGTTTCTGGATGATCTGGAGATGCCTAAGTAGAGGAATTCAGAGTAATCTAGCCTTGAGGCTATCAGAGCTGAGACTACCTGTCTTCATCTGGCAGGAACATCAGAATACGTTGTATCTTAAACTATACCCTCTTTTTTCTTCAAACTCTGGCAGATCACAGTCCATCCATCAACCACAAGTAACAAACAAATTAACATCTAAAGGGAATTATAGTTTGAGAACATCCACAAAGCTCCACCACCCTACAGAAATTGAGGGCACAGAAAAAGACAAAAATACATTGGCAACTCTTCCATTAACTTTTCCACAGGGCCAATTGACTGTAACTCTGATTTAGATATTCTTATTACTGCTAAAAGTATGGAAAAACCCAGGGATGCAATCACAATATATCATTCCAAATCTGTTACAACAACTCAAAACTCCTTGATGGAATCTCTGCTCGGGCTCTACAATCACCAGTCCAAGACAAGTACTCCAAAGGGCACCTCACATGAAAGGCTGATAAGACCAACCTGACAACTACTGACGTCTTAAGTGTACCTATAAAAACAAGCAACCAACTCTACGTCACTTATGTAGACAATCAAAAACAAAAATCTAATCCAAACCCACAGCACAAAAAAAAAGGCTTACAGTTGGGTATGGCAAAGAAAAGTTACACAGATTGATGAGTAAAGCGAAGCAAGACAAAGACATAAAAAAGAACATGGAAAAAATATAAAACACTCATGGGGAGGAAAAAATAACTGAGTCTGAGAACTTATGGCCATTTCTACATAAATCATGCTCCTCAACTAATTCCAGTGAATTTTGGAGATGGGTTACCAGAGTGTCCTCTGGGACTAATCCTCCTGCCCCAAACCATTTAAATTCTATGGAGTGGGGACAATATCTAAAAACGTTATATATAATTTACAACCGAACTGTGGAACTGCTACCAACTAAGTCTAACCATCATCCAAAATTCAAATTTTCAATATCAAGAATACTAACGGAGTTTGGAAGACAAACATGTTTTGCCTAGTCAAGAGAACAACCTTTTCCCCTGCCTTTAAGTTTGGTGAACAGAGAATATCTATTAAAGGTAATTGCCAAAAGCCGGAATGACGCTGCTGCTAGACCTACCGGCATCCCAGCAATGAAAACAAATCCAACCTTCTGGCTGGAACCACTGGCCACTCACTGAAAATTGCTACCTTTCAGCCAAAATACTGGCATATTGGCAAAGGAGATATATTGAACCAGACATATACTCATTTTGGTCCTGGAGGCTAAACGCTTTGCCTCACTATTCTTGGTTGATCTCAGAAAATAGGAACTGCTATCTATGGGATTAACCTAATTCCCTGGTTTCAGGCAAGATTTAGGGGGAAAGAAGCAGAACTATCGGCATTTACATTACTCATCCTTAAATCAATAAGCAATGGTTGATCCCTCAATGCATTTTTCATTTACTTTAAAAAGTCCTTAGATAGCACTGATGGAAGACTCCCTTTGGCCAAATTTTGGGAACACGGTCTCCCTGATAAAACCCTCAATGTAATAATGTCATTATACACAAACAACTGTATTCAAGTCAAGTTGAGTGCTGATAGGACCTTGTCAGAAAAAACGTTGTTCAATTTCTTTGTCGCTGGCATAGAGCAGATGGTCGTAAACCAAAAGAGCATGTCCACCCAAGCTTAAAGGCCTATCGCTGTGTATATTGCAGTTAACAGACAACACAATCATCATAGACTACACCAGTGTAGGTATTCAACATTTGTCGAACAATCACCCAAAGTACTGCAAGCTGAAATACCTGGAAATAAACCAAAAGAAGATCAAAGTAGTGATCTTTTCAAACAGGCCCTTATTTCATCTCCAGTTCAACACCGATAGCTAGGGGATGAATTTCTTGCACTCGGCCACCATAAATAACACATGCAAACTTTGGCCACCAATGCAGCAGGAACTAGTTTTGACCTTGCAAAATCAGCTGAGCAATTTACTTTCCGTTTCGAAAACCTCTGCTGAGAATACAAAATGCAAAGTACCTTCCATCACTAACCTATGGTCTGGAAGCATTCTGTGGAGAACTCAACAGTAGGCTCACACAGGCACAGTATAAACATTATGAATTATTAGTTAGGATGCCAAACTCTACCAGCGAAGAACAAATTTGATAAGAGTGCGATCTAGTAGTGCAATCATTGGGCCAAAAAGTAGTATTTCTAAAACTCTGGTTCAGACTAAAACAAGCAGAAAAGGGTTCCTTTAAATACCATCTTGGTCAGGAATTTGTCCAATCCAAACATACTCCTTGGTCGTTCACCATTGATTCCATACTACACATGATCCTACACCGGGGCCTTAACATATCCTACAAAACTTTTAAGCAAAGCCTCAAAAAAACTCTAACTTTGAAATCTAGAGTCATTGATATGACCACAGTTCAAACGTAAGCAACATAACTTGTTTACAGTTGCCACCTATGAGCTGCTGGCATCTCAGTTGTACTTATATTTTGCGTGCTCCTGGGAAAAAAAACGTTGGTTTCTACGGTTGTGTTTTGGCCTGTTTGATGTAGTTGAGGTAGCACTGAAATGGAAATAAAAGAGAGCGAACTCTGCCTGTATGTTCTGTCCACATGTTCTTTGTATGCAGTGAAAATCTTCTGTGTCCTCTATTCAGAGAAATTAACAAAAGGGCTGCTCATCAGCTATCTCCCACTGTCTTTACAGCACATATGTCAAACTAATCAGCAGATTTATTAAATTGATGGCCATAGTTCTTGTATTTGTGAACAAATTACACTAACACATTAACTATACTGTAGGAAACTTTAACTGGGAGTAAAGTTATCTGACGTTGTGGAAACGCGTAGTCCATGTTTAACTCATATGTCTACATTCTAAAATGTTTAGTGTAGTAGATTATGAACAAATGCTAACATGTAATGAGATCACTGCTTAGGACAAAATAATAGAAACACTAATCAGAATAATTTTTACCTTCTTAAGACAACACCTCTTATTTAATTACGATGTCTAACCTTGTGTTTAAGGTAAGTGCTTATTACCAGGTGGAGACTTTGGTTTGACGAAGAACCTGATGCAGAAGTGCTGTGACTCCCAACCTACGCCAAAGAACACATTTGTAAATTTGCCCTTTTTGTGTTAATATATTACTTCATTTATGGCTAAATTGGCAAATTTCCACAATGTATACATGTTTAGAGTTCAAGAATAAGCTAACAATAAAGAATATATTATTACAGCTTTGATCTGAAAACCAAGTTTCAGATGGTTGTCTATTGTTACTCCTAATAAATTGTGAATGGGAAATGGACCAGGGGGGTTGGCCAAATGGATTAGACCAGATCAGGTGATTACTACCAACTATTAAAACTTCAATTTTATCAAGACTGATTTTTAATGAGTTCCGATTCATTCATGTTTTAATGTTAATTAGACAACTCACAGCTGTCAATTTAGAAACTGTCCTCTCCAAGTTGAAACATAAGCTGAGTATCATCAATGTGTTTGTAAAATGAACAGCCACATCTCCTGATTAATGTTGCCAGTGGAATGCATATAGATGTTAAAAAATGGGGGGCAGGACAGACCCTGGGGATTCCTGAGGAAGCAGAAGGGAAAGGTTTGAAAAGCACGTTTTGGGATCTTTTGACACAGTAGTATTCAAGTCTGGCAATGAAAATGCTGTGGTCGACTGTGTCTGTGGCTGACGAAACATCTAAAAGAATCTGGGCAGAAATATTACCCAAGTCCTGGGATTTCATTAAAACAAAATAATGAATTCTGGCAGCAAAGGTTTTGGCTCACATCAACTCAACAAATGGACATCAGTTCCAAGTTAAAGTGGTTTGCAAATCAAAAGACCAGACTTGAGCATTGTGTCCAAGCAACACAGGGGCATCGGGTAACCAAATTATCGGTTTCTGTTTAATTGAAATGTGTCTTGAGATTTGAAATCAGTTACTGGTTCAAAAAGCCTAATCTACACTCTTGGGCATAGGGCACTGTACATACTAGAATAACATTATTTTGGATCTCTTAATAATGACAAAGAACGAGGACAGTACTGGCAAATAATGCGTCCACATTCACAAAAATGCATTGGCTTTAAGAGATTGTATTGCTGTCTTTATACTTGAAGGCCAACCTGCAAGAATACACCTTTAACTAAATTAAATAATGAATGAAAGTGCGCTTCTACTGATTTTGCTTTAATGGAACTTTGACCAATACATTTGTTTTGAAAGAGTTTTGTAGCATGCAGTATTTTGACAAATATCCTGTTGTATGGGAAAGTAAGTGTGCAATCTGCAGTAATTGAATATAATAGTTTTTTGACAAATAACATGGCTTGTCCATTAAGATGGTATTACTGTTAACTAACTAAGGTTTGAATTTATCCCTATAGAGAACCCTTATTGTAACACTGTACTGGCCCATAGGGCCATGTCTGCTTAAGTCAAACAACTTCCTTTGCTGATCTGAAAGTCCACGACCAATGACAAGCCCACCTGTTACTCTGACAGGGGACTAGACTACCCCCCATGGCCTCCTGCATTGGTGCAGAGATTGAAGATGCTGACTACACAAGCCGTTCCTCTGACTCACCAGTGCACTGAGTAGATTACATGTTTCTGTGTCACATGGACCAAGTTACTTACTTTCTGTAACACCTTATCTGGTAAAGAATATCTAGCAGCAGATCCCTTATCTTTGAATATTCCCCAGGAGCCATACTGGAGCTGGAGGTTTTTGAGCAGCATCCCTGCATGCCAGTAGGTGCCATTGTTTGGCTTTGCAACGCGACAGCAGCATAATCTGTGCCAAAATGAGATGCTCAGGTGCTAACCCAGCTCGCTAACATCAGTTAATATGGTGACTTTCCATGCCAGGAGTGCTGCACCACGATGAAGATTGACAATTGGTGTGAAATTATAAGGCCCTTAGAAGGATGACCCTTACACTGTAAACAGTTAGAAGAGCAGAGAGGATGGGAGGGTCGGTAAGGAATCTGCGGCTAGATAAAGTCTGTGCCAGATGAGGGGTTAACGAAGGTAAGTAACTTGTTCATCTGATAGAAATGTCTAGCTGCGTATTCCTTATTTTAGAATAGATACCCAAGCAATGCCTCCCTGGAGGTGGGTCTGCAAAGCAGATTTAAGCCAGAAAGTCAGGCGAAGTGCCTGTCATGACGGACCTGACTGTCTAGTACTGCTTGGTAAACATATGCAAATATGCCCACATTGCTGTCTTACAGATGCCCAGGACAGGGACTCAGCGGGCTAACGCAGTGGCCGCAGCCTTACCTCTGGGGGAATGAACACATAAGCCCTCAGGGGATTGCTTCTTGGCAAATGTGTAGCAGATCTTAATGCAGAGTACTTTTCATCTTGAGATGGTCTATTACTGCACAGCCTTTCTTTTCTTCGCACCTACATACCCCACGAATAGTTGGTCAAGCACCAGGAACCTTTTTTGAGATCAAGGTATAATGACAATGCTTCTTGTGGGTCCAGACGGTGAAGTCTCTTCTCTTTGGAGGGCTGAAGTGGGAGCAAAGAATGTAGGTTGGTTGATGTTCTGGCCTACCTGAAAAGGAGTAACAACCTTCGGAAGGACTACCAGCCTGCCCAGATAGAATGTGGTGTAGGGAGAGTGTGCTGTGAGTGTCTGTATTTTGCTGACCCTCTTGGCCGATGTTATAGCCACTACAAAAGCAGTCTTTTAGACACCGCGCGCACGCCGTTTGTTTGGCTTTCCTGACTCTCAGGACCGTGAGAGGACAGGTGATCGGGCTTATCGGGGCCCTGCCACATACAAATCTCAACACGTTGGATAGTTGGCTTATACAACTTGTTCATCATACAGGACCGACGATTTTCCTTTGATTAGAGACATTTTTTGGACTCAGTAACTCATCCAGTTACATGCCTTGAAAAAGTCCGGTTGGACGAAACACGTGTTGGCTGTCTCTGAAAATTGATGTGTTTACTTTTTCTAACATAAGGAATTAAAACTTTTTGGATTCTTGCATACTGTGGACTTATCTTTTGGAGTGCCCTGCTACTTTCTGTTTTCTATATGTGTACACAGCACGACACAGAGGAGGCATTTCCTGGTCCTTCTGGGTCTGTGCATCATAATACCCTGGGTGGTTGGGTATTCACACCAGGTTGGCACCCTTCTCATGACTTTGTTGTTTCCTCCAGGACATTGTAATTGTTGTTGCAGATGTGCGATTTGCAAGCATCAACCATCTGTTCAGTTATTTCTATCAAAAGCAGTCTTGATGGTCAATGCAAGAAAGGGCTATTGTGCAGAGACTCAAAGGGCGAACACTTTAAAAAAAAGTCAGGTCAAGGCTTGAATACCACTGGGACATGATGAATGGCCAGGGATAAAACATATGTTGCAAGCCTTAGAGGAACCCAGCCACAATAGGTGACTTGAACAAAGCAGGTTGGCCCGGCAACCGCAAAAATGCTAATAAATGACCTTTAAGCATGCCCAGAGAAGGGCCCTGCTGGGCTAAAGACAGAACAGAAGAACCTGAGAAATAGGTGCAGAAAGAGAATCGATGTTCCTAGATACACATCATGTCAAAAATGTATTCCGGTGGCAGGCATATACCAACTTGGTGGAGGGACGCCTGGGTACCAGAATGACATCAGAGACTTCAGGAGAATTGTCGAAAGCTGTCAACTGTTGAAGCTCAATCTCCCCGCATGAAGGAGAAGGGTGTCAGTTTAGGGTGCAGGACCCTCCTCTGTTGCTGCAACAGAAGATCCTCTCAAAAAGGCAACCTGATTGGGGGTTGATGCTCTTGTTCAACAGTTCGGGATACCAGACTCTCTCCGTGCCCAAACCAGAGACACAAGAATAACTTGGGCCTGGGCGTTCCTTATCGCTGGGCAAGAGCGGTATTGGCAGAAAGGTGTACAGGAGACCGGAGCTCCACTTGGGACGAAAAGCATCTCTGAGCAGTAGCCAGCTTGGAAACTCCATTGTGCAGAATTGCACGTTCTTGGTGGTGGCGAACAGATCTAACCAAGGATCTCCCCACTCTTAAAAGAGACCTTGCACCACCTCTGGATGGAGACATCATTTGTGGTCTGCTAGGCATCTTTGGCTGAGTTTGTCCACCCTGGCATTCAGAGAGACTGCCAGGTATTGAACCACCAGGAAAACACCTTGGTATTCCAGCCACGTCTAGAGGCGCAGAGCCCCTTGAGAAAGGGTCCACTACCCCACCTGCCCTGTTTGTTGCAGAACCACATGGCGGTGGTGTTGTCTGTGAACACCTACACCAGCCTCCCCTTGATTGAAGGAAGAAAGACTTTCAGTGCAAAGCAGATCGTCCAAAGATCCAACAGGTGGATGTGAAGCCTGAACTCCGCCAGACACCAAGTCCTCTGAACTCCACCTCTCCCACATAGCTACCCCATCCAGCAGTGACGCATTTGTCACTACCATTAGCTCTGGTTGTGGAAAGGAGAAGGGACTGCTGCTGATGCAATCGCGGTTCGTCAGCTACCACTACAGAACTTTCACAGTTCCATCTGAGATCTGAGCCATGTCGGAAAGATTCCCCTGATGCTGTGCCCACTGGGACTTCAGGTCCCTTGCAGAATCTGTATATGCCAACAGGCATATGTTACAAGCAGGATCTAGCAGGCCATGAGGCTCAAGAACCTCAGGGTCATATTTGCCAAAATACAGGACAGAGGCCGAAACATCGGTATTGTAGGCTCAATATCCTGAACTCGCCGCTTGAGAAGACAGGCCCAAAACTACACCGATCCAGAGCCTCTGCCATGAAAGGGGCGTCTGACAGGGACTCAGGTGTGACTTTGGCATGTTGATAGTGAATCCCAGCAAGTGCAGGAGTTTTGCCGTAGTCTGAATGTGGGAGATGACTGCCTGTGGCAGGCTAACCTTCAACTGCCAATCGTTGAGTTAGGGAAAGACTAGAAGCACAGACCTGCGCAGATGAGCTAGAACCACCGCCATCACCTTGGTGAACACCCGAGTGACACTGGTAAGGTCGAAGAGGAGTACAGCAAACTGAAATTGCTCTTGGCCCACCGTGAACCGCAGGTCGTGTTTGTAGGCAGGCAGGACTGGGATGTGGAAATATGCATTGTGCAAGTCCAAAACTAATTATACAGTTTGCTGGGTCCAGGGCAGACAGGACTTGGGCAAGCGTTAGCATTTCAAATTTCTCCTTTTTCAGGAAGGATTGAGAAGGTGCAGATCTAGGATAGAACAAAGGCCTCCATCTTTTTTTGAGCACCAAAAAGTAGCGGGAATAGCAACCATGACCTATTGATGCTGGCTCTGTCTCAATGGCTCCCTTGGCCAAGAGAGTCAGCACCCTCTGACGGAGCAAGGAGAGGTGGTCCTCCGGCAGCTGGTCGTATGTGGTTGGCATGGGTGGTGCGGTGGTCACAAAGGGGAAAGAGTAGCACCTCTGGACGATAAGTAAAACCCAAAGGTCTGATGTTACTGACCTCCAGTGGTGCAGGTGATGGCTTACCTCCCTCTCACTCGATGCCTATGATGGTCGGAGGGCAATCTAAAGGGGTTGTGGGCTGTGAGTGCTGAGGGGGGAGTAGTGGGCTGGCTCCACCTCTGGCTACATGTCCCACGTGTATTATGGCACCCATGCCAGCGCCACAAAAAGAATGGAAGCCTGTTGGCTGTAGTGGCTGGGAGGGTATGGATGCGGTTGGAAACCCTCTTCCATGGCCACAAAAGGGGCAAAAGGCAGACTGGGGTTGACAAGGGGCCATAGATCAGCCCAAGGACCTGGCCATAGCTTTATTGTCTTTAAAGTGCTCCAGCACTAAGGGGGTCATTCTGACCCTGGCGGCCGGTGGCCGCCAGGGCCACCGACCACGGGAGCACCGCCAACAGGCTGGCGGTGCTCCAACGAGCATTCTGACCGCGGCGGTTCAGCCGCGGTCAGAAGCGGAAAGTCAGCGGTCTCCCGCCGACTTTCCGCTGCTCGTTTGAATCCTCCATGGCTGCGGAGCGCGCTCCGCAGCCATGAGGATTCTGACCCCCCCTACTGCCATCCTGTTCATGGCGGGAAAGCCGCCATGAACAGGATGGCGGTAGGGGGGGTCGCGGGGCCCCTGGGGGCCCCTGCCGTGCCCATGAGGGCCCCGCAAGGTATTTCAGTGTCTGCCTTGCAGACACTGAAATACGCGACGGGTGCTACTGCACCCGTCGCACCTTCCCACTCCGCCGGCTCGATTACGAGCCGGCATCCTCGTGGGAAGGGAGTTTTTCCCTGGGCTGGCGGGCGGTCTTTTGGAGACCGCCCGCCAGCCCAGGGAAAAACTCATAATACCCTCCGCGGTCTTCTGACCGCGGAGCGGTATTATGGGGGCGGAATTCTGGCAGGCGGCCTCCGCCGCCCGCCAGAATTAGAATCACCCCCTAAGTCTGCCTTCTCTCCAAAAAGACGAAAGCCATCAAAGGGCATGTCCATAAGTGAGGCTTGGACATACCCTGAAAAGCCAGTGTATCTCAGCCAGGCATGGCACCGAAGGTCCACAGATTTCGAAATCACTCTCCCCAGCGAGTCAGTCATGTCCAGTCCCCATCGTATGGTGAACTTTGGTGCATTTCTCCTGTCAGCAGTAGCTTAGGAGAGTATGGCTCGGGCCTCCTCCATGACTATTGGCAGCACTTGTGCAACCAAATACCTGATCGTATGGGAATATCACCCCAAAAGGTATGCAGTGTTCACCGACTGCAGTACAAAGCTGCCAGAAGAAAACATCCTCTTGCCAAAGATATCCAACCTCTTGGATTTCCTATCAGGTGAAGTGGTAGGGAACATGCCAGGGTGACCCTAGAGGTGGAGGCATGGACCACCAAGCTTTCTGGGATGGGGTGCTGGATAAGGAAACTGGGGTCTCCAGGAGCGGGGCAATGGCAGAGGGCTATTGCCTTGTGGACAAGAGCCCCTCTGCAGAGCTTGGATCCAGCCCAGAGAAACACTTTGGTAAGGGTCTATTTAAAGGGGAGTAAGGGTTCAGATGGGGGGGGACTCACAGCTGAAGAACCTCTGTCAAGATGTTTGGCTTGACTTTCACTGACAGTAACTGAAGGTCCAAGACCTCAGCCGGTCTACACACCACAACAGCAAATGAGGCACATTCCGCTGTAGCCAGGAAAGGGGGAGAGACCAAGCCAGTGTTGTGTCAGATGTCTAACCCACTGGCCTCTGCCTCTCCAGCCCAGCTGCATGAAAAAGGTGTTGGCTCTGACCTGGAGGACATGGTTTAGGTCGGCGACTGAACTGGTGTCAGACCCCGCACGCCTGGCTCTGTGTTGGAGTCGGGAAGGACAATGGGGATGGCGCCATCGTGGGACTTTGGCAAAGTTGTCATTTGAGCAGGAATCGAGGAAGGCCTCCGTCTTGCAGGAGGCTCATTCCAGATACAACACAGGATCCATGGGGCCTGACTTAGGCTCACTGAAGCACGAGGCCTGGAGTGCCAACACTCCTGTGCCTCGTGAGAAGACTTCGATGGGCACAGCGAAGTCGAAGACTTCTTGTAGTTCTTTTTGCGGTGGCACTGACCTGATGACTTCAAACAAGATGGCGACTGCCATATGCGGCTCTGCGAGTGGTCCCTGAAACTTCCAGGCGACCGGGACCTTGAGTGCCATGGGCTCGTCTGATGTTGGGTGGCGAGTAGCTTGAGGAACCTCTCCATCAGTGCCTTCGGGTGCATGCCTCGGCAGTCCTCGGTGTCACAGCCCCTCTCCAAGCACCTAAGACAAACCAAGTCTGGGTCTGTCACAGATATTTGCCTGTGATAGGCACCATGTGGTCTGAAATCAGCCAGTTTCTTTTGGGACATCCTGTTGCACCAGGATAGAACATCTCTCAAAAAGAGTTTAACAAAAAGTTGACAAAATAACAGTCAAAAAGCAACTGAGGGTAGCTCTTCATGGATCAGCGCTATCTGGCACAGAAACAAAAGAACCAACATTAGTGCTCCGGACTGGCCCTTGTATCTATTTGGTACATGTAATTTCTGGCTTGGACAACTCGGAGCTGAACGACGCCACCTACCAGCATGCAGGGGTACTTATCGAAAATGACTGGTTCTAATCTGACACCATGGGAATATTCCAAGGTAAAAAATCTGAGGCGAGAAGTCTCTGTCAGATGTAAGAAGAGATACACTGACAATTAATGTTATCCTTTGCTGGCAAAAACTTAGTAGAATACCAGCTACACACCTATCCTAAGGGCCATTCTTTGGGGTAAATAATAGTATTCTGCATCTGTGCATGGCTTAAACCTGACCTATTTTTACCTGATTTGCACAAGGGAGAAAGGGCGAGGGGGATTGAAGAGGGCACTAAAAGGATTCAATATTTTATTCGATCACATAGGTGGTATACAACCCTGCAACTGAACCTCCCTTTTGGAATGTGTAGTACTTCATAACACTGTGTGATTAAAAATACATTATTTTACCTAGATGATTAACACTGAGCTGGACAACATTGTGTCTGCTGTCGATTGCCGAGTTCTGAGCTCCTGACCCCACACTGGCTCACTGAGGGGCTTATTAATGTGTGCCGTCGTTACCATGAGCATCAGTGTACAGATTTTTGTACTTGATCCACTTTGCAGAGCTGTAGTAGGACAGACCACAGGACACCAATGGCAAACGACCTTGAGCACCACTGTTGCAGCTCAGTATTGTGCCCCTCCTTCCCGAACAGTATCTGACAGTCACACCCCTCTGATTAATTGCATTTATAATTTAACAGATTAAATATCAAGTGGAAGCAGTGGAGCCATAGCCATATCGCCTAGGCAAAGTTATGCATGCTTATCGTCAGGCAATGTTGCAACTGCTAAGACATACTATTTAATAGAGCTTCCAAAATGTGACAGCTGACTAAAACCACCAAAAAGACCCCGCCATCCCGAACTATAAGACTGTCCCGTGGAGTTGATTATTCTTTAGAGATTTTAAGATTTCTCTACCAGGAAAAACCACTACACCTCATCAAACACTGAAGGTTCGGTGGTGGTCTTGATTCTTGCAGCAAAACACTGAAGAAAGTGTTCCATGGTTAGACCAGGATGTCAGTGGTGAGGGGCACAAGTAATGAGTCTAGACGTCAAGGAAGAAATTAAGGGTCAGAGGGAGGCAAACGATAAAAATATTCTTTTTAGAACTTAAACAGCTCCAATTCTTAGTTAATAGCGAACAAAAGTAACATGTTCAATAATACATTATTTTTTGAAAGAGAGGAATTATCAGGTATTACTAAGATATTCATTTTCCAAGACTGCATTCTACTCAACACCACTTTTTAAGAGATGTTGAGTGGAACTCGGATTGCTGTTCACCTCCAGACAAGTTAGAAGCTACAATTTCACCGCTAAGTACATTTCCTATCCGTACCCTGTTTTTTGAAAATGTATGTGAGTTATGAGTGAAGCTTTGAACGGTACAGTGATAAAGACATTATTATGTTGCTTCTCTATATAAAATGCGACCCTCGTCTTGACATTCACGTCACTAGATTGGCGGAGCTGCAAACGAGGAGCTCAAAAGAGATGACAAAGCAAGCATCCCAGCTAACTCACAGGAACGTTTGTAAATATGTGAGTTTGTGTAATTGAACGTTATGAAAAAATACTCTCAAGCCAGCGTAGACATGTACAGCACAACCCCGCCTCGGTTCGAACATCAGAAGATATTTCCTCTGGTACCACCGTGGGAAGGCCAGAGCCAAACTGGAAGAAAAAAACTTCCTCAGGTCAAGAAAACAGTAGTATAGCAATAACTGAATTACGATGTATCCTAGGGCTAGATAAAGAGTTGATAGAACACTTGATTTGCCTGACGGATGGTATACACAAGAGGTCTGTTCAATTGCTGATAAACTGATTTAATAATATAAACATATGTACAGGGAGTGCAGAATTATTAGGCAAGTTGTATTTTTGAGGATTAATTTTATTATTGAACAACAACCATGTTCTCAATGAACCCAAAAAACTCATTAATATCAAAGCTGAATATTTTTGGAAGTAGTTTTTAGTTTGTTTTTAGTTTTAGCTATGTTAGGGGGATATCTGTGTGTGCAGGTGAATATTACTGTGCATAATTATTAGGCAACTTAACAAAAAAAATATATATACCCATTTCAATTATTTATTATTACCAGTGAAACCAATATAACATCTCAACATTCACAAATATACATTTCTGACATTCAAAAACAAAACAAAAACAAATCAGTGACCAATATAGCCACCTTTCTTTGCAAGGACACTCAAAAGCCTGCCATCCATGGATTCTGTCAGTGTTTTGATCTGTTCACCATCAACAATGCGTGCAGCAGCAACCACAGCCTCCCAGACACTGTTCAGAGAGGTGTACTGTTTTCCCTCCTTGTAAATCTCACATTTGATGATGGACCACAGGTTCTCAATGGGGTTCAGATCAGGTGAACAAGGAGGCCATGTCATTAGATTTCCTTCTTTTATACCCTTTCTTGCCAGCCACGCTGTGGAGTACTTGGACGCGTGTGATGGAGCATTGCCCTGCATGAAAATCATGTTTTTCTTGAAGGATGCAGACTTCTTCCTGTACCACTGCTTGAAGAAGGTGTCTTCCAGGAACTGGCAGTAGGACTGGGAGTTGAGCTTGACTCCATCCTCAACCCGAAAAGGCCCTACAAGCTCATCTTTGATGATACCAGCCCAAACCAGTACTCCACCTCCACCTTGCTGGCGTCTGAGTCGGACTGGAGCTCTCTGCCCTTTACCAATCCAGCCACGGGCCCATCCATCTGGCCCATCAAGACTCACTCTCATTTCATCAGTCCATAAAACCTTAGAAAAATCAGTCTTGAGATATTTCTTGACCCAGTCTTGACGTTTCAGCTTGTGTGTCTTGTTCAGTGGTGGTCGTCTTTCAGCCTTTCTTACCTTGGCCATGTCTCTGAGTATTGCACACCTTGTGCTTTTGGGCACTCCAGTGATGTTGCAGCTCTGAAATATGGCCAAACTGGTGGCAAGTGGCATCGTGGCAGCTGCACGCTTGACTTTTCTCAGTTCATGGGCAGTTATTTTGCACCTTGGTTTTTCCACACGCTTCTTGCGACCCTGTTGACTATTTTGAATGAAACGCTTGATTGTTCGATGATCACGCTTCAGAAGCTTTGCAATTTTAAGAGTGCTGCATCCCTCTCCAAGATATCTCACTATTTTTGACTTTTCTGAGCCTGTCAAGTCCTTCTTTTGACCCATTTTGCCAAAGGAAAGGAAGTTGCCTAATAATTATGCACACCTGATATAGGGTGTTGATGTCATTAGACCACACCCCTTCTCATTACAGAGATGCACATCACCTAATATGCTTAATTGGTAGTAGGCTTTCGAGCCTATACAGCTTGGAGTAAGACAACATGCATAAAGAGGATGATGTGGTCAAAATACTCATTTGCCTAATAATTCTGCACTCCCTGTAGAATGTTTTGGATCTTGATTTGTGTTCTTCAAATCCCATCCATCCTACTTATATGCAGATATTAGGGCTTGGTTAAGCTTTCAGTTTTCTCTTTGACTCAAGAACTCAAAATTGAATTGCTAACAATTGTAATTTTTACAAAAGTTTTTTTTTATAAACCAAAGATCCAGTGGGGCCATTTCAAGAACTATGCAGTAGAAATTATGATGGACAGAAACAAAAGGAGGAATAGTTGTGCAGGAAATCAGGGTGATTTATGATAATAACTAAGACGTTTGGAAACATACTTCTGCTACAGATGCATCATGGATCAGTGCTAAAATTATGCAGCTGCTGTCCCGTACTGAGTCCCTGCACTGCTTTAATATGAAGCCGAGAGTACCTGCACGTTTCAGGGGTAAACAGGTACTCTGGATGGAGAGTAGTGGGACTTCTCCATTTCCATTTAAAGCAATCAAACAATCAGTAGATTTGTAGAGTGTTTCATATAATCTATCAGGTTATCCAGGCCCTGCTGTTGATTACAAAATGCAATCAAAGTAAATTTAGTTCCTCTTTTCTCTGCGTTTGATTTGAATGAGGAGCATCCTAGTTTCTGGGAGCCTAACTTTAGTATAGACAATCATAATAATGCACTACATTCGCCAGGAGTTTCACAATACTTTGCCAAGAATTTCAATGATGTGGTTAATCATGGTGCTCTTTCTTTGCAATAAAACACATCAAAATCAGAGAGAAGAAAAGAACCAGCATCTAATAACTAAACGGGACATAAACTTTTTTTCTCAACTCACTATTGATTTCAAGGTATTTTAAGCATGTTGTAAGCATATGTTGTTGCTGCCAAACTCTGAAACAGGAAGTGCTATCATAAAAGGACACGTCAACTAGTAAAGCCTTTCTCATACCTCATGTCTAACAAAGAAGTTGTCCTGATGCTAATGGCAACTAGGGAATTTCCACCCTATTATGACCAGGTCTTTTCTGATAACCTTGAGAGGTGTGTTGACAATCAACCGAAGGATTTAATTCAGAAAATAATAAGTTGGGTGATCTTCAATAAGGATTTAAATCAGGATGCAGCATTGATGAAAAACTGATGATGAAGAATTATCTATTTTCGACTTCCATGATTGATGTCTTCTTATGCTCATTCACACACTAGTTTTCCACTTGACTGCCCAGTCAAGAACACAGAGTCTAAACTTTGGCATGATCATTACTTCAGCATACTGAACACAGAGGCTATACGTCAGCATGATCATCACTTCAGGCTGTGGGCACAGTGGCAACATAAGAGTATGTCTCACCAGTAATGCTTCTCTAGGCAATTCTGCCTGTTGATTCAGCTTCTTGCTCTTTTTTTGCAGTTCACACATGGCTTTACTTCACTGTGGTTGTCTCATTTCCCCAGTTCCCCTTGGGTGCCACCATCTGATCTCGGGGGATTTCTTGATGTCTTCCCTAACGCAGTGGAATATTTACTTATTTAGCTCTTTGCCAGCTTTCTCCAGATCCTGGCATCAGGATGCTTTAATCACTTGGGATTCATCACAGCTATGACTTAGAGGAAGCTGATAAGCAGAATTTAAGTACCAGTACTATATTAGTTCCTGTGCTGTATGGTGTACATTTATTACTATGTTCGGAAACATCCTTCTGTTTGCTGTAGCCTAGAGTCTGAAGAGTTTGTTCACTTTCTGACTCCGGATTCAATATCATCCATTGCCTGTCTCCAAATTCCATGTCATCTTTGTACCGCTTCTTACCACTGAGGCTTCTGAAGACTTATGTCTTTCTTTCTCTCTCTCTCTCCATCTTCTCCTTTCTTTTTCAAACAGGATCCCTTCCTCTCCTCAAACCCTTTTTTGGGTAGGGTTTGGGCTGTGAATAAAGGGTGAGACAGATCCTGCCACTCATGCTTGATTAGTGAGACACAGCAGTTATATTCTTGCTGAAAAGGAGCCAACCAGTCTGTGTTTGAGCAGGAGACATTGGACGGATGTTAAGACTCTAGCCAAAGTGTAATCCTCAACAGTACAGATCTCGCAATGATGGCCTAAGCAGCTGCTTAGCTGAAATCATTGACTCCAAAAGCTGCCAAAAATGGTCAGAAGAATGCATGTCCCTGGTTCTGTCCAAATGAAAGTGCTTGATGAGCCCAAGCTCCAGAGACAATTTCTCCATTTAGATGAACTTCAAAGTAACAAAGGATGGATGAGACCATAGAACTTTCCTGTCCCAGGATAAACCATGAAATCGTTTTGAGTCACAACGTGCTTGGTGTTCATATATGCACCTGGCCATAAATAAATAAGGAACATTTGCACAACAGAACATTTAAGTCACAAGTGACTATCGAATGAAAGGTTGATGCATCAACCTAGCGAGGACCACCTTTAAATCCAAAGAGGCACTGGGCCACCTAACTGCTGGGACCAGATGTTTTCTGCCCATCAAATGCCTCTGGACAGCCTTAAAGAAGAACTATGCCTTTTTCTCTAGGCCATAATAATTTCAAAAGAAGTCATGTAAGTCTACCCTGTCTAAGCCTGGCAACACATAAACAAAGCAGCTTGTTGTTCTTTTGTAGTGACCAGAGTCAAAATCTCAACCATTTGTTTCAGTACTGGTTCTGGTACAGGATTTACTGACTGCCATCACGACCTTCAGATTTGTGGAGGACAGACCTCAATGTGCAAAAGTTAGGAAGGGACTGCTGCAGCACTAATACCTCCCCTCCCAGTAACAGGAGGTCTTTCATCCGGAGTGGAGAATAAAGTCAATGAAGCAGGCACGGGGAGACAAAGCAAGGGCACCGAAATGGCTTAGCACAATGAGCTCTCTTTGATTTTTTTCCAGGATTCACGTAATAAAGAGAATTGATAGAAAAGCAATGCGATGCCCACACCCAAGCCACTGTAGGCTGCCCCCTGGTGAATCAAGCCTGTTGCTCATCCAAGAAGTAAACTGTTTGCATTTGGTGTATAACTGAGGGTTAAATGACTCTCTGGGTGGACAACCCCAAGCCTTGAAGACTAGGTCAATAACTTCTTGAAGCAATTCGCATTCAGCTGGCCAGTACACACGCCCTACCCTGGATGTCCAACCTGGTGCTGTTGACCCTTGCAATGTGGGAGGCTAGCAGGAACTTGCCTAGTTGGAAGGAAACTCATACAGAGTTTAACTGCTAGTCATAAGTGTTCCTTTGTTTTCTTACCTAGAATAAGTTAGTATGAATCATCACCACACTAGCAAGAATGCCCTTGGCGTTAAACAGATTCCCTTCACCTCCAACGTGTTTACCTGTGGAGAACATTGTAACATTTCCCACAAAACACTGCAGGACAGTGCCAAGCAATAAACCCAGACCCACCAGCTGCAGGCATGGCAGATAGAAGTGACATCCCACAAAAAGGTTGGAGGCATGTGCCGGCTATTGCTAAGTTAGCATCAGGGATGGCTTGACAGATGTCTAGTGACTGATCAGCCAGCAGTTGGTCCCAATGTATTACCTGAGATAATGGTTATGCTTATGGAGCTACCACTGTTTTGTAGGATACCTGTAGTACCACAGGCTTCTAGAAACACCAAGGCTTTCAGAGTTTAGTTTGTCAAGAAATGATTCACTGCCTGGCTGTTTAGCTGAGGGATGGTGACTTCAATAGTCATCTGCACGAAACTGAGGAAAACTATTTTGCTGAGCTACTCTTAGTGAAGGTTAAAATAGGTGACATTTTCTGCTGACAAACTTTGAAGAGAAGTCTTATCTTATTGAGGAGGATCATCAGGAAGAAGAGAGATATAAACCTTTGAGAAGAGGAGCTGACATGGGCCACCTAGGCTTCCAGGGTATATATATCTTATATGCATCTGGGTGCAACTAATCCCTTTTCCTTTTCTTTAGTACAAGTCTCTTTTCCCACCTGAGGTAAACTTGATATAGATGAACTGCGACTCTTACACTGAACTGACCTTTGGCAATATACAACGAAATACTTACAATAATCATGCAATCTGAAATAGCCTTTTGGTTTTAGCCTGAAAGGCAAATTTTGAAGGGGGAAACCTCATGAACTTTCAGGGGTAAAAAACTTCATGAAAAAAGGGAGCTTCTGTGTCAACCAATTCAGAATCAAACTATGGGGAAAAGAAACAGGGATGGTTAAATATACAATTGTCAGTGATAAACGCATTAATTGAAAGTAATAAAAATGTTTGAAAACTCCAACTAAGATAAAATATATCACAGAATTAAACGTACAGCTTCTTCGGATTTTTCTAGCTAGCAGAGAAACATAAAGTAATATCTAATCCAAAAAGGAGCAATATGAGGCTTCTGTAAATTCACTAGAACCAAAGAAATACAACGGGTCTATTATTAAGTGCCTATAAAATGGTTCCACGATCCTGTGCATGACTCAAGGAAAAAAGTTTGCAAATGTGAGATTCTAAAGAGGATCCAGTCATGATTTGTAGATGGCGAGATTTCTTTGAGACTGAACTAAGAATATTGTACATTTTTTTAAATAAATCAATGTTTACGAAAATGTATGTGAAATGTGCTTTATTGCATGTGTTGCATTTTAAAGAACATTAGTATAAAATTTCAAACGCATGTTCTCACTATCCTCTGTTTTGATTTGAAAATTGCAAACAAAAACTATGAAATAGCAGACATCAATTAGACTCTGAGATCTCATGAGTCAGATTCCATGGCAGTGCTCAAATAAACTGCAAGAAGAAAAGTAGGTCAGCTGTCAATCCTAGGCATGCATTCCATAACTCATGCATTTTGTCTAAACCAATTTGACAATGTTTTAATCAAAGGATTTCGTTGTAAATGTGCCCTTACCAAGGAGGAATACATAGAAAAGGGTTCATTTTATGCCGTTGTATAGTAAAAGTGACGAGGTTCAGGCTGAAAAATACAGCTTTAAACACTAATGGGAAGCACCGAAGACGACTTACTCAGCCACTCAAATCAAATGGTTTCTTTCCTGAACATTTTAACCCCAGAAATTTCCAAAATATACATAAATAATCATAAACTTAACAAGCAGTGGTATCCTGAAAGAGATATCTTCAAGCACAATCTTACACAGTGGGTAGTAACAGCAAAGACCCAGTTAAAAGATCCTTTCACATTTCAAGGAGCATAGTAAGAATTAATAAAACATGACCTCAATTTGGAGCTGTGTGAGCTCCAAAGACAGAGAAAAAAAACACTGCCAACTGCTTTTCAGTTGTGAAAGATTTATTGAACGACACTGAATAGCACACCTCAAACAGACTCAAACATGAAGCAGGAGGAGGCACAAACCTCTATTCAATATTTAATCATCTATTTTACAAACCTTATTGTACACAAATCACTGGAAAGCAATCTGTCTTCCTTAACTATTCATATGCCCATCATCCAGGACAAAACACACGTCTGCTCAAACTGTAAGGAAGGTTCACAGTTTGCAAAATCGATTAAAATCTGATAGCATAACTATTATTGTTGAGACCAAAGGAGCACAGCAATACTCTAACGTTACTAACTTAAGAAACAAAATAAAGACTTTAGAGAACAAATACAGCCTAAATGAGTAAAAGTAAAACAGTAAATGCCAAGGATCAGAGCTATAGGAATTATAGGCTTTGACGTCCTATGCTGAAGTTTGTATGGTTATGGACAGTTCATGATCCGTACTTTGCACATGGTCAACCTTTGTTTACCATGATTTCTCTTTACTTTTTCTAGCACGGCATCTCTTCCTAGAAGTCAGTGAATCTTACGCACAGATAGTGCAGGTCACAGAGGGTGGAAATAATATGCTTTAAGGGGCCAGCAGCAAGTCTAAGTAAGCAAGAACTTGCTTTCTTGTCTAGCTAAAATTACTTCACTTGTCTAGGTAGTAGTTATGTGTAGGCTATAGCAATGCAAATTACTAATAAGAGTAACTGAAGTTGACTAATTACATACATTGGTCAGCATAATAAGATTTCATTTCAGCATGGTGCATCAACTGGGTACCTCAACTAACCTCTGATTAGCATTGGCATGTGGGGCTTCATGCGAAATTGAATTTAGTCAACATAAATTTAGAAAAACTTCTAGCTTGGGCTCTGTCAAAATAAGCAGTTGGCACCTAAGAAGGAAAATACAATGAATAATACATTTATTCTTTTATAATTACCAAATACAATCAGCATTCAAGGAAAGTCTTTGTCCTTCAGGTACCGGTTCGATCAGCATGGGGCAAATTTCAAGGGGGCAAAGTTTAAGGCAAGTTTTCCTTGCAGCAGCAAGGAAAATGGGGGAACAAAAGTTATGGAATGGGCAAGGCAAAGTAAAGTTAAAGTCTCTAGGGTGAGAATTCTTTAAAGTCTCTCTCTCTGGGATAGAGAAAAAGCATCAAAGTGTCATCAAAATGGCTTCTTGAATCTGGCTTCAAAATGGCATCAAGGAAAATGGCTGGCTTCTCTTCGTCCGGTGGGATTAGGTAAGAAAAGTTCCAAATTCTTCAGGTTCTTCCATTGGAGGGTTCATAGGATGATTTCTCTTTGACCAATGAATAGTGTCTTTTCTCTTAATACTCATCTATGCATAAGGTGTCCTTGGAGTTTTGGAACACAGGTAGCAACAAAGTTGCCAATTAATTCTGCATCAGTGTCTTTATTGTCTGCACCTGCAGAAACTGACCTTGCTTCAAAGGGGATGAAAGCTGCCTAGCACGAAACCTTGAGATAAGTGTATTAGTCATTCTACTGGAAAAATACAGCTTTTAAAGTTTAAAACACGTCTTTGTTAATACAAGTGAAAACTACGCAGTCAAAATTGAGACCAGGCAACTAGGCCAAAGCCTCTGCTAAATTTAAGCTAAGCATATAACAGTTCAACAAGAAAATCATAAAGTATAGCTTCAATTATGACAGATTACTACATTGTCGATTCTTCATGATTAATTAAGCTTGTTTATACTAATGGTGATCTACTTTGTGGGCACATTTTCTACATACATTATTTTTCTTGGCTAAAATCACATTGTCTTATACGATTTTGTTTACATGATATATGAATGTTTGTTAGTCTTTCTTTTTCTGCTTCATCAACTGCATCATTGGTAGGCATGCTTCTTACTGCCCTAAAGCCAATGCACAGTGTAGAAGCACCATCATGGTAGTATAACTCATTACAATGTCCATTGCTTTTCTCTCGTTTCGTGAATGGAGGCATCCCTCTATCCTCAAGGTTTACTATCATATGTCTGATTTTAATTTGATAGACAGGAGATATGACTGCTTGTTTTTAGTGCACATATGAGTCTTGGGTTCTACTCACAACACCACCACTTAACTACATTTGTGATCTTGGAAAAGACTTTGTCTCCTTATGCTTTTGTTCCCATATCTGCCAAAAACATGAGTAGTTAGATACAACAGGCTGCCAGCTTATATACGTTTTGCACAAGACTTTATTTTCACAGATGCAGAGCTTTTGAAGTGGAGATTCCAAAATGTGCTTCCTCCACCTGAAGAAAGCACATGGTGGAAAAAGCCTCAACAATGGGGCAGAGTGCATCAGCACTTCCACTACCTCCTAACCAAATAAAAAAAACCTACTGTGGCACATGGCTCTGTTTGTAATTATCACTCATAACTTAATACCTGAATCGAGAGTTAAGGGGGCGGCAGGGCGCCTGTTTTGCCTTCAAAGTGGTTAACTCAACACAATTGGCTAAGTTTAGGTATGTGGGTACTTTGCTATAGAACATTTGAGTACGATGATCTCAGCTGAATGATGAGGCGTAGCGAGGAAATGAATCAGCACTACCTCAGAATGTTGGAGCGGTTTGTGAGTAAATGTACTGTGTGCCCAATGTAATCTTAGATACACTGTACACACTGGGCCAAGAAATATAACATCAGCAATAGGTCCCTCCAACCCAGCCAGCATGATTCAGCACTCAAACATTGTTTTTAAATGTATTTTGGACATTCAATAAGTAAGGAGGTTTACAAAATACTTCAGAAATATCAAAACTGCTCCTTTTAGTGCCAAGCAATGAGGTGACAACTTATAATGCAACAGATGCCTGTAATATCCTCTGATTGTGGTAATCATTTTGCCATGATTACACCAGGAATCAATACCATTATCTCACAAATGACAATAATACACCATTGATGTCCAGTATTATGCCTTCACTATCACTATACGGGGAGGGATGAGATTAGGGCTAGGGGGACCATCAGTCCATCCTGTTTGCCAGTTATGGACACCAGGTGTCAGAAATGGTTCAAGAAGGCAGGTGGGATAGTAGCCTACCACGCAGAAGAGTCTACAAAGAGGGACCTGGAACGGGAATTGGACACCTCAAGCAGGTGGGCAGGCATAATGTACCAAGTGCAGGCAACATCAACCAAAGTGCGGCTGACAGCGTGAGGCCTGCATCACAGCTAATCACTATGCCATAGAGAGTTGTGTGCAAGCTAGCCATGTTGCTGGCCCTGTGCTGTCAATCACACTACATTTGTGAGTACAGGGCCCGAACAGTCACTTGTTGACTTCTGGGACACAGGTATATAGCTCTGATTCCGAACGGAAAACAGTAGTTCAGTTCCATCGCTCTAACAAAGCCCTTAGTGCACTCCCCCCAAGATGACAGAATTGGGCATATGCAGTGGTCCCGCCTGATCATTACTAATGCACAATTTTAACCAGATTGTTGCTTCGCTTGGAGAGTCTGAAACTGTAAGGCACTGCCTCCTTCAATGTGCAGAAGGTCATACCACCCAACTCCAACCGTTGAGTGATGAATAAAAATTGTGGTAGGTCTCCACCCAGCAGGTTGATATGTTGTAAATGATTCAGGCTGGCTAGCATATGAGTCATGCAAGTAAGTCTGGCTTGGAGTGGGAGCTAATTGAGTGGAAATAAGGACAGGGTGGATTGGATGAACTTCTTGCAGTCTGTTATAAGGTGTTCTGCTCGACAAAGGTGGATTTTAGGAGGCATGAAAAGACCCTGGACAAAGAATGAGAGAGCGCTCTGATGAAGTGAGAGAGGACAAGTACTTATCATCATCATCAAAAAAGCTTTATTCGGCCAAAGCCATAAAAGCACAATAAAATATACAAAAATACATATCTAATAAATATATGAAAATATAAAATCATCACATTAAAACAAACTCCTTAAACAATAATGCAAATGGATATATACAACCAAAATGTAACAATGCATAATCAATAGTCCAAATATCACATTTGAAAGGTTAACAGACCCTTCCGCAGAGATTCCACATAATGCCTAAGAATTTGGCCGAAAGGGCTACAAACGAAGAACTGGGATCTGAGCTTAAAATGCACAAAGCCACAAGATGACTATGCACACCCAGTCGTCTGCAAATAGGAGCTAACCAAATGCTGCAGGGACGGGCATAGTATGAGCAAGCAAAGAGGGCGTGATCAACACTTTCCCTTGACAAGGTGCACGCCGGACAAATATCTGTGGACCAACCAACAGAAAATGCTTTCAGGGGCAGCGTACCCACTCTAAACTGAAAATATAGCTTCCCGTCCAAAGGGACTATGATCAGAACCCAGAAATATTCATACTCAGACGAAGACTTAAAATAATAATATTCTTCAGCTTATGTGGATGAATCAAGTTTCCTGAAAACATCTGCCTCCACACTATCCCAAATAGAGGTCCTTCAGAACATTCTTCGGTGGAAAAGGGATCATCACTGAATGATCCCATAAGACTGCTAGGCCAAGAGTTTTGAGCAAATCTCTAATACACCGAAGCCATGGTACGGTATGGAATTGATCTGCATTCATGACATCCTACAATGCCAATACATAATGGGGCATTTCAGGAGTGGTCCACAGCCGCCTCCAGAACAACAAAGTCATAAACTGGCTTTGCCCTCAAACCTTTTCAAACCCATATCACAGCGAAGTGGATGAAGAGGGGTACTAGATAGAAGAAAGGCCAGATTGTAGATACATTTGTTCTCCACTGATGAGAGGAGGTCAAGACTAGAGCAAGCCCAGAATTCTGTCCCATAATGAACAATGGCCAAGGCTTTAACTTCATATATACAAAGTACCAAGGAAAGTTGCTTGGAATAGGAAGAACAATACTCCCTAAGAAGGGCATCAGTGATGTGGCTAAACTTCAAAGTGGCTTTGCCAAGATGGAGTTTCCAAGACATGGATTTGGAAATTGTAATTCCCAGATAAGAAAAGCTATCCACCGTCTCAAGGGGACCCCCTTCCATAGCCACTCATCCCTTAAAAGACTTGTGGGGATTAAACAACATCACCTTAGTTTCATCATATTGGCCTGTAGGCCCCGCGGAGGAGAACTCCTTAAAACGTTGAAGAATCTTCTGCAAACCACTCGGGGTCTTAGGGATCAAAAGGTTGTCGTCCGCAAAAAGTACTATCAGAACTTTATTTCCAGCCAATGAGGGTGCATTGGTGTCAATCGACGCTAAAAATAGAGACCATATCGTTGACATATAATGAGAAGAGCGTGTGAGCCAGAACACAACCCCAACGTACACCATGCAAAACTTGAATTTCCTCTGCTGTTTGTTACTGGTTCCCCCATTTAACATTGTGTGTTTCCATTGTGTAGGAATCTTATCAAGGGCAAGGGTTCTGGTGGCATCTTCATTTTATGCAACACCCACCAGAGAGTGGACCTTAGAACTAGATCAAATACAGATCGAAGATCCATGAATGCAGCGTACAGGGATCCTTTGCCTATACTGACAATGTGCCAGTAAATCAATAAGAAATAGAGAACCTGATCAATAGTAGAAATCCTGGTGCGAAAGCCTGCTTGATAAGGGCTGATGATGTCACCATCGATCATCCATTCATGAATCTTGAAAACAGGCATTGAGATATTACTTTCTGAATACAATCAATCAGACTAATCGGCTTTTAACTGCTAGGAAGGGAGCTGTCCCCTTTTTTTATTGACAGGAACAACAATTGCTTTTTTTCCAAGACTTTGGAATATCTGGCCCCTCACCTATAGAATTAACAAATATAAGAATGTAGCAGGCCCACAAGTCTATATTGGATAGGAAAACATTGGCTGGAACAAGTGCTTGTAGTTTAGTGGGTGATGGGTAATGTTTCAAGTGGCAAAAACTTATATGGTACAATTGGCCTGAATCTTTTTTTTGGTTATAAAAGATCTACAGTGGAATGTCTGTGTAAAAGCCTAAAATAGCAGTGATGTTGTGCAAAAGAGCTGTGTAAGGGCGAATCCGTCCACTGTCATGTTTTTAAGACAGAACTGAATAATGAAATTGGGCGTGTTGCTGTTGAGTTTTAGAGTGGCTGATGATACCCATGTCTTACAGCATCAGAGGCAAAATGTTAGGCAGTGGATGACCTCCACAGACAACACTGAGACAGAGTTATATGCTAGCTATAGGAAACAGCACTTGATGGTTCTGAGGACAATACGAAAGGCCTAAAAAATTGAGGATGACATTGTGTCTACTCAGTGGCATTGTAAAGGAAAGTTTGAAAGGAATGAGAAGAGCCAATCCAAATTTGTATTTGACTAGAATCAGCAAGCATATATGTTTAAAATTACACCTGGAGATTTATGAATCTAGCTCCAGTGCAAGAATTTTCAGCCCTAAGGCCAAAGCAGAATGATAGTCTAACGTATGGTAACTCCCTTTCCACCAAAAACAAAGCAATTTGTTGCAGGCTGGCAGCGTCGTGTGGCCTCTGACGGTGGTTCTGGAAGGCAGCTGGCCCGCAGAGGCATTAATGCCGCACGGACCCTATCGGAAACCTTAAGACAAGGTTTTTTAAAGAGGCTTTGGTACCCAATGACACCTAGATCTTCCTATCTCAAACTCTTCATCCGGGCCTCTTTGAGAACCGTCTGAACAATAGATAGACTCAAAGCCAGAGCTTAACAAGAGGGCCCCATCGTTGACACTGAACTAACACTCCACAGGGACGATAGGGCAGTTATGAGCACAATTACTGTTTGTACGTTACCTTCCATGTTTTATTACTATCACTTATTGAATACTGGCCTCCTGGCAATGTAGTCACACCTCTACCCCCCACAAGAGACTGCTTGATTCTGATTACGCCAGGAGATTTCGTAGAAAAAGCACGTACGCAGACGCGATCCCCGTACGTGTTTTTATATTACAACTTCCCAACGATCCATACACAACAGCCCACACTTAGGGAATAGGTTCAAACTACGTGCAGCACACAGCGCTGTAAAGTGGCTAGAAGGCTACAAACCAGTGATAGATAACATACGAATAAATAAAGTTGGGCCACTCAAGCGACTGGGCGCTGTGGTGTTTGAAAAGCTGCAGTCCTGAGTACACAGCACAAGTCTCTTTCAGGACTAAGACCCCCGAGCCCTGCCAGACACTCTCGATTATATATAATGTTTGGGACAATGATTTTCTCAAGGCAGTATTTGAACCGAAGACATTTGTCCTGAGGGTAAAACATTTTGCTAACAATTTCCGCACCGGTACTGCGGAGAAGCGCTTCCGAGGCCGTTCAAAGGAACGTTTCCACTCAGAGTCGTGTGCGGAATGATGGTAAAGCCCAACCTGATTAAAAAACGTGAAATATGATAAATGTTGTGGGCCTGGAGGCAAAGCCAAGCTGCAGCGATCTGAACTGTAAATAATAAAGTGCAGTTTGAGGACGATCGTCTCCGCTGAATGACTGAGGCAAAGCAAAGACGTAAATTCGCAGACAGAAGGGGCCGTGCGGAGCTCCGAACCAGGCACCCACTGACCGGAGTAGGAATAATAAGGGATGTACCTAGTTTGCCACGGAAACAATGCTCCTCGTTTCAGGACCAGTTGTAGGAGTTGTGGGGGCCCGGGCATAATAGGTACAAGCAAGGCCCATCTAACTTGTGTAAGATACAATATCACAGGAAGTGACATCACAGGAAGTGACATCACAGGAAGTGTCAATTGACCATTAATTTTCAGACAGGTCGAAGGTGCTTTGAAATAAGCTATTTAGCTATTATGGATATCACGAGATGGCTACAAATACAAATAATAACCCCAATCAAATAAGTACAAATATTTTAAAGCCCTATTATATGTATGACAATACATCATACTGGGTTGAAAAGCTATAGGCGTATGTGTCTTCGAAACCGATGTTTCCAGGTTTGTGCATGACTAAAATTCTAATTGAGATCCTCCCGGAGCTACACGGTGGCTCTTTAGTTGACTCCCTGAAACTCCTGTTAAGCCAGTGAAGTTCAAGATTAAGGCATTTGATTTTAGCAGGCATGGGCATCAACATAAAGGGAAGTATGCTGGTTCAGGTGAGCACTTGCAGGTGTGGACCTGCCAGTGCTCCAGCAAACAACAGAAAGCACCAATTGCAGAAAATAAGAGGATTCGAACGCACAGATGACATACACAGCTGGAGTGGATAAAATATTGGCAGGCAGGAGCCCCAAAATTTGCACCATTGTCACAAACAGAACATCTAAACACAGCAATTACTCTCAAACTCCATTTTTAAGAGAAGACATGCAAAGAGATTAACTAACTTAAATATATGAAGATGAAATGGCTAAAAGGTACAGGAATTTGTATATAGAGAAAAAGGGCCAAAAGATTTACTGGGAGCCAGTCACTAAACAGACAAGTAGCAAATTAAATCAAACAAAATAAGAGGGATTTTTCCCCTACAAGGAAATGAAAGCTAGCAATGTGGAATAGGTTAGGGGAGGTGGTGTTTGACTTTCAAAATAAAGCTCCCACAATCCTTGAGTAAGTAAGTAAATTTTATTAGCATAGTTAATTAAAACCAGTGCCAATTTAGGAACAAGTCACATAATCGTGACAAATAAACACTCGCATGTGCTCTCAAGTTGAACTTTGAATACACACAATAAAAAAAGTCCCCAATTATTAGTGTTGATTGATTTTAGCATTTAAGTACACACCGTAATACAAAAACTTTTTCTTAAAATACTAAGGCTTAAAGCAGGGTCTTAAGTCCAAGCACTCGCTTGTGATTGTAAATAAAGTGACAGTGCAACCTAGTCTGCTAAACATAAGGTACAGTCAGTTTCTGGGTGACAGGGTGCATATTAAAACTAGTTTATGAACCTGAGCGACTTAAAAACTCCTCAACGGTGAACACTAACCTTTCAACTCTAAATGATGGCATTTGTTTTCTCCATCTACCCATTATACTAAGGTTTGCCAATTTAATACTCATTAACATTCAACCATAAACATCTATACAATGGCATGCCAGTCAGTTCTTAACTATGTTCTACCTTGCTCAAATATTTTGGCCATTTCTTTGAAGGTCAGTCCCATGAATTTAGTCCCCTGACAAGAAAAAGGAATTGATGTGCCACTTAACCATCTAATGGTGAAAAAGAACAAATGGCAGGTAGGGATGAATTTAACAATAAATTATAATAACAGTCCTTAATTCTGTTATTACTGAATTTATTTCTTTTTCATGATTATTTCCACAAACCATAATTTTTGTGTAGCAAAAAGGATCTGAGGTGATGTCAAACACAACTTACAACATATTACATGAATACATGTACAAAACAGAATAAATTATTCACAATACTCTTACAGTAATTTACATATAGAATTTTAAACAATAACAAAGCAAAGAGAACAACTTAAGGTAGTGCCCTACGTATTGAAAATGTGGTCACTATTATGTCACTCCTAATGTGATCCACTTTAATTTGCTAAGCTACTGGGCTTTTCATGCACTCGACTATCAGAGACTTGTGTATTTCTTTCACACAAGCGCGATAGTGTGCATCTACAAAAGTTTTTTCCAATGATATAGTCCAATAATTGACCAGCCCAATCCGCTTGCAATACAAAAAGGTCAACGCGTTTCGGCCAGTTCATTTATGGCCTCATCAGGACTGAAGAAGGGCAATCATAGTTCTAAAAAAACAATTAAACATACCTATATCAGAAATACATTCATATATACATTAAATAAACACATACAGATGTATATTACATGCCATCAGAGAAACTGATATTAAATGAAGCTCTATTTATAACAGTATTACCTCAATTTTTAAAAAAAATTATATTTTTGTAGGAAAACTAGGCAAATATATATATATATATATATATATATATATATATATATATATATAGATAACCGATTTAGACGGCCAAAGACTGAAACGTTTGTATTAGGCTCTGCTCCGTTTTTTGTCAGACTAATTGTAAAAAGTCAATACAGTCTACCTTATTGGTGTTCTGAACAGTTTAACTATTTTACCTTCATATAGAAGGGACACCGTGTAATCCATCCTTTCCGCTGTCCTTGGATCAGCAGAGTCGATTACTATTTCAAATCCAGTCAATGTATTATGAGTCGATTTCCTAATTGAAACACATAATCTAACGTCAGAAATTACAAGGCTCTATTCTCAGTTAGTGGCTAAAGGCTTATATACTAAGCCGTTCAAAACCCTTGAATATCAAACTCTAAAGAAATTTACAGTTTTTACCGAGTGCGGCGTGTGCTCGCAATTGTTATCCAGTACCCAAGTTTGATCCCGGGCAAATCTTCCGTTTCCCAAACGTTGCTATGCGACGTAACGCGGTGCATACGTACTGGCGTCTCAAATAGCCAAGCCAATCATTATTTGGTTTGGGACATCTAGCTCCTTGCTAGTCATGGTCACCGCCCAATGTAATAGCGGCGGCCATCTTGAAACGAGCACGCATGTGCCTGTTTAACTAAGTCTACCGGTGCTGTCTTTTTGCATCAGCAATTAATAGGGCTTGAATTGCTGATGCGGTTAGCTATTACATTGGGCGGTGACCATGACTAGCAAGGAGCTAGATGTCCCAAACCAAATAATGATTAGCTTGGCTATTTGAGACGCCAGTACATATGCACCGCGTTACGTCGCATAGCAACGATTGGGAAACGGAAGATTTGCCCGGGATCAAACTTGGGTACTGGATAACAATTGCGAGCACACGCCGCACTCGGTAAAAACTGTAAATTTCTTTAGAGTTTGATATTCAAGGGTTTTGAACGGCTTAGTATATAAGCCTTTAGCCACTAACTGAGAATAGAGCCTTGTAATTTCTGACGTTAGATTATGTGTTTCAATTAGGAAATCGACTCATAATACATTGACTGGATTTGAAATAGTAATCGACTCTGCTGATCCAAGGACAGCGGAAAGGATGGATTACACGGTGTCCCTTCTATATGAAGGTAAAATAGTTAAACTGTTCAGAACACCAATAAGGTAGACTGTATTGACTTTTTACAATTAGTCTGACAAAAAACAGAGCAGAGCCTAATACAAACGTTTCAGTCTTTGGCCGTCTAAATCGGTTATCTATATATATATATATATATTTGCCTAGTTTTCCTACAAAAATATAATTTTAAAAAAAAATTGAGGTAATACTGTTATAAATAGAGCTTCATTTAATATCAGTTTCTCTGATGGCATGTAATATACATCTGTATGTGTTTATTTAATGTATATATGAATGTATTTCTGATATAGGTATGTTTAATTGTTTTTTTAGAACTATGATTGCCCTTCTTCAGTCCTGATGAGGCCATAAATGAACTGGCCGAAACGCGTTGACCTTTTTGTATTGCAAGCGGATTGGGCTGGTCAATTATTGGACTATATCATTGGAAAAAACTTTTGTAGATGCACACTATCGCGCTTGTGTGAAAGAAATACACAAGTCTCTGATAGTCGAGTGCATGAAAAGCCCAGTAGCTTAGCAAATTAAAGTGGATCACATTAGGAGTGACATAATAGTGACCACATTTTCAATACGTAGGGCACTACCTTAAGTTGTTCTCTTTGCTTTGTTATTGTTTAAAATTCTATATGTAAATTACTGTAAGAGTATTGTGAATAATTTATTCTGTTTTGTACATGTATTTATGTAATATGTTGTAAGTTGTGTTTGACATCACCTCAGATCCTTTTTGCTACACAAAAATTATGGTTTGTGGAAATAATCATGAAAAAGAAATAAATTCAGTAATAACAGAATTAAGGACTGTTATTATAATTTATTGTTAAATTCATCCCTACCTGCCATTTGTTCTTTTTCACTGTGTATTTACCCTGGGTAGGTTAGGGTTATAGGGTGTCCCCTAGCTTAGCACTTAACCATCTAATAACGGTTGGCCTACTTGAGTATATGTCCAGACTCCTTAGAATGTATTTCAAATACTTTTTCCTTTGTTCTACCAGCACCGGACACACACAAAAAACATGAACAAATGACTCTTGTTTTTACCCACAGAGGCAACAAGATTGTGTCTGTGAATGCTGTCTCCATGAAGAGACCATGTCTTTGGTTTCCATCATGCCAAAATGTAGTAGCATGAACTGATGTTTCAGACACTGTGTAAAGGGCGCTGCTAGATATTCCTGAGCCCGTAGAGTTTTATATGATGATAATACGGTCCAGGCACGTCGTCTTGTGGCGAGCGTGTTTTTGTCTGTAATTAAGGTCTGTATCCGAGTAAAAGCGTTTGCCATCCGGTAGAACTCCACTTTACCCAAGCTCATTTTCCATACATCATGCAAACCTAGTTGCTTTATAGAATTATTTAGGTGATGACCCCATAAGCCTATGGCATTACAACACTGTTGTTCCTCAATTTCAATCCAGCATATATGGCTGATGGTACCGATCTCTCCAGCTCGCAGACTCCAAAATAATTTATTATAAGCACTTTTGCTCTGATAGTCATAGTTTTTCAGTACAAATTCCAAGCATACCTGCGCTGGTGAGACTGAGCTTGGAATCTAGAACACTGTTTTGTAGGCCTTTGTTTGAATTCGGGTGAAAAAAGCTGTTTCCTTACCCAGCATTATTTCCTCCCCATAAGTGACTGTTGGTATTAGCCGTGCTGACATTACAGAGAACCCCTAGGTCAAGGATTGTGCCTTTGCTTGAGCAGCAGCAAGCGAAGGTTTAAAGATCAGGTGATGATCCACTCTGAAACCCAAGTATTTGCTTGAAGGGACAACCTCCACCTGAGTTCTGTTAATGAACCACGCAAATGATTTGAACTTCGAGTCAACTAATCGGACTACCTTAGTTTTGTTCAAGTTCAATTCCAGACCTTGCTTAACAATATAACCAGTGAGTGCGTTGATGCTCTGCTGCAGCCCAACTGGTGTTTGACTGAGTAATACCATGTCATCTGCATACTGTATAGCATGCTGTTGCTTCAAGGGCCAAAAGAGCGATGACTATTTGCGAGTGCAAGGGCGTCGGCCAATTCTGCAGGATTAAACAGCATAGGGGCTAGGACACATCCTTGCTTTAGACCATTCGCAGTTTGAATTCTGTTAGTGACTTGGCCACCCTCTCCAATTTTAACTTGCGCACAAGTACCCGAGTACAGTTCCATCATTGCACATAAAAGGCTGCTGGGGAGGCCCTAACCTTTCAATTTTTAACACAGGTGAGTTCTTGGAACACGGTCGAAGGCAGACTTAAGGTCAATAAAACGCACAAATAATCGACTTTTCTTATGTCTGGCCTTTGCACCTAACAGAGCCAGTGCTGCCAAATTGGTTGATGCCCCCATGCCAACTCTGAAGCCTGTCTGACTTTGTGGTAAAAGATGTTTCTTGTGAATACATACCGAAAGTTGTTACAACAAACAAAATGCATAAAGCTTTACTTCAACATGTAAGAGGCTATTAGCCTGTAGTTTAATGGGGGAGTGGGATTACCAGTCTTATAAATCGGATGAAAAATGCTGCCTTTCCATTCGTCTGGCAGCCACTTTGTACTCTGGAGATTGTTAAAAAGCATCCTTGAGATTTGCAGTTTTAAAGATTTTAAGTCACATGTCCTTAACATCTGAGAAGATACTTGCAAGAATGTGAAGGGTCCAGACCAGACCTACGTAGTTCAACTCATATTTATCCTGCAAAGTAATAACCAAATTGCGCCTACCCTCCGGAAAATCCACTGGATCTTGATTTAAGAGATAATGTAAAGACCATTTCCATCACCCACAATTTATTCCAGTCATGCCCCATGCTACCTATTAACTAATTTTGGTCGTTTCAATCGCCATTACAAGATTTGCCTCCCTAAACCTACTGGCACTGTCACATACGTTCAATGATTGGCTGATCACTCCATGTGCATTGATGTACTCTATGGAATGATAACCTCACTCTTAAGTCAACTCCCCTCCACAGCCTCCTTCTAGAGTACACTGCCCCACCTCCCCAAGTAAAGCCAATTCAAACTGTGCAGCTGAAAAGTAGCAATTTCCTCACGGTCACTCCTTGAGGTTTAGGATAATTTGTTGTGGGAAGAAGCACATATCATTTTGTGCTTGCCCAGGCCTACTCATTGTCATTTTTTACTTGACATTGTGACATGACCAGATGGACCCTGCGCAGCAGCCTAGTAAATTTTGTATTTTGATACACTTTAGTACAGTATAACTAGACCGTAACATATATGGCTCTAGTTTCTTGGATAGTTAGTGACAAATGATGCACTGTAAAACACACTGAGGCAGACACTTAATAGGCCGTCAAACTACTATTACAAGATATGTGGGCTTCTTCACCTTTCCATTTCCTCTGGGTGTCTTGTTAAATTACACCAAATGGTGCAGTTTATGCACATTTATTTAGTTATTGTTATACTGAAAGAGCTAAATGAAAATACCACAACAAGAGGGTTTCCCGGCACTAAGAGATTTCCAAAGGAAAGGTGCAGACTGTACTAATGTAGGGAAAGGGCAATTTCTAAGTTTTTGTTCCAGAAGATTTAAGATACAAGATAGAGGTAGTAGGTAGATGGCACTCTGTTTTCACAGACAAGGAGAGAAGATGTTGGAAAATGAAACCAAGATTTTTTTGCTGACTCAACGAAGGAGGTTGATTGGCCCAACACCACAGGCCACCAATGAAGACTTTATATGATACCATAAGATGCAAACTCCGGATGTTTCACTATAAAGTTTTAATGAATTTGTCTTTATCCAGAAAATGCAAATCACAAAAAAATTCTAGGGCAGAGACCAGATTGTCATTGAATGAAATGATGATTTGGGTATCGATATGCTTAGAACATCTGCAAGAAACCAAAGCACTCTATGAATAAGGCTAACTGGGTAAGATGAAAAATAAACAGCAGAGACCCAAGGGATTCCATACAACAGAGTTTTAGTACATCACCGAAAGTGCATGGGAAGAAATGTATTGCTTGAGATCTCTTAGAT
Source organism: Pleurodeles waltl (assembly GCF_031143425.1). Taxonomy (NCBI): domain Eukaryota; kingdom Metazoa; phylum Chordata; class Amphibia; order Caudata; family Salamandridae; genus Pleurodeles; species Pleurodeles waltl. Next base: position 640,465,238 of record NC_090436.1, on the reverse strand, counting down.
AGGATAATAGTAAGCCATGCCAGAGGGATGCCTTAAATTATAGGTTGTTGTTGTCGTAGATTCATAAGCACCGGATAAAAAAAAACTAACAAATGTGACACCAGCATTTAGTAATATCAAGGCTCCTCTACCTACCTGATCAAGTATCAGGCACAAATTGTCTGACACAGCAAAAGAGGCTACTTCCAACTCATGGAGAGGTCAGAAGCCAAGTGGTAAGCAATCAGCAAGTAAATTAATTTCAATGAAGGAGAACTGGCAGTTGACTTATTTTCAAGGATTTTGGAGAAAAAGTCAGCAAAGAGATGTCACAAGGTGTTGAGAAGTTCAGAGCCTGCTGGAGGACACATATTTAAATGTTTGTTTAACATTGGTTGGAATCGATGAAGAGGCCAGGGCGATACTGCGTATGATGGTAAGGGTGGGGGCTAATGATCTCTAGATGTCCATTCATGAAATGGGCAGGAAAGGGTCCCAACTGGCAACTAGATTTGATAGAAAGGTCCAGAGGAGTACAAATACACAGAAAACAGGCTGTAATTACACAGATTTGTCTAGGATGGTTCAAGATCACAACAAACCTTTGTGGAGGATGACACACACTGTAATGCTAAGGCACATTTTCTACATGGAAAATAAAGAGACAGGAAACTGCAAACTTTGGCAGAATTGCTCAATGTACTTAGCTGCACATGCTAGTTAAAAGACATTTTCACCTCTCTTTCGGCCTTTTATCTCTTCTTGCTGATTCTCCACACTATCATCCACCTTTATCCTCTATGCTTCTTTTCACCTCACCTCTTGCCCAGCCTATTAGCTTCTCTTGCTGGGTCAACTCCTCTTACATCGACCTCACTCTACATGCACTTCAGTTAATTTTTCATCTTTCCTGATTCCCCAAGCCTCTTACCTTTTCTATATGATTCTGCCACTCCTATATCAATCTTTCCCCAAATCCCTCCATGCTCTACTCTTTACGTCTCATCTTTTCCCCCAGCCTCTCACATTCTCTTGCTGGTTCTGCCCCTCTTACATCAACACCCATCTCCCTTCTCTGCCCTGCTCTTCACCTCTAACTCAGCCTTTATCTTTTCTGCTAGTTAGGCCATCCCAAATCCAGCTTTGCCTTTCCTTTCATCTTGTCTTGCTGCTTCTGCCCCTTGTTACATATACCTCTCCCCCTCCTCCTTCCCTCTCCTCTTGCTGATTCTGCCCTTCTTACCTCATACTTTACCTCCCTGATCTATCCTTCATCTCTCATCTCCTACTAAGGCAGGAACCTTTTCTTGCATCCACATTCCTCTCCTCTCTCCTTCTTCACCTAGCCTCTTACTATCTCTTGCTGGTTCTTTGCTCTTCCATCCACTTCTCTCTCTCGCCACTCTGCTTATATTTTCTTGCTGGTTCTGCCTCTCCTATAGCCATTACTCTTATCCATGTACTACCTTTACTGCTCACCTCTCTCCAACCTTTACCTCTTTTTCACTGGTTTACATCTCCTCTCCATTTTCATCCTCCTAAACACTCTAATCTTTTCTCACTGACTGTCCCCTCTTACACCACAGCTCCCCCTTCATGCTCTACTCATTTTCGCATCTCATCCTAAAACATTATTTTGTGAACTCTGCCCCTCTTACATTGATCTCTCTACTATCCCCAGCTTCGCCGCCTCTCTTTCTGGTTATGTCCCTCATATATTCACCTCTCTCCTCTATGCTGTATACGTCATCTCAACTCCCCCCAACTCTTACTTTTCTGACTGATTCTGCCCTTCTACATCTACCTCTCACCATTTCCTCTCTTTTTTCCATGAAACATTTCTTGATTGTTCTGTCTCTCCTAACTCTACATCTCCTTTCCGTGTAGTGCCCTTCACCTCTCATTTCTTCCTTCAGCCACCAAACATCTTTTTCTTGGTGTGCCTCCTTTTTATCCACTTCTCCTTTTAGAACCCCCTGTCTCTTACCTGGTCTCACTGTTTCTGCCTCTCTTATATCCACATCTCTCTTTCATGCTCTATACTTGACCTTATCTCTCCTACGGTCTCTTAACTTTCTCACTGATTCTGCACCTACTACACCCACCTCTCACTTCCCTGATGAACACTTCAACTCTCATTTCTCCCAAGCCTCTAACCTCACGCTGGTTCTATCTCTCTAAAATCTACCTCTCCCCTGCCTCTCTTCCCCAGCCTCTTACCTGCTCTTGGTTGTCCTGCCCTCTTACATCCAACTCTCATGAATCCCTCTTTAAGACACTTAAGTTATCCTGATGGTTCAGCTTCTCTTATATCTACCACTCCCATCCAAGTGCTGCCTTCCATCTTTCTATTCAGCCTCAAATTTGTCAACTGGTTCTGGACCTCCATATCCACCTCTCCTGTCCATGCCCTACTCGTCATGTTTCAGCTCTCTCTGACATCTACCCTGCATTAGTTGGTTCTGCCACTCTAGCTTCCACCTCTCCCCTACATGCGCTGCTATTCACCACTCTTCTCCTCCAGCCTATTACCTTGCTTCACATCTTGTGCCAGGATGCAATACAGGCCCCTGCAGCACAGATGGGTCCTCAACACTTAAGGGGGACTCTGCCTATCAGGGGGGCTCCCTTTCAACACAGGACTAATGCAAAGCTGTGAGATGTGGGAGACATAGGGTCCCATCATCACATTCTGCCGGGGAGTCTCATTTTGGATTACACCATGGTTCTTGTGTTACTTTACATCTATCTCTTCCCAAGCCTTTTACATGTCTGTGTGGATTCTGCCTCTCTTACATTCTTCACTTCCCTTCCCTTCTCTCTCCTTCTCCATTTCCATTTCCTCCAGGGTCCTGTTCTTTCTTGCTGTTTTCCCCTTATGTTCAGCTCTCGCTTCTCTGCTGTACTCTATCATCTCCCCACCTTTTACCTTCTTTTGTGTCTTACCCCTTTAGGATTGCCTCTCCCTTAATACTTATATTAAAAGCAAAAAAGGACACCAGACCTGATTAGGTGCACCTGGGAACATGGGAAGTAGGGATATCAGATGTGAACACATATGATTCTGCTGATTAGTGCAAGCTTGTCAGATGTGTGAAACAAGGAACGGTGTGTAGCTTGATGGGTTTTATGACTTGGGTGTATCCTGGAGTGTGGATATGAGATCACCCCTCCTTCCCTTTTCCCCCCAACTCAATTTTATCATCTCTAGCATTCAGTTCATTATTCCTTTGTTTCATATAAATCACATGAAGGTCAAAAACACTGCTTGCTTTCACTCAACTGGAGTTACTATTTCTATTTCTATTTAACTCTGTTTATGTTATTTTGGGATGCACATGCTTGCAGGGGTGTGGAATTTAATAAAATATCTACTTGTCCCTGGGGCAGGTTGCTTCTTAAATCTACCAGTCCTGTAAACAAAACTACATGTCCCTTTGGTGCCATGTAGTGAGGTGACAAATTACGGCAGCAATCTTGTTACGTAAGAGCTATGATAATAGCCTCTCTGATTATGCCAGGGATACTACTATAGTAAGGCTTGAGTACTTGCAATTTCAATCCCTACTACAGCAATGTCCTTATTTTGCCACCTTTCTGCAGATCTACATACTGGGGCTGGAGGAAGCAGTAAGCAACAGTTCCAGGGCTGGAATGATTTTGAGTCTGCAAACCTACTAACTTGCATGTTTTAAGGATTTTCACAAGCTATTCTCTTTTCCCATAATGAGAACAGCATTAATATAGGAACACACATATTACCTCAACTACAGACAGTTCCCTTTTCTGTAAACCTGCAGCCAAAGGCTGTGTGTTGGAGTGGGGCTGGGCCTACATGTCGCAAGGACAAAATAAGCATGAAAACTTGTTGGAAATATACTCCTGACAATAGCAGAAGTAGAAGTTCTTGCAGAGTTGGGAAAAAAGTGGTTGGAGGGAAAGTAAAGTTGTAAACGCTCAATGGATTTTTACATGAGCAAATCTATACATGCATATTTGCTCATGCTAAAATACAGTTCCCAAATATTTTCTAGGAGCATGATTTACTGGTCTACTTCTGTAAGTTATTGTGAATTCATGAAAGCTACTAATCCAAACAGATTTACCATGGGTTCACTTTTGTGACTTTCTTTAAGAATTGGGTCACTAATTAGGTCTGGCGTTAACAAAGACATTTTGTTTTTATTACATTTCTATTTCTCTCTCTATCTGTTGGCTAGCTTTACTGTGAGTGATCGCATTCTGCTCTTCCACAATAAGCATATTGCACAAAAGTAGTTTTGTTCAGTGCCTGAAATTACTGTGGCAATCAGTGGCGTAACGAAGTTGGAAGCGGCTCCCCTGCATAGAACAGGGAGGGCCCCACTCCTGCAGACTCACTCCGGGCAGGTGCTGTGCTAAGGGGGCCCCCTGGAAGTAGGCTGCGGGGCCTTTGTTATGCCACTGGTGGCAATGTGTACTTTTTGAGACCAACAACTTTTTTTCTCTTTTTGCCACTGTTTGTTACAATGGTGAAGGCCTGGCAGCTCCCACTACAATAAAGTGTCACAAAAGCCATGTCAAAGGAAGACACACATTGACAAAACCAAAAGACTCACAAAAATGCCGGATTGTTGGATTTGCCAGTGCTTGTTTATTTTCATGCATCCCACTGGCTGCACTGATTTTCCATTAAGAATAATTTTGGAAATACTTGGATGCATCAACACATTTTACTAAATGGTGCCTCAAAGAAATAGCACCTAAAATGTCATAGTAGCGAAACGTTTTTTTCCTACTTGCATTTTTTCTGAACATTTTATTTTGAAAGCAAAGAATCATCGCTTTTGCCTACAAGCTTTCGCAACATTTGCATCTAATCAGAGAGCATTCTGGGAGCATTTTACCGAGCCTCAAATTATTAAACTTTTCAAACATATGTGGACACTTTTTTTTTTACTGGAACCACTGTCAGTAGTGCAGTGTGACCTTAAAATGTTTATTTACAGCACTCACTCTAATAATGAAGGCTTTTCATTAATGAACCATAAATACAAGTTCAAACAGCATTAACTTATGGACACACATATGACCTCAACTGCAGGCAGTTCTCTTCCCTGTAAACTGGCAGCCAAAGGGTTTGTGCTGCAAAGGGGTTGGGCCTACTTGTCCCAAGGTAAAAATAAACATAAAAACTTGTTGCCCTTGACCCCAAACAATATGTCCCAATAGGAATTCCACATTCCTATGCTTGTCTCAAGATAAACAATAAAAGCGAATTGGAATTAAGTAAAATAACCTCTCTCTCTCCATTTTCTGCACTTCTACCTTGCCTTTAATTGGAAGTGAGCAGCACCCACTATGAAGCAAGGCCATTCGTTTTTTTTTGTAATCCCTGCAGGATGCCCTGCTTTTCATTCATGGAGGGGCAGGGCTCACTTCACATCTCAGGCCAATTCAAGCACCCCTTTAATTGCTGTTATCATGCAGATGCAAGAGAAAGATGGGCCAATAAAGGAAAACTAACAAAAAAATATGTAAACATGTTCAGTTGAAAACGCCAGCCCAAAAGAAAGCCCAGCTCAGCCTGCTGCATGTTAAATGGATGCAGAGGTCATTTTGCCCACCCCGGCCATGGCTGCAGGGCCCAGGTGAGGGGGAGCCCGCCTTGGCCTTGCACCCTGCAGCATGGCTGCAAGACTCAAGGGAGGGGACTGCCCACAGGGAACTCATACAATGGCACCTTTTTAAAGAGGTGATGAACTGGTGGTGGGGGGACGTGGTGTTGAGATGGCTTCAGGGGCCTTGGCAGCTGCACACACTGCCTATGCCTAGTGCCAGCCCTGCCTCGCGTGTTGGCTACTGGAAAACCTTAATGATAAACACAATTCCAGTCCATTTCAATGTCACTATGGCATGTTTGTGGGAATTTTAGAGGAAAAGGTCAATATTTTTACTAGCGTTTTATATAGACATTTAGGAGCTTATTCACAAACTGCATTTTGTAGTATGTTTAACAGTACTACCAAAATTATGTACAAATCTGCAAATTAAAACTCTACTTCCATTTCTGTGGCTTTCCTAACGGAAGATCCTCATACATGTAAGTTTTCTACCTAGGAGTAAATGTGGGAGGCACTGGGTAGTGGTTGAAAATGGGTTAGTAGTTATCACAAAATAAGTGGGATTTATAGAGGAGTAAGTAGGGGTTAAGAGATGTTTAGGGAGGGCTTTTTTTTGTTGGGGGGGGGGGGGCTTAGTAAGGGACATGCAGCAACTCACAAAAGAGTGAACCAAATCCTATTCACAAACTGCATTTCTGAAGTTACTACAGCCAAATGGGATCCACAAGTGTTAAATGTACTTCAGCTCAGAGCTGGAGTAAGTCCAGCACCGCATATAGCCAACCATTGATGTTGCAACACCCTCAAATAGAAAATAATTAAGGTAAAGACATAAAATAAAACCCCATAGCAAATAACTCCTGTAATGAAATGACATAAAATAAAATACCATAGCAAATAATTGCTGTAGTATCTTTGCACCTGTACATTTGGCTCCACCCCATGCGTCAAAGGATGGAGAAATATGTGTACACTTTTGATTAAGTTTACACTTGTAAATGATGAGTAGCCCAACACAGTAAAGTTACTAAAAAGTGTAAAAGTAAACGTACATGTGTAGATTTAGTAATTGTACAAAAGTGCCCCGTTATGTATGGTCATACCCAACATTTTCCTCCCGATGCTGATGAGTATAACTCTGTTAGTGCACTGGAAGCCTGCTAACTAGACCCGGTGCCTGTGCTCTCTCCCTAGATTGTTATGTCAACTTGGTAATTACCTGATTGGCAAGACCTTACCCCCTTATAAGTCCCTACTAAATGGTATCTAGGGTAACCAGGGTATAGGTGGTAAAGAGGTCCCCAGGGCTGCAGCACAAGTCTGTGCCATGCTAGGTGACCCTCCCAATGTACTGGTGGGAAGCCTGTCATTACAGACTGCAAAAGTGGTGCAAACATCTTGTGTTCGACTGTGCCCTCACCAAGAGTGGCACAGTTCGATGCACTGCCTTACATATATCTCAGGCACCCCTAAGGAAGGCCTCTGCAACCCAGGAGGCAGAGTGTATTATTTTTAAGGTGCAGATATACAAGCAAGAGCTTCTATGTATCTATGGTATCCTTTCCATTAAGGTAAACTGCAAGTGCAGGTGGGTCATAGGATAACATTGGACTTAAGCCCCGGTTGACCAGGGCTGTAGGCTCCATTATAGTACCACCTAGATATGACGAGTTTGGTGTTGATTAACTTGCTTTCTCTGCCTCAACACGATTCTTGATTCAAAGAACAGCTGGCATGCACCCAGGTGGCACACTAGAGGTTGCCCACCTGTTTGCCACCCTTCTTTGTGCTCTGTCCGAGCTGCCTGTGCTTTTTACCGCTCTTGCTGCCACCAACACAGGTTTCTGACCTCCTACCAGGTAGCTTGGGCGCTCCCAGAGGTCAGAAACAAAAGGCTGAGGCAGGAAGGAGGTCACACCTCCCGCTCCCAGCCGGGCTAGTTAATACGGTCATCAGGACTGTAAGCTTCTAAGGCTTCATCGCCCCTGGTAGCTATCAGAGCTGTCCTCCAGCAAGGAAAAAGCCCTCCCCCTACCCACAGGCACATTTGCTCATGGACAGGTGGGAAATTAGGTATGCAGGACTGTGCACACCCCCAAGAGGCTGACCACACGTCTAGGGTGAGCAGCCTGGTCTGTGCACTAAATTTTGATTTCTGCCATCTCAAGAGTGGCAGAATAGAGGGTTCTGGATAGCTAAAGGTGATCTATCCCACCAGATATGGTCACCTCAGGGACGGATTAGCCGTAGGAGCTAGCTGCACACTGGCCACTTATCGCCACAACCCTAGCTCCCCAAAATCCGGGATTCAAGGGACACCCCTGACACCACAACCTCAGATCCAATCGACCAACTTCAAAGAAGGACCAAGAGAAGCTCTGCATCACTGGCAACTGCACTATGCCCACTGCTACAAAGCAAAAGAGGGAAACTCTGTCCCTGATGCAACAGACTAGGAATTGAGTGATTGACCTTCGTCCTTGGCTGAAACTGGTCACTCCCCACCAGTGGGACACCTGTGGAAGCCAAAAGCACCTTCAGTTTCACTAGTCACTAGTCCCCTGCAAACCGCAGTTAAAAACAACTGTAGATTCAGAATCTTCACCAGCCATCGGGCCCACTGTGAGAGCCTTGAAAACCAGCTGGCTCAGTGTCTTCTGGGAGTCGTAGTCCAGCCTAGTTTAAAGTGGCTACACTGCTCTCTCAGACCCTGGGAACACTGCTCTCTCAGACCCTGGGAAGTTCTCAAAGGAATCCTGCACCTTTACTGCTGCCAAGGCTTGTTGTTGCCAGTCCGGAAGCCAACCCCCAGACTCGATGCCGCAAGTGCAGAACACAGTGTACAGCAGCCTGCAGCCGACATCTGCAATGCAGCCTGCAGCTGAGATTTTGCATCTTTGTCAGCAACAGTGTAAGCTGTAAAGTCAGGACCAGCGTGAGTCCCGTTAAGCACTATGGAAAGCCAAGACAACTCTGCGCCCGGATCAGGGCAAAGTGAAGTGACTGCTGTGGCCCAGCTCCAGGACCCACATAACCTTAACTCTGCAAGGGTTCCCCCGTAGCAAGAGACCAAAGTGGTCGAATTTCACAGTGGCTCCTTGTCATTGACTACAACACGAGTCCCGTTCCGCACCATGGACAGCCAGAACAACTCTGCTCCCGGATGTTACGGGCCAGGTAAAACTGCTCTGACTGACATGATCTGGTCCTAGGGTCTGCACAACCTTAACCCCAAAAGGGTTCCACACAACTTGCTTTCTAAGTGTGTTTTTGCAACTAGTGACATTTCTCCCATCGACTTCAATGCAATGTTTAAATGCCAGTTCTGCTGTGATTGAATATTGCTTCTAAAATCTACTCTGATATACTTCCCCAATTCTGTTTGTTTTGAGCTCTATTTTTAGAAATTTATGTTGGATTTCTTTTGAGTTGTGTTAATTACTTATCGCCCATGTTGGTGCTCTGAAATGCTTAACACATGTTTCTCTAAGTAATGCCTGACTGCTTTTTGCCACACTACCAGGATTGAGCCAAGGCTTTATAGTGTGAATCCAGGACCATCTTTGGGGTACTGTGGGAGTTTTACATGGCGCGGACTAACCCTCCACACCATACAATACTCCACTTTCCTACAGTCATTCGTAAGTTCACATTTGTGAATCGGTCCCTCGGTTACAATATTCTCTATACAGGGTCAGATTCACCTGTAGGAAAAATTGGCAGTGACAGAAGGGCTGGACCGACAGGTCACTGTGTGAGCCTGTTTTTTGGTCTGTTGGGGCGGTTATTATTATTGACTTTCCCGATGTTACCCCAAACATTGCCTGCAGCAAACAGTGTATGCAGTCTCCCATGCCTTGCAAAACCCCTGTGCAGCAAGTTACAAGTTCAAAACTACCCCAATTTCAAATTGTGGCCACTTTTTTTTAGCTATGTGACTTGCTAATGGAATCCATTTTTTTCTGGTACCCAGGCCTATTTTCGATCTCAGTCCTGCCTGTACGGTAAACATTGTTTGCATTCAAAATGGTTATGCTCAAGAGCTTTAACACAAACTACCACTCTGGCAAAGAGGTCACAAGATAATACAGAAGCCCCGGGAACTCACTCAGAGTAAACCAACCCCATTTACCGAAAGACTAAACAAAAAGATATAGCACACATCTGAAGCTGCTTGGCTCTACACAATTTCTATGCAGACCAAACAATGAAACGAAAGCGAGGACCCGTATTCGGAGATGGCCAATGATTGCCACACAGAGTTATCTGTAGAAAGTCTATGGTGGTCTTAGATTCACTAAGGAATGGATTTTACAACCAGATTTGAGAAGGCCATAAAGCAGCTGACTAAACCTCCATTAATGATTTACATATCACTCAGCTTGCCCAATCGTGGGGCTCAGGCCTAGAAACAGAAGAACCATGAAGAAAATCTTTAGCAGCACAGCCTTAAAATCTGTCCTCTGTTTTAAGAATCATATCAATTTTATTTTTGTATTTTTGTTTTATACTTGAGAAGATAAACAACAATAAAAACTGTATTACATTCATGTGCAGGTATTGACAAAAAAATATAAAAGTGAAGTTATTAATTAGGTACAGGAATATCTTCATTTACATAAAAAAAACTCAGAAATTCACTGAAAAAAACCCAAAGATTAAAGTGACTTTATAGTTCAATGAAAATGTCAGTTTAATGTGACATTTTAAATTCTCAAATGTACCAGTTATAATTTATTGAGTTAACTAGAACTTGTGCCCCCACCATGCCCATTGTTGTCATCAATTATGTCATTTGAGATGTTATCAGGGATGTCATCAATGATGTAATTGAACATGTCATGAGTGATGTAATCTGTGAGGTCATAAGAAAAATTTGGGTCAGGGTGGTCTCTGTGCTAGCTCCCCTCCCACAATAGTCAGGGGGGCAGGGTACCCCTACCCTGTGCCACCTAGGTACGTACCAGTTTTAAAATGTTTGAAAGGCAGAGCTTGAGCACTTTACCTCTGTTAACCGGGGTAAAGTGCATAGTTCTAAGGCCAACAAAAAAATGGTTCAGCAACAGAAGGCAAATATCTGGTGTGACCCTGCAGAAAGGGAACATTTCTAACAGTATTTTTTAAACATTTTCAGGTCATGGGAACCGAGATCCATGTCCTGTATTAGCGGCTGCAACAATTCTTATGTTGCAGCCAATCAGAGCGCTTGCTCAAAAAGCACCCTAAGCCAATCAGAACTGCTCCTTCTGTGGTAGATATAAAAACTTGGAGCATTCTTTTTTTTTGGGGGGGGGGGATCTGAATGAATGAAGCAGGGGGCCTCACGGCCCACATGGAGCCATGCATGGCACTGCAGACTGCCACCCCCCAGGGCCAGCTCCTGCTACCTCTGGAGGTGCCCACCCTACGCAGGTAGCTGTTTGCTTTTGCTTGGCGGAAGCTGACAGCTCCCACCAAGCAAAAGCAAACATAACTCCGCTGTCCAACAGCTCCTGCTTGCTGAAAGCCAAGTTTTCATCTCTTTCCCTGCATGTAATTATGCGTGCAGGGAAAGAGATGAAAATATTGCTCCTGCAAGCAGAGAGCTGCTATTTAAAGTGGCTCCCTGTTTGCGGGAGCAATGCTGGCTCCCACAGGAGACAGGAGCTGGCTGGGCCTTCAGGCCCTCGTGATCCCCACAGACTTTCATTGGTGGCCTGAGCACCATTTTATATATGGCTGGGCCATGGGGATTGGTTCCCTGGGTGGTCCCCCTGCCTTTTGAGAAAAAAGTATTTGACCTGGGAAGGGTAGTCCTTGGGGACCTCCCCTATAAATATTTTTTAAAGTAGCTCTGAGGAAGTGGTGGTCCCACGGGCCAGGAGGGGTTTGCGTAGTCCCCCACATACTTATAAAATATAGTCCTGGGAAAATGGTGGTCCCCCCCCAAACATTTTTTAAACAATGTTCATGGGAGGTGGTGGTCCAGGGGACATCGGGGCTCTGTGGGGACCCTCCCTAAAACATTTTTATGCAGCTCCAGGAAGGTGGTGGTCCCCAGGGCCTGGGGGGCATGTGTGACCCCCATAAATATATATATTTAATTTTGGCCATGCATGGCACGGGGTTTGGAGCTTAAAGGGGGTTGGCTACAGGGCCTGGCTGCTGGGCAGGCACTCTGGGCAAAGGATGTGCGAGGTGTGGGGTTGTGTTGGGTAGTTATAAGGGGTTGGAAGCAGGTCAGGCCCTACAGCCAACCTCCGCCGTGCATGGCCAAATGGCCGCTATGCACCTCTAATTATCCCACATATTGCAATACTAATGACATCTTTGATAACATCTTTGATAATATGAATGTTATATTTGCAGGAAAACTATTGAGGAAAAAAACTGCATCGGTGGTGCACGAGTTATAGTTACCGTACTGCAGGAGTTATAGCTACTTGAAATAAGTATAACTATAACAGTAAATTTCTATGGGTTTGTATGTTTAGAATGTGAGCCTAACTACAACGTCCCTGTAACCTTTGTTTTTTTTCAGTGTATAATATATATATACATACATATAAATATGTATGTGTGTGTGTGTGTATATATATATATATATACATATATATATATATATACACATACATACATATAATTATACATTATAATCGATTGTTTACACTCTTGCAAATGTTGGTTGTATAGCTGTGGGCTTGACTGCAGGTTGGCAGGTTGGTATTTGTCAGGGCCCTACTTCACTGGTTTTCAGCAAGTTAGGACTTTCCTTTTGCAATGGGCATTGAATGTTCATGTCTGCACAATACCTTTTGTTTACTGGCATGGGTTGACATTCTGACGATTCCACACTATGGGTCTAGGAGTTGGGTATAGAGTGATATTGATGTATCTCGCTTGCTCACTATTTCTTTTCCCCATGTATCCCTGCTCTGCACGTTCTTGATTATTGAGCTTCCTTGGGTGATGGTTCTAGTAGCTTTGATCTTGCTGGGATGTGGATACCAGTGCCTCCTACAGTCATTGTGGAGCTGCTTTGACATGAGATTTCTGCTGCTTCACCGCCAGCGATTCACCGCTCTCCCATCTGTTGACATTAATCTCAGTGGGTTTTGTCTTTTTGCCTTGGGATAGTCTGCTTTATTCCTTTTCATCACGACTTCCCCATTGATGCTGTTGCTTTCACTGTGTGTAGTTTCCTGGCCATCTCCTCCACAGTGGCGTGGTTTTCTGGCATTGTTGCCTTACCGGGACCAGGTTGTGTTTTGGCTCTGCCCAATGTGAACCATGTGTCCATCTGCTGGAGTGGCAGTGTTCTGAACCAACACTGGAGTTGCTGTTGCTTCCCCAGCAGAGCATCTGGTGTTCAGTCCTTTAAGGTGTTAGTTCATTTGGGCTGTCTTACACATTGTTTTGTACAACATTCTTATTTCTGTTACATGGTTCTTACTGTTGACTGCTAATATGTATTTGAGAAGCTGGATGTGGATCGCGCCGAAGTGTTGCAGCTTTGGTATATTCTCAATGAGTAAAGAATGGGATGAGGAAGGAGATGAGAAGTCTATGCCTGGATTATATTTACCAGTAATCTTTGTTCTCTCTTTCTCGCTTTCAGTTTCTTAGTACTTACGCTCACTTCCTTTCACTGTTTCTCCCAGGGGCGGCTCATCTATGATCCTGCTCAGTGTTTAACATGGTACAGGCAAAGATTTGGACAGGTTCATCTTTCATGAGTGCAAGTATAGAGGCACGGCCTGTGGAAGGTTTAGGGTAACACGACGACTTTGAAAGAATGTACGGAGCTTTGCAAGGGGGCAGTCTGTTCTTAGGAGATGGACCCTTCTACTCACCGATGAAGAAAGCGAATCAGAATAATTAAGATTTCAACGTATAGAGGCAGTGGAAAAAATACCTCCTGGCCTTTTTTACTCATTCACCGTATTTTTCAGGTAAATCAAAAAAACAGGCCAGAGAGGGCTATTTATTCAGACAGATATTCAAACATTTTTCTGTTCAGACGAAATGCATTTTATTTTTTGAAGTATGTAACAAGTTCTTTCCTGTCATGATTTTCTATTTTGGCTGCCACCTGCCACCTTCTTCCGCTCACCTGTGCGTTAGTGCAGCATACCCTTTATCCTGAACACGTTTCAGGAAACGTTTGAATCGCATATTTTCCTTTAAAGGAAATTGAGAACCTGCAGCCACCAGATTTTGAGATCAGCCTCCTTAAACTGCCAATATTGTAGCCCGTAATGGAGAGTAAACGGCAATGTTCCCCGGAGATGGGCTCCAAGAGTGAGCAATCCTGGAGCCACATCCAGTACACAGGATATTTTAATGGAAACAGCTCCAGTGAGCCGGCCCCATCTGTTCCATCCTCCAATTACAGCACATGTGCACCACGCACATAACTCAACAGCAGCGTGATTGCAACAATGCGCGTGCTCCCAGAGTGACATACCGTAAAAGCAAGGGTATGGTCTTAATTCCAGGCGGTGTATGCATGTGTTAGGTTTCCCTCAAGCTCCACACACAAATCAGTGTGACAACTCCTCTCTGCTGACGGAGCACATTCGTTGTCCTTTATTTGCCTGCAGACAAGGCTGTATAACTCAAGGGCAGCCGCGAATCACGGAGCAGGCGGTGATAAGATACACGGGCAAAAATACACTGCTGACAGAATATGCCACAAAATCGAAAAACAAGCTTGTTTCAGGGCGACGTTTAGTATCAATTAATGCAAGATGGCAACAGAAGTGGGCGAGACCAATGCCAGCCAACAATTCGTAATCTCGCTCTTGTTTTCATCCTTACAGAATTTAGGAACCAAACAATCGCACTTACCAGGAGCTATTTTTTTAATCCATCTATCACAATCACAACTGACAACGAAACAGATGTCAATCTTAAAAAAATAAATACATTTGTGTTTATTTAAAATATAACTCTCATAAAAGCAAATACAGATGTTCCAAGGTGAAAGAGCGCAGATACATGGATTAATTTAATCCACCACAAACAACATGGAGGAAGGGTATGGAATGGTTATCTTGAGAGCACAAGACTAGACATGCCAGCTCACACAGTGCTACAGAGTGTCAGACTATATCGGCTCCTTTCCCACGGTCACCGGGTGAGGAGTCAAAATCACAGGGTGGAGGAGAAAACAAGCTGAAAACCACTGCAAAGAGAAGATTGTTCTTGGATGCTTTGGGCACTGATGTCCATCGTAGAGTATGACCCACCAGCCTCACCAAGCTTGGTTTTTGTGTAGAGGCGATGGGAAGGGGCAAAAGTGTCTCTTAGGTCCTTGTTGTCACAAGGCCCTGCCCCTTCAAAGAGCCCATCCTCTCCTCACATAGTAATATTTTCTTTTTAAATGGCAGGAATGCAAGACTAATCCCAATAACCACTAGCTTAACAACGAATGTTGGTTTTGGAGCAGAGGGCTCCCTGGTGTAAATTGCTTCAAAGCCTCCTCAAGGGTCGAAAGCCCTGTATAAATGCAATTACAATATAATACAATCATCCATCAAAGCTGTGACCCCCGATTCCACCGATTGCCTACAGCCTTTGAAACAAGCCGTGCAATCTCCCAATCACAAATTACACACCCCATAAATACCAATTGCAAAACACTCAGTACTTACCCAATGCTCAATTTGCGGCCCATCCTGTTTTACATGTGATGGAATGCGGAAACAAGTGTTACCACTGCACATCACTCCCTATTCACAGAACTTAAAACAGCAGTTGTGTGCTTTTGGCTTGCTGATTTGCTCCATGCCTAGTAAAAATCAACCAAGCACAAACCTCTGGGATGCAAGATCTGCAAAAAGGATTTTATACTGAGTCATACTTATACAGAAGTGTATGTCTGATTCAGTATTTGTACACCAATTAGAATTGGTCCTTAGTTTGCCCAAGAGGTGTTCTTTCATGGATTTACTCCCATGTGAATAACTGCTCACAATCCGAAAATAAGGGAACACTATAAAAAAGTATCTACAGAGCAACTACATTAACCTGCATTACTGTACTGTGCAGGACAATATAAGGTATTTTGGCCGTGCACGGTGCGGGGTTTGGAGTTTAAAGGGGTACTCTGGACAAAGGCTGTGGGAGGTGTGGGGTTGGGTTGGGTGGTTATAAGGGGTTGTCAGCAGGCCAGGCCCTACTGCCAACCTCCGCCGTGTATCTATAAAGCAACTACATTATCCTGCATTACTATACTGTGCAGGACATAACATATTTTGGCCGTGCATGACGCATGGTTAATAAAGCAGGTCTCCACCACATAATCGGTTCAGATATTTCAACCAGGGGGACAGATACAATATGCCTAGAACAAAGAGAGAGAATAATGTACATGTTCCTTTGATTACCCAATTATAGATTCTCAAGTTTTGCTTAAGATTGTGACTTATTTGCATCCACTGTTCAAAAACCATCTTGTAGTGTGTGATCTTTTGTAATCAAGCATCGAGATTTTGTTTACTGTTGATGATCTGCAAGCATCACATGAAACACAGGGACGGATGTACAAAGACCCATTTGCATACCAGGATGTGCAATTTGCACAATGACTGGCTTGCAAACGGTCATGCAATTTGCAAAGCGACCTTTTGTACAAAGGTGTCACATAATGGCATTGCAGGCATCCTGATCGCAAAAGGTTGCAAACCAACAAGCTGAATTCTAAGAAGATAGGTTGCTAATTGCAATACCGGTGATTGGTAGTGAATACAGGGACGGTGGCCTACAAAGCTCCCCACCCTTACATCTGCATTTCCAAAGGCAATTTTTTAAGTAACCTGTGTCCACTGCAAAGTATATCTCCCATTTGAGAAGAAATTAGGGGGCATATATCGGTCCCCTAGTCCACAGTCTACTCCTCTCAAAGCCACAAGATATTACTCCCAAAGCTGTCCCAAAGGGGGAGTTTCCCCATTACAAATCAGTTTCTATATCAACTCAGGGGTCGATAACTGATCAATCCTTGTGACCACAACTGCAATCACAAACCACTGATTAATACCTTTATGGCTCGAGAATCGTAGGGAGCCACTCTTTTTACACCCCTCTTTTTTACAATTCAGAAAGGTTCACACAAGACCCTGCAAGTTATTTTACAGTCGCCAAACCTGTGATTTTGAGAATAGTAGCTTTGCAACTATAAAATATCTTTGGTCATTAGATCCAAAGAAGGAAATAGTTATTAATAGAATTAATAGTGAATGTATCAACTTGTCTGATGACAGAGGTTGGTGTAGTTCAAAAATGCGAGAAACATTCAAAAAAGTCTTGTATAACCAGAGGAACATTAGCAGGCACTAGTAGCCAGGATACACAGAGAGACCATGCTGGATGAGCTGTTTTAAATATGCTAAGAACAGGCAAACCAAATGATCTGGTGGTGTATGTGTAATGTCAGATTTCATTATTTACTACTGAATGGTTCTCATTCACTGTGTTCACTTCCTGGACTTCCATAGTCTCAATAACATCGCCAGCAGAATTTCCCACAAGAGGACGCAGTTCAAACATCTAGTTATCAAACATTCTTCAAATAACTCCTTATACACGTTCAAATAACTCCTTATAAATCTTCTAGGGATTTTCTAGGTGCTTTGCATGAAAATTGATTTACTTACCTAGATAATTTTGCCTAAAAGAGTGGCAATGGCTTTGATTTTTGCAGTTTCGCCTTCAGTCTATTTTTTCACATGGTGTGAGCTGAAATAACCCCTCTTTAGATATTGAGAGATAAACCAGCAATAAAATAATTTGTTGGCGTAGGAAAGTCCCCTGCACAGTGTACAGCTGCAGGCCTTGCCCTGCATACCTCATTACAAGTTTCTGATATCATGGTTTTCTGATTTTGGCCACAGTGTCATGGTGATCTAGTGAGCGTGTCTACGCCTCTCTTGACTTATGAATAATCCTCGACCCTCTGTAGTGACAAGAGAACAACTGTTCTTGTAAGAGGTTCACTCGTGCAGTGCGGTGGTGGCAGTGTATCGTGTTTTATAGTGAATATAGAATGAGAAGTCCTTCTTACCTGTATCATGTGAATGGGAGTCTAATGGTTCAAGTCACCTTCAGTCAGTTCATCTGCTGTCTTTGAACTCGGCATCATAGTGCCAAAATTCCATGCGTCTGAATGTGTGCATGTACGCCAATGAAGTTGGGCATGCATTGCATGAGTGCCTAGTGATTCAGAATGACGCATGCCTATAGGTTTCGTTTTGGAAGCCCCTGGCAGGCGCAGGTACACAAGACAGAGGTGAGGTTGCTTTCACAGATCGTAGAAATGTAAGGCTGACATTCTTTACATTGGAGGAAACCCAGGTACTGAAGTGGAAAAACAGACTTTCCCATTGATATTTGACTAGGTTCTTTCGGAAACTGAGGGCTACTGAATAATGTTCTTGAGGCTGCCATTTGGTGTATGGCAGGGCTTTTGGATTTGAAGTTTCTGTGTCAGAGTATGAAGGGTCTTTTAGAAGGTCAGCCACTTTTTTTAATCATATCAGTTGTGGCTGCTGATAGACAGGTGCAGACTGCTGACAACTCACTCTGATGTGGGAGCTCTAACCTGGAGACAACACTGCTGTGAACAGCATCACCAAAACAAAGGGTGAGGCTGGAAGACAGCCTGCGATGGACACATAAAAAGGGAAGTAACCTAACCTGTCTCTGCAAAGTCAGCCAGAGGATCCACAACCCCTGTTTGTTAATTCTGCATAAAAGTGGGAAGTGGTGACCCACATATTGTTCTAGTTCCATTCTGCTGGACTTGGCCCTTTCAGCACGGTCATCCCCAAGCTTTCTGCCTTCTCTCTCCTGTTTTCTGATCCAGTTTTTGTTGGCTTTTAGGACTCTGTGCAATTTACCACTGTTAACCAGTACTACAGTGCTTGTCCTCTCCGCTTTAAACATTGTGTAACTGGCTTACCCTCAACTGGCATTATTAATCTACTTTTACAACCCTAGTAAAGTGGTACTACATTTACCCAGGGCCTGTACATTAAATGGCACTAGTGGACCTGTAGCACTTATGCACTTACTGTGGCACCCTTTCAGGTAGCCCTTTAAACATGTCTCAGGCCTGCCATTGGAGCCTGTATGTGCAGTTTAAACAGACATTTCGACTTGGCAAAATAAACATTTTGCCTGACCTAAACCTCCCTTTTGATACATATAAGTCAACCCTAGGCTTGGCTCTAAACAGCCCGTAGGTCAGGGTGGAGTGCATTTAAAATGTTGGCCATGCATTTTAAAGTTTTAAGTATCCAGGTGGTGACAAACTCCTAACACACTAGCACATCACAAAACCTCTGCACCAGCACCCTCGCAAAGGGTTTCACACTAGTCTTTTGTGCCCCCAGACAAGCTGGGACCAGGGAGGCAGGAAATTTCAAACTCCTTTGGGGATGGAAACCATCAGAACCTTCTCCTACTTCAAATCTTGCACCAGGTAAAATATTGGACCCTCATCAGTTTTATCTGAATCTTTAAAATTGCATATCTACTTGTATTGGTGTCAAATAATTTATTGGAATTTACTCTATTTTTCTAGATCGATGCGGGATTTGTGTGTTGTGTTTTCACTTTATTACTGTTTGAAGTGCTGTGTAAATAATTTACACATTGCCTCTAAATTAAGCCTGACTGCTTTGTGCCAAACTACCAGAGGGGCAGAGCACAGGGTAATCTGGAGTTTGCTTGTGTTTCCCCCAACAAGAAGTGTGGTTGCTGCTTGAATAGGATTTCAACCCCCCAACCAGCAACACCATTTTCTACACATTCTCTCTGACCAACCAATAAAATAATTTGGATGTCATGGTCTCCGCCAATGCTGAGGGAGCAGCTTTTAATTTTCCCTTGAACTACTTCTCTTCAACTGCCTCTTTTCTGAAGAAGAGGAGGAGATTTTACCAGAATCTTGATGCAGAACAATCCCCCTGTCTCAAAAGTCTGAAGGCCAGAAAAGCACAAGTGTTGTGGCTACACTGCTTCGATGGCATTCAGTAATTTCAACACAATGTGTGTCTTGAGATACCGGACAACCTCATCCATCAAGAGATTGAGCTAGTTCTTCCCATCAAGGGGAGGTTGATGACTCCTTCCTGAGTTTACCAGTTCAGATCTAAGGGTTCAGCCATGATTGCTGCATATTTAGAAACTGGATTTCATGTTCCTGCCAACAGTGTCAATAAGGTTCTAGGACAACGGTAACTTTTGTTATTCCTGGATACAGTTCAGGAGCAAGGAGGTATTTAGGTCAAATTTGTAATATAGCTGCTCACAACAGCACCAATGTTCACCTGTCTGAGGGAAAGACCACTAGACAGATACATTGTCTTGCAACATGTCTCTGACTCTATATGGATTGATGTTACTTTACCTTTCAGGGAAGCTGTTATTACCACTACATACTGAGCACAAGGATTCTTGCACTTCATGTTCCTTGTGAGCCTGAACCAGTTATCCAAGGGCTCTTTGCATGCTTCATAGGAGACTGGTGAGACCAGTTACAATTACAGTGGAACTAACATTTTAACATGGTGCAGGCAGTTCTGTTATAAGGTTGGCTCTTGCACTACCCTCAAAATTACATACAATCATTGAAAAATAGTGTCATGTTCCGCACACACATTTATTTGAAGATGTACGGGACTTGAGCATAGACGTAATAAAATGTAGATACTACATAAATAAGGTAGATTGGAGAATGATGATAAAGTGAGATCTTATCGTTGGACTCGTTGGTACTTACTTAAAAATAATCGTAAGTTAATTTTTTTGAATTGCTTTTGTGTAATACACATATAAGGTTTGAGATACATTTGAAAATGTATAATATATTAAAAGAGGTAGATGTGTGAGGCCACATAATGATAGAGCACTATGTGATTTTAAATTTGTAGGACTTAACAGGGATATCTGAAGAGGCAAAGACATTTTCCTCCAAAACCTGATTGGCCAATTCTTAAAAATCATGAAACCTTAATCCAGAAACAGAATTGCATTACACAAGGTATGGAATGATGAGTATTTTGCCTTTACACTTACGTATTGCATTACAAATGTAGTAATCTTGTTGTTCAAATGAACATATAAACTCACTAGTTCCCTAGTAGTCTCGATCTAACTCTCTGCAGGCTGAGTAGTAGCCATATAGACTTCAGTATGTCTTGAAGTA
Organism: Pleurodeles waltl; assembly: GCF_031143425.1. Classification (NCBI taxonomy): domain Eukaryota; kingdom Metazoa; phylum Chordata; class Amphibia; order Caudata; family Salamandridae; genus Pleurodeles; species Pleurodeles waltl. Next base: position 640,444,463 of record NC_090436.1, on the reverse strand, counting down.
TTATATCCCCATAGTATATGTGTTAGCCTGTTTTCACCCATCTCCTATAATTAAGGTCTCTCAGGACTTGTTGTAAAACTCAAATCTGCAAAACAATATTATATTTTATATGAGGAACATTGGTGAATGATTACTGAGGAGAACATGCGACTCCTGTGGTGCCTTCTTTATGCTGGTATTCGAAAATTGATCAACTGGGAGTTTAAGACATGAATTATGTTGAAAACAGAACCTTTTAATAGATAGTGAATGATTAATATGTCTTATACTACAGGCAGTCAAACTGTAACATGGCAGCAAGAATTACCTGAATACATTCTTGAAAGCCTTATACTTGAGATGGGAGATAGAGAAGACCTAAAGTCATGGCTTATCTTACCCAAACAAGAACAGCAAGGGAACTGTTTAAAATACCAGTAAAATGTTTAAACTATAGTTTAAAAAAAATATGAATTTATTTGGTGCAACAACAGTGGGACATTATTGGAAACAGTGTATATATGTAACACACTAAAAATAGCTTTTGTTTTGAAATTTGCCAAATCTGCATATAGAACTTAAGAAAACACTTGAAATATACATGGGAATAAGTACATTTTCTGCACCTTCCTATGAAAATATGAAAACATGTTTTGGAAAAATTTCTATCTGTATACTTATATTGGGGGTTGGAGTATATTTGATTGTACTGTTTGAATTATGATTGATTTGATTGAATACAGTATATTGTAATTATTGTATCTATAAATTGCAGCCCTGAGGAAGTTCCATGCAAGGAAGGAAACATGTTGATGGGCTGACAATTTTTAATACACATGTATCTCTTCAATAAAACGTTTTAACCAACAGCGTTTTTCTTCACCCTCATAAGTGTATTTAACCATGGCTATTGTAGTATGCATACAATGTGAGATGTACTAAACATTTATACATAAGTCTGCTTACTCTACAATTTTTGGTTCTCTACATATGATAATTGGGGTCGCTAAGTGGTCAGACCCCGGAAGACTGTGTAGCTGAGTTGTAATTATATGGATTCATGTATGTGCAATATAAATTCACCATTGCCATATTAGTTCTTGGTCTTAAACTCTTGAGATGATGGGAGAAAGGACTTTTAAATCCCCTAAGCATGTTTAAGAACCTACAGCTCAATGACCAGGGCCAACCAGGGTCAGGTAACTATTGCAGCTATCAAAGCATAGATGTCCTTAGTGTCCAGCTGGGATGCCAGCATTTCCATAAATAGTGCTTCCAAAACCTTAGCCTTAGTAGTGCCGTGTTGGGTTGCAGATCAGAGTGAGCATCACTAATGGTCTGTACTGTGCCCAAGGTTTGTGCCCACTTTTCTCTACTAAGGTGTCTTGCGAAGAGGAGCCCTGCTAGATTGATCCACAGGTAGCTCATTCACCTCTAAAGACACGGGCACAGCTGGAGGGGCTGGGACCAAGGTCAAGGACAGAGTAATGAGGAAGTCCCTCTAGTCTTACTCTGCACTCAGAGAACTCAAGAAGGAGCCTGCGTGGAGCATCAAAGACAGTGGCATACAAGAGAAACTTTTTTCCCAGTCTGAGGATCCAACCTGCAGCAATAAAACTCATTAAAGTTGTGGACACCAGTGGTAACTCCCGATTTATCAGGAATTGGATGGGTAAAGAAGGTAGAGGGACTGCTATTCCTTTGAATGGTGCCCCACCTGTGTCAGAGAAACATCCCCACATGAACATCCATCTGACTATCCAAAGAGCTAGGATCCAGTGCAATCCCTCAGTCTTACTGTGAGCAGTACATGGGGGAAACACCAAGCTCTCTCCATGTTTATGTGGTGACTTATCTCCCGTCTAAGGGATTCCACAACTGTATTTCCAAAGACATGCCCTGCGACACTCTGGCAGACTACTGAACCCAGGTTCTGCCAACTGCCAGCAAGGCATCTGGAAGAAGAGCCTGGGCCATACTCATGTCTACCCATCCACCACTTAGACCCATCACAAATCAGGAGGAAAGGCTACGGTGACTGCAGTGAAGCAGTGACAGGCTAAAGTTAGAAAAGAGGCTTTAAGAATATCCATCATGCAAATTATTGTATCAAATCACTCTTATAGCCTTTATCAACTATGCCTACAAATCTATGCATTAAGTGTACTGAAAAGACAATACAGTCACCAACATATATGTCTTGACCTTATTTATCTCATCATGGTTATGGGCTTTTTGTGAGACTATCTACCCACCTAACTAACACGCTCTTGGATCCTGCTTTTCCAATAGGGCCAAATTGTGCACTGTGAGCATGTCAACATTGCCTTTGGAACCAATGCATAATTCCAGTTTGCAAGGTCTGGTTAATAAATGTTAAGCTGAAATAAACTATGCAGTGGACCCAACACTGCCTTCGAACCGAAAAGAAAATGACAGCACAAACATAATCAGGAAAGTGAGAAATAAAATGCCTGAGTAATTACTGGCCTGTTCCACAGTGAATTTGAAAACAGATAATGTTTCAAATTAAAAATCTTTTGATCCTTGCATTGCAACCTTTTTTCAGAAAGTATTGGTTAAGTATTCCTTACGCAGTGAGATCAATGTCGGTGTATACTGCTGACTGTATGCAACGCTGCAAGGAATCAATAAGCCAACCCAGGGCTTTGTCTTTCTCATTCGATAATAAGTGAAATATTGCGCATGAGGTAAGACGCTCTGCCGGGACTACGGAGCACGTAGGGTCTCCGATCAGAAACGTCAGCCTCCAATGTCTGCATCCGCGAAAACATGACTGGAGTGCACGGCCTCTGGTCCTCATTATCTGCAACACTTAACACGGGCAAGAAAACATAGTCACCAGATTTCTTCTTGCAATTTACGAGAACGCTTTTTAAACCAATAGCTTGCACGACCTTCCAGGCTACGGTGATCTCACGGCTACGGTCGTGTAGAATTAACAAAATAAAAACATGTCCCAGGCCTAATGAAAAGCTTACCTCATGGTCTACGTCTGTCACGTGAGAACGGAAGCATTGTATAAGCACGGATGCCCATCAAAAGGTTTCACGGCAATGTGCAGAAATCACTACACACTATTTTCATTGACCTTTTAATGGACTGGGGAAATTGCATTTATGAGGGAAGTAATGCAGCAAACTTTGCACACAGTCACCGTTTCATGGTGGGTGGCAGGAACAGCTTTCTAGCACAGCAACCCACCGAATAACTCATTGATTACATACTGCACATCTGTTTCTTTTCAGAGGGAAACAAGAGAAATGCCAACAACTCAAACTGATACTCAGGATAGTGTGACCCAAGAAAGAAAATGTCTTGCTTTCAACTACCAGACAGAAAATGGGGTTTTGTCTCTGCCTACCTTACCCTACTGCTAGAATTGTCAGACTGCTCCAAGGTGACAGCAGGTGGTCTTCCCAGTCAGCAGCTCATCACAACTGATCCCTGGTACCCTTCATTACTTCAGACATATTCCACATGATACATACGGGTTCTAACACCATGCAAACATGAACCGTAACTATAACATATTCCCCACTCTCTAACTAAACTCTCCACTCGCTTATCCATCTTAGGCCACTACTACTGTAATCTACTCTGGCCTTTGTTGAATCTCTCCTTAAGTGCCCCTCCAAGTTAGCAATCTGCTCCATCTCTTCTGGGGCAACCAATCAGTAACCTGTACATAGCTCTCCCTCATGCACATAACACTTCCCTGATCAATTCTCTTGCTCCATTAGCTCACTCTAACTACCTCAGTTCTGTATTACTCCATAACTATCTTCAATCTATCATCCAGCTTCATCCCATTCTTTCTATTCCACTGCGCTATTAGCTACCCACATGACTGTTGAACACTCCAGTGAACCAGTATTAAGTAACCTGTAGAGACAATCAGCTGCTCTGTTGTCCAGGCCCAGTGAATACTTCTCACTAAATATGATTCTCTCAAACCATTTTTCGCAGTAGCCTGACTTCCATTGCAGAAAACGCACTGGTTAATGGTCATTCCTCAAAATATAAGGTGTGCCACATAAAAAAAAAGGAAGTGATAGATACACCAGGTGAAAATCTGAACCACTCTCTGAATGACACAGTAATTCTCAGCAACATTCTTAAGTAAACGTGAAGCAAATGCCATTACCTTTTCCTCAATATTCTCCATTTGGGTAAGTACAGCTCCTAATCTATTTAACCTGCATCCGTTTTAAGCACTGTCTTCTTATGCACCTAGAAATGACTCAACTTGTTCATCTCTTTCAAAAAGTTAAATAATTAGACACTCTCATTCTCCACATCAGTCTTAACAGGTGTACAATCCTGATGAAATTGAGAATGACATTGGAATAATATTCCACCAAGCCTGAAAATGATTGAATCTGACCTTTGTCTGTTGGACTGGTGCCTTTATTATCAACTCACTTAGCAAGGTTTAGGGCTTTTACCTTCACCGCACCCACTCATTACTGGCATTTCTGCCGTTTAGTAGTATGACAGTTTCTCTCTAGTTTTCTCTTTATTATGTTCCCCTTTCGTTCTTTCATGCACCAAAATACCATCATGGAGGAACATCACCTGTGCAGTACCTTACTGCATGTTCTTAATCACCCTGTGCAAACATGCCTCCCTAGAAGCCAACATAAAGGTCAATTGCAGGAGCGGAAATTTTACTGATGATTTTATTAATCAATAATGTACTGATCATTGATGAACTAATATGTGATAAATCAGTTTGGCATGATTGTACGCAAAGGGTAACAAGGCAAGGAGCAGGACGAGAAAAGTGATTAGGAACGCCTTGGAGTAAACGTGATGACAATGAAATATTGGAAGATGAGAAATGTCGATGCCCATGCTGAATGGTGATCAGTTGAAATCTGTGTTCACTCATGAGTTGTTTTTACCAAGGATTGAAATAAATAAACATAAGAGAAAAAACACAGTTAAAGATAGATTCTCGATGGCCATAGTTTTATCGAGTAGCCTTCAGCCCTGAAAAAGTCCGTTAGTATGAAACGCGTTGCCTATGGATTGTTAATCTTCAATATGAATCAATAAAGAACAACAATTTTAACAAGACGTGGCCGAGAAATTATGTGACCTAGGTTTGCTTTGAAAATATGGGAAGATAAATCTCTTTGACACTAACAAATACGGTTGGGTGCTGGGTCCTCTCTCTTTTCAATGTTTTAAGACAGATTTTCTTGTTATCTGAGGCCTAGGGGGTTGGACCTCAAGACCAGAGCACCAATGGCGTTGCTAAATGCATATGCAACTAAAAATTAAGGTGCACCAATGAACACATCGACCCCCATGCTCATGATTTATGTTGACGTCCTTTGATCTATTGCATAAATGTATTTTATTTTACTGTTACAAATACTGGTGTTATTAAGTTGTGTTATAATACTTGAGTTAATTTGTGTACTTCCTTTGATTAAACTCAGATACATAAGGCGTTCTAATCAGCCGTTGATGATTCTATATGCTTATCATTTATGTTTGAGAATTATTTTCCTGACTTTAGCGTTGTTAATATAGGGAAATACATTTATAATCCTTCTTAATAAACTGGTGTGGTTATTGCAAAGTGATTAGATTATTGATTTTGAGTTTATTGATGATTATTATGACAGGCACCCTTGACATCCTCTCAAATCAATATTCTGTTGATCCATTGGCCTAAGGCGAGAAATCCACTATTTAGTTTGAGGTAATAGCTAGGATTTCTCGGCGCTGCAGCAGTTTTTGGTAGCAGAGGGCGGTTATGTCATTATTTGATGATGTCATGATGATGGTGATATCATAGTTTGTGAAAGAATTCTTTTGAAATCATTTTACAATTTGTTTTTGAAATGTTATACGGATCTGAGACAATGAGTTGCTAGTTGCCTTAAGTGACTTTCTCCAGTCCTTGGAGATGCTCTAGGTTGAAGGGTATGTTTCTAGCGGTGTTTGATTGAATTGAATGAGGTGAGAATATTTTGCGCTTGCATAGCTTGTGCTAATTTGCAGTTGATTGAGATGTATATGAGTTTAGAAGGAGTGGGCGTACTCCAATAGAGTTTAGAAGGAGTGGGCCTACTCCAATAGAGTTTAGAAGGAGTGGGCGTACTCCAATAGGTATGAGAGTAGGGAAGCGGCATTCTTCATTTGAGTGTGGTGCTTAGTGCAGGAAAAATTGTCCATGTGGTTGTTGATGACTGACCTAATGAGAGAGGTCTAAGACTCTGGAGCATATTAACAAGTGTAGCGAGACACTTGGTATGTGTTGTAATTTGTCCATTTAGTAGACCGATCCGGCGTGGTTGGTAAGTCGAGTTTGTGAGATAATTTTGTGTGATTGAATTTTACTGGGATTTGGTGAGTACTAAGTGCACTAGGACAGTAATCCAATGATCAGCTTAGAAGTGAAATTTGCAGGTCGAATTTTGATCACGAATGTGGGGAACTATGAAAAAAAGAGTACCTGTAGATGCAAAAGCTGAAGGTGAAATTTGGAAGGTTCCTGAAGCGATTGTATTAACCTACCTATAGTAAATGGCCAAATTTGTTTTCTTATTTTTGGTTTAAGGTTTTGCTCACAAATTAATATTGCATTGGTTTGGTGTGTGAGTTGTGTAAAGCCTAAAGACTTTGCCAACGTTTCAGCGGTCGCGCTGAGAAGGGGTGTGCGCATTAGTGTGACGTAAGTTGTGCCACGCTGGAATAGGTTGGTTAGTGAGAAGGGTCGCGTACAGACTCATCTATCAGTCCAACACTAGTGTAGAGCAATTGGAAGTTTTTCAAAGCTTTAAGAAGTGCCTTTAGAGGTGATGAGTATATTCCGGCACGAGAGGGAGACATTTGCCCGCCAGAAAATACTCCGGCATACATTGTGATTGAGGAGAAAGGTACAGGAGTGTGCCTTTGGTTGAAACATTGGGTTAAGATCACAAAGAAAGAAGGTTGTTTGGCTTTTCCAGAAAATAGTACGTTTAATTTGAGAATTTGAGGCAGAAAATGTACAGTCTAAAACCTCCTCCAAGACCAGCACAGTACGAAGCCTTAGCGATTTGGGAGCTGGTAGCTAAACAGCCACAAGCATTGAAATTCGAGAAAAGAATGAGAAAAGTAGAAAAGGCATCAGCGGAAGCTAGATGGGACGAGGGGCAGAAAGAGTGGAGATTAGCTACTCTACAGAGAATTCGATTATTTCGTGCAAGAACAAAAGATAATGAGGATGAGTCAAAAGCTGAGAAGAAAAAGAAAAAGAGTCCTTTAGTAAATAAGGAACAGAAATTAAAAGGTTTGAAAAGAGTTATGTTTAATGACGATGATGAATTGGATGAAGATAAATTAGTTTCTGAGATTTTGCTGACTTATCCACCACCATATGCAGCTCAAGGAAGTCAGAGAACTAGCAAAAGTGGAATGAGTGGAAGTGGAATTGATAATATGAGTCCTACTGCACCATCCACATCGGGGGTATCACAGAATATCCTGAGCAATGAACGAGTTCAGATGCAGACTGGTTTTAATGATTGATTGAACAATGGACATCAGTTGGAGATAAACATTCCTGAAACTTATCCAGAGGCTCAGATTGTAAGGAAGACTACTAATTTAGTGTTGTCTCCAGGTCAATAAGGGCTGAATATAATTCAGAAAGAACCTGCTAAAATTCAGATTCCTCAAATGCAGAGCATGAGAACGATGCAGACACAGAAAACTGGATCTTTTGCGAGTCCAGATGCAATTTCAGTACCTATTACGATGGGTCCGCTTATGCCACTACTGCAGACTAATAATAGTGGAGTGAGTTCTTTAATCCAGTTTCAGAATGGGGTTTTGGAAAAATCGACTCCAAGGCAAGAACAAAACCTGAATGAGACTAACTGTTTCCTTGGCAGCCAATGCAGCAGATACAAAATGTACAACCACAGGTACAACAGGTACAAATGGCACAGGTACAACTGCTGCCACAGGTGCAGATGGTGCCTGCACAACAAATTCACATACCGAGGCAGGTCCAAATGATACAGGGTCCTATGGATCAACAACAGGTAATGCTTTTGCAGGGAGTCACGAATCAGAAACAAAATAAAAGTGAAAAAACAGTTGATCAATTTCCTTTACACAGCGAGGATGAAATAAAAGATGAATGGCCGTTGGATAGTTCAGATGAGGAGGATTATGTGATGGCAGCATCATTAGAGGAGGATCAGAAGGGTCCTTATGTAAAGGGTGAAGTACATGGTCATGAAGTTAATTTCCTGGTTGACACAGGAGCTACACGCTCAACAGTAAGAACTGTAGAGGTTCCAGATTTACCTATATCAGAGAGAACAGTTCAGAGGAGTAGAATAGGAGTTGCAAACAAACATTTGACCAATATTCTTACAGAACCCTTTTTTTGCTAAAATTGGTAATTTTAAGGATTTTCACAGATGGCTTAAAGGAGTGTTTTCTGCTCAGACTGCAGAATTGGTGGCTCTCACTAGAGCATGCCAAATTTCGGACCAGATGAAAGTAACAGTCTATACTGATAGCCAATTTAGATTCGGCATTGTGCATGATTTTAGACAACTTTGGTCACAGAGAGGTTTCTTAACATCGTTAGGCTCACCTGTAAGAAATGGTGAAGGAATACATGACTTGTTACGAGCTGTTCAGAAACCTGAAAAATTGCTGTGGTTAAATGCAATGTGCATCAAAGAGGACAGGATTATGTGACTTTGGGAAATGATTATGCAGATCAGGTTGCAAAATTCTGTACCTTAAATAGTATCTCTTTCAAAGGAAATGCGAACTGATGCCTAAAAATGATGAAGTTTATACAAATTTTACAGTGGAAATTGTTGAGTCTTTGTAGGAGCTGAAGGCTATACAAAATAATGTTCCAGAAGAAGAGCACAGAGATTGGGTGAAACAAAATTGTATACAAAGGGAAGATGATATTTGGGTGACAACGGAAGGGAAGGTAGTTTTACCAAACAGTTTACTGACACAGATGGCCAGAGACTACCATGGTCAAGCACACATAGGGAAAGAAGCAATGATTAGGAGTTTCAAACAGTTTTGGTTCAATCCGAAATTTAGACAAGTTGCTGAACTATTTTGCCATAGATGCATTGTCTGCATCTATGCAATGTTGGTAAAGGAACAGTTGTCAACATGGGACACATAGGCATGGCAGGAGGTCCATTCAGCAGAATGCAAATGGATTTTATTGAGATGCCTGCGTGTGCTGGTTTGAAATATGTGTTGGTGATTGTGTGCATTTTTAGTCACCGGATTGAAGATTACCCTACAAGGAGAAATGATAGCCTTACAGTAGCTAAGTTACTTTTGAGAGAGTTAATTCCGCATATTGGTTCCCCGGTCTCTTTAAAATCAGATAGAGGAAGTCACTTCAACAATAGGGTGATAAAGTTACTATTTTCAGCTTTAAACATTCAGCAGAAGCTATATTGTATGTACCGCCAATAAGCTTCAGGACTTGTAGAGCAGATGAATGGAACTCTAAAGTTTCGATTGGCAAAGGTGTGTGCATCAACAAATTTGAAATGGCCAGATGCTTTACCTTTAGATCTAATGTCAATGAGAAGTACTCCTGACAAGAAGACTGCTTGTCTCCTCACAAAATTCTGATGGGGAGAGCAATGAGATTGCCAGCAATACCTGCAAATGCACTTGTAAATATTACAGATGACATGTCGCTAGACTATTGCAAAAGTTTGGCTGATGTGGTTCGATCTTTTTCACATCAGGTGGAAGCTACAACAGTTCAACAATCTCAAGGTCACAACTTGAGAGCTGGTGATTGGGTCATCATACGAAAGCACGTGAGGAAGTCGTATTTGGCGCCACGGTGGAAGGGGCCTGTCATGGGTGTAAGTAAGGAGTTTCTGTTTGCCCACTATATTTAGGAATAAAGAGGGATCACACAATTCTATTATTGAATATAAGGATGTTTCCTTTATTATTGTCAAAAATGTATTCAATCTGTTTTCCTCTTATCTTTGTTTTGTCTTTTTTCTTGACCCTCCCTCTTTTAGTTTATTCTGGTTACTTATTCTTCTCTTGATAGCTGCTCTGTAGGTATATCTTTCTGTGATGTTTATTGTTTTCTCCTCTCTTCTTTTTGTAGGTATCTCCGGGTTCAGAGGCACAGTTCCCAAAACATGGATGTCAGTGGGGAAAAGAAGGAAAAGAATATGGAGTAGGTAAGTATATTTTCTCTTCTCGGGGTAGACTATTCACACCTGGTGGGCGGGGGAAAAAGGGAGAAGGAGAGTGGGGCTGGTGAGGTCTGTGACTAAAAGTGGACTTCCTAATCCTCTTTACTGTGTCCAAGTGATCTTGGTGCATAAAAGGGGAATGAGAGGAAAAAGAAAAAAAAAAAAAAAAAAAAATATATATATATATATATATATATATATATATATATATATATAAAATAAATAAATCCCCACTTCTCTCTCTCTCCCTCTATGCTCTCTATTTGGCTTTTCCCTTCCTTCCCCTCCATTCTACGACTGAAATAAGTACATAGGTTTGGCAAAAACGCCGGTACCTGTAGTAGCCACGTGTGGGTGATTACGGCGTTCTCCTTGGTCGACTCGGCTTTGGCTGGAAAATTTGTTTCCCGAGCCCTCTCTGCCTCCTCTGCCACCGTGTCGCTCTCCTCCCTTCTTCTATTAGATGAACTTGTCCTCTCTCTCCACGCGTCCTCCGTTCCTCTATCCTCTTGTCCGTCCTTCCCCTCCTCCGGCGTCTTTCTTTCCCTTTTGGGTCCTGTGCGCGTCGCAGCACTCCTCTTCCGGGTTGCCGCGTCCTATGAACCGGACGTTGTTTTCCAAAGTACCCCCGGGGCACTCGTTTACGGCCCCGCACAATAAGTGGGTCCGGTTGTAACAGCTACTCTGTTACAGGGCCCTATCAAATCATCCTTGTAACAATGACAGCTGTGAAGTGTGCAGGTTTGCCAAATTGGGTGCATGCCAGTCATACAAGGAAGGTAAAAAATCCAACAGAACAAGAAGAGGAGCAGTTGATATTACCAACAGCTAACAACATTCCAGGTCAAGAGCAAGAAAGAGGAGAGCTGGATAAGATTCCTGAGAATGTTCGAGATGTACCTACTCCTATGATGGATGAAAAAGAGCAAAGTTTGGAGGAGAGTGAACAGTCTACGAGTGGAGTAGAGGAAAAATCAGCACAAAAAGAAGGAGAAACATCGGTTGAGAGAAGTTCTGATCAGAACAGGGTGTCCTCAGAAGAGAGTGATCAGAAACAACAGAGTGAGAGAAAATCTGCTCAGACGAGGGTGTCCTCGGCAGCAGGTGGTTTGACGTACCAAACTGAACAAGTGACTGACCCCATTGGAAAAGGAATCAAGACAGATCCCGCCCAAGTGGATTTGACTCTTCCTGAATCAGTTGTGGGAACGTCAGAAGAAAAGGGCTCCAGTTTGAATCCAATTTTGAGAAAGTTACTGACAAGGAAGACATTAAAAGGAGATGATTGGCCAAAGAAAAGTTTGAAAGGAGAAAAGATAAATGTGGTTCCACTAATTCAGGAGGAAAGAGGACTGAATGAAGGAGAAAATAGTAGTGGAGAAGAAGGTGAAAGCAGTAAATGACCAAAAAGGAAGAGAGTTGCAAGCAGGAGATATTCTTGTCCAGAATGGGCATATGTAACTACAAATGAATGGCAAGAAGAATTTTTCAGTTATTGTTTTGATAGAGACATTGAAAATTTACATTTTGGCATGTGAAGAACAACAGGGTATGTTTGGAAAAAGTTGAAATAGAAAGAAAAATTTGAAAGTCGTGCTAAGAAGAGACATTGATAACTGATTTTGACAAATTGAGACACTGAATTTGACAAGCTGCTATACCAGATTTGACAAGAAGACTGTCCTGTGTTAATGAACATTTTATTTTTTTCGTAATTCTTCAGAGACCATGAGGAACTTTAGTAACCAAAACAGTAGAATTGGCTGTTGCAAATATGTAAGTATTGGTTTGGCGGTTGCAAGTGTGTTAATATGCTTATTGTTATTTGTAGGTCTGATTGTTTATGAGATGAGTCGAGCCACCCATAATGTAGAGATTGACAATTCCGTGGAGACTACTACTACATCACTAATAAAAGGTAAGTTTAGAATAGATGTCAAATACTTACATGAAGAGAAAGAGCTTTCTTCTAATGTTTTCTATCGCTTATTGCATGAATATGTTGAGGTGATGGACGCGAAAGATTGTTATGTTTGTACACAGATTCCGACTTCAGTGGAAGAAGGAACTACTTATCATAGTCTACCTTTGACTAATGCTATAAATTGTAGTCTTTTACTAACGCGTTTCTATAACCAAGAGTATATCCAATATTTATTTTCTAATTTCAATGTTGTGTTTTCGTTTGTACCTGTCATTGGTTATTTGAATAAAATAGCCAAGGATAATAATGTAGTTATTATGAGAGATTTCTTTGAGATTACTTTAACCTTTAGAACTGCTTTTGCTCATAGGAATAACTTACCCTGTTTACTAACACCTGTAGAGAAGAAAACTTTAGATAACCCAGAAGATAGAAGAGAAATAAAGGCTAGGATAAATAAGGGAATGATTCTTCGTAGACCTGGGATTGATTATGCTTATACTGACATTACTAAACAAGGAAGATTAACACTGGATGCTGAACATGTGGGAAAGCTTTGTATATATAGGCCACAGAGTAGTAGTGATAGAGTGTTTGTGGGTATGAGTGAATGTAGGCATGTGTTTATGTTTCGGAGTAAATGGGATTTTATGATAAATGGACAGGACCCACAAGTGCCTGGTGTTTACTTTATATGTGGAAGAAATGCTTATTACCATCTTCCTAGAGGATGGTATGGCACATGTTATTTGGGAATAGTCTTTCCAAAAATTTACCAGCTGGAGGACTTGAGTAAATTTCCTAAAATGACCAGAATTCAAACAAGACACAAGCGAGAATCAATTTCTAGCGTTGTGAGAGACATTTTGGGGGCTACAATTCCTTCAGTGGGAATAGTTCTAAATTCAATTAAGATACAGAAGTTGTCTACAATAGTGGATAACATGTTGACAAGTTATTCTGGAGCTATCATTCTTCTAGATACTGAATTAGCTGCTACAAGAGCTATGGCACTTCAGAACTGTTTTGCGTTAGACAAATAACAAAGAAGATTTAAAAGAACTAACTGAAACTTCTATCTGGGAGAAAGCTGGCAAAGGAATTGCAACTGGGGGAAATTGGTTTGGCAACCTGGGGAAAGGAATTATGTTAAAAATAGTCAAGTGGGTTTCAATAATTGTGTTTTGTCTGATTGAAACTTGGGGATCATATAGATTAATCAAATGGGTGAAAAAGAAAAGGTTTGAAAACAATCAGAAAAGATTAGATGTTGAAATGAATACATTTTATGGGAAAGGTAAGGGGGAAAAAATTAATACAAAGATGAAAGAGACAAGATTTTGAATTTTTGAAAAGAAAAGAAATACATTTATTTGGGGTTATGTTTGATGACATAATTAGTCATCAGAAGAAGGATTGCAGGAGCAGAAATTTTTCTGATGATTTTATTAATCAATAATGTACTGATCATTGATGAACTAGTATGTGATAAACGGGTGACTTTTGTAAATGGCCACCATAATTCCATTTTTTTCTACTTAGGGTAACTTTAGCTAAATTTGCAGTTGTTTTCCATTGCTCAATGCTTACCTAAAAGAGTGTGATTAATAGCTTATAGACGTGTAGACAGCTACACCTAGTGGGATTTTGTGTTATGTCTTACAAGGTCAGATTTATTAGATCATTGCTCAAGTTTGACTGTCCTATTGTTTAGAAAATTGTCACTAACATGTGGTTTCTTCCTCAAGGTTAGAGGTAGATGGAAACTATGTTAGATGCTTCATCCTGGACCTAAGATTCGGACAAGATGGAACAATGGATCCACAGACGAGACGGAAGAGAAGAAGAAATTGTTATAAATTGAGTCTAGCTAATGATTACGTCAATGAAATGTTGTTGAATGAGAATTCAGTGTATTATGAATGTGTACCGTTTAGTTATCTATCTTTAGTTTTATTGGCTGAATGGATAACACCCCATGTCTTGACCAATCATGAGTTTTGTGAAAGTTAATATAATGTTCTGTTACCTATTCTTGGAGATTGATGTTCCTGTTTGTTGTTGATCTTGGGAGAGAGTTGGGTTCGTAGTTGATGCAGACTAGACCTTACAAGATTTTTCAGTGATATGTCAGTCACGTAGGCCTGAGGGATTTATAGATCGTCCTACTGATGTTGTCCCCTTGCTAAAACGATCTTCTTGTTGTTGTTCTATGGGTACGGTATAAATTGTGTATTGTTATATGTGTGTTTTGTTTTACAGGTACCAGCTGCAACTCATAAATTAATTGCTGCATAATGATATTATTTCTGTTATAAACCAAGTTAGTATATTTCCCAAAATGTGTGTTTGTAAATTATTCTACATGAAGCCCAACATGTTAATGCTAATTAGTGGTTAGTGACAGAATTTGTCTTTACATGCTCATGATTTATATTGACGTTCTTTGATCTATTGCTTACATTTATTTTATTTCACTGTTACAAATATTAGTGTTATTAAGTTGTGTTGTAATACTTGAGTTAATTTGTTTACTTGCTTTGATTAAACTCAGATATATAAGGCGTTCTAATCAGCTGTTGATGATTCTATATGCTTATCATTTATGTTTGAGAATTATTTTCGTGACTTTAGCGTTGTTAATATAGGGAAAATACATTTATAATCCTTTTTAATAAACTGGTGTGGTTATTGCATAGTGGTTAGATACTGATTTCTTGTTTACTGATGATTATTATAACATGCACCCTTGACATCCTCTCAAGTCAATGTTGTGTTGATCCATTGGCCTAAGGCACGAAATCCACTATTTAGTTTGAGGTAATAGCTAGGATTTCTCGGCGCTGCAGCTGAACTACTGTATGTGCTTAATTACCCTCTGCAAACATGTCTCCCTAGAAGCCAACATGAAGGTCATGCTGATGAATCAGTACGCATCTAAATGTTTCACAAATGAAGTGAAAGGTCAGAAATTGTTTTGCGACCAGACCTGGAGCTACACAGAGTGTAAGTCGATCACAAAGAATATCTGTTCTTCCACCAACAGTACCAAATACAAAAAATATTAGGCAAGGGTTTTCTCAGAAAATCCCTAACTAGATCTTCACCCCAGAATGGGAAATTAACATCACTTGCTCAAGAACTTAGGGATAATGTGTCATACTTAGAACTTCTGATGCTTCCATCGCAATATACGGTCACCTTTTTTGCCACACAGAAGTTGCCTGATGTCTTTCTGACCTTAAACACAATTTTCACCCATATAAAGTTAATGAAATCGATTTTTGCTTTCCCATACCCACCCGGATATGCATTTGGCCACATAGAGCGTTACAGAGTCCATGCTGATTTGCATAAGACAGGTCTTTGTCTAGAAGCAAAAACAATGGGTTGAAATGCTGCTGAGGGCAGTTGCTAGTGGTTAGACTATGTGCAAGTATTCCTTTAATCACCTTGCGTGTGAAAGATGTAACATCCGAAGTGCCAAGGGTAGGCCCAGACTTGGGTCTATTGCTCACTGTACCATAGGATCCCCACTTACGAGCCCTAACAAGGCCAAAACTGGTCTGGGCTGCTTGCGTTTTCTGCTGGAGGGCAGTTCGGGACAAACTGTTCCTACGAGGAGCGGTCTCAGTACTGATTCTCATAAGGCGTGCCTTTGTTTTGAGTGGCACAGTAGACGAAAAAACAATGTGCTGGAATGCTGCCCCGAGCAATTGCCAGTGGTTAGATTATTTATAAGCATTCCTCCCATCATTTTTTGTCTGATAGGTTTTGCTTCTGGAAGCCAGCTCTAGCCACCAGGAACATTCTCTTCAGGTCTGCTGGCCTCTCAGGTTAATATTTGTTGGAGAGCTTGATTTTTGATGCTCCCCTCACCAGACCTGGTCTCTGCTTTCTCATTCTCTCTGCTGCTTGGTGGGCATCTTCCACATTTCCTCCACAGTCAACAAGCAGAAACCCCTCCCTGCTGCACTCCCCAGCTTCCACAGCCTCCTGGCTACCTGCAGGTTACTAGTCTATCAGCAAATTCAGGGGCCAGTCCACAAAATTTCCTGGAGAACCCTCCAGGGTCCCCCAGCAGGTCCATTCCCCGATACTATTCTTCAGGGCAGGGTCAGAATGGGGACCACAGCCACTGGTTCTGGAGAAACCCTTCCTTGTCCTGGGTGTCAGCTTGAGTTTCAAAGTGTCAAAGTCCACGCTCTCAGAGGTTCAGAGTCTTCCTCTTTCTAGCTGAGTAATATTCTGGAATTGCAGCCCAAGGTCCAGTAACTTCTCAAGTCTCTCTCCCCTGTGCAGGAATTTTTAAGTCAGATTGGAAAGTTCTGGAAGGTAGGCACCTCTGCCCTAGGGTGCCACAGCATCACTCCAACCCTGCCCCCACCCTCTTGCACAGCATTCTGGAACATTTTAACATGGCAGCATCAAGTGATCTATGGAAAGACTGTCCCTAAAAGCTTCAGCCCTGCCCCAAGTAGCACAGGTGAGTGATCCCTTACCACCCAAAACTCAAAGGGAATGGTATTCTGTATTTGGCTCTAGAGATCTGGCCTTCCTTCTTTGTTTCTGTGATCTTGGGGTTGCCCAGGACAGGTGCAACGTGAACCATTAATTAACATTTGCAGATTTCCTCCACACACTTTCCTTTCCTAGGAACTGGGGCAAGCGTTGTTAAGGGTCCTATTGTGTGGGTGGCCGTTTGAGCCTTCTGCTGGCCAGCAGAGTAATTTACTTGGCTCATTAGGGAGCACAAAGGCCTGAGAAAGCAATTATGGCTGTGGCAGGGAAATACGGTAATTCTTAAAGTGCCATAAGGATTACAGTTATTACAAAAATGACAAGTGATCTACATTTGGGGTACATATTTAACCTAAAATTCATACCGAACTGGTACCTCTAGTCCTAACTATGGCCAAACTGTGCAGTGGCACATTCTGGGTACATATTTATCCAGAAATTCATACCTATCTGGTTCCTCTAGGCCCAAGTATGGCCAAACTGTGCAGTGGCACAGATTACGTCCTTAAGGTATAAACCAGTGAGCACACAGCCTTTCAGTAAGCACTACAGATGTACACTATGAATGCCCATGGAGATTATAGGGCCTACCCAGATCAGCAGCAATCCCTGAAGGGTCCCTTCTGAGACAGGCTATCTGTGCGCAGATTCTGGCCCTAGTAGACGGTTGTCTCACGCTCTCTGCCTACACATATATGCGTGTGCTCATGGGTTCGCATGTAACCAGCCCAGATCCTTTTACCGTAGCTGTGCAGCAGCAGCCTCATCTTAAAAGACGGAAATTGGTGGTTAGCACTCTCAGTCCATTTCCACAGAATTTACACTTAGGAAGCATCAAAAAACGTCTTTCATCGCCTCTAGGGCAACACTGCTGAGAGGAAAAGAGGAAGTTGCTGCCATCTTGATACAAAGGAACATCAGCCAACAATAATAAGGGAAACCGATTAACCTAAATAACTATAAAAAATTATCAAGCCTAAGCAACAATTTAAAATAGCAACAATGTTTATGAGTCTTCATTGATCATGCAAAAAATTTGCCTTCCCCATTAAGGTACTTTAACAATTGGCTATCTGCAGACCAAATTTTCATTAATATCACCAGGGTGTTTGAGCTACCTCTGTATGTTGTCAAGAAATGTTCATTCTCTTTTTAACAAGGTACTCTGTACAGTATCAACAATTAAATATTTCACTTCCTGTGTCTGATACTTGCTCCCTTCCACCACTGTGTTCAATCCTAACAGCAGCCTACTTATGCATCAGGCAAAGCACCCTAAACCAATCTGGGGTGCACTTACCAGTTCCAGTTGCTTAATACTGAAAATGACTCATACTCTATGTCTCCCCCGTGATGCCATCACTTAGGACTCACTGACATAAGAGCTCCATATACTGGCAACCACAGTAACCAAAGGGGTTGCCTGTACGCTTGATGCCAAATGGCAAGGTCACATATGTATTGTGTGATGTCATGCGCTGTTTATGTTCGTCCCCAGTGTTACTCATCAGGCTCACTAAATTCCTCAGTATGCTCCGGAGGATCTCAATATTACTTCCATGAACACGCCCTGGCACGCATGCACAAAACAAGTAGAGACACACTTTTAATTATTAACACCTCCTCTGCCTCACCTCTGAGGTAACAAAATGAGCATTCCTCACAATACCTTTAGGTGATCCAGAATTCCCTCATTTATTCGGTTTCATCATTACTGCTCATTTAATGACTTTTCAGGGGCTGATGGTGCCAGGGTGACAGTCCCTGCTAAAGCAGCACACAATGACAGATATGGTAGTAGATCAAACAAATTTAATAGTAGATGGGTGCAATATCCAAAACAGTGAATCAGGGCCCGGAATCGTCCTGTCACTCAGCGGGAAAACAAAGAACATTTCCAACTGATATAAAGTGCCAAAACATAGGAGCATTCCCAGCCACTTTACAGAAAGAAGAGGGAAGGATTCCTTACAACAACACAACACTAGATGTATAAAGAAAAGAATGTTTTTCTTTTGTAGGACCCTTACCCACTTAAGTAGTGGCATGCTTCATCATCGGGTCCACCTTGGCTCC
This sequence comes from Pleurodeles waltl, assembly GCF_031143425.1. Taxonomy (NCBI): domain Eukaryota; kingdom Metazoa; phylum Chordata; class Amphibia; order Caudata; family Salamandridae; genus Pleurodeles; species Pleurodeles waltl. Next base: position 640,425,716 of record NC_090436.1, on the reverse strand, counting down.
TAAAAGTTGAGGTGGGCTCAACCATATTTCAGGGATCACTTAATATAACCTGCCGGGGGATCTAAAGGTAAAAATATATTTTGCGAGCCAATTGTATCCCTTTCTTAGCAGCTTATGATGGCATAATTAAAAATCAATATGGAGGGTTTGTTAGGTTCTAATGGTCCTAAAACTCTCACCTATGCCATTGACATGTTTCAGCCCTGTTATTGGCCTACACAAGGTCCCAGGCATTAATCAGGACGTACTGAATATCTAATAGCCCCTGTATCACCACATGAACAAATATACTTTTTGTGAAAGGCATGCAGTGCTATCATCTTGCATGCTGGGAGTGCACAGACTCGCCTGACAACCTTTTGTTGACAGAATACCTGTAAGGAAGAAACAAAGGACAGACACGCAATAGCATCCAAATAAATGGTCTCTTCCATGTGCTTGTAGTCATGTGTGTTCATATAAAAACAGAAAGAAGTCCCATCATGACAAGGGCTGTGTCATTATTAAGTCGCTTATGTGCAGACCAAATACATACAGTGTCACACTTCAAGGCATGTAATCCTGCTTATTAACAAACTTCTTTTGAGTGCATAATGGACATATTTTTTACTGTAAGCGCCCGCCATAAAAAACATGTGCAAGTGGAGGACATAGTGAAAATTACTTGTTTTGGACCATCATTGAGAAACTGCAACACACATTATCCAACTCCCGCACTCTTTTAGAGAAGGAGCAATGAGTCTATAGACTCAGAACCCATGTCACTGGTTTGAAAGATGAAATTCCATGGAACCAGCTGAAATCCACAACATGAACTACAAACCATGAGTCGATATTTGATACGCATGCCCTTGGAACGTTTTCCTTTTAGAGGCTCTCTGCCTTCAGAAAATACCTCGGTCTTGTCATCTATTTGAGAGTACCCATACCAACATTATGGGAAAACAATATATATGTGTTAGAAATGGGGTCTCTAGTTGGCAGAGGTATACACCCTTGTCCAAGTAGGGACCACAACTCTAGTCAGGGTAAATCACACACAATCCAAATTATCCTGTGCCCACCCTCTGGTAGATTGGCACTGAGCAGTCAGGCTTAACTTAGAAGACAAGGTGTAAAGTATTTGTGAAATAAATCATACAGTAACGGTAAAAACACCACCAAAATACACCACACAGGTTTAGAAGAATATAAGATATTTATCTGGTTAAATTAAGGTAAAAACGATAAAGATTGAATAAGCACAAGTTGAGATATCACTTTTTTGTAGGATTAAAAAGAATCTTAAATTTAAAAAATCAACAGTTGTCTCTTGGTTTCACAAAGTACCTGGTTTGGGTCAAAGATACCACGCACGGAGACCGCAGAGGAGGAGATGCATGGAAAAATGGGGTGTACGTAGGATTTTCCGACCCTGCACAGACAATGCGTCAATTCTTTCTATGCTGCAAGGGGATTTGTGTCGATTTCCGGCATGCAGTCTTGGGTCCTTAGTACGATGCAGGGATCTTTTTTACACCCAGGGACGATGCAGGGAAATCCTGGGCATGCAGGAAGACATCACAGGCATTGCGTTGATTCAGTAGGCGATGCGTCGAATTTTCTGTCGGATGGCACATGCTGCATCGATTCTTCACATGGTAAGTTGGGCTGCGTCGTTACGGTTCGGCTATGCGTCGATCCGATAGGCTGTGTGTTGAATTTCTGGCCGCAAGGCAGACGCTGCGTCGATTCTTTGCTCGGGAAGTCAGGCTGCGTCGTTCCAGCTCCGCTGTGCGGCGATTTCTTGGTTGCAAGACGGCTGCATGTCGTTTCCGGCAGGCTGTGCAATGATTTTCGGCACACAAGGAGTTTCTCGAAAAGAGGAAGTCTTTTTGGCCATGAGACTTCAGAAAACAGGAGGCAAGCTCAATCCAAGCCCTTCCAGAGCACAGCTCAGCAAAGTCAGAGGGCAGCAGGGCAACATTTCTTCTCAGCAAAGCATCCAGATGAGTCCTCTGGGCAGCCAGGCAGTTCCTGTTGACAGGCTGCAGGTTCAGGTCCAGAAGTGTCTGAGTTGGTGGGGTCAGGGACCCAGTTTATATACCCAAAAATGGCTTTGAAGTGGGGGAGACTTCGGAAGTGCACAAGTTCCCCTTTGAGTACAGAGCTGTCTGCCAGGGTCCCAGTATGGGGTTTGAAAGTCCATTGTGTGAGGGAAGGCCACTAGCCTTTGAAATGTAAGTTCCAGGCCCTCCAACCTTCCAGCCCAGGAACACTCATTCAGTATGCATACGAGTGTAGGTGTGACTGAATATCCTGTGTTTGTGGTTGTCTGGGTGAAATGTACCAGGAAGCCGTCAATCAGCCCAGCCCAGTCGTTGATTAGAGACAGGCTGTAAGGCACAATGGATTTTAAGTGCAGAGAAATGCTCACTTTGCCTCACCAATAAGCAGGATTTTAAATTACCATTCTGGCCATACTAAATATGACATGATTACCCCTTTCTAATCAGAATCTACCACTCAAACAGTATATGAGGGTAGCCCTAATGCTAGCCCATGAAAGGAGCAGGTCTCACAGTAGTGGAAAATGAATTTAGGAGTTTTCCACTACCAGGACATATACAACACACATGTACATGTCCTGCCTTTTACCTACATAGCACCCTGCCCTGTGGGTTACCTAGGGCCTACCTTAGGGGTGACTTATAAGTAGAAAAAGGGGAGATTAAGGCTTGGCAAGTACTTTTAATGCCAAGTCGAAGGGGCAGGCCTGAGACATTGTTAAGGGGCTACTTCTGTGGGTGGCACAACCAGTGTTGCAGGCCCACTAGTAGCATTCAATTTACAGGCCCTGGGAACATGTAGTGCACTCTACTAGGGACTTATAAGTAAATGAAATATGCCAATTGGGAATGAACCAATGTTACCATGTTTAAGGGAGATAGCACATGCACTTTAGCACTGGTTAGCAGTGGTAAAGTGTGCAGAGTCCTAAAACCAGCAAAATAGTGTCAGAAAAGTGGAGGGAGGCTGGCAAAAAATTGGGGATGACCACCCTAAGGCTGTCAGGTCGAATAATATATGTAGAAGATCCCCTGGTTTCTCCCCCCTTCTTTTGGGATATGTTGTATTTTGACTTAACACACTATGTTCTACTCCTGTTTTATCAGTGGAGCATTTATCTAGTAATTGACCTTTTCACTCCATTTTTTATCAACACTAATGGTCCCATTATTTTGCAGCAAGTAAAACAGACAGGGACACTACAGCTTGCGTGTAGTAGTTATGCTCATGACATGGTGACCTAACAATTTGTGTCTCTCTCATGTTTCACTGGTTGTTAGTTCATGTAGTAATAGACTTAAAAAAAAAAAAAGCCAACATCTCTGCTAATTTGAAGTAGTATGACTAGCTGGGAACAATACATCTGATGCTTAGTATCTCTTCCTGTTCATTGCCTGGGTGACCCTCGACTCAGACACCGAGGCATCTATTTGACCAGCCACGAGCCCGGAAATCCTGCCTACGGGCTCACGATGAGAGCAACCATTTAAAATCCCTCTGAACTTGCACTGGAGATCACAGAAGCCGGGAGCGAGCAGGACATGAGTAGGTGAGCAGCAGCATGTTACCCTTGATTAGTGTGTGACAACAGGACCATGCCACCCTCACCCCCGGAGAGGTATGAATAACAACCCTAGATGGGTAAGTGTTAATGCGACTTCACCAATATACAAGTGTATTTCACAGGTGTCTTACCAAGTTGTGTGCTTTACCCTGGCATGCCGAACCCACACTTACATCAATACTCTGTCTGTTTTTTTACAAGTGTATAAACACCGCACTTACTCCTGATTGCATGCAATAATAGGCTGGTAATAAGCATAAAATGTGCATGCCACTACTAGACTGGGTGAGGGTCATATACAAGGAAAAGCTTTCTTTTCTTTATACATCTAGTGTTATGCTCTGGTAAGGGATTCTTTCCTGTTCTTTTCTTAAAGTGGCTAGGAACAATCATTTGTTTTGGCAGATAGATGCAACATGACTAAAGGTGAGGAAGCAAGGCAGCTGACTGCAACTGATTCCTGGAAGATCTGAAAACTTCCAACCAGAACATTCTACATGACATATACAGGTGCTAAACAAAAAGCACGGCCTAGAAGCACAGCCCTAATATGCAGTCTTCAATTGTTTCAATTAAATCAGATAGAAAACACACAAGGACAACTATCTTTAAAAGTGAAAATCAGGACTGGAAACTTGGTGCTCTGCAGACATGGAGGGATCTTGCAACCCTTCCTAGATCAGAGATAGGAGATGTTACTCATAATAGGATGGAAGGGCAGTCCTGTTTCAGGAGCAAGCACTTTAGACTAAGCTGCATATCCAATTTGGAACTTTCTGGAACATAGTTTAGGAAGCAAATGATAGGAAGATAGTTGTTTTGAGACAAGGTTGATGGTGGGATGTTGTGGGAGGGTAAAGAACTTGACACTATCACTGTGTGGCAAACCAAACGTTAATGACAGTATATCTAATTGGTGTGCAGGATATTGACAAAGGTCTGGGTGTGTACAGAAGAGCAATTTGAAAACAGGATTGCTTTGTGGCAGGGGGTAAATGAAATGCGGTATGGTGGTGTGGGCTGCAGGAAGGCGACAGTGAGGAGAATGGGTTTGGCTGAGTATTATTGAGATCACTTGGTGATGTGTGGTTTGCAAAGTGGTTTGTAGGATCTCTGAATGCAGGTGGAAAATGGTCACTGTACTGGAATGGGTAAACGTAACTTAATGGGCATGTTACTTGAGGAAATTGTGCAGGATACTTTTTGGGAACTGGGGTAGCAAATAACTGGATTACAATGTGGAAGTCGAAATACAAGTGACAGTGTCGTATTTTAAGTATAGGTAAGCAAGCAACAGTATAGTAATAGAGACAAGGAACTATGTGATGGGATGTAAAGTTGAAAAAGTGGGACAGGTATATATTCCGTGAAAGGAGGAGTTGTATTTTGTTTGTTTATTTTCTGGCATAAATGAAGTTTTGATATTTCTCTGTGAAGCTAAATACTAGTCCATCAGCTAGTTTATATCTTCCTTCGAGTATGTATTTTATTCAGGGCACACAGCTAAATAGTATACATGCAATGTAGGGGGTGATAAGACCCCAATAGAAAATTAAAATCTTATTACTTATGTGAGAATGGATTGCTAGGCCCAGAAACTGTTGTTGCTTTAACGTTTAAAAGCATGCTCTGGATTTTATGTAACCCGTGCTGCATGAGCTCGCTAGGCTAGCACATATTTCTATTAAATGTTTCTTCTATAACCGCTTCTTGACTTGAAAGATGCTACAAACTTTTCCTAAAACAATAGCACAACTACTAACTACACCCTTACCCACCTTCTAAGCTGTTTTGGTATGCACTGACGTGTATTTAGAAAATAACAACTGCTTGTGTGATTGAAAATTAACATTATATGAATAATGGGAATTATGCAGGACGCCACTGCAAAATGTTATGACTTTGGGAGAGGGAACTCAGTTTGTCTTTACAACACAAGCTACACAGACAGAGAAATTATCAAGAGAAGGATTAGTCTCAGAATGGATACAGGAAGTCATTAAAAAGTATGGTAAGACAGAAAAAGTAGAAAAACCGAGCACTAGCGTAGTTAGTGCTGAGACTGATCTAGAAACACAAAATGAAAGATTAATGAATGTCCCACAAATGAAAATAAAATAAGAAAAAATATTAAGAGGATGCTTAAATCTTGAACATATTGAACAATATCAAGAAAAAGAATTGGTCTACTTATGTAAAGGAATCACCAGGAGAGCAGCAATGGTACATGACCAGTTGACTTAATTAGCAAATAAATTCGATATAGACATTGCAAAGATTGTACCTCTTTAGAGAAGCTTTAGGGTGTAGCTAGATGACAAATGCATTGAAAACATGCGTACACCAGGATTGCGAATACACCTTACTGAATTGGTGAAATGTATACGCAATAGGAGTGAGATGGAGAAGTACAGAAATAAGTGGGCACAAAAACACGAAAGGAAAAGGAAACTAGCTGAGGAGAAAAGAAAAAGAAAAAGAAAGAGTAGTCCGAAAAGAAGGCAACCACTACCGCATATCCCTTGAGAGAAACACCAAGCGGGACATACATTCATGTGCCATGGAGCAGAGGAGATCTTTTGTCATTTACTAACAATTTCCCCCAAACTAAGAGACAGCCCAATGTAATGGTATACTCAGGTCTAAAGGTTTATAAAATTGTCAAACGTTTTTTGAGTTGCTACAGATATCTTCTTCGACACCGTGAAACCAAGTGATTTGTGGGCTGAATGTAAGGCAGCAGTTCAATGGCCAACCTTGGACCCTCAAAGGGAAGTTGGCACAAATGCACCATCTCCTGTAGTGATTACTCAACATAATAAAGCAATCAAATTTTTAAAGAGGAGGATTCCTCCCAAGGATCTGAATTATTTAAAGTTAAGCAGAATGTAGCAAGAGGTTAAGGAGACAGTGCATGAGTTTTATGAACGATTGAGTAAAGCTTTTCAGCAGCACACAGGACAAACATTTAGATCTAGGAGATATGGGTTTCTTTATTACGACTTTTGTGCTTGGATTGCAACCTGAGATTTGTCAGTATATACAACAGAATGTGATTTGTTTGCAAACAGAGTCTTTAGATGAGATTTTGACGTATGTGCAGTATTGCAGTGATGAACAGGAAATGAAGCAGCAATAGATTAAGGACAAATTGATGCTAGCCCAGACAAAGTTGGCACAGCAAGGTTTTCAAAACCCTACAGCTGTTGACAATGTGGCAGCTATTCAGGGATGAGAGGAGTGAAGCAGACAGGTATTCAGACTTTACCAGGAAGAGTGATTCCTATTGATTGAAGTACTGGTGTTGATATTATGATATTAAAGAAAACAACTGCTTATCACGTGTGCAATAAGGTGGGGTACTGGGAGTTTAAATGTAGATTTAATGCTGAGAAGAGTCAAGGTATTCAAATGAATGAGATGAATCATCAGACTCATTATCAAATATTCCCAGATGCAAGCCCCTATACAGAATCAGAATCAAATCATACCCATGGCCACAACCACCTGTAATTCAGCGTGTTATAAATGGAGCCCAAATTAATCAAAACAAACTGTCTAGGATGACTCCAAATGTGATTCAGAATCCTGAATCAATATCACAATTCCAGAAGTTAGATGAAAGTGAGGCACTGAATTTTGGCACGTCGCAATGACAGTACCTGAGAGGGGTGGTTGATTGCATGCTTGTTGCAATCTAGGCAGTAAACCAGAGTGGACCATATTTAGATGGAATTGTAAATAGCCACTCAGTAGTGTTTTTAATAGTCACTGGAGCTAACCACTCCACTGTGAGAACAGCGGAAATACCACACCTGCCCCTCGGAAAAACATAATACAAGTATTAGGTATTGCAAATAAGCTGGTTACTAATCCAATCTCAGAAAAGGTTCTGGTAAGAATAGGATCTTTCAGAGATAAACATCAGTTTGTGGTTTGTGATTCAAGTCCTGTTGAGGAGGGATTTATTGTGCAAGCTAAAAGGCACCATCAGTTGCACTCCGGTTGGAGTCATTTTCCAAATCCACGTTGACGAAGATGTGGGAATCAGACCAGGCTTGAGAAAAACTGTATGATTTTGTATGATGTTGGTATTGAATCACTTGCCAAAATAATTGATTGAAAAAGTGAAGGTTGATGTCTGGCACGTTACTGGAACAGACACTGGACTAGCAAAAAGATTTGAACCAGTACGAGTAAAAGAACACCCTTAGAACACCCCCTTGCCCAAAGACACCAGAAACAATAGTAGGTATTACACCCCTAATAAATTATATGTTAGAGAAAGGAATATCAAAAGAACTGATTGGGAGGCCATGTATCTCGCCAATAATGGGATTACATAAACCAAATGGCAAATACAGAATAGTGCAGGATTTGAGAAAAATTAATGAAATTGTAATCCCATGTTGTCCTGTGGTACCAAATCCAGCTACCATATTTCACCAGATACCCTGTAAAGTTAAGTTGTTCACTGTGATTAACCTCTGCCATGTATTCTTTTCTATACCTTTACATGAAGATAGTCAGCTCTTATTTTACTCCGTGTTCCAAGGGAAGGTAATCATGTGATGTTGTGTCCCACAGGGGTATACAGAGAGCCTGTCACTTTTTAATCAGATTTTAAAGAAAAATATTGAACCTTTAAAATTGCCAGGAGATTTTGTTTTAATCCAGTATATTGACGATCTACTGATCATGTCAAGCACTGAAGAAAAATGTCAGGAAGATTCTATAGAGTTGCTAAATCATCTAGCTGAGAATGGGCACAAAGTGTCACCACAGAAACTGCAATATTGTCAGAAGAACATGCAATATTTGGGACACATAACTGAAAAACGAACAACGAAGGTGCCCAAAGACAAGATTGAGATGATTTTAAAAATGAACCCTCAGAAAATACAGAAAGAGGTCAGAATATTTCTTGGAATGGTTGGCTACTGTAGACTGTGGATACCCAACTTTCCCCCGTGGATAAAACCTTTACTCAGGATGACTCAAAGACATTAATGATCCGATTCCATGGAACAACAAATGTACGAAGCATTCCTAGAGTTGAGAGAAAGTCTCTGCCACGCACCTGCATTACGGATGCCAGATTATACTAAAGAATTTACAGAGAAGGGTTCGTTAACCCAAATTTATGGAAGTTACAAAGACCAATTGCATACTTCTCTGTGACTCTTGATCAGGTAGCGGTCACTTTGCCTGGGTGCTTGAAGGCTGTGGCTGCAGTGAGGGCTGATCTTGAGAAGTGTGAAAATATTGTCATAGGATTTCCTTTGACTGTTATGGTCCCCCATTCAGTTGAGGTGTCACCAACCAAAACTAAAACACAGCACTTCTCAAATTCGTGATTCACCAAATATGAGCAACAGATATTGGCCCTCATTACAACCCTGGCGGTCGGTGGAGAAGCGGCGGTCTTACCGCCAACAGGCTGGCGGTAACATTTTTGGAATTATGACCATGGCGGTTACCGCCAGGGTCATCCGCCACTTCTCCGATCCGACCGCCAGGGCGGAGACGACCGCTGGGCTGGAGACCTGGGTCTCCAGCCCGGCGGTCGTCACAATACCGCCGGCGGTATCATGACCCTGCTGACCACCATGGACTTCATGGGGTTTGGAACCGCCATGAAATCCATGGCGGTGAGCACTATCTGTGCCAGGGAATTCCTTCCCTGGCACTGATAGGGGTCTCTCCCACCCCCCACCCCCACCCCGAGTCATTCCCCTACACCCCCCACCACCCCTGCTACCCCCAAAGGTGGCAGGACCCCCCTCCACACCCCTACCCCCAACATTACATTACACATTCACACCCGACACACACGCAGGCACCACCAACACACACACCCGCACACACACCAACATACATGCCAACAGCCACACACACAGTCATACGCACACACCCACATTCAGACATACAAGCACACATCCATACAGACAGACACGCACTCATTTCCAAATACACAACACCCCGCATGCATACACGCACTCACACACCCCCTCTACATACACACACGCACACCCCCATGCCCGCACACAACACTCCCCCCAGCCCCCCCTCCCCTAACGGACGATCAACTTACCTGGTCCGTTGATCCTCCTGGAGGGGACGGGATCCATGGGGGCTGCTCCGCCGCCACCACACCGTCAACAGAACACTTCCCCGCCGCCCGCCAGTATGGCTGCTGGCGGCTCTCCGTCCGAAAAAAGACAGAGGGCTGCCAGCAGTCACAATACGCCGAGCGGAAAACCGCCACCACTGGCGGTCTTCAGCACGGCGGTCCCTCTGCGGTCTTGTCAAAAGACCGCCGAGGTCGAAATGACCCCCATTGTCTCGAAACAATGTGGTGTTAAAGACATGTCATGTTTTAAATCCCAGCACTCAGTTGCCAATACCTGAAAAAAATTAGTCAGATCTTTATGGACGTGATTGCCTTGATGTCACTGATTTGTGTACCAAACCCAGACCAGACGTAAATGATGAACCATTGATTAACTCAAATTATGTATTTTTTGTGGATGGCTCATGCTTGAGAACAAATGAAGGCTGCTTAAGAGCAGCCAGTACGGTCTGCACTATTCAAGAAATAGTTGAAGAGCCATGACTGCAAAGAATTACATCGGCTCAAGTTGCAGAATTTATTGCTCTCACTAGAGCCTGCAAACGAACCAATGGATTAAGAGTGCCAACTTTTACAGTCAATGTGGGTTCCTTGTTGTCCATGACTATGGGCAACTGTGGTCACAGGGAATTTTCATGACCTCTGCTGGGAAGCTTATTAGATATGGGCATAAAGTGAAAGATCTATGGGAGATTTAGCGCATTGAAGTGACTGTAGCTATGTTACAATCGGCAACAGGTATCCTATGAAGTGGCACATTACTGTGTGACTATGCCATGCACTTACAATGGATCATAAATTACTGGCAGCCATGAAGAGAGCCTTCTTGCAATGATTCTGAAAACTGCAGACAACTGAGATGAACTGAGATGCATGCAAGAGAATGTACCGATTGAGGAAAAAGAAGGTTAGATCAAGGCAGGATGTGGGATTGATGATACAATGTTTGGGTTTCATTGGAAGGACAACCAATAGTACCAGACAACCTACTTATCCCAATGACATGACATCTACATGGACAGGCATATTTGAGTAGGAATGCCATGATTCGAACATTCAAACAGTACTGGTGTAACCAAAAGTTTAGAGCACAAGCAGAAGAGGTTTCCAACAGGTGTGTTGAGTGTCAGAAAATGAATGTGGTTAAAAGAGCACTTGTTTCACTGGGTCATGTAGGCAGATCAGGAGGAACTTTCAACAGGATGCAGATGGATTTCATTGAAATGCCACCTTGCAGTGAACTAAGATACATTTTGGTGATTGTCTGCATCTTTTCCTGATGGGTGGAGGCATATCCAACAAGAACAGTCTCATAGTGGCTAAATTACTACTATCAAGTTACAGTATGCCTGTCTCTCAGGAATCAGATCAAGGTACTCACTTTAATAGTGAAATTATAAAAATGTTATGTGGAGGATTGAGAATCAATCAGAAAATTTGTTGCAGTTACCGTCTAGAAGCTTCCAGAATAGTTGAGCAAATGAATGGTACTATTAAATCAAGGCTGGCCAAAGTCAGGGGGCATGGCCTAGCGGTCGCCAAGATGACTGCTCACTAAGAAGGCTCGTGCAAGCTTGCAACAAACTCCACCATCCAACATCAATCTGTGCACATCCAGCAATGGGTGTTCCCCTGAATACCTATGGCGCTTGCTGTACCTGTGGAGGATCACATTGAGAAGTGGGAGACTCTCCTGAGATGGCGGCGGAGGGGGGAGAGACCCGAGGCCATGGCTCCATAACACTAAAGTGGCCAGAAGGGGAGTGGGACTTCCCTGGACCCAGTGAGACCAGATCGGGACTGAATGTGGAGGTGGCAAGGAGCAAGTTGGTCGCCAGTGCCGAGGGCCGACAGAGGCTGGACGGTGAGGTTGGGCAGGCGGCAGCTCACGGGCGGCACGTGGTGCGGTGAAGATCATGCGGCCTGCTTGCTCGTAGGGCCCGGACGTGGGTGCGTACCAGCCCTCTTGGAAAAACGCGCCTGGCATGTAGTGGAACATGCGACCCAGGTGAGGAAGAGGTGACCATGACTTACCCCGGGGGCTTGAGCTGTCAGAGGGCCCCGGTCTGGACACTTGGCGAGATGGTGGGGAGCAGGGGGGTTGTGGTGTGGTGGCTCAGAGTGTAGACCCCCCACGCATAGGCTGTTGCTGTATGGCCCCCATTTGTTTTTGCCGGGTCTACATTGACTATACCCTGACGTGCCAGGCATACTAGACGGCGCTCCCAGGGGAATTTGAGCTGCGACTGTGGCGCATGGATGCTCTGCCAGCGCTGACTTGATTGTAGGCCGAGTTGGAACTTGGGGGACCAGAGGGTGGCTGGCGTGCCATATCTCCCCGGGTCATCCAACTCTCGGGGTGGCGCCATACCAGGGATACTTGGTGGGGCATTAGGGACCCCAATCATTGGCTATCGCCGAAACAGCGAGAACTAAGTGAGACAATAAAACCTGGAGGGACAAGACTGATCCAATCCAATAAAATGGACTAATCTCCCATGGCCAAGCAGTCGTGGTGATGGCGGGTGGGGTGACGGAAGAGCCCGTGGTGTCAGAGCTATCGCTGGGAGCCATCATGGCAGGATCAGAAAACCTCTCTGAAGCCCTAACTAGAGTCGGAAACCATTGATGTTAACCTGCTGTGGCCGATATACAGAAGATGTACGAGAAAGTCACATCAGCGGAATCGCATATCCACCTGCTACAGTCTACGTCCAAGACGTTGGAGGAGCAGGTCCAGTGCCTCACTCATCAGCAGGAGCTTATGGCCACAAGACTCGAGGACCAGGAGTTTTGGGCAAGAAGGAATAATCTCCGAGTGGTTGGGGCTCCGGAGGGGATGGAGGGGCAAAGTGCGGACCATTTTCTGGAGGACTTGATAGTTATTACCCTCCGCCACAAGCGTCTGTCGAAGTTCTTTTCCACACAACCAACGCATACAGCACCTATACCACTGCCGAAGCCGGGGGGCCCCACTGAGGACAATCATTGCGTGGGTGTTCTACTCTTGCGATCGAGATGCCATCCTACTGGGCAGCCCACTCGCACAGGGACATTTCATATGAAAATGCCAAAAATCCGTTATTTCCCGGATTGCACGCTCCAGGTAAAGAGAAAACGTTGCATCTTCAATGAGGTCAAGAAGATGCTGCGCTCCAAAGACATTAAGTACATGATGCTCTTCCCCGCTCAACTGCGGGTACTGTCGGAGGGTAAGTCTTGGTACTTCAATACACCTTCGGAGGCCTGGGACTGGGCTGAGGGCTGGCGTACCCCGTGGAAACGGTCATCAAGAGACCCAAAGAGGAGCAGCGCTGTGGGAACTCTGGAGAGCATGCCAGAGGAACTGCTGCCGAAGTCGGTAACTGATCCGGATGAGACAGCAAATTGACTCTGGTCATCAAATTTGGCTCTAGCTCAGGGCTCAGCGCAATTGGTGAGACAGTATGATGGTGATGTGCCCTGGGTGAGAAGAGATACCGCTCAACACTGTTTAGCATGACTGGGCACTCCTGGGCGGGGGGTATTACTGTGAATCAGGGAGAACAGGTGGAACCATTTGTGGGTTGGGACAGGTAAAGACCAACCTAGATTTGTAACTTTCTATATGCATAAAGGGGTATTGAATACTTTGGACAGCAAGCAAACTTGTTTTGCGACGCCAGCCAATCCTTAACTAGTTGAATGGTTCAGCTGGGGTGACAGGCACTCTGCAAGTTTGGGGGGTGGGCTATCTTATGCCTACCGCACAGGGTAGCGGGGGGGAGTTTGGAGGAAATTGTTGTGTGAAGTTGTTCAAATGCTGATCAAATGTTTAAAGTGTAAATACTCAGCCATGAGCATTTACACTGAGCACACAGGGGTCAGATGGATGCGGGAGTCAGGTGGTTGTCTAAGGCTGAGATTAGGTGATAAAATTGCAGTAATTGCAATAGAATGTCCAGACACAATTCTGAGGTGAAGGTCATGACGTGGAATGTCAAAGGCCTTGGTAACAAGATCAAACGCACCATAGTCCTTCAGTACATCCGTAGACACTCCTCAGACTTTGTCCTACTGAAGGAAATACATCTAAAGGGTAACAGGTACACAGCATTAAACCCAGGGGTGGGGAATTTGTATTGCCTGTGACATCTGGATTTCTTGCCGGGGCAAGAAGTTTTAATTTTCATGTTTTTCCCAAGGACAAGTTGACAGTTAAATACGGTAAACCTACACAGATCTGTCACAGCCAATCAGGAAGTATGAACCATGGGTGGAATGCGTAGTGGCCTCGGATTGGCCAGATATCTGTCAATGCAATCATAGCTGTGACTGGCTCTGAGCCCAGCCCCTCCACCTGTACAGATTTCCTTCATTCTGGTAAAAGGAAGCCTATTTCGTGGGTAACTCTGCGAAGCTGTTGGCTGTGAAAAAGTCACTGTAAAAGCAACTTGCCCTTTTATTTCCCCTGAGCAGAAGATTAGCACAATGGAGCTCAATGGTGCATCATTAACAGAACACTCGGCTCTCATGCCGCTTCCTGGCCTCTCCATTTCCTGAGAGAAGCAGGATCATATGACGGAGCACCCACAGTTCCCTAGAACAGCCACAGCACTTGCAGGTAAGAGGCTGGCTGGCCTCTCGGCTCCTGCTTTAATTTTGGCTCTTACACTTTCCCTTCGATGTTTGCTTTTTCCCTGGTCCTCTCATGTGAACCCCCCGCACCCCCTGCTCCCCCCTCACCAGATCTCTCACCTGGCTGACCAAGTGTTTCATTTTATCACTATTTGTACAATGACGTACAGAGAAATATCATTAAATTTAGTACATGTTCTGGCTGTTAGTGAGAGTCGATTAATGTCAGAGGGAGACGTGTTTGTGTGCTCTAGTGCAGAATTAGTTATCAACACCTAGCGAAAGAACTATAGCTAACACAGATGACAGTGCACCCCAATGATGAGATGAATTTCTCATTCCGCACTGTTTTCTAGGTTGGTTAATGTTGTTGTTCACATCAACACTGTGTCACTTGGCCTATGTAATTGTACTCAAATTACCCAACATTTGGGTTTTAGAATGTGGTCACCAAACTAACATCCAAAGCATGTAGTAGCAATGTCCTTGCTTTTTCTCATGCAGCACTTCACACTTTGCTTTCTTTTCCTGTGCATCACCTTTCTTATCAGGTGTTTCTACAATTCTCTGGGCTCCCCCTTGGGCCTCTGGACCGCTACCCTGGGCTTCTGTCTTGTCCAACGTCTAGAGTAAAACGGCTTGCTGTAAAAAGCCTTGCTTTCCCCGCTCACTCCTCATCCTGGTTGCAGCACTATCCTCTTTTCTCCCCCCATGTAGCCTAAAAAGGTGTAGCAGCATGCCAGCACCTTCTGTCCTGAGAAGGGTTTTCTACACCCATCACTCGGAATGAGAAGAAGGAAAAAGGAAACAGAAGGGACAAAACTGTGTTCCCCTTTACGCACCTGCTGTTCTGTTTAACAGAACATCCAGCGTAAACCTTCATCTTAATGGCCAGCTGTCTCCAAACCCTGCATTGGCACATTGAGGGGCTTTATACGCTTCTTCTGTGTAGCGCCAAGCATGCTGTAGAATAGGCAACCTGGGCCCCTTACAGGGTCTTAAACAGGTCACTTCAGGCCTCAGTGGAGAAGATGAACATGATGGAGCTCAGTCACAGCACCCTTACAGAACACCCACTGGCCTTCACCATGCCGCTTCCTGGACGCTTTCATTTCATGAGAGAACTAAGAAAATATGACGAAGCTCATGCAGTTCCATAGAAAAGCTACAACACTCAACCACATTGCCAACAGGAATCCCAGGTTCTTACATTTTTATCTAATTTACAACAATGACAACCAAGTCATCTTTTCATTCTAACTACCGTTGCCAAAACTAATTAAGCTATCCTTAAACCCAGGTGTCCTGTTTTGCTTGATCAACACACAATTGTCTTAGGAAGTGCTTAGCAAAAAAGGGGTTAGCTTTTGCTTTAGAGGTGCCAATTTGGGAAGATAAAGAATTGGAGGATTTGGAAAATGAAACACTTGTCAAGGATTACACAATGTGGTTATTTGGGTGTGAGTCAAGGTTAGAAGTTAAGTATCCTCGTTTGGATGAGGATAATTAAGCACATCTACAAAGACCCAGGTGAAATATATGTGCCAACACAACACAAATATGTGAAATTGTTGTCTCAAATATACTGATAGAGGTAACTGGCAAGTATGTCTGGACAGTGTGTTCTTGCAGTGCATAGAAAGATTGGTCTTAAGAATAGACACTGGAAAGCGAACAGAGGTAAAAAGGTAGTGTTAATGGGTCCAAAGAAAGCCTGCTCTTCCTGCTGCTTAAAGTAGATAAATTGATGCAGCCCCATATTCCCTCAAATCAGTAAGAGATATTGCTTTCTGGCTGCAAAAGCCTCCCCAGGCCCATGAGTCTGTCATTTGTGTTGGATTTGCCTCCTTTTCTCAGTGGTTGGATGCTGCATACAAACTACATCTTGCAATGGCGGTAAACTTTAAATAGAACCACAAAACTAAGGTTTTACTCAGCTAGTCAAGAAATAAGTTTTTTTTTCTGCTGGAAAGAAATCACAACCATCCCAAATGAAAATATCAAGATGAACCCTCTAGAAGCCAATAAAGCAAGGAATAGCTAACAGTGCAAACCTGTCAGGGGAGGCAGCGGGCAGCCGATCGACAACAACATGAGAATGTACTTATGCTGTTTACTTTAAGGCAGAAATCATAAAGATGCCAAGTCTAGAACCTGCCCTACTTAATACACAGACCATCTTAATCCATATCAAGGACCCCTCTCTTTTCTTCTTTACTCACCATCTCTGTCCAGCTCTAACTTCCTCCCATTGCTCTCAGATGAATCCTCAACACTCTCCCTTATACAACTCCCAAAGTAACACTTTCACCCCTTCATTCCTCCTCTTAGCTGCCATCCCATCCCTTGCTGACCTTTAGCAGGCCTGTTTTACTCATCTCCCCTTTCTAACTGTCTAAGCCCTAACTACCACATCTCTAGAAATCAACCTACCCTCGCTCTATATGTATTCACCAAGCTATCAATGGTTCCCTCTTAAACAGCTACTTTCATCTTAAGTTGAGGGTTCATGGGCCATTACTGGTCAGTCACCAATGGCTCTCTGTGTAACCACTTCCTAAAACACAAATGCCTCCCCTCTCTAACGTCCCACTCACTCCCTCTGTAATCTATAAATAGCTCTCTGTGTAACATCGTTCCCATCTCTAGGTCCCAAGTTTTGCTGTCTATAAATGTGGTCACCACTGTCATGCGCTTGATGTCAGGGGTGTTCCATGTTCAAGTATCAGGGCATGGTGGAATCATGTTATGTGTTGGAAGACATGAACTATCGCTTCCTTTTTACATCCCTTGGTTTAGTGCACATGCTCAGGGCCACTTGAATTATGCTATTGTGAAGCTTTGTATATTTAAATCAATTGCTAATGGTGCACCACCCTGAAAAGTATTCAAAAAGTCCAATTCATTAATATCAGTTCATTTCAAATCTTCTCTAAGGGCACTAGGCAACAAACCCCAGTAATGCTTGTAGCACTGCCTGCGTTTCCCTTTAGGAATGCCGATAAGACTTAAGTAGCCTAGGCTTAAATGTTCCCCCAAACCCAAATGTGTCCCAGAGACTGTATTATAGGGGTTTTCAATACTGTTGTTATGTACCGCAATGTCAGTGTCCAAATTACACAAGCTAAGATCGTCCACACCATGAGGGATGGTGCTTCAATCTAAATGGGGATGAAACCAGCAGAGCTGTGTCTTTCGAAAAATGTTCAGCTCCTTTTCTTTCCAAAAAAAGCTACTAATATCATGCTTCCCTGGGCTGGACACTGCTTTCTGGACATTCACACAAATAACATGCCTAGGTTGAATCTCAGATTTTTTTGTAGATACTACTATGTTTATAACTGATGTTAATAACTATGGTTTAAATTCTTTGTAAATATCTTTTGCAAAAAAATGTATATCATGTAAATATGCAATATTCATTTACCAGTGGAATATACACTATGTATATTTGTAATTTCCGATTCCTAAATGGACCCTCCCTCTTTGACGAGAAAGCTCCCAGATGTCTAAACTGCTTTTGTCTGCATGGTCTAAAATCACATTTACCTTTTTCTCTGATCATCTAACTTACTTAGTAAATAGGTAGAGCAAATAGATTTATTTGCTGGACAAGTAGATTCCTGTACAATTTTGTCTCTTGGACAAGTAGATTTTTTTTAAATTGCACACCCCTGAAACCGAATGGGATACTCCCTACTAACACATTCCGGCTTTACCAACTCAAGGGGTGTGGGAATTTTGGGTAGGTCAGCAGTCTCCTACACGCTGGGTGCGACATGGACAGGCCCACTCAGTAGATCTGTGGTGCAGACAGGCACTTTGGAGGGCCGGACGATCAATCTCTGCTCCATGTATGTGCTCCCAAATCTCCTTCGGGACACCTTTCAGGAACTTGCTGAGGTCTTGC
The DNA here is from genome assembly GCF_031143425.1 of Pleurodeles waltl. Lineage (NCBI taxonomy): Eukaryota > Metazoa > Chordata > Amphibia > Caudata > Salamandridae > Pleurodeles > Pleurodeles waltl. Next base: position 640,407,443 of record NC_090436.1, on the reverse strand, counting down.
TTGCGTTTCCTATGGGAACGCTTGTATTGGGTGGGAATATGAATGATGCATTGGACTCTGAGAGGGACAGGCTTTTCGGTACCAGGGGGTAACTGAGGCAGGCCCACTCAAAATGTTTGTGGATGCTCTGGGCCTAGTAGACATGTGGCATGAACATCACCAACAGATAAACAATATACCTATTTTTCACATGGACACAATAGTTATTCCCGTCTGGACTACATATTCCCTAAGTCTACACAGGCGGGACCGTTTCATGGGGCGGACTATTTGCCATGGGGCATATCGGATCATTTCCCCAGCGGTGATCACACTGGAGCGAGGCAGACGCTGCCGCACATTATAGACCCCTGGTACTTCAAAGATAGATCCTTCCAGGATAAGATGCGGGAACAGACGACCCAACACGGTTGCCTCACAATGCTTTCTTTGTGAAGCCTTCAAGGCGGTGCTGCGTGGCAATAAACATGCCTTCATTAGTGGCATAAGGAAAGAGCGCATTCTGCAATGCACTGCGCTAGAAACAGAAATAGCTGCTTTGGAAGCTGAAGTAGTGAGTGAAAGGCAGCCTAGCCCAGAAGGACTTGATCGAGGAGGAGGTTGGGAATACAATCGGGGAACTCCAGAGCGGAAAGGTGGTCGGCCCTAACTGATTGCCCATAGAATTAGGAAAATGTGTGGCTAAGGACGTGGCAGGGGGAGGCTGGGAGGATGGTGATTCTCCCAGTGGACCAAAGAACGGCACCAATTGTGGCGATACCACAAAAGGACGAGCCCAGATGCTTGTAGTTGATACCAGCCCATTTCCCTTCTAAATGTGGAGTTCAAGGTTTTGGCGAAAGTCTTGGCCAATAGACTTAAAAAAAGTTATTTAGACTGTGATCCACCCAGACCAATCTGGGTTCATGCCTCACAGAAGTATAAGGCTTAAACTGAGTCGGTTGTACAGGGTCATGCATATGACAGGTGCAGGTGATCATGAGGGCGCAGTTTTGATGTCACTGGATGCATGAATGGCATTTGACAGTACTGAATGATCGTACCTATTCGCTGCTCTCGCCCAGATGGGGTTCGGCCCCTCCTTTTGTACCTTGGTTAAGCTTTTATACCAGGCTCCGAGGGAGAGAGAGTGTGTAAATGGGGTGACTTCCTGTCCCTTTACTTTGCAGAAGGGAACGAGGCAGGGCTGTCCCCTCTCCCCAATGCGTTTTGCCCTTGCGCTGCAGCCGCTAGCATCCTGGATTTGACAGGACCCTCTAGTGACAGGGATTACAGGAGGGGGAGATGGGAGGAGGGTTCTCTCTATGGAGATGACATTTTAATGTATGCACCAGACCACGCGCCATGGTAGATAGGTTGCTTCACAACTTCCAGATCTTCGGACTTTATTATGGATACAAAATCAACTGGGATTTGGGTCTGCACATAACACATTCTGTTGATGGTTTTATGGGGCAGAATTTGCTTCATCTGTTTGAGCGCCTCTGTAGGAATGTAGCACACTGGTGGGAATTCCCAGTCTCTTTAATGGGGCGGGCAGTTCTTTTTAAGATGATGGCCCTCCCGCTCCTACTGTATGTCTTACAGAATACTCCATTTCGGGTGCTACATGAACTGCTCAGGGAACTTAATAGTGAACTGTGCCAACTCATGTGGGATGGACTAAGTTCCTGTATTTCTTTATCCAAGCTCCAACGCTGAGTATTCGAAGGTGGGCTGGCGGTACCTGATATACGCCTCTATTACTAAGCAGCACAATTATGCACAATAAATGACTCTATTTTAGCGGACTTTGACGATCCAGCATTTCGGGTAGACAGGGAGGTTTTGGGAGAACAGGGCTATCTGTCACTTCTGTATGGTGGTGGGCGAGACGAACAACTACCACCACACACACAATCAGTACTACAGGGGTGGAGGGAGGCAAGCAAATGTATTGGTTGGGCAGACACACTAACATGCCGGACACCTAGCTGGAGCAGTAGACTACTGCCTGAGGTTGGGAAAAAACAAGGATTTAGGCAATGGGCGCTGATCAACATAGATCATTTGGGGGACAACTGTAGAGGGGGGTCACTCCTACCTTTTGTAGAGTTGGCAAAAAAGTATGACATGGGCAAATTAGAATGTTTTTGGTACTTGCAACTAAAACGTGCACTGTGATGCCATATCCGTGAGGGGGAGCAAATTCCAGAGACTGCACCATTAGATGATAGGCTCTTATAGGAACCCATGATGACCAAGGCTATCTCCCTGATCTATAAGAAGACACTCAATAACTCTCCTGACACCCTGCAGAACCTCTGGGTAGCCTGGGAGGGTAACATTGAGTTGATTGAGAATGACGACTTGATGGATGCAATTCAGAGCCCCAGGGAGATGACCATAAGGGCCCGCTTTAGGTAAATACAACTCAATCCCACACAGGGCATGCTACTCCAGGTCACTGCTGCACCAACTGGGGAGGTGTGCATCTGACTGATGTGCCAGGGGATGTGACATGGTGGGATCCTTTTTTTCACATCCTATGGGAATGTCCGATGGTCCAGAAATACTGGAGGGAGATAACACAAATTCTGTCCAAGGTTACGGGTCTCCAGATACCGCTGGAGCCCAGTGGCTACTTCTACACATTACAGAGGAGGAAACATGGCCCAAACACCTGACAATCTGACTGGGTGTGGCGGTGGTCAAGAGGAATATTGCACTGACTGGGAGAGAGTTCTGGACTGGTGCCAGCAGGCGGAGCAGGTTATCTATCAGAGTCGGGGCTGCCCAAAGAAATATGAGTGGTCGACATACAGAGATTCAGAATGTTAATTAGGGGACTGTGGGGGCCCTGCGGGTGGGGACTAAGCCACAATATGGTGCGTTCCATGTGACTCTGAAATTTCATACTGTTATATTTGTTGTGGTTGTTAGGTTACTTGGATGTAACGATTATATTTTACACTATCTGATTCAAGCATTGTATGGTAAGCATTGTTTTAATAAAAAAAATATTTAAGAAAGTTTTCAAAAAAGACTGGCCAAAGTCTGTGCATCAACATCATTAAAATGGGCAGATGATTTACCTTTAATCCTAAAGAGTCTGCGAAATACATCAGATGGGAGAACTGGGTTCTCTCCCCATGAAGTGTTTATGGAGAGAGCCATGATGTTACCTGAAGTTCCAGCAAATGTCCTTGTGAATATAACAGATAACAGGGTACTTGTCTACTGCAAAGGTCTGGCTGATGTGCTATGTGTCAACAGGTTTAAGCTGTAACCGAGAGCCCAAGTCAAGAACAGTGCCACAATCTAAATCCTGGAGATTGGATTTACATTAAGAAGCATGTGAGAAAGTCCTGTTTAGAGTCCCATTTGAAAGGCCCCTTTCAGTTAATTCTGATCCCGAACACCGTAGTAAAGTGTGCTGGAATTCCTAACTGTGTTTGTGTCTCAAACATCCAGAAGGCGAGAAATCCAGAAGAAGAAATAGAGCCTAGAGCTTTGGTGTACATGCCACCAAATGTTGCAAGAGAAGAAACTAGTGATCAGAATCAGCAAAGTGAAAACTGGGGGGAAGACACTCAAAAAGGTGAACTTGGTCCAATTGACGGACATCTCATAGAGTGGTGATTACTATGCAGTGCAAACCGTAATTGTCGGAGACCAACGTTCGGAAGGAAATACAGAAGCATTGAGAGAACTTGACGATCCAGGAAGGGAACAAGTTTTGGAGCCAACCACAACAAAGAAAGAAGTAACTTAGATTTAGCAGAAGAATGCCAAAAAGAAACAAAAATCGAGTGTGAACAATAATCTACGACCATTGAAAACCATCAAGGAGGAGGAAGAATCAAGTGGAGCTAGTGAACAGAAGAAACATCAAACACACTCAGAAGGTCAAAAGAGCGTGAGTACCTTGTCGAAGATATTTATCACCTGAATGGACTTATTATCTAGAACAAATACTGAACATACCCATCTCTAGCATACTTGACTGGAGCAAAGATCTACCAGAACCTCCCTGGAAAGAAAACAGGAAATTTGAAATTGCAAAAGACATTCAATGAACAGAATGAAAATAAGTAGCTGTAATAAGACACCTAGGGCTAAGATTAAGAAGAAAAAATGTAGGGATAATAGTTGAGAAGAACACGGGTGGATTCTGGGATTGTCCAATGAGGATTGTGCTAACAAAGAAATAAAGAAAACTTTACTGATTGACTAACTGAAACAAGAAAGAAGATTTGAAAAAAATACATTATTATTTACTCCATATATATATATATACATATATATATAACTTGTTGTTGCTATTAAAAAAATTAATTTAGTAGTAGATCTGATAGTACAGAAAACATGTGTACTGTAACTAAACCTAGAGGTAAGACATTTTTAAGGACTTTTCTTATATTGATGTTATTAATAGCTATTATAGCCATTGTTCTAGTAATTTATTTCACACCTGAAACAGAGAACATTGTATTTTTCTTACAAAATGCAAAACATCGTTCTTCAATAAACCATGACAAACTGAAAACATCTGTTGTAGATTTTATGAAAGATGATTAAGCCTGCCGGCTCTGTGCCAAGCTCCAGTGGGTGAGCACAGGTTAATTTAAGGTGTGCATCTGACTTACCCTGACTAGGATTGTGGGCCCTACTTGGACAGGGAGCATACCTCTGTCAACTAGAGACCCAATTTCCAACAATGTTCCATTCTCTTCCCACCATACCTACATTGGGTAAACAAAAATGCAACATCTGTGTTCCACATGGATACAAAGAAGGAACTGCTTGCCGTGAACGGATAGGCAAATTTAAACAAGCGATTCCAGTAAGCAAATCTCCTTATGTTGGCAAAAGGTAGGAAGGCCTGACTTGCATACACAATCAATTGCTGCCATCACTGTCAGTAGTCCACAGAACTATGTGCGGATAGTGGTCATGCTCAGTAAAAGAGGGGTTGTGGATGCGCGTGGTATTTTCCTCCAGACCACGGAGACCTCATCTGTGTTGCATTACATGCTATAGTAAGTTCTCAGCATTCACATGATTATTGCATGCTGAGACAAAAAATATTCAGATACATAGTATGAGGATATCAGGGCAGGGATGTGTGGTGTTCCGAGACATGCAGTGGACCTTTTTCATCCCATACCACTAATAGAGCATACCAATTTTCAGCAAATTTTCTCTGCAAAGTTCATGTTCTTCCAGGATTAGCACAGGTTTACTACGAACTGTAATGAGTAAAATGAATGTGACTTTCGTTAACTAGTAGGAACAAAGAGCAGTGGTTTTTGGTTTCAGGAACCGAAGCCTCCCAACAGCCCAGGAGGCTAGAAGAGAGGTAGGCATCAGCCGCGATAACCTCGAGGCGTTAGCACACTCACCCTCAGCAGGGTGGGCGAGCACATCCACGGACTTCAGTTCAGCTGTTCTTGGAAGATCATAGAGGTGCTGATGTCATTTGGAATGCATTAACCATTAACTAGGTCAAGCTGAGTAAAAAAGGCCCCCATAACCATGATCCCAGCCCATTTCTAGATCAATCTCGACTATTAATAAGTGAGTCCATAGAAGGAAATGGTACTTCGAGGGCCATGAAACCACAAGACAGAGACGGTGTCAAATGAGTTAACAAGTTATTGCTATATTAATTATTGTGTAGGGCTGCACCCCTGGCTCAGGCTAACAGAAGCCCTGCACCCCTGGCCCAGGCTAACAGAAGCCCCGCATCCCTGACACAGACTAACAGAAAGCACGAATTGTTCCTGTATCTCTCCTTTCAGATTGGACAGCACCAACATGTTTGCAGGGAGAGGTGAAACAGTGAGCCGCGCACCAAGTAGTACACACGACTCCGAAGCGCTGACGCTAGCCTTTATCATTTATTTGCAAACTCGTCCTCCGCATCGGCAATAATCATACTAAACAACTGGTTACGAGGATGTGCTCGGCTTCCTGTTTTGCGCGCGTCATTGGCATTAGGAAATCCGCATGGCTGAGGTTTTGCCACAAAACAAGCATGAAAAGTACAGTTCCCCACAAGCAGGATGTAGCACCCTTGAACTTTCCCTGGAGCCTCTCGCGGCCGGGAAGACAGAGGACATCCTCACAAGCAGCTCCTACTCCCACTTCCGCTTCTACTGGCCAATTATGTCTTAAGGAAAACATCGACTCAAAATATGTATCCCGTAATGTAGTGGCCAGCTGTATTTTTCTTTACCCGCCTCATAACTCTGACTAAGGAAATGATCGAAATCTTCCCAGACATATCCTTCCGTCACACCCATCACAGCACTCCCTAGCGCTGCTGGTCCAAGCATCTCTGAGGACATGCACATCTCTCTAAACGCAGGACTCCGGGTGCATGCAAGCAACCACTGCACGTGTGGAGAGGAGTGTGCCATGTTAATGCGTAGTACATGGAACAACATTTCAAGCCAACCAGTGTCCACTTGCTTATCAAAATCATCAGCCGCTGTGGCATTTAATTCCTGAATAGTATGAGACATAAGGTGACTGTGTTAGCCACAGATCACAAAAGCACTGAATGTATCCATGTATTTATTTCTAGGGTTGATGCAGAGAAGCACTACAGGTTAAATTTATCAGTGTCTCCTCTTTTACTTTGCTTTCTCAGTACAAGTCACCAAGTTCTGGAACCCACCACCCAGCATTAAAAGCACCCAGGAGCATATATGCTTCCAAAGACAGTTGAAAATGTGACTCTTTCCTAGATAACTGTACCACCTGTAGCCTGGCAAAAGAGCCCAGAAAATAGTCACACCCTCAAGCTCATTCCACAGCTTATAACCCACAAATCACAAACACCTCAACCTTCAAACTGTTTAGTTATACAGGTAAGCAAAAAAGCACTGACCTACACTTTGCCGTGGCGTTATATATTTATGTACTTCCATGTTCAACAGTTATGACCCACAATAATAGTAAAAAAAAAAAAATATGCAGCAGTCAGCAACAAATTATAACTTATATCTCTTAAATTCACATAAGGCACATCTGCTTTCAGTGCTGTTCAGGGCCAGTACTGCAGTCAAAAAAACAAACATCACCAAATGTACAGGCATGGAATATCTGTTGCGCAATACTGGGTAGTTTGAATGACTTTATTATAGTCCATTCCCTGCAGGTCCCAAATATCTATACAATCTGACCTCTTCTTTACTTCTCACAAAGACGGTCAGAAAGGGGATGATAACAAAAATGCTCATACCAACAGATCTCTCCAATCCTTTTGCCCTCCAACTGTGCCAGCTCATGACCACAGCTTTATACAAAATCTCAGATTGGACAACCCAGTGCTGTAATCAGCTAAGAAGACTATATCATATGAAATACTATAAAGGGACCTGCAGAGCTGTTCAAACCTACCAGCATGCTGATAACCATAAATCTGCATGTCTGTCTCTTGCACATCATCATCGAACAGACAGCTCCTTGTGCATCCCATAACACAATAACCGTACCTCAGTGGTCATCACACATGAAATGGAAACACTTCCAACAGAAGATCAAAACAAAAAACAACATCCTTTCAATCACACACACTATACATGTAGTGGGCTACTAATGGAGGCAAGCGTTTCAGAGCCCTCATAAGCGTAGTAATCTCTATATAAATGCTGCAATACAATACACCAGCAAAATAGGTGATTTTAGTAAGTTTCTATATGGAAGGAAATGGGTGGTGGAAGCATCTTCCACAGCACAGCAACTTCCACCAACAAGATGTAATGTTGCTAAGAGGTTAATGGACTCTACATAGGGCATGTGCATGAATCCAGGTAGAGAAATTAATTCCTGCTTTAGGACTTTTGCTAAAATAGTCTGAGTTAACTTGGCTGGAATGTTTCACAGTGAGACATTTGAACAGCATGAGCAGTTCTTATATTCACAGGCTATTTCAATACCGAAAACTTCAACATCTCAATATCGAAAACTTTGCAGGCATTCTCCCAACTTAAGTGAGGGGAGGTTCACAAAGAAGTGAACTCATGAGCTAAATATTTACTAACGAAAAGGATTGGATTTGGAACAGGGAAGACCTTTCATGGTAGAGTAAACGTTTCAGTTTGTGTGTCAGGGAGAAAACAGATCATTTTGACGCAGTAAAGCAGTACAAGTGGTAGTATCTTGGAATGCTCAATGCCAGTTTCTTGGAATGAAACTAGTAGGGGTTTGAAAGTTTACAATATTTTGAGAGTCTTCGTCTGAATGATTTCACAACGTTGGCAATATTATCGTAGGGAGGGTGGGTCAGTGACCTGAGCAGGTACCTCTAGCATTGTCATCTGAACAATTCCATAACAAGGTAGACTAGATGATGTCTGGAATCCAACAGAACAACCTTTTCATGAAAGTAAAACAAAGGAGGCACACTAAAGGCAAAATGTATTGTATGTACTGTGGTATTTCAACATCTGCTAAAAGATCCAAGATAGGTAAATTGATTTTAGGTGTCATATATCCTACTTAGAGCAAACTTTGATCCTATTCATTTCATAGTAACCCTTAGCTTCTTCTGCAACATACATTTTTTTTTATTTAGAACATGGAATAAAACATTTGAAAAATAAAATAAAAAACATGTACTTTAAAAACATGTATTTTAAAAGTCACTTCCTAACCTACTTGTTATTTAAGGTTAATAGTGAACTACCGTTTGATCCATTGTCTATTTAGAAACCACTGATTTTTATGCTACAGTAGCCAAACATAAGAACGTTTGGGTATTGTTATTATACAAGCTCACAGTAGTTTTAAAACCCAAAATTCACAGGAATTATGTCACAGCATTCAGTTATTTCACAGGAATAATATCATTCTGTACATTTTCAATTGTGATCAATACAAAGCCTTGATTTTCATGTACATCTAATTAGGAATTGCTGCCATATCTGAGGGCATTAACAACTGTTTGGCTGAACTTATCTCAAATTTCCACCATGAATGCTGCAATCATAAAAATACATGTGGAGTAATCATAAAAGAGAAAATTTACAGATAGATCAGGAAGTCCATCTACAAAGTCAAATCACCTAGCAGCCACTATAAATACGCGCATTATAGTGTTTCCAAATGCTTTTACTGAACAGAGACAAAAAACAAGGCTGCCAAAGCCAATAGGTCGTACATTGGCTAAAGAATGTAAAAATAAGGTTTTAACGTGGCCAACTGCAATATTTTGTGGGTGCACACCACCAATTTGTGCGCATATAAAATGACGTGGCCACTATTTTTGTTCACAAAGAGAGTAATGAAAGCCCACCCAACTAACAAACAATAAGAAGCAAATGAGAGTGAAAATTAGGCAAAACAATGGTAGGAAATTGGTGGGCTCCAGGCCCACTGTAAGACAATATGTCTTGCAGCACATGCATTTTCTTATGCGAGACCTAAAAACACTAAAACACAGCTGCCACACTAACAGGCCCTGCTGCTGACGAGGTGTCACCACCACGAGGACTTTTCTTGGGATGACCTTCTATCACTTATCAGAAATGTCTTATCATTTCCTATCGATCAGAATATCATTAGAATGAAGCTGAACTGCTCTGGAAATCCAGGCATTTAGGTTTTCAAACTCTTCTGCTTCAAGTTTTAAGTGGTGCAAGTGTCAGACGCTTCAACATATGGTATCAAGAAGCTCATTTAAATAAACATATGCTGGCCGACTTGATAGAGCGTTTCTGCCGTGCAGAGCATACAGAGCTTTACATAGTTTCTAAGCTTTACTTCAAAAACTATTAGTGCTCTTAGCATCACCGCCCTCGACGTTTGGTAGGAGTTCAGGACTTGATTAACAAATACAAAAACACTGCCTACTATAATTCAAAAGTAGATTTACACTTTATGCGTGTGATATATATACATAAAAAGACACACATATGCATGATGTAGTCCCTCAAGCGTGTGCTTATTGGTACAAGGCCATGTCTTTGTTCACCGTGACACCACGTATAGGTTATCAGATTTCAGAAGAGTACTCACTCATGCCCCAGATCCCAGGGGTATGCTCTTTTATTGCAGAGCAGGCCTTGCCTCTATTATTGCTGGCTTCAGGTATAGAGTATGAACAACTGTAGATGGCAGTTATATTCCCTGAGCTGGTGGGTGGAGCAGGAACAATCATATAATATGAGGACATATGAACACAGGCCCTGGGTATGTAGTCATGAGCCCAGTCGTGGTCACTGGGTGCGGGAAAGGAACTGTGAGGCAAAGGGAAGTGTCAAGAGTCATTCACTCATCTTGTTTGCAGACATACTGAGTATGAGTCTGTGTCTTTAGGTTGCTTTCTGACTGTTATTCTGGGCTCATGACATGGGCCGGTCTCAGTCAGGAAGAGGAGGTGATGTTGTAGAGCCACAGCTCTCTTTGACGTGGGGGCCCTCTAAATATGAGCTACAATGAACGTGGATGGAGTGGTGTATGCCCCAAAGGTGTCTGTGGGCACTGCACCTCTTCTGTACAACAGCGCAGATGGAAAAGGACTCTGATTACATCAGCAAGAGACTAGCTGGTTGAATCTACAATAGCACACGAGCTCTAGCTTGTGAGATGTTATTGTTTACAATAAAGGGCTTGGATCCCATCCATTGCTTACCATTTGTTGGCTTCAGTGTCACTCTTCTTGGCTGCCTCCTAATTGGCCAGCGCAGGCCAAGCATCACTTCTGTTCCTTTCACTGGAGCATGGACCAAGCACAGATTGCAACAACTTAATTAGTGCTCCTCCACTGCTTGTGCTGTGATTGAAGTACTACTTCCCCCTTCTCTCATCCTATTCCCGTCAGGTGCTTCCTCTCACTTCCCTGCAACTCCCTTGTTTTGTTTTCTTTGCTTTCACTGTGTTTTACCACCCTCCTCCTGTCTATTATTGGTGCTCCCTCTTCGTCTTCCTCATATTGCTTTACCATGACCCGCAATTTAAAAAAATATATATATTACACAGCGGGGGGGGCTGCTGTGCACCTGACTTTAAAAAAAGAAACAGTATGATGCGGTTTACAATGGCAATGTCAAAGCTCTTTTGTTTTTTATACTTTAACCCATGTTGCATAGCAGCTCGTGCTGCTGTGAAACATATCTAAAAAACATTGACAAAGCCAATAGATCTGTAATAGTTGAGACCTATTGGCTTTGGCTAAATGCTTGCTATGCCCAGCTGATGTATTGCTGCACTGAATATTTTGGATGCGCCAGACTGAAAAGCAAAGCTTGTGAGGCATGCTGCCTTTTAAAATTAAAGTAACAAGAGAGCATTTAGCAGCTTCTGCTCCTAAGTCAGCTTAGAATGGTTCTTCGCTTATACTGTGTAGAAGGAAAGAGCCATTTCTCCTATCAACGCACGGACAGCCCTTTGCCAAGGGATAACAACCTTGAATAAAGTAAAAAAACAAACACATAAGCCAAATTCTCTCTAAAACATGTGCCGGAAGTTTAGAAGCAAAATTGTTATGCGTTGTGATGAACAACTAAAATGACCTAGACATTTGAAAATGGTCATTAGGTTCTAGTAATCAGTTAATGCCCCACATGCTGTAACTCTGGATACCCTATTTACACATCAGGCTATAACTGCCTTTATAGGTACACCCCAGCTTAGGCTTCTATCAATAACAACAGAGGGGGTTCTATAGTGGACAGGATAGTCTGCTGTGAAAGGATATTAGGAAATCCTGCTTGATGTATCACAATGTCTTAATTAAAGCAAAACCATGGGAGACATCCCTACTGTTGGATCAAGAATGTGGGAAAACAGTCAATGAATGGTAGTTGCCAGGGCCACCATAGCAGCAGGCACATCTGTGTCAACAACCGTCATTCACTGACAGGAGAAGCCTCCACAGAACCTACTCACCCCCTGCTTTGCCAAGCTGATTTGTTCCTGCAGTTGAACGGTGAACATTAGAGGCCTGAGGTGTACAGCACCCTCACTATGCTGGCCTGGCTCCTCCTGTCACTGTCTGACAGTGACAGCACAATGAGTGAGCGTAAAGGCCCCTTTATAGGTTTCGTCTACAGTGTCCATGTGCTGTCAGCAAAGGCTATTGCTATAAACAAAAGATTAAAACAGGCTTAGAGCTTGGCCATTACTTACCAATACGTACCATTGGCTAAAGTCCACTTGTCTCTTGTTTCCTTGCGTCTTACTGGTCACACCTCCTGCTTCTTGCTCACCTCCTCCTGGGGTCTTCTCCAGACTTCTGTCCATGCAGTGGAGCATCAAACCAGCATAGCTTCCTGTTTGCAGCCACTGCTCTTCCACTGGCCACGCACTCCTGAAGGTACTCTTTTTTTTTTAGTTGTGGCCTAGCACTCTGTAAAACTGCATGGAACTGTACAGTCTTCCCTCCCCACCTCATCCTCACTTTCTGTTCACCTCCCCTACTGTCTGTTTCTCTCCAATCCCTCTCCGTGCTGCTTCCCCCCACCGTCAGATTCCCCCCAATAAGTTGCTGTCTGTTTTTACCCCCTGCTATCCATTTTTACCCCCACACCGTCCGTTTTGCCCCTGCCTCACCCACCACCCTTGTGCTGCTTACCCACTACCCCCACTGTGCTGTTTTTACACATATTGCACAGCAGCATTAGCTGCTGAGCAACATATTTTAAAAGAAAAAGCGTTAGGCTGTGGTCAGCACTGGAGGTGTCATAGCGTTTCTTTTTTTTGTGATGAGACCTGGCATCTTGCAGTCAGTCAGTACTGTGTAAGTTTACTGGGCAAGCCCTGGGTAGGTATGTACACCTGTTTCTACTCCATATGCAGTGGTAAACCTGGAGACAGCATTGTGCCTCTGAGAGAACAGTACTTAGCCAATGGGTTGTGTGGATGGATGGTTATATTTTACGTTTAATTCAGGTTGCACAGCAGCTCGTGTTGCTGTGCAACATGTCCAAAAAACACTGACAGAAGCAAAAGATTTTGCAGAGGCGAAACCTATTGGCTTTACCAATGCTCACAGCCACAGCTTCTGCCTCTCTCACTTCTGTAGAAAGGAAAAGCAGAGGCTGTAGCTTAGGGCATTAGTATGTTGATAGAAGCTTACCTACACTTCGATTTATAATATGTCTCTAGTCACAATTATTTTTAAGGCATGTGCTCCATTTCACGCCGAACACAGGCACACACAGATACAGGCATGTGCACGGACACACGCACACTTATGTTTTACAATGATGGGCTTTGCAAACAATGACCGTCCACAAACATGGACTTAAACAAAACATCTTCGAGCTCAACAAAAACGCTGTTAATTAAAAACATAAAATCAGATTCCCAACAAAGAAATTCTATTTCTATGACTCCTGAATTTAAGGAATAGGCGGGTGAGGATCGAATGCAGTACCTCTATTTGGGGAAGGAAGGTGAAACGTAGGTTGTTACCAGTTCTTTAAATGGCAATATCGAAGTGCAGGTACTTAATATTTAGATCACCAGTTTACTCCTCAGAAGTGCCGGCACTTTTCCATTAAATAAACGGTAGCACTAAAGGGAGGTGCAGGTACGCTCCATTTCAAATGAAAGAAGTGGAGGTACTCAGTACCAGACTGTACCTGCCCATTTAAAGCACTGGCCGACACTGGTACCACACACGCCCTATCTCAGAATTAAACACTACATACGAGTCCCTAATTCACCAGCGTCCCGCTGTGCAGCTATGCATAACCAGAAATGACCCACAAGCGCTAAGATGCCACACCAGTGGCAAATTTGCGCTACACAAATGTCAGTAACACAACCACCCTGTGATATAAAAGCATGCTTATATTGGAAGAAGGAGGTCTGTAGCTTTAACAGTTGAGTCCGTTGCTGAAACTCCCCGAATATAAACTGATACGGTGGAACGACCAAACGGGATGCATGTCCACGGAAAGGCGGGCGGAAGCAGCTCGCTGCCATATTTCACGCGGACCATCCCACTGACAGCAGAGGTTAATGGCGGTCGCTGCTGAGCTTGAAGGCCGTTCAAACCAAGGACCTGCAGGTGAAATGCACTGCACTCCCCTTAAATACTTGGAGAAGCTGTGCCCTTGGGCTGTATCCTCTTCAGAACCATTAATATAAACAATGCACTGTGAAGCTGTTTAAAACGCACTATACCGAGATATGAATTATGGTTTTAAATCCCAAGTTCGAGAGGGAAACAGAACCAGGGGCTATATTATGAAATTAGGTGTCAAAGAAAGAGCCGTAGTGATATACCGTTGCAAGTTACAGGCACTGTGCTAATGGGCACATGAACTCAAGGATCGACCTGGAAAATATCTATAATCCTTTCCTCTAATAGGTATTTAAAATCTCACAAATAACCCAAATCTCTGAGTTAGACTCTGCAAATGAGCGATCATTAATATGTATGCGGCCTGCAGTTATCTTCTGGTCTTCCAAGGCCCAAGGGGAAAGCAAGCGCGCGCGCAAGAAGCTTATTAAAAAGCACATCACACAGTGGCAAATTAATACATTCATAACCTTATAGGGCAGTGCTTGCATCGTAGAACTTTCCTCTTCTCTGTGGGCATTTAAGATCGTCTTATGCTACATATTGTTGCACTCTAGATTTTTAGAGCACCATGACGCCTGAGATCAAGGAGGGCAAAGCGGGTTGTTGAGAGCCCCTGTGTGATTATAATGACACCCTATGCTTTGGTGAGGATCTCGGGTTCCAGTACCTGCCATACTGAAAGCAGCGCAGATTGACAGCCCTCAGAAGTCGAATGGTTAACCACCAAGTCACATGACTCTGAACTTTGCTGGAACTATGGTTAGATGCATTTGGGTCTTTAGACATTTTCTTGTAATGGACTTCATACAAGTTGCAATGAGTTGTGAATTAACAACATTTAAGGGGTAGTCATTGAAATAATTAAGATGGGCATTGCCCCAGTTGCTTCTCATGTTGATTCCTGGTGTGCAATGACTATTTAAAAAGTACCTGGGTTTAATTCTGAATCTCACTTACAGGAATGTCAGAAGCCGAGGTGCCCTAGATCGCAAGTGTGGGGCACTGGCCCAGTTATGTGCGTCTACAAGCACCTGGGCCACAGAACTGTTATACCCACTGCATATGAGTTCTAAGCTACATTTGCAGAGATGTCTCCATCAGCGTATTACAATAGTAGGCGATGTTGCACACGAGGGCTGTTGTAGACCCTGACTAGTGTCCATAACGTACAATGTCAAGTCTGGAAATAACGAGTGTGACACAAGTCTCAATACATAGACACTAGCAGATCTGTGTGTGGAATAATAAGCTGTCAATCACCACTTAAGGGATGCTGCAATTCAGAAGTGAGGTGGTCTGCAAATGCTCGTCAGTTGCAGTACAGCAAAAGAGCAAACTGACGGTGAAAAAATCAGAGATTGAAATGATTGGATTGAGTGGAACCAAAAATTTACAGTGATTTTGTGTGTTTTCCTTTCAGCCTTTTTTAGATCTAGCACGCACGTGCTTTGACCTGTTATAAGTGTTACGGGCTTTCAACCACACCCACCTCGCACCCATCACTATCATTTGTTCGTGGACTTGCCTTTCAAAAATCACTTGATATCATTGGTAAATGCTTTACGTTTGTCTCGCCTTACGCAGTTTTGTTACGGCCTAGGAGACTGACCCTGTTACATGGATTATTGTATGATTGCTGATATACTGCAGCGCGGGCAAACTACTTTCTTCTTTTGTCAGCGTTCCATGGTTGCCATGGCGCTCACAGCGCAAACTCGATCAGCGGTATTGGAGTGCTGCTCACATTCTTTACACTGTTACCTAATAAGAGTAATTTTATTTTGGCTTTTATTCGCTTGACCTGAAGGTTACCGGATTATCTTCTTGGATAATGCATGGTAAATATTTATGTATTTGCTTTTTATTAGCTCTAGCGCTTTCAGTCACATCTTTCTTTCAAGGTCCTGAGGTGTTTTGAAAGCACTGCTGCATGTCATGCCCAGGCAAGCTGTAGGTGGGTATCACTGTTTTCAGTGTGGCAAATAAGGTCTCTGTGGGGTCGGATGCAGGGGGTAGGGAGCGGTGACAAAATAAAGGGTCACCAGGACACATAGCAGAGACCTTGAGTGACTTAATAGTTGAGATTTGACCCGGACGTGGAAATACAAAGCCATTCTCTCCAGAAAGAACATTAATCACCAGAGTTATTTTGACATTTTTACATTATATGCACTCTGATCTGCCTAGTACATGTTTTTGCAGCAGGAATATTAACCCTCTGTGCTACCTTATATTGACTCCAACCTTACACAGGACAAAAGTATGTTCTCTCTCCAGAAAGGACATTGATCGCCAGAGTTATTTTGACATTTTTACATTATGTACACTTTGTGATTTGCCTATTACAAGTTCTTTGCAGCAGGCACGTTAACCTTGTGCACTACCTTATAATGACTCCAAGCTTACACTAGAAAACAGTATGTTCTCTCTCCAGAAAGAACATAAATTGTCAGACTTATTTTGATATTTTTACATTATATGCACTTTCTGATCTGCCTAGTACACGTTCTTTGAAGCAGGCACATTAATCCTCTGCGCTACCTTATGATGACTCCAAGCTTCCACCAGAAAAAAGTACGTTCTCTCTCTCCAGAAGGAACATTAATCACAAGAGCAATTTTGACATTAGATGCCCTTTGTGATTTGCCTTGTAGTGTTGACTAACATTTCTTGAAAAACAAAAGATTTCATCACTGTCTTCTCCAGTGACTGCGCCCGCTCATAACAGGCTACAGAAAAAAGTCATAAATGTAAAAAAATAAAAACAGCTGTAACAGTGAGCTGAAGGGGCCGGGAGTGGCATGGCATGGAATATATAGGCCTGATATAGCTTTAAAATTACGTTGCCTCAGTATGTAATCCTTTAACATTTATATGCAGCAGCTGTGTTACTGCATAGTGCTTTAACGCTATGGGCCTCCTGGAATAATGACTTATTTGTTTGAATGCAACATTATAACTTTACTGAACTTCTTAATAAATACCTTTGAAATCTGAGCACTGCGGCCGCATCCAAACCCTGTGCATGAGCTGTTGCTGCAGCCAGTGATGAAAAGTCAGGTATGGTGCTGAAATCCTGGCTTTGCCGTGTTTTTACTATGATACATGACTATTCAAGAGGGCATTACAACTATAAATCATAACGTTGGAAACCAGCCCTTGGAGTAGTATTTGTAGAGTTGTCAAGCTCTCTAGATCAAAACACAATTCACATTTAGTTTATGTTTCTGCTTTGCATTCTGGGACTTGTAGTTTTATTTTTATAATGTGATACAAGCTGGAAATCAGCCCTTGGAGTAGTATTCAAAGAGTTGTTCCGCTCCCTAGTTCGATGCGTGATTCCCTCATTTAGTATGTTTCTACTTTGCATTCTGGGACTTGTAGTTTTATTTTTATAACATAATACAAACAGCAAATACAAAGCAGAAACCTGACTAGATCAATTACACATGTTTGGGTCTGTGAAACCTGAGCTGTGTGTGCGTGTATTTATAAAAACTAAACTTGAGGAGTGCTTATAGTTGATTATGCTGTACAATGGTCAATATTTTATAACTAATATTTCAGTTTAAGACTAACTGAGGATCATTAGTATCACGTGAGATGGCTCTCCTCAAGCATGTGGAAAATCATGGACATTTTGTTTGACTCCCCAGATTGCAGTAAAGAGACATTGATTCAGTAAGCAAGCATTCTTAGAGTAAAATTATTTATTCATTGTCTGCGGGCAATGTCGCCTTTACTAGCTGCCACGTAAATATGTTTTGCACATGGGAGTAGTTTGCATTTTAACGGCATTGTTTAACAAAACATATTCCAGTAGGCCTACTGGCTCTTTAGGTATATGCAGGACCACTGGAATTATGTGGCAGAAAGGACCAAAATATGCGACAGGGTTGACCAATTAATGTGGCAAAAAAATCCAGTTATGCATTTACAATGCCAATAGCTCCAACTCAAGTAAATGCGAGACCTATTGCATTGCAAATGCTTGTTTTAACTTGTCTGTGCTACTATAGAGAGAGACCAGACAAAAACAGACACCCAAGCCCGAACTCCTAGGCCATGTCCACTCTGAACGTTGACACAAGTAAATTCTATAAGTCAAGGAGCAGCTAGATGAGCAAGGACACCATGAACACGGGACCCATGTCTGGCCATAACCCTGGAACTCAGTAAGACTCCTTTGGAGGGCAAACAAGTAAAGGTTGGAAATGTCAGATCAACCTACATGAGCTGCAATGGCAAGTTCGGTGTGTTCCTCTCTGTAGTGGAAATGTTGGGTTTCATGTAATCTTCATGAAGAACAGGTCGCTGAACTCTCTCTCCTCATAGAAACGACCAGACAAGTCCATCTGAATTAAACTTCCATTTACAATAGCCGTGGTGCAGTAAACCTATATAACGTCTAGTTTACCGAATTTGGTACATCCACTTTCATCCCCTCTGCCTCGTCCAAGCCCCTCTAAGTCTTTTGGAACCTCATTGCTCTCCCAGACCCTACTTCCCTTCCTTCTCCTGATGTTTCAAGCTTTTAAAGCTGTAAATAATAGAGCGACTGGCACCTCAACTATCACTCAGCCATTGGCCCTTTTCATTTCTTCATGTCCACTCTTCCCCAGGTCTTTTTATGGAGTGTAGACATTGTTTTTACCTCTTTTCTCCAACCACAACCAAATATTTCTCCTTTCTTCTGACCCGTTGTTCCTATTCACCTAACATGTTTTCTCCCCTGATCTATTATTCTCTTCATCCTTTCACCTCCATCCCTTCTTTGTTCTTGGATCGCAGCAGTAAAATGCGAGCACAATTCAAATATATGCTAGGTTTTTCATTTTTCCTCTTTTAATTTTTTTGCACAAACTTCCAATTTAATTTGTTTAGGATTGCTTTATTTAATTGCCTATAAACAACATTGACTTCCTGTGAGGAACTTACCAACTTGAGTTTTTCACCACTTGGCACTTCCAATTCTAGTATGAAAATCTGCAAGACGTTCAAATATGACCTCATACCCGTTTCATGAGCTACTGCGTGGGATCCAAAGCACAGCACGGGCCACAAATCCCAGCACTGAGCTGAAAACACGCATGCTAGCTAGCTAACACCCACTCTCCCACCTCCCCCCGAAAGAAACAAAAAAATCTTTGTTCACACCTTGAGCCGGTCAAACACACATGCGCACTGTGCTCTCTCTAGCCTGGCACTGTGTTGCGAGGCTGGAGAGAGCAGGCACAGGCTCCCAGTCTGCCTGGGAACGCCCTGGCTGGGTGCTCCTAGCCAAACTTAACGCTGCTCCAAGCAGCGTCAGGATTGGCTGTAGGGCAGGCTGGCAGCCTGTGCCTGCAGAGGAGAAAGAAAATTGGCGGCACGCGGGTAAGTTTAAAAAAAATATATATTTCATTATTTTTAAAATTCCCTTTACTACACCCCCCCCCCGTTCTCAGTCCCGCTCCTTATAACCCACGTGAGCAGCTACTGGACACCAGTACTCATTCTTTTACAAATTAAACAATGCATTAGGCCTTACCTTTTGCAGTTCTCCAGGAAATCCTACACAACACACAAAAACCAATGAACGTATCTAACTAGATTTTTCCAACTTGGATTTTCCTCTGAAGACTACAGCATGAGATGACTCACCTTGTATTTGGACCTGCACCCAGCTGCTAAAGTCTCAAACTGCAGCACTAACCTACTGAGCTCTCTATTGCCTTGTAGGAGGCAGTGTTGTAGCAAGAGGGCTCTAATGTAAGATAAGCAAAAAACACATCTCTCGTTAGGATATAAAAGGCAGTCGTAAACGCGGATCAGTGGGCTCGTTACACCCTTGGACCAGGGTGCAACTCCACCTGCTGCACTAACAATAGCTATGCCCCTGGTATTAAGCCACAAGGGACAAAGAAGGAGCAAGGAGGGTGCTGCAAGAAATGGTAGGGTACTTGGCCCAAACAGCACCAGCCAATGCCAGGACCAGGAAACTGAACAGCTGTGTCATAATAAAAGGAACTGAAAAAACAGCAGGTGATAAAATCTTTAAAAATGCTAGGATGGAGCTTTCTGTTCCCAGGTTGCTCTATTTCGTTTTCACTGTAATCCAGCAATTTTCTGGAATCTTGTACATTTCTGACCACATCCCACCTTCACATTTAATTTTCCTATTCAGTTTTTATCTACTCATGCACTACACCATAAAAGAGTAGGCTTGAAAAAAAATCGAGGTTAACAGATTTGTTTTCAGTGAGCAGGATTCTTCATCTGAATCCTGGACCTAAACATCATCTCTAAAAGCTGCTCGGGTTGATTTATGAAAGAGAGGCGGATTCCGGCTGCAAAACCGCAAGCCAAACTCTCATCCGTCATGGTGCAGAGGGTTCAATACGTCTATATTTCCCTGCAGCTGCAGACGGAAGCACATGAAGGTGACTTAGGAGAATCAAAACAGGACCGTTTATCATCTGTTTAATGGTCACGAGGAACATGTAGGAACGTCTCCTGCTGTATGTTTTCTAGGTATATGAAAAGAAAGTGTGGCCTATTCTGTTGAAAGTGAAAAGCACAAGACTAGGCACCTTTTCGTTAACACATGCCTGTGAGCCTCAGAATGTGGAAATGGAAGATTTCCATAGCAGGGTAGACACCTTGACATATGGCAGAATGTCTCTAGTTACACCCTTTATTTGTTCTGTTAGATAATACACTGGTCCACAAGGTCCTGCTAGAGCAGGTGTTTTAATAAAAAATATTAATGAATATTCATGTATTCTAAGTAATGGATTTGCGTAGAAAATGTAATAACTTAGGAAAAATAATGCACACATTTAAAAATGTGTCCACATGGGTGGCCGCCAATGTTCACGAAGTATACTTATTAATGGCTTATTAACATGACAAATGGAGCTTATATTTGACTAATGAAGTAGTACATCATATTGAGGGTTATGCATTATGTATTAGCTTTATTAATTGAAGGCCTTAACTTAGTGGAGGTCTCTGCCTAGTTGGTATTTATAAACCGATTAATAAAATGTTTGCTTAGAGAATTAAATTGTGATTTTCCACTGTGCTATCCAAATGTGCTTGTAAAAGTCTTTCTCATGAGAACTGCTTACTAGAAGATGCTGTTTTTACTAAATGTAACACTGTAAGTGTAATGTGTGTAAGACTGCCTTTCTCAGGAGAGAACAATAACCATACTGACTGGAGTAAAAGCTGCAACAATATTGTTAGCTGTCAAGCTGGATAATGAGGACATTACAAGAGGAGCCAATCAGCGACATGTGAACCGTGAACTAGTAGAATCTGCAGATTTTATGTTTTAGTTTTATTGGACAAAGTGTGAACATGCGATCTCTTGACCAATAGGGACTTGGGAAGTAGTTTTAGGAAATCTAATTTAGCTGGACTACACTGAAAAAAGCTGCAATTGTGTATTTTCCTTTCGCCTACGCATTTGCCCATTTTCTTTCTTGCCGAAAGGCCATTACTTTATTGAGCGTCTTGAGAGGTGCTTAACTTTAATGCTTAAAGACTTTGTGTTTTCTGAACTTTGATGCTGAATCCTAATGCCTTGCGTACCAAACTGATGTCCTGATGACGAAGACTATCTTAGCTTGCCGATTAAATTGAGGAGGAGTATATTGTTACGCATGTGTTTTGCTATGCCTATTTGCTTTTCTTTCTAGATACCAACCATGCTACTTTGGTAGAGCCATAGTTTGATGTTTTCCAAATTTGTGTTGACTTAATTGTTTTGCATGATGCCGAACATGCTAATGCTAATCTGATGATAGATAAGGGTCCTCACTAATGAAAGTTCGCTATAGGGAGTAACAGTTGATGTCTTTCCTTTGCTGAATATAAATGTAGGTGATATCGTTTGTGCAATTGTTCTTGTTATTGCTTTGCACCGTAACCTTAAAATGTGTAATTATTCAAACTTTTATTAGATTGCCTTTCTTCCACAGAGCTGGATGGCCAGTGATGTTTCTGTATGTTTATCATTTGATTTTGAGATTATCTTACAAGACATTAGCATTGTGAATATAGGGAAATAAATATTCGAACTTTTACTAAAAGGTGTGGTTATTCATGACTGGAAGGTCATGGTGTGTGATAATTACCGAC
Source organism: Pleurodeles waltl (assembly GCF_031143425.1). Classification (NCBI taxonomy): domain Eukaryota; kingdom Metazoa; phylum Chordata; class Amphibia; order Caudata; family Salamandridae; genus Pleurodeles; species Pleurodeles waltl. The sequence goes on along the minus strand of NC_090436.1, from coordinate 640,385,290 downwards.
TTCTATTGATTATTGATGTTATTGATTAATTATTGACTATTGATCTGCATGTACTGGATTTATGGTGGGAACATCTTAAATGCACGTCAAAAGGTTCATCGACCTATTCGCGTGTAAGCTTACGTATTAAGGTCTGACGCACTAACAGTCCCCAGGTGTTCTCAAGTTGAAGACAGTGTGGCTATGGTAAGGTTTTTTGTTTAAAAAAAGTACAAAAATAAATACAACTTTTACATGAGCCTTCCAAACTTATGGACAGATGTGTTCACTACACAGCAGCAGTCGGGCAGAGGTGGGAATAGGGCACACCTTGCAGAGAAAAGATGTGGCAGTATGAGGAAGAAAAGGAGCAAAGAAGACATGTCAATGAGACAGAGGGGACAGTGGGATACATACAATTAGGAGGTCATAAAATCAGACAAATGGATCTGAAAGGTAAGATGGGAAAAGGGAAAAACAGAGGTGAGGCAAAAAAGAAAAAACAATGTCAAAGCCAATAGGTCTTGCCTGTGCAAACATTTTTTCCTGGCGTAAGGAGGCCAGAGGATGGGGCAGGGGTTAAGGTGCAGGCAAACAACACGAAAAAGCATTTTGACATGGTCATTACTGGCCACGTCATAGTGCTTTTTCTGTGTCATCAGTGAGCGGGGGACATGAAAGCAGCAACAATGAGACAAGCAACAGACAACAACGCAAGGAAAAAACACAGGGGCAAGCAACAGACAATGAGGCAAGCAAGAACAGAGCAGGATGGGACAGGCCACCTGCACACACATGCACTGCTACAACTAAAAGAAAAAAAGTACCCCAGAAGTCTAAGGAGCAATGGAAAGACACACCATGGGCAAGGAAGCAGTGCTTGGACCATGCTCAAGTGAAGAAGCAAACACACTAAGAGGAAGTGAAGCCAGCACGTGCTGACCAAAGAGAGGCAAGGAAGTGAGATTGACAATGAAGCCATCCAATGATAGGCAATGGGCGGTGTTTCGCAGGCAACAGTACAAGTGCTGTCTCGGGTTAGGCCTAAAAATGAGTTGAAAGTCGGAGAATGAAGTGGAGAGAGAGAGAGTGGAGGAGCTGTGAGTAAAGCAGAGGAGGCAGAGAAAGTCTGATATTTATGTCTCCCTAGCAATTGCAAGATGCATCAAGCTGCACTGTAGGCTTTGAGGCAGCACCTCTGTCAGTTTTGGACTGCCTTGCTGCAAATGTTCACATTTCACCCTATTAGCCTTTCTAAACATAATTAGGTTTCTAAAGTTGTTCTGTGCATGGCATCATCAGTGTTGCAGCCCATCCCTCCCATTACCTTGTAAACAAATGCGGGCTCCTAGCAGAACTCTTGTTCAGAGTGTGCTGGATCACTCGAGAGGCATCCATCTCTGGCCACTCGAAGGCTTCCTAATGACACCCTGAGAGGAGGTGACCATAACTAAAGAAGTGGCTCTAGGGTGACGACATTCACCAAAAAGGAGAAATCGAGCGTCAGTGTAACTGAAGCATCATATAGTGATTAGCTGGGAGCCCCAGAGGGCTTCAATAATGTGTTATGGCTAACTGGAAAGTTGAAATGGGCTGATGCAGAGAATACTAAACTGCATGTCCAAAAGAAAAAAAATTAGTGGTGATGCACCTTGTGTCGAGACAAGGGATGAGATTTGGACAGCAAGAGAAAGGAGAAGTTCGAACCACAAACCACTGTAATAGGAACACTGATCGAATGAATGAGATGGATCAATAAAATTGATTTTTGGAGTGTACTAGATAACAAAACGGATACATGCTATTAGGAGATAGGCTGGCACTATGGGCGGAGGATTGCATTCCATCCAAAAGTGACCATGACCCAACTGTTCAATATATAACGGGGGTGACTTAAGACCTAGGCATTGAAGTAATGACGTTAATAAACCTTGGAGTTATTCCCAATGCCGATGATTGAATAGAGCCACGTTGCTGTATTGTTGAAAGGGTTGATTTGAGACATATCAGCTGAAAACAAAGACTTTCTATGATTTGCTTATAACGTTTAATTTTTTTTTTTTTTACTATTTTATATGATTACAATATACAACTGAGCATTACTGAGGACTTTTTGTATGCTGCTATGAATCTGCATTTCACGAACGATTTTAGAACATGAATCCTAAATATATTTTGAGTTTTAATAAATAAGATGTATATTTAAAATAATAGCCTGGGGGGGGGGAGGGCCACCTAAGATGGCGGAAAGGATGCATTCTTGATGGGCTGTCTCGGCCCTCATAAATATCCTGCACTATCTTGATTTACCAGAGCTAATCCGCCCTGCTCCCTGGCGGGGATCGATTGCGGACCCCTTCTGCCCTCTGTGCCTCACTCAATCGATTCTGTCCTGGAAAAGCAGATCCCTGCTTACATGGCTGCTGCTCAGGCCTGTCCTGCCTCCGAGCGCTGTGGGGTCTACTTGAGGATTCCGATCCAAGCCCTCCCCTGGGAGGGCCCTGCTGGGGTCGGAGAAGCATGAGATGTTGACAGCGGGGACTGACAGTGAAGCGGAAGGAGCGACCATGACCTCGCAGGGCCAAAACTGAAACTGTGACACAGGGCTGGTGGAGAGCGGCTTATTGCTGACTCCGGGGATAGGAGGTGCTGGTGATCTTCCCTCTCTGGGCATGGCAAGCTGGAATCAACTGCTGGAGCTTGCGGTGAGGGCCTGGAATGGATGGGGGTGCAGCAGAGGCAGCAACTGAGAGAGAGAGGAGCAGAGTAAGAGAGTTGGAAGGTGCAGAGGGGCACCTGTCATGGTTGTACCCTCTCACTGTTGCTCTCTGCCCTAGTGCTGGAGACCCTGGTGGCTCTGCTTCGTCGGGAAATAAAAGACTGGGGGATCCTGGTAGCTGACTACCTACGATGCTGTATGCAGAAGACTCCCTTATTTATGTCTGTTCCCTCAGGCAGGCAGTTCTGATCCTGATACGACATATGGAGGCCTTTGGCAAAGTCTTTGGCCTGCGGGTCAACAAAAGTAAGACACCTCAAGTTTCTGCTGGGTGGTTTGCCATGAATTCCACAAGATCATTTACAGGAGCATTGGTTTACAATGAAAAACAGAATGTTCCTAGTACCTGGGTGTTAGAAATGGGGTCCTTGGTTGACAGTCAGGTTACCCCCTGTTCAAGCAAAGACCCTCACTCTAGTCAGGGTAAAAGAGAATCACCCTCAGCTAACCCCTGCTTACCCCCTTGGTAGCTTGGCAGAGCAGTAGGCTTAACCTCAGAGTGCTAGGCGTAAAGTATTTGTACCAACACACACAGTAACTCAATGAAAACACTACAAAATGACACAACACAGGTTTAGAAAAATAGGAAATATTTATCTAAACAAAACAAGACCAAAACGACAAAAATCCACCATACACAAGTCAAGTTATTAATTAAAAATCAAAAAGAGTCTTTAAGTAGTTTTAAAAACACACTAGCGCTGCTAGAGTGAAAATGTACCTGGTGTGCGTCAAAAATAACCCCGCACGGGCGGGCGTGCGTCGAAAATAACTCCGCACGGTGGTACTCGAGTCAAAAATCCAGCCGCACGATGAGTTGACGATCCAGCCGCGCAGGTTGCGATCTCCCAGCCTCCGTCAGCGATGCTGCGCGTCGTTTCTCCTGATCCGTGCGTCGATTCTTCGGTCGCGTTTCCTGCGAGCGTCGTTTCTCAGCCGCGGAGCTGGCGGCGCGTCGTTTTTCAGCCGCCGATCGGTTTCGCGTCGATCTTTTCCCCGCACGGCGCTCTGTGCGTGGATTTTCTTGTCTTTAGGCTGCCAGCTTCTCCTTTCAGGGTCCCAGGACTGGATGGGCACCACAGGGCAGAGTAGGAGTCTCTCCAGAGGCTCCAGGTGCTGGCGGAGAGAAGTCTTTGCTGTCCCTGAGACTTCAAACAACAGGAGGCAAGCTCTAGATCAAGCCCTTGGAGATTTCTTCTCAAGATGGAAGGCACACAAAGTCCAGTCTTTGCCCTCTTACTCTGGCAGAAGCAGCACTGCAGGAAAGCTCCACAAAGCACAGTCACAGGCAGGGCAGCACTTCCTCCTCAGCTAACAGCTCTTCTCCAGGCAGAGGTTCCTCTTGATTCCAGAAGTGTTTCTAAAGTCTGTAGATTTGGGTGCCCTTCTTATACCCATTTTAGTCTTTGAAGTCACCTTTCTTCAAAGGGGACTCACACCTACTTGTGAAATCCTGCCTTGCCCAGGCAAGGCCTCAGACACACACCAGGGGGTTGGAGCCGGCATTGTCAGAGGCAGGCACAGTCCTTTCAGATGAGAGTGACCACTCCACCCCTCCCTCCTAGCAGAGATGGCTAATCAGGAAATGCAGGTTACACCCCAGCTCCCTTTGTGTCACTGTCTGGTGTGAGGTGAAAAACAACCCAACTGTCAAACTGACCCAGACAGGGAATCCACAAACAAGGCAGAGTCACAGAATGGTTTAAGCAAGAAAATGCTCACTTTCTAAAAGTGGCATTTTCAAACGCACAATCTTAAAATCAACTTTACTAAAAGATGTATTTTTAAATTGTGAGCGCAGGGACCCCAAACTCCACATGTCCATCTACTCTCTAGGGGAATCTACGCTTTAATCATATTTAAAGGTAGCCCCCATATTATCCTATGAGAGAGACAGTCCTTGCAACAGTGAAAAACGAATTTAGCAGTATTTCACTGTCAGGACATATAAACCACATTACTATGGGGGTCATTCTGACCCCGGCTCGGCGGGAGCACCGCCGACAGACCGGCGGTGCCCCGCAGGGCATTCTGACCGCGGCGCTTTGGCCGCGGTCAGTGCAGGAAAACCGGCGGTCTCCCGCCGGTTTTCCGCTGCCCGTCAGAATCCTCCAAGGCGGCGCAGCTTGCTGCGCCGCCTTGGGGATTCTGACACCCCCTACCGCCATCCTGTTCCTGGCGGTTCGCCCGCCAGGAACAGGATGGCGGTAGGGGGTGTCGCGGGGCCCCTGGGGGCCCCTGCAGTGCCCATGCCAATGGCATGGGCACTGCAGGGGCCCCCGTAAGAGGGCCCCGCTTGTATTTCACTGTCTGCATAGCAGACTGTGAAATACGCGACGGGTGCAGTAGCACCCGTCGCACCTTCCCACTCCGCCGGCTCGATTACGAGCCGGCTTCATGGTGGGAAGGTCGTTTTCCCCTGGGCTGGCGGGCGGCCTTTTGAAGGCCGCCCGCCAGCCCAGGGGAAAACTCAAAATACCCGCCGTGGTCTTCCGACCGCGGTACGGTATTTTGGCGGCTCCCGCCGGGCGCGCAGTGACCGCGCCCGGCGGGAGTCAGAATGACCCCCTATATGTCCTACCTTATCCATACACTGCACCCTGCCCTTGGGGCTACCTAGGGCCTACCTTAGGGGTGCCTTACATGTAAGAAAAGGGAAGGTTTAGGCCTGGCAAGTGGGTACACTTGCCAAGTCGAATTTACAGTGTAAAAATACACACACAGACACTGCAGTGGCAGGTCTGAGACATGATTACAGAGCTACTTATGTGGGTGGCACAACCAGTGCTGCAGGCCCACTAGTAGCATTTGATTTACAGGCCCTGGGCACAACTAGTGCACTTTACTAGGGACTTAACAGTAAAACAAATATGCCAATCATGGAGAACCAATTACGTACACATTTTAAACAGGAGCACTTGCACTGGTTAGCAGTGGTAAAGTGCCCAGAGTAACAATAGCAATAAAATCAGAGTCCAGCACACATCAACAACCTGGGGAACAGAGGCAAAAAGTTAAGGGAGACCACGCCAAGGATGAAAAGTCTAACACGTGTCCCCCCCCAGCTAAAAGTGGGGAGCAACTACCCAACCTCATGGGAGTTCTCATCACTAAGGCGGAAGAACCTGGACAGACCATCAGCATTGGCGTGCTCTGTACCAGGACGATGTTCCACCGTAAAGTCCATCCCCTGTAGGGAAATGGACCACCTCAACAGTTTTGGATTCTCACCCCCCATCTGCATTAACCATCTGAGGGGCCTGTGGTCGGTCTGAACTCGGAAGTGAGTCCCAAACAAGTAGGGTCTTAGCTTCTTCAGTGCCCAGACCACAGCAAACGCTTCGCGTTCTATGGCACTCCACCTACGTTCACTGGGTAGTAACCTCCTGCTAATGAAGGCTACGGGTTGATCTAGGCCCTCTTCATTAAGCTGTGAGAGTACTGCTCCAAAACCATGCTCTGAGGCGTCTGTTTGCACAACAAACTCCTTGGAGTAGTCAGGTGCCTGCAGCACAGGTGCTGTGCACATGGCAGCCTTCAGGGCATCAAAAGCGTTCTGGCAAGCCTCTGTCCAGATCACTTTCTTGGGTTGCTTCTTGGAAGTCAACTCAGTTAAGGGGGTAACAATGGTACCATATCCCTTAACAAACCTCCGGTACTATCCTGTGAGACCTAAAAAGGCTCTCACTTCAGTCTGGGTCTTGGGAGGCTCCCAAGCCAGAATCGTATCAATTTTAGGCTGTAGGGGTGCTACCTGGCCACTCCCCACCTGGTGTCCTAAGTACACCACAGAACCCTGCCCTATTTGGCACTTGCTCGCCTTCATAGTGAGGCCTGCCTTCTGCAGGGCCTCTAACACTCTCCAGAGGTGTTGCAGGTGTTCCTCCCATGTGGAACTAAACACAGCAATGTCATCCAGGTAGGCGGCACTGAACTCATCCAGTCCTGCCAACACCTGGCTGACCAACCTCTGAAAGGTGGCAGGGGCGTTCTTCATCCCAAAGGGCATCACATTGAAGTGGAAGTGCCCATCTGGGGTAGAGAATGCTGACCTCTCCTTTGCCCCCTCAGTTAAGGCAATCTGCCAGTACCCAGATGTTAAATCAAACGTACTGAGGTACTTGGCAGCTCCTAACCGATCAATGAGCTCATCAGCTCGGGGGATGGGGTGTGCGTCAGTCTTGCTGACCGCATTGAGACCCCGGTAGTCCACACAGAACCTAAGTTCTGGAGTGGCACCAGGAGCAGCAGCCTTTGGGACCAAGACCACTGGGCTGGCCCAAGGACTGCTGGAGCGCTCAATAACCCCTAGGGTTAACATTTTGGAGACTTCCTCCTTAATGCAAGCCCTGACCCTGTCAGTCACCCTGTAAACCTTATGTTTAACAGGTGTACTGTCCCCAGTGTCCACATCATGTGTGCACAGGTGTGTGACTCCTGGGATCAGGGAAAACAGCGAGGCGAACTGTACCAGCACGTGGCGACAGTCCCTCTGCTGTTCCTCAGTCAGGGAGGGGGAGAGGATCACTCCCTCCACAGACCCATCTTTCTCTCCTGCAGACAGGAGGTCAGGAAGAGGCTCACTCTCTTCCTCCACCCCGTCATCTGTCGCTAGAAGCATGGATAGCTCAGTTCGCTCAAAGTGTGGTTTGAGGCGGTTGACATGTAGGACCCTCAAAGGGTTCCTGGGGGATTGTAAGTCTACCAGATAGGTGACCTCGCTCTTTCTTTCCACCACCTCAAAAGGCCCAGTCCACTTATCTTGGAGAGCCCTAGGCTCCACTGGTGCCATGACCCACACTTTTTGTCCAGGCTGAAACTCAACCAGAGTGGCATTCTGGTCGTACCACCGTTTCATATCCTCCTGGTTTGCTTCCAGGTTCTCCTGAGCGAGACTCCTGAAGCGGGCAGTCTGGTTTCTTAGTGCCAGCATGTAGCTAAATACATCCTGGGGTGGTTTACTAGGAGCTTTCTCCAAAGCCTCCTTCACCAGACTGAGCGGTCCCCTCACAGGGTGGCCATAGATGAGCTCAAAGGGGCTAAAGCCAAGTCCCTTTTGAGGCACCTCCCTGTAAGCGAACAGAAGGCATGGCAAGAGGACGTCCCACTTACGCCTCAAGGGCTCTGACAGGCCCTGAATCATGCCTTTCAAGGTGCGGTTGAATCTCTCAACCAGACCATTACTTTGGGGGTGGTAAGGGGTGGTGAACTTGTAGGTTACCCCACACACCTTCCACAGAGACTTCATATAAGTGGATATGAAGTTTGTACCTCTATCAGATACCACCTCCTTGGGGAACCCCATGCGGGTAAAAACCCCCATCAAGGCACGTCCCACCACGGGGGCAGTGACCGTCCTTAGAGGAATGGCTTCTGGGTACCGCCTGGCATGGTCCACCAAGACCAGGATGAACCTGTTGCCCATGGCTGTCTTGGGATCCAGAGGCCCCACAATGTCAATTCCTACCCTTTCAAAGGGAGTACTGACTACAGGTAAAGGTTGGAGGGGAGCTTTGCATTTCCCCCCACTCTTGCCACTTGCCTGACAAGTCTGACAAGACCTACAATAAGCAGCTGACTGCTTGTGCATCAAGGGCCAGTAAAAGTGGGAGACAAGCCTCTTATAGGTCTTGTCCTGCCCTAGATGTCCTGCCAAAGGCACATCATGAGCCAAACCCAGTAGGAAGGCCCTGAAGCACTGGGGTACCACCAGCATACGAGCTGACCCAGGCTCAGGAACCTTAGGCTCACTATACAGGAGGCCATCCTCCCAGTAAATCAGGTGAGTACCTGGCGCCTCGCCAGCCGCCTGGGCTGCAGGCTGCTGCCGCAGCCCCTCAAGAGTAGGGCACTCCTTCTGCGCTGTGCAGAATGCTTCCCTGGTGGGTCCCCCTTCCTGCTGCCACTGCGACAGCTCAGGGACCTCCCCCAGTTCAGCCACCTGCTCCCCTGTAGGTTCCGGGGCGTCACCCTCAGGCTCTGCCTCCTCCCGGACCGTAGGAACCTCGGGGGCCGGTTTCCCGCGCCCCCTGCCCTTCCTCTTCTTGGCGGTCCCCTGGGCCACTGTTTCAGGCTCCAGGGGCTCTTGACTACCCTGATTGGCTGCCATAGACCGGGTGGATACACATACCCACCCAGGCAGACCCAACATCTCAAAGTGAGACCTGTGTTCCACCTCCTTCCAAGGGGAATCCTCCAGGTCGTTACCTAGCAAACAATCAACAGGCATGGTTGGACTCACAGCTACTTTCCAGGAACCTGAGACCCCCCCCCATTCAAAGGGAACCTGCGCCACTCTGCAGAGGCGCTCAGAGTTGTCTACCGCAACTACTTGGTGAAGTACCCGGGGATCAATCTGCTCTTCAGACACCAGGTGACTCCTCACTGTAGTCACACTGGCTCCTGTGTCTCTCAGAGCCTCCACCCTCTGTCCATTGATGGTCACCCATTGCCTGTACTTCTTAGTGTTATCAGGCACTAGGTTTCTCTGGACCATCTCACTGTCCCCTAGTGAGACAAGGGTCATTTCTGCTGGTTCCCACCCACCTGAAACCAACTCCTCCCCAAGCGCTACACTGGCCAAACCCTGGGACGGTGCACCAGTGGGTGCTGGTGTACTTCTGGGGCATTTGGGGTCCCCCCTCACATGACCCACCTGGTCACATGCATAGCACTTACGTGGGGGACCACCTGCCACTGGCTTCCCTTTGGACAACCATGGCTTCTTTTCACTGGGGGGTTGGGAATCCTTACACTGGGGATCAGTTTGGGGCCCTTTATTGAGCTCCCCCTGTTTGCCCTTACCCCCCCTTTCTTCTGAGAGGGACCCTGCCCACCCTTGGCGTGGTCTCCCCCATACCTCTTTTGGACCCTGGTACTCTCCCAGCGGTCCGCTTCCTGTGCAAGCTTCCTGGGGTCAGTCAGCTTGCTGTCAATGAGGTGCTGGCGCAGCTCTGGAAAACATAAACTGTACAAGTGCTCCCAAGCAATTAAATTGTAAAGCCCCTCATACGTGTTTACCTTACTGCCCTTCACCCAACCATCCAGTGACCTGCAAAAAGAATCAACACATTCCAACCATGTTTGGGATTCCTTTCTCTTGTAGGATCTAAACTTCTCCTTGTACTGCTCAGGGGTGAGACCGTACCTGGTAAGTAAGGCCTCCTTCATGACAGGGTAGGTGAGATCCTGAGCATCCCCTAAGGCTGTCAGTGTGTCCCTCCCCTCTGCCTCAAAATGCTTCCACAGGGCTGCCCCCCAATGAGCTTCAGGGACCAGGATCATGTGGAGAGCTGACTCATAACCCTTGAACCACAAGCAGATATCATCATCCCTCTTATAATCCCTCACAAGGTCTTTTGGGATGTGTACCCTTCTCTCAGGCTGCACTGTAGGATTGCTGCCACCATCTCTACTGGACTGACTCCTCTGATCTATCTCTTTTAAACTGAGCTCATGAGCCATGGCTAACTTCCTTTCCTCAATGGCCAGCTTTCTCTGTTCCACCTCTAGACTGAGCTTTTTCAACTCCAATTGGTACTCCCTCTCTGCCTGTCTGTCCTGTAACTCTTCAGGTGTCAGACCCTTGGAGGATACACTGCTACTTACCCTAGAGACTCCTTCCCTGGGAATAACAGGCCCCCCCAATATACCATTCTGTACTGATTGCTCTCTCTCCTCATCCTCATCCTCCTCATCCTCAGTGTGCCCTCCAGTGCTTCTGGTTGTCACCCAGGCCCTCAGCGCCTTTTTCAGCTCATCCTTCTTGGAAGAGCTCTTAATGGGACAACCAACATTTTTACAAAACTGCTTTAGCTGAGCCTTGTTATAACTATCCAATTGCTTCAGGTCAAAAACAGCTTCAACTGGTGCATCTCCAAGTACAGACATGATAAAAGGTTAAAAGAGTGCAAAGTTCCAAATGCAGAAAAGCAAGTTCTCAAATGAAGTTCCAGAAAAGTCAATCACCGGATCAGCGAAAAAAGAAACTGAATGCAGAGCAAAAACAGTCCAAATAGAAAAAAACAAAAATCACAAGACTAGTAGTATGTGGTCACGTAGTGGTCTGAACTCAAACAGTAGTGTACACTTAATCACTGTATGTCAGGCACAAATACAAGTCCAAATCCCGACCGCTGATCACCAATGTTAGAAATGGGGTCCTTGGTTGACAGTCAGGTTACCCCCTGTTCAAGCAAAGACCCTCACTCTAGTCAGGGTAAAAGAGAATCACCCTCAGCTAACCCCTGCTTACCCCCTTGGTAGCTTGGCAGAGCAGTAGGCTTAACCTCAGAGTGCTAGGCGTAAAGTATTTGTACCAACACACACAGTAACTCAATGAAAACACTACAAAATGACACAACACAGGTTTAGAAAAATAGGAAATATTTATCTAAACAAAACAAGACCAAAACGACAAAAATCCACCATACACAAGTCAAGTTATTAATTAAAAATCAAAAAGAGTCTTTAAGTAGTTTTAAAAACACACTAGCGCTGCTAGAGTGAAAATGTACCTGGTGTGCGTCAAAAATAACCCCGCACGGGCGAGCGTGCGTCGAAAATAACTCCGCACGGCGGTACTCGAGTCAAAAATCCAGCCGCACGATGAGTTGACGATCCAGCCGCGCAGGTTGCGATCTCCCAGCCTCCGTCAGCGATGCTGCGCGTCGTTTCTCCTGCTCCGTGCGTCGATTCTTCGGTCGCGTTTCCTGCGAGCGTCATTTCTCAGCCGCGGAGCTGGCGGCGCGTCGTTTTTCAGCCGCCGATCGGATTCGCGTCGAACTTTTCCCCGCACGGCGCTCTGTGCGTGGATTTTCTTGTCTTTAGGCTGCCAGCTTCTCCTTTCAGGGTCCCAGGACTGGATGGGCACCACAGGGCAGAGTAGGAGTCTCTCCAGAGGCTCCAGGTGCTGGCGGAGAGAAGTCTTTGCTGTCCCTGAGACTTCAAACAACAGGAGGCAAGCTCTAGATCAAGCCCTTGGAGATTTCTTCTCAAGATGGAAGGCACACAAAGTCCAGTCTTTGCCCTCTTACTCTGGCAGAAGCAGCACTGCAGGAAAGCTCCACAAAGCACAGTCACAGGCAGGGCAGCACTTCCTCCTCAGCTAACAGCTCTTCTCCAGGCAGAGGTTCCTCTTGATTCCAGAAGTGTTTCTAAAGTCTGTAGATTTGGGTGCCCTTCTTATACCCATTTTAGTCTTTGAAGTCACCTTTCTTCAAAGGGGACTCACACCTACTTGTGAAATCCTGCCTTGCCCAGGCAAGGCCTCAGACACACACCAGGGGGTTGGAGCCGGCATTGTCAGAGGCAGGCACAGTCCTTTCAGATGAGAGTGACCACTCCACCCCTCCCTCCTAGCAGAGATGGCTAATCAGGAAATGCAGGTTACACCCCAGCTCCCTTTGTGTCACTGTCTGGTGTGAGGTGAAAAACAACCCAACTGTCAAACTGACCCAGACAGGGAATCCACAAACAAGGCAGAGTCACAGAATGGTTTAAGCAAGAAAATGCTCACTTTCTAAAAGTGGCATTTTCAAACGCACAATCTTAAAATCAACTTTACTAAAAGATGTATTTTTAAATTGTGAGCGCAGGGACCCCAAACTCCACATGTCCATCTACTCTCTAGGGGAATCTACGCTTTAATCATATTTAAAGGTAGCCCCCATATTATCCTATGAGAGAGAGAGTCCTTGCAACAGTGAAAAACGAATTTAGCAGTATTTCACTGTCAGGACATATAAACCACATTACTATATGTCCTACCTTATCCATACACTGCACCCTGCCCTTGGGGCTACCTAGGGCCTACCTTAGGGGTGCCTTACATGTAAGAAAAGGGAAGGTTTAGGCCTGGCAAGTGGGTACACTTGCCAAGTCGAATTTACAGTGTAAAAATACACACACAGACACTGCAGTGGCAGGTCTGAGACATGATTACAGAGCTACTTATGTGGGTGGCACAACCAGTGCTGCAGGCCCACTAGTAGCATTTGATTTACAGGCCCTGGGCACCTCTAGTGCACTTTACTAGGGACTTAACAGTAAAACAAATATGCCAATCATGGAGAACCAATTACGTACACATTTTAAACAGGAGCACTTGCACTTTAGCACTGGTTAGCAGTGGTAAAGTGCCCAGAGTAACAATAGCAATAAAATCAGAGTCCAGCACACATCAACAACCTGGGGAACAGAGGCAAAAAGTTAAGGGAGACCACGCCAAGGATGAAAAGTCTAACACTGGGGATTATGGTAGCTCATACAGAGGCATGTCAGAATCCACATAACATAATGAGGGTGTTGGGGGGGCTTCACAGGTCCATCCAATTTTGGAAAATGCTTCCCTTCTCACTCTTGGGCAGGGTGGCTATTGCCAAGAGGCTCTTCCTCCCCAGGTGCTTATATGCTTTGCAGAATTTTCTGTGTCCTATCAGTCAGGGGATCATCCGGAGATTGGACAGTTTATTGGTCTCTCTGTTATGGGTGGCTCAGTGGAGGAGGGTGGCACTGTCAGTGCTAAAGAGAGATATGGTGGAAGGGGGTCTGGCACTACCAGATTTGCAGCACTAATATTATGCGGTCTGCTTACAGTATGCAGCTCAGCAGCTCAGGGCCTCAGACAACTGGGAAAAACGGTTACTGATGGCAGCATTGGCAGCGAGACGCTAACTAGACTTCTTATGACGGGGGAAGAACAGATTTACTGGATCTCTATCTAGTACACCAGATGGTGGCAATGTGGCAGGGGGTGATCCACAGAGTCCCAAGATTAGCCCCAAAGAATTTCAGCAGAAGTTGCTACAGTGCCAGCCTGTGCTATCAACTGACTTAGATCTAGCCTCTCACTGGGTAAACTCAGTAGTATCCAGTAGGCAACCAAAAAGTGTCACTCACACAGAAGTTTACCCTCAGTGCCTTGGTATACAGATGCTCTAAGAGCCCCGAAACAATGATGCAAAAGACAAGAACGCAAATGGAGAGAAGCCTATTGCGTGGATGAGAAAGAAAAATATAAACGCTGTCTAGCAGATTATAAATCCTTGCTGATCAAGGAAAAATCACATTATATCCCAAATAATTGAGACTTGCAAGAATTCTCCCAAAGAGTTATTTCAGGCAGTGAAGAAACTATTGTCAGCCCCAGTAAAAAAAAAAACATACCACTATCAAGAGTTTTGTAATTCGCTTGCTAGCTTCTTTCAGGATAAGTTCATACAAATCTATCAGATGTTCAGTGCTAGCAAAGAAATGAGAAGGGAAACTCTGACACAGGCAAACCCTGGGTCAGAACAGCACAGTCTTTCAGAATTTTCTCCACTTTCCCTAGAGCAAACAACAAAACATCTTCTCCTGGCAAAATCAGGTTCGACGCTTGATCCTTGTCCCCATCTGTGAGTAAATTAGCACCAGCTATCATTGCCTCCAGTCTTGCACCAATCTTGATTTCCATGTGCAGCACTGGTTAAGTCCCCAAATCTTGGAAGGTGCCCTCTATGTTGCCTTTATTAAAGAAACACAGTTTAAATCCAGGTGATACTAACAACTATATGCCCATTTCTCGTCTCCCACTACCTGCGAAAAGCATTGAAAACATTATGAATTAGCAGCTCTCACATTTTATAGAAAGCAATTTTAGACCCCACCCAATTTGGCTTTCGCAGTGTGCACAGCACTGAGACTGCACTCATCAAAGCAACAGAGGAGGTCAGAGCTGCTCTGGATGGAGGAGGAAGTGCAGCTCTCGTCTTACTCGACCTATCCGTAGCCTTTGACATCATCCATCACAAACTGCTGGTTGTTCGACTCCGAAAGATCGGAATTGGCGGGATTGCTCTTGCCCGTCCACAATTTTTTCTCTCTGAGCGAGAGCAAATGGTAGCTTTAGGTCACTTTGTGTCAGATTCTTTCTCAATACTGTGTGGTATCCCACAGTGGTCCTCACTTAGCCCAACAGTGTTTAACATGTATGTTACGGAAATGGCTACCCTGATCAGATCATTTGGCTTCTCATTAACCTCCTATGCCGATGACACACAAATCGTATTAGACATGGGAAAGAACAATAAGAGCACAGGACCCAAGTTCCATGACTGCATGTTGGCAGTAAGTCATTGGATGGATAAAAACTATCTTGAACTTAATTCTGAGAAGACATAGGTGATTCCTTTCTGGAACCAGACGTCCTGTGGGACACCACAGTGGTGACCTGGTGACCAGAGGACCTGGGAACCTTACCCATCCTGGTGAACAAGGCTAGGAACTTGGTAATTATTATGGACAGCAAACTTGCTTTTGGAGACAAGGTTAGCTCAGTCACCTCATCCACTTTTTATGTACCGAAATAGTATAAAAACAATTCTTCCTTTCCTGCCCTTTGAGGCCCAGAAAACACTGATAACGGCACTGGTGCTCTCAAAACGGGATTACTGTAATGGCATCTACCTCGGTATGCAACAGCAACATTTAAATAAAATATAAACGCTGCAAAATGCTGCCGCTCATCTCTTGCTAGGGATTCCTAAATTCAAATCTGCCTCCCCTGCAATTCAGCAATTGCACTGGCTCCCCATTAGGAAACAAATCCAGTTTAAGGTTTTATGCACAGCCTATAAAGCATAGCATCTCACTGGCCCATACTATCTCATTCATAAATTCAAATGGTATCAACCAAGACGGAGTTTACGTACTTCGGGATCCAAAACATTGGTTAATCCAAAATTTAAAATGACCAATCGGGGAGGCTTGAGTCTTGTTAATAATACAGCAAAAAGCTGGAACCTCCTGCTCTATCATATTTAATCACTGCCCAACCTGCTTTCTTTCCGGAAATAACTAAAAACGTTGCTTTTCCGTACATAATCTTATTTTGGGCTGCACACATGTAGCGAACTTAGGGCCAGGACATCTCTGGGTAATTGCACGCTTTTATAAAACACTTAACATTAACATGAGGACTGGGAGCTGGCTTGTTCGTTGGTTCCTAAGGCTTCCTTCTTACATTTTGCGTGGGTTTGCAGGGACGTGAGGTTATTTTGGGAGGGGGTAGTTCCATGGAGCAAAGCTGCAGTACGGTTCCCATTCCCAGCCACACCACAGGAGTGTATGTCAGGAATAGAGAAGCAGCCCAGGGGTAGTAAGATATACAAATTCATGCAACTTGCTATTCTACTGGCACAGAGGAGGGTGGCCATCCGTTGGATAGGCACTTGTACCTCTTTGGTGGGTCTGTGGGTTAAGGATGTACCGGAATAGGTGGTGGCTGAAGAGCAACACATCAGACAATCTAGAACAGATGATAAGGTACAGGAAAACACTGCAATGTGGGTGGGAGTGCTAGATGTTTTCCAGGACTATGTGAATAGTAAAGATGGCTCTGATATAGACACTGGCTCTGAGGAAGGAGGGTAGCATCTCAGTGATCACTGCTGTGTTGAGTTCAGCACTCCAAGAGCTGTTATTATGTGTGGCGAACTGCATTGGGCTCCCTACCTGGTATGTGCTTACTGCAATGTTTATGTCTAGTTCTGCTCTATTATAGGACAAAGTGGGTGCTCAGGTGGAATGCAGCGGGTGACAAGTTAATATGGGTTGTATGTTTCCTTATGCTCTGGGGGCTACTCCTCAAACTCTGTAACTGTGAAAATTCTGAAATAAAGGTGTTAATAATAATAATAGACTGAAGGGATTTGAAATTAAATAGCCTGGGGAGATTGCAAAGATTAACTTGGAGAAGTTCTTTACAGAAAGGGAAGAGTGGAATCAAGTTTTAGCAGAGGTTCTAGGGCAAAATCTGAACAAGATTCAAAGTCTGATGTCAAACTGATGGGAGTCACTCCAAAATATAAACAAACACGCAGCTCGAGACCAAACAGAGCCTGCAATGTTGCAGTAGGCAGAAAACGGGCACACTGAATTTGTTGCAATAACTTCACATCTACACACTTCTAATTGCTTTGCCACAGCACTTTAAAAACAGCTTAAGATACTTTGCAGGCATGGTTGTCAAAACTGTTACTGCATTCTGCTTCCACACGTTGAAGATGCAGGGGAAGATCGTCAAATGGGTCCCTGGCAACACTAGAAAAAAGCTGTCATTCATGCCCTAGTCACTAACAAGTTAGACTATAGGAACACCCTCTATGCCGGGATCACCAAGCATCTCATGCGGAGACTACAAACCATTCACAACTCAGCTCCCAGACTCATCCTCAACCTCCCACACAGAACTCATATCACACCACACTTCAGAGAGTTACACTGGCTCCCGACAAATGTGCTAAATTTAAACTCCTCACACAAACATTCGGGGAATCTCACAACTCAAGCCCTACTTACCTGAAAAGTTTCATCTCCTTCCACCAACCCCTTAGACACCTCCAATCTGCAAGACTCCTACTCGCACACATACCACACATATGCAGAACTATATCAGGAGGACAGGTGTTCTTTAACATTGCTCCTAAAGCATGGACAGGCACCCCACTTCACATTAGAGGATCCTCCTCTCTTCTTGAATTCTGTAAGAAGCTTGAGGCCTGGCTTTTCAATTAACCAGCCTACAATAGGCAGGACTAGGCGCATACACCTGCTCAGTGCCAAGATACCCCCAAGGGTGATACACATATCATGACACTCCTTCAAATCTTCTACTTGAGATAAAGGTTGAGGTTTGCTTTCCGCAAAAGCATGTTGTGAACCTTACATGCCTTGACCATGGCACTCCAATGCTTAGAACAACAGTAAAACGTACTCAAATGCATCTCCTAAATTAATACTAACCAACCTGATCCATTTATTAGTCCTCCCTCTAGCCCCCTCAGTCCTGCTTCCTGGCACTCTACCCCCACCTGTATGTTAGGTGGCCTGATGTAGGATGAACAGTGTTACTTCACCCCTCTATACTAACCATTCTCTTTCTAAGCCACATATGCTGTTCCATCCCCTTGTCTGTAATATCCTTCATACTCACACGAGTAACCAGTTTTTAGGTTAAGCATAGCAGTGCACAAGAGCTGCTTTTCAGACGTGTTGGTATATACCTGGGCTTTTAACCACACCCACCACCCCCCATCACAATCACTTGTTTATGGGCTTGCCTTTCAAAAATCCTTTGTTTTCATTGGTAACTGCTTTACGTGTGTCCCTCCTTAGGGTGTTTTTATTACTACCTTTGCCACCGACCCTGTTACATGGATAATTGCACTTTTGCCGATAACTTTGACTGCAAGCGACCTTCTTTTTCCTTTTGTGTCTCTCCTCCTGCTCACAGCAGCACTTTGAATCGGCTCGCTTATGTCAACTGTTTTGCTTTTTATTTTCAGTTTGATTGGCAAGAAAGTTCCATTTAGAAATTTACATCGCTAATATCGCTAACTCGAGCAAACGTGAGACCATTGCATTGCAAATGCTTGTGCTATACTGTTGTAAAAAAACGATATTACTCATTATTCGTAATCCTTGTGGACAGTGCTTTTCTGGAAGCCCCTAGAATTAATATCAGTTGATTTTGATCATGTTCTTCATTGGCACTTCCTACGTGTTCAGGTTAATATTGTATGATGTTCCATTTTTCCAAAAAAGAAATGGTATAAAAACATTTCTGTTTTGTCTCCTGCAAAGAGACGCTGTTTAAGGTCCACAAGTCGATGTCATTAAGGCAATACCTTATATTTAGCACATTAACTGTTTAAAAATCTGAAAGCTACGCAGCCAGAGAGAAAAGTTGGTTAATGGGTGAGAAGGAAACCTGCACATTTTGGCAAAAAGCGGTACCTGACAAATACCGGCCTATTGCTGCCGTGACCTTGCAGTTTGTTCGTCCCTTTATCAGCACAAAACGCAACCCACTGTTATGTACTGAACACTGGTACATTATGTCATTATAAAGATTAGGCCAAAACGAACATTCTGGTCTCTAGAGCCAAACTCAAAATCAAATTAAGAGAGAACACACCCAAAAAAGAGTCAATAGCCAGGCTGGCTAATGATTTGCTAAAGCCATGTTGTACCGCTACACGTATGCGTTCGCCTCGCTTCTTGCTAAACGCTTGGAAAGGGCACAGCATCAGTAGCCAGAAGGTGGGTGTTTCCTACCCCAAGTCCTCCAGAGCAATGTGTTGGGTTCAATCCCGGATTCAGTAAGCGCAAAATCAAGATGTTCCTTGGCAGCTCTGCACCCGCAGAGGTCCACAGAGACTGCATGGGACAGCAGCTGACCAGAGCACTGCTGGAGCAGAGGCTGCCTGGCGGATGGAAAGTCAATCTTGCAAGAGGGACGCGATGTTACCAGTGGCCAGACCAGCTGCAATTTCATTTATCTCCCACCTGCCAAGAATCTTTATTAACTTGAGTGTTTTGAGGAGCCATTTGTACGGATTAATACTTTCAGCATCTTATTTTCCACAGCCTCAGATGGATGCTTTAGCTGTAACCTAAAATGCCCTCTTAACACGGTCAAACTAAAAGCAAATGCCCACACGTCAAGACTCCGCAGGAGAGAGAGTCTGACGATCAGCAACGATATCTGATGCTAATTAACAGATCCAATTAAAGTAATTAATGTTTTGCTCGTTTTCCGCTGCAGAAAGATGAAATTACATGACAGCCTTTTTTTAGTCCCAAGGTGCTGACAGACAATCTGAGACGCTATGGGATGAGTAAGTAACACCTAGCCGGCTCCCTTGAATAATTTAGTGAGCGGTCTGAAAGAAGGCCCCCCATTTTAGTCTGCGCAGGTACAGTATGTCTGGAAGGAGCAGAGGCGACTCAGAGAGGGGAATATTTAGCTGCTCAAGCTTCTGTGTGTCTTACTGGGCAGTTCTCAACCTCAGAAACAAATGTGGAATGCAACAGAAGGTCAGAGCCACAAGCTTTGATCTTGAGACCCAACGCATTATTTTGTGTAGAAATTACGATTTAAATGAGGAAACCACATTCAGCAGTATTGAACGTAGAACCAGTGAGTTAATTATTTTTGTGTATATATCAATAGCTCGCTCCAGTTCCTCTTGTTGCTACTGCCAGAATTGAAAAAGCTCGATGCAGCAGCGGGGCACGTGATGTTTACTTCATTCATGAGCTGGTCCTACTTTTCAACAAACCAAATTTATAGAGAGAGTTAACAAACCCAACCCACGATAGCCCTGTGAGGCTTATTAAAGTGAAACACGGCGTAGGTTACCATTGTTTCAGATGCAAAGTGAAACTGGGAGCATTCTACCACAAAATATGGGCAGGGCCCATCATACACCAATACAGGAGCGCCCTGCGATACTATGACTCAGGAGGCACGGCAACTGGTTCTGATGGAGCCCAAAGTTGCAATAGTAGGCTTGATGGTCGGATAGGGGAGTAGGTGAAACATTCATCTACTGGTGGCCAAGGGTTTCCTTGTTTGTCGCTAAATGAGACATTGCACATCACTGGAGATTTGAAACAGCCCCCTCCATGATAGAATGGACGCATTGAATGAAGTACTGTGTTGAAGCTGAGTCACTTGTGTGCAAGTAGAGGGGGTGCCCAGGGAAACACCAGTAGTTTGAAGCAACATGTGTACGTACTCCTCTGATATATGACACGTTAAGTGGCTACTAAAATGTCTGATCATTTGTACACCAGAGATGCTGTGTTTTGGGGTTTATTATTTTTTAAGGTTTCATCTGTATATACTCCTTAATAAAGACAATAATGTTTTAAAAAATAAAACATACCCAACCCCTTTCTCACGGTTACGTTGCTGCCAAGCAGAGGAGGCTCTATCTATGTCTGTATATAGCAGCCACATTTTGAACTAAAGTGCTGTGCATACATAGGTCAACAGCTGTAAGGCGGCCAACATCAAATCAAGATTCACTGTTGGACGCACTAAACACATACGGAATTACACATTTATATTGAATGAGAAATACAAACAGCATTGTTACTTATTTAAAGAGACTTGGATTAGTGGAAAAGTATTCACTGTAATACTTAGTTCAGTGCCAGTGTGAGCTCCTGAAGAAAGGGTCATGTATGAGTATGTATGGTTGGTGATAGAGGGGACCAGTGTAGAGAGCCTTAAACAAACAGAACCAAACCGTAGAGCTGTTTGGGAGAGGCTAGTCGATAAAGACTAGAATATATTAGTTTTTGTATCGGAGTGTACTGGCATATAATATCAAAGAGGTGGGGGTGTCTACAGCTTGTATAGCGCCCTTTTTTGGTGGACAGCTACCCAGTTGGATGGGGATATGATGAGGTGGGAATATGTCAAGAGTATACAGTTTTAGTGGTGAAATGCATGGCCTTGTTGAGTAAGGCAAAGGAATAGCAGGGACAGGGGAGGGCCGAACATACTATTATATCAATCCATTCTGCTACATATGAGAGGATTATTCAATATCTCACGTCTTGAATGCTCTATGTAGGCACATCTCGGATCTATTGAATAGCTGGTACACTGAAGCAGCAATAGTCGTAGTTATGAATATTTTCACTTTCGGGGATGGGCTGGAAAGATCTCCCAGTTTGTAGTGGAGAAGGCAAACATCAGAGGGAAACTGGCTGTATGAAATACATTGATGAGTGCTGATCAGGAGAGAAAATATACCACCTTGGTTTTTTAGGAATTCAGCATGAGAGACCATGGCAATTAAAATGTTAGGTTGAAGTGACACAGTTAAATATTTGCGACTGAACAAGGGGTGAAAAAGTGGAAAATGATAAAAGGATGCCATTGCCGTAAATATTATATAAGATTCCAACTAAAGATATACGATTCCTAAGAGAGGTGCTGAATCGAAAGAAAAGGTGCCACAGCCTTAGTAGTGTGGAAAACCTGAAGTTACAAGCTCCTGAGAAAGAGGGGGGGGGGGGGGTGGGGGAGGAGGCAGTGGAGAGAGATAACTGGGGAACTGAGGAAGGATAGTGCGGTAAGATGCTCTACAGTGCTGAAGGCAGTCAAGGAGTTCATAAGTGAAGTGATTGTGATGGACGAAGGAGATGAAGTTGACGAGGTGTAGTTTCTGTTAAGTGAATGCTGTGGAAGCCCGAATTGGGGGGGATTGAGTATGCTGATTGCAGAAGATGGACTGTGTGCTACTTGAAAACCAGTTTTCCACTATTTTAGAGAAAATTGGAAGCTGATGTACTGGGCGATAGACTGAAGGAGATTTTTGATCAGCTGCAGCTCTCTTTAAGCAAGTTTCAACCACAGCAGTAGATGCTATATTTAAAGCCACATGTGAATGTTTCACTGAGAAGAACCCCAGAGGTAAACACAAGCAGGTTAACAGAGAGTTATCAGAGCAGATCTGATGGTGCAGAAGAAGGACTAACAGGTTTGAATAGAGAATGAATTCAGTGAGTGAGGGTGTGATGACATATGAAGTTGGAGTACAGTGGGGACGTAAGAGGTAGGAGGTAGGGAAGTTAGTTTATGAGTGGTGTTTCTCTTACGTTGGTAGTTTTTGTGAAGGCATATGTAACGAAATCAATGGCTGATAAAGAAGGGTGTGCAGTAGGTAAAATGATGGCAAGAGTGGACTGTTGATTTTGCGTGCAGGAAATTTGGGTGAGTTTCAAGCAAGCTGACTAGGCTTTGGAAGGAAGAGGCCTTGGTGTTGTTAATGGTAGTAGATAGTATGCCCTGAGCCTATTTATATACATCAGGATTTACAATGGTCATGCTCTTGTGCCATTTGAGCAGGGAGCTCATATTTTGTGTTTTTAAATTGTAAATGCTCAATGTAATCTAAGCGGGTGATAACGAGGCTGTGGTTGTGTGTGTACGGGTGTTAAAAACCACAACGCAGCCCCAAAATGGACTGGTCATAACATCACACATAATGTGGCACATGTAATCAGAAATTGCAACAATTACATTTGTATGACATTACACATCACCATAACATTGACAATATCGATGACATCTCTATGTATGCAGAATTATTGATTTGTTTATATATGTGTTATTATTCAAAGGTGATGTTTAATAGTTTTAAGTCCACAAACAGCTGATCTGGAAGCTAGTTATGGTCTTCATGATGGCAGCAGGAGTTAATAGATTGTGAAGCAGACCATATTTGGAAAATGCCATGGTTTTTATGAATTAATTTGGACCAGTAACACCACTTCAGCTGTGTTTTCTTCTGTAAATTTCATGGGTTCTTTTCCTATGTAACCAACCATAGTTATTTTAACTGTGCTTTTTTCAGTGTTTTTTTAAGGAACCACTACTGGGTAGAAGCAGGGGTGTCGACTCAACACCCAATCCCTGCTGCGTAAAGCCTCTTGCTGTGCATGCAGCCATGCCATGCAGTCAGCTGCTCGGGTGTCCTAATGCACCCTACACCTAACTTCGATCCTGATTTAATATTTTCATTTTTTAAATTCACAAATGTTTATATATTTGCGAACTTGTGCCACATAAGAATGTTTTTTATTGTACACTGGTTATTGACCTGTACCCTTTTTCACCCACCCTCATTCTCTCTATTTATTCTTCAGTGTTGCTTTTGTAGTGTCTTTTATGTATATTCCTTTTTTGTTTTCAGGAGGTTTGACATTTCACTGAAAGTTCTGCGTTTCTGCATAAACAACTTGGGGAGAGTGCTGTGAGAACAATTCTCACATTTCTAGAAAACCTACTGTCTGAGGCCATGCTGCAGTTGAGAAGTACAGCAGATATGCAAACAGCGAGCAGTGCTGCAATTGAATGCAACAGTCACATTGGCCATCTATCCCCTTTCATTTAACCCTTGATCCCTGATGGGAAGAAAACAGGAAGAGGTGCCTATCAGTTGTATTCTCTCAGGTCCCAGGATTAATCTGGCTAGTCCAGAGCGATTCCTATCCGCAGCTATGAATTCACTCGCATTTTATCACCTGGAAAATGGGAAAATGAGCACCCATCTTAACCAAATCCTGCACTCTGGCAGTCATTTCTTGTCCCAGTCGTACAAGGTGCTCAGACAGTTCTCAGCTTTACAGTAAGTTCCAGAGGTTGCCTGCCAACTAAAGGCCAAATTCACAAAACCATTTGTTATCATAAGTATAATTTACGACTGAAACAATATTTTTTGGGTTGCAATTCTTAAAGTGTAATTAACAAAACTATTATTTATGGACTTTTCCAATTCTGAATCTCATATGCATCCGTGGTGCAGTTGTAAGTATAATATTATATGAAGGACCATGAAAGTTGCTAAGCAATTGGGAGGAGGGAAACGAATACCTACAGAATTGTAGCTATGTGGGTATTCTCAAACATTTTCGTACGTACACATTACTTTGGTTAAGCAAAAACTGGAATAAATATACAGTACAAATTGGCATTGAGAAAAGCCACAAACATACTCATAATTTCGAGGACAGTATCAGACAGATTTTATCTACATATAAAAACTTCTTTCCGTGTGAAGAAAAGGAATGTGAGAAATTAAGTACATTCAAATTGTCATCTGAAGTAAGCGAAGAAATAAAGAAGTAGTCCTGGAAACATACAACTTTAAGAGGATTTCTGGGGTGTACTGTGTGAGTTTCAGTGTAAACAAAAATGGAATAAAATCTATGGTAGAGTAAATCTAAAGTTCTAGTCGCAAAAGGCGTTTTGGAGTAGATAAACTAGTGCTCTTGTATTACTAGTTTATATACCTTTACATGTTTTTATGAATTCGTTCCCAAAACATCCATAATGGGAACATTAACATACAGTTATTACAAATAGAAAAGGCTGTGTCCTCTATGCAGTTTTAATAATAGAAAGTCAGAAGTTTACAGGCTGATTCACAAAGGCATGTATGAGTATATAAAAGAGTACACTGGTAGCACTAATACCCATACTCATAAATGCTTTTGTGAATCAGCCCCATAATGTATAATCGTCCACTTTTTTCTCTTCAAATCAGTCAATTATTTTCCTTTTTTTTTGTTTTAAATCAGGCTCTATGAAACCTCTATGAAAAGGCTGGCGGAGAACCAGGTCGTAATCAGCAGGGTGGCGCTGACTTCTGGCTGATTCCGACCTCCGCCACTATCAGCCTGTCGGGATCAAAGATCCTGGATGGGAAGGCGGTAATGCAACAGTCGGACCGACACAACTGCAGTGGTCCGGCAGCCACCGCAATGGTGGCGGTCCAAGGATGGCCACACTCGTAATCAGGACCAAAGCCACCAACATCTATTTAATATGCGTTTTAATTCCAAGGTATCGTCACCTACATTTGCCTCACCCTATCACTGTTGTTTACTTGGCTTGCCACCTAATCATTTATTTGTTTTTTGTATTTAACTCAGTATATTTATCTTCATTCTCTTTCTAAAAACACATTTCACCTATAGGGGTGATTTTAAATTACACCATGTACTCTACTGAGATCGAGGTTTAAGCTTTTCTTAATTTGTACTGCATAGCGGTGAATATATGTCGGAACAACGCATGATGGAACCACACATGCCTGAACAACGCAGTCAGAACAATGACCGTGTTGTTACCACTAATGTCTTTGCCACGAATGCCTTAGCAACTATTTTTTGTTGTAAAGGCATGCCTGGTAAAGGCATGTGTGGAACGGCATGCATGGTTCCAGCATGCGACTCCCCTGAACCCCCTGCCCCGCCGCTAAAACTACTGCGATCCACCCCACCCCTAAAAACAAAAACTACCACAACGCCCAGCCTGCCTCAAAAACTAACCCAACCCCCAACCCCTCCCCTAAAACCTAACACTACCCCGACCCTTGCGCCTAAAAAGTAAAATTACACCTGCCCCTAAAAACTAAACTTACCCCTGCCCCTAAAACTACCCTGACGGACCACCCCTGCCCCTAAAAAACTAAAATTACCCCGACCCCCCACCTCTAATACTACCGCAACCCCCTACCCTGTCCCTAAAACCTAAAACTACCCCGACTCCCCATCCCGCCACTAAAAACTAAAATTACACCCGCTACTAAAACTACTGCAACCCCATACACCTAAAACGACCGTGACCCCCACCCCTAACACCTAAAACTACCAAGACCCCCGCCTCGCCCCTAAAACTACCATGACCCCCACCCCACCCCTAAAACTACCCCGATCCCCTAACCCCACCCCTAAAAACTAAATTACCCCGACAACCCACCCCTAAAACTACAGTGACCTCCCACCCTGCCCCTAAAAACAAAAATGACCCCGCCCCTACAACTACCGCGACCCCCACCTCAGCCCCTAAAACCTAAAACTACCTCAACCTCCCACCCCTGCCCCTAAAAACTAAAATTACCCGACTTCCCCACCCCTAAAACTACAGTGACCCCCACCCCTAAAACCCCCCCAACCCCCCACCCCGCCCCTAATCCTACCCCGAACCCCAGTCCCCACCCCAGCCCCTAAAACTACCCCGACCCCGCACCTAAAATCTAAAACTACCCCAACCCCCCACCCCACCCCTAAAACTAACCCGACTGTTAGTGTTCATTAAACATTAATCGGAGCACCACAAAGTTTTCCTTAAAGAGCAACAACTGCTTGGGCTTTTCACTATAAGAATGGGGCTGATCATGAGTGAGGAAGCAAGATGGTTGCCGTAAACTAGAGAAGCTATAGAACTGAAGCACTTATATAGCCCGTCAAACTCTGACGTGCCCGCGAAGTGCTGCAATTTTCAGGTGCACATAGTGACTTAGCAGTCTGTATAGATCATAGTCTTCATCTTGTGGTAATATTGATGGGAAGACACAGGTCTTGTTTTCACTGACAAAGCAAAGACTGTGACCATGGTGTACAAATCATAGAAAGGTAAAATGCTGAAAGCAGGAACTGTAATTTAAGAAGAACGACTAAGCAACAGTGAAGGTCCTTCTATGACTTCCGCACCAGATGCCGGAGACTGGATCTAGAAGAAAACGGAAAGGAGGTAAACATGCAGAGCCAGTAGCAAACAAAGAAAAGGATGACAATACAGTGATAACCAAGCTTACACTCTGCACATCAAAGAGACGAAGAGGAGGAGCAGGATAATTGTTATATTGTTGAGGCAGTTATCAGGAAGAATGTAAGATGTGATTCTACTTCTTAAACACTGTGGCAAAGCTGGCATGAAGGCTCAATCAGCGGGGCAGGGACAGGATATCATGGACTCTCGGTAAACTGAGCCAGAGATTGTACACAGTGTGCCTACCTGGAATCGGAGTTGAGGCTAACTGGATGAAGGATACTAGTGGAATAAGGTGCCTGCTGTGGAAACGGGGCGTGCACAACTGATGGTCAATAACACTAGGATATCCAAACAGGACTGAGTAGCCTAATGGGGGATGACAATCCAAGTGGGAAGGTAATGAGTGGTTGCAGGTAACAGGCATTGAACAACAAGTTAAATACTATTGGCCATGAATTCCCAAGTGCTGGGAGATTAGGAAAGCCAATTAATGGGAGAGAAGAGTGAGTTACATCTGATACTTGGGTCAGAGATAGATTTAAGGTGCAAAGATCAGAGCTGGGGTAAAGGTAAGTGGTCTAGACCAGAGATGTTGCTGAGTGCAGAATGTAGCATGGAGTATATCAGAGAAAATCGGAGGGCCTATCATAAAAGCGATGGCCTATGCAAGGGGCTCACAATATTATACAAAACAATACAGATTTGAGTCCTTCCTCGAAAAGAAAGCCACACTGGCAGCTCTTACAGTTTTACTGAAGATTGTAACAAACTAGAAAAAATGGGAGGGCAGGGAGTACTTACTTTAATACTGGTATTAGGTCCAAATGACTATTTAAATTGCAAAAACAAGTCTCCTGAAAGTTCATGATCAACGGTGGGTGAAGGAGAGAGGATAAACCTATAAGTCAGATGGCAAGTAGAACTGTATAATTAACATCAATGTGTAGAACACATACGATGTTGCTTTCGTTCGCAATGTTGCTTTATTGGTGAGTAAAAGGGCATCTGATGATCAAGGGGTGAGGTGGGAATCCCACTTACTTTCACATACCTGGACATAGGTATTTACCACTCACTTATAGCAGTGGATGGGAAGATAGGCTCAGCTTGTTGAAAATGGATACTCAGGACTACCCGGCCACTGCCGATTCCCTCACAACCTTTCCATGAAAACAGTAATGTCTCCTGAATGTATGCAGGCTTTCCATATCAGCACTACCAAGCTGCAACCTCCCTCCATAGGGATGAAAGGGCTTTACCTGTATCCTGATGTCCAGAGAAACATAAAAGAAAAAACCTATAAGAGGAGATAACGTCACTTTCTTTTATGCACCCTGGATCACGATCCAGACCGAGGCAGAAAGGGGGCAGAGCCTGTATAGAAAAGAGAGACGTTTCCAGGCACACAACACACCTTCATATGAAACTAAGCCCACAAAGCTGCAAACACAGAAGTGGACTCTAGCAAACAAACCATTCAGAAGTCATGGTTGGGGTACAGCAAAGGAGGAATGGGAGCTCTCATATATAAATAGTCTCATCCCTCAGTTAAGAAGAAGCTAACCAAATGAAGGGATGAAGCACTGACTGGTGTTTCCCATTTGTAGACTTCCATCCACCCTCAAATAAAAGTCCACCTGGTACTAAAAGACCTCTCATCTTCTAATTTCCCACTGGAAAAAAAGACTGTGAGCATTATTTAGCTAAGAGTTTAAGAAATATGTCATAATGACACCAGGGCATATTGGAATGGATGCGGTGGTCTATAGATATATAAAATTGAAATAACAAACCATAGACTCACTGACACAACAAAACAACACAACTTTCTTCTCTTCATCATTCTCCAGAGAAAGGGGCAGCTCACAAGAAAATAAGGCTGAATTTGTCTGAGCTGTGCTGATACCGTACCCACACCATTAAGTAGACGCTAAAATGCTGACTTTGTACTATTTTGGATGTTAGGGAATCTCCCAGATGTCATCTGATATGTTTTATTTTCCACATTCAAGATGTTCATGAGCCACACTGTCAAAATCAAAGAAGCCGGCTTGTGATGGATATTTTCACAATAAGGAATTGATGTGTGGCTCAAGAGGAATGTGGGGTGCTTCCAAAAGATGAAGATCTGTGAACCAAAATTATCTTGGCCTTGCTGCGATGTTGAGAACTGTACTCCAATGTTCCCAGTTAATTTCCCTCATGGTGCATGGGATGAGGAGTAACAATTGAAAGGTGAATAAAAAAGTGCCATAAAAGTGCAATACCATCTGATCCAAAAGGCATCTCCTCACAATGCCGGCTACCAATTGCTGCTGGCATAGACCTAGCACTACTATTGGATTTGCTGTGGCTTGCACCACCAACATTAAACCTTATCCACATGACTCTAATACAAAACACACCTGTGACACTCTTTTGTTAACCTACTGAATAAATCAGGCCAATTGCCCCTAAAGCCTGGCAAATGTTTTCACGGTGAAATGCTTTGCTGAATGGCTTTGTCTGTTGATGTAGTACATGAAGTTATATAGTCGGCCCTGTTTAACATTCAGTAGCCCTAAATCTCTGAATGTAATACTTGCCTCTGAATTAACCTGAACTCAAGAACAATGATGTGCAAATCTGCCTTCAATACTGTCCTCTGCCCTCTTGTTGAATACTCTTGTAGGTGGGTTGTCCTGTTAGGCAAAATTGGGCGTTCCTTTTGTCTTCACTTTTTTCTCCAGGTTTGGTACGAATACAGGTACGGTAGACAGTGTCTGCATAATCCTTAAACCCCCCCCCACCTTACATATGGTTAAGCAATGGATACTGGTTTGGCCGATTTCCTTGCAAGCCCACAAAAGTCATAAAGAAACAATCAGTCTTTGTTAAATGTTCTCTGCACATATGAGTGAAATGTTGCCCTACTGTTTAGCTGGGAATCCAACACAGGAGGTGTCTTCACCCTTGAGATGGGGAAAATATAGACCCCCCACTTATTATCTTAAGTACCTTGCAATATGTTCCAGTCCTCGTTACCTAGATTATCACCCTCCCTTGGAAATTAGCTTTAGCTACTAGACAAATGAAAAAACAACAGATAATGGACCGAATGCGGAACAAATCAAACATTCACCCACAGTCACAGATCTGGGTTTAATCCATTAGTTTTTTTGCTCGCCATGCCATTCCACTTTTGGACCCAGCCATATGCAAATCAGTCTTGACGCTGCTCCCCATGGGAACAGTCTAGCCTGAATTGCCAAGCCAGGTCCTCCCTGGACCAGAAACAAGCATCCTGGGACTGTTTTCTGGGTATCACATCCCTCATCAGCAAGACTAGCTTGAATCTGGCGGCATAGCGAGCACGGGACCCATGTCTGGGCATACCCTTCCAACTTAGGGTAACCAATGCGAGAACAACAGATGATAGATGGAACACAGAAATAATTGATGGATTAAACCCAGAACTTTGACTGGGGTGAATGTTTGATTTGTTCCACATTCCGTACATAATTTGTGTTTGTTTGCTTAGCTAGCAGACAGGCTGCAGTAGGCAGAACAGGCAGAGTTTGAAATGATGTCAGGAGTGGTATGTGCAGCAGCGGTTGCTACGGCAGAGGAGGCAGAAAAGATGTTAGTGTGAGCCTGAAATCCTGGTGTATAAGTCCTGCATCGTCTATAATGAGGTCCATTTTTACCAAAAGCACTAGTGGTGCTGAATATGGCAGTCAAGAGTGATAGCATTGTATTATGTTGTAGTTCGATTTATATAGCTTTTACTACCCCTGATGAGACAATGAAGCACTTTTTGGAGAGTAGCATGCTCTGCTGTAGCCCAAAGCAAGTGGTTAATCAAGTAGTTATTAATTACCGCAGATATGTTGGTTATTGGGTTAGTTTTGTGCTTTAAGGAAAAATAAGGATTTCCTTCATTTTCAAATGGGAAATAGGGTAGAGAAGGTTAGATATTATGAACAGAATGATACAACGTGGTTTATGGGAACAAAATTAGCAGATAGGTTAGAAAGGTTTAGGTATTGCAGGAAGGGTTACTTAAAGGAAGTTATGATTTGTAAGGTGGGGTATGGTTAGTTTACTGAAGTTTAGTACAGAGTAATTCAGCTGGCATGTGAAAGAGTAGGGCAGGCTCAGAGGCAATAAGGCAGGCAGAGGTTGTATTATAAGGAGAGTGTAATTCAACTAGAAAGGCAAGGAAGAGTGTAATACCTGACTGATCTCTAGACTATACCGTACCTGTCTAGCCATTAAACCGGACACCACGATGTGGGCTTGAACGACCTGAAAGGCGCACTTAGGAAGCTCCCTCTCAGACAAATTATGGTCCAATTGCTGAGCACAGATTAAATGTGTCTCTGTCAATTAAACAAACAAGCTATTACATTTGAAATTCCTACACCACACCCAAAACACTGGTGCACATTGACCCCACGTGCTCATCCCTATGCCCTGAATGTTATGCCTCTAAAGCGGACTTGGCTCCATACTTGGCCACTATTGTTTCCTTCATATCTGCCATGATAGACGTTGAGCTTGCGCCCACCCCACTGATGGCGCTTCTGGGTTACACGCATGACATCCTGGTGGGAAATCGTTGATTCGCCTCCATAGCCCTCCTACTCGTGAAGCAGGAAACAGCACTCCACTGGGGCAGAGGCCACAGCCCCAGGGGCGCTGCCTGGCTGAAAAGTATGTCACAGTGCAATAGGATTAGTGAAGACTATGCTCAGCTACAACCCCTCACCGCTCGGCCAAAGGATATTTGGTTCCCGTTATGGGTATACTTACTCACCCTGACAATTCGCACTAAACCATTCCCAGCTTTTTTAACCCCCACCCTCCTCCACAGGCAGAACCTGAGACTTGTCTGACTCTTCTATATCCATTACCAATGCAATAATGAACTTTATGATACCATATCCTTCTTTTAATAAAGTGTGATGTGCTACAACCCCTATACTGTTTACTCCAGGAAAAACTGTAAGATGCCCTCTTACACACCGCCATGTCTTATACCACAGATGTGACGTCTATGACCCCAAGCAATTGTTATACTGTTGGTTATTTTTTATTTTGAAAATCCATTAAATAAAGGTTTAAAAGAAACAAAAAAAAACTGTGTTTTGACCTGCCCGGAGTGGGTTTAATAAACTGGTAGGGATATCACCCTCCCGAATTAATAACCACATTCCTGACAGCTGCTTTGTCATTTCTTTGTCTTTCTTCATGTGACCAATCCAATACTCTTAACCACTAGGCTCTATCTTATCTACAACCCCATGAGGATTTCATACTGCTGTGAAGAGTAATAGTTGTGAGATTTAATCATAAAAATTAAAATTGCATGGGTGATAACAAAATATTCGGAAATTGCATTCAGACTTTTTGACCTGCTTTCCAAATGAAGTAAAGTTTCACCAGTTTTGCTGCAGTCTCCAAGCCTGGATTTCAAAAAGCACTAATTTTGAGGATCCTGCGCTTCTGCATCTCCCCAGATGTAGAGCCTTGGACTCAATATGATGAAGTGCTCGACCTGATCCAGCAAGCAACCGTGGCTGTCAATATTGTTTCTTTTTTAGAATCAGAAGTTTCTAAATTGCAATTTTTCCTTTTCTCTCTTTTTTCTCCAGGAAGTCATCTCTTTCACATTGGCATGCAAATATTACACCTGCAATCTACCTCTGGGTTCCCCTGCATATGTTATGTGAAGGCTGATAAGAAAAACAATCTGAAGCCTCAATTTTTGCTAAATTCAAACATTAAGAACACATCACACATACCGCCTGTTCAATACACTGGTAAACCGTGATACCGAAAGTGCATTCAAAATGTGTACAATGCATTACGTCCTGTACTTTTTGTACCCCATAAAGAATACTCATTATTCACAATTTTCCACCTTTTACAGCAAAAGGGAAATTGCATTATTTCCCATGAGTATTCCCTGTCATTCTCACTTCATACAAAGGGAATTAAATTGGAAACAAATGATTTTTAGCTCAGGTTACAACTATCTGGAATATGCTATTTAAGAAATCAGAGAAAATAAAGATAATACTGCGCTTCTGGCAAGTCCCTAAAAAGTCCTTGGTTCATTGAGTTCACACTGTACTTTTTCAGACAGCCCAGAAGACACTGTCAAGTGGTCAGGTTCATGGAATATGCCCCCTTACATGAACTGGTGTTAACTTCAAATGTCATTACCTCTACAAGGCACACTCCTCTTTTACACCCCTGCAAGTGTTTTTCAGATCATCAGTGGTCAGCTGGATTGACCAGACAATGGATGCACATTCAGGCCAGGAAAGATGCCTTCAATTAGAAACTAACATTGAAGAAATACAGAATAAGATCGGATTTCAAAATGTAACTGGAACTGTGGTTATCTCAGGTCACTAAATTGCCGCCACACTATTCTTTAAGCCAGGAGAGAAAGTTAAGAGTGGGCTACACAAAGATCAAAACTACTGCAAAGAGGGAGCAGAGACCGGGATCTGATGGAGATCATCACCTCCTGTGATATTTGTGCATGCAGAATAGAGACAAGAAAGAAACAGACATGGAACTTTCATGATTTACAGATCTCATAATATGTAGTTGTAAGTTCAATATACTATGCTTTGGCTTTCAACTGAGACATTCATAAGTCATTTCTACTCATTACATTTGTCGGTGAGAGGGCCTCTGACACAAATTAGGGTTTTTGGATTCCCTACTGAAAAGCCTCTGAGTTTGTAGATGTGGTCTCTCGTATCACTGTACTATACTGATCGTATTAAACCATCATAAGTTTGGGGTTACAAGATGCCTTTTATTTAAAAGATTTTACTTTCACCTCATTTACTCTAAAAAACAATGCTCATTTTAAAAAATGAAGTACCACACTACAGTTACAGCATGGGTTTTAAAATTCAGGGGAATGAAATGGGGGAATCTGGTCACTTGGCCTCCCCTGAAGTTAGAGGGAGGGGCACGGGTAAGCACTAGTGGATGCTAAGTCTAGCATAGATGGAAGACAGAGTATTTTCACACTACACCATTAGACTCCGCAGCAGCACTGGTTATCTAAGGCATATGATAAAACAATTACTTTTCCTTAAATCCACTGACAAGTTGTAGTTATCAGCGGATTGGCCGTCTTCTTCGAAACAACCATAGTATCCACTTGCACTATGAAAAGAGCATTTATCATGGCCTTAAGCAACACTGTATGAATTGACTTTAAACACAAAAAGTGCTGCTCTCGACTCTAAAAATCAGGCTCATTACAAACGTCCTAAAAGTTTCCTACTGATTGCCAGTAACCAACAGGATTCAGTTTAAGATACCTAGCATTATTCATTAAAGTTTCTAAGGAATTAGCCCATTCGTCTTGCCTGGAAGGAGTCAGTGTTACATCCTAATATTCTGCACCCAATAAGCACTTTTCAAACACCTAGAAGCTGAGCTACACATACCTCAATCTAAGCACTCGAACTATGGAATTCCATCCCAGAATCTCTCCATAACGCTACAGACCTACAAGCCTTTAATGTGAGCCACTTTTGAATCAGGAGTAGCAATAAAACAAATTACAGAATATAGGCCAGCTTTGTTCTGCCATCCACAACATTCAGCTAGTTTCTCTGTACCAAAAGGCAGAAAAGGGCCTGTGCCAAGTAAAACGTTGTGCTTCGTAAATATAAAACCAAACATCCATACATCATGACCCACTTTGGGAAATATTCTACCATGTACCACTAAGCACAAAATGTCATTGAGGTCCCCCTCAAACAAACATACTGCAATTCATGCTTGAGCCATAATCAGAGAACGCAAATGTGTGTTTGAGAGCTTAAAGACAGTATGCTTTTAGCAACTGAAAAATAAGTTACGTTAGTGCTCCTTCTGGTGGATGTTCTACCTAACCACAGATTTCTCACTTTTAGACTATCCCTAGGTGCCAGACCCGATCCAGAAGATTTTTCAGCACAGCCCTTTGTGCTCCAGTATTGACTCCACTCTGTCTTGGAAGTGATGGCAGGAGCCGCATATATGCACCACCCCAGCATACTAATGTCAGTTTCTCTCCGGACACTGTTCACGCCATTGGATGTGGAGACCAAAAAGTTCATGGCAGTATGCTGATCTCTAATTTGGGACCCCTTTTGATGGAAAAGAGTTCATCCTACAGAACGAGGGGGTGGGACGGTGGTAAGAAATCTGTGTTTTGATAGTGTATCAACTAGAAAGAGAATTACAGAAGGTAAGTGACTTCTGATGGATATATCTAAGTGTAGACTCCTCACATTTGGAATAGATACCACATCAGTACCTCCCCTGGTGGTGCGTCTGTGGAATAACTCACACCAACAAGTTCCATAGGACCGAACGGCCAAAATGCCCTTCCCGTAGGACCTGGATATCAGGGCAATAGAATTTTGTGCATATGTGCCCACTTTGCAGCCTGACAAATATCCAGGGCTGTCACCCCATGTACCAGTGAAGTGGTAGCAGCCTCGGCCCTGGTGGAATAGGCCCTCAATCCTTCTGGAATATCTTCTTGGCCATCGTGTAGCAGAGGACGATCAATCCTGACAAAGTATTTTTCTACACTGCTTTGCCTTTTGAGAACCCCACAAAGAGCTTATTGTCCAACCGAAAGTGAAATAGATGTAAAAGCGGAGCACTCTTTTAGGGTCTCCTCCTATTTTGAGGGGCAAGTTAGGGCACAGAATGTTGCAGGAATGATGGACTGTCCAATGTGAAACGGAGTCACAAATTTCAGAAGAACTGTGGCTCTAGTACTCAGCACAAATTTGTCTGGAAACAAGATAATGTAGGGCAGCTGCACTGATAAAGCCTGAAGCTCACTCATGCAAAGAGCTGAGGTTATCACAATGAGAAAGACCATCTTCAGAGTCAGGAGACATAGAGAACAATGGTGCAGCGACTTAAGTGAGACATACATGATGAAAGTATGTACCAAACTAAGGTCACATTGTGGCATCATGAAGGGTTTAGAAGGAAACTTGTAAATCAATCCTTTGAGAAATCACAGGTGATATGAACAAGGAGAGTTGGTTCAGGAGACATGAAAAGGCCAACTGCTGCCACTTAATCTCAACGCATGGAGATGTAGATGGAGCAGGCCTAGGTGCTAAACCCTGCTCTGCTGCTGCAACAGAAGATCCTCCCAACCAGAGAACAGATGCTTATGCCCAGGAGTTCTGGGTACCACACTTTCCTTGCCCAATCTGGAGCCACTATGAAAACATTGGCCTGTTGTTTTGATGATCTTCAGAAATAGAGGCAAGAGAGGATATAGCAGGAAAGCATACAAGAGTTCTAGGCTCCAATCTAGGGGGGGGACGGAAAGGAGAGAGAAAGAGAGCGAGAGAGAGAGAGAAAGGAGAGAAAGAGAGAGAGAAAGGAGAGAGAGAGACACACACACACACACACACACACACACACTTCTTGGAACTCAAAAAAGATGCTGACATTGTATGTTCTCGGTGGTGCCAAAGAGATCAAGCCAGGGTTCTCCCCAGTGCTGAAAGACACCCAGTGCCATCTCCAGGTGCAACTGCTGTGAGGCGTTGTCAGCTCAGTTTTACTTCACCCAGAAGGTGCATAATCAGGGAACTGACCTGACGAATCAGCCAAGCCCAGAAGTGCAGGACTTCATGGCACAAAGTCCAGAACCCTAACCTGCCATGGTTGTTAGAATACCACATGTCTGTGATGTTATTCGTGAGGACCTGGTGCCAGCCTACCCTTGATGGACAGCAGGAAGGCTTTCAATGTTCAACAGCAAGTGAATTACCCACAACTCCAGCAGGCCGATGTGGAGGCAGGTCTCTGTCAAAGGCCAGAGCCCTTTGATCTCCTCCTCTCCCACGTGACCTCCTCAATCCACCAATCAACAGATCTATCATCACCTGGGTGGGTTAAGGAGAGGGGCCTGTTCTTGGTCCAACTGCAGTTTACGGCCACTATTGCAGCTCTTCACAGTCTCCTCCGCAACCTGGTTGGAATTCAACAGCTTCCATTGGTGCTAGGCCCAATGATATTTCAAATCCCACTGTGGAGCCCACATGTGCCATCTGGCATGCTTGACGAGAAGGATGCTGCAAGCCAGTAGGCCAAGAAGCCTCAGAGCAAGCCCTCACTGAGACCATGGACACAGGCTGAAACACAGAGATCACGGGCCAAATCTCCTAGGCTTATTGATTAGGAGGGACAGCCCAGAAGTACACCACATCCAGGAGGGCTCTGATGAAAGGCAGCCTTTGTGAAGGAGTACAACGCTATCAACCAATCTCTTGAATCCAGGGCAGCTAGAACCTCCGCTAGAATGAGCATCTTGAATTTGTTCTTCTGCAGGAAGGCATTGAGAAGTTGGAGAACTACAATTGGATGAAGGCGTTTGCATGCAATAGGAAATAACAGGACTAACACCCAGTTCCCATTGCGAGGCTGGGACTCTATGGCTCTTTTTCAAAAGAATATGTACAGGTACACTGTTCCAATTAAAGAAAGAGAAGCTAATCCTACAGGAGTGAGAGCCCTCAAGCATCACATTGGATGACTGGCTTCATCATCGGGAAAGCTCCTCGTCAGGCCAGTGCTGCAATGCCTAACGGGCTCCCCCAAAGGGGGGCTCTTAACCATATTGCTCTAAGTGTAACAAAAGAAACCAGGTCGTGTAGTGTAACTACCTAAATTGAGATACCTGAACCATATGGAGAGAAAAATAGAGGTAAAATTGGTTATCCATCTTAGATATACATCATAAATTTAATCAGTTACCATAAGTAGGGGACCAAGGTTAAAAACACTAGGAGAGTAAAGGTGAGTGACAATGCTCACTTACTGTGTACAAAAACACGAGAGGACCAAATAGGTAATAGGGCCTCGGATCGTGGGTCTACATGCTTCGCGTCTATTGGTCCAGTCGGATCTGGTGACGCTTCATCAGGACCGTTACTCAAAAAAACACCTTCTCCAAACAATAATCTAATATCAACCCTTTTGGGGGAAGGTTATGAACAAAAAGCAGTCACTTACATTGAGGATACCTGCTACGTCAAAAAAAGGGTCGCCCTAGGAAAAGACAACATATGGAAATAATAGTCACAAATGACATTGTGAAATTAAATGAAAAGTGCAAAAACACACAGGTTATAAATAGTTGTTTGTGCTTACCATCCCCAGTTTCAGGATAGGGCTTCAAAGGTAACACGTCAGGGAAACGGGACAACCTCTTTTAATATAACAAAGTCATGGGGGAAAGTATTAACAGTCAAACAACAATAAAGGTTTGTTATCATATACATGCAATGGGCTAGTTGAAATCTCTGACCGATGCCAAAACAATGTGTTGTATGTTACAATCGTTAGAAATAATAGAAGCTCACTAGTCTGCCCAAACGAAAGTTCAAAAGAGCCTGAACTTCTTGCAGTAAAACGGGCAAATGGTCCCCTGAAAAGGACTCTGATTTGAGTAGAAGATGCAGTGGGCAGGAAAGGAATGGTAGATCATAACCCCATTGGGCTATCTGCAGGACCCACCTGTCAGATGTTATGGTTTGCCACAGATAGAGAAAATCACTGATTCTGCCTCCCACAAGATATTGTGTGCTGCTAAGTGGAATCTAAAGCAGCTTGGTGGCTGCTGCTGAGGGCCCAGGGACAGAGATTTTGGCTGTCTCTGCGGTCCTGGACATTGTCTGCTAGATCCACTATCCTGACCCCAAAATGCCTGGCTTGCCTGCTGTTGAGGTGGTGGTCTTGACGCTGCCTGTGGGTAAAACCCGCAGCAGTGCTTCAAAGGGACAGAATTGTTGGAGAAAACTGCCCTCTTAGTGTGGAGAGACGGAGGGAGTGCACCATGGCTCTTCTTTCTTTAGAGGGCTCGAGAGTTGAGTCAAACTTCTTGTCAAAAGGTAAGATACATCAAACGGCATAACCATAAGCAACACTTGAAAGTCACTCGATAAGCCAGTGGACCTTATTCATGTGTGGCACCAGAGCACTACACTAATTCCAAATAATCTGCCTAAACAGTCAGTCATGTCCAGGCATCAGTGTAAGAAATACTTTGCCACGTCCTGGCCCATACCGCATGAGAGTAGCAATCCAGCAAATAGCTGGTTTGACCGTTCTAAGGCTGAGGCTAGCTGATGGAAATATTCTCTTTCTAAATGCCTCATATTTGTTTGACTGTCAGTGCCGGGATGCAACTTCAGCTGAGGTCGTGACAGACCTGGTTTAGAGTTGGAGAGGACAATGGGATGGATTGTAGTGCCAGAAATGGAGTTTGCACAGAAGTCAGAGCTGAACCCGAAGTGGGTTCTGGGGGCACAGGTGGCAAAGAAGAGAATGGCAAGGCTAGGAATGAGGTTCACTTGGACTTATGCATCATTTTGCATTTGGATTTACATGAAGACTTGTTGCAGGAGCAGCTGCAAGAGAGGTACGGGTCTGCGTCCTTGACGTTGAGAGCGGGCCGTATGCAATTTCCTGCATGTTTGGTGGTGTACAGTTTGGCTTTGGGATCCCAGATTACCTTCAGGTGTATAAGTGCACACTCTCTGCTCTATTTGCAGTTGTGGCCTGAACCCAAACACAAGATACACATCTCATGGAGATATGTCACAGACATCTGTTTTCAACAAGACATACAAGGTTTAAACTCTGTAGTTTAGGAGTAGACGGGTTCCCTTGCACATTGGAAAAGCTTTGAGAGAAAAAGTACTTCAGCTGACAAGAAAAAAGTTAGGAATGAGGTCCAGAATCGCACACGAATGTGAAGAAAGAAAGTGAGCTGGTGCAGCACTTGTATGTGGCTTCAGCTGTCACTCCTGGGGTGGAGAAGACTTCCAGTTACTGGCACACAGAGGCTGTATTTAACAATCTTCCAGATACAGCCTGGCACCTATGTATAATCTAAAGATAAGATATCTGAAGTTAGGCATATTATTCATCAGAATTTTATTTTTTGTAATCAGCAGACCCTGTGCTTCAAATGTTCCATTTGACACAATGTGTGACCTTATCTCTAATTCACAATGCAGTCTTCTGTTAACTGTAAATCAAGTTATTCTAAATGGAGAGAATGCCACAAAACCCCTAAGGCATTACCATTTTACACTTCTATTGCAAGTGCTTAACATTCACCAACAATCCATCTTGACTATGCGCTAAAAATTAAAGTACAATATACGGTAAATATTCAACATACACCAGGAACTTATCATGCAATATGCCTTAAAAAGTGATGCCTGCTCAACCCTACAATATTGTGAAGACTTTTGTAAGTTTTTCAAAGTCAAAGCTGCCAAAAACCGCACATTTATCAACAAATCCCCCAGAAGGACCCCTTAACTTTTCCATCTCACCACATCACCAAATCACTACAGTTCTCCTTCACCTTTTTCACACCAATAAAAACAGCTCTGATTCTGAGTCTGGCTGACTAAAATAAAAGCCTACAAGTCTCCTCTAGAGCTGTACTCTGCTGTGTGCTGCTGTGAGGCATGCGCTCTCCCTGTTCTTGGCGGACACTACTAATCTGATTAACACCTCCCTCACGCCTACTCATACTTTGTGAAAAAAACAATTGGCTGACCCAAAAATAATCAGACCAAATACTGATAGATCTCCAATTTCTCCGCATCCCCAAATCATGGACACGATGAATAGATATCTGGAAATTATCAGACAGTAAAGAAATAATAGAGTTCTAAAATTATATTGCCTAACAGTTTAAAAATCAACTGGATGCATTGGACAGAAGCTCTCTCACAACCATACACAGAAAGGTGTGTTACTTATTGTGAAAATGCTCATCAGCAAGTCTCAAAATATTCTGAAGAAAACTCAAAAGATTTGCTACAGATGAAAACTAAGCAAGTGGATCCATAAAATCTGTAAAATCATTCACTTCGTTCCAATATGAACTTTATAGAAATACCAGAACATAAGAAGGATGTAGTGCCCCAAGTTTAAAATTTGAACACAGACTACGTTTTGCCCGACTTTTCCTCAGACCTTGCAATAATGTGTGCAGGTAGAGGTCTCTCAAATGCTATTACTCTATGAAAATATCAGAGAACGCTGCTGATTAACCTACCTATAGAAGCAAAAAACATAGATTTTAAGCACAGAATCTCTGAAAAAAATCATTCTTGGTGCAAAATGAACTTGAATGCTTCCTGACATGACTGGTGAGATAGCAAAATG
This sequence comes from Pleurodeles waltl, assembly GCF_031143425.1. Classification (NCBI taxonomy): domain Eukaryota; kingdom Metazoa; phylum Chordata; class Amphibia; order Caudata; family Salamandridae; genus Pleurodeles; species Pleurodeles waltl. The sequence goes on along the minus strand of NC_090436.1, from coordinate 640,344,398 downwards.
GTGAAATGAGTTTAAAGGTATGATCTTCCACTTTAGAATGGCTGGAGCACAAGCTTCTACGATCTAACAAGCTAAACTGAAGTTTTGAACACGGCACAATTTCACGTGAATCAATGTAAAAAACACTCAATTATTTCTTACTGAAAACTACCATAACTAATCTTTATGTTATCAGACATTTATTGGAGGTAAGGCTCAGAGAAAAACAGGAAAACTGATGGTGACAGTACAAATTCATGGTACCATCCTTAAAAGGTGGGGGCATCTGCAATGGGTTCTTGGCAGGTAGAGCTCATGTAGGTAGCTCTAGGAGGATCACAGCACTGCGGAGTTGGTGTTGTGCAAGGGAGTGCAGTAACAAAGGGCTAGAGAGATAATGTTTTTAAAAGGCAGCTTCTGAAATACAGAAATGTATAATGACTACTATTAAGTTAATGTCTCCTAATTCCAACGGTCTCAATAATTTTTATTAATACAAAGCACTATTAAGATGGCTAAAAGATATCAAGTCGGATATTATTCCCTTCCAAGAAATCCACTGTATGTAAAGCCAAAATGTGGACTCCTAGGAAAATGTCTTCAGTCCATCTCTCTTCTGCTCAGGCACCACATCAAGGAGTTGCAATTATGTTTAATCGTTCACATAATTCGGAAATTGTACAATCCGAATATGATCAGGAAGGTTGTTAGAGTATGGTTATTGCTCTGATCTATAATGCCAAACTTACATTGGTCAGTAACTACAGATCAACTAAAGACAATTCAAATTCTTTGCAGAAGCTAAGTATTTCTTTTATGAATTCTTAAGGCCATTTGACAGTGGGAGGTGATTTTAATTTTTTGCAATGTACTGCACTTTTTACTTTTGGGAAGAGAGTAACACCTACAACCTGGACTTTTGGGAGTGCTATTGTATAACAACTTGATAGTTATTTATATATGGAATTGTACCGTTGACTCTAAGATTTCCTGGCTTGAACACATACACAAAAACAAAAACAACAATCCCAAAAGCCATTGGCAGATTTGCTAACCTCTATGGAAGAAGAGCAATTACTCAACTGATCACAGCATTCATAGCTAAACTCTTCTGCTGTAACTTTATGACTCTGCAGCCCTGAATCGCAACACACTAACCGAATTGTAAAAAAATTACATGACCAATATTAAACAACTCCTCAACCTGAGAGTATCTATCCCACATAGTAAACGTAGGCTGGAATTAAATCTGAGCTGATTGGTCAGCTTTCATAATTCTTCAACGATAAACTACATATGAGAATGTAGTGATGCAGGTACACTAAAAGGAGTAATGTTCAAGGACCTAAAATGTAATAACTACAAAAACCTCAGTCTGAACTTGGATAGCATTGGTGCTGTCTTCAGGTAACACAATCTTCCAAACTTGACCACTTTTTGGACTTTGCCTTGTCCTGAACAGAAATAGTTGGTAAAAAGATCCTTCAAGCATAACTATTGTGTGGAATATCTTCACACTTTTTCAACGTATTAGCATAGGGACCTAACAAATACCCACCCAAACACAATTATACCTCAATGCCAACCATGAAGCAATGAAGGAAAATAAATAAATAAGGTTCAGACTGTTTTATATTCCTCTGCATCAGTTGCCTTATGGGAAATGATTCATGCTGCCTATGTGTCTATAAATTTGAAGCTATTGAACATAACATCTGCACTTGCCCTATCTTATTAAGTTTACATAAACAACACATAGACAAAGATATTTCAATGTGGATAACATGCAATCCACAAAAAATGCTACTGATCACTGTTTTAACAATAAATCCCCTTCTTTTATCAGTGCTTTAATGAACTTTTTAAATCGTGGCTATAGTTGCTTGGGTTGTTAAGATAACTGGCATATATTTTTATCTAAGATATTTAAAGTTTTCTTTTTTTATGATTAATTATTTGCCATATGCACCCAAGATTATAAATGTATGTGTAATCTCATTTAAAGGTTTCGTATTTCTTGTAATATGATTGATAAACACAATAAAACTCACTTTAATTACTTGTTTAAAGGACGAGTATGGTCTTAAAGACCTCTGGAGTCCAGATAATCCAGCACTGAGCCAGCATTCATGATTTTCTAAATGGTTTAATACAGCCAGTCTTTAGATTTTTTCTAGTGTCTAATCAGATTAATTTAAAAAAAGAAGTGATGATAAATTATTTTTCTGACCATTTGACTGTTTCCACTCAAATTGTCCTAAATCTTAGCCAGTTTAATAACCTTTTGGTCACTGATGCTGATTGGCAAAGGAAAAAAAAGACTTTAATTAGAGTTTTTACCAAACGTTTGGCACCATCAATGTGGCTAATGTATTGGAAGCCTTTAAGGCTCCTCTACAAAGCAGAATTATTGTCTACTCCTCTGCACTACATATGAAAAACCAATCACAATTAACCCAAATGCAGACTAACATTGAATTAGCTGCCTCTCAGTTATTAAATACAGGGCCCAGAAAAGATAAGCTAAAACAGGAAAAATCTCATCATGCACTAAAAGAACAAACAGTTGCTTACAAAAAGACAGTATGGATACGCGACTTTGACAAATATTTAGGAAAATGTTAGTCTGGACCACAAAAGTTGCCTCCAAATATAATTTTATTAAAGCAGTTACGGACCCTAGTACTCAGTAGTCAATACAAGATCAATAAAGAAAAAGTGAAGTTTTTAAAGAACTCTAAGTCATTTTCTCATGCAACTGATGCAATCAACAGATCCCCAATCCTACATTATTTGGATCAATTACCAATGCCTAGAATTCCTTCTTACCAAATTCAAACTTGCCAATTTCCGAAACTGAATTATTATTAGCTCTAGGTAGGCTCAACAACAGAAGGCTTGTGGCAAGGATGATCTAGCCATAGAATTTTATAACCAACGTTTATAACAACTTAAGGATAAGTTACGCATATTGTATACTGCTATAATGATGGGCCTCTATTGCTGATTTATGTTACGAGGCAATTGTAGTTACCTTTTCCCCCAAAAAAAACAAGAGATAAAGGTATGGGTGAATCCAGGTCATATCCACCTACAACGCTGATAAACACAGATTATAAATTATTTGCCAAAGTACTAGCCAACCGACTTTCTTAAGTTGTTCCAAGTTTTGATATACCTGGATCATGTCATTTTTATTTTACTTGGTAGGCAGATATTTGTAAATACAAACTACTGGATCAAAGCTTTAGATTACTTTTCCTCTAACTCTCACAAAGGAGCACTGATGTTGGTTGATGCCAAAAAGGTTTTCGATTTGATGAAATCTGAGCCTCCCTCCACAGGTTAATCAAATATTAACAAAATGTTAAAAAGCATATGTGCATATTACAATCAACTCTAAGCAGGTAGGTAAAGTTTCAGTCACAAGAGGAACTGGACGAGGCTGCCCTGTTTCCCAGGTTTGTTTACCTTATTTACTGAGCCTTGGCAATTCAACTTCGTATAGATAATAAGATTATTCCACCCATTTCACATACGGCCAAATACAAACTTTTTTGCTGTGGACTTTATTTTGAATCTGAGCACAGAGCATAGTAATATTGCATGCATTACAGCAGCTACACCAATTCTTTCAGATTTCTGGTCTGCAGGCTAACTATGGCCCTCACCCTATTTTGGAGTCTCTGGTACCGCCAATTACAATGATTGGTATAAATTAAATCACTTAGCAACATAAATTAAATAATGCAGTTTAAAAGGCAACAGAACCTCCCCCTCGCTATTTTAGGCCAGTTTGCATTAGTCAAAAAGTTAATCCTGCCCTAATATTCTTTTTATTTGCAAACGTGCCTTGTAAATGACAAATTTAATGCTTGGATTTACTAGACTGATTAACTACTGCATTTATAAGGCGAGGACAATGAACCAGAATTAAATTATCAAAGATTCAGATAGTTAAGGCGCATACACTATGTAGTATCTGACTGCATTTGATGCCATTGAATAACGTTACTCAGATAAATGCTGATGACAATTCTATTACTAAAATTATGCTTAAGGAATTGGGTATTAATCCGCTTGTTTTATATAAATAAATGAGACAGACTATAAACACATGCACTCTTACTCCGAATTAACTTAAAAATGAACTTGAACAGAATTTACCCACGCATCTTAAATGTGGTTCTGAAGTTGAACTAACCCAGATTTAATTATTTAATGGTGTAGCATTTTAAAACCATCACACGGAGGTTTAGGTGTGTTTAGATTCTAGAATTGTGCTTCAAATATGTAAACAGACAGATAGTCCAAGTTTGAAACAGGCCATGCTACACGCCTGCTTTGGAGACTGCTGATTCTAAACACCATGACAGGTTGATTTCCGGTTCAAAAGCTAGCAAGTGTCTGTTAAAATAATTGTAAAAAAAAGAAATATAATTTCCATTCCTTCCTCTGTTGCAAATCTACACCTTTAGGAGGTGTAATATGAGGTCGTGTACATGTACAAATACACTTAGTAAAATTCAGCACTAATGGTAAAAAAGAACAAGTTACAAGATGTTCTCCCAGTACTTTTGAAGATATTTCCATAAAACCGCTTTTAATAGCGATAAACTGCGCCTGAGTGCCTTTCAACAGCATTCTGCATCCTCCCAACTGCCTTCAATTTGCAATGAGGATTTTTTGCTTCCCAGGGACTACAGAAGGCTGTACATATATTATTTTATTTACACTTTTTTGCACTATAAATTACTCGATGTTCCGCACTCACAGGTTTGAAAATTCCACTGGGTAAGCAGCTCTAAAATGCAAAGCCTTGCTTGTAGCAGATGCACAGTGAGATCGGAAACAGATGAGCTGTGTACACAACAGGGTGAGCACAGAGGAGAGGGAGCTTAGCAAAATTCAACTACAGTTGCTTTTATGTTCTTGGCTCCTACTGAAAAGTTTGATGGACCGACCACAGTAGCACAGCAACCGCAAGTTGGTAAAGATCTCTAAAAGGGGGTTTGTCAATGTGTTTACCTCTGTGTCCAGGTAGTCCATATTGAATGATTGAATGAAAAAGTACTTTATTAGTTAATAAAAACCATAAATTATCTAGGAAAGACAGACTAAGCAATACCAAGGGTGTTCTTACCTATTCACCCATAACCCTCTTCAGTTAAAATGCAAAACTCTTATGCTAAATAAAGTGCAAAAGTGTCAAGTAAACATACACATATTAAAATATCATAACACAATCATGATAAAAAATACCTCATATTAAAAACATCTAAAACCCGGGAACAATTCTTAGGCAGAGATCCTGCTGTCCATTACATCATTAAATATCACATTTGGTCTTTGCAAGCAGGGCTGTTTTAATAACAATACTAAAGTGCAATACACAAATATCGACACCCAACATTAAAACAGTAATTCATCATTATAAAAGAACACAATCATGGTAAAAGCCCTGATGCCCCGCAACTGTATTAATAAAAATACGGCCTAGACCTCTCTCAGATGTTTCAACATACCTCTAGGGCTGGGGGTAGTTATTTAGTGGGTTTTTTCCCTGCTTTGCCCAAATTTACATAAAAAACATCTGTATCCCTCACATTCCTTGACATAGAAAAGGTAGTTGGGCAAGAAGTCATACCCTTTTTCCTTTGTCTTAAGCGCCAGATGTAAATATTTATCGAGGCAGCCCCTACTCCTTCCAAGGGTGGCAGAAATTCTCAAGAATTGAACTAACCAGATGTTTAACATTTCATTGCTTGGGTCTAGTGTTGACATGACTGCTGGCCTACAGGATCGAACTCCTAGGGCATTAAATTCCCTTCTCAGTAGTTCCCTTCTCTGACGTTGGAGAACTGGACATATACAGACCAAATGGATCAATGCACCCCTAGTCTGGTGGCATAACCTATAATCCTGGGATTGTATCTCAGCCTTCTTTTTCCATTTAGGTAAGAAATCAAGGGTTGGAAAAACTCCCAATCTATGCCCTAAAAGGCTCTGTTTAAATTTTAGGGGTAAGGGAGCAGACAGAATGGGTGATTCTATATCTAGTTTATATGAGCTCAAAACCAACCATTCATGTGACCTTTTAGATAGTTCTTCCATGTCTCATAGTCAGCTTAGAATTTTAGCTGATTTATTTACTGCTTTCCTAAAAGCGGGGGACGGCAGTGATTTACCCCATAGATCACCCAGCTCCAACTGTGCTATGCTTTTTTCCAAATGCTCCTTGGTTACTATTACCCATTTCAAGGTTAATTTCCTGCCAGACTAAATGAGCTACTGTTTTCTTAGTGGCAAGATGTAATTTATTGCAAGCCTTGATAAAAGCTGCAGACATATCAAGGGATTGCTTTACTAGGGAAAATTCCAATCCAAGCTCCTTAGTAAACCTGTTTTGTTAATGGGGAGCATACCACTGTCTGCGGTCCACCGTTCTAAATGCTGCAGAAGACCTATTGAGAAGTATTTGAGGTCCACATCCAAAAGGGCAATGAAGCAATAGTTAGATGGTTGGGAAGCTTTCTCTCCCTTATACACAGGGTGGATTATCAAGCCCTTCCAACTGTCCGGGATTATACCTGTTGCCAAAATATTGTTAAACATTACAGTAAAAAAAAGCCACCCATCTTGTTGTCAACTGTTTAAACAGGGCCTGGGGTAGACCATTGGGACCAGGTGAACAATCTGTACATGATTTTTCTATTATTTTAGTTAGTTTGAGTGGGGTAAACATGATGGAGTCCCGTGCCTCAGACCCACCAGGGCCCCTCTCTCATTGAGCTGGGCCAGCATATGCCGAGGATGATTCCTTAAAGTGGGATTTCAAATATTCCATCCTTAACTCCTCGTTAATATTTGCGTTGTTGTCAGCCCTGGGGCCTTTTTACAATAGTATTGACCAATTTCCAGAAACGTCTAGAGTTTGCAGATGCCGATGCATGATGTAGTTTTGCCCATAGCATTTCTTGCCCTGATTCTTTAAAGAGCCAAATGTCCCGTTTTAGGAGCTTCCTTTCCTCCCGTAGAGATTTTAGGACTGATCCATCTTCCGGATGTTTTCGCAGTTGCCTCAAGAGTCTGTTCACCACCGATTTCCTCAACCGTACTGCACATGGCATACGTATTGTTACTATGTCCCAGGTATGCGCCCCTAGACCTACCCTTTGCTGAAGATTGATTAATAAGGTTTTTTGAGAATGATTCCCATATGGCAACTACCTTCAGAGGTTCGTTAGCCATGTTATCCAGGATCTCGGCTGCTTCCTCAGCTTGTGCTTTGACCGAAGGGGAACTCCACTTTAGTCTCTTTAATTTTCAGAACGGAGCTCCCCCAATTTGATTCTTCCTGAACATGTACTTTGCTCTGAACTGTAATTATTTGAGGGTTATGGTCGCTACCTGGATGATCTTGTATTCTGAAATCACTCACAAAATTAAATAAAGAAGCGTTTGCCAGGGCATAGTCTAGGTACCACCTTTTCCGAGGTTCTTGTCCAAGCAGGTGGAATATCCGACGGCAGCTGCCCATTCAGTGCAAAGAAACCTGCTAACTCACAACTCTTAATTAACTTTTCACTGATTTTATCTTTCTTCCTCTGGGGAAGCAGGAATTGAATGAGCAGTGGGACTGCTATTTGCACATGATCCTCACTTGGTGAATGAAATAGATTAAGATTAAAATCACATGAGACAAGCCAGTGGGCATAATTGAATGCATTTTTTTTTATGTGAAGCAGATGATCTAGGAGTTTATTGGCTTCCATCTTTTTCTTTTTAGGATTAACATAAACGTTAATCAAAATCAAAGGGTCAGGTGTGTGTTTCTCCCAGTCGTCCAGGCAAACCAGCAGGAATGGCCGATCTCCATTCTGCTGGCCTGGCATCTTGGCCATAAGTCTAGTGCTGATATAGGTTGCTAAACTTCCTTTAGCCCTTATAAATGTGTTGAGCTTTACTGCTGGCATTCTAAATTCCTTATACCCGATTAGGGGAAGACTCGTTAGTGCCCATGTTTCCTGCAGCATTATAATATCAAAAGAACCCAGAAATTGAACAACCTCTGGGTCTTCCAGCTTGGACTGAAGGCCCACTATGTTCCAAGAGCAAATACTCAATGAACCTTGCAAATGAGGCGGTTGCTGGGCTATCGTTCAGCTTTTTGGAGATAATCTGGAAACTAGCACTGTCAGAAGCCAGGACCATTTATCCTGGGGCTGGCCTTTTGTCAATGGTTGTCTGGATATGATCCTTCTTTGGGCCTCTTCTTCCCGTATTTCTATTTTCAGATCTAACTGAACTGCCATCCCTTCTCCAGTTTCTCCTTTAGCAGATTCACTGGTATTGGACTTCCCATTTGCCCCTCTTAAAACTGACCAGGGCATTACTTCCTTCTTTTTTAAAGGACAATCCCCTGAGTAGGAAATAACCTCAATCTCAGTCTTTTAGGGTATTTTTCCTTTTCAAGATTTGCACTGGGAGATCTGGTGATGCAAATACTACTACAGTGGGTTCCGATTGTTGGCAACCCTGGGCTAGTATAAATTGTATAGCGGCAATATCATCTGAAGACACCAGTTCCAGGCCCAGGAGAGCATTTATTAGTTTGAGAACAGTGGAACGGTAAAGCACATCTTGGGGCCCTCTAGACTTATATTCCGAGATCCATAACAACTGGAGACCTTGGGCCAACATGGACTGATTTACATTATTTACAATGCTTAATAGGTCTATGGGGATTCCTGATCGATCTAACCTAGATGCCATCTCTACTTGCCTGCCCACGAGGAACCCAGTCTCTTACGGGTTCCCCTCACAGGTCTATGTTAGAATAGTTACTTGCCGATCCTGGAAAGGTCTAGCAGTACCTTCTGATTGTGGCCCTGCCACAGGAGGTGGTGAAAGGTCTCCAGGGTGATATTGTCTTTTGTGAGGGGCCTAGGGGAATTGTCCCCACATCATCATCCTGTATTTTGTGGGTTAATACTTATGTGGTGTCTCTAGGGTCCACCTGTGTGTTCTTCCTACCCTTCCTTGCGCGTTTCCAATCTCTCCTTGTCAAATGTTGGTGGGAGTGCCCTGTCGATTACTGTAGATGTGCCAGTTGAGTAGGATGTTCCAGGGTGCCTTCTGGGCTAACTAAGGCTATTGATGTAGTGGCACTTCTCTCTTCATTACAAGTTCTTCTAGCTAGGGATCTGGGCAGGCTATATCGATTCACCTCCAAGAACTCTTGAACGGGGGGAGTGGCAGGCAGGCCCAGGGATAAGGGCGCCTCTGCCTCCTCCTTGTTGCCTGGGGTGCGAAGCTCTTTCAGGATTCCTTCGATGGTTGCTGGCAGTTGTGCCAAACGATCTACTACCTCCTTACAGGAGCAAATAGTAAAGTCCTTGAATTTATTTTTTTGTACCCTTCTTATCAGTGAATTTAATTCTCGTAGCTTGCCATCAACTCCTGCCACAAACACAGCCAATGTGTATAGCAGATCCACCTGGATATCCATTTTATGAGAATGAAACTGTAGGGCTGTTACTGTTGTCTGCATTGAGTTCAAAATTGCGGCCCATATATCTGTTGCTGGCACTCGGGTAGCTGTAAACTCTTTACTCTCACTACTTTCGAATACCCTAGAGATTTCCGGTGGGCCATCATAAGGCTGAGGTGCGGTCCCTAGATCCCAAACTTGCTCTGATGCACTTGTGGGTGCCCCCTCTAGTTCTGTGTTTCTTGGGCTGAGGGCAGGGAAATGGTGAAATCTGAATTGGAGGCTTCTTGTTGGGGGCCTGAGGATCCTCTGTTTCCACAAAAATCAAAGCCTCATCATTTTTACTGTTTAGATTATTTAGGCTGGCCCGGTAATGCATGAGTCGTTGGTTGATCAGGCTGTTCAACATGTCTGACTGGGGTGAAACTAATCACTGACTACTTGGGGGGGCATTGGTCTCCCTGATGCACCCCTACTACCACCCTCCTTGGACTCCCTCATCAGTGGATTTGTGGCTCTGCTCCCCAAGGTGTTATTGACCATACCATCATAACAAGAGTTCTGATTTATTAGATAACTAGAGTGCTAACCATGCCTTGTGAATCAACAAGTCACATTACAGCAAGGGTCTAAAACATTTTCTATAACAAGAGCTATTTATTAAATGAAAACCTTCCCAAGAAACCTTCCCAAGTGTCCCAAGGATTTTACACTTGTGGAACAGTGATCACATCAGATAATATGAGAACACTGGATTGTTGCGCTCTCCATTGAAGACAATGGAGTATCTCCGGATTCTAATTGCTGGTAAAAGCCCGGACCATCAACATTCCAATGATTGTCATTCACAGCAATAGCTGTGAACAAAGCCCTCATTGAGCCCGACGGGATTTCAACCCTATTGGGCTCTGTGAGCCCTTTGTTTTACTAATTAGAACATTTTACCTTGATGGGGCAGAAGGTCCTAATAGCTTTATAGGCGCCATAGCTGGGCTATACTGACATTAAAGTACTGCTCCCCTGTTAAAGGCCTGAGTTACTGGAGCTGACCTTTAGTGCCTGGTATAGTAAACTATGGCTGGCTATAAAGCTACACTAGAAGAGTGACCATCTGATGCAGGACTACCATTTTTCCCATCCCAAAGCATCAGGCTGAGTTAACAACAGTATTGTCAGAAAGGCCTTCTCAATATGAAATGCACCTACATGACTAAATAAATAACAGCTATATCAACAAGTGCCATCTGGCATACAGTAAGCAGCAATTGGTTTCCCAATTCAGCATGAACTGTCATTCAAATATTAGTTTTAAATAAATTTTGCCTTCAAACGTCACCTGTTTCTGTAAACACACTTTTCAATTTCAGTATATGCATAGTTTTAAACATGAGTTCCATTCTGCCTCCTGCCCAGGCATGGCCACGATAAAGCCAAGGATACCACCAATAGGTCTAGAATATCCAACACTGCACCTGTGTCACCACTGTGACAGGGCGGGCAGGCCACCCTAATAAGAAAGAAGCTGAAAATGCACCAATCTTGGCCATCATTATACCAAGGGTGGCCACCTTTATGGCAAGGATTGCCACTATTAGGTCAAGGATGCTCACAATATATCAAGGATGGCTGTCAGTATGTCACATTAAACTAAAGATGTCCAGACCAAGTGAAGATTTACAATTGGTAGGCCAGGGCCATCATTTTAAAGGCATAGGATACACTTGTGCAACAGATGAACCCTAATACCAGGAAGGAGACTTGGGGTATCAGATACTTCTATTTATCCCAGATACAAGGGAGGCAACTCAGTTCAATTCAATAAATCCTTTTTCGGCCAATGAAGGACATAAAAGACAAAATGCACAATAAATAATTTAAAAACAAAATAGATGCATAAAATTCATTAACACCATACAATTCCGATTTTCCACAGCACACTACAATATAAGTTCATCAGACGCTACAGGGCCAAAATTGGCAGTATCAAATAAAGTAAAACAAGCAACAGAAATTACCCCTCCATAGTTCTTCTCATTTGAGCAGCAGCCTTTAAAAATGAACATACACGAAAACAGATGTCAGGTGTAGTCAATAATTGCAAAAAGTGCAAGGCCTCCCTACACCTGCGGTATCCCAAAGACAATAACGCAGGTTTAAGAAAGAGGCAGCGTTTATAGATATAGTGCTTACAAAGAAAAAAAAATTAGGGAGGCATAGAGCCTATATTGGAAGGGCACAACAGGACAAATACATGCATGAAAGCACACCTGGTATCCATCGCCCCTAAATAAATAAGTCTCATACCTAGTTCCATTCTTAGTCCTGACTCTGCTCTAAAACACGACTTACACACTTCCATTCTGGCTCTTGCAGTCTCACCAATCAAGTGTATGTGGCTACATCAACATTCCTTTTTCAGATTTGGAATTCACGATTTTAGTGCCACCGATAGAAGCTGGTCTGCAGTATGACCAACCAACAAGCTACTTTGCTAGACTGAAGTGGTGGTAGGTGGTCATGCTACTGCCATGGCCACCAAAGTTGGAGTTTGTGTGTTAGGGTGGGCCCCAGCAATTATCCTGGTTGTATTCCTCACCAGGCTATGGTGGTGAGCAACGCTGATACCTTTTACACATTGTAGACCCTCTGTTTGACACACTAGGGCGGGCTTCACTCTTAAGGGATACTTCCAGGGAGCTCATGAGCTGCCAGTAGCGTCAAGTGAGCTCGACTGAGACATGTTAGTATTTTTCAAGGGGTTCCTATACTGGAGCCTGCCATGCATGCTCTGCTGGGGGGACCAGAGCGAGAGGAGGGGCAGCCGGTCAGCTCTGAATACTAAGTACATGGGACTGCAGCTTTTATTTTTCTCCTTTATCCTAATGACTAATTATATAGTTTCCCAGCCAACTTGTGCATTTCTTTCCTGAATGAACAGGACAGAGGAAAGAACAAGGCTTAATGGGGACATTGATGCCCAAAGATCAGGACTGGGGAAGCCAAGAGAATGTGGTCCCAGCATCCTCTGATATCACCACATTTCCAGAAGAGTGTCGAGGCGGGGTCCAGGGAGCCATGCACCCTCCTAGTTTATTGATGTTGCCCCCTTGTGCACCAGTTTTGTGCTCAACTCTCCAAACCATTCTTTTTCCTTTTCTAAATGCAGTAGTTCGCATGGAAATTATATTGTTTATACTGTTTTGATGTAACACATGGGGTCCTCACAAAGTTGCAGCAAACAAAATCACCTTGGTGGGTGACGCAGAGATGATTGGCAGGTGCCAATATGTACTGAACAGTAGCATTTACAAATTGCTGCCATACAATATGCAGGCTCTTTTGGTTTGATGAAATGCTTGCTTGAATCCACAGTTACTTAAGAGGCATCAGATTTGCTTCACCCCCTTTCAGTTGTTCTGATGTGGGTATGGTCCGGAGTCATTGTCCATGTCCTTCTTGTAATGATGAATGGTTCTGTCTCTTGGTTTGTATGATCATTCATCTATTAGGGAGAAGTGGGGTATTTACCGCCTTCTTCAGTTCATAGTGGTCTTGGCTGTTTCTTCCCTGGACTGGCACGGCATTCCTTAGAGTTGCGTGCTGAACCGAGAATTATATTAATTGATCATTAATAACATTAGGGATTCCTGGCTATAGTTGCTCTCTGTCTCTCGCATACTACCTGTAAACACCTATATTTCCTTCTCTTTCTGCCTCATTTGTGAGGTGTCAGTCAAGTGTTACCTGGCCAATGCCTACCCATCCCTTTTATAAGACAACTACTTGGCTGCAGGTCCTAGTCACTCTTCCTGCCTCTTAGCTCCCTCCCTTCTGCACTAAGGATCATTAACACTTTCTGCAGGTTTCATGTCCTTCCCTTATAAGTAATACTGTAACACATTTACAAAAAAACAAAGATACACAGATGAGTACAGACCCATAGCACAATAAATATTTTATTCTAAATTAATTGTAAAAAGTGTTATGAATCTACTGCAAGTTTTTAATTAAACTGGGTCACTGAATCCAACTTTGAGACACTTAGGATTGACATTATGGTCACTGCAGAGGCCATGTGTCCTTGCTCTGCCTCGTGGATCCTTCAACAGGTGTTGGCATCTGTGATCATACCACTAATTTCAACACTTAAAGATTGCAACAAAAGTCACTGATGACGCACTGGCCTCCTTTGCTCTTTTCTTCTAAAATTGGCTTCAAGTTGCATCTCACCCACAGTTACGAAACTTTCTTCAGGAGTGCCAAAAGCAACCTATTATAACCATTACTCTTCTACCTCGTGCCTTTTTTGACGTATCGTACAATTCTCATATCATCTTAAATCACCTTTTCTGCTTACCAAATAAATACAACTTACTAACAATTGTTTAAATGTTACTGTACTGTGTTGTAGTTGCATTTATATAGCGCGCCTTACTGCTGAAAAAATGCTAAAGCACTTTAATGGAAGGGTAGCAAACTACTCCGAAGTTTGTCCTTTCCAACCACGGAAAGGTGTGGGTTTGTTGTTGGTTTGTGTGCTGACCAGACGTGCTCTTATTGTGTTGTCTGTCACTGCCCTTTGGCGCGTTGTGAAGTGAAAAGAGTGAAAGATGAAATGCCAACTTTTATGTGGTATTGATGTGTTTGGCCGGAATGCAAGTGTGCTCTATGTGCGAAGTATTTTGGTGTTGTGCATGATTGACACTGGTTGCTCTTGTTGTGTCCCTCTGAATGTGTAGCTGCACTTGGGGTGGAAAGAAGGAAAGTTAGAAACAGCTGAGCACGTGTTCGTACCTACCATTCATGAGGGAGATTTGGTTCCATGATGCATACAAAAATCTTTATAATATTAATTTTACACAAAAAAAAAAAAGTTTTTAAGGATGGGTCTTCATAAATAATTGTTTTTCGAGAGAGTTGGTTGTAACTGACCTTTTTGAAGTGTAAAAAGTTATTTAGACTTGTTAAGGTGATAAGTGAAAATGCATTATGAAATACAGTCGCTTCACTTGGAAGAGTGACTGTTGTCTACTGCCATGGTCACTGTAATTATGTGATTCTGCAGTTGTGTTTCTTCTGCAGAACTATGGATTCACTGCACTTGTCACAATCATCCATCAATGGCATAATATGCAGATTTTGGCTCAAAGTTACTAAAAACGTGGCAACATCTGCTCCCCCACAGTGCAAGCCCTTCACAAAGGTAGAGTGGTCATCTTTTAGTTGCTTATTGATTTATTTGGTTGTTAGACTGATACTAATGATGTGAATTATTTACCCAGCCAATATTACTGTGTATAAAAATAACGAAATAATAGTATCACAAAATGGGTGCTTATGTGTCTGTATGTCCACATTCAAGACACTTATACCTTCTATGGAGTATGGAAGATTGTCTGTTTTAAACATAGCATTTTCACATGAGTTTTAATGGGTCTTGATCTTACAAGGGGTGGTTCTTATAGGTGTGTATCTTCTCCTCACACAGGAAAACTTTTAGCTCAAGGTCAGGATGAAAGAGTTTTCTGCTGTTAAACAGTAGATGTGAGCCTGGGTAAAGATGGTTGTCAAATGTAATACTTGAAAGGTGAGATGAGAAGGAAACCAAAGAGAGTTCATATGGTGAGATGAATTGGGGAGCCATTATCCTGGAGTCCTTTAAAGTGAAAAATTGAGAAGGTCAAGAAAGTGGACTGGGTTATAAATTCGAATGATCTGTTGGATTTTAGATTTCGAGTCACACTGTTATGTGAGTATCTCATGAGCACTTGTCTTGAATGAAATAATAATGAAATGAGCCGCACTGTAGGGTGTTTTTTTCAGGGCGGGAGATTTAAACATTCTGTATTTCCTTTAGTAAATGGCAAAACACTGTCAAACAAGTTTCTAACAGCACAAAAATGTCAGGTGTGTGTAACGACCCATCAGAACCAAATGCAAAACGTAGTTTGTGGGCTCGTCATCCACCTCCACTACTTAAACGGCATTAGATAGTTGCTTTTAAGGCAGTATTAATTACAAAATAAATGTTCTATATAATCTTTGGAACACTGTCTAGCTGATTTGGGAATTAATATTCTAGTGCTGCTGTATGTGCTGGATACTGATTGGAATATAGCACAAAGATAATAAAGATGTGCACTTGAAGCACATCTGCCCCGAGATTTAATCAAATTGTTGCAAAATGTGATCCATACAGCTTTCTTTTGACGTTATTCCCATACACCTCCCTCAACTGCCAGATTACGAGGCTAGTGGTCAGACCACCACAAGACCGCTGCCACCACCAAAATCGTGGATCCTGATGCGTTGGCGGCAGTAAATGCCATGTTCAAGCATGTCGGTGCCGATGTTGGCACCGCTGTGCTGATCACGACTTGCCTTTCCGCCTGCCTTTTCATGGCGGAGACCCTCCCATGAAAAATCCAGCAGAAACGCAGAGACTGGGCCACAGGGGCACCATTGCACTACACATGCCCATGCCATGGGCAGACAGGAGCCCCCCCCCGTGAGCACAGTCGGAAAGAGTACTGTGTGCCATGGCAGACAGTGCACATTCTGAATGTACTGGCAGCACAGTCAGTGCAGCTAGCATTGGCCTCTGCTTTCTTTTAGAGTCGAAGCCAATGCTCCACACTGATTGTCCTGCCAGCCTCGCAGAAACATCATAATGTGGCGGTCTGGAGGCGGCCGGCTTGGCGGTGTCCTTCAGACCATTGTCTTGACAGTCCGGCGGTCGGACCGCCAAGTTCGTAATCAGTCCCTTAGTCTACAGCAGTGGTTCTTAACCTGTGGTCCGAGGACATATGCGGGTCCGCGAGGCACACTTGGCTGTTTTCCAAAATTAAATGATATTAAGAATAATAAATTAAAAAGTCTAAGCAATGAAAGAAGCAAATTGAAATTGTTAAAACGTCTTTCCATATTTCGCTGTGAATTATACAACATATTTCAATATTTCAGACTCTGTTTCGTGCATACTTGTTTTGTGTTTTTTGAGTATTAAAACGAGGCTCAAATCATAGAAATTACTTAGCTGAGAGGGGGTCCATACTTACAGTAATAACTCAAAGGGGGTTCCCTGGATTCAAGTAATGATTCAATACGGGACACAAAAGCCGAAAGGTTTGGAACCACTCGTCTAGAGAATAAATCAGAGCTACGAAACAATACATCCGGGATTACCATAATTAATGCCACAGTGTACACAGGTTGTTAAAATGAATTTAGTGAATGAGAAAATATTTTGTGGATGTAACTCATTCACTTTCTCATTGTGGTCAATGTTTTGAGTTTCTCGTAAGTCCGATCGCTCGCTCATACGTGCCCGACCCGAGTGGTGAAAGCTACTACGGTGCGTCGGAAAGAGCTGTGACCATAGTGCACATGGGGATAACCTTTAAACCGCGGGTTCAGGGCCCTGACTCTAAACGGGCACATGCCTAGCAATGTAGGTATAGTTAGCCAAAGTTACGAGCAGGAAACAGATACTTGGGACAGGCCTGAAATGAGGACGAGCAGTAAACTGAAAGGCAGTGGCAGGGCACCATAGCAACAAGATTTTGATGCCGCTCCACGTGCAGCACAGATCCTTAGTCCTAAATTAGTCACAGGTACGTGTCTGCCGTGGGAGTCTTGTGGAGCACCAGATGAGCGCCAAGCAGCCCCCACGGCGATGAGGTGTGGGTGTGCGCGAAGTCAGCCACTCCACGGTGACATTTAGCTGTGCTGATCATGGGGATCTATGCCATCGCTGCTTTTTCTATCTCTTCGTGAGGGTCTTTTGCACATAGCGAGACTAGTTAGCATGTGGGAATGCATCTTTCATCGCTTGCACGTGCGCTCACGTTATTTTTAAACCGCAAAAAACAAACATGCACGATAAAAGTAGGTCTTCAAAGCAATCTTTCATCGATCTGAATGTGCATTTTCTCGGTGTGATTTTTTTCCCTCAGTAGAGCGTGAATGCTCGCTCAACAGAAGAATGCACAAGATTAAATTAAAAGGGTGAAAGATGGGAACTAAATTGCTTCATTTCCATAACCATGTTTATGGAAAGTCCTCCCTGCGCCGCTTCTTAATTCCGCTCTCCCGTGCTGACGGCTTCGCGGAAGGGATGGAACAGCGGTAGATTCAAGGATGTAAATCTACACAGCGCTTCACTGGTTATCCATCCATCCATCCCCCACGTGGCCGCCTCAGAGACCAAAGCACCACGTTTGGCTCCCTTTCAATCTGCCCGCTGGAAAATCTATAAACCGAGTGTCATGCCGTCTAGTTAGCACCTGTCCTGCTGGAGGCAGGCATGGCCCACGCTGGCAGTCTGTCCGAGCTGCGCGCGCACTGACACCGCGCTGGTGCCCTCAATAACGTGGGCCCCTCTGACAGCGCTGCTCTGGTAAGCCGGCGACGCAGGTCGCCACCTCAATCAGTGGCGGGGCCAGCGAATGTCACCTGGGTCTGGGCTGTCTGGCCGCGATAACAAACAGTGGGCTAGAGATGGATATGTGCCGTCACTGTGGCTCTCCGAGGCTGTGATGAGCTCGAGAGGACAGGCCCACACACGACCTTCCAGGGACCAGGCGGTGCCAAAGCAGGCCCTGACAGGAAACGCGTCCCGTGTGCGCACTGGCGAGCTTACTGAGGACACGCTCTGCGCTCCTTCTACTCCAACGCTTTCAGCACTGGGAGGATTATTGTATAGAATTCCACTAGGATGGGGGGAAACGGCGCGCGACACTGAACCTAAACAGGGCACGGCTGCTTTTAATCACATGTAATCATTTCGTGGGAAAGTGAAAATCATTCAATAAAATCAATACTTTCCGTAGCTGCAGAGTAAAAACAAACAACATTTCAAGACCCTCGTCCACGCCCCTTCACAGTAACTTGGCTTCCTATTGTTAAAACACCAACAAGTACAGTCATGCTTCTGGCGTCACATAGCCAGTCACATTAATTTCCAGCTAAATAAAATAAATGGAAGTGACCAGGGAAATCATATAATCAATAGTTTACAGTACAATTATTCCAATGCGCTGCCCTGCAACGCACCTGCCGAAGATACTGAGGTTTCTGAAGGACGGAGAAGCGCTAAAGGCACTCATTTCAAAACTCACCATACTAAGACTTCTCCTCTATGCATTGTGGATGAGACACCATACTGTCTAATTATTGTAGGAAAGTGAATTATTAATTGGAGTGCATGGTAGTCCACCAGAAGTAATACATTCACTAACCAGTTTTGTTCTGGCAAAGGTTTTAATACTTTAAACCTGAGCTCAAACCCTGGTAGCTATGAAAGCACACTGGCTCAACTTTGAGAAATTTGTAGGGTATTTAAAAGTACCACAACAGTAAAAAGTCAATAACAATACAGAATGACAGTTGTACATGATTTTATAAAAAATAGAGACCAATTTAGTCAACAAAATGACACCAAAAGAACAAAATTACAAAGCAACAAAATTTCAATAAGGGGAACTGACAATACGTTTTTAAAAAAAAGATTTAAGGGGAAAAAGCACCAAGAAAAAGAAAACCTCAGTGATCACTGTTCATGATTGACCACAACCTAGGTGTGATTTCAGGAGGAATGGAGCGCAGGTAAGGTACACTAAGCAGGATCACCCCAGTCAAAGATTTAGGGCTTAATCTCTGAAATGGAAGTCAAAACCTCAAACAAGGCCAGGTTGCAGGCTGTATCCAAGGAAGTCATCACAAAGCTAGACAGCTATTGGATGAGGTACCACTGAAGCCAGTGGTTTTAGAGGGAAAATCTTAGAGTGAGAAAAGTTCAAATTTTTTACCCAAAGAGGTCATCTCAACAGCTGGATAGTTTGGGCACCTGCGCCCCAGTCAAGATTTCTACGTTCGGACTCAGTTTCTTTTTTTCAGAGCTCAGAATCCTCTAGTAGGGAAAGGCTGCAGGCTGAATCCAACGATGAGTTCCACAATGCTCTATACCTTCTTGCCAAGGGTCCACTGAAACTGCTGCTGTGCAGAAGCTCAAAGCAGGGGAACCTAGTTTCTTCAGCCCAGCAAAGTCACACCTTGGCCAGATCAGATAGGGTGATTGTTCCTAGTCTTCCAGCGGCTAGAAGCCAGAATTCTTCAAAGACCCACAGCGTTTCAGAGATTGTAAAAGTCCAGTTAGACACTGCCAAGGGTCCAAAGATCTCAAGGATAACACTTAGGCACCACAACTCACACCAGAAAAGGCCACCAGAAGAGTCTAGGTCATGTCTAGTTGCCACTGGTTAGGTGGGCACTTCAGGAAAAAGCCCCCTTGCAGCTTGTTCTGTCAACAACAAAGGATGTTAAAGAACTGACCCTTGCAATCCTCTTCAGGTCTCCTCACAAGTCTCAGACACCAGGTGGAGTCCTTCTTCTGCTCTTTCACAGGTCCGGAAAATGTTCTGTGGAGGGTGCCTGAGGGGTGCAACATTTATGGTTGGCACAAGTTAGTGGGTGAGGGTGACACATGGGTCCATCCTAACCAATATGTTAAAAGTACTGAGAGTTTCTCCTGTCCACTTTTTCAGCAGTTCTTGTTTGTCTTACTGCAGGCAACTCCACAGTGAACTTTTTCTAAAATCCAGGATGGGAAAACCCTTTCTCCCTTGTGAAGAACCTCTGAGCCCACCCAGAGGTGTGCCCAGAGAAATTAGTAGCCCCCTCCTTTTGTGGTCACTCAAAACTGGTTCTGAAGATAGCCCCTCCCACTGGGTTTCGAGTCTGCCTCACCAGGGGAACTAAGGTTTCTCTCTTCAGATCTGGCTGGGCAGCTACTGGAGGGCCAATGCAAATTAGCCTCCAAGCGGTCAAGGCGTGGGAACCTAACACTCAAAAAGTTAGGTTTCCTAAATATGTATTAAAATCAAACTTCACCATTGAATCTAAATTTAAATAACTAATAAAAATAGTGATTTACCTATTTTTCTAGCTGGTCCCAGACCCAAGATTATAGAATGAATATTTTAATATGTACTCTAGTTTTCCTCATAAGGCAGCAGGAGTCTCCCACGGTGAAGGTAGCTTTTGGGGCCTTGTAACCTTAGGAACATGGCAATATTACATTTTACGTGTCACACTTTTAAGTACAATCCACCTTACCTTGTGGGCTGTAAGGTCTACATAGAGATGACTTGAAATTATAGAAAAGGGTGTTTTGTCCTGTCAAATAGAGGTAATTGGACAAGGCGCACCTCAGGTTGAAACTGCAACAGTCAGGCTACAATGGAAGGCCTGAAGTCAAGTTTTTCTGGGTCACACTAGTGGATGGCACAATAATTGCTACAGTCCACAGGTGACACTTATCTTTCCATGTCATGGGTGTAGTTACTACACATTTTGAAGAGTTAAATATGCCAATCAGTGATAGCCAACTATGAAATGTTTAAAGGGCCAAACCACATACACTGAACATTTAGATGCAGTGTCGTCAAGGAAGAGTATTAAAAACTAGCAATAAAAAACAGCAAGAAATTGATGCGGTCATGCAAAAAAGACACTTTCTAGCAATTGTCATTACACAACACAATCCAAACGTATTCAGGAACAGAACATGCTGATCATGGAGATTGGAGGAAGTCTGATCATGGAGATTGAAGGAAGATAGAACATCTACTACATAAAAGCACAGGAAGATCAATGTCAGACTTGGCAATCAAAGGCCACACCTTTCTGTCACCTCCAGCACCACACTCACCAATTTACAGCAGCTTTTCGTTGGGGTGCAAGCAAGAGGAATATTTATAAATAGGATCAGTTCATTCACTGATTTCTTTCTATCCCACAAGAAATGCAACCCATCTGAGTATGTGAAAGACAATTTCACAAAGTAAAAGCAATTTCCAACATACATATGTCCACATTTAAAAAGGCTAACAGACACAAATGGCCCATGATTGGACAGTATCAACAGTGGACAAAGTCACATTGTTTTAGAAAACAAAAAATAAACAAAATAATAAATGAAAGCCTCAAATACATGGTGAATGTAGAGCTGGAAAACGAAGTGGTTTTCTATGAACCTGAAAAATATAAGTGATCACGCCCACATCAAAATAAGCAAGAAGTCATAAAACAACCTGCAGATAATACACATGAAGGTTTAGAGGGCAAAAAGGCCACTAAGCGAAAGACACAACAAATTAAAAGAGAGAGATACTTGAGTTTTCCAGGACTTATCCAACTCAAAATGTTTTGCAAAGGTGTTCCACATGCAACTGTTAAATATCTCATCAATCTTTGAATTGAAGATAAAGAAAAATCAAAGAAATGTAACAAACCCGCTCTCTGTCCAGTGCTCCACCACCTTAGAAGTATAACTTACCACTTTAAAACCACTGCAAATAGAGATAGCTAAGAAAACGAATTTTGCCGATGTTTATATAAGAAAGAAAATGAGTCCAATGCAATATGTAGGTTTGTTAAATGCATAGGTAACTCACAACTACATAAACCTTCTGAGTTCTTGAAAGATGCTAACCCTGCTGGCTGAGACTGCAGCAGATGCAGAACAATTGAAAACCTTAGGATTGTATTGTACATTGCCGTGTTAGGCAGCTTCTGCAGATGAGGGAAGGAAGTATTAGATGCCCAGAATTCCCACAAGTCAACTACAAATGTCCTTTTCTTTAAGTAATCCAGATCTTTTTCTCTTCCAACACCCATTCCCCATCTTTAATTCATTCTTTGAAAGTGTGGTAGTGTAAGCAGCACTGCAACTGTTTATTTGTAATATTTTCACTATATCAACCAACAGTTGTTTAACCTCTCTGGCCCAACTTCACTTTTCATTATTTCATCTCTGCATAAGGAGGCTACTTACAACAGTTCCAATAGCATTAATGTGTCCCAGAATCTCAAGAAACAGACCAGAGCTATTGTTGACATGATTCTAATCCAATTTCCATCCTTATTGCCTTGGCCACTGTGCAACGTGGTAGGGAAAGCAAATTCTTTATACACAACCCCTCCATCTTTGCCCAGCTATGATACCCACTCAAACCCAGTACCTCCACTCCTTGTGGAAATTGTGGGAGATACAATAAAAACTGTGGGAATATCTGACTGACACCACCTTCGATTTAAATGTGTAAGGGCAAGCATCCAGGTTGATGCAGGCAAGAACCAACATAACTTCAGAGACTGATTGAACCACATGTGGACATATGAGGGTTTTATTCGACTATCTCAATGCAACCCAAAACGAAATTCAAATAGCAGACAGAAGGAACTATATAAAGGTCCTATTCACACATTTAGACTGAATGAGTGTACTGGTCGTCTAAGCATTCAGGCCTCAGTCAGGTGTTCCATCACAACCACATTATTTTTCCCATATTACAGGAAGGTGTTCCTTA
The DNA here is from genome assembly GCF_031143425.1 of Pleurodeles waltl. Lineage (NCBI taxonomy): Eukaryota > Metazoa > Chordata > Amphibia > Caudata > Salamandridae > Pleurodeles > Pleurodeles waltl. Next base: position 640,321,556 of record NC_090436.1, on the reverse strand, counting down.
ATCCGACTTCTCCTATAATCTAGAAGACAAATATGTATGGTCCATTTCCTTATCTCTCTTGTCATAATTGGGGTGATTTTCAAGTATAGATCAATTTGTTCCATAACTGCATATTGCACCAAAACTGTGTAACAGAGGGCCGATTTTGCAAGTGATGAGGTGCTTCTTACAAATTCAACGGATGGAGTTCTTCGAACTTGAGGAGTTTTCTGTGTACTCTGTGGGCACAATATAATTTTATATGGCTCTCCAAAAGGAGTAGGTTTTATTTTTCCATTCTATTTAGTACAAACATAAAGTGTTCAAAAGAACTGAGAGCAGCAAAGGCCAATTATGCCTCCTTTTCAATTGTGTAGTTTTAAAAACATAATTCCAAAATTTGGATTTCATAATTTGGTTACTAGCAATCAACAAATTGACTAGGGCAATGTGATAGTATGTGGCCAACAGATAAAACTCATCCTGGCAGCACAGGCACCTGCCGTGCTCCAGCCACTAAACCCATTGATAATTTTGTTTCTAGCATCAGCTAACGCAATGCATTTCAGGTGGACCAATTTCACTTAATTCTGATTTAAAAATCCCAGCTAAGGGACTTGCTAATTGGTTGCGCTGTAATTCCAACCTTGATATTTCTGCTGATCATTTGGTTTCATCCCGTATGTCCAACTTAAAATTTACACAGACGTTACACAATCAGACATTAACAATGTAATACCCTGCATCCTCCTGCAGTGGTGCGGACGCAGAGACGTTATTCGATCATGTGAGAAAGAGGCTTATGCTCCGTACCTTGTGCTTTTGGGTCAAGGCCCACATTCATATCATTTCCTCATCTCCTGCATGTGGATGTGCTGGCAAGGGTGCATACCAACTCTACAACTCTGTGCCATTCATAAATGTAACCCGGGATGTCCTTTATTCCAGTGCTTTTAGTCTTGGCAATGTAGCTTTCTTTTCTGTCTCATGGGCTCAAGACATTGGGCACATGTGTCAATGAAAACAGAAAGAGATTTAAAATGTATTTGAGGAAACAAACTAAAAGTTTCTTTATGATATCCACAGCCTACCCGAGGGAGGAAGTGCATGTTGCAATTCTACTGGTCTTCCTACACCTTTCAGTGACCTTTGACAAGGTTGCCCACCAAAGGCACCTCCCCCTTTCATGATAAAGTCCTCAGTTGGTTCACCTCCTTCCTTCCTAATAACAAGCTGCAGCAACCTGAAAACTGCAACAACAAAAATAAAAGATGCAAGACTGGATGGTCTCCTAATTCCTCAATATAAATCCAAATAAAACTGAATTCATTCTTTTACATAAACAGCACTTCCATCATCTAAACAATGAATTACTTCAGAAACTTCAACCCATGTCTCTCAACTCAAGAAAAATCAATGGACATCTGGCATTATCATTCCCTGTTGATTATATCATGGTAAACAATCATATCTCGAAATCTGCATCACTGTCTCTACTTTCACTATAAAACTCAAACCCTACTAACCAAATTAGTTCTGTCTTGTTGTCCAATTAATGGTAATCTCCTACACAGATTATGAAATGCAACACTCAATAGAATCCCTAAATCCTCCCTTACCTATGGTAAAGGCTGTCCTCCAATCTCCAACTCACTTGATCTCTGGCACCCACAAATTCAATCACATTATCCAAAACAAAAACTAAAAGATCTGCATTGGCTCCCTACTGAGGACCAAACTAAGTTCAAATTACCCTGCATAAATTTCAATGCAATTCTTTCTCCTTATCCGGATTATCTATATTCTGCATTACAAATCTCTGGTGGCAACAATCACCATAGAAGCAGAAACATCCTGAATCCAGAAATGCAATAACCAATTTAGTTGAGGTACAGTGCTTTCCTGGGGCAGCTATCACCACCACAAACTCTCTCCTTGCTGCAATGTGCTGTGAAGAAAACCTACTCATCTTGTGCAAGAACCTATACCTTTTTCAAATCTAAATTAATCCTGCACAGAATATCCCTGAAGGTCAAGTCCTGCATTGCTCTTTATTGACCCTAACTCATAAGGACTTCACAGTTTCATTCCCTCCCTCCTCCTTCTCTTACTCCTTCCTTACCCCTTCAATGCCCCATCCCCTGCCTCTACTTCTCTTCCTTACTACCACCCTTTTGTCTTCCCTGTCCCCACTCTATTACCTCCAGTATGTTTCCACCTATGTGCACCTACATGCCTGTGCTCCTTGCCATCTCTTGTGCCCCTACCTCTTTCCTCCAGTCTCCTCATTCGATAGTGCTTTCCATTCTCTGTCTTTCCCACCTGTCTTTCTGACTTCTTTGCTATCTCTCCCTCCACACCCTCAGACTTTTCGCCTTGCCTCCTCATTCGTACCCTACTTAAATTCACTTCTCTCTTAATCTTCCTCCTGTTATACCCATCCTTCCTAGCCTGTTCCCCTGTACTTTATCCATTTTCATCTCCCCCCCTGCTTAAACCCTCCTTGCTTTATTCCTCTACTTCCGGCTTGCCTTTCCTAGCTTTACCGGATCCATATAAATCAACTTTTCGATGGTATATTGTCCTTCAAATGTATTACTCCAATAAGAGACATCACTCTCCTGATTTTAGTTACATTGTAAAGCTTGCTGACAACTAAGTGTAGAATGGGGAAATAAAAAAAAATATATACCTACACACACATATTTATGTACCTAAAAAAAGGTTAAAGTGACATAGTTAAGTGAAAATGTCTATTAAAAATACCATTTAAATGCCAAAAAATACTGATATTCACCAGTTATAGTTAAATGAAGTAACTTTATCCTGCACACTTGCCATGCACAATGATGCCATTAATGTGTAATTCCAGTGATATAACAGAACGTCATGTGCGATGTAATATATGAGGTCATAAGCAGGGCATGACAGGGGCTGGTCCGAGTCCCGTCGGACCGTGACAACATGTTATTGTTTTTTATTTTTTATTTTTGCACAGGGTAGTGAACCAGACCCTCTTATATTACCCCTTTTTATTAACATGTTTCCATGTTGCAGCCAGCCAATCAAATTGTATTATTGCCTGCGTGGAGCCACAGGAGGAGTATTGTATCGCTATTGTATCTATAAAGTATGAAAACCTAATGAAGGGATTTACACCAAACCACAAAAAGCAAGCTTTCTGGTTAAAGATTTATCTTTCTACAAAATCTGATGTAATTCCATTCAGCCATTTTGACTGTAGTGTGCCTAAAGTGAATATGAATAGCGTCATCCAGATCCATCAGGTGGAAGAGGGGAGGCAGGGGATGTGGGCCAAAAAAATGAATTTCAGTTTTTAACACCTAAAGCATTATTTGCTCTCCTCTACAGAAAAAAAACTTATGAATTAAATTACACCTCATTTGGTATGAAAGTAGAATTTTACTCAAGGAAGTGCATTTGCTTGGTGTTGCTCTTCAAGATTTTGGAGAAATTAGCGATTCAAAAATGTGTAGGCTGATTTTCAAAGTCTCTGTGCTGTTGGTCCGCAAACCCTGGTTCCAATGAAAATTGATTTTTTTGTTTTGCTGTTTGGTCTCATTCGAGGAATCTGCACAAAAGTTTTCAAAATATGTTTTATCCAGTTTAGGCTCAGCACAGCAATGTTCTTAAAGACACATGGGGTGGGGGATATGATACAAAACAGGAGTTTCCCATGTTGCCTCCCATAGAAATCTTTGCTGTTTAATATTGCTGGTCTGGTGGAATTGGGACAAGAGGTGAATGTAGCATTTTAACTTCAGAATTTATATGTTTATTTTCATGGTTAAGCGATGATGAACAGGTTAGTCAATATTAACTCCTTTTTACTTTAATAATTTAGGGAAATGTTAATTTGTTTTTCTTTTAAAGAAGTTTCCTTTTATATACATCTTATTTATGGTACTTCAATTAATACTTGTTCAATGAAATGTGTCCAGTGTTCTCAAACATCGTACTAATGTAAGCAAAAAGATTGATCATCTTGATGTTCACAAATGATGAACTACTGCTCCTCACTGTTACTTAAGTGAGGATCCAAAACCTTCCTTTTCCTTGTTGAAGTCATTGTTGGCTAATCATTTACCCAACAGTATCATCTATACCGCGGAGTCATGGTATTGGATTTTGTGCATATTTTTGACGATGAAGGAGACGACGGAACAATTGGTAGCTGGAAATGGGTGAGGTGTCGAAGAATAATGAAAAAACTTGCAGCTGCAAGTGAAGTGCTGGACCTTCAGATGCTCTTATTGGTGCTCCTCCAATTGGATGTAGGTGCCCTCGCCCTCACAACTCCTGGATATGGTTTCATTTTGCAGTATGTACAGTTGTGGTGGTGCTGACGGACAGAAAACATTGCTTACAACGTATGTGTTGATGTTTTAGGGTGTGGCAACCTAACAACCATTTTGGCATGAATTTTGGTTGCTACATGTGTGATAACATTAGAAGTGTAATCATTGTAGTATGCATGCGTATTTGTAAGATGGTGGGAGAAGTGTTCATTCTTGTGCAGGAGGTCCGGTTGGACCCGATCAGCTGCAGCATACTGAAAATGAAGAGGATGGTGTTAGACAGACCTTCTGCTTCTGTTGTAGTCCCCTTCCTCTGTGCTAGCATCTGTCAATCTGTGCTCTGCGCAGCTGTTTAAGATAACAATGAGTGGGAGAACATTTTCTTCAAAAATTCTCTTATATATCACAGAAATAATGACAGTGAGTGACGGAATAATTTTCAAGTCCACTTCTAATCGATTCTCTAGCAAACAAAAGTCATTCAGGACCATCAACTTGGGTAAAGAACAGATGAATCTTTTTGTTGTCTGGTGTTATCGAAGATTTATCCATAATAGCCTTACTTTCAGCCAGCCCCCATAACCCATTAGTCTGTCTTTGTGGCACTTACATTTTTCTTCGGCCCACTACAGCATACAGCATGGGTGAGCCAACTTCAGCCACTGGTTAACTTCATTGTGAGTGATGGCGTTCTGCCCTTTAGCAAGGAGCACACTCCGGGACTTGACTATCTGGCAGGGCTATCTTGATGACATGCTTGATTGACTGATTGATTTGATTGATTATGCGATCAGCTACCCAAGAGTGTGCCAGTGCTAGATTGCCCACAGCGACCCACAGCAGTTGCGCCAGGGACCAGGAAGAAAACCAGCTGGAGGAAAGCCATGTGTTCAGAAGTTTCAGAAAGGATGCAAGGTTGCTACTTAATCTCAGCTTCAGTGGAAGTGCATTCTAAAGGGTGAGGCCATACCAAAGAAGACTCTACCTCCTTGTCTAGCAAGCTTAGTTTTCGGTTTGCTGAGCAGAGGCATTTCCTGCAGAAATACCTCTACAATTTATTCCTGAGGTAGAAGGGCGACAAACAGTAATAGGCCTTATGTGCAAGGCACAGAGAAAGAGCATTTCCATAATCCAATCTCGATCCAATCAGCGCCTGGACAACTGTCTTCGTTGTGGTGATAGGAAGCAGTGGAAAGATTTTACATAGCATGTGGAAGATGATAAAGCAAAGTGACACAACCTTCTTTATATGTACAGACAAAGGTAGCTGGTTATCCAGGAGGATGCCCAGATTCCTTATGATTGTCACAGGAGAAGGAGGATTGCCAAGCTGTGTACCAGCCACCATGAAGGGGACCATACAAGTATTGGTTTGCCAAACAAAAGTACCTCAGTTTTTTTTCTCCATTAAGTTTTAGGCAGTTTTCCTACCTCCAATTTGCTAGTTCAGTCATGCAGGCAGAGAAATTTCTCTTAGATGCGTCTGCATTCTGTGCTTTTGATACCACAATTTCGGAGTTGTTCCCATTGGACATCAGTCTCAGTCCATACAGTGTGACAAATTTTGCTAAAGAAGATATATATACATTAAAGGTGTTGGGCTAAGCGATGAGCCCTGCGGAATGTCACACTCAACATTGAAAGAAAGAGATTCAAAGGGAGTTGATACATACAAATCAGGCCTAAAGGTACAGTGAAGATGAATGCACTAACTCTTCAGAGTGTGCATGTGAAGGCTTAGAAAGTACAAAACGAATGCTTTGATTTAATAGCAAACATAGTATGTGAAATCGCCATTCTATTTTATTAGCAGGTTGATATTAGTTAAGCTAACCGTAATAGCAGAAATTCAGCAAAGAAGAACCTTCTACTCTGCTTTCCAGATAGCTACATGTAGTGAGCAACATTACACAGTAATCCAGCTTGGCACAGGGCAAATGTGGGACGAAGAATGGTTTGATACAAGAGCTTGCCTTTCAGATAAATCTCAGAGGCATAGTTCATGAAGTGATGAAGACGCATGAGACTGCACAGCAACTCTGCCTCCCCATAGATAATAATTGGGGAGAAAGATGTATAGAGATCTATGAATTTGGGAGGAGCAGATACAAAGACACGTTACTTGGGGAAAATGCTGGAGAGGTGATATCCCACTGCACGTCTGGGTGCCTTCTAGAGGTATATGGGGATAATACATGGCTTGGCATAAGGGTGGGAGGGGAAAATGCTAATCATTTAACCAGTATCATAACAATGATGCTGATAATAATAAAGAGGTATGTGATAGTTAAAGTTTAAAAACAATATTAGATAGTAGGGGTGTGCAATAAAAAAAAATCTGTTGAGTTTTTCTAATATTCATCTTATTCTATGTTATGGCTGCTGAAATTACAATAATAGTTTTTGGCAACTCTCTGCTGCTTTCAGAGGTTTGGGTGAAGGTCCTCACTAATAGAAATAGTTCTTGCATTTAAAAGTTTGTCTGATTCATAACACCATGGATATGGATCAACCTAGCTCATTACAGGGAACCTGGCAGATTGAGGACTTCAAAGTTCAGTCAGTGAGTGAGCTAGTAGGTTCATCTGCCTATAAAAAGAGAAAGAAAAGTCATGGTATGTTCACTCCAAACGCCTCCACAGCGGTGAATCACAAGCCTTCAGCAAGATGAAGAGTGTAAGTTAATACTACCTCCTTTCAGCCCTACTCCTATTAAAAGCTCACTGGAGTTTGATCATCTGAAGGTAAAAGAGGCCAGTCAATCAGTAAAAGTGAAAAAAAGTTCAGACCCTTGGTCACTTGATGCCTGAATTCAGGTAGGTTTAGTTCCAGTCACGCAACTTTCTATCCAATGTTGTGTTCTGGATTGCCATAGAAACTACTATTTAAAGTAATTATAATGTTTATCTGAGGCAATACATTTACATACGTCTCAGCATTGAGAACAATCACAATTTTTAATAAAGTTAAGCATATCACTGTGCAATCATATGATCATCTAAATGGGTTTGAAGCCAAAGAACTTAACATACACACGAGTGGCATTCAAAGAGCCAAGCTTTTGGTATTTGTCCCTTCAGTAAAAGTGATTGCAATGATGGTTCCTGAAGAATTTGCTTTCATCTTTTTTAAACTGAGTATATTTTGAGGGATTGGTCACATATTCTTAGTTGCACAGATAGACACATATTGGCTTATGGTGTTAGCCTTTTTGCACTCCTTGATGTCAAGTCTAGGTATGGGTCATGTTCCTGCCAGGGTACGTGGTATGTTGCCTGTTACTGCCTTCTAGACAGAAACAACTGAGTTTGCAGGTGATGTAGCCATGGAGGGACAATCAGTTATTGTCCACTACAGTGGGTGTAATCTGAATACTCGTATTTAGTTCTATAATGAGGCAGGCAACAGCATGCAAAACATGCACTCATGATTCGGAATTGAGTTGGAAATGTATTGTGTTTCTACCACCCAGAAGGAATAGGAGCAGCAGTGCATAAAGGGCAAAGTCCTGCGGATACCAGCCCTATAAGATCAGGTCACACATTGGTAACTCACTCTCCTCATCCAAGCAAATACTTCCCCATTTTCTTTTTAAGAGGTTACTTCCCCTCAAGAAGAGGCAAGATGTATGCCATCTGCAGCATCACTCCTGGAAAGGCAATTCATTGCTATGACAAGCACAGTGAAGAACAACCATTGATAGCACCACCTGACTTGACGTCTGTATTGTAGACTGAGTTCTGGTGTTATAATTGTAACAGTAGTAGACATTTCAAAGCCAGTGTTGCAGGGGGCATTATCTTTCAATCTGACAAGGGATTGACAGTTCCATAATAATGAAATGCGGGTGCAACACAAACTATCTATTAAAATGTCTTTGTCTGGATGGATTAACATTTATGTAAGGAAGTAGATGCGTTGTAAAGAGAAACTGTGGCTAAATAAAGTTGGCCCGAGATGAAGCTCTTTCATCATATCTGGACTGGGCCTAAACTTAGGCACAACCGTCTTTCAGGGGTGGAATTTGATAAAATATCTACTTCTCCAAGGGAAGGTTTGCCTCAGAAATCTACCTGTAGAGAAATACACTTGTTCCTTTTGGCACCAGGAAGCGAGTGGACAAATTAAGGCAGTGTTTCTATATCACAGGTCTGATAATAGCTTCTCTGATCATATCATCTCATATTCTGGATTCTAGCAAAGCACTGATTTTGCCACCTGTCAGCAAATCTATATACAGGAGCTGGACGAAGAGGGAAAGAAATAGTTCCAGGGCTGGGATATCTGGTGAGATTGTGCACACCCACAAACTTAAATGTTTAAAGGTGTTCACCAATTCCCCTACAATCTCGCACCTATCTTAAAAATGTCAGAAATGTGCTTCTGACTGTGGCAGGAAAAATATTTTTTCCAGAGAGGGAAAAAAGGAAAGTAGAGAAACTGAATTTCTGTTTGCTCAGATTTGTGTATGAGAAATTAGGATTCTCTAAAGTAATCTAGAAGCATGGATTCTAGCATTCTTACTTTTGCGAATTCCTAAAAGTCATAAATCTGTACTAATGCAAGGTAGTATACCTGTGTGTGTACTTCTATGATTTTCTTTAAGAATCAGACCCCTATTTTATTTTTATGTTGTCCACAATGTTACTCATATTAGTTTGACACCGATTTACACCCTTGGCTTTTGTAAGAAACACCTCATCGGTAAACTCTACTCTAACGCCCCCCCACCCACCCCCCAGCGCCCTGTGACCCTAGCGGGTGCGTAGTTGCGCTATGCAAGCACTGATTGATGATGATTTCCACTGGTAATCTTTTTTAAACATTGGCATGCATCAAACACGTTTTACTAAATGATACCACAGAGACTTCATTTCACATTTTCACATCTAGTGCTTTTCTGCACAAAGTCAAGTTGCTTCATTTGCAAATGTGGGCTGCTACCCCGTATTCACAACTTATGGCGCGACCCACTAAAGCACCTGCTCTTCGCTACCGTGCTAACCAAACACCACTATACTTTGTAGTAACGTCTTACATCTTGTCTGCCTGGTTAACCACCTGCAAGGTGAAATTGAAGGAAAAGGTAGTAATTAGGCTACTGACAAGAATGTAATCCCCTACTGAATATTTACTATTATTCCCAAGCAAGGAATACAGCGGGTGCCAGAGGAAGTCACGTATAATAATGGAACAATCCAACAGTAACTATGGCTTCCGTAAACCATCATAATGGACTGTTCTAGTTGTCATGTTTATTGAATTTTATTCATAAAGTATTTTTATATTTTATTTTGTGCTTGTTATGGCACTGTCAACAACAATGAAGATATATTACTACTAAACCACGAAGGTCACTTGGACTTGGAAAGGTGCCTCCGTGCAGCCCAGTACGAGAGCCTTACCTTCTGAGTGGCAAGGAGCTGGAGTCAAAAAAGGAGGACTCAGGATGAGAACCCGTTCTAAGAGATGAGAGGCCAAAGAGCGAAGAAGACAAAGGAGGAGAAGAGAAGAAAAACGGGAACGAGGAACACTGGTGAGGGCGTAAAAGAGAAGGAGAATGAAATGGGAAAAAAGAAGCTAGACAGAGAGAGGCAAATGGACTGATGAAGTAAAAGGGTGAGCATGAGGGAGTGGGTGTAACTTTATTCAGAGCGGGACCAGAAAGACAGGGGCAGAGGAAGTAACATGGGAATGGTTATAACATGTAGATAAGAACATTAAGTCCTCTTCTGCAGATGTACAGCTTCACTGGATGTCAAGAAACACACGCTCGGTGTTCCTGTTTTTACAATGCAGTACCTTCTTGAACACTTGGGACGAGTCAGGGCTGCCACAAATAATACATAAACTCGGTTCAAACCTGCCAGGGGTGCATTACAACAGCTAAACGCAGCCGCCATATGGGAATATCACACTCCAGAGAGCTCTATTTATAACACAGCAGAGGCGGCATCAAGTAGGGAATATTCATGTTTTTGCCGAGTGTATCCTGGAGTGTAATGTGTTTAGACGCCTTGAATGAAAATATGCATACAATTGTTCACACTTCCTTTCTCTAGCAAAATCAGCTATGTGTTTTCCATTTCCAAAACGATGTTCCCATATTGTTTATGAGTGAAAGCAAAATGCAAACACGTTTTTGCATAACTTTTGTTCCAAACAACCCAGAAGCAAACCAATTAGCAAATTTGCATATCAACAAAAGCACTTGTTCCAGCACTCCATGCACAAGCCAATTTTCTTTAGTGCCGGCTTGCCTTATAATGGGGAGGTGGCTGCTATGGGGATTTGGTGGAAGTCCAGCCATGTCTTTTTGTGGCTTACCTTAGCAGGCTGCTCATCTTATCCATATCTGCAATGTCAAATATACCATAAATAGACAGGGGCTCTATGCAAATTCTGCACAAGTGTTCATCATCGGAGGAAAGCAAGTCATCTTGTACTTGAGTAAAAAGGAAGGTAGTTTACATCTTACTCTGTAAACAGTGTCCAACGCATAACCATACTGTATCACCACTATGATGGTGGCATTAGCTGATTCTCCAGGCTTGTCCTTCGGTACTCGTACTTTCGCTATCAGGAGTTGTGGATGCAGGAACAGAGAGAATACAGAGCTCCTAGAGTGTTGTTTACTTTCAGCAACTTCTACTTTCACTAGCTTCCACAGGGCTGTTCCCACTTGAGCAGGACAAAGGCTAATTTGGATTTGGCTGATCTCTGTCTAGAGTGGCATAGTGAGCAAAAAACTAAGGACTGGAAGGCCGCCCTAATACTTATAAACAACTTAGATTAGTTTGAACAGTCCACCCCACCATCTTTTTGTTTTCCTCTTCCCTAGCTTCTCAGCAGCAAATAGAATAACAGAATGTTGTTTAGGGCTAAAGGAGGGTACAAGGGGATGTACTGGGACACCCTTCGGTCAAAGAGTGTGCGTTGTCACTTCCATAAGCTCTGGCATTTCACCCGTTCGGCATACACGGATACTCTAGTTGAAGGCTAGGGGTTCAGACTGTGTCCTCAACGTGGCCAGAGTTAATGAGAACGCTGACATTCATTAATTAATCATTATTTTTGCACTGCTATTTCAACAATTTAAATCCTTGAAGTGACGCTCTTGATAGAGAATTGTGGACAAAAAAGTTCTAAAGCAGGAAAAAAATCGCCTAAAACCAGCTTCTACGGTGATTATGCATACATTTCACTTGTATCAAGATTGGACAAAATGTAACATGGCCACTTCAGTAATTGGACACATTTTTGATGAACTAGTCATTCAAATGTACTGATCGTGCCAGCGGGATACCATGTTGCTACAGTATCCCTAGTGCAGCAGACTGCTATGAGCAGATGTCCACAAAACGATAATGCATTGTAATTGTAACATGGAACAAGGTGAAGAAGGAGTGATTTATTAATAGTAGCCAATGTAATGCAATTTTCAAATGTAGGGACACAGTGATTAATGAAGAGGTTTTGCACCTTAGGAAATGCTCAATCAAGATTAATCGACCAGGGGAAGAAAGCTCTAACTCCACCTCCACAGCATATTATTATGCATTTGGTGGAGGAAAACGATCTGGAAAGAGCGCACTTGATATTATTCAGCATGGAGCTAGTTATCAAAGAAATTGTGCAGGTGGAAAACATGCTCACACCTGAAGAAGAGGTAGCAAAGAGAGACATGAACCTACCTCTGACTCAGCAGCAGAGGAAAGGATACAGGTAGAGGTGACACATTAACATCCTGCAGCCGCCTTTCAAAGTATCCTCGGGGAAAGTGTTACAAAGCAGAGGCTGCTTCAAAAGTATCTGCCTCTTGGGACACACTCTAAACTCGTCCAGGAGAACTACCCAATGTGACTGGATTGCGATTCTCTGGAAGGTCCCCTACTCTAATGTCAAAGCCCAGGACAGGAGATTACGTAAAGGCTTTGGGATGGTGGTACCAATTAGAAGAACACGAAACCGGACTATGCTTCTGTTAGCCTACAGTCTATGCGGCGGATGGTACAATCCCAGTCATAGCCCTAATGCCTTTGACGGGATCTGCAACACAATTTCAGAAACAGCATCAAACCAGTGCTTGGCCCTTGGGCCTCTCAGGTGGAATTACTTGCACACAAAGTTCACCTCAAGAACTTGAAATAGGTGGGTTTTGATAGCGTATCTTGCAGAGATTGCACAGCGCTTAAATGTACACTAATTGGGGGGGTGGCATTAGCATGTTCAGGGTTCACAATATAGAGGTTCAATGACAACAGGGTTCAACCACTCAACAACAAGCTGAGATGCAAGAACCAATGAAAGACTGAACAAAATATCTATGTGATGAATTGGATGAGTTAAAAAATATAGAGTGGCATTTGATGTCTGTACAAGGCATGTGCTTTTTAGCAAAGTCGCTGAGGAAGTGGCGGTATTCCTAAAACACTGTCCATCTCAACAGGAAAGCTGTGAAATTCAATGTAATGTAAATCATTCAGTGTGTGTTCCGCACATTTTTATCACATTCACCTGCACTAAAACCGGAAAACCAATGCTACCTAAAATCATAAAAACCAGAAAGGGAGCACCCTGCCTCACAATCCAGCATGCATCATGGTAAATGCAGTGCAAGTTCGTTTTTTATCCATAAAGTAAACTAAAGTTTTTCACCTTAGTAGGTGCAGCAAGTGCTGTAAATCTCTGAACACGTGTTTCTGGGTAAGCCCTTCATCAGCAGAGAGCAGCTTTGTCTGTGGGGTTGCTGGAAATGCTGCCAAAAGTCATCTCAGGTTCATGTACCACTCACTGGCAGGCAGGTGCTTCAACCAGAGCTCGTCAGCTCGTTGGCTCAAGGGAGCCTTCTTAAACAGAAAAAACAGAAAGGGAGCACCCTGCCTCACCCGCGTGCCCGAGGTACATTTGCTATGCATGAAGCTGAATTTCAGAAGGAACATTTCACTACTGTCTGTTTCATCTACTACTCGGGCGTAGCTTCCATTGGTGCAATAGGTCAGTGGCACTGCAGCCCAGAAGCCTGAGTGGCCACTGTACCCCGACTATTACTGTATTTCACAGTTAAAACAGCGTCCAAGGAGTCCATTCCCTTCCTTGCGCCAGGCGCCATGACACACTGGCAAAGCCACTGCTACCACTAATAGTGCGCTATAACTAATACACATATTCCTGTGCTGAAGGACTCCCAAGAAGCTAACACGGCAACGAGGCCATAGCAATGGCAAACTGTGAGCTATACCAATACCAACAATGCAAAGTGAAATAACATTACATGTCTACCACCGCATAGTAATGAATAACTAGAGCAGCAAAGAAGCAACGTTTGTCGCCTTCAAACATGCCACTGTTGAGCTTTTTCAGTAATTCGCTCGCTGCCTTTTTCGCCACTCTGCCGGTTACAGTGCCTCCATGCATGCTGGCATAGCTGGAAGGCAACACCTGAGAGCTACATCAAATGCCCAAATAAATAAGAAACCTCACTACCAAGCGGGAAAAACCACCTCACTTTGGTGGGTACAGTCTGCCTCCTAGAAATGGCACCTATAGGCAGAAGCACGCAAGTGCTATTATTTAGATCAAGGCCCTGTTGTTGGAGGTGAGAAGAGACTAATAGAGGAAGCTGGAGGGCGTGTATGTAGGCCTATGAGTGATGGGCATAGGGGAGGAAGATAAGCATATACAATCATTTTGCAAGGCTCACACTTAACATTTTTCAGAGAACAGCTGTGCTACGAATGGAAAAGGTCTCTTGAAATACAAGACATGATAGTGCACTGCCTCTAACAATAGAAGAACAGAAAACATCCTGCGGTTTAACACTATATAACCTTCGTTAAGGTCCTTGCATTTCCGCCCATGAAATGCCAATCATGCTAAATGGAAAATGTGTGGAGGAAGGCTAAGGAGAGAAGGAGCAACACACCCACAATGAAAGGAATTCTGGGAATTAAAATGCCTAATCTTGTAGGAAGGGGTGAGGATAGTAAATTGAGGAGGTGGGACTCGCCAGTTTTGTTCTATGATGGGAGCAGCTTGCCAACCGTTTTGTATCTCACCTTGGCATTCGGAGGGTGTGAGCACGCTTCAAGTCTAAGGCACGAACCCACTAGAGCTGGTCTGACAGGAAATCATCTGCTTTTGAAGCTTTAAGGATCACAAGAGAAGTTTGACGTATAACGCTATGCTCACAATTGACCTCTCTCAGCGCAAAGAGAGTTTGCAACATCCTATCTGAAGATTGCGCAGGTTATGCTCATGGCATTAATAGTGTTTTCTGCTCCAGCTGTTACTGTGCTCATCTGGTGTGAGATTACATTATAAGGCTGCATCCCTGCATTCAAAAGGTTACATAGGTCTTTGTTATTGTCACAAACTGGTTTACCCAGCTTGGCCTACTGTGAGTATGCTTTTTCAATGTAAATACGCAAAGAGCTATTGCCCTTGTGGCTTAAGTTGCACCATCTGTTAAATCAAAAAAGATAAAATGTAAAGAAATTACACACACACACGCACACACACACACACACTTCCAAGAGAGCATAGTAGAGAGAACATCCCATATACACACAAAACAGCACCAATATGTCATGCTCTCATTAGCAATTACCATCCAGGCCCAATAAACTGGGATTGCCCTGTTGCTTCATCTGTCTAACCTAATCTTACATTCTGTTTCTGTGTTTTTCCACACCACCAGTGGTTGGAGACAGTCTCAATCACCCACCAGCCATTGTTAAGATGTCATATTTAAGGTTGAGTCTGCAAGTGCATGTGCTAGCGAATGCGTCTTGCTTGCGAGACTCTATTGTGCACAGTAAAGGGCTTGGAGCCCACCTGTCGATCACCATTTGTTGGCTTGCGTGACACACTCCTTTCCAACCTTGTAATTCGTCACTACAGGCATTTACGTTCCTCCCTGTGGAGCAGGGACCAAGTACTTATTGATTCAACTCAATCAGTGCCCATCCACTGCTCCCAACGTGATAGAGGTACTATTTTGTTATTTTTCACTGCTAGTGTCCCACAAACATTAGGTTTGTGACTGGCAAAACCGTGCCCAGCAGGACAAATAAAACTGAAAAGTTTTATTTTTTTATAGCTAATTGTCTTTTAGTTTGCCAAGTCGTCTTTTTAAGCTTTCCACTCATGTTTCCTTTTGTTTTTGCTCGTGGGTGCTCTCTTCTCAAAAGAGGACGATTGTCTTGTTTGAAATACTGCAAAGTGACACTGTTTCTTTATTGTGTGTAATTTCTGAAATGATGCTTTAACACATCATCGTGCAGTACAACCCAATCCACACAATTCCAATGTGCCCCACTATAGTACACACTAATTCACCCCACCTTACCCCACACCAATTAACCCCACTTCAATCCAAATAACTCACCCCAATCCAAAACAATCTGCCCCACTCCAGTCCAAAATAATATGCACCACTCCCATCTGCCCCACTCCAATCAGACCCATTCCAATCCAAAACAATTTGCACCGCTCCAATCTGCCCAACTCTTATCCAAAACAATCTGCCCCAGTCCAATCTTCCCCAATACAAAACAATCTGCCCAACTGCAATCTACTGCACTCCTATCCAAAACAATCTGTCTCACTGCAATCCAAAACAATCTGCCCCACTGCAATCCAAAACAATCTGCTGCACTCAAGTCCAATTTGCTTCAATCTGCCCTACTTTAATCCAAAACAATCTGCCCACTCAAATCCGTCCTACTCCATCTTCCCCACTCCATTTTCCCCACTCCAATCCAAAACAATCTGTCCCACTCCAGTCTGCCCCACTCCAATCTAAAGCAATCTGTCCCGCTCCAATGCACCCCACTCTAACCCATTCCAATCTAAAACAATCTGCCCAACTCCAACCTGCCCCACTCCACTCCAACCTGCCCCACTCCAGTCCAAAACAAATCTGCCCCACTCCAGTCCAAAACAATCTGCTCCACTCCAGTCCAAAACAACCTGTCCCACTCAAATACTTTTCAATCTGCCCCACTCCAATCCACCCCACTTTAACCCACAACAACCGGCTCCACTCCAACCTGCCCCACTCCAATCCCAAACAAACCACTCTAATCCAAAACAATCTGCCCGCTCCAGTCCAGTCCACCTCACCCACACTAATTCACCTCAACAACACCAATCCAATCCACCCAAATGCAGTCCAATCTACCCTACTCCAATCCAATAAAACTCACACCAATCCAATCCAGCCCACCCACCCCAATCTAAACCAATCCAATCCAGTCCACCACATTTCAGTTCAGTCCACTTCATTCCAGTACAATCCACCCCATTCTAATCCACCCACTCCACTCCAGTTCAACACACCCCACTCCAATCCAACCCACCCTACTCCATTCCAACCCAGTCCACCCCAATCCAATCAAGTCCACAGTTACCCAATCTACCCGACTCCAATCAAATGCACCCACACCACAACAGAACATTCCACAACAATACAATCCACTTCAGTCCAATCCACCCCACTCCAAACCACATTAATCTACCTCACTTCAATTCAGTCCACCCCTCTCCAATCAATCCATCCATCCATCCCCACACTAATCCAATCCACCCACCCTAATCCACCCCACTCAATCCAATTCACCTCACCCCATTCCACTCTACCCCACACCCTTCCTAATTCACTCCAACCCAATCCACCCCAATCTGATCCATCCCAAACCAAGTCTGCCCCTATCAAGTCCACCCAACTCCAGTCCAGTCCACCCCACTCCAGTCCAGTCCAGTCCTCCCCACTCCAGTCCAGTCCGCCCACTCTATTCCAATGCACCCCATTCAAATCCAATCCATCACACCTCAATGCAATCCACCCCAGTCCAATCCACCCCACTCCAATGCAATCCACCCAACCACAACCCGACCAACCCCACCCCAATACACCCCATTTCATTTAACCCTGCACCAATTCACCCCTACAGTCCACCTCATCCCAATCCATGCAACCCCATTTCAATCCACTCCACCACACTTCAATCCAACTACTCCACTGCAGACCACCACTTCTATCCCAGTCCATCCCACTCCATCCCAGTTCAGTCCACTGCACTCCAATCCATACAGCCTACCCCACTCCATTCCACCCCACTCCAATGCAATCCACTCCACTCCAGTCCACACCACTACAATCCACTCCAACACCCCACCCCATCCCAGTTCAGTCCATCCTACTCCACTCCAACCCAATCCATCCAATTCACTCCACCTCAATGCAATTCACCCCACTCGATCCACTTCAATCTACCCCAATTCAATCCAACACACCCCACCCCAAGCTAATCCACACAACCACACTCCAATCCAATCCATCCAACTGCAGCCCACCAAACCCCAGTCCAATTCACCTCATTTCAATCCACCCCATCCCAATACAGTCCACACCACCCCACTACAATCCACCACACTCTACTCCAATGCACCCACTCTAACCCAATCCAATACACCCCGCCCCAGTTCAGTCCACCATACTCCAATCCATCCAGCGTGCCCCACTTCAATCCATCCAGCCCATTCCAATTTAATCCATCCCTCACTCCAAAACAATCCACTCCAATCCACCCCATTCCAACCCTATCCACCCCACTCCAGTCCAAACCACTCCACTCTAATCTACTTGAATCCAATACACCCCACCCCAATCACTGTAATCTAAACCACTCACCCCAATCCAATCTAATCTACCCTGATCCCATCCACCTCATCCCATTTCAATCCACCTAATGCAATCCATGCCACTCCACTCCATCCACCCCAGTCTACCCCATCCAATCCACCTCACCCCACTCCAATCTACCTCACTACCTCAATCCGCTCCAACCCACTCAACCCTAACCCACTCCACCCCACTCCATGACCCTCTCTGCCACTGAACCACTAAACTCTAATCAACTCTATGACACTCTATTACCCCTATGCCACTCTGACACTCCAAGCCACTAACTTTTAGCCATGCTGAACAGCAGTGACACTGGTGTACAACATGGCAAAACAAATTTCCAAAACAAATAGCTCTTGTATAAGGAAAAACCTATTGGCTTTGCCAAAGCTTGTTTTGCATATGATGAGATCTTCCCTAAATGTACAAACTGCAGGTCACATAATGTGCTGCAGTCACCGGATTCAACTTGAAACATTTCAAGAAAACCCAGGTGTGCAGTTCTACAATTGAGTCAAGTTCAGTACCAACACACGTAGTATGCCAGCTCCCCTGGAGTACAGTCGTAAAAATGTAGGGTGATTCCTTAGCGAAAACAAAATCATCGCTTCACAAGCACCCTAGTGGTGGCAGATTTGGCATCACAAGACCTTTAAACATCAGATGATACCACAGGAAGTAAACATCATACAATTTTTGACCCGACAACACTGGAGAAAGTGGAAGAAGATGGAAGTGTATTTGTTAGACCTGGCATGGTTTCCACTGTCTTTCTGCCTCTGCCTCCTGTATTTTTCACTGAGTGCTGGATTTCGTTTAGCTGGTTTTGGTACTCTGGGCCCTTTACCACTGCTGATCAGTGCTAAAGAGCAAGTACTCCCTGTGTAAATTATGATTATGATTGGTTAACCATGATTGGCATATTTGATTTACTAGTAAGTCCCTAGTATATTTCACCCAGTCTGCCCAGTGCATGTAAATCAAATGCTACTAGTGGGCCTGTAGCACTGATTGTGCCACCCACATGATTAGCCCTGTAAACATGTCTCAGGCCTGCCATTGCAGTGGCTGTGTGTGCAGGTTTAAACTGCCATGTCGACCTGGTAAGTGCACCCACTTACCAGGCCCAAACCTTCCCTTTTACTACATGTAAGGCAACCCTAAGGTAGGCCCCAAGTAGCCGCATGAGAAGGGTGCAGTGTATAATAAGGTAGAATATGTACTGGTGTGTTTTATATGTCCTGATAATGAAATACTGCCCAATTTTGTTTTTACTACTGCAAGGCCTATCCCTTGCATAGGTTAACATGGGGATTGCCCTGCAATAGCTCTTGAGCATAATTTCCCACTGGGAGCAGATAGATATATGAGTTTGGGGGTCTCTGAACTCACAATTTAAAAATGCATCTTTTAGTGAAGGTGGCTTTTAACTTGTGTGTTTGAAAATGCAACTTTTAGAAAGTAGGCATTTTCTTGCTTAATCATGCTGTGCCTCTGCCTGGCTGTAGGATACACGTCTGGTCAGGATGACATTTGGGCTGGTTGTGAATGCACTCTAAACAGTCACACAAAGGAAGCTGAGATGTGCCCTGCATACCCTGATGGGTCTTCCTGAGCTAGAGTGGTGGGAAGAGCTGGCACTTGCACCTGAATAGGGCTGTTCCTGTCCTTACAAAATGCAGTCTCCAACCCCCTAGAGTGTGTCTGGGACCAGGACAGGAAATGCATGGTCTTGTGCACTACTCTTGTGCACTACAAAGACTTTCCTTAGAAGTCTGCCTACTTCAAAGGAGGAAAAGAGATTAAATATTGGACCCAAACCCCCAGACTGTTAGAACACTTCTGGACCAAAGAGGAGACTCTGCCAAGGAGAAGAGCTGAAGAGCTGTGAGAAGGAGTACTGCACTTTTGCTGTATGTGGTATGCTGGGTTGACTTGCAGTTGCTGCTTCTGCTTTGGAGAGGACAAAGAATTGACTTTGCTGTGTATCCTGCTTGTGAAGTTTCTCCAAGGGCTTGGATTGAGCTTGCCTCCTGTTAAGAAGTCTCAGGGACTTCAAAGACTTCACCTGCCAGTCCCTGGGTTCTCTTGCTGAGGACTCTGACGTGTCAAGAGGTGCTCACTCCAGTTCCTGGGCCCTTGGGAGTGAAATCTTGCATAAAACAAGATACAGGCACACCGATTCTAGAAGCAGCGTTGCTGCCCGACTCCACGTCAGTACCTGCACCACTGAAGTGTGACAACCGTGACAGACACCGCAGGCCTGATGCCGCAGCAGTGCCTCTGAAGCCCACAACATTGTGAGTCCTGAGTGCCGTGTCAATGACGTCCGTGACAACGGACTCTGCAGCAGCGCCTGTGGACCTATGGTTTGGCCGCGACCCCCTAGAGGTAGCCCCATCGCATCTTGACCCACTTGACTCATCGACCATGCCGGATCATCAGGAACTGATGCCTCACCACCTCACCTCCATTAGGAACTGACACCTCACCTCTCCTACGTAGCAGTAAGGAACCAACACCTCACCTCCTATGTAACATCACGGCTCCAGTGACGCCTCACCTCCCCAACTCCGTGCCACATCTTTGACTCTGTCCTGTTTCTAAGGTACTGTGACCGGTGCCACATTCCCTTGCAAGTGGCGTCGGATTGTTGGGAACGACTCTGTCACAATGCTGTGATAGCACCAGTTGGAACTAGTGTGTTTCTAAGTGCTTTATTGGGATTTAATCTTTTAAAATTCATATCTTTGCTTGAGTATGTTAGATTTTTGTTGTTTTGGTCCTATTTTACTTAGATAAGTATTAGCTATTTTTATAAACTGGGTGGTGTTCATTTATAGTGTTTTCACTGTATTACTGTGTGTGGGTAAAAATAGTTAATGCATTGCCTCTGTGATAAGCCTGACTGCTCGTGCCAAGCTTCCAAGCGGGTGAGCAGAGGTTGTCTTAGGAGTGTGACTCCCGTACCCTGACTAGAGTGAGGGTTCCTACTTGAACAGAGTGTAAACTGACTGCCAAATAGGCCCCATTTCTAACAGTATAACTAACAATAACCTCCAAACTTTCATCACAGTAACAAACTAAAGGCAGATAAAGGAGTTTTAAGGGGGCACAGAGGTCACAGTTACCACACCAGGTCACGTTCAATCGATCCTCCTGTACCCCAGACTGCAGGAACCTTTAGTTTCTTACTTCTTTCCTGGGTTACTTGTGCATCCAGGAAACAAGTGATGAACAAAAACATGTATAGATGGACATCGGTGGATGATGTTAGAAGCATCAGAGTAACTAGAAAAGTATGTAAGGGGGTCGCAACTACTGTCCTGAACCCCAAATTCACACCCATTTGCAGAGCGCTTACTACCCCTGACAAGGCGTTGAACCTATAACGAGGGGAGGGGTGAGGGTCACATTTTTCCTTGTTTCTGTAATATTATTACTCAGTCACAGTCTGAACGGGGTCTACTTTGTAAAAATGTGTTGAGGTGTTTGCCGCAGCATTTGAGAAGGTTTCAAATCTGGGTTTTTGAAAAACTTGGTTGGTCCTTTTTGGCAGTGCGGCAACCAGGATGAAACATCTGCGACCTTGTAAAATCTCTTCAAGGGAAAGATAAGGCAGCAATCTGTAAGCCTTAGTTATTTATTTTGCTTTTTGCAATCTCAAATCCAAACAAGGACTGTGAAGCGAAGCCTGACGCCGCGGCGACCTTGTTCATGACTGCACTAGGCGAAAGCTGGTCTTTGCCCCAGTCTGTGGAAGGAAAGCCATGCAATCTCCAGCCGAGCAGACAGGCAGACTATCAACAAGGTGCTATCTCCCGAGAGCTACGCTGCTTCAGACCTATCTAGGTACGTTTGAAAGCTCAACATGTTATTTCTGTACTCTTATCAAAAGTCGTGTACCTTGCTCCAGAAACTTTCATTTCAAGAAACATTTTACAACTAGTTCATTATGCAGCTATCCATTTCATATAGCCATTTCACTTTATACCACAATCCATATCAACATAGTAAATCATATAGTTAACATCAAGTCTATAATATTTAGATATCATAATGCTATTAAATATACGCTTTATGTTTTCATCAGTCTGTTCACAATTTGCATTTTTAGTTCCTTTCAGTAATCTGTTCTTTTGCGTATCTTTAAAAAAAAAAAAAAACATACATTTAAAGGTGAGTGTGACACATCCTGAAGATACACCACATACAATGTTACACTCTTTTTCACATTTCGCAAAGGACTATGACGTCAGCCTGTTCTTCTGATATGATGAAAGGGTAACAACATAAAGAAGACATTCTGAGCAGGTATGCCTGCAGGTCAGTTGAGTATTGCAACCCGGCTTATTTCAGGGAGTTCCTTCCCTTCTCCACCTGCTTCTATCTCCTGTCTTCCGTATGTATGTAGAGTACGGGCATGCGTTTTTGTGCATCTACGTGCTATGGTGCTTCACAGAAGCGATTGTGAACCTGTTTAAAGTCTTTCAGGACAGTGGACAGATACTGAAAGGCCATGACTTTGACAGAAGACATGTTTTGTGCTACAATATAACTAGTGAAGGGGCGTCTAAACTACTTCTGGAGGTCACGTGGGGCCAGCGGACGGACCCTCGAGCAAGGCGCTGTTCAAGCTCCCAGCCATACGAGGGCTACAGAGATAGGCTGCGAAATGAATTACATCAATAAATAAAACACTGCACACAGGGTAAATGGCAGAGGCACCTGATAGGCATGATCATGAATTATACACCTGAGTGAGGTTTCTAACAGAAGGCTTTGGATCTGGGCAACATACCGGAGCCAAGCGTCCAATGCTTTGATGTACGGTCACTAAAGAAAAAGGAAAAGCACTTTCAGCCTAACACAAGTGGTTCGATGTCGTTTTAGTTAGATAAGCACAAAGAAAGAGTTGCGGTGGAAACTACGACATGATGAGCGCCCTCTGAGACCAAGCTTCCTTTCGGGCAAGGATTTCAAGCTATATCCAGGCTGACAGAGAAAGATCACATTACCTTTCACTTCCACATAAATGCTCCTCATTCAAGGAAAATCAGCACAGTAATCCAAATGTACTAAAACGAGACGAAGACAATCTACTATCCTGCTTGCTATTTATGCCTGCCAGATATTTGTAGAGCCTGCTTTCGAGAAGCTCAGGGGATGAGAGAAAAATATAACACCGCATGGTGCACACAAATAGGCTTCTGAGTTGACCTCTTGATCATCTACATTTTATGTTTGCTATGCTAATGTGAGAGGTTGATCAGTATTGTCAGACCCCGTTTGGGGGGGCACAGGGGAAGCATCAGTTACTGTGCACAATCATGGTGGTTGATGCCTTTTACAACTGCGATATCTGGTGAATACAAGTTCAAGGGTGCAAAGTTAAGAAATGTAGTAGCAGCAAGGCCCTCACCTCAAGACCCTCAGACTGGCGTGCATGTGCCCAGTCTTCCTCCAGTGTTGATCGGGAACACTCTACAGACCGCAACTGATCTGCAGAGACGGATGCAGGATTTAAGGGAAAAACAGCCCCAAAGAAAAAGGCCTCCTTCCAACAAATGAAGACCCCACGCTCCAGTGACTGTGATTCTTCGGTCTTAGATGATCTTCTGTTCACAGGCAGAGTCAGCATAGGACATCAAGGGCAAGCATGGTCTTTGGCACCCATGGGCAGGGTCACATTCTCTCTTTCTCCTTGACTGGTGCAGTGACGAGTTATGATTTGATATACCTCTCAATTAACCCATTTGTGGCAGGTAACATCTGCCCTGAGGGGACTTACGCCCATTCACTCACCTTCCTGACACAACAATCTTCATAGAATTTGTTTCTTATATAGCACTTATGCATCATGTGCTATAAACAACAGATTGTTACTCTTATAATCTTGCTAAATTTACAAATCTTCTGGAGAGTAAAAAGCTGACTCAACAAGGGTACTCAAACTCTTGACTTGCTGTTTTCCACTTGCTCAAGAAATGAACATTCAGCTCATTAAGCTTTTCCTACAACATGCTTATGGATAGTGTCACAGCCAGGTGAAAAGTGCAGCAGAAGAGAGCCCATGAATAAAACAATGATACTAGGTTAAATATGCCAACAAACGTCAACTAGAGTTCATCCAGCGTGCTTTACACATGGTTGACAGGGAGAAAAGTCATACATGGTTTAAAAAAAATGGTGAGTCTCACACTGAATAGGAGCGTTTCAGCCCACTGTGGCTGTCAAAGGTTATGTGATATGGGTTTAAGATTTAGCTAGTGACTGGGAGAAAGAGACCCATTCCTGCATTTGGGTAGGCCTCTGTGTCAATTCTGTTCTTTCTTGACTGCAGTGCACCCCGGGTGAAATAACAGCAACCGAGAAGGAAATGAGACCATTCCTGCAGTTGGGTCACGTCCTGAATCGCCCCCACGTCCTTCCCCACTTCTGGAATGTCTTTTCCACACAGGCACATCAGCAGGGCTGCTATGGTTAGTCTCCTTGTGCAAGAGTATTTCCTCCTGGTATATCTCAGCAGACCAGACAGGCTCCGCTACTGAGACACTCCCACAGCTTTTCCAATAGCTCCTTGCATATTTTCCAGGTGTTGTGCCCCCACTAATGGGAGGCTGGCTGTCAGTAACATCAGATCTAGATCTCAGAAATTCCTCTGCTACTCTGTGGAAGACCAGCTCTTCAGTTAGAGAGAAATCTGGAACCCAGTGGGGATGCCTTAGTCCCACTTTTGTAGTCATTCTGCAGACAGAAAATGTTGATTTCGCTGTCATGGTCCTTTAACTGGTCAAAAGCAGTACCTTCTGTCAGAGATTCTCCCCTCTGCAGGGAGGGCACTGTCTTTGTTTGAGATTATGGTTTCCACAACAAGTAGTGATGAGTAGTGCCTCAAACTAGAAAACTGGAGCACTGAAAACATTAGCAAAATGAGCAAAATCATGTTTCACTTCTCATCTGGCAGCCATCAGCCTCTAGGAGAAGCACCTTTGGAAAAGTCCAAGATACAGGCCATGTTTGGATAAGACACAAAGCACAACAAAGGAGACTCCTGTCTCCACCTCTCCACACCCTCCATCAAGCCTAACGCTTGTGCTCAAAAAGCGAAAATAAGAAAACATTTGTTAAAATGTTCAGTGCTTTGTATCTCCAAAGTATCATACCTTACTCTATGACATTAAACTTAGAGCTCGAGAATGCCAGAAATATAATTTGCCAGTCTAGGGGGGTGGTCCCTCTGCCACCGTTTGTGTCACACTTTACCATGGCAATTCAAAATTAATTTAACTGGCCTTACAGTCACATAATTGCATTAAACATGGAGTCACCATATACATACTGCCCGTGCACATACCAATCAATCAACGATGTCAGCCTAGGGTACAGTCACATAATGGTAGCAGACATTTACGAGAGTGAAGTCGATAGGCATCTCAATCTTTAATGACAATAAAAAGTCGTGTCCTATACTACAGATCAGAAAAACTGTATGTTGGCACCACTGCTCCATAGGACAGTTGTATCCAAAGATGGCCAAAGATTGCTCCTTCAGACTACAGAGCCATGCTCTGAGTAGCAGAACTTTTCACATATCCTAAACAATGCATCGAACATTGGGTCTCAGAAACTATTAATTGAATTCTTGGACTTTACAGCTTTGGCTTTCTGGACAGAGATCACTCTTCAAAAAACTAAAGAGGTCATTGACACTAGCTTTCACAATACCATAAGTAACTGCAATTCAAACCAAGTTTGCAAGTAGGCTTGGCCTCATATAGCAGTTCTTAATCCCATTCAATTATAAGCCGGGAGAAAATCAGGTGACTCCAGCACTAACGCTCTTCAAACTTTGTGTGAAGAACATACATTCAGACAGCTACGTAGGACATAATGGCAGCAGATGCGATCCTCCTAACTAAAATGCTTAATGGCCTCCATGGATAACTAAGGGCCAGATGTAGCAAAGGTTTTTACCCATTCTGTGTCTATGGGAAAAAGTGTTCGTACATATGGCCCTAAATATGTTATCAGTGCGTTAATCAAACACGCTTAAAATCTTGATTACTATAAGCCATAGGTAGGATAGACAGAAAACATTCACAATTAATGATCAAACCCTACAGAAAGTATGAGAGCTTACAGTGGAGTTAGTATCTCTTAGGCACAAATAGAAAGCAGGCTGGCAAAAGGCAACTGCATAATAAAAGCCATACTAAGATTAGCTGCCTGATATGAAAAGAACATGGTTGCGCACCTGCCAAAAATATATGAGGCCGCAATGCGAACACGTCTCTAG
The DNA here is from genome assembly GCF_031143425.1 of Pleurodeles waltl. Taxonomy (NCBI): domain Eukaryota; kingdom Metazoa; phylum Chordata; class Amphibia; order Caudata; family Salamandridae; genus Pleurodeles; species Pleurodeles waltl. The sequence continues at coordinate 640,295,269 of NC_090436.1, read as the reverse complement.
GGAGCTGAAATGTGGGTGCACACAAATCACATACAAAAACAAAAAGAATTAGAGAGGCATTTCTCAAATTAGGCTCTATGGCTCTCAAAGTGCATCAGTTCTTTAATCAAATCCACCATAAATACACTGTACATTTGAGTGTAGGACAAATCATGCAGATATTACTTATGCAGTAATGGGATTACATTCACAAGGCAAAATCTTGTTTAGGTAGGTTGAGACAACTGCTGAATGACTGAATAGAATAACTAAATATCAACACCTTTTGTTTACAAAGTGGGGGCCAAATAAACCCTTCAATGCCAAGTAAGAGCTAGTTTCTAAAACTAACAAAATAGGGAACAAGGCATGGCAGATGTTAGACCTGTCAGCCCCTGCCGTGGTTTCCCCTGTCTTTTGGCTTCTGACCTGTTTTTGATCCTATGCTTATTTTTTTGTTTTTGATAGCTTCAGGACTCTGGGCACTTTACCACTGCTGACCAGTGCTAAAGTGCAAGTCCCCTCTGTCTACATTGTATTGGTGATTGGTGTATCCATGACTGGCATATGTGATTTACTTCTAAGTCCCTAGTATAGTGCACCATGAGTGCCCAGGGCCTGTAAATCAAATGCTAATAGTGGGTCTGCAGCACTGATTGTGCCACCCACAACAGCAGCCCTGTTAACATGTCTCAGACCTGCCACTACAGTTTTAAACTGCCATTTCGACCAGGAAAGTGCACCCAATTTCCAGGCCCAAGCCTTCCCTTTTACTACATGTCAGTCACCCCTAAGGTAGGCCCACAGCAGCACGGTGCAGTATATTAAATGGTGGGACATGTACTGGTGTATTTTACATGTCCTGATAGTGAAATACTGCTAAATTTGGTTTTCATTATTGCAAGGCCTGTCTCTCTCCATAGAGTAACATGGGGATTGTCTTGAAATATCTTTTAAGTGTAACTTCCCACTGGGATCAAATAGTGGTATGGAGTTTGAGGTCTCTGAGCTCACAATTTAAAAATACATCTTTTGGTGAAGTTGGTTTTTAAATTGTAAGTTTGACAATGCCACTTTTAGTAAGTGGGCATTTTCTTGCTAAACCATTCTGTGCCTCTACCTGTCTGTGGAATACACGTCTGGGTAAGGATTACAGTGGACCATTTTGTGAATTCACTCTAGACAGTCACACAAAAGGAGATGAGGTGTGCCCTGCATATCCTGATGGGTCCTCCTGAGCTAAAGAGTGGAAGGAGCTGAAACTTGCACTTGAATAGGGCTCTGCCTGTCCTTACACAAAGCAGTCTCCAACCCCTGAAGTGTGTCTGGGGCCAGGGCAGGAAAGGCAGGGTCGTGTGCACTTCAAAGACTTCACTAGACTTCACTTTCACATTTGCCTACTTCAAAGACAGAAATGGGTATCAGTACTGGACCTCTGACTTCACAAGTTAAAACACTTCTGGACTGAAGACATTCTGACAGGAAGAAGAGCATGGATGCTGTATGAGGGACTGCCACTCTGCCTGTTGCCTTTTTTGCTGGCATGTTGCTTCTGCCCTGGAAGTGAAAGGACTAAACTTTGCTTTCAACATCCTGCTTTGCAAGGTTCTCCAAGGGCTTGATTTGACCTTGCATCCTGTTAAGAAGTCTCAGGGACACCAAAGACTTACTCTGCCAGCACGTGGGCTCATCTGCTAAAAGCTGTGTCCTGCCAAGTGGAGCCTAACGCAGTCTAGGCCCTGGAAGAACTTTTTGGTGCTGCAAAAAGAAAACCCATGCATCAACTCACTGCGTCATTTTGAACCAATGCATTGCCACTGCCTGCACCAGCGTCTGGTCCCCGCTTGACGCAACAACCATGTTTTTTCACAAAGGCCCAAGCTTTCCATAGCACTGCATTAAAAGACCCACCGTTGAGTGAGTTTCAAGCACTGCATCACTGGAGGCTGTGATGCACTGCCCTGACTCCGACGCAGCTCCTGCTTCATCACTATTAGATTGATGTTTGAAGACGTGACTTCCGACGCACCACCAATGCATTGTCCCTAGGTGCCATTTTCTTCATCGACACCGCACCGCAATAAGAAACTGATGCTTCATGCCGCAAACAACGCATCACCTCCCTTGTGGCAGTAAGGAACAATGCATAACCTCCCCGCTTAGCAGTAAGGAACTGATGCATCACCTACCCTGCGACAGTTGGGAACCAACGCATCTCTGGCTCTTTCAATGCATCACCTCCCCTGCAGCCCGCATCACCTTTGCTTTTTACGCATCTCAGGTACTTTGCGTCAGTCAAGCGCTCCATTGATTCCAAAGAACTACAACTGCATTTAATCTATTAAAAGCGATATCTTTGCTGGTGTATGTTGGATTTTTCTTCTTTTTGGTCTTCTTTTACTCAGATAAATACTGGCTATCTTTCTAAACTGCTGTGGAGTCCTTTTGTAGTGTTTTCACTATGTTGCTCTGAGTGTGTGTGGGTACAAATACTGTACACATTGCCTCTGAGATACATCTGAATGCTTGTGTCAAGCTACCAAGGGGGTGAGCGGGGGTTATCTTAGCTGTGTGACTCCCTTACCCTGATTAAAGTGACGGTCCCTACTTGGACAGGGTGCAAACTACTGCCAATGAGAGACACCATTTCTAACATCAAACAGCTGAAGAAAAACTTTAGTGCATAAAACCAAACAAGGGCCTATTTGAAGCTAGCAGCACATCACAAACAAGCATGATGGCTCCAAATAACTATGAGGAACAGCCATTTATTGTGCAATACTCCTTACAACAAATCAGAACAAGGCTATTGGTGCAAAAGCTTGGTAGTATTTGTGGTTCAAACAATACCAAAGCAGTACAATATCTTTACTTCTTAATATAGGGCCCACTGTATAACAAAATCTGAAAAATACAACACAGGAGTACCTAAACCTGCATCATCCCAAACACTGACAGACAAACACATCTATTCACCCATTTATTCACTCCTAGAGAGCAACCTTCACCCACAGTTAAAGTTCTCTTAGCACGTAAGATGACAGAATGGGTCGAATGGCTGCGAAATAAAGATTTGGCATGGATGTAGAGAAGGTTTCTCCTGGATTGTACAATAGTGGAAATTCCACAGTTGGAAAACTTTGAACCTAAAGAATCTTCTTCCCCATTTACATCTCTTCACTCTGGGTCGCTTAAAAATAAAATTATACGAGGTCTGAAATTGTGTGATGATAGAAAAGTAGAAATATTGGTGCACAGATAAAAAAAAGGAGAAGATGGTAATCGTGCTGCATAGGGTAAGTTGATCTGAAGAGATTTCTTTTTCACTGGAAGACAATATAACTCTTTCATTTTGGAAGAGATGTGATCAAATTTCTTCAAACTGTAAATGATCCGACCTGCTGAGTTTTGAACATATTAGAGTTTCTGGACTGATTTTACAGGAAGACCTAGGTAGAACAAATTACAGAAGTCATATCTTGAGTGAATAAAAGCAGTCACAAAACAGGCATGATGTGCTACAGAATCAAGTTCTACTGCTGAGTTCTTGAGGACATTAACTGAAACAGGACTCATGCTGATCGAGAGGGGCCAGAGACTGAAATAAACATTTTCGTACCTTTCATAACAGAACGTTTCAAATCTAATGAAGATACAGAGATGAGGATTATGCATCTCTTCTTCCTTTATTCCAGCTCAACAGCCTAATGTTCGGTTAATATTCTGTCAACATGATTTTAGATTTAGAGGATTATGCTTAAGGTAGTTGGTATTCATCCAATCCACTGTGTGCCATGGTCCAATGCATCAGGGAGTTTTTGGTTTCCTTAATGGAAACAAGGTTTGTGTTTGTGTGTAAAACGAAGCATGCCCATCCAGCAGATAAGACAACACTTGGATAAACAGACTGGCTAATAAGGGAGAGAGAGATAAACCCTGTGCCCTTCCGACCTTGGCGCTGAGAAGAAAGAGTCAAGCTGAACCAACCGGATCTATATCTGACAAGAATTATGAGCTTTGGTCTAGAGCAACCAAAGATTTACCTTTTTGTAGCACTTGTAAATAACAGATTTACTATTAGTCAACTGATTTTATCATACCCAGAAGGAAGAAGGGTTCTCTTGCAACTGCTTCGATTCTAACCTGTGACCTGCAGGCTTCACTCAGATATATTACTCACACATTTAAACTACAATAATTTGTCAGCTGAAGTGAGGTAAATGAAGTAGGAATTTGGACACACGAAAAATAAATACAGGCCCCATATTTTGATATGTGTAGAACAGACAATATGCAGAAAAATAGCTAAAACAAACCTCTAAAATGACAAGGAAATATATCTCTATATTATTAAATACATTAATGGGAAAAAAGAAACATTCAATAATTACAAAACACAAAAACAGTGCACCGTAACCCCCATTGAGGATTCCACAGATACTCAGCCCACTCAGCAACACTATGCCATCTAGGGGCTCAAATAACACTGAATATCCGGCAACCTCAATGCTGAGCCCTATCCAGAGCTCTAAGACAATCATCAATGGATGTTAAACACTCTCAATACAAAGAACTCCGTTATAGCACGCTGGGACAGTTGAGTGCAAGAGCCTGCAACACGCACAAATAAATACATTGTGTAAATTATTAAAATAAGTTTCACCGGGTCAAAAAAAGGCTAATGAATTAGGTGAAATCGGGCCATTAAACAAAGTACTGAATTCATACATAATCAGAACATTAGATTGTTCTATTAAGTCTGACATTCTTCCAAAACAGTCGTATTTGTTGCAGTTCCACAAACAAACTATTTTGATAAAGAGTGGAAATAAAATCCTAATGGAAATAACATAAAATACATAAAGGAAACAGAACACTTTGGTCCCTCATCAGGCCTTTAAGTTGAATGAAATAAGTGCAAGATCTCTAAAATTGTCATGGCCTACGCAATAAACGGAGCAGCTAAAGCATGTAAACAAAATTTCTGTTATTCCCATAGTGTGTCACCCAACTGGTATTTTGGTGCATCCCCGAGTTGTCTGTTATTGCATCCAGATGTATAACACAACAACTGACAAACACCTAAAACTAGTAAGGACTATTGGCTTTGTTAATGGTTGTTAGCTGTTTTAAGATAAACGAGTAACAACACTGATTTTTTTGTAAATAATTAATATGGAAAATGTTTAAATTCTGAAATTATGAGAGTGTGAATTAAACATTACTGACACCTGAGGAAGGAGTAGTGGTTTTCAGAATGTCTCAATCACTCAAGCATCCATCTTATTTTGATCGATTTTGATCTATTCAAACAGTAGCACTACTTGAAAAGTACACCTCACTAGATGACTGTAAGCTATAGTCATAAAGATAACTGACTTTTTTGAGGGAATCCTCCGATGTCTGCAAAACTATCCTATTCATTGAGACCCCTACTCTTATTAAAAAAAAAAAAAAAAAAAAAAAAACAGAACTGGTCTCATGCCTTTACCATTGACTGTGGAGTAAGTGCTACTGATGCGGTCCTGGTGCTAAGACACTTCAATGTTTTCTCAACATAGAGGCATGCCAGTGAGTTCCTGTCACTGAGATCAGCTCCTTAGATTGTGGACTGAGCATACATACACAACATGGACTTACCAAGAATTTACAAGAGCCTAGAGCTCACCCAATGCTTACCAATGGTTGGCTATATTGTCCCCCTCATTTGTTTGTTTCTTATCTGAAGGCTTTCCTTGTTTGTCTTGTGTGAGTTCCTCCCCCAGCGCATAGCCTCCTTACCATTCTTTTGACTGTCTGACTTATGCCGTTCCACTCTTACTTTTAGGGAACTATTTTTTCTATCTTTATCAGAGTGCCTTTGTTTTTCAGCTTTTGCTCCTGTTTCTCTTGCCCCACCAAAAAAATACCCGGCAACCTGTTTGTTCTCTCTCATGGCTGTACGCTCTCACTTCAGTGTACAAAATCCCCCTACACCTCTTGTGCTTCAAACTGCTGTCACCCTCGTGTGTTTCGCCACTACCCCATGTTGCTGTCTCCCAGGTGTTCTTCCCCCCATGTTGCTATTCCCCCTGTGTTTTTCTCTCCACCCCCAATTGCTGTCACCATCATGTGCTTCTCCCCTGCCCATGTGTTGCTGTCTCCCTCGTGCCCCTCAGCCACTTCCTATTTATTTTCCTAATGCACTTTCCCCACCAACTCCTCTGTTGCCCCACATCTCCATCATTTTTAGGTCGAGCGTGCAAGCGCTTTACGACCTGTTGTTAGCTATCTGTGGGCTTTTAACCACGCCCACCTCATGTCCATCACTTTCACTTGTTCATGGGCTTGCCTTTCAAATCCTTGGATATCACTGGTAAATGCCTTACCTTTGCCCCGCCTTGGGCAGTTTTGTTACCGCCTTGCAGCCTGACCCTGTTACAAGGATAATTGCACAATTGCTGATGTACTTCAGCAAGGGTGAACTACTTTTTTCTTCTGTCTCTCCCCTTCGCACTCCATAGATCTCCCAAAAACACTTGTAATTGATAAATGCTTTACTCAAAACACAGAAATCCACAACGTGGCTCTCCTGACACAGCGGGAGAGGAGATACTACAATATTTACTGCACTAAGGAAAACTCACCGAATAATGCTTTGCAAGCATTCTTTTTTTAAATATATTTGCCCATAACTCAGCCTGTGGTGGTCCTAGGACAATGGGACCACCACCAAAACGTTCAGCACAACACACTTTTTTTGTTTAGGTCGTCTCTGGGTCCACACTAGGTTAGTGGGTACCCTGAAATAATAACCCTTCCCATCATTCAGTGCATTTTTAAGCTCTCTTATGGCTGGAACTTTTGTTTTGCAGCTGGTAGTAGTTTGTGTTCTAAAGGTCTTATTATCGCAGTAGGCCTACAAGGTCTGAAAAAGTGTAAGGCACTTTGCCCTTCAGGGCCTGAATATATGGTTGCACTGCATTACTTTCTGCCATTATGTTTTCAATTGATTATGCTCTCTAGGGGCTAACTATAGGGTTACATGGCCATGTTTTTTTTTTTTACAAATGCTATTTTTATTGTGGTGTTTTCTAGTGGCTGTTCTGAGCATTACAGTCAATGTACTACAATATTTGCTGCACTTGGTCGCCCCATAATGCTTTGCAGGGCATTCTTTTACAAAATATTTTTGCTCATAACTCAGCCTGTGGTGGTCCTGGGACAACGGGACCACTTTCAAAACATTCACCACAACCTGCCCTTTCTGTCTCTGGTTAGAGGGGATTCTAAAATAATAACCCCTCCCACCATTCAGTGTCTTTTTAACCTCTCTCACGACTGGAACGTTTGTTTTACAGCTGAGAGTAGTTTGTGTTTTAAGGGTCTTGTTGGTAATAGTATTGCAGTAGGCCTGCTAGCCCTAAAAATGTGTAATACACTACGTCCTCTTGGGGCTAAATATATGGTTGCACTGCATTACTTTTGGTCATTTTCTGTTCATGTGGTTATGTCATCTGCGGGCTAACTATATGGCTATATTACCATGTTTCTTACAATTGCTAATTCCATTGTGGTGTCCTCTAGGGGCTGCTCCGAACACTACAGTCTACTGCCAAAGGTTTATTTCTGATAAATGTTTTTATTGGGTTTATATGAAAATTGTATATGTTTTATTAATCTCTCCTTATTGAAATTATAACCACGATTCAGGCCAACTTAACATCTTTATTACACTCTGACTGTTTGAAAACTCTTGATATGTTTGGGTGACCCTTCTAGTTTATTTCTCTTGTTACTCCTTAGTGGCTGTCTGCGTGCAAACTTTATAGTAAGGGGGAGGAATATACAGCTAATTATTGATTAGGGATCATTGTATACCATTACCCAGAGAATGGCCTGGACTACCAGTAATGCCATCAGAGCAATAAAATAAATATTTTTTGGAGGAAGGGTGTCCTGTGAAAGTGATTACAGGCAATGGGACACAATTAATATCTGTCAAGATGGAAAGTTTTAAAAAATCTTGTGGGATATGCCATTCCCACACTTCCTTGTACAATCCACAGGCTAATGGTACAGTAGAGAGGTGTAACCGCATGGTGAAAGGTATCATTCAGATGGCTTTAAATAGTAGCATGTATGTGACATGGTGAATGATTTAGTTTGGGCATATCGAACTACTGAAAACGTAGAGACAGGTAAAATACCCTTCAAGATAATGAGAGGCAGGGAGGCATGCATGAAAATGAATCCCTCATGGATGTCTACGTTAGTAGAGAAGAGAGGGGTAATTGAAGATAAAGGGGGAGCACCCACCTCAAATGTTGAAGGAAGGGAGATTTTGTGAAAATAAGATCTGGGCAAGTCAGAGAGGGTCTTACAAAATTTTGTGGACCGTACAAGGTGAAGGAAGTTCATGATTTTCATGTTGTCTCGGAGAACGGTCAACGATGGAGCAAGAGGAGAGTTGCCTTTTACAGTAGAGGGGATGAGGAGAGAGATGTTGGCATAGATGGTGAGAGTTGTAACAGTTTTTTACTCATGTCTGATGAGGAGATGTTGAATGATAATCAGGTTTTAAGGGAGAGTATTCATCAGACACCGAACACCAGTTGTGATACCCAAACGCGAGGGTTGAGTTCAAGATGTTGTAAAATTCCAAGCTATTTGCAAGATTTCATTATGTAATCTCTTGTTATACATTTTTGTTAATCTATATTCTTACTTTCCATTGCCATTAGCTGTTTTGTTTTAAATGTTATACAGTTTGTTTTCATTTAAATAGAGGGAGTGGATATGTTGTATTCAGGGAATGGTTGGCACGCATCACATGCCAACAATTCCATGTCGAGAACGTTGAGTCGACGGTTCTGTAGCGGTAGTTACTTGACAGCCTACAGGGAACCGGAGGTTGGCGAGGGAGCTCATTGTTTTCTGTGGTCGCAGTAACCCCCAATAAACACTACATCAGAAGTGCACCGGCGTATGGCATATTATTATCCACAACGTGGTGCTTATTTATTTTGCCCTGTCAACACAGATTCAGAAACAAAAACAAACTGAGACACATATACGTGCATGAGTACAATTATACACAAACATTCATCGTATGCCCAACAAATAGGCACATGCTCCAGCGCGTAGATGCAGTGGTGACCGTCTTCTGGAGAAGGTTATTGGGACAACTTCAAACACACAAAAGGTGATGGGACAAATGCTTGCAATGGGTCGAATCATTGATGAACGCTTTGGGTAACATTCCAAGGGGTAGCATTAACAATTGTGTTCTGCTGCTTTCCATAATGTAACATTAATATTTAAAAAGCTTGCCATTATGTAAATGAGGGCACATTACAATCTTGATTGCATATGGTAGCTGAATATACCTACTTAAAGCTTATAATGGGGAGAAATTTGAAAAAAATAATTTTAAAACCGCTCATTGAGAAATGTATTGGGTAAGCTAATAAACCAATCATATTTGTTGCACAGCTCTTGCTGCTGCAGATTTGCTGTTTAATAACACTACAAATAAACAAAATAGAACTTTTTACTTAGATTGCTTTTTTAATTACCTCGGAACGGCGAAAGCCTTGACGAATCATACCAGGATTTGACATTACCTGGTGTATGTTGGGCAAAGTACTCAGCAGTGATCTTTAAACCATCTGAACAATTTTATTGGTTTTGAATATCAAATATATAGTAAAAAGGTCTCCCAGCAATTTGTATACTGTTTCCCTAACAGCAAAATGCAGAGAAGTGGCTTCCTGGAGACCTCGGACGGGACAGTGAAACTCCATCGCAGCTGGTGCATGCCGTGCCTGCTCTACACTGCCACAGCCTTGGCGCACCACTAGTGCAAGCACAGCAGGGCTCAAGTCCTAAAAACAAAAGTGGGGGGACTAACCAAATTAGGCGGTATGCAAGTGACATCATGGCGTGTGACATCGCACGTGGAATCACAGGGAGCAGCATCACAACCCATGACCTCTCAGGAACTGACATCACAAGAAGTCAGATCAGATCTTAAGGCCTCACACATATGTATAGCAGGTCTAACATGAGTATATTTGACCACATTACAGTATTTAACAAATGAGATTTTGCATCAGGCGTGTGCCAAAAAAAGTGAAGCTACCCCAGCGCAAAATCTGGGCCTCAAATTATACATTTTTTTTTTTTAACTCTGCCAGAAAAAAACTGGGAACAAGGAGAAACATGGCTGTAAATCTGTTCTGCTTAATTGGTTGCAAAATGTGCATTTTAAAATATCTTATGGAGTTGAGGTACCTGCGGCAGAGATTTTTGTGTGCCAACTAAATCTCAGGGACAAATGATAATACTAAGATAACTCTGGTGGTTAACGTAGTTGCTGGAGAGATATCCGTGTTTTGTCTAGTCCTAGATTTGATTCAAAGTAGCATAGAGTGTTAATATGTCTCCTGTAAAGCTGATAACGTAACAACAGATAACCAATTTGTATTTTATGTAAATGGGTATAGGGTTTCTGCATGTAACTCTGAAATTCTTTTGTTGCTTGCAGTTCATAAACTGCACTTAGCAGTGGGCTATGGACATGTCACTCTTACACCTTGTAACCCTCACTGTCTTATGTAACACATCCTGTACATTGATTTATACACATTATTTATTGTCAATACATAATATGTACGTGTGATGTAAAGCACTCTTACACCCTGCTTTCGGTTGAGCAGCTAAAATGCTATAAAAGAAATTAAACAAAATTGTGGTATTTAAATCTTTCTTTGTGTAAATACTGTTACAGACCAACACATCTGACATTCTTACAGTGCATGCTTATGTCTTGTATACAACGGCTGAACAAAGCTAAAAACACCCCTCTGAAGTATCTGTGTAGAGATAAGCTGTGTGCCTTTGTTCCCCCTCCATTGCTTCTAGGTGTGAGGATCGATAGATAGCTCCCAGCCAGGATACTTCAACAAAAGGCAGCTTGATGGCCCCTTAACTTCGGCCTTTGTAATGGGCCCAGCTGGAATCTGACAAGCCCCTTTCCGGCCTGCATGTCTCTGCACGGAACAAAAGCAGACAATGTGAATGTGTCCCAGTGTCTACAAAAATGTACACTGCGACAAGCTTAGCATATTTCTGTCAGGCCCACATTCTTTGCAGGGTAGACAGCGACCATCATGTGAAGAAAGTGAGTAGACGCCATCTACCTGCGTGTATTCTCGACCCGAGTCTTGAAGCACAGTTCAATACATAGATGCACACATCTAGATTTATAAGTAAACACACAACTGATAAATTCTCAAGTGCACTCAAACACATTCATTTGCACAACAAACCAGTACAGAGACATTGTGGTGCCTGTACATTCTAGTGAGCAGTATGAGTTAGTGCAGTCCAGATCAAGGACATGGTGGACACTCCATGACCAGTGGACAAGGCTGAGCTTGTAAAGGTGTGGATTAAGAGCTACGCAGCAGCAGAAAACATGATTTCAACACAGCCAGTCCACGATCCATGCTAGGGCTCGTTTTTTAGGTTGAGCATAGCAGTGCGCCAGAGCTGCTTTTCTGAAATGTTGGTATCTATTTGGGCTTTTAACCACGCCCATCACCCATCACTATCGCTCATTCATGGGCTTGCCCTTCAGAAAATCCTTTGTCGTCATTGGAAAATGCTTTACCTTTGTCCCTCCTTGGGGCGGTTTTGTTACACCCTTGGTCAGCGACACTGTTGCATGGCTAATTACACTTTTGCTGATATATTTGACTGCAAGCAAAGTTCTTTTTCCTTTTGTGTGTCTCCTTCATGCTCATGGCATGGCGCTTTGAAGCGGTTCACTTATGTGAAACTGTTTTACTTTTCATTTTCAATTTATGTGGCAAGAAAGGTCCGGTTCGGAGTTTACAACGCTAATAGCTCTAACTCGAGCAAACGCAAGAACCGTTGCATCGCAAATGCTTGTATTAGTTATTTTCCAGCCTACAGCAGTGTTGCAGATTTCACATGTTTTAGTCTTTTGGGATATAATCACGTTTTTAACTTGCAAAAAGCAAAGCACAAGAAGTTGGGAAGGGTATTTGTGTGTGTATGTACAACAGTATGTGCAGTGGCTTTCCATAAGTGTTATCAAATATGTTATTTGTGTATGTATGCTTGTGTGTGAGATGTGCATAACAGATTGTTTGTGGTGGCACAGTGTGCAGTCATCTTTGTAACATTGGGGAGGATAATGATGTGTCTCTTAGTACTGTTGTGCATGTATGTATTGTGTGCTTGTATCTGTTGCTTGTGATTTGCCTTTTGTATAGTCATACCTAGATTACATTGTCTGTGCTCAGGTGTGTGCCCGTAACATTGCCTGTGCAATATTTTTACTACAGGTGCAAGTACTACACCAAAGCCAGATCTATAAGCTTTGCCAATGCTTAATTCATTTTTGTTTACCAATCAGACATCTCTGTGAGCCCTGTCAGAACAGTAAAAGGCAAAACAATGCTGCTGTATTGTAGTACGCAAGTGGTGTGATGCAATAGCACGTGTGCATGCACACGGCTGTCATTTTTACCATTCCAAGATGACTGCTATGTGTGTACATGCATTACCTTGCACCAACAGATATTCTGGATATCAACATTCCGATATGGTCAACGGTCACATCATATGGTACCTATATCAGGGGAGTGGAATTTAATTAAATATCTACTTGTCCGTGGGACAGGCTGCTTTACAAATTTACTTGTCCTGTAAAATAAATTCCAGATTGTCCCTTTGGTACCACATAGTGCAACGATAAATTATGGCAGCAATCTCATTATGTAAGAGCTCTGATAATAGCCTCTTCAATTATGCCAGGGATCATGATATAGCAGGGTTTGAATACTAGCAATTCCCTTAAGGGTATATTTATTAAGAAGGCATGCAGTGCAGCACAGCAAGTAATCCTGCTGCACTGTGCGATCAGGAAAGGGCAGGAATGTGCCACATTTAGAACTGTATGGCGCATTTCTGTCTTTTCCCTGCGCTGGCGCACAATGTGCTGCCTCGTGCCAAAACAGACTCCTTTGCACCATGGTGCAAGGGTAGCTGTTTTGTATGCAGGATTGTTTTTATACAGGAAGGAGTACCTTCCTGCACAAAAACAATCTTGAGAGGCATTTTCCTCTCTGCAGCACACAAAGAAAGTGTAAGTAACAGGGAGAAATAATGCTGTTACTCCTCATTATGCATTACCTGGGAGGCGTAAGATTTTGACGCATTCCCAGGTCTACCAGTAATGGTAAATCTGGGATTGTGCCAAAATCTATGGGTGGATGCATGGGAACACCCACGCTCCATCCACGGAACTCCTCCCGAGGACAGAGTAACGCAATGGAGCAATTTGCACTGCATTGCGTTACTCTAGATTTATCAAACCAGACAAGGTCACACAAGGTGACATGCGTGGTTTGATTAATCTGACTTAAGAGTTGCGTCACTCTTTTGCCCTGTAGTGTGGCACATGGACCACGCAACTCTTTTATAAATATGCCCCTTAATTTGCCATCTTTCTGAAGATCTACATACTGGGAAAGGAAATAGCTGTAAGCAATAATTACAGGGTTGGAATGCCCTTCTGAGTCTATGCAAACATAGTAACTTGCATGTTTTAGGGGTTTTCGCCATTTCTTTTCCCATACCGAGAAAGGTTGGAAATTTACTCCTGGAAAGAGCTGAAGTAAAACTTTACCAGGGTTAGGGTGAAAAAGTGGTTGGAGGGAAAGTGAACTTGTAAACGGTCAACAGATTTTCACATGAGCAAACCTAAACACGAATATTTGCTTGTGCTAAAATGCAGATCACAAATATTTACCTGGCCTACTTATGTAAATTCTTGTGAATTCATGAAAGTGGTTAATATGCACTAAAGCAAGGACATATACCATACGTGCACTTTTGTGACTTTCTTTAAGAATTGGGTCCCTAACTAGGTTTTGCCTTAACCAAGAGCTTTTGTTTTTTTTAAATACTGTCACTCTTTATCTTTATACGTAGCCTCATAGTGATAAACATTGCAAATGTGTGTACACATTTTTATGCTTGAACCACTGTCAGTAGTACAGTCTGAACATACAAAATATCCGTAGCGTACCCACCATGATAATAAAGGCTTTGTGTTAATGAACCATAAACGCAAGTTCAAACAGCATTAACATATAAACACCAATATTACCTAAACTGCATACAATAAGCCATAAACCAAAGGGGTTGAGCTGCAGGGGGTTGGACTTACTTGTCCCAAGTACAAAATAAACATGAAAACGTGTTGTCCCTGACACCAAACAATATGTCCTGGCCGTCAGGTTATAGGTATTTCGCGCCCCTGTCTGTAAACAAGCACTGGAAAAGCCAACAGGTCAGTACTGACTTTTTAAAGGTGAGACTTACTGGTTTTGACAAAGCTTTTATTTTTCCTGTTGCCTTAGGACACTTGCGGGCTGCGAATGGCCAGTGTTGATACGGCATTGTACGCCTCCATCCCCACTAGCTTCATTACTCACTTTCCTATGTATGTCCATAGTTATCTAAATCTGTTTTCTGAGTTTTTAAACAACAGCCCTTTAGAGTCGTCCATTTGGGGAGATGCATTTGCAAAAGTACTCAACATAGGTCTTCTAAGTTTCATCTCCTAAAAGTCATGCAATTCAAGGGTTTTTTTTTTTTACCCTGAGTGGAGTCAGCCAGAGAGGACCGCTCTCCACCTATACAGAGAATCTTCTTCAGCAATCCAAACAAAGTTAAAGTTTGGAAGCAAGAGAATCCTCAGATGCAACTTCACCCTCACCTAAAAATACACTTACAATAATTTTCCAATCACTCTTTGGTTCTCCCTCTGGTCACTTTCTCTTCCTTCCTTTGCCCTGCATGTCCTTGTTCACCCAGCGGCCATTTAAGGCCAGAGAAGCTGTGTCCACACAGCCACCATAACACAGCTGCAAGGCACCTGGGTGCAGGTGGTGGGGTTAAAAAGGCACCTTTGCATTACTCTCTCTGCATTTACTATCACTCCCCTCCGGACTTCAAACCGCCTGCAATGTCAACGTGTTCTGCAATACAAACCCCTCCAATGAAGACACATGGGCGCACGCGCACAAAGTAATACCTCTTTAAACAAATTTTATTACAATTCCCTCTTTGGACCAAATTTTGTAGCCATCATGATACTCAAAGTCATACCTATTTCCTCAATTCATGTGTTGAACACTTTTCTGCCTGTCGTGTTTTCAAAGTATTTTTATGGACTTAAAAAGGCATACATTTTAGGTGCATTCCGCAAACTAAGCAAACCTTTCTATGCCACTGAGGCGACAAGTGGAAAGCGCTCGCCTGCAATGCAGAACGAGGCATTTATGAATAGGTTCCTCCAAAGCAAAGAAGCGGCCAATAAAACCAAAAGGTGAAGCTACTCTTCCCTGCAAACTGCTGAAATATATATCAGGAGTTCTCGCCTCCACCCACCTGGTGGTGTGAAAAATACAACGGGCTGAAGGGTTCACGTGCAAAGCTTCCTGGTAAGATAGAAACCGTGAACATCATGGCCAAGATCTTTAACACAACGTGGCCTTCTATTTTTCTTTTCAGACAAGTAATTCGAGTTTAACGTTTCAACGATCACCTATCCATTAGAACATGAAGTGTACTTCTTCTGGGCTGAGGGATGGATCTGCAAGAGCTATAGTAATGCTTTCACTTTCGAGGACACTCAACAATAACTCCACTGTTCTTTCATCCTCGCCAAACAAAAACAGCAAAGAGAAGACAGCCTCTTCTGCACAGGGTCCTACATTCATCTGTCACCCTCCTTACCTATGCATTCTCACATTGCACGCTTGTGCCCATCAACTGGGAGAAAGCAGCGCCACGCACGCGCGCCACAGGCCTCAGACGGCATTAGCAGTGCTGATCCCAGCCACAGATTGCACTTCGCGCCAAACTCTGACGCATCTCCCGGTACACAAAAGATAGAGAAGCTTTGCGCCCTTCCCCTACAATGAAAGGCTATACTGAACAGAATGCATTACAGTGAAAACCGACTTACAGACAGGTTGGTCTCGTGTTTACCCCACTGCTGCCTCCTATTCAGTTGCAATTACAGATGCTCTAGAAGGCATTCCGAATACAGCCCTTGGGAAACCAGGACCTAAGGCCATGCTTGTGTCAGATGTTACAGCCCGTCGAGGGATGGTGTGTTTGGGGGAGGGGAGGAGGCACAGGTTATTTGGGGATGCTTGGAGGACCCCATTTTAAACCCTGCCCAGTAATGTTCCACTCTTCATCACCGCTGAAACTAAAAACAGCAGCAAGTGTGTGTCTTTCACGGAATGAAGGCTTTAATTAAAGAGATGCCATCTTTGACGGGGAGTGTGCCATAAACAAAATCCACTATTCCTGATTACCTGTCAGGTCTTGCAAGAGACATTCTGCCATGTCCCCCTCAGGATTTATAGGCGGTGATCAGTTCTCAAGGGACACTCATAGGGACTCTTAATCCTGTAAATTTACTGATTTCATACATTTTTTTAAAATACGATGTCCTGCTGAGCAGTGACACAATTTTTTCAATGTTTGCTTTCATGCGGAAGCATGTGGCGTGGTGTAAGGCCGGAAGAGCGAATGGTCAGGCCAGTCTAATCTATGGCAGAGGAGCCTTGCCTCCCCCCCCACCTGCAGAAGCAGCTGCTGCAAACCTTTTACAGTAAAAACATAATAAACTATGTTTATTATGTTTTTACTGCAAAAGGGGACGGGCCACGAGCGTGACAGGGACAGAGGGAGAGTGCACAGCACTCTCCCTCAGTGAGCATGTATGTTTGGTCGGCCCTCTTGGGACGGCCGAACATACATGTGCAGTAGGCTCTCTCCAACCCGCCAACACAGTGCCAGATTGTCGAGAGAGCAGGCAGAGGCTCCCTCTCTGCCTCAGAGCACCCAGCCAGGGTGCTCCGTCCAATCCTACCCTATTATGCTGCCAGCAGCATAAACGCAGTGGTAGGATTGGACGCTGGGCAGGCTGGGAGCCTGAGCCTGTCCCTGCAGATGAGGAGCGGTTCGGCGGTGGCACAGCGAAACAGGTAAGTCTTTTAAAATATGTATGTATATTTTTTATCGCGCTTCCTCCTCTCCCCCGCCAGCCTTGCGCCGCCCCGCCCCTTCTACCTCCTGCGAGACGCAACTGAGTCCAATTGATGAGCAGCAATCAGTGGCAGAAGTTTTGGCAGTGCGTTTGAAATCATTCATCTGTTGTAAACGGTGTAAATCAGAGTGAAGAGATTCTGTGAATGCTGAGAAAGTGCATGAGGTTGTCCAAGGTGGAGTCCCAGCCTACACCGAAATCCACTAAGAAGATGTTGCTTGAGAGATGTTTAAGTGTCCTATAAACTGTTAAAGGAAATTCTATTTGCATGCAAGCAGATGGTACATCACATGTAGATAGGTAGTTTTAGAGGGCAAACAAGAGATGGCAATCTTAATGCATTTAAATGTGGTCAGATTAGTAGCATGGATTGGTTTGCAACCAAGTGAGTCCTCGTGATTGACACCTATGCCACCTCTGTTTGAGCTGTCTATATATTCATATAGTACAGTAGTGTTGCTGGACCTGCAGAGCCATCGTGCATTGGGAATAGGTATTAAGCCACAATTCTATGATACAGATGAGATGATTTTCGAGAATGAGATTAGCAATATCACTCTGGTGGAAATTGGCAGTTTGAGCACTGGGACAGTATACTTTTTTGTTAGAATGACCAGACTATTGGACATATGATTGCTGCATATTTGGGTTTGGAGGAGCATGACTGGAGAGCAACCCGATAGATGATAGCAATGACATGCTGGGTTGGAAGGAGATGCATATTAGTTGTGGGTAAGCAGTGTAGAAAGACAAAATATTTGTACTATTTAAGAGAAGAAAAGTGATCAGGGGAAGACTTGGA
This sequence comes from Pleurodeles waltl, assembly GCF_031143425.1. Classification (NCBI taxonomy): domain Eukaryota; kingdom Metazoa; phylum Chordata; class Amphibia; order Caudata; family Salamandridae; genus Pleurodeles; species Pleurodeles waltl. The sequence goes on along the minus strand of NC_090436.1, from coordinate 640,277,342 downwards.
AGTGGCTGCTGGAATGGTGTGGCTTGGTGAGTGAGCAAGCAAGCACAGCGTGAGTGACTTCCTGAAGAAACTGGTAATGCCAAGCGCCACTGGCATCACTTAACACTGCCAACCCAAGTTAGGCCAGTTTGGGAGACTGGCTATTGGTAATCTGGGAGCTGCCAGCAGCCACTATTCCACACAGCCATCAGGTATTCACACACTCGACTAAACTGCAGGTAGGTGCAGAAATAAGCACGGGCAGGTAGAGTAAGATAAATGGCAGACAAATTGCCTGGGTACACCAGGGGGAGGGTGGGATATATAATTATCCTTAGTTCATAAATGTAACTAAGGTGGTTGTTACATTGACAGTTCAGGGCACATGGACATTTTCTCAAGGTTCCTTAAACTAGTCATGTCCAGGTAATCCCGAGCAGGTCATATGAGTGTGGTTTGTGGTAAATACATGGAGATACAACAAGTATGTGAATTGTATTGTGCTTGGAAGGCACGAGAAGTGAACATATGAAAAACTGTGTTCCCATGTTAGGAATTTATCTAATGACGGGTTGAGAAATATTTGCGAAATAGATGCATTTTGTACAGAAAGCAATCTTCTTTTCTTTTTTTTTTTTTTTTCTTTTTTTTTTTACACTGCAGCAGGCTTTTTCTGTTTTAGCCAAGAATCGTATTGCACAACAAAACTATTGGGTTTGCCAATGCTTGTTAAAACTAGGCTTTATCCCTAACACAACACCGCCCGACTTTTCTGTGCGATATTTTTTTTATTTTTCTAAGTTTTAAAAGACTTTATTGAGCATTCATAACACGTCGTTGTATATAAAAGTTATCCTATTAATAAGAGAACTATTACAGGCATTAAATAATGAACGTTACACATATACTGCAAAATGTATTTTCTGGTAAAATCCTGTGGGGGTAATTCCAACATACAGCTGTACAGTAGCACACATTCCTGCATGCTATCAAAGATGGTCGTAATGCCAGCGTCAGCGCTCTGCCATCCTCACAGATGGTACTGCTCATAAACACAAAGAGTGTGCGGCCCCGCATTTTATAAGTTCCACACTCTTAATTAAGTGAATTTGAAGCCGAATCTAAAGATGAGGGCACAAGTATACAGATGATGCCTTCACAGCTGGTGGTTTTATGGGACAGTAAAACCTACTTTGGCATGGATCAGCAAAGGAAGATAAACCATGGACAAAGATTAAAAACCCTGTAAAGATGTTTTGGATGAACTGCAGCTGCTAAGTAATTTGAAAATACAAACTGCAACCTCGCTCTAAAAAACGTGTAGAGAGGGACAGAGAAGAGTCGAATCAATACAGAGATGCTGGGATTATCTACCGGCCAGTCCTTCACTAGTTTGGGCGAACAGAGACACAAAAGACAACAAAACAGCCACACACGACGTGATTCTCTATCAGCATGCCCCTAATATTATCCAGAATGAATACATTTTACTTGGCGTGAAAACTGCAAAAGTTAGTGCAGTCAGTCTGATGTGAGCTTGAAACGACACGAGCAGAGGTAAATAAGTTCTCAGCTATTTATTGAATAATGTTCATAACAAACTAACGTTGTAGTACAAATGAATATTGTAATCACCCCAGCGCATAGCAGTTGGCCCTCCGTTGTCAGGACTCCCCGACCCTGCCGTCACGACCGTTGCCCTTCAATCTCCAGTGTTTCTCGTTCGTATTTCAGAACGAGGAACACCGAGAAACAACACACGGGCGCGCGTCAGCGTCTCCGCTGCGCGCGTGGCACCTTAAACAGCTGATTCAGCTGACCGCGGCACGCGCAGCGGAGAACGCAGCAAACATTACTGTGCTTAAGCACTACAATTAGTTTTTTCTTTTAACAACAAAAAAACAAAACAACAAAATAAAGAAACAAACTTACAAAAATACCCTTACAGAAAACAACCAAAAGTTTGATATCTATGCATGCTATGTATTACAACATTTGAGTAAAAACCAATTCAACTTAAACAAATTCACCTCAACGATACCTTATAGGTAACCTGCGAATTCTATCACTTTTTCTGATAGGAACAAGATCCATGGATGGACTTCCCCTGTTTGAACTGAAGACCTTTGCTGCTCCGGATTTTTGTACATTTAAGCATTCCCTCTCTTTCAAATAATGATCACCTTTATCTTGAGAAGGCAACAAAAACCCCTTTGGATCTACTTTTACCACTTTGCCCATGTTCCACCAGTTACGTCCATCAACCCGCACAGCATTACCACATATCTTGTCAATCTGCAATGGTTCAGAAAACTTAGAGTCACCATTTTTAACAAAAAACGGCAATTTAACCCGTACCTAATCACCAACAGTGAACTGGACATCCTTCACACCTTTTTTCTTATCATAATACATTTTCTGTCTTTGTTGAGCATTTTCCACATTTGAACGAATTTTAGAATGTATGTGTTCCTTACATGTAATATTTTTGACGAACTTAGCCAACCAAGCTGGCCTAAAAAGAGTAGCTGGCTTTCTCCCTTTAAGTGCCTCAAACGGAGATACTCCTGTGGTGGTGTGAGGTGTTGTTCGGTAAAACCAAATCATACTCTTTACTGCGGCATCATCTACCCATCCATTAGCTAATGCCCACTGAATACATTCACAAATCACCCTATTAAATCGTTCAACCAAACCATTAGTTTGCGGTTGATAGAAAGAACTTTTCAAATGTTTGATGGCACACTCATTCAAAAAACTATCAAATTCACTGGATACAAACTGAACCCCGTTGTCCGACACAAGTTCCTTTGGAAACCCTTCCTCTAAGAATACATCCTTCAAAAATGTTACAACTGACGTGGAATCTGCGTGACTCACAAACTTCACATGCGGCCACTTTGAAAAGTAATCAATAACAACATACGCGTACCGTAACTTAGAAGGAAGAGAATTAAACGGTCCCAGCACATCGATTCCTAATTTCTCCCAGGGACCTGTCGGACAATCTATTGGCTTAAGCGGAGGATTTGACGTTTTGAGAGTCTTGTCACTAGATGTACAAATAAAACACGATTTGACTAATGTATCAATGTCTCTGTCCATTTGCGGCCACCAGTAGTATTCTCTCACCCTTTTTTTTGTAAAAGTAGCACCCAAATGACCGTCATGTGCTTTATGCATAATCTTAGACCTTAAAACACCAGGAGGAACAATCTTGTCATTCCTCAACAATATCCCATCTTCAATAGAAAGTTCTTCAGACACTTTTGAAAATGGTTGTTCACTCTGATCCAAATTTTTTTCATGTGGCCACCCTTCCTCAATGTACGTCAAAATTCTAGAGAGAACTTGATCATTTGCAGCCGCTTCTTTCCATTGTGTTTCAGTGTACCCAGTACGTCATAACTCGACGACAGCAATGAAACAGTTTTCATCTTGACATTCCAATTCCTCTCCACAGTCTTCAGAACACGGATACCTGGAGAGATAATCAGCTCTCACGTTCTTTCCCCCAGAAATGTGTACCACAGAAAAATCAAATTGTAACAACCTGGCAGCAGATCTTGCAATTCTTGGTGTGCTGCTTTTAACATTGGTACCATTTAGAATAGAAACTAATGGTTTATGATCTGTCTCAAGAAAAAAATGTCTTCCCCATAAATACGATTTAAATTTCTCTATGCCCCACCAACATGCCAATAACTCTTTTTCAATTACAGAATAATGTTCTTCATTAGGTCTGAGTACTCTTGACACAAATCCAATGGTATGTTCCTGTTTCTCATTCATTTGTGTCAAAATAGCACCCAGACCGAATTTACTGGCATCCACTGTCAAATAACATTTCAAATTGTGATCATAAGATTGTAAAACTTTAGCACTACACAACTTCTGCTTAATCATGTCAAAAGCTTCCATACACTCATCATTCCATACAAACTCTGAATTAGTTTTGAGTAAATTAGAAATGGGTCTGACCAGCGTTGCAAAATTCTCAATAAACCTGGAATAGAACTCGCAAAGTCCCAAAAACGATTTGACCCCACCTTTGTCCTGAGGAGCTGGTGCACTTACAATCGCATCCACCAGACCTGGTCTAGGATACACACCTTCAGCTGTGATGACATGACCAAGATACTCTACTGACGTTTGTAAAAACTGACATTTTTCTCTTTTCAAGACCACCCCAGCACCATCAAACTTACTTAAGACTTTTTTCAAAATTGCATCATGTTCCTCTCGGTCACATGCATGTATCAACACATCATCTTGGAAAATACACACTTTGTCTATTCCTTTGAGGAGGGTAGACATAATCCTCTGAAATACAGACGCCGCTGACGCCAACCCAAACGGCATCCGACAATATTGATATGTTCCCCACGGGGAAACAAAGGCCGTGAAGTGCCGAGAATCTTGAGTCAATTCAACTTGGTGATAGGCGGTAGCCAAATCAAGTTTAGAAAATAATTTCGCTCCCTTAATACAGGAGAGCATCTCGCCAATCTTAGGCAAGGGATGAGAGTCTACCCAGATCTCTTTGTTAAGTGCCCTCAAATCCACACATACTCTCAAGTCCCCATTTTTTTTCTTTGCGACAACTAATGGAGATAACCATAAGGAAGAATCAACGGGTTCAATAATTCCTTTTTTTTGTAAACTTCCTAATTCTTTTTCCAACTCATCTCTGACACTAAATGGCACACCTCTCAACTTATGTTTAATAGGAATGGCTCTATCCTTCACCTTAATCTTGTGTGTAAAACCTTTTATCTTCCCTAGCACACCTGAGAAAACCCTCGGAAACTCATTCAACAAATCCTCAATATCGGAGGAATCTCTAATAGCTGACACCTGTTCACACGTGCCTGGGCGCAAAACCATTCCAAACAGCCCTTGGTGAAACCAACCTAAAACGTTCAGTCCTTTCACTGCTACGTAAACCTTCCCAATAATGCGTCGACCCTTGAAAACCATGATGTCTTCAAAGAACCCTACTAAATCAATCCTTCTTCCCTCATAAGAAATAGGAGCCCTATCTGGTGGATTCAACCTTCGTGTGCCCCAGTTTTGTACAAATAGCTCCTGAGTGATCATAGTGATTCTAGCACCAGAATCAGCCAGTAACTTCAAATTCTTGTCTCCAACTTGAACAAAAACATATGGATCAATACAGTGCTCAGGATTACCAGATACAATGTCCTGGTCTCCAACCCCCAGAATCATATCTTGGATCTCAGTCATCAATTCATCCATCCTGTCATCATTATCATCACTGACCGCATTAACCTTAGTGAAACTATTTTTGTTACTTTGACAAACCCTTGCAAAATGTCCAATTTTGCCACATGATCTGCATTGAACATTCTTTGCTGGACATGCTTTTCCTCCTTTTACGTGTAAAGTGTAGCCACATCTAAAACAAATATTAGATTGCTTGAAAAAGCTACAAGATTTGTTCGCTTCGACTTTGTTGTGAGAAAGTCCCGTAGACTTGCGTCTGTCATCAGATCTCTGAACTACATTCACCTGTTCAGCTTGAGCACATTCCAATTCTTTAGCAGATTTAATAGCAGTCTCAATGCTTTTAGCAATCCTAATGGAATCCGACAAGGACGGATCTCCCAATGACAAAAATTTTTGCTTTATAGCTTTATCAGAACAGTGACAAATAAATTGGTCGCGTATTAACTGATCCGTAAATGTGTCAAAACGACATTCTGACGCCAATTTCCTCAATGCCGAAATGTAAGTATTAACATCTTCTCCACTTTTTTGCTCTCTCCTAAAAAACTTATGTCTTGAAATAACTAGACTTGGTGGTGCATCAAATCTGTTGCCCAATTTCTTAAGGGCTTCATCAAATTCATCGAGTTCCTCGCCTTCATCCGCTTGAACATCTGGTAAATGTTTATATACCGACCTCCCCTCAAAACCTAACGAATGGAGTAACAGGCATTTTTTCCTTTCCGGTCTAAACCTTGACGCTCCAATAGCACCCATATACGTTTCAAACGCATCATACCATTGCCTCCATGGTATGATTGGTTCACCAGGTGTATCCAAAAAAGGTGGTGGAGGGTTGACTGACTGCATGACTGGAGAACGAGTCAACACAGACCCATAAAAAAATAATCCAATGCAGAATTGAAAGGTCCAGAGCGACAACTGCTAGATAGAAACACTATTAAGGTTGAAAATCACTGACGTTCAAAGATGTCTGCCACACTTCCCATCAAAAATGGGCCTGCCTGCACCATCACCTCCTGGATGAAGGATCATGGGAGGAAAAACACAAAAAAAAATCACTGCAGTCCAGGAAATCAGCAATCAGCAGAGGAATAGTACCAGCACGAGTGGGCTGCGCAACGTCTGCCTGGGGTGATCCAGTTTCACAGCTCCTCGTCGCCAAAGATGATGTGAGCTTGAAACGACACGAGCAGAGGTAAATAAGTTCTCAGCTATTTATTGAATAATGTTCATAACAAACTAACGTTGTAGTACAAATGAATATTGTAATCACCCCAGCGCATAGCAGTTGGCCCTCCGTTGTCAGGACTCCCCGACCCTGCCGTCACGACCGTTGCCCTTCAATCTCCAGTGTTTCTCGTTCGTATTTCAGAACGAGGAACACCGAGAAACAACACACGGGCGCGCGTCAGCGTCTCCGCTGCGCGCGTGGCACCTTAAACAGCTGATTCAGCTGACCGCGGCACGCGCAGCGGAGAACGCAGCAAACATTACTGTGCTTAAGCACTACACAGTCGTTTCATTTTACGACAGAATTAACCATTTCACGGGCTCTAACGCTAAAATAACAGGCCAGGTGATACAAAAATCACTCAATTGTCCACCTTTGAAAGGTGATTACATCAATTTATATAACACAGACAGCATCGACCAGGCTGTTGCTTCCTCGTTTCCCGAACTGACGTGGAGCCTTTTGTCAGTTGTTCAGCTGCAAAGACAAAAGACATCAGCTGGCTGGCATCACACACTCATATTGCATCTTTTTTTCCTCAATGTCAGTAACAAGACATTGGACAAGATACGCAAAGGCAAACTCAAATCTCCAAAACACAAGGGAAACGGTTTAATCGTGACAGGTCTCGATTCATTATGACTCCCTATCTGCCATGGTTTGTCCATTCCCGCATGACTGAGCCGCTTCACATGGCCTGTAGGCGCGACCCATGTACGCGAGGGTAAAAGCTGCCAGAGTTTCTAATATGGCCCTACTTTCCTCTTTGTAATTCCCCAAAACCTCCCCATTGGCAGTTCTTTGGTACTGCCTCGTTCCATAAGAGACTGACATACTGATTACCTCTCTCACTGGGGTAGTTAAGAGCATTAATCACTTCCCTTTTTGGCTGTGGTTTTCCCATTTCCTTGGAATTCTCAATAGCCTGTGGCTCACCTATTGAGAGACAGGATTACAAGGGGTATAAAAATACCTCAGACCTACTCTATCCTTTACTCCAGCTTTTATGTAATTCTTCCTCCTGATGATGAGCTCGCTATCTGTGTTGGTTGAAACGTCATCAGCATTTAACATATGAACTCTCTTTAAAACATTTATCCAAGTTACAACTGCCCATTTATTAGAAGCGGGACCTGGAGGCTTTTCTAATTACAGTCATGTGTCGTTTTGTATTTTTCATACTGTTCTTTGATAGTGAATCATGTGAAACATCTAAGCACCCAGGACACTTGTTTCTATTTGGCCAGTTTGAATTAAAATACCTTTTCTGTCATAAGATTTTGCCCTTTTTAGGGTCGAGCCTGCGTTGCATGCGCTGGCACATGCGTTTCGCAGCGAGACTCTTTTGTATTTAGAAAAGGGCCCAGAGCCCTGTCAACTTCACGTCAGTGTTTTTTATTGGTTCGTGGGCTTCCCTAATAAAATCTGCTTGCTTTCATTAGTCGAAGGCACGCATATGTCATGCCTTTTCCGGTGGTTAGCCCTCCTCCAGCGCAGCGACCAAGTACAGAAAACATGCGAGGCTCGCTGTTTTCGATCGGGCTCGTGGACTTTTTTTTCTCTAATTTACGAGCGCGATCTCGCTTGGCAGAAGTCGAGCGCTTTACATAGTTGATTTCACTTTTTCGGGTTCTGTACATAAATGCACTTTTGCCCGATAGGTGAAAAGTTGGGTTAGGAGTTTACATCGCGATCAGCTCTAACATGAGCAAACGCGAGACCCGATGCATTGTAAATGCTTGTTTGGAATTGCTGTTTGTGTTCTGGCATGTGCTGCTTTTGCTATGATTTATCTTAGTTACAGTCTCAGGAGATGCTGTATGATTGTGTTGTGATTACCCCTGGTTCTTGCTGACTGTGAAGGCTGTCCTTTGTTAGTTTTAAGAGCCTGCAAGCCAGGACACAAATTGCCAAACTTGGTCGATTCTGCTCCCATCAAATCTGAGGTGCCAACTCTCAATATCTCCAGCTGTGGGAGAAAATTCCAACATTAGACGTGTTTGTCCTCCTTGGCAAAAACTGAGAAGTGCATGTGGGCAAGTTGGCTCCAAATAAACTCAGCCAAAACAGAGGTCTTGCTGTGTGGCTAAAAACGCCCGATGAACCTTACCTATTTTTTCAAATCAAAGCGAATTGGAAAGGTTTAGTGGAAGAGCTCGATAACCAAAGCAGTAGTATGGCAAAAAAACCTTTCCAACGTAATGGGATTTTACCACGTCAGCATTTGAAATAAATTGACCTTTACTGCTTGCAAAGAAACAGCACTGACAATATGATTTTATTTTTATTATAACTCGTTTTTATACTGCACTTCATAGCACACGTTTTCTGTTTCTAAGAGCAGTTAGCTGTTTTTTTAAGTAAATAATAAACTTTACTACAGCAACAGTCTCTTCAGTGACAGTCCAGAGAAGGCCCTCTACAACTGCACCTAATACAAATGTGTCCTTCAGAGTTCCAAAAGGTATCATGAAACAAGACCATGATCTTGTATTCCAGATGCAGACAGGAACCTTCCTGGCTTCTGGTGGAGGATCGTGTTTCTTTTAAAGCAACCTGTCTTGTGCACAAGATACTGCGTGGTAAGTTAAGTCCTCAAACCAACTTTTAGAGAAAATCCAAATGGTCACTCATAGTCGAAAACTACAAACAGATAACACATAGCTACCAGTGAGATCCAAAATTGAAACTTGAAAGCACGAGAAAGAGAAGCATTCGTGTCCAGGGCCCAATAGGCTGGAACAAGAGGTTTTCTAACTCTTAGGATTTGAAAGAACCATCCCCAAACCCCTTAAAGAACTAAAAAACCTATTACTTTAATAAAATCCTTTCTTGGACCCATTCTTTTCTCCCATTGTCTATTTTAATTTATGTAATGTGTGTTGTAAAGCGCACTATCAACAGCAAGGTTATTCTGGCACTGACCAGGTGTGTGTGCCTAGCCCTGCCTATTGGAGGTAAGTTAATGGAAAGCCAGGTCTTCAGCTTCTTCCAGAATACAAGAACCAAGGAGGAGGCTCAGATGTTGAGTGGGAGGGCTTTCACACTTTAGGAACGATGATGTGTGCATGTCATGGAGCCCGTCTTCACCAGGTGTTGAGACTCAGTAGATGGAAACAAGTGCTGCATAGAGTCACTGCCTAGTTACATGGCACTGTATGTTTCTTCCCATACAGAGAGGCCCGGCAGTGTGTCGTTCCTTTGCAGGTAGTGCCACTTAGCTCCACACAAGTAAGTGCCACCCTAATGGGTAGTTATAATGTAGTACACTGGAACAAAAAAGGATTACAAGAGAAATAGGAGAGAGTGTGTCGTTCTTGTGGCATAAGAAGATACACTTTGAATGTTAGATTCCAAACATAAGGCACCAAACTAGGTTAAAAATTCACGAAAAAAAATTATGCAGAACGTGACACCAACCCAAAAGTAAAGAATTTTACAACTCCCGAGGGACTCAGGAAGGCCATTCATCACAATTCACATTGCCTTGCCTCACTCATATATAAAAAAAAAAAAAAAAAAAGGGTATCATGCTCAGAAACAAGCCTCATTGGCCACACCGCTTATATCAGTGACAGTGTCATGCCTCTCTGTCTTACTTTTAAATCTGAGCAAACTGGGCACCGCTGAATGGTGCCTTATGAACTGTAGGAAGGCTTAAACATGGCCGCCGGTAACAAACTGGCTTCAGCCTTGAAGTAACCATCTCTTTTCTAGGAATACAAAAAACGAAAAAGCAGCCCGCACTGCATTCCACAATTGGAATAAGACCACACTGCTCAGCTGTTGCGGGGTTGGTACGATGGTGGGTATACCACCACGATGTCAATGATCCCAAAGTTTCATAGAGCTTTGCACAGCCGTGATTCTCTATTTCAAAGGGCTTGTAACACACAAAGAAGGAGCCAGCTGCACATTTTCCCAGTCAATGTATGCAGTGATATTACACGATGGGCTGTGTCCTATGAGATCAATTGCTATACAGTGCAGTGAGGCAAGCTAGATGTCAGCCCAATTACGGAGGAATACAAATGCAATAAAATGATAAAATGTAAACGCTCGGAAATATAAAATACTATGAAACAGAATATCTGCAGCGGAAGGTCCCCAAGACATATTTATGAATGCACTGCTGGAAGAATTGCATAGTTATCGTCTATAAGGGCCACCTAATGAGGGCAGTGTGCTCATTAAAGCGCACATCCATTTAGACCTGCCCATCATATTTTATAAGCCTTCAAACCAAATGGAAAAAAGGTGGCAGGTCATCAATAACTCTACAACAATTTCTCACTTCAGGCGGAAAGGTCAGTATAAAAAAAAAACTTTCAGTGTTGCCATATTAAGAGCTTGCTATAGAAATTCTGAAAAACAAAAGAAAAAGGGCAATTCAGCCATTCCTATAGTACTTAGTATGAACAGGATAACCTAGAACTGGCTTCTCCAACGAATAACTAGTGAGCTACTAGTAACCATCTAGCAACCTGTGCGCAGCACAGCCTAATAAATGAGAAGCTTTTCCTTCCTTGAATTAATATATGTATCCCCAAATTGAAACGTGTATTAAAGACAAATACATACGTGTTTTCACAAATCATATGCTGATGTTTGGAGAAAAATACTGCAATTTTCTAAATATAGTTGTAGCTGATATTTGAGCGTTAACTCGTGTGGCATTGCGAAGATATTACTAATATTATCACCTCGGTGTCAGGGGCATTAGAGCCATGGCTGTCATGTATTATCCATGTAAAGGCCTTCCAAATTGACAAAGCTTTCTTTTAACATCATTACTGGCAACCCTGCTTGATGCACTGTGGTGCTCACTACTAATAATTATGCATAAAGTGGCCACCAAAGTAAACTTGCAGTATCACAGCACTAGTAATATTAGTAGCTTGGGATGGTTTTCATTGAACATTATTAGATCCTACATCAGAAATAGTTAGAGACCCCTGAACTAAAATGTAATGTACTGGGAACCATGCATACAGTTTTCAAAACAACACCATTGACGCTCAGTTGCACTTTCTGCAAGACTTGGGCTAAATTACTCTGAACAATATATTAAACATTTTTTAAAAAACGACCATACTACATCTGGTTGGGTTACCATTTTATCTCTGACATACCAAGTGGTCAGAGAACACTAGAAACAGGCGTCTTTTAACTTTAGATATCCGTAAAGCTAGAAGAAGCAAAATATCTCAAGGTGTTCTAATGCCTTCCTCCCAGATCATGAAATTCAATTTTTGATTACTAGATGGACTCCGATCTCCTAGCATTCTGACAAGATCTTTAGACACCTCCTTGCTGAATCTCTGGTTTGTTGTAGCTCGTGGTTCTTCCTTCCTCTTGACTTTGTAATACATTTTAGGATTGATGGTACTACTTGGTTGTGCTCACTTTTATGCTTTTCTGTTCTGCTCCTTTTCTTCTGTTCTCTACAGTGCAGTTATGCTTTGAGTGAACTAGTGCTTTTGGAATAAATATAAATAAAACTATATTTACGTTACTTTTGAAGTTTTCTGATAACCCTACATTAAGGTGTACTCTGTAGAAATATGGCAAACAAATAAATATACCACATTGCTGCAATAATGCATCAATGCCAGTCCTACATGTTCAACATTCTCATGGTCCAGTGATACTCAAAGTGCAGGCCGATGGCTGCTAGCAGCACTCCTGACCTTCTCATGCACCCTCTCCTGACCTTCACATGCGGACCCTGATGAACGACCACACTGGGCTTCTGTTAACTTGAGAGCATGAACAGTAAGAACGTTTTTTAATAAAAAGGGCAAGCATTACATGCTAACTGAAGTAAAAGAAAAAATGCACATAAGGTATCCTGTACCACTGAACTTTAGGCATATATTAATTTTTTAAGACCTCCTGCAACAAGCGCATAAAAAACACGTAGTCTCTTCAAAATTATAAAAAGTTAATGTGACTGGCATCAGATTATAACGGTGCACTGAGAAGTATTTTTTTAAAGTTATAGTTTTCAGAAAATAGCCAGAAACATTCATGCCTCCCCCCTCAATGCCAACGGTGAAGTAAGAGGCAAGTAAATTGTCATGTTGAATCCTCTGGGTGGCCTGTGTTGTTGTTATACATGAACAACATTATAGTTTATTAAATGAAACACAAGAGGTTTTGACAGTGCATATTCTGAACACATACATTTCAAGGTGCTCTTACATGTAATAATGAAGGAAAGGAAGGGAAAGGGAAATAAAACAATTGCCAAGGATCACCGAATTTGATCAAATGGGGGAGCCGGGATTGAAAGTACGTTTTCTGGTTTTACATTGTACAATTCTATTTCATTCTAATTCAATAGTGAAGTCACTTCTTCTCCAGGTAGTGATAGCAAGGAGAGAAGGCTTACCCTAAGCAACAGAAAAGTGATAGCGATTCTGATACTGGATTACACAGTATTGTCAAAACTAAGACTCTTCTAGATACTAGGGGCATAATGTAGAGGGCAGTATGGAATGAAACCCACAAAATATTTCCAGGACTCACTCACTACACCATGTACATGTTTCACTTTGCCAACGCTCACCTTACCTACCCCGTGCAAATCCCCAGTTCCACCCTCCTGGCATCAGTGCAGCCCTTGGGCACACCACAGACCATACACTTTGTGGCTCCTGGGAAAAGGTTTGTTAGTACCCCTGTCATGGTCTTTATGGCTCCAGGTGTTATCCAGCTCTCCTGCTGCACTCTGGATTTGCACCATTTATACTCCAGACTGATATCTCTTTGCATTTGTATTGGAAGTTCTACGTGTAGAAAAAAGAACCTTAACTTGTGCTGTAAGTCAGACAGCTGCACACTACCAAATGCAAAATTTTAATTGGCTTATAGCTAGTCGATATCCACACAGGAGATTCATAGCTACCATCTGAGGCAAGCCTCATTACAGCATTAACATTCATATAACTATGCCTTCTTTCCCTAAATGTTGCCGGCTGTGAATATCACATAGTTCTAATAAAAATGTTCATCCAGCTCTCAGCATGTCTCTAGGCACTGGTAGACATGTAGATGGAGAAAACAGCTTAAAAATCATTCACTTTTCTGCGCAGAAGACTTAATATGTACATGAAAATGGTTCTTATTTCTGCTGCAACAAGTTACTAAAATAAATGAGTCATTGAAAATATTGCTTTCCGTTTGTTATTACTATGTATTTAAAGTGTTCCAAGTCTGTGAAAATGTGTAGTACATGTCAGGTTGACTGGGTTTTAAAATAGCAACCTCATTGTGTTTTCTAATTTACCATGTTAGTTATTTTAAAACCTGTTTACATCAATTACCTTTGCATTTAGTTTTTTTTTTATTAGTGATACAGAGTGACATCTTTTATATTGGATACATAAATATGTCCAAATTTATTGGATCATTTCTTTACCTCACAATATGAATGATTTACATTATTTGTATTGCTGTTTTCAAACAAACAAACAAAAAAACAGGCAACCAAATCTACAAGAGCAATCATTTCCATACTCACAAACGAAATTATATTTTTACATACGCCTTGTAAATCATAGCCAAGTAACCAGTGCACATTCTTCAATGGAGATGTAACTACTCACAAAAAGTAGTGTGAAAACAAGAAAAGAAAAAAAGTAAACGTCCAAACATCAACTCATTCATTCTCACTACACATAAAAGCACAAATCTATTCATTTTAAATATGAGACCAGCCTGCAAATAGCATTTTGCAAGATTTAAAACAACTACTCCCACACATTTAAACGGAAAATTAAAAAAACCTTTTATGTTTATCAAAATGCTACTAATTTAAAATTAATGCTGTGTTTGGTGACAGAGATAGTGGATAATCTGAGGAAAATATGTGGAAAGGGGCTGCATAGGTATTCATCCCCTCATTAACTATTTTAAGCCTTTAAATGTATACTGTATGACCTATCGGCAGTATATGATACCAATGACTAGCCCATTCTACTTTTCTCCTTTCAAGACTGCACGCGTAAAGACAACAGCTCACAATTGAGTGAATGACATTTTCTGTTGTCGGGGGCAGCAGACTATCTGCATAAACCTCTCCATTTGGTATCCCTCGAAACTTCATTTCTATATTGTCTGTCTTTATTTCTTACTGCACCTCTCACTTTATGGCATAATATTCTTATTTTGGTTTCCATATCACCTCTATGCAGACCCCCCAAATCTTTTGGTCTTTTACTACTTTCTCTCAATATCTTCAGTTACACATATCTAAGAGTAACACTGCAATACATCATTGGATTGCCTTTCAGTCAGCCACCTTGAATTCATGCACTTCCCTGACCACACACCTTCAATTTATACTCCTCTGCTAGAAACCCCACCAATTTATTGAGTGACTCAAAACATCTAGAATCATTCCTAGCCACCATAGCCTCTCTGAATCAGTATCAGCTACTATACATAGGAAAAGACAACTGCTCACTGATCTCGTTCAATGCTACTAAAACATGTCAACTCATCAGTATTTAGCAAACTGGATTACTGCAACACTCCACTGAACAAGAGTAGGACCTTTCCCCTACTGAACACAGGACCTTCGCTTTGCCATCAGAACTCATGCTCCTTTCTCAGCTTACTGACACCATGTTCGATACCCATCGAAAAAAAACAGGGCCCTGTACAAATGTTTGACATATGTGAGGTTGTCAATGAAATATCCGTTGACTATCCATCCAAATCCTATCCGAATGCACTCTCACCCATAACTTAATTTCAGCACACCATAACCTACAGTGCTCTCCCAAAACCACCTGCATTCAATGTAGGTTCGGGTCCTTCTGACTTCTAGAACTCCTACATTGACTCAAACTTCTGCAAATCCACTCCAGGAGTTTCAAAATCCTCTAAAATGTCATCTACTGCCGCTGAAAAAAATCCAGAATCATTAGTACTTCACTCCGCACACAAAATATTTAAATAGATATATCACAAAACAAATCCTCCTCAACCTGTATTACTTGCTCGCAGAATATCATCTTGCAATGACCCATGACATACAACACCAATATTATAAAAAAACTATATATATGCACCGAGACCTATCCCTCTGGGGGAGGCTGCACACAATCAAGATAGCTGTGGCCCCACAGTTTGGCTACCTGTTCAGTATGTTCCTCCATAAAGCACCACAGCGACTCCTCGCTGCCATTAATGCTAAAATTAAGGCGTACATCTATAGTGCGTGTAGACTCAGGTGACGGGTTACCTGGCTTTGGGAAGACACTGCAGTGACGGACCTGTGGCTCACTCATATGCGGTTCAATAACCTCACTTTTAAACTGTCACAGCTCACCCTATATCTGGCGTGCTACTTATTGTTTTCACAAATGCCTCAATGGATGTGCAGCCACTTCCCTGCTGGTGTTATCTCACCCACTATGGATTGCGCAGTTGCCACAAACCTGATCCTTTTGGCTTCTATTGTGATATAGAAGGAGGACCACAAGTTCCTAGCCATCCCGTCTCTTCTACATCAAAAAGCCCTCAAACCGGCACAAATACGGCCTTACGTATAGGCAGGAAGACTTTCTTCTGTGTGTCCTCAAACAATGTAGACTAAATGTATAGTGACAGGATCCTCAAGTCATTTCGGTTCCTGAGTATGGATTTGGACTCTGGACCTCTGACAGCTGGAGGTTTTGCCAACTGGAACACTGTCTTCAGATAACCTGACCACCCCTCCTCCTTCCCATATTCCGCACTCTAAAACCTGGCAGGTGACACTCAACAAAGATTACTCCCCAGAGGGGTGGGCCTCCCTTCTTCTTGACCATGACCTGGTGCTTCTGGAATCTGGACTCAATTTGTTATATTTCTAAATTCTCCACGGGTGGTATTGGCTCCCATTTAAAGTTGAAGCAGGCTCATTTGCTGCTGCATGATCTTTGCTGGAGATGGAATGCTGACAACTGTACCCTTTACCATATCCTATGGTCCTATTTGACCATATCCGGATGTTGAACAAATGAATGCTCATTGCATCTTTGGCTGGCAACATCTCTTGTAGCAGCCAAACTCTGCATTCATTATCACTGGTGACAGCCCTCTCTTCCGAACATACAATGAGTGGTTGGCTGAGTTACGTAGGGTGGCTGGTCACAAACTGGTCACCTATAAGATGTATGATAAAGTTGGATACCTTTGATAATACCTAGGGTGATTTCTTAGCGTCTGATGCCCTGTCCTCTCACCCTGTCATGACACATATATTTCACTGACAGCCCCATTTCCATGCTCCCAGAGCGTTTGGGCGTGGGTTGAGGTGTTCTTTTTATGTACTAATGGGCTTGTCTGGAGGTACTGGCCACTCTCCCACCTATACAGCTTTGGGAGTGATGTGAATTGCCCAAATCTCCCAAGTCGTCGGTCCTGTCACCCCATCCCCTGCTCCCACCAACTGCCCTACACTTCTGACCTCCCCCTTCATTTGCCGTGCTTCCTACTTCCTAGGTTTAGGAGAAATCTTTTGGGACATTGTTGTTGTTCTGGGGCTTCAGTGGGTAATTTGTGATGTTGATCCATATTCTCCCCAAATGTTGTTATTCTTCCCCTTCTTTTCTTTTGTATCCCATTATCATCAGTGAAAACGTTCATAGACAAAAATTGCAAAAAAACAAATTATGCATATGTCCAGTCATACCGCACTAAAAAATCAAGACAGCTGCAAGGAGTCCATTTTAAAACAATGGGAAATTTCATATTGTACATCTCTTCCACTTCACTGGGTCTTGGCCAATGAACCACACGGTAAGAAGCGGCCCATGCACTTTTCGGTGGTTCTTATTACTTTTGGTACCGTTTTCCTCAAGACCAGCTGATGTTAAAATAATTATTTTTTTGGTCACAGAGCTTGTGTTATGGTATGATCACGCCAACTGTAGATGACCATCTATTATTCCTCCATTTATTGAAATTTTCCACTTATCACATCCTGGTTCTAAACATCAGGAGCGAACTTCATTAATCAAGCACTCAAATTTGATATGGAAGTAACTTGAGGTTACCCTCAATCTAACGTGTGGGTGGGAAGAGCACCGAGTAAAACTATGAAAATCAAGCAAAACTATAAAAAGTGTAGTGGCAGGTTAGTAGGTTACATATGTTTTTTTTTAAAAGACATCTTTCATTGCATTCATCCAGTCCAAAACTAGGACAAGTTCTGACAAAAGTAAACATTAAAATTGAGAGTCAGTGAGGGCTGCGCCAGGTGATTGTTGATTTTGTGTGTGGGGTGTATTATAGAGAATTGAGGTAGATAATTTTCCCATTAGCCACTTGAGGTTGGTGTTGCTGGGTGTATGGTGAGGCAGGCCTTTTAATGAAGTTGTATGTTGTGCCATTTGAGATACTGTGGTTACTTCATTTGGTGTTGTGTGAATAGGCTGGGCGTAAGGGAACATGTAATCATTTGTGTGGTGATGTGAAAGAGTGGTAATGCAAGTGGTGTGAAACCCCATGGTGAGATGTAGTGTTGTGTGCTGTGGTATTCAGTGAGCTTATTCAATGTTACTTAGTGTTACTACCTGTAAAGTTCGGTGCTGTTATAAGCAGTGATCTAGCATATGATAGATTTCGTGGTTACATTGCTATGAGGGGGATATTGGGAGCTATTTAGGTGGTGACTGGTTGCTAGTGCATGTTTTAGTGATGGTCAGGTATTCATTCATCAAACTGTTGCACTGTAGTTCATTCCAATAAGATGTGGAAGAAATGAGAGCTGTGCAATAGACAGGACTGCAGGAAAAAGAGCAGAGAGGTTTGAAGGAAAGGGGGCGAGAGAGAGGAAAGAGGGCAAAAGAGAGAGAAGAGAGTGGCCCACGGAGGGGAGACTACAGTGCTGTGAAAGTGTGGGTATGAGGGAAGTGCATACAGGTGATGAGATATGGAGTGCCTGGGAATGATGATAGAGTGCAGGACATAGTTTAAGTGCACCTGCAAGATCAAGATGCCAGGGTGTGTGAAAGCATGGGATGTGTTGCAAGTCAGCTCTGGTAATTAAGGAGAGTTTGATTCGAAAAGTAGAGCCAGGGAGTATGGTTTGTGTAGATGAGGATGTGATTGTGGGCGACAATGAGGACATGGGTGTGATGTGTCTTAGTTTCCAAGAGCTGTTTGAATGTGACGGGAGAGCGTGTGGCTTGAAAAGGAATGGGGATTGATAAAGAGATTGGGGATGTGAATTAAGATCCTCCAGCCATTGGAAAGCATTTAGGGAACCAGATATGTTAGATAAAGGAAGAGATGAGCGAAGGAAGAGAGGAAGTGTGGGGTTGAAAAGAAAAGAGGGAAAAAAGGTGAGGGCAAAAGGTGGGAGGTCAGAGGAATGAAACAGACAAGAAGCAGAGGTTGATTGTGCGCAGACATGAAAAAGAGGTTGTTAGAAATGGGTTTTTTGGTTGGCAGTCAGGTTGCCCTCTGTCCAAGCAAGAACCCTCACTCTAGTCAGGGTAAGTCACAGACAATCCAAAATCAGCCTATGCCCACCCTCTGGTAGCTTGGCACGAACAGTCAGGCTTAACTTAGAAGGCAATGTGTAAAGCATTTGTGCAATAAATCATACAATACCATAATATAACACCACAAAAATACACCACACAGTGTTTAGAAAAATATATAATATTTATCTGGGTATTTGCAGGTCAAAACGATCAAAGTTGCAATATGAATTTGTGAAGATATCACTGAAAAGTGATATAAGGTGTCTTAAGTCTTTAAAAAGCAAACAAAGTCTCTTTCAAGCACAAAGTACCTGGTTTCTGGTGGAAAATCTCTGCAAAGGGCCGCAGAAGAAGAGATACGTGGAAAAATGGTGTGTGCGTCGATTTCTCCCCAGCACACACGGACTTGCGTCGTTATTTTTCACACGGGGAAGTCGTGCGTCGTTTTCCGGCACGCGGACAGTCTCTTTCTATGGGTCGTGGGGATTACCAGATGTCCCGGGTCTGTGCGTGGATTCTCCTGCTTGTTTTCCGGCTGCGCGTCGTTCCGCGGGGCTGCGCGTCGAAGTTTCGCTCTCACGGCAGGCGTCGCGTCGATTTCTCCTCTGGAAGTCGGGCGGCGTTGTCCTTGCGAGGCCGTGCGTCGAAGTTCCAGTCGTCCCGAAGGCGTCGCGTCGATCAGCGTCAGCAGCAGTCCTTTGTAGAAAAGCAAACAGGTGAGTCCTTTGAGCAGCCAGGCAGTTCTTCTTGGCAGGATGTAGTTTCTGGTTCAGGTTTCTTCTCCAGCAAGTGTCTGATGAGGTAGGGCAGAGGCCCTATTTATACTAAGTTGTGCCTTTGAAGTGGGGGTGACTTCAAAGAGTGTCTAAGAAATGCACCAAGCCCCCTTTCAGTTCAATCCTGTCTGCCAGAGTCCTGGTAGGGGGTGTGGCAGTCCTTTGTGTGAGGGCAGGCCCTCCACCCTCCCAGCCCAGGAAGACCCATTCAAAATGCAGATGTATGCAAGTGAGGCTGAGTACCCTGTGTTTGGGGTGTGTCTGAGTGAATGCACAAGGAGCTGTCAACTAAATCTAGCCAGACGTGGATTGAAGGGCACAGAAAGATTTAAGTGCAAAGAAATGCTCACTTTCTAAAAGTAGCATTTCTAGAATAGTAATATTAAATCCGACTTCACCAGTCAGCAGGATTTTATAGTACCATTCTGGCCATACTAAATATGACCTTCCTGCTCCTTTCAGATCAGCAGCTGCCACTTCAACAGTGTATGAGGGCAGCCCCATTGTTAGCCTATGAAGGGAGCAGGCCTCACAGTAGTGTAAAAACGAATTTACGAGTTTTACACTACCAGGACATATAACTACACAGGTACATGTCCTGCCTTTTACCCACACAGCACCCTGCTCTAGGGGTTACCTAGGGCACACATTAGGGGTGACTTATATGTAGAAAAAGGGGAGTTCTAGGCTTGGCAAGTACTTTCAAATGCCAAGTCGAAGTGGCAGTGAAACTGCACACACAGACCTTGCAATGGCAGGCCTGAGACAAGGTTAAGGGGCTACTGAAGTGGGTGGCACAACCAGTGCTGCAGGCCCACCTGTAGCATTTAATCTACAGGCCCTAGGCACATATAGTGCACTCTACTAGGGACTTATAAGTAAATTAAATAGCCAATCATGGGTAAACCAATCAATAGTACAATTTACACAGAGAGCATATGAACTTTAGCACTGGTTAGCAGTGGTAAAGTGCCCAGAGGTCAAAAGCCCACAACAACAGGTCAGAAAAAATAGGAGGAAGGAGACGAAAAGTTTGGGGATGACCCTGTCAAAAAGCCAGGTCCAACAGAGGTGAAGGTGGGGAAACAGTAAAAAAAAGTATGGAAACGGTGAAAGAAAAACCTCAAGACAAGTGTAGGTGAAACAGACGGGAAAATGAAGAAAGACGAGAAGTGATTAGAAGAATGAGAGGAATTATGGAGTGGGGATGGACTGTGAGTTGGTGAAACAGAGGGCTAAAGTGTAGGGAAGAGAAGGAAAATCCACGTGGGATCAGTTTCATTAGTGAGGAGGTTTGTTAAGAGGGGTCGATATGTTTTCCAGGATTGCTTTTATATAATATATATATATATATATATATATATATACACACACACACACACACACACACACACACACACACAGCATACCTCTCCTATTTTCTCTTCTAGGGTGTTTTGCCTTTAAAAAAAACACAAAGTGGTTCGTCCAGTGTCTTTCCATGCACTCCAGCCTCAAGATATTGTCTACTTGCTGCATAGCTATTAAGGGAGGTGTCGGCACCAACACTGTTCCCTCTTGTCCTCATTTGGCCATCGAGACTGCTGAAGCCCCTGAGCTACACACAGCTCTTTTCAGTATGCATAACCTTTTAACCAAGCATTACACAGGACACAACAGACAAAAGTGCGTCCTATAAAAACTGCATTGTGTGACTACATAATAAAGGGAGCAAACATATATCCTCCCAAATTGAATGGAATATTCATTGTGTAATCATGCAGGCCAATACATGGATGCCTAACACCATCCAACCAAGTTACTTTAAAACACGTATAATAACTGGCTTCTGTGCCTCGCAAGGATAGGAAAAGCATTACATAAAACTCAACACGACAACCATGACGCAAAGCACAACACATAAGAACAAGCTTTCACACTCATCCTACAAGCGAATGTTCTGCTAGTGACCAAGGACAACAACTAACCTCTCTCTGTAGCACAGCAACTGCAATACCATGTTTTGTAGTTTTTAACAATGTTATTAGTAGCCATGTGATGGTATCTACCCCTGAATGGCAAGATGGATCACAAATGGAAGGACAACTGGGGGTGGGGCTATCCTGTCCGAGGGTAGATGAGAAAGGGAGGCAGGACAAGAGGGGGTGAGGTGTAGAAGGGAAGGAAGAGACTCAGACTCTGCATGTAGGCCACAGCTTCTCCCCTCCATTCGCCCAAGAATGAGAGGCGTGCAAAGTGGAGACCTGACAGACTACTACTGTCCAGAAACATAGACCAGGTTGTGTAAGAATCCCTCTAACCTCACATGTGCACAGAGCAAAGGAAAGAAGGTCAGCCTCAGGCCAAGAGGGCTGCAGAGAGAACCAAGAGACATAAAGCGTACAAAGCTCCTTGACAAGTCAATAAGCTTTTGGCAGGGATTGTTATCACCAAGCAGAAGTACTAACTGCAGACTTGTCCTGTGATGTGAAAAGGAAATGGGCTCTGTGGAAAGGCAGAAAAATGAAGCCCTGGATGTTGGGGAAGAGAGAGAGGGATGGGGGAAAGAAGGCTTTGTGCCTGTCACAGCTTTCATTACGCCTAAGCCTCACTGAGAAACTCAGACAACTCTGGAACACAAGCATTTGCAATGCAATGGGTCTAGCGTTTGCTCGAGTTAGAGCTATTAGCATTGTATGTTCCTAACTGTACTTTTCTTGCCACATTAATTGAAAATGAAAAGTAAAACAGTTGACGTAAGCGAGCTGATTCAAAGAACCATGGCCGCCATGAGCATGAGCGCGAAGGAGAGACACAAAAAGAAAAAGAAGTTCGCCCACAGTCAAAGGTATTGGCAACTGTGCAATTATCCATGTACCAGGGCCAGTCGGCAAGGTGGTAACAAAACCGCCCCAAGGAGGGACAACGTAAAGCTTTTACCAATTATAACAAAGGTTTTCTGAAAGGCAAGCCCAAGAACTAGTGAAAGCGATGGACATGAGGTGGGTGTGGTTAAAAGCCCACAATTCACACAACCGGTGAAATCCCTTGCACGCTCAACCTAAAAAACTGGACCAGTTGTGGGGGTGCTGGTGAGACGGAACGCAAAGTAGGAATTTTGTTTTTTAAACAATGGCTGGTAGCAGAAACGCCAATCCAGGGACCACCAAAATCCATGAGATCCTCCTCCCCAGCACACAATAGACAAATGTGGCAGATTCACTTCCTTGCCCAGGCAGGGACTAAAGTCTAGACCTGCATGCCATTGCAGTTTTGATTTGTAACTCTGCTCGCAGCTCATGTCCATGAATGTAAGGAAACCAGAGAGGAAACAAACAGTTCAGCACCCTTCGAGGAGGAGGCAGCACTGCACTACTTCCTGAAGGTGGAACATGAATATGTCCAGACTCGGCATTCAGCAGGTTTCGTAGATGGCCTTTTTTGGCTAAAATCAGCTGATGAGAAGAGGCCAGCAGCTCACCTTTTTCGGGGTGTGGCACGGCCCCACCGGCCCATGAGATGCCTGCACCAAAGACTATTGTAACAATGCTGCCCCTTGACGTTTGTTAGAAAAAAGAGTGCAGCGAGAACGAAGCACAGCTAGCATGGCCCAGCATTGTTTCAATTACAGAAACGAGAAACGAGAAACCAGTATTGTGGGGGCCATGGGCAACTACTGGCAAAAAATTAGGTAATGGTGCCCATCGTTTTTCTTAGCAGTTGTCATTCGTGAAATCACCACATAGTCTATTTTAGCCCCATGACATTGAAGTGCCGGCCACATCAAGCTCCTTCAGTATTACCCTTGCTTTCCACTGCTAGTATTTCAGAGTTTGTGGTAGACATTTTGTTTTTATTCTTTTACAGTTTTCACACTTGCCACTCAAAAGTGTGAAAACAACATGTCTCTTAAGAGACAAAACCACACCAGAGGCAGGTCCTGCGACATTAATTCCAGCCTTTATGATAACTAGAAAGAAATTCTCAGAGGAAATAGTAGCATTCTGCACCACCCAAAATTCAGGGACCTAAATCTAAATTGCATCTCACTGGGACGATTTAAAATAATATCATATAAAAAAAAACAAATATAATATCTCACTGACGAATTACATAAATGACGAACTGTACCAATACAATCCTAATGCATTAGAAGATAATATGGCAAAGTGTTCATATCTCATTAGCGTCCCACAGAAGGCTCAGGGCAGAGGCGCAATGGACTGAAAGCTATTGGTACTTTTAGTTTACGGCATAATTTGGTCAGGCGTTGAACAAAAGTACCCCATCTTGCAGGGTCCCACTAACACACAAAATTGTAAAGTTATATTTTTAGAGTAATCCCCATTTTTGTAATTATTGTGGTGGTAGCTGCTGCTCTACCTTCTACAATGGACCTAAACGCGCTAATTTAGTCCTGGTGAAGGAGCAAGTTAATGCATTTCACAGATCCCAATAAATAGATTTAACTCAAAACAGCATCTCAGCACCAGGGTTATGGATGTTCCAGAGTTTATTGGTTAATTGTCCTCACAACACTCAAAAAAATAGCAGAAGAAATGGCTCTGTCTTAATGAGTAGTCCAGAGCCAAATGTTAGTACCATAAAACCACTATTCTACCACTGTATCACTCATACAAGAAATAATTTATTTAAACAAATTTCAATAGGATTTCTTAGACTCAGAACCTAGCTTTATATCAGTTACATGTAGGAAAGCTAAGACCCACTAACGCAAGATAACAATCCAGTTAGGTGACTCAAGAATTCAAAATGTATGATACTTTCTAAGAACTTTATGACACCCCCAGGCCACTGTCCATGTGAGAAATCTTGGCACTCTCTTAGATTCAGACCTTCTTGGAACCCAGGTCCCACTAAGAAAGTTAATTTAGATTTTCCCAGGCTTAGCTTCCTTTGAAGTCACAATAACAATGGACATAGTTAAATTTCCTGCAATATCTTCAAGACTTGCTCATAGTGGTCTCAGAATGCTGTGACTCACCTGCTACTGCAGTTCCATACCCAAGACACTTTTCCCACAAGGCTACGATATATGGTGTTTAAGCCACATGGTGTTTCATGGCAGGAGATATTTAATTCAAAATTGATCAACATGTGTTGCAGTATGAAATGATAATCAACTTTCAGCTGAGGAATGTGTTCTTGCCGTACTCATTCTCACACACGTTCCAACCTCATTTGACAACGCTTTTCACCAAATGTCATCTGTTCCTGAAATCAGTCATCCATTTTAGAGTGACTTAGCTCATTCTTAGGTTGTAAAACAACAGATATACACTTGAACTTTCCTCTTTAACTCAGCAGCTGTAACCAATTACTTTCTCCATGGCTCCTTCCTTGGATTCCTACAGTTTAACATGTTCAGAATCACCTTCTTGTATGTACTTTAAAGCCCCATTGCCCTTCTGCTTGAACACTGTCAGTACTCTGATATATGTGAGCAGATATAACTTATAGTGTGGGACACTAAAAAACAAATCTCTGCAGTGTAATGTATCCTTAACATTCAGGAGGACAGGATGATCAGATATGGTCTAACCCTAGGAGCCCCCATCATAAATGTCATCCTCCTGGGCTCCATCTACTTGATCGCATCTTCCCCTGTAATGACCGTCCACTGCAAAGTCTTCAATGTGTACAAAGCCTTGAAATCGAAGCAGGGCATGGTAGTCCACCTAGACATAACCATCACTGTATTAATTCAAATAACTGCAACAATGAGGGAAGCCAAGTTTTAGCACAGCCATCACATAAGGAAACGTCTCCCATGAGTGCTACAATCCCATTCTAGACAACTTAATGTATCCAACAGTAAACAAAACCAATAGTTTCTATATGGATCTTACAGAATACAAAGTAAACCCGCTACAATGTGACATCAGGGCAAATCGTCAAGAATAGGGAGGGGAAAACAGGTGGTCCTTACACTGTAAGCGATCAGCTGGAGCTCATTAAGATATTGAGTCCAGATGCCTGTGAACTTGGTCTTTGAACTCCACAAATGGTCACCTCATCCTATAGATTAACTAGACTTCTTCACTCAACTAACCTGAAACAAATCACTCCTTCCGGCAGTCCACCCAATCCAACACACTCTCCTAGCCTCTCAAACTTTACATGTTCCTACACCATAACCGTCTGGCTCCCACCACTCACTCATAAGCAGCTGAGTCCCCACCCCATTAGATAGCTGGAAGTGAGGATGTTATATTGACCGATGGGAAAGACTTATACATTTCCAGAAGGGACAAGACGTTTTAATCTTCTTCTAGTTAGCAAAGAACTATTTATTTCTTAATATAAGAAGGGACAGTGCTGTGGCACCCTGGTTCATACAGCTGATCACTGTGAATTGAGTGATGGCCAGTGATTATTTGGTAGAACACCCAGACCATCCACCATGAACTCTTTGGTCCCTGCCCATAGTGGTTTGCTCCACTTAGGCAACAAAGGCCTAACAGCTGTGTGTGTGTGGGAGCCCTTCTTCCTCTCAAGAATTCTAGCAGGTTCCTTGTACGGCAGTCCAGTCTACCCACAGTCAAATGGAATTACAGCATGTGCTTCTTTGTAAAACTTCCTATGTGAAATCTCTCACGCCTACAACCCATGATCCCTCCAGGGCCTCACCCTTCTCTGCTACCTCTCCTCTAATAAGGTGGGTGGGAACAAAAGAGATTTAAAGAGAGAGTGTGACTTGTGTGTCTGTGTTCATGTGTGCATGAGGGTGCATGTGCAGGGGTTTGTGTGCAGCAATGCAAGATGTGCTTGAGTGTTTGGATGGTTTCAGGCCCTATTCATGGTGCCTGCGTCTTCCACAGAGACCGGTCTATGCATGCAGGAAGGCAGAAAGAAAACATGAGACGCAGAAGGAAAAGAAAGTCAAAATAGGAAAACAGTAGAGCATGAGAAGGAAACAGACAAGGGGAAAAAGTAGCATGCAATGAAAAGAAGAAAAAGTGAAAGAAGCAAATAACTGAACGTTACCAGCACAAAATAAAATAACAAAAGTAAAGAATCGCAGTTGAGGCTTTACGTCAAGAAATCAGAACTTGAAATGCGGGATAGAGAAGGAGAGAAAAATCAATTATGAATCATCAAAAATAGAAGAAAAATAAACAACCTAATCCGGTTAAAATAGCAGTGAGATGTCACAAGGAACATGTCTTCTGTAGAGTAGTATATAAAGCATGAATGTTATGTGTTTCAGGTCATTATGAGATGGTTCAGTAGGTCAACAACTGATTGCATAGATGCATATTTGGCATGCAGGTCACAGGTTCTAATCCCAGTGAGAAAGCTATGAGAAAATGTACTTATTACATAGGTCTCTGTGCATTCACGCAGGTCAAAGATTCCAATTCCAAACAGACAGCTCCCGTGGTTGATTCATTTATGTAACTTGTTGGTTATAGCCACAGACAGAGTCCTTAACTTCAATGGTGTGTGATCTGTATTTCACATGCTCCATTCTTAATTAAATAACTGCCTTCCAGTAGTGCACTAACATTGTGAGCTCTTAATCAGTAAAGTCATTGGGTTACTAAACAAGAAACATAACAACATTTTAAACATTTAGTCCTAAAATGCACCCATGCCCCACCCAGGCTAACTCAAGCTCATTCAATAGTGATCATGATTTTACAGTAAAAACTCCGATTTAATTTAAGATTGTTTTAAAGCAACCATTTTGCTTCACGTTTCAATAAAACAAACAAACTAGCAGAGCTTGTAAATCTGTTCTGTATAGTGGGTGTGACAAGCGGTTTGCTTTACGTGCAAGTAGAGTTCTGTAGCATTTTATCCCATGAATATGAAGATTTTGTAACTATGTCCATTTCCCGTATATACAGGTTTGAAGCAAAGGAGAGTTGAGGTAAAAAGCTGTGTCTAGTCAAGAAAGAATTTGTGAGTCGCAATTAGGAAGGGGCGTTCCTTCCTAATTGCAAGTTGCAGTCCAATGTATGATTGTTTTGTGACCGCATTTCAATCGCAGTGAGCACCAGTTTAAAATTGGTGCTAACTCATTCGCAAAAGGGAAGAGGTCCCGATGGGACCTCTTCCCCTTTTTGAATGCATGCGAGAAAAAATTTTCAGAGCAGGCAGTGGTCCCAGGGACCACTGCCTGCTCTGAAAAAAATTTAAAGAAAACTTTTCATTTTTGTTTTCGAAATGCATTCTATTTTCCCTCAAGGAAAACGGGCTGCATTTAAAGAAAAATACTGCTTTATTTAAAAGCAGTCACAGACATGGTGGTCTGCTGACCCCACCAGGCCACCATCCTTGTGAGTGCCGCCATTCCCAAAGGATCGCAAATTGCGACCTACCTCATGAAAATTAATGAGGTCGGTCATTTGCGGCCCCATTGGGAATCGCAAACAGTGTGAAGTACACTGTTGTACATATGGTTTTGTGACTCACAATTTGCGACTCGCAAATGAGTCGCAAAACTTGGGATCGTACATCTGGCCCTATATCTGTAGAGGAGGGTATAAGTATCCTTTGAACAAAATGATATGCATATCTTGCTTTAAAAACACCATACATCTGAAACAGGAAGAAGAGGATCCCCGAAAATATAATATATGCATGAACCCCCTAAACTGTACTGTGAGCACGAGACAACTCATGAAAACGGAACGTCGGATGTAGTTTATCCTTTCCTGTCACGTTATCTCTGAAAAAGAAAAAAGTTAACGAATAAGACTTAGACACTAAAATGGCTCAATGTTGCAACTTTGGCTGTGCAGTTCAGAATACAACTGAACAAGTAACTATCAGATACGTTGCAGGAGTTTTCGAAAACTGAGCCATCTATTTTAAACTATGTCAGTGGCAATGAACTGTCAATAATAAAAAGGAAGTGAAAAAGGAGCAGTAAGTCCTCACACATCATCCACAAAGAAGAGACCTGAAGGTCTGATGTATCAATCTCGGAGAAGCCATTAACTTGCTCTAACATTACCATGGGAAAGTTCCTCTTTAATCAGGTCTCACAGTGCAAACTTGGAAAAATACAGACTTGCACAATAAACAAATACAATATTCAAAACAAAATCATAAAAGTGATATTACGAAAACCAACAGCATAGAAAAAGAAATTAGATAGGAGCATCACATCTAAAGAGTGTTACCATTCCCACACCTCTCACACCCACAAACCATACATGCAAAAAATCATGTCTCATATGGCACCACCCACATACTGCACTCCTCTAATATACATGGTCAACCAGTTAATCCCCAAACCCAATCTCAGTAGCACACATTTGTTTTTCTCCTCTTTGTAGTGTTTTGTTTTCTTTAAGGACTGTTTTTCCCAGGCACATCTTTTCAGTTTGTGTTTTTTATTTTTTGATAATAGGTGCTGAACTAGGTTAAAACAAACGTTTATAAACCAAAAAAAATTCAAAGTCATTTAGTTTACAACCTATAACTTGCACTTCTGTCACATACAGCACATATTGACGATGTGTACATTTGCGGGTAAGTCCGAAATTGAAACAGTGTAGTACCGGAGACAAACTGACTCCTTGTAGTAAAAGTTATATGGTGAACAGTTTAACTACCAATAATCTTTCAATTGCAAATAGTAGTTAATTTAAACAAGCTAGAGACGGAGTGCAACAAGTGTGATTTGCAGATGTGACAAATAAATTGCATATTTAATCAAGGTGCTGTTTCCAAAATAAGTGAGAAAAGCAAAAGCTTATCCTCACAATACATTATTCACCTGTGGATTTCTGTGCACATGCTGGCGTTGAAGAGTAGACATTTAGGTGCTCATTACGAGTTCGG
Source organism: Pleurodeles waltl (assembly GCF_031143425.1). Taxonomy (NCBI): domain Eukaryota; kingdom Metazoa; phylum Chordata; class Amphibia; order Caudata; family Salamandridae; genus Pleurodeles; species Pleurodeles waltl. The sequence continues at coordinate 640,247,820 of NC_090436.1, read as the reverse complement.
CAGGGAAGACCGCCGTGCTGGCGGCCTCCAAAAGACCTCCCGCACGCCAGTCCTCAGACCGCCATATCATGACTGCTGGTGGCTTTCTGCCATTTTCCGGTGGAAAACCGCTGGCAGTTGTACTGGTGGTCGGCGGTCTAGGGGCGGTTGCACTGCCTCCACTGCCACGCCAACAAAACACCGCCCTCCGTATTTCAATTAGAAAAACAGGGTGGTGGTGTTGGTTTGGCGGGGCGCTGGTGGCAGTGCAAGCACAAGGACCTGTTCCCTCCCGGACGACCACCTCGACGACCAGGTAAGGTGACCGTCTGAAATGGGAGGGGTGGGGATGTTGTGCGTGTGAGTTTGTGTATGGATTCGGAGGGAGGAGTGTTGTGTGTGTGTGCGCGCACGATTGTAAGGGTGTTGTGAGTGAGTGAGTGTCAGGGTGTGTGTTTGGATGCATGCGTGCATGCGGGAAGGGGGTGGGGGTAAATACCGGGTGATGGGGGGGTTACTACATGGAGCAGGGGTGAGAATGTTGTAAGGGAATCGGGGTTTGGGGGCTCTTGATGTGGGGGGGTGGGGGAGTCATCTACTGGCAACATGAATGCAAATTCCTGTTGCTGGAAAGGGGACTAGTAATACCGCTGGCGGTCTTAGGTGGACTGCCGGGTCAGAGATGCTTATCTCCGGCCCGGCGGTCTGACCGCCCTGGCGGTAGGAACGGGAAAGTCGCAGTTTGGCACAGGCCAAATCGCCACACTCGTAACACGGCTGTCCACATTGCCGGCCCGTTGGGGGTGGGACCGGCACTGCAAGTCTGTCTGAAGACCGCCAGATTCGTAATGAGGGCCATAGTGTGATCAACAATTTCCATATAAACTGGAGCTTTATAAGGTGCAGATATTTATTTCCAGATGTCCAGTGAAAATTCAGCAAAATCATACATTGTTGAAAATGTGTAATGTATGGATGACTCAGTAATAGTTTAAGTTAGAGTATGAATCTAAGCCTTGTCCACCATTCTGCTCATTTCAGGAATATGCGGAAGGCATTAAAAAAAATTACAGAGGGCTGTGCATAGGACCTGGCTGTGTTATCCATGGCTAATGCATAGATGTGAAGCGCCTGACTTACAACTGTATGTCAGACGAGGTATTTAACAGGTGCATCATCTTAAAGTAAATAATAACCAAACAGTTTTGAAAACTATTCAAGGTTTAATCAATTGCTGAATGCATTACTGGCTACAACAACATTACCGGGGCAACTCATATAATTAATTTACACTTGCAAGTTTACTCATACATAAATTGCTGATAGCACTTATGCCTACAGAGACACTATGGGGGTCATTTTGACCCTGATGGTCTTCTGACCGCCAGGGTAAATGTGGCAGCACCACCACTAACAGGCTGTTGGTGCAGACCGCCACATCTCCACTCATACCGCATTGGCGGTCGGAACATCTCCGACCCGGCAGACCACAGAAGACCACCGGTGGTATTAGGAGACGGCCTTCCGACATGGTTTCCGCAGCGGTAGCACTGCCAGGAAAACCATGGCAGAAGGGCTACTGGTGACAGGGAATTATTTCCTTGGCACTGGTAGACGCCCCCCCAGCAAGCACTAAACCGCCCACCTCCCTTTCAGCCTCATCACCCCACCCGCAACCCACCTCCCCACATACATGCACAGACACCCACACGCACCACGCATACACCCATTCACCTACACTTACATCCAAACATCCACTCTCGCATTCACAACATCCACTCACACATTCACAACATCCACTCACACATTCACAACATCCACTCACACATTCACAACATCCATACATGCATCCACAACTCCATCTATACACGCATTCACAACTCCATCTATACACGCATTCACAACTCCATCTATACACGCATTCACAACTCCATTTATACACGCATTCACAACTCCACCTATACACGCATTCACAACTCCACCTATACACGCATTCACAACTCCACCTATACACGCATTCACAACTCCATCTATACACGCATTCACAACTCCATCTATACACGCATTCACAACTCCATCTATACACGCATTCACAACTCCATTTATACACGCATTCACAACTCCATCTATACACGCATTCACAACTCCATCTATACACGCATTCACAACTCCATCTATACACGCTTTCACAACTCCATCTATACATGCATTCACAACTCCATGTATACATGCATTCACAACTCCATGTATACACGCATTCACAACTCCATTCACACACGCATTCATGCATGCATACTCACACCCATCCAAACACGAATACTCACATGCATACACACTGACATGCAGACACGCACTCACTTCAACATACAGACATGCATACAACCACTCACACACATTCATGCACACACGCAGACACCACACACTCATACACGCACAAACAACACCCCCATCCTACCACCCCACCCCCCCATCAGACGATCACATTACCTGTTCCGGGGAGAAGGTCGACCGGCAGGGAATGGGATGGGGTGCTTCCACCGCCGGCAGCGCCCCACCAGTAGGACACCGCCAGGCCATATTATGGCCCATAATATGGCGGGTGGAGTCCTACTGGCCAGTGGTGGAACCGCCAGAGCGCCTTTGCCCGCCAGCACGACTGCTGCTGGATTTCCACCCAAAGTGTGGTGGAAATCTGGAAGTACCCATAATATGACGGGCGGGAGACCGCAAAAGTCATAATGAAGTCTTATGTTTCTTACGCTCCTGAATACCACGAATAAAAGAATATAATATCTACTAAATGTGGGTGATTTCACAGATATGCTTTGTGTCCTGCATGTTGTCTAAAGTTACATTGTTTAGCACCGCAGAGGTTATAGAAAATTGGGTCTAGATGTGCCTCACTGAATACCTTCCAGTATGAAAAGCATATACAAAACTGCCACATTCATTGGATGATGTCATCAGTAAGGTCATCAATTATGTAATTTGAGATGTCATCAATTCTGTCATTTAACTTGTCATGAGTGACATAATATGTGAGGTCATAAGCAGTGCATGGCAGGAGCGCAAGTTATAGTTAGTTCACTGAACTGTAACTTCTGAATTTCAGTGTCATTTGGTTTATAAAGAATAATTTCAACTCATATAAACACCTGTTATGTCAATTTAGCCTTTGTTGTTTTCAGTGAATTTCTGTGTTTTTTCAATGAAAGGGAAGATCATATTACCGTACCTAACAATAACGTATCTTTAACTTTTTTTCAGTGAACTTCTGGGGTCTTTTGATCATAGTCAGTCACCACCCCAACTGCGCATGGCCTTAAGTCAATAAAACACTTTTACCATTGTTTTGAATATTTTTTTTTAAGTACAAATGAGTTATTCGCTATAAAAATAGGGTTATGCTGACAAAATAATTCAAATGCAACTAATCTAAAAAAAAAAAAAAAAAAATCAAATCAAGGAGTGTATATCCTTATTGTATGGTTCCCAATAGTAAATTGAAGGGTAAAACCATACACAATCTGTAACAGTGTTTATGGAAGAAAACATGAGTAACCGTTAGCTTGCCATAATCAGAAAGATACATTACTATTTACTGCAGGTGTTCCAGACTGAACTTATATGTTAACTAGGCATCACTCAATAAGGAGAGAGAGAGTACCTATGACTGAGGGAGTATTACAATGTGCGTGTATATTTTTATGAAAGCATTTGAAATAATGTGTGTTAATGTGGGTGTATGTGTCAGTTTAGGCATTATTACACATATGAGTATGTACATATCTGCTCGAAAAAGATAGCGTATATGGGAATATACTGTCCTGCCCAAATTCATCTATTGCAGTAGTCTGTGTTTGGGTATGCTTGCTTACTGGATTCCATGGCCAGGGTGGTTATGAATTTTTTAAAACTAGATCTTGTCTCAGAGGCCCAGAAAGGACACCATTGACTGGCCATGGAGCACAGAGCTCCAATAAGATGGGTTTGTATAACCCGGAGGATTTTCTAGGCGCATGAAAGGAAAAAGACCTTATGCTCCTGTTGTGTATACCGTGTGTCAGGAGGGTGTGGGCCAAATAAGGTTCCTTTTCAATAGTAGGCCTTACAAACAGTAGAAGTGCATGTTCACTTGAAAGAAGACACATAGAAATTTACTGGGTTCATAGAAGGGCCATGCTATTGTTTGGGGTACAATGACCTTGTTGCTCTTGTGTCCTCTCAGTTACTTGATAAGTATTTTAGTTTGCCTTAGTGCCTTGTTAGCGGTTGGATTCAGAAATATGCCTAAAATGATAATATTATGAGGCGCACCTGTGTAGGGTATTAGTGAGTCGAAGAGCACCAGTGTGTAAGTGTATAAAAGAACGTGCATAATGTGAAAGTATAGGTGCTGAGGACCTCGGTGGCAGTAGTACATAAGGATGCATAAATGCGTCTGCTTTTAAAATATAAGTTCATAAAAACACACTGTGCTTCTCAACAAGAAAAGTGCTAAACCCTTGGGGAGGAAGGGAATTATGTCTGAGCATGTTCTCCGGGTAAACCACGAGCAAAGTGGCCCATTGCAACATGTGAGAGAGAAACTCCTCCGTAGTTCAGCAATTAAGAGTTTCTTGATGCTAATCTTTGGAGCTTTTATTGTTCCATACAAATCTAGATAGTAATCTGACTAGAAAAGAGTGCGTAGAAATATAAAAGGCCGAATTCTCTGAATGGAAGGCAAGCCTGGCTTCTCATCACATAGTAAATGTCACAAATATATTACATTTGTTCCTTCAATTATTCAAATACACTGTTATTTTGTTTTTACTAAGGATTAGAATGAAGCAACATCCCTGATCATGGGCTTCCCAAAATAAGGTCCATGCTTCGTTCTTCGAGAAATGGCTTGACACAAGTATCACAAACCATTGTAGACAGCACAGCAGCTCACGAGAGAGAATTCTAACATAGGTGTGTCAGATATTACCACTCACCTGGACATAGAGACAGAAGGATAAACACTCTTCAGACATGCCTACATGTTGGGGCCAGCCATACCTGTTGGTCAGGCCAGCACTCTGATAACTCATAGCCTGTTTTCGGTACTCTCCAGCTTTGCCTCCACTGTTGAATGCTTTCATACCAACTCAGTGTGATGGACTCCCCATAGAACACTGACCTTCCTCTCACCTCCACTTCAGTTACCTGGTTGTCCGAATTTAAGTACCTTCCACGATTCTGGACTGACTGATGTAGTCTCTGGAATGAGACATTGAACCCTGAGATTTAATGCACAGAATGTCAGAGATGCCGTCCTACAGGGGCGCACTAGGCTAAACCCCTCCCCCAGTGTGAGGCATGGTCACTCGCTGCTCCTTTCCTTTGTTTGAAAACGTCTGAGTAGAATATGCTCAGATGCTTTTTCATTTGTGAGCTTCCATATGCTGCCGCTTTTGTGAGATAGACTCCAGGCTACCAATACCACAAGACTCAGAGGAATAGATTGTGAGAAAGGGATTCTGTATTATTACGAGTTACTTTATTTCTCTTGGCTATTTAATTTTTAACAATAATTTATACATGAAAATAATATGCATTCTGGAAGTACTTCTTCCAAGAAAACACTTGAATTACAAATAACAAAAAAATGCATAGACAGGGTCAACGTGCTTCATTGCACGTTAGTGCAAACTTTCTCAGAGAAAGCAAAAAAAAAGCAGGTTTGGAAATCAGATGCACATAGCAGGTGAGATGGCAAGCAAGGAGGCTAGAAAGAGGTTGTCTCGGCCCTCAGGGGGGGGGGTAGTGAGCGTGACAGCAATCAAGGAGCATTTCTAATTTGGAGGCTGAATGGAAAACGTCGTGTCTAAGAGTGACTGCAGGTAAAAAGTGCAATGTTCTCAAGTTTATCTTATCTTGTCATGGTGATCCTAATTGTACAGGAATAGGAGCCAGAAGGTAGAACTTATAAATCAAGAACCAACCAGAAGCCCTGGTGATGTTGGGCTCCTTTGCTGCATACTACTAATGTCTCCTTCACAGAAACTCTGCCAGTGAGATGAGTATACCCAGAACAGGTAGACTACAGCGGGGGTTCTTAATCTGTGGTCTAGCAACCCTAGTAGGTCCAGGACACCTTATTCGGGGTTCTGTGACTGCTAAGAAGATTAAATATTAACTGATTAATAAACTGCATATAAATAAGCAGAATGCAAGATTTAAAAATGTAAAACATTTTGTAAATGTGGAGGAATCTGAGACTGGAAGCTGAACATTAAGTTAGTGTCCTCAGACTGCTCTGTGAGAGAAGTGCAAATGTATCAAACAGACTACAGGATGGAAGATGGGTGGCCTCAGTTGAATTTAGAAAAGCTCCAACCTTCCCATTAAAATGAAACATTGTATTGTTTATATTTGTTTGTGAATTAAATAAAATATTTAATCATTTGTGTATTTGTTTGATGAATGCTTGTTTCTGTATTTTTGTGGATTATTTTGAGGTTTACATCGTCATTAGCTTAAACCTGTTACCCCAGCATTCAGTAATAACTCAGTGGAGGTACCTTGTTCACACTAATTCAGGCTGGGGAAGGATTCCATTAATGGTTAAACCGCTTTCCACAAAAGTCAAAAGGTTAAGAACCACTGGTCTACGGCACTGAGAATCCTATTCCCCAGGGTCGGACATTAGCCAAGTGAAATGGAGGTGAGACCAATCCCATACTCAGGTACGGTGCTGAAATGGAGGAATCTGCAAAACCCAAAAGGGTTCATGTGGAAGTGAACCAAGCTCAGGAAGGCATAGTGCACTTGTTCCAGATAATGCACGCAACTCTCAGACTATTGGGGGTTCATCCTCCTAGCAGATACTTTCAGAGGCTTCCTAAAATGCATTCCTAATAGGGAGAGTAAGGGCGCACTCACAACTGAAGGATGTTGCATGCAAACAAAAAACTAACTGCAGTCCAAAGGAAATGGCTCCATATAACCTGGCCTTAACCTGGAAGAAATCTAAGTAATTAACTTGTAAAATATGATTGAAATGGTGTAGAGGATGTGGAGATGTTGAAAAACAGATTTGCCATAAAAGGGCAAGGATTTGGGATATGAGATTCGGTAAAGGAAGAGTAAGTTTTTTAGAAATTTGAAAACAGCCTAAAGGGACATTTCTAGGATAGTAGGCATTTTCTGCTCTTTTTTTGATTGAAGGCGAAGTTAATACCACTTTCTGGAGTTGAACCTTCGAAAGCTGGAAAGTCGCTCAGTCGTCATCAAACTCGAGGAAGGACAACATAATGCCTGCTTAATTTGGGCTAAAGAGATAGGTGGCAAAGTTTAGTGTTTCTCTTTTTAAATCTGAGTTAGCCTTACTCCACGCCCGCCTTCTCTTTCCCCTGTATATAACATCCATGGAGGGCTCAAGCGATCAATAGTGCAGTAGGTGCAGTGGCACCGGGGCCCAGTGGTCTTAAGGGGCCCAATGAAAACTTGTTATGGCAGCAATTTACTACTCTGTTAGCACACAGGGAGGCATTTTCGATGTTTGCTCCACGGCCCATTTGTTACGCCACTGCATCCATGAAGGTCGTGTTTTACTGGAAGTTTCGTCATTGTATGGTTTGATATCATTAAACTTGAAGCCAATTTACAGGGACACATAAAGGAAAATGCATAGTTACCCTTGGTAATTACTAATTGTTTTGTACCTTATCTCTTTTCTTGATAAAAGTGACTGAAACGAAATGTCAGTTTGCCATTGGGGCTTGTGCAAGAAAAACACTATATATTTCCGGTTTCGGTACACAGTTACCTCCGTAAACACATTTAAAATCAGACTCAATAGAATATAGATAATTAACGAGGTGGTTGAAAATGAAAGTCTTGGAATAACTTTGAGAGGCAGAAGACATAGAACATTCATTTTAAAATAGTTTAATTAAAGCTGTGTTTGGAGGCTGCAAGGGGATGAATAGTGATGGGCACCAGTGGAGAGCACCATGCTGTGTTTCCAATTAAGCTTTTAACATTTTGACATCCCGGTTTACACGTCATGCTTCCTTTCCCTAGTGCCTGGTCTCATGTTTTCTCAGAAGGCAACCAGATCTGTATCACATGACGCCCTGATACAAACCGCAACCCTCGCGTCACAACAGCAAGTGCAAATATGCAGAAAAAACAGAGGGGGCGCATTGGGAATGCAGTGTCTAGGGCGTCGTCTCCGACCCCTAAATATAGCCCTCCTTGCTCCTTTTATTTGTGAAAGGCAAGCGCTCCATACATCTGGCATCCTTGTACGAGTAATATGAGAAGTACTGCCGTTTATCTTTTCTGTCTTAAAAAAACAGGGACTACAATGGCTTTCCAGGCTACTGGGTGGAGAGTCGGCTATAGGGTTGGCACCGGTCACTTTATGGTTACCTCCACATAAATGATATGTGCGAATCGATAAGCTAGCCAAGAGGCAGGTATTGTGGTTTTTCAGATTCATATTTTAATGCCAAATACCCTGTTCGTAGTCACTGTAGACCAGCCAACTGCTGATCACTTACTCAGCCTTGACTAATGTAAGTTGACCGCGTGAGAAAGTACATAGGGAGCAGGGCTACGGTGGCCGAGGGGGCACTAAAACAGTACACAATCCCAGAATTATGCGATCAGGTAATACTCCATAGTGCTGTTTTGGGCCCTTCACTCTCCGAGCGCTTGGGGACCATTTCAAATGCATAAGATGACCAGGGGGTGTTCGAGGCTGGGGTTTTCATTAATACAATGGGAGCATATGGGGAAATGTATCAAAACTAAAAGGTTGGGCATGTGTACTATGTATTCAGTTATAAATGAATGCAATCATGGTTTCAGTTTACTTCTAAATACAGGAGAGGAGGTTTGTCGCTGGTATTTGAAGCATGTGAAATCAGGATTTCACGCCTGTGCTGTAGAGAGCAATAAAATAAATATATAAGCTTAAAGTGAATTTGTTCCCAGCCAGGTACCTCTTAGATTACAAACCATTCTATTACAGAAAAGCCCACAAAGAAAGATATTTTGATAATGCATGCTTAAAAACGTGGATGTGCTACTGATCTGCCAATAGACGTATATCTCAGTAAAGCCTCAAATATCGCTTGAGTTATTACGGAATAATTATTGAAAATAAATTGAAATCAATGAAATAGCAGGTGAGCGTCAATGAGCACGTTATATGAGAGACCAAGGCAATACAACAGGTGAAGGAAGACTGAAGAGCGTGGTTTCAAATTTCAACCACGTACCAGGAAAATAGCCTGAAGTCAGTGATGTGGTCAACGTATAGAGACCCTGTTTTGAACCAATATAAGGCCAAAATAAAAGATGTGTGTGGTGGTCAATGTTATACTCAATGATCGGAAAACTCGAAAGAACTTTGGAAGATATATGGGTCAACATGCTTCGTCAAAAAAGTGCTTGTCGTTCAGAAGCAGAAAGTGCCTGGAGTTCTCCATCTTAATGAAGCAGAAGTTATGACTACTAAAAAAAAATTTCAGACTTAGTATAAAGCCTTGGCGGAATTACCCTTTTTCCTTTTTCATTCCTCTACACAAATAAAAGACAAGGAGTGCTCCCTCAATTGTGTTATACCTCAAATATGTTATGGTCCAATACTCTTACATAAACCATATGCACAAAATTATGGACGCTAAATTTACACAAAGTACATGCTTATGAAACAGTCACTGCAGTTAATGCCTGTAACTGGTGGTTGTTAGTGTATGGACATCTATTGTGGTGTGTGCTTATAAGGCAGTGGATGTTAGGCTAACAGCAATACCGAACACCAAAAAAATGAAATTGCAGAGGTATACCATCCTTGTCATTGTAGGAAGATGGACTTAAGACTAGGTCATCCTAGATAAGGCAAGTTTGGGCTCCCTATTTCACTTCAGCTATTGGAAACCTTTGGTGACCTATGTCAAGAGGTCTTTTGATGCAGATATGTCCAAGTTAGATACATTTTTAAATGCATATGATATGAGATGACATGAACCTTATTCTTAGGCAGGTGCATGTTCCAAAAACATTCTACATTTCTAGCAGAAGCGTGCAGGTCAGTTCTTTCTGCAAAGTCGAACCACCAGTTCCCAGCTGTATACTCTTTCTTTTTAGAGGTGCTTGTTTTTTCTCGGTCTGATGTAGTTGGCCCATTAACAATGATTCAAAAGAAGTAAATCTATTAGTTTAATTTGTGGTACTTGCTTAATTATTTTATTATTGCTTATTGTGACCTGGGGCTATCATTATGAAAAACGTGCAGGTCAAAGGAAATAACAAGTGACAAACACTATGGGGTTTTCAACCTGGGGAGTGGAGGTGCCCAGTAAAATATTACTTGTAAAGAGCATTTTGAGAGGAGCCAAAGCTATCTTGGTAATGAGACACATGTCTCTCAATATGTTTCAATGCTGGCTCCACCACTGACCTGCTCTATTGAGAAGAAGAGGTTTGTCTATTCCTTTACACGTGTGAGACACAGCCAAAGGCATATCTGGATACACTTGCTTTTCACATGTTCAAGTGAAAAAGTACAGTCTAGAGTGACAGGCTTCCCACTACCACCCCCCAAACCGTGAGGTAAGAGGATAAGTCCCACATGGGTGTACCACCTGACACCCTAATTAGTTTGACCTGAGGCTACCTCTGAGGGATACTGCAATAGATTGTAGAGGGTGTGACCATAGCCAAAGTGAAGCCAGAGTAACAGTTGTTTGTGAATTTCCGTGCAGCTTTTGATTGTAGAGCAATGGAAGGAGCGATCCATGCCCTATGTCAGTGGTTCCCAACCTTTTGGCTTCTGCGGAACCCCCCCCCCTTTATCATTACTGGAACCCGGGGCCCCCACTGAATCATTATTGGAATCCATGGACTCCCCCCACTGAGTGATTACCAAAAGCTGGGGACCTAATCTGTTAATATTTTTTAAATTTCTAAGCAGTCGCAGATCCCCTGAGAAGGCTTTGCGGACACCCTGGGATCCCCGGACCACAGGTTGGGAACTACTGCCCTATGTCACAACCCAATGGAATGAACGCCCAGAGCACGGACACCTTGCACTCCAGGTGAATGAAGAGCAATGGGGTCAATACTTCCACAGTACTGTTTCAAAGCAACAAAACGGAGAAGTTTCAGAATGCCCTGGAAACTTCATTATAGTTTTGAAATGAAAGAGCTAACCGTGGTACTTTCTTCAAAAGGTTAATGTTGTGAGTTTTTTGTGCGTTTCCACACTGGTCCTACTCATTCACAGTGTTATGATGTCAACTGCGGAATACTGATGGGATGATCTGGACTCAAGTATTAGCTGTAAGCAAATGTTTGAGGCTGAGTACAGGAGTAGAATATGCTCCTAGTGGGGTGCCTATTACCTGATGTACTTGCTGTGAATTAACCTTTGAAACATGTCAGCCTGTATACTGGTTGCATATCTGGTTCTGGAGTGGTTTTCACCGCTTACATATTGATAATATACTTCATACAGTGAGAGTCCTCAAGGTATGATCTCTTCATGGGCAGCTCTGTATCACAGGCTCAATCCTTTGCTTCGGTTATTCACTCTCTAAATGGAGAAACCAGGTATCCCTATACACTAGTACATGGAGAACACCTAGGATTGGATTTTACACATGCAATCTGCTTGAGGCGATGCCTCCGTGCCATTGAAAGATGTCTGGTTCCATTAAAAAAAAAAAAAAAAAAAAATTACACTCTCTTATTCCTACTCAACTCTTAGCATTCATCCATGACTTTCTCACGTCTCGTCTGGGTACTTCTTTATTTTGAAAGCTTGACTGGCACACATTTCATTATCGCCCTCAGGTTCCTATGCAAATAGGGAGGCCAAGATGTGCTTTTGTTTGTACTATAAAAAGAAACTCAAATGTGTATGTTAGTCAAAGCCTTTGGGAAAGAAAACATTTTCAGCTGTTTCTGCTAAATGAGAAGGCAACACATTTCTCAAAATATGGAGGTACTACTTCTGAGAGGGTAACTCCTCTCATTGTGAATCTTTCGCCACCCACATGTAAGGGGAAGAAAATAACATTATAAAGGTTTGTGCAATGGCCAGCTTGCCTAGTTACTTTAATAACCTCACTGCTTTGCAAATCAAGACAAGTACCTTTTATTAACCCTTTTCCACGAGAGGAGCTAATAAAGGTTCTTGATGATTCGTTGTGTGTGTTAAATGCAGCATTGAGCGGTAATGAGCCCTGCCAGAGAGATTTCTAGTAATGAAGAGCAGTGCAATATTCCAATTCGGGAATGCCAAGAGCGTGCGTGACGGAGAAGACGATTGCCCTGGAACACTAAATGTTCCATAAAACAAGGGCATTTGGTAGTAAAATTGAAAAAAGAGATGGCGATTTTAATGTGCGGCTTCAAAGACAGCAAGTTATCTATTGTGACTGAGCCTCTTGGCTTCTTCATTATGAAAATGTCATAGTCAAGTATAAGTGGGTTCGGACATGAAGGGCAGAGTCTGATCACCACATTCAAAAACAGGTTAGATATATCTGAATGGTGGAGGAAACGTAAGGTAGCAAGAGGGAGACAATTCCTGGGAGTCTGACAGAAATGTTGGCATCAGACCCGCAAATGTGGCATCCAACTCATGAGGCTTAAAGCAGATCTGGTGAGAAAGGGCCTCTGAATTCGTGTGTATATCTGTTGTGGGGGTAATATCAGTACCTGAAAATGGAGTGGGTTAATACCCAGTCATAGAAAGCAAGTTGCCAGACGAGGATGCTGTGTTCTAGTATGAGTAGCTGAAAAATGGTGAACAATTGCATTGCATGGTCATTTAGGCTGCAGAAGTCTGAGGTTGAAGAAACTCACAATTATAGAAGACTGATACCTACAGCTGTTGTAATAATATGCTAATGGACTTTAAGGTCTCTGGTAATAAGTTTGATGGTTTAGCAAAAACACAGGCTAGTGGGTTCAAGCCAAGCGTTCCGGTGTTAATAAAACTTATCTCTTTCCCTGAGATTTTTAGGTCTCAAACTACCTAAGGAGGCCACCAGGTCTATTAGAAAACCAGTGGGAAAAAACACAGCTATGATAAACTGCTGGGCAAGTGAAGACATCTGTCAGGATCACAGAAGGCAGTCTATGAGGATCCAGAGTAACTAAAGTAGGGTCTGAAGTGTCAATAGGGTCTTAGCAGCCTGGGCTGATAGAACATCAAACTCGAAATAACCCACTTCTCCTTGATTTAGATCGTTAGGTCATCCCTTGAAAGGAATTACCATTGATTAACCACTGTTTCTGAAAGCATTTTACCAATATGCCAAAGACACCGCATTGAATTTTCATTGTAGTTCTCTCACCTCCTTCTTTGCAAAGAAACTTCAACAACTGACTTAATGAAAAAGGAGTCTGGAAGCTTGGGTGGTATCTTTTGGAGAATGTATATCTTGAGTTTGGACCGGCAGGCCATGTCGGATAGAATTCTATTCAGGGCAGGAGTTGGTTTCTCACCTCCCCTTGTCTGTTTGGGCCCACTCTATTTCCTATATCATCACCTCATCATCATCATTAATTTTATTGATCAGTTAATTAAAACCACTGCAAAATAAAAAAAAATCAAAAAAAAAACGATGTACCTTAGAAGTTAAATAATAAAGAAAATGAAAGAAAAGAAAGTAAAATAAACTAAGTGTTGTCTCAATTTGCAGTCAGGGGTGCTTATGCACATTTAGACCCTTGTGTGCCCTGCTATGTGCCCCAACTGACTGGGCTAGCAGCCTCCTGAGAGCTGTCACATATTTTGCACATCTTGCCAGGGCCCAGGGCGCCAAGTATGAAAAAAACATATTCGACACCTCCATACAGGACCGCGCCCCCGGAGCCAAAGCTACTGGAATTACTAGCGGTCTTCTTTCGGCTACTAGTTTAGGACAGCAGCACAGTAGGTGTAGCCAGCTTTCTTGATGGTAATAACTGAGCCTACAGGCACTTTTTTGCCTATGTGTAGGCCAGGAGGGGTTGAAGTCCTTAATTGGGAGGACTAGTGTTCGCATGTACAGGATCTGGTGCCGCGTTCCTGCATTTATTGCATCTAGGAGGTAAGGTTGTGGGGCTCAGATCATATAGGAATCATTTAGCACTGGCACTGTTGTTGGTAATTTGATTGACTGGATGTCGAGCTCTCTTGAGAGTTCCTTTGCTCTTCTATTAATTGATGTTTTTCAAGCACTGTAGGTCACCGTGTCTGCCAGAGGAATAGAGTTGCCAGTTTCAAAGGTCTTCTGTGCTTTGCTTAAATGCGTGTGCCATGGGTTGCCGGGAGTTTTGAAAATTGTTCTCAAGCACTGTTTTAGAGTGAGCGAATTGGCCTTCCTGAGACTGATGTAATATTTCAGGATGGCGGCTTGACAATCTATCTGCTATGACGTAAGGCACATTTCCAATCTGAACCTGGTGCGACGGGTACACTTTGGTTGTTGGAAAATTTTTAAGTATGCTCTGCAATGAGCTTGTTCTATGCTGGATTCCAAGGACTCCGGAAAGGCCAGGTGGACATATTGCAGAGCAGGAAGTAAGGTCACCTTTATTACCCTCAGTATTGGAGCAGCCTAGGTGCTTGTAAGTTGGTTATTCAATTTGGCAAGTCCGTATGTGATGGCAGAAGCCTTATGTCTGATTGCGCTTTTCTGTGCCTCTACCGTATTATTTTCTGTGAACCACACCCCCAAGTAGTTATATTTCCTGGCTGTGTGGATTTTCTGGTTTCCCAGTTGCAAGGGTATGATTTGTTTGTTCTTGTACCTTCCGAATATAAGGACTATTATTTTTTCCTGATTGACCTGCAACTAATTAGCCTTGTTAAAAGTGTTCACGGCGTTTAGAACTCGCTGTAGTCCAGATTTTGTGCAGTCTATTATCACAATGTCATTACCATACTGGATGATTTGGAGTCTTGTAAGGCTGATCTTGGGTAAGACCAAACTGCTGGCCTTCAGATATTTCTCCAAGTCTGCAGTATACAAATTGAACAGTAGTGGGGCAAAAATGCATCCCTGCTTTAGGCCTCTCTTAGTTTCTATTTTCCGTGATAGTGACCCTGGCCCTGTAAGAACCCTGACCCAAGTGTGGGAGTACAGTGAAATGAAGGCTTTTAAGAGATGTGTGGGAATGCCCCATAATGGCAGCTTCTTCCACAGAATTTCTCGATCTACCCTGTCGAAGGCCGCACTGTAATCAACAAAGCAGCAAAATAGCGGCCGATGGGCGGTGTTGGCTGCTTGGTGCTGTAAGTATGCTAGTGCCACAATGTTGTCCACTGTTGAGGCCCCTGATCTGAAGCCGGATTGGAAAAATGGCTGGATTTGACACTCCAGTACCCATGCTTCCAGTTGGTCCATCAGCTGTTGTGCCTAAATTTTTTGCCTCCACGTCCAGGAGAGCGATTAATCGATAATTTGCGGCTACTGAGCGATCCCCCTTTTTATAGAATGGACACAGTATTGACCCTCTCCAGGATTCCGGGACAGTGGGTAGGTGATATGCAATGTTAAAGATCTGTGACAGTCTGACGGAGAGCATTTGAACAGAGAAGCCGGTAAACCGTTAGGTCTTGGGGAGCCATCCTTCCTAGTCCTCTTTATGGCGTTCTCTGTCATGCTAATGAGAAAAGAATCAAAACCGTGACTTTTGCATCATGCGGTGCAACTAGCTGATCTGCTTTTCTCTCTTGTTGTTTCTTGGCCCTAGAAAAGGAGTTATCAATGTGGGGAATGGATGGACACTGAATCTTGTCCTGGCTATTGCTGGTGAAGTCTAATACTAGTTCAGTGGTCGCGTACAAACGTGTAACATGCGAGACCCATGCTGACTCTGATACACCATTCTCTCTTGTCTTATGGCCGTTTCTTAACTTATTTACATGGTCCCAGAAACAGGCGTGATTTGGGTCTTTTAGGAGCTGGAATAAGGTGCTCCATTCTTTCCTATCTTTTTCCCCCTTGAGCTCCCATGTCCGTTTCTTGAGGGACCTTCAGCTATTTGTTACCTGTGCCGCTGTGTCCGGTGTGGGTTTTTGCTTGTGCCTGCGTAAGGCTCTACAAAGAGCCCGCCTTGCCTTAAACACATTTTTGTCCAGTTGTAGTGGTATGCTTCTTCGGGCGGGATGGAATGCATGAGAACACCTTGACTTACCCAGCAGCAGCATATGTAGATGACCCAGCGACTTCGTCCACCATTCGAGATTCGGGTTTGGTTTCCGAAGCTGAGTTTTTAACCATAAGATTATTGTAGATTAATACTCTGGTCTCCATTTGATTCTTCTCACCAGGTGTACTTGTTCTGCGCCCATTGAGGCCCCTACCACTACATACTACTCTGCTGCCTTAGCTTGTGATTCAATTATATGTTTCAGGGGATTGTGGTCGCTCTCTGCCCTCTCTGTGATTTCAAAGTAGCTAAGTCTCTGCTTGAGCTTTTCTGAGAGGTGCACGTAATCAATGGGTGAGCCTACCTTGAATGATGAGGGAAAGGGGCACCCATTCCGATTATTCATATGCTCCTGTCGGGCTGATGAGAGTCTGAAGGTTGTAAAGAAGTTTTGGAGTAGTTGATGGCCTCTGTCCTGGGGGGGTTCTCTGTTTGTACATCAAGCCCGTTTACGTTGAAATCACCCAGCATAATTATTTTGTGGCCTGGGTGGCTAAAGATGACTGTTTCCAAGTTCTCCAGGAGTTTGAGAATTTTTACTGCCTTTGATTTCCTTGGGGTGTTTATGTAGCAGTTGATTAGTATAAGATCCACTTTTTGTTGGACAATGTTCACACTGCTAATGGTGATTATTTGGGCCATTTTACTGTTGATAGAGTGCTCTGTGGTTGCCAAACGGACTGCGTGTTTAATGAAGATGGATAATCCACCTGAAGGCCGACCAAAAATGCTTGAACGCGTGGCTGGCTAGAAAATCTCGTAATAGCCTGGCAGGAGAGATGGAGCGCATTCCCAGGTTTCTTGCATACAGATGATGTCGTTGGAGTTTAAGTAGGACATGGCCTTGCCAGATCTACTGATGCCGCTGAGGCCTGCCACGTTCCATGACATCACCTTCTTTAATGTCTTTTTTGGGAGCACTTGGCTGAAGAGAAGGGTGGTGAGGGGAAAAGTTATCTGCCACTTTGACCAGGCCTCAGCCTTCACAAGGCAGGGCCTTTAGCAGCAGTGAGAGGCAGGGATGAACACGATTTGTGCTGTTTTTCTACTGTCACAGGAGACAAGAGAGCTGTCCTCGAAAAAGGAGAAAGTACCAAAAGTACAACGGAGGATCCTTTGCCTCTAAGAGGACTGCAAACCAAAAAAAATGCACAACAGACTACTCCATCTATGAAGGAACACCCAATTCCAGCAGGTATGGAGTGGTTAGCTGTAGGAGGGAAGGCAAGTACACTAGGTCCTCCCTTGAAGTGTAGAAGCTTCTGGAGCTGGGTGCCTTACAGCTGCTGACACAAGCAAAACACAATAAAGTTTAGGAAAGGACGTGAGGTCTTTGTTCATCGTACATTTCTACATCTTCTACGCGAAATAAATGTGAATGTTTGGAAACATTTAGAAGATTGATAAATCCACTGTATTCCAGACTTACTTTAAGGTTAGCCTACTTTTCCTGTTGCCTTCTTTCTCTCCAGACCCTTCAGCCATTAGTTTGCCAGCCTTATCTTGGATTAGCCCAGAGGATTATTTTTGTTTTTACTTTTGTCCTACTGTTTTCCTACAGGCTGTCTGGTGTGTGTCTTTCCACCTCCATTTGAGCGAATGAGGATCTATTTTACATTCACAATCAGTCGGCGAGCAGCCATGGAGTACTGAGAAGGCAGAGGCAAAACCATTTGACAAACAAATCATACAGAAAATAAAGGGACCTTATATTTCTGTAGCATACATTTCTCGAATGTTCTCGCTTCCCCCAGTACCACCTGGCAAAAAAACACTGGCAAAGCTAATTGGTTTAACTTTTGTATGGCATGCACGTGCCCAATCTGCACACCATACAAATATGAAACCTATTCACTTTTCCAATGCTTCTCGCTTACAGTTTCCAAAAAACACATACCGTTGAACATTTACAGGCAAACCATATCCGTGGCTGCCACATTTACATACTGGAAAAATGCTGAGGAAAGGCGGTCTCCTTATTTCCCTATAAACAAGGTTGGCAGTCGCTTCGAACCAAGAAGGCTCTTGCTTAATTTTTGAGAGAACATGTGTTTCTTTTCTCTAACATAGCTCAATGATGGGTAGCATTTATTTAATTAAAGTAACCTACGAATTCAGGGCACTGAATCCTACTACTGCTAAAATAACAAGTCAATGATGAAGTTACAAAGTAAGCCTTTAGAAGCGTGTCTGTTGTTGGTAATCAAGTAATGCATCAGTTACTTTACATTTGTCTCTTTTTCTGCAACACCATCACACAAAGTGTAAAACAAACCCCTGTTCACTCTCTACAGGCTGGAGTGACTGCAACACACCTCGTGTCAAAAGAACTAAATATAAACATAGTCCCATGAGTCTTTAAGCAACTACAACACACATTGTCCTATTTTCCAGGAACAAAACACTCACATATTTTAAAGCACAGTGTGAGGCGAATTCCAAGTAAGAATCATATCACTCTGAAAATATGCCTATAACACAATAACACAGTGCTTAATTTGTGCCGAAGGTTGCCGGCAGGTGGAACCGGCAATTCTTTAAGGGGAGCAGCACTTTTTTCGCTGCATCAGATATTTACCGAGTCCAAGAACACAGATCGGAAAGACTGAGGAAGAGAAAGACAGCTAACCTGTCACAAAGAAAGAAAGCAGAAACCTGCAAGAGTGAGAAAAGGGACAGGGAAGGTCTGGTAGTGGATTAAAGACTACTAGTCTTGGTATTTGGCATGCAGATATTTATTTGCACCAGCTGAGGATTCTGAGCAGAGGTTTGGGTACCAGCACCCTTTCTTTCACAAACTGAACACTGTCATAACATAATAAAATGATAACACAATGCTTGCTTAAATTGTGGTAACTAATCCATTCTAATCGTCCAACGGATTAAAGCTTTAGGCTTTAGTTTCATGGGGCAGGCAGGCTGTGGTTAGAATAGCATTTTTATCATTCAGTAATTGTTTACTTGATTGTTGCCATACTATGGAACAGCAAAGGTTAGTAGAGTAGGGCTTATTTGGCATTTGTAGCACATGGAATGCAACGTATCTTTCCTGTTGCAGGCCAGATGTGCAATAATCCAGTCCACCAACCACCAAAAGGGTTTAAAGGAGTGCATAACCCTAAATTATTTAGCTGATGGCCCGTCTGTGGGTAAGGAGACTAGAGGTTCAAAACCAAAAACAGGGACAGTGCCCAGGGAGGGTAAAAAGACTTCAATAACAGCCAACCGAAAGAGGAAATAAAATACCTCAGTCCAGTGCTCAATCAGTAAGACAGGTTGAAACAATGACGCTAATAGATAAAGGAAGAGAAAGGTAGTTATATTTGAGGGGACTCAGTGTATTTTCTCCATTCAGTAAAGGATTCGGAATTTGCATTATTTGCAAGGAAGATTTCAGAATTACTGTACAGGATTCAGGTCCACGTTTTCAAATTTTACAGCTTTTCGGGGGTGAACCATTGGTTGAACTGAGATGGCCTAAATAATTTATTAAGGCACTGTGGGCGGCAGCCAGAGGCATTCCTGAGACACTTGTGGCACAGGACTGTGGGCATTGTGGTCAGGCCCCAACATTTTACAGTCACAATTCCTATGACTATAACCCTATTCATTCACTGCCCTTCTCCCCTCACTAGCTAGTATAGCAGTCACTAACCACCAGCAATCAATAGTCACCTCTGTAATAACTGCCACCTTCCAACCACTTGCCACCTCTCCTGCCCCGCATATCACTCCTCACACTGATCAACTCCAATCACTAGTCACCTTCCCTTAACTACCCACGTTAAAGCAATGGTCAGCTTTTCAGTCACCGCCCTTCTGCCATCACTGCCAATGTTCTATAATGAAAGCCACCCTCCCTGTCTCGTGCATCTCTATAGAGGCCTGGAGCCTCTGGAGACCATGAAGGGCTGGGAATGTAAACTTAGTACCCGACTGTCTCTTCACATTTCTTACCAGCCCCCCAGAGAAAAGTGAAGTCAACTTGCTTCTCTTACTGTCCACTAACTCTTCATGATATGGCCAAGTCCCTCCTGAACCGCAATGGAGCAGCAGAGACAGTGGAGTTCACACTATGTCAACCTCTCACTCCACCTCTTGCCTTCCTTATCACTTACTCTCCCTCATTTCCCCTACACCAGCAAGTCATGAGACACCTGATCGCGGAAGAAGCACAATTACCCTTAAAAAGAAAAAGTCCATAACACGAAGAACCACACATTACACAGCTGACTTTTGAAAACTTAAAATTTCAATCTTTCTAACAAGATAGCCAGGCAGCTCATTGACAAGGTGGTCATTCAACCAAGAGCTAGGCTTTGACTGAAAGCCCACTCTACTCGATGTACGTGGACAACATATCTTTGACAACAGACAAATGAAGCTGTCTGTAGGTGAGACCTAAAACTGGGAAATGTCCTCGGAAATCAAGGATATCTAGGTTCCCTGCAGTCTTCTTACATACAAACCTTTTCATCCTCCCCAGCCCTTGAGAGAATCTAGCTGCACAGAGGTAGTAGTATTATTTGATCATTTAAATGGAGACCTCTGCTAGGTAACCTTTTAAGTCCAAAGACAGAGTGGGTTAGTACGATTACTGAAACCCCACCAAAGTCCCAACAAAATGATTTCAGGGTATATGGTTACCACAACCATATCCGGTGCTAGTAGTGAGGAAAAATAACAACAGCGATACGTTTTAACTTGGTGCTATTGTACAGATGGCACTGTAGTTATTTTTTGCTCAGTGGTTCTGGTTTCAATAATGCTGAACCCCTACACAGTTACTTTAGCTAGGCATGCTGGTGTACATCAATGAAAGTTAAAGCAAAAAAAATGAGCGTGGGACAGCAATGCCATAATGCTGAGGTTATTTTGTGAAGCACTTCCCCAGAACTGTATTCTAAATGAGCAACATAGGTTACTTGCTGACCAGGCAACTTCCATGTAAAATTGTTTCTGATGTCCACATATGAGCAGTAATAAAACTGCTCAAATCTGGCAAGGAAAAAAGAACTCACAGGAGCTCTTTGGGGGAAAGGAACTCGCTCTGGAGACTTCAAAAGCAGTGGCAGGAAGCCAAAAGTATTGAAAAGGACAATTAATTTGGCAGAAAACTCTGGAAACTTCAGGAACATAAATGGAGCTTCATTGCTGGAAACACAGTTGCAAAGAGTTGAGATGGAGGGAAGGGGCTTCTTGTATGTTCTAAAACAAGGGGCAGGATAGTGGGACATGGGCTAGTCAATACACAAAGATGAGACATTAATTCCATCTCACATGGACGTAATCACTAATAAACAGCATCCTAGTAGATGACTGGTGCCACTATTGTAATACAGTTCTATGGGAAAAAGCCTGTCATAAGGCTAAATGAGGAAAAGCATACCAAATCTACCAATGTTACAAGATAATTTTGTTTAGTTAAGACCACAGTTGTTTGGTAAGAGCAGGAATGTTTGGTGGATGTGTTAGCGCGTCTGACCTTAATAAGTAAACTTATTCTCAATATTTCACAGCATTAGACTATTAATAAGTACACTCCATGAACATTGGCAGCCACTCATTGTAATCACATTTTCAAATGTGTGCATTATTTTTCTGCGTTATTATATTCTCTACACAAATCCGTTACTCAGAATACATGAGCACTCATTAATAATTTTTATTAAAACACCTGCGCTTGCAGATGCATGACATTATGTCCCCCTTCGGTATCCAGGTCTACCTCATCAACCTGAAGATGAAAATATGAAGGCGTGGATATAGTGAGGATGAGGATGAGTGCAGTGCATACATTATTTATAGGAAAAAACTGCAATTATAAGGTGGCAAAGAGGCTAAGTTCCCAGCAAAAGGCAAACACATGTACAGCATCTGCATCAATTCCTCCTGGAATCAAGCTCTATATCAGCTTTCAGTAAAAAGTGTGATACCGCGGCAGCATCTCTGGCAGGCAGGATCATCCTCTGGTCTAGAAGTATCTTGTTCATGATAATCTGGGAGAGGGACCTCCCCCGCCAGATAGTCAAGTGGCAGTTCTATTATTATATCTCATCTCAGAAGGAATTTGCAATGTCACCTTAGGAATATTTGATTTAACCAATAAGCATCAAGATGGTAGTCTAAGAAGCATTCCTATAAAGGTAAAAGGACAATAAATGAGACTATACTATTTGGACTACTGTTCTCTGTTTGACCTTGAAATTGAGATAACAAGGTACTAGTTCTAGATTGATGTTGCATCAGGTGTTTTGTTTTTGTCTATATCTAAATGACTTGATACTTTACCGGTTCTTGGAAAGATAGGGACTGAAGACATCTGTGTCAAAGGCAGACATATCTGCAGAAATACAGAAAATGGAGTTGTGGCTTAGTTAAAATGGAGTCGGGTCTTATGCCTTTACGTCATCCCCGGCTTGCATGTCTGAACTGTGACACCATGCGGGCGGAAACAAATATGGGGATTTATCTAATTTTAGAGGGAAATCTATGCTCTCAACACATTGAGATATAAAAGTCTATACATAAACTAATCTCATACAATATGTAATATAAATATGAAACATAAAAAGTAACTTAAATAATGTACAGTCATAAATGAATGATTACATAGAACAGCGAGACGAAATGCAGTAATCTTGTGCATGGATTTGTTTCTTTAAGCCTTAAATGCTTCAAGCAATAAATATAAAATGTTATAACATATGCATTCCTACTAGCTCTCAAAGTGAATAAATTTACCTGAAGTTTAAATTCTCCAGGTCACTGAAGTTGGAATGACGTTCTGCTTGAAATAATAGCTCTACGATTAGACTCCTGCCCCACTGAAAGTCAAAAATGTTTTTTGAACTTGAAAGCTCCATGAGTCAGAATGTACCATTTCTTGTTAATGGCATTGTTATATATGGCTATCACTGAGTGCCACTAGCGTGAATAGCATATTCTAAATCTGGTTATTCACTGCTATGAAAGCAACAGTGTGAAAGAAAATGTGTTTCCCAATGTAGCTTCTTAATAAAGAAATTGTAGGCCGCTCTGATAGGCCTCATTGAGAGCCTCTTAGGGCAGTAGTGGGAGCAGACAGCACCGCTTTGGGAGGGGAGGAAAGGTGCAGAGGGTGTGGCAGAGAATGGCAGGCAGACAGATGGTTTTTACATTTGGAATGGGGAGGAGAGGCAATGCTATGTATGGCTCCTTCATTACTCAGCTGCATCCGCATAGCAGCTGAAAACTGGGGCAGGTGAATCTGGAGGCCACAGAGAACATAAAATTATAGATGGGTAAAAAGTGAATAACTGGGATGGTTTTCATCTCCAGGTTCTGAGCGATATAGACAAGTTGAGCTTCAGTCTCATGTATGCTGGATATTACTCAGAACTCATTGGTAAAAAGCTCTGCTAACAAATGCTTAATTCTTTTTTTAATTTCTTATTTTAGGCTGGCAAACATGGCTACACACACCCATTTGTTAAAAGTCTTTTTAGGACTCACTAAGGTCATTTGTGTGTACCCTTGATGAGCAGACCTACTGCTTATACTACACAGAGTGGGTTTTGATACCTCCCCTTTCAAACATTGTATTTTTTCTACCAGCCTCTTTCAGCTGTTTGCCTGAGACTTGTTTCAACAGTGTCTTTGCTCAGCCCAGTGAAGTATTCATTTCTCACACGCTATTTGCTGTTTGGTTTCATCCTTCCATCTCCACTCCAGTGCATCCACTGAAATGCAAAGGGAACTATTTTACAATGTGTTGGCACATTAAACTCAGACCCACTGCTTTGCCAAATTCTTGTTTTCTTTGTGACTCACAATAATATAGGTGATATGTTAACACTTAAGATATTATTTTAATGTTCCTTTTTTACATCTTGGAATGTTGGAAATGTTAATATTTAACAGGAAACGAGGCCATAGTCGCAATAAAAATCATATGGATACATCGAATTTAAAATTCAAAAAAATCTATACAGAGCACAAGTGTGTGATTATAGTTGGGTCACAGCTTTAAATTGTTTTATTTTATATTACTTAAACATAAGGCATCTTTTAGAATTTGGAGGGAACTAAAATTCGCCCAGTTTCTAAAGGAATCTTTACCAATGAAATAAATAACTCTGACTGGAAGAAATTCAAACAGTAGATGGTACCCCATTCTGTATTTGGAGTTTAGTCCAGAATTTGGAGGATTTCCTGTTTCAGCTCTAATGAGGATCAATACTCTGTGTAACCTGAACTCCATATCTTATTCCATCGTCTGATCTTTCTGTGTTTGATGAACAAGCATCTTGGCTAAAAATATACTACACAGCGCTGGTAAACAGACAATTGTTCACCCCATTGTCGTATGCATTAAACATTGTTATGCTCATTAAAGCTTCACCAGGCAACTGAAATATACAGATGACAGGCTCTGCTGGACCACAACCTTATTTACAACGTTCCTTCTCATTTACTTCAGTGTGTAAACTAAAAAAAGAAATGCAGTGTTTTACTTCTCCCTTTAGCTCTAAAATCAGCACCAAGTCCATGTGAAAGGCAAAGGCCTTGGCAGAGCTGCGAACTGGGTAGCTCAGTTACAGAGTGAAACCCCCAGATATCTAATTGAGCACATACCTAAACTGACATACACCGGCAAAGCCAACAGGTCCTGCTGTTTGTTTTTTACCAATGGTTCCTACTGGTAACTGTGAATGCTGATGCTAAACAGCATCAGCCCAAAAACAAATCCTCATTGCGATGATGTCTACACATGCATGTGTCACTATGCTTGCACATGTATAAGTCACGACAATACAGTGACCTTGGTGTGATAATGTATGAGCACAGGTGTCACCTAGCATACATCATGACGCAATGGGCATTTAGCTTTTTTAAATTTAATGTTGCAAGATTCCTATCTTACAGCATATGTGTGTGTGTGTGTGTGTGTGTATATATATCTACATATATATATATATAGATATATACACACAATATTATATGCATACATATATATTATATATTTTTCACTGAAAAAAACGAAGGTTAATGTAACTATTATAGTTAGGTGAAATGTTCCATAACAACTTAACTCAAGTAACAATAACTTGTGCCATAAAGTAACTAACTAAAACTCACTACCCCACCATGCAGTTTTCTTGACAGTAATTTCATTGCAAATGTTGCAGTGATATTATCAATGATGTCATAGAAGATGTCACGAGTGATGTAATATGTGAGGTAATTGGCAGTGCAGGGTGAGGGCATGAATTATAGTTACCTTAAGGAACAAGTTATTGCTACTATAATTATACTAACCATACTAATATAACTGGAGAATTTCTGTGGGTTTTAGAGTTCAAAACATTATGTTGTCACTGAACATTTCACCCAACTATAATGTTACTTTAAGACAAAAGCACATAGGAAGCAAGTCATAGGATATGGGCGCTCACAGTGAGTCCATAAAATCACATTAACAGTCCAAATGTGGCACGGTGCTCCTGGCAAGAGGATCTTCCTTAATCCTCCAATGTTTCAAGGGAAACTAACAATGAACTGGACAGTTGTCAGGGCACTCATGATCGTATAATTGAAGGTTAGTAATTATTAGAATCTTCAGTGTGGAGTAACACCATAGAGAGTTCATATATTATTTATTTCTTGACATACAAAGTCCACCTTGATACAAGAAAAGCGTCCTTGAATTTCAATAATGTATACAGCAAACAAAGCCAACACGTGTTTCGTCTTATGAGAATGTATTCTCACAGACTTCATCAGGGCTTAAATCAAGTATGTCTTATATGAAAACTACTCATTTCCAAGCATTATCTAGTAGAATCTTAATTAAGTGTATATAGTCCTACATTAAGTCATCTAATTAAGGAATCTTCTTGTATTCCCTATCAACCAGAAAGTCTAAAAATCCAAACGATTAGACTTTCAGATACTGGGAACGCCGTGGATACATTCGCACCACGGAGTTCTCCTTTGGATTTTTAGACTTTCTGGTTGATAGGGAATACAAGAAGATTCCTTAATTAGATGACTTAATGTAGGACTATATACACTTAATTAAGATTCTACTAGATAATGCTTGGAAATGAGTAGTTTTCATATAAGACATACTTGATTTAAGCCCTGATGAAGTCTGTGAGAATACATTCTCATAAGACGAAACACGTGTTGGCTTTGTTTGCTGTATACATTATTGAAATTCAAGGACGCTTTTCTTGTATCAAGGTGGACTTTGTATGTCAAGAAATAAATAATATATGAACTCTCTATGGTGTTACTCCACACTGAAGATTCTAATAATTACTAACCTTCAATTATACGATCATGAGTGCCCTGACAACTGTCCAGTATAATGTTACTTTAATATTTGTTTTTCGAGTGAATTTCTTCGGCCGTATGCGGCGGGAGGTTGGCCAAATGCAGTCAACCACTCCCCAGCACCCTATACATTAAGCAGATCTACTGTCTTTCTCCAAAAATTACCAATAATGTGAAGCACCTGTACATTTCAATAATGGATTAAAATTACTTAATAAAGTGGTATTAAACTACATATCCGTGACTCTTTTTGATTCGTTTTTATTATTACATTTTAAAAGAAAAACAATGTGAAAATAAATAGATTTTTTTTTTTTTAAATAAAAAAATAAAATAAATATCTCTCTTAGTCTTCCTCTTAACAGTTGACACCCAAATAAATGCTATGGTGAAAATAACCACATAACGTGATACATCTTCAACACATAAAATGCAACCATACAATCGACCCCTAGGTGGCACTGAAATCCCAGCTGTAGATCAAAAGCTCCAGCCTGGGAAATTCAACATAAAAAAAAAAAGTTGGTGATGTCCTTGCCCCTTCTAGGAACATCATCAAAAACAAAATATATGTAAACAGCGCTCTCAGGGCATTAAGGGGCACTCCTTAAAGGAGCAGTGAATAATAAAAGAGTGGCAGTGCCTGTTCATTTATTTCTCACTTTAATAAAAAAAAAAAAACGGGTCTCCCAATCCCACCTGCGACACCCAGTGCTTTTGTGTTTTTTTATAATGGGCCGCTGCTGGAGCCCCAGGGCCCCAGGCCCCGCCGTCTCCCTGCAAGCAGTCACATTTCATGGGACTGCTTGCTGTGAGCAGATATTAATATTCTTTAATCTACGATGTACATCCAGGGCACCCCACACCATTAAAATGATGGGGGGCTCTGAGTGGTGCCCAGACCCCTCATGGCCCCGTCATCTCCCTGCTCAAGCAGAAGCCGGCATGTTTTTTTTGTTAAGTATGGTACCCCGGTGCCCACCTGGGGCATCCCCCAGCGTGCCCTTCATTGGGGGCTATAGGGGTAGGCTCAGGGCCCCTGTAGCCAGCCCCTCCAGCTCCCCCGCTTGCACCCATTCGTGGGTGCAGTGTAAGCTGGCATTGCTCAAAACCTGTGGGAGCAGTTTTCATTTCTTTCCACAGGGTGGGAACAATTCAAAGCATTTCCCTGCCCGAGAGGGTGGACAGGGAAACATTTTGCTCTCCTAATGGGCTGGAGCAGCTTTGGGCTCCCGTCTGGTGTGAGAACATTTGCACTTTCCCTGTCTATGCCTGGGGATCTGATCCCTTGGGCCACTGTACGGACCAGGGCGGGAGGGGCGCAGCCCTACCTCCCCTTCAATAATATGTCGGCCCCAAGGGTTGGGGGTCCCTGGAGCTTTTGGAGGCTTGGGGAGTGGGGCCACACCCTCCCCCCCAGGCAATCGCCACCTGTGCTTTAAAAAAAAAGAAAAAAATGCCACAAACTTGTGGCAGTATTAAAAAAAAACATTTTGGCCCCAGATACGGCCCCTAGGGCATCAGGGTACCCCTGCCTTGCTCCCTATGTCTTTTTATCTGCCTTTGTTTTCTTAGGATTCAGGACTCAGTTCTGAGCCCCAAGATGGTTGCTACCGCTTGCTTGTTGATGTGGTGGCAGCCAATCAGATCTCGCTCCAAGGATCCTCTGTGGCGTGATATATATACTTTTTTTTTTTATCTTTATTGTTTTCTGAACCTACCGAACGGATTTATACCAAGTCACAAACAGCACTTTTTGTGGACCGATATCTAGCTTTGCCAAATTTCATGTAAATCTGTTCAGCAGTTTAGGCTGTAGCTGTGTCTGAAGTTCTTATGGAAAAAAATTTTTTTTGGGGGGGGGGGGAGTGTGTTTTGGGATCCCCCTTTTTCTCAGCCCCACTTGACGGATCACCCTGAAACTTCCCTTGCGCAAACTAATCAAAAAGTAGCAAAAGACGCCAAAATTACTAGCAACACAAAAATATATATATATATATATATATATATATATATATATATATATATATGATAGCACATTACAACTTTTGGGGCCTCCTAGGAAAAACAAATGGGAAATGGGAGGAACAACAGAGAAGCAGTAAGGTGGGGGAGTTTGTCAATGCCACCAATAAGCAGAGGTAAGGTGGAAGAGATCAGTGGGGGAACAATGGAGTAGGCCAGAAGGAAGGTAACAAAAGCCGCACACAGACAGGAAGGGGAAGGAGTAAAAAAACACACGCACTCCCAATACAAGCTTGAAAACATAATATAAATAATTTCCTGAACATAAGCACAGGAAGGATACAAGCCATCCAATCAAAAGGATGACAAAGAAACAATGCGCTAGGGGATGAACAAACTCAAAAAGATGAAGGAAAGCCACTGAATAAGAAGCAAACGAAATTGACAAAACAGCAGAAGAATAATAAGCACAGACCACCAAAGCCCACTGCAAGGATTGGTACTGAACACAATAGGCCTCTGGAGAACAGACAGTAGTACTTCCAGGGACATAGGACTAGCGACAATGCATGTGGCACTTTTGTACCCAAAACAAGTTATTATCACTTCAAATACAAAATAAGACCCAGACAAATCAATAGTGAAGGATAGACTCATGTGCTATACAACGTGGGGATCATATTAAAAACATTGCTGGGGCTGCTGTGGGCTCTAGGTCAGCCCATACATGTCATTTAGGAGTCGCTAGAGGTCGCAGCTGCGACCACTGCTTGTCCTTGCGACTCCTGGCCACCGCAAAATCAGTGCCAGGAACACAGTGGCAGCTCGGTTTGGACTCCATTCTCTTTATTTTCTCTCAATTTTTTCATTACATTAATATTGAACAATGTTTCATTATTCAGTATTATTGTAATGTAAATCGAGTACAACCAGCTGGAATATGACCTTCCCCAGCAGCTGAGCTAAATAAAAATATCTTTTGAATGTATGCTGTGGGTGTGCTTGCGGGTGAGTGTGTGTTTACGCAAAAAAGAGAGTGAGTGTATGTGTGTGTGTGTGTGTAAGTGTGAATGTGCGTGTTTGTGGAAGTATGTATGTGTGACTAAAATTGATGGTGAAAGGAAGTGTGATGCCACTTCTGCTATCCTTGGCATTTTTGTGAACTGAAGTCCATGGTTTAGCCCTGGATAACAGCTGCCAGAATAATTTGTTTTCTGTAATGGCGAACTAGGAAGAGGCACATGGACATCTGCAGTAACTTGTAATACATCAAAAACTGAAATCACAGTGAAAACTACAGATTAGAATCCAAGGGAGACACCAGCTAAGCATTTGGCTCTTGCTTAGAGTGAAGTCCAGAAGGCACAGCACAATAATGAAGTGCTCTTAAGATGTAATTACTATGCAAACCTTTTCTAAGACTCACTGGAAAAAGCATTGCAAGTGCTCTAGTTATACACCCTACTGTGTGACCTTTTCAGAAAGGCTTTTGAATCTTGATAAGTACCCTAAATATTTATTTTGCATTTAGGCGTCTTGTTCAAACACTAAGCTCACAACATGAATTTACTTTTAAGTGAAACTGTGACAGTTACCTAAAGGGAACTCGAACTAATTCAATGAGTTTCCGGTATGTTTTGTGAAGAGGAGGCTTAAAAAGTGAAAATATTTACAAATACATGTCTTCAATCCAGAGCAGTAATAAGCGAATGTAAGCGGTACTATAACATGTTGGAATTATAAATCTAACCTCCTCATTATGGTGGCCATTTGAATAAACATTGTAATCACATCATTTAACTTATGCAAATTGTCTTTCGATTGCTTTTTTTTACAACAACGCGACACTACCCTTCATTTTTGTTTTACAATACTATGACAATGTTTCTCACATAGCGTTTTAGAAAAGCATTTAGAACCTGGATAAAAAAAACTACCAAATAAAAAAGACCAAGTCACCATGTTGATAAATACTTCTGCCTGCGTAAGTAAACTGTTCTCTGGAAAAGTGACAGAAAGTTGACATCAGCATATCAGTGTTTACAATGTGCTATATTGTTTGTGATGTCTAACAGTATAGCTGATGTGTCAGCAGAGTCTCTCTTCTTTGACAGCTACATTCTTATTATTACCATAGATAGTTATACAACAAGAAGGAAGGGATCCTTAATGCAAGGCATGCTGAGGAGCAATCCTGCAGTGCAAAGCATGGTAATAGCAGTGCATCGGTGCATGGCATATTATGAAAGAGCCAATAGGTGCATGCCATATTGGTGCTTGCAAAGAGCAAGCTATCAGTGACTGGCTGTTAAGGAGCTTGACATGACATGGTCGGTGTGGACCACTGCTTTAAGGTGTGTAAAGAAAGACAATCAACGCACAGTATATCGCGGAGCAGACAATCAGCGTGTGATATAAAACATATTGTGCGCATACTGTCTATGCATCATGTGTTAAGAAGAAGGCCATCAATGGATGCCATGTTAAGCAGTAGTCCATCAGTGCATTGTGTGTTAGGAGTAAAACATTAGTGCTTGGCCTGTTAAGGAGCAGGAAATCAAAGCATGGTATGTAAAGGAAAAGACCATCAGTGCAAGAAGTGTTCAAGAGTCGATCATGAGTGGATGGAGTGTTAAGAAGTATACCATCAATGGACTGTGTCAGGTCATGGACTATCAATGGATTGAGTGTTAAATAGTAGAACATTGGTGCATGGAAAGACCAACAATGTATGTCATGTAGGAAAAGAGTCAATTAATGCGAAGGGTTATGAAGCAAAACATATTTTATTATGGACTGCTCCATAAGATCTTGTACTCTTGTCTAGGGGGCATGGCAAGGACAGTGGGGTGAGCAACAAGGAGAAAAACACAAATCCACTTGAGCTGAGAACAGGAGAAAGATTCAGTCCTTAAGTGGACTAGTACATAGAGATTGATCCACCAACAGTATGACTCAGTCAGTAGGAAAGGCGGTGTGGAGATTTGCAGAGAGAACAGGATGACGCTGGTGGGCATCGTCACATAGAGAGACCTGAGAATTGGGAGAGATGGGCACGAAAACTGGAGCAGGATACACTAGAAGTGGGAGCTAATGACACTAGGGAGAGAATAGTTCCCTAGACAGTGCATTAGTGTACCTGGAAGGTGATGACCCAGATAAGGAAGTGAGTACAAGAGTAGATAGAGTGATCAGCCTCATGAAGCAGTGTAGATAGCAGATGCAGCACTTTCTAAAAAGTGCAGCCCTTAACATACAGTTTTAGGCCCATGCAGCATGGATGGTCTCTGTAACAGAACATCGCCCATTTGGATAGGTCTGCTTTCCTTTCCTGTTATTTACAACATTCAAATGTGGGCCTGCCTTTCGAATCTCGGCCTCCTACTGCAGAACTGGAGTCCTCCTATTATTCACAACGAACAGTTATGACCTATCAAGAAAAAAAAAGTCTGAAAACAATCAGGACCTGCTCTCCCTTCCCCTTGGTGCAGATGAAAAGTACACTGAAGTTCCTTATGACATTACGCAACACTTCCTTCAAACCCCTTCAAAAAGTTTTAAGATAATACACGCTTTCCTTTTTCCTAAAAATAAAAAAATACATTATGTGTAGCAAATTTTCTTTTCTCGCACTTCCTAGGAGGACAGAATGGAAAGATTTTACAAACCAGAGGTCTAAATCATAGCTGACGTTAAGTTGATAAAAGTCTCGCTCTCGAATACTAGATTCATCTTCTTTGGAAGTTTGCTGCATCAAGCAGGGGGCAATAATACTTGTAATGTCGTCTTTCAAAACGACTGATGTATATTAGTTTCACAACACACAGGGAGACATGAGGTCCGCTCCCATCAAGAATCACAACAAGCAATTTCTGATTAAGCTTAAGTGCAGACTAGAACATTCTGACCCAAACAGGCGTTACCATATTTTTACCACATCAAAAAATCGAAAAACAGACCCCTTGAAAGCCTTTTTTACTACTTGACATTTGTGGCCTTTCATTGCGGAAATGTGTAAAACCAGTACATGTGGGGGAAATAAAAACACGGTCTTTGTGTTTACACTCACATAACAGAATTCACTTTGAAGCTACTGACAGACAGAGCCCATGATGCTATGAAAAGCTGCAATAGCGTCTGGAAGGTGGAGCAATTTGCTACCCAAATGGACGCAATTTA
Source organism: Pleurodeles waltl (assembly GCF_031143425.1). Classification (NCBI taxonomy): domain Eukaryota; kingdom Metazoa; phylum Chordata; class Amphibia; order Caudata; family Salamandridae; genus Pleurodeles; species Pleurodeles waltl. The sequence continues at coordinate 640,215,183 of NC_090436.1, read as the reverse complement.
GCTGACTGAGAATGATACAATAGCTTTTCAGAAGTTAAAACGTTTTTGGAAATTGGCCATACACAATACACCAGGGGCCAGATGTAGAAAGATTCCAAATTGCGATTTGCAATTTGCGAGTCCCTGCGACTCGCAAATTGCAAGTCGCAATTTGGAATGCAGAAAGGTGTCTCAGACACCTTCTGCAACTCGCTATGGGGTCGCAAAGACCCACCTCATAAATATTTATGAGGTGGGTCGCAGTTTGCGACCCCATAGCGAGTCTAGGCACTCACGGGGATGGTGGCCTGCTGGAGACAGCAGACCACCATCTCCGTGACTGCTTTTAAATAAAGCAGTTTTTTTTTTTTCTCTTTGCAGCTCGTTTTCCTTAAAGGAAAACGAGCTGCAAATAGAAAAAAATACCGAAACCTTTTGTTTTGGGTTGCTCTGAAAAAATAATTTTGTGAGCAGTCACAAAGGGGAAGGGGTCCCGTGGGGACCCCTTCCCCTTTGCGAATGAGTTACCATCCACTTCAAGTGGATGGTAACTGCGAGTTGATTTGCGACCGCTTTCGCGGTCACAAATCAACTTAAATCGCGGTGCGAGTCGCAAATAGGAAGGGAACACCCCTTCCTATTTGCGAGTCGGAAACACATTTTGCGAGTCGGTTCCGACTCGCAAAATGTGTTTCTGCATCGCTTGAGGGCTTTTGCACCACGCAAACGGCGTTTTTCGCCGTTTGCGAGGTGCAAAAGCCTACCTACATCTGGCCCCAGATTCTTTATTCATCTTTTTAGTAACATTTCCAGATTGATTAGAACACCACTTTATTCAAACTACAAGAAACGAGCACTGGCAAAGTCAAACAACAAGCAATACGCGGTGGCTTTAAAATGCTAAGGCAATCAAACATGGGAACGCATAAGAGCATAAAGACTACTTGTGCTGTGTCTCAATGCAATCTGACTGTTTTGGTCTTCACATATAGGTGGGCTGAATTAGGTATCACGGGCCATTTTTAGTACCAAGTTGCAGTGATCAACTATAAGGCGAGTATTCGCACTTTTCATGTGACTCATAATCATAGGCGATTCAGTCCTTCGGGGGAGCCAGTTTGCGTGCTTTGGCTAGGGTATTTTCGGACAGTGAGGGGAGGGTGGCTGACAGAGAAGGCTATACCGAGGGGCAGTAGAGGCTACAAGAGGAGCTGTCAGTTTTTTATTGACAGTATTTCCATTTGTGTCAGTGTAGAGCAGCTTTCCTAACAATTAGGGTCACAACTACCATGGACTAAGCTGGCAAAATGCAGTCCTGTTCATTTCAGGGGGGGGGTGTGGTTGATAATGAAGGGAAGAGTGGAATGAGTAAGTGCAGTTGCAGTCAGCAGAAGTGGTAGGCATGGTATCAGCAGGGGTGCGGAATTTTAAATAAATATCGCTTTGTCCAAAGAACGAAATGCATCAGATATCCCCTTGTGCTCTATAGAAATCTACTTGTCCCATTTAGTGCTTTGCACTGAAGCAACACATTATTGCAGCCTTCTCCTGACATCACTGGTCTTGTAAGACCCTCTCCGATTAGGGCACATTTTGAATATTCACACGTTCTTGTTATGAATAGGCTCTGTTTAGGTCACCTTTCTAATCACAGTTGGCCGATTTCACAAACGTATACACTATGAAGCAGAAATGGAAACGACAATACAACAATCTCCACTAACCGAGGCACTGTCCCAGACCCTGCAAAAATGATATACACAAACCTAACTCAGGTGGGCCCCCTACCCGGTGATATCAGGGTTATTCCGTTGTGCTCTCTGGGCCATGACAGAGATCACCCACCATTCCCCCACTCGCAGAACATCTTCCGCACCATGTTTTTATGGTGCCCACACCTTCTCGTACTTTCTGGGAAAGCCGTGTGCATACTGTAGCATTTATTTGCAGCGCATACACCAGTCTACGTTGTATTCCCAGGCTCTGTGCATGGGGACTTCTCTGTGCCTCGACTGCCGAATCACATCCTATTTTGCTACCATCAAGGAGGTATTATAGAAGAGAAGGGGGTATCGGTCGAAGGACTGCTCCCCCAGATCCACAGGGCAATCAGCTGGGAGGGGGTCAACTCCAGTGCACAGCCTATGCCCGTGGATATCCTCCTACCCACTCCTTCCCAGTACCTCCGCAGCTTGGTGCATCACCATACTGTATGCAGTAGTGTGCCTTTTTGCATGCAGCCCTTCAGACACACTTCTGAGTCTGTGTTTCCCATTTGAAACAGCCTAGTTCTGGTGTAATAAGCCCTGTGGAGACGTTTCAGCTGGATCAGTTGGAATCTGGCCCGGATGGCAGCTTCCCAGTCGTCGTCCTCCAGTCTACCTGGATCTCCATCCCACTATTCCGGAGATGATCCATTGGGGGTTGCTATTGATTGGAAGCGTTGAGTAAAGATTGGGCACTGCATGGTCAGTCAAGGGGTTCCAGAGTGTTCTAATTATTCCAGGGGGATTCATCTGGGGACTCCATGAGCTCCTCGAAGTGTGGCTGCAGAAGATGTTGACATCAAAGATACTGGCCCAAGGATAATTAATATTGGTTCTGTGGTTTGGGGAACAGTATCCTCTCTTGCCCCTTCCACACCTTGAATATTCCTATCAAATTTTGTATGGCCCTCAACTGCCCTCATGCTCCTAAGCTGAGCTGTGGCCCATATTGGGTTTTCCAATGTCAGCTACCCCCTCCAGTCAAGGGGCTTGTTTGTCTTATACTAGATCTCAATCACTGTTACTGTGGGAACCCGCAGCCAAGACATCCCTTGTTTATCGTATAACCATCGGACATATCTCTCTGGATCGATCGCTGGCCTATCATACACAACCAAGGATTCCTGCTGCAGGGAGAAGACCCAGTCCTTGACTACCTGTAGTTGGGTAGCTCAGTAATACAAGCGGAGATCAGGCTGAGCTATGTCTGCGTCCATCGGCCTCCGTGTGGGGGATGCCTACACTATCCTAGGAGTCCCGCCATCCCAGAGCAGGCTTTCTGTGACATTTGCCAGTTCCTCCAGGACCTCAAACAGAGTGTTTTGTAGGACACAAAGAAATTTGGAGAGGTGTATCATTTTATATATGGCTTTTCTGCAGGGAGACAGGCAGCTTTTTCCACCGCTCCACCTCAGTTTTATATGACTCAAACATTTTTAATCTATGATGACGAATATTCTCAGACACCTGAATCACCTGGGCTGTCACGTTAGGGGGTGACACCAAGTTTGACACCAAGTTTGCTTTCAGCCCCTGGGAGAGTGGGAACGCAATTGACTCATGCCAGTTGATCCTCAGCTCTGAAAAGGAGCCAAACACGTCCAGACTCTCTAGCACCCTGGGTACCGAGTTTTCTGAGTCTGCCAGGTACAGTAGGATGTCGTCCACATACAGGGATATGACATCTTCCCAAATTGGGTACCATCTGCATCTAACAGGAACCAGCATGCCAATGGCAATGCAAACAGCAGGGGAGAATCCCAGCACCCCTGACTGGTGCCCCTACCGATGGGGGAACTCACCTGAGAAGGCCCCATTCACCTGAAGCAGAGCCAATGGGTCCTTGCACAATAAACCCACCCAGGAAAGAAATCTTTAATCCCCATTTTCAGCAGCATAGCCATGCGATAGTTCCATTCAAGGAAGTCAAAATCCATTTTGGCATCTAAGGAGAATAGGAGGGCTGGCTCTGCTAGTCTGTCGCAATGTGCTACGCAGCCAGCTAGCTGATGGAGATCATGTGTGTTAAACCTCTAGGGCAGGAAGCCCAACTGATCAGGCCACTAGTGTGTAAATCACCATTCCCAGACGATGGGTGAGGACATTTGCCAGGATCTTGGTTTCTAAGTTAAGGAGCAAGATGGGGTGATAGGGGGCACACTGCTCTATGGGCTTCCCATGTTATTGAATCACAACTATTGTTGTCCTGCGGAAGTCCCAGGGTAAGCAGACTTCTCGCAGGACCCTGTTGAACACTGACCTGAGTGGGCCTGCTAAATATGATTTGTAACTTCCTGATTTTCATCTGGCTAATGGCCTCAGCCAGTTCTCTCTCAAACAACTCTGCATCAAGAGACTCACCCTGGTCCCCTGGCAGCCTTGGAGCCGTACTATCAATTATAAACCTCTCCAGTTCACTTGGTTGAGACCCTCCCCTGGCACTCTACAGATTTTCCAAGTGCGCCACAAAGGCCTGCGCTATGAGCCTCAGTCATCAACCTTGTTCTGTCCTCTCATTCCACCGCTGCCACCCACCTCCGGTCTGCTTCCTTTTTGGCCAGCTATTCCAATAACTTGCCTGATTTATTGCCTACTTCATAGAGTTTGCCTTGCTCTGCCCTGTACATTGCCCTCGTCTGTTGGTGGAGCAGGTGGTGCATTTCTTCCCTCTCTATTTTTCCTGCAAGACCTGGGATGGGGTTGGATATACAGCACACCTCCCATTGAACAAACTGCCTTTCAAACTCCTCTATCTCCTTGTCTTGCTCCCTACATTTCCTTGATATGTGGGCTATGAGGCAGCCACCCGTGACTGCTTTGTAGGCCTCCCACACCGTGACATCTAAGTCTACTGTCCCCACATTTTCCTGAAAGTACTGGGTCAGGGCCTCTACCACCAGATTTCTAGTAGCCCAATCAGTCAGGTCCCCCATTGTGCCCTGAATGTCCATTAACTGGAGTGTGATCAGTGGTGAATGGTTGGATATGACCCGTGCAAGGATTTAGGGATGCCTGAAAGAACCCAACTGGTGTTGTGGAGTCAAAAAATAGTCCAGCCTGGACGTGGAACGCAGCTGGTTAGAGCTGTATGTGCATTGTCGCATCCCTGGGTGTTCCTCCTGCCAAAGGCCTGTCAGACCCATGGTGTCCAGAAAGGGTTCCAAACGCATATCCGGTCTCGAAAGCAACCCCAATTGTGTCATCCTATTCAGGTTGCCGTAGTGGGGTAGGTTGAGACTTCGCTCTATCAACAGTATAGACTACGGCACCTCCATCAGCCATGCACCCAGCCTATCAAGCCCATTCTCCTGTAATCCGGGCGGGAAGCAGCATGGGGCTAACGTCAGGTCCATCCCATTCCAGCAGCTGCTCACAGTCGCCTAGCATCCTGTGCTACCCATCCACGTATGAGTCACCTACATAGGATTCGATAGCGAGTCAGGATGCCCACTCCCCTGGCACCGGACAAGAAGCCATCATGGACAACCAGTTGGTATTTGCCATGATGCAGCACCCTGCATGTGTTTCCCGCAAGATGTGTCTCCCAATGAAGGATAATATCTGGATTCTGTCTCACCAAGTATTTGCACATTGCCCCCTCTTGAATTTGTTGCTCAGGCCACTGACGTACCAGGACATAACCCAAAGGGTGAGCCCTGGGGCATTCAGGTGATGTGGGGCCATCGTCCTTGGTGTCTCTCCTGGGTCAGTGCCTGTTCATCTCCACAGTGCCACTGTGTGCCTCTAAACGCCCCTGTATCTCCCCCTCCCAGCCTCCTCGTGTGGCAGATTCACAACTACCAGCGCGCTCCCAATGTCTGAGGTGTCTGTCACCCCCACTCAAACAACCACAACAGTATTACACTTGCAAGTCTCTACTGGTAAATGTAAAATAGGAAGGGGGAGGCCTGATCCCGTTTAGCTAACAAGTGCATTTGTCCCCCAAAAAGGCAGCGACTAGGCCCTGTGAGCAATTTTTCATTTCTCTCACTGCCCAAACAATCAGCAATGAATCTGAGATAAGCGTATCAGCAGTCACTGGGGTAACCACCGGCCTGTTGCTCTCCCCTGAGCCCGTTCTCAAACCCCTTGGAGTCACTGGTATTCTTCTTGGACTCCTTCACCAGAACCTCACATTTGTTACCTGATCCCCACCAGCGGTGCTGCTGAATATCTGCCACAACTTTGGCTTTTTTGGTCTCTGCTTGTGATCTCGTCAGGGCCGCCGCTGGGCCACCTCACCTCCTCCGCCTTGACTTCCATTGTCACCATTCCCTTTCACTGGTCTGCTCACCCAGGTCCAGAAGAGGGATCCCTTTGCCTTCAGCAAGTACCAAGGAACCGTGGCCATGTGAAAGAAGTGTGTCTTCTCTTCTGTGCAGGCTTGCAGCTTTTCTGGGAAAAACAGGGCATATTTTAGGTTTAAAAGCCAGAGGTGCTGTTAGACTCCCGTGAATGTTTCACGTTGCCACTGGGTGTATTAGTGTAATCTGGGTAGATGCTCGCTGCGACTCCTCTAATCTTCCAGGGCCCGTGAACCCGTACCACTTGCAACATATATTGAGCAATTCTTGCCACTATCGGTCTGGGGGTGCCCCAGGCACCACGGGTCTGCCTGGAACTCTGTGTGCCCACTCTACTGTGAATATGTTCAAAGCTTTACAATCCAGCATCTCCTTGAGCAGCCAATAAACCAAAAACATTTCCATGCTTGGGCCATCCAAAGACTCCGGGACCCCCACCACTCTGATATTGTTCAGCCGGGAGTGTCCTTCTGTGCCTTCAATCCTGTCTCTCAGATGGGCGCCAGTCTGTTGCAGGGATTGTACCTACTCCTCTCCTGCAGAAACCCTGGGTCTCAGATCGGCAATGGTGTGGTCTGTCTCACCCACTTTCTTGGCTTATTTCTAGCGGTCTGCCTGCAGGAGCCCTAGGGACAGGGCTACTGATCTATTGTGCTCTCCAGGGCCACCTTTGTATCCCCAATAGCTGCTAGTATAGTAGCCATGTGATTCTCCAGGCCCTGGGTGTCCTGCGGAGAGCCCCTCCCAGAGGCAGTGCCAGCCATTATCAGGGAGTTCGCAGCTGGTCCCATCCTTTGCCCCTTGGGCAAACCCATCTTCCCTCCTGTGTGTCAAGCCACACCCCAGGTCTCTCTATGCACTGTTGCAAAACCAGCGCCATCTCAAATGTCCAGAAGAAGCTATAGCAGGACCACCTTCTGCAGGGGACTGGATGGGCCCCACCGCTGCTGGGCGACCCTTGTCACAAGAAGGGCCCCGGGCCACACAGCGACACTTCCCCTCTCAACTTACAGGCACAAGCACCCTTCTCCAACCTCTCGGCCCCAGGGCTAGGGGGGACGAGCCACAGTATAGGTATTAGCTCCTGTGCTGGGGTGTCCCTAGCAGTCATTTCGCAAGGCACATTAATCACTCATTAGACCGGTTGACCTGTTAACCTACGGGGCCGCCATTACAGCACCGTTGCTCCACTCTCTCGCCATTGCCACCAGGGGGGTGCACCTCTGTCCTCCTCTCCTTTTCAGCCCTCTTGAGTGCTGGAGCAATCCAACTCCTGTACCACAGGGAGTAGATCCTCTTCGGCAGGGGTGTCACCCAATCGGCTTCCTGGAATTTTTCTGGGCCTGGTCTGCCACCTGACCCCTCGACCTCCTAGGCTCTCACTGGTGCAAGGGAGGAGTCCCCAACACTTGCTGCTAGCCCCCACCTGCTTCCGGCTCAGGGTGCCAGACCAGCTTCTTCCAGTCTCAACCCGGCTCGTACCACTTGCGAGCCCCTATCACGCCACTATGGAATCGCCCAGTTTGCTGCTTTACGCTGGAGCCACGGCTTCCATCTTGCCCGACTACCACTGCAGGCTGATGTCGCTCTTTCGTGGGCTTCCCTCATCAGGTCTATCAGTTTGCCAGTGTCGCTGTCCTCTCCTAAGCCTCCCCTCGTCTCCCCTGGACTGGGGCACTGTCATGAGACTCTAGCTGGATTTTGGGCAGCAGCACCACCGAGTATAGGGGACTGAGTCTAATCCCAAACTGTGTGGCAGCTGTCAGCCTAACCCTTCCGCCCAGCTAGCAGCAACTTACAGATACCATAGGTGTGGCAGCTCATCACATGACACTCTTAGACTCCTTTGGGAAATTGTGGTGAAACAGATCGTGCCCTAATCTCTCAGATACACAAGTCTCATACATGTAATGACAAGCAGAAGCATATCTTGGTTCAATAGAATTTCTTGAAGCAAATGCATCCTATGTAAAAAGGCATGAAGTGCGATTATAAGGATGATGAAACTAGACACTATTACAACGGTGACCAAGAAAGTGAAGCATAGAAACAGTCCCACCATATTTATCACAACAGCATTACCAATATTCTTACACATACTACTAAGATTCCTTATGAGATGAGAGCAGTAGCTGGGATAGCCCTAATCCACCCATCTAGCCCCAGGAGTGTAGCATGCACCCCATACCTGTGTTGAAGGTAAATGAGAGGTTGGTTAGTCAGCTGGAAATCCTCCTACACGACAGAAGAGGATGTGCCAAGTTTCTGCTAAAACTTCATAGACTACATACAGCATAAGATGACTGGAATGTCCTCTCTAGGGATACTAAAGCAGCCTGATGTTTTATAATCAACATTGTGTTGTTCTAGGAATTGCCTTGACATGATAGCATGTCCCTTTCTGTGTAACGTAAGCACTGTAATCTCTGGACACGCAATACCCAGGGATCTATCATATGTAACCTTGATGTGAGCAAAGAATGAAATGTTGTGCAAAGCAATGAATATCAAAGTACTGCAGAGAAGGACAATAGATAAAACAATCACCACTAAAATGATGCCTCGCTAAAAGGAAAAAAATGCCAAGTGACTCGGTGCATGATCACAGCCCTCAAACCTAAACTAAAATAGGCAAATCTAAGTGTGAGTATGTGCCTAACAACTAACCTCATGACAGTGCCACAGGGGAGGCACCAGGATTAACCCCTCGGATGCCCTGGACGAGCTGGTCTCGTCCTCGGCCACGGTTGCCATGTGCCGAGGACAAGAACAGCTTGTCCTGCACCCAGCCCACAGCCTCCCACCCCCAACCCATGGGCAGAGGTGGAATGGGAATCGCTTCCCCTTCTAACCAACCCCACCACGCAATTGCACGCTGACCTCATCAGAGATTGCGCCCATCCCAGCGCAGTCGGAAGATAAATGCTTGCATTTCTCTTCCGATCAGGGTGTGGGGGCGGACAGAGAGGTATGAAAGGAAAGGCCTTTCCTTTTCTTTCATGTCTGCCTTAGCATTCCTACAACGCGATTGTGAAGCGATCGGGCTGCAGAAATGCCCACTAGACACGAGGGAGTTTTACATTTTTTTTTTTTAATAAAGATGAACAATAAAGGGGAGCGAACCCTTGGAGGCATTTGTTTGGTAACGCCTAATTGTAATTAGGCCCATCTGCCCCCGTGGCGGGGGAGAAACCTCTAGACACCAGGGATCATTTTTTTACACATGGGTAGCGACCCCTTAGGCAAGGGTCACTCCCTTGGGAGGGAGGGGGGGAATGTTTTTAGGCCATTTCTGCCCCCCTTGGGGGTAGATCCGCCTACACCAGGGATTTTGTTTATGTCAGTTAAACACAAGGGGAGCAACCCCTTAGGCAAGGGTCGCTCTCCTGGGGGGCTAATTGATTTTAGGCCATTTCTGCCCCTTGGGTAACAGAACCTGGCAAGAGCGCCACAAGTTACCCCATCCTGGGTTCCCCTAGGAGTCTAGTTTTCAGAAATGTCCAGGTTTGCTAGGTTTTCCTAGGTGCCGGTTGAGCTGGAGGCCAAAATCCACAGCTAGGCACTTTGCAAAAAACAGGTCAGTTTTCTTTGGGAAAATGTGATATGTCCATGTTGTGTTTTGGGGGCATTTCCTGTCACAGGCACTAGGCCTACCCACACAAGTGAGGTACCATTTTTATTGGGAGACTTGGGGAAAGGCTGGGTGGAAGGAAACTTGTGGCTCCCCTCAGATTCCAGAACTTTGCAGCACCGAAATGTGAGGAAAGGTGTTTTTTTATGCCACATATTGAGGTTTGCTAAGGATTCTGGGTAACAGAACATTGTGTGAGCGGCACAAGTTACCCCATCCTGGGTTCCCCTAGGTGTCTAGTTTTCAGAAATGTCCAGGTTTGCTAGGGATAAGCTAGAGGCCAAAACCCACAGCAAGACACTTTCCAAAAAACACACCAGATTTCAATGTAAAAATGTGATGTGTCCATTATGTGTTTCCTGTCACGGGCATTAGGCCTACCCATGTAAGTGAGGTACCATTTTTATCGGGAGACTTGGGAGAACACAGAATAGCAGAACAAGTGTTATTGCCCCTTGTCTTTCTCTACATTTTTTCCTTCCAAATGTAAGACAGTGTGTAAAAAAAAAAAAACGACTATTTGATAAAGGCCCTGTAATATACATGCTAGTATGGGGGCCCTGGAATTCAGAGATGTGCAAATAACCACTGCTTCTCAACACCTTTTGTTGTACCCATTTTGGAAATACAAAGATTTCCTTGATACCTATTTTTCACTTTTTATATTTCACCAAATGATTTGCTGTATACCCGGCATACAATGAAAACCCATTGCAAGGTGCAGCTCGTTTATTGGCTGTGGGTACCAGGGGTTCTTGATGAATCTACAAGCCCTATATATCCCCGCAACCAGAAGAGTCCAACAGACGTAACAGTATATTGCTTTAAAAAGTCTGCCATAGTTGGAAAAAGCTATAGAAAAAAACACATACAGAAATAGCTATTTTTTACCTCAATTTCAATATTTTGTTTAATTTTTGCTATCACTTTCTGTAGGAAAACCTTGAAGGATCTACACAAATGACCCCTTGCTGAATTCAGAATTATGTCTACTTTTCTGAAATGTTTAGCTGACCGGGATCCAGCACTGGTTTCACACCCATTTCTGGCACTAACTGAAAGGAGGCCAAAAGCAGAAACAATAGTAAAAAAAGAGGTATGTCCCAGTAAAATGACAAAATTGTGTTGTGTTTTCTGATTCAAGTCTGCCTGTTCCTGAAAGCTGGAAAGATAGTGATTTTAGCACTGCAAACCCTTTGTTGATGCCATTTTCAGGGAGAAACCCACAAACTTTCTTCAGCAGCTTTCTTTTTTATACGAAATTTTTGCTGTATTTTGGCTAATTTCTTGGTCCCCTCCAGAGGAACCCACAAACTCAGGGTACCTCTAGAATCCCTAGGGTGTTGGAAAAAAAGGACGCAAATTGGCTTGGGTAGCTTATATGGATAAAAAGTTATGAGGGCATAAGTGCAAACTGCCCCAAACAGCCCAAAAAAGGGGGACCTGAGGGTAAAAAGGCTTGGCAGCGAAGGGGGTTAAAGCTGCACAGGGTGGGTTGTCAGAGCTTTGTGCTCATGCGTCCATTTGTTCCCACGGCTCAGGGCATACGGGGGTATACAGGACGCATTCTTCCGCTCCATCCCCACTATAACTCAGATTTCTCAGCACACGTGTATTGGTAATATGTATTTGGTATAAATATGGTGAGCACCTACCGGGGAAGATGGAGGGCTGCATGTGAATCTATGAAAGGCATCAATACTGGAGAACTACAGTGTACAGGTAACTTGTTTTTTCTCCATTATTATTAATTCTTTCATAGATTCATATGCTTGAATCTGAACAGCAAGGTGTTATAGCAAGCCTGGCAGAAAGTACCTTAGGAGAAGGAGGGAAGCAGAAAGTAAAGACAAATCTTGAAATATATAGCAGAGCTCACCTCATTGACACAGATGGCAAAGGACTGCTTAACCCACTGCTGCATCTCTTAACTGTGGCATCAAAGCAATGATGACACATATGCCTGTTACTCCATGTCGCGGCTCTGCAGAGGACTGGTAAAGTACTCCAGCAAATAAAGCAGTAAAAGCAGAATCTCCTCTTATGGAATGTGCTTAAACTTTTCATCCAAAGGACTTCTAGCCCTTTAGTGGCACAAAACTATAGCCACAGAAACCCATTTAGATATACTATTCCTTGTTAGTGTATTTCCTTTTCTTGAAAGGTCCATAGGCTATGAGAAGTTGATTGAACTTTCTGAAAGTTTTAGTTCTATCCAGATAGAATTTGAAACAACGCTTCACGTCTAGAGTATAAAGAGGTGTTTCCGCTGAATAAGGAGGATTTCGGAAAAAGGTTATAAGGACAAAAGGCTTGTTAAGGTAAAAGTCGGATGGGACCTTGGGAATGAAACAAGGATTCTTTCTCAATATAACTCAGTCTTCTCCAAATTGTAGGTATGTTTTCTCTGTTTTGCAAGCTTGAATTTCACTAATCCTCATACTGGAAGTCAAGGCCAGTAACAGAGCCATTTTCTAGGACAGATGTTTGAGATCTGCCTTATGTAAGGCTCAAATGGGTCCCTCATCAGCTAGTAGATGACCGTATTTAGCTGCCATGAGACAGGTGGATTCCTAAAAGGAGGATAGGTCTTAACTAGACCTCTAAGAGTTCCTTCTCTGATTTATTGGACCAGAGCGACAACTTTCATTTAGATTTTCTGAAGCACAACATTGCCGATAGATGGATATTGACTGAGCTATGAGAGAGAGCTGAACCTGCAAGATGTAATAAGTATGGTAAGATTTGTTCAGGTAGAAGTGATAATGGATGTACGCCATTTTGAGAGCACCACATGCAGAACTGAGTCCATTTGGCTTTATAAATTGCATTAGTTGTTACAGCCCTGGCCTTAGCTAAAATAGTTTTGCATTCTTCTGAAATATCTAGATGGATGAACTCTTTATATTCAGGAGTCAGGCTGCTGAACTGAGAGAATTTGACTGAACAACCTGTCCCTTGTTCACTGTCAATAGTTTCTGTACTTGCCTAAATGGAATGTGTCTTTTACTGATGAAAAGAAAAGTAGCTTGGTGAACCAATACTGTTTTTGCCCAGCTGGGGCTACAAGAATGATGACACATGGTTCTCTTTTTTTCAATTTTTACCAATATGGTACTTAGGGGAAGAGGGGGAAATGCTTATGCGAATATGCCTATTCATACTGCATAGAAAGCATTCCCCATGACCCTCTTTGAGAGTATTTGCTGGCAAACAAATCAATACTTCGCGATTGAGGTGTGTTACAAACAGGTCCAAGTGTGGGCATCCACAGGTTTTAAAAATGAAGTTGAATTTACATTGGTCTACTTTCTATTTGTGGCAGTCCTTGGTTATTCTGCTTAGCGAGTCTGCCCACTGATCATTTACTCACATCTCCTTCTCTTACAACGAATACATAAACTGAGACACATAGACGTAGACTCCTTTACAGTGACCACACAACTGAGACGTGTGTCTTTAGTGCGAGCAGTAAACAGTCCAATCAGGACACACAACCTCTGAAAAAACAACACAAAATGCTTGGGACAGAACTAACCAATGTAATATGAAACTTAATGCCAACTATACACACCCCTGTCCAACAGCATTCCATGAAACATATATCACCGCACTTCTCCCTGTCATAGGGTATTCTGTGCAATATACTAAAGGACTTGCAGTGTAAAATGGCACTCCGTACATCCAATACTGCCACCGAGCATTCTAAGCATTGACAATCACTGCACACATCTTTCCTAGGGCACTCCATGCACACTAGCTTCCTCACCACTAGTGGGATCATACACTGAACTCATCATACATGTGTACGGCAATTCATGCATTGCCACCCCACTCAACAAATGGGACCAAATACTGCACTCATTCGTGTTATAGGGACATCTGTGAAATTCACCCCCCACTCAACCAGCGGGACAATACACTAGAACCGTCCCTGTGGTAGTCCACTAAATATCAATCAATTCATATTTGTAAAGCGCGGCTACTCACCTGTGAGGGTCTCAAGGCGCTGGCAGGGAGGGGCCCCATCCGAAGAGCCACGTTTTGAGGTTCTTCCTGAAGATGGTGAGCTATGGGCTTTGACTGAGCTTCTGGGGGAGGTTGTTCCAGCTCTTTGCTGCAGCGTGGGGGAAAGATTCAGGTGGTTCAGGTAGGCTGGTCCTGCGTTATGTATGACCTTGTATGTGTGGGAGGGAAACTTGAAGGTGATTTGCTTCTTGACCGGTATCCAGTGGAGGGTCCATAAATATTGGGAGATGTGTTCTTGGCGAGGGAGGTCTAGAATGAGTCTGGCGGAGGCGTTCTGGATGAGTTGAAGTATTTTTATATTTCTAGTTGAGGTGCCGCCATAGCGTTGCCGCAGTTGAGCTTGCTAGGGATTAAGGCGTGGGTGATTGTCCTACGACAGTCTGCTGGGATCCATCTGAAGATCATCCGAAGTTTGTGGAGTGTGCGTCAGAAGGAGCAGGGGACAGAGTTTACCTGGCGGGTCATGGATAGGGAGGAAACGAGGATGATTCCTAAGTTGCGGGCATGCTCAGTCGATGCAGGGGGGCGCTGAGGGATGTGGGCCACCAGGAGTGGTCCCAAGCTCAGGTGGCGTTTCAGAAGATGATGAGCTCTGTCTTGTCAGAGTTGAGCTTGAGGCAGCTTTCTCTCATCCAGGTGGCATAGGGGCTTCCATTCCTGAGCGAAAGTTCCTTTTGGCTGTGTCTGGGTCTTCGTTGAGGGAAATGATGAGTTGTGTCTCATCGGCATATGATACGATACCGTGGCTTCTGACGACGGCAGCGAGAGGGGCCATGTATACATTGAACAGTGTGGGACTCAGTGAGGATACTTGGGGGACTCCCCAGTTGACTCATCCCTGTCCTAGAGGATTCTGTACACTTTAACTCTCACACCACTAGTGGAACCATACACTGCACTCATCCCTGAATTAGGTATTCTGTTCAATATACCTTTGCACTTGCCTCGTCTTAAAGCACTCCCTGCGCTGTACACGTCTTTGCATGTTATGCTTTTAACTCATCATCAGGTTAAAGATTTGCAAAGATGCTTGAATATTGTGTTTGTGAAGGTAGCTCCTTTATTAATAGTAAAGTACAGATGACGGTTAAATACCTGTCTAGGTGCCAAACCAGAGGCTGGGTAGCTTCCGGCTCAGTCTTAGCCTCCAATCGATCTTCATAGTCACAGGATGGCATCCATAACATTGCATACAGAATTAACATTCCAGACTGGGCAGCAGATTTAAATAGATTACACCCATCATTAAAATTCATTTTTGAAATATCAACAATATAATCAACAAATCATAGTAAGATGGACTCCTAGAAACTACTCATTAGATAACTCAAGAAACTTGCACAAGCATTCACACAGGTCTTCAGTCAAAGAACACAAACATATTGTGATCTACGGAGAGCTAGGCAGAAGCTACTGAATCGTTTCTGTTAAATCTTCTACAATAAATGCCTGCCCTCCTTATGTTAAAAAAAAGAACTCATTCCGCCAAAGAAAAAATTAAAAGACCACTCTTACATTCAGAGGGAAAAAAAAAACCTCATCTTTACATACCATAAAGCCCTTTTAAAAATCTCAATAATTCCAACCCGCAGAAATAAAAGACAAGAAGGGCATACGCTCCCTATTACTAACAAAAAAACACTAATCTTTCAAACCTACCTGCAAAACATCGCCAAACAACCCGATCAGTGACAAGCAATAGGTCCACCCACCGGAAGATAGAATAAGAAAAGCACCCAAAGATAGAGTGAGAAAAGCACAACTTGCATAGCCGCAAGTAGATAAACATGAAGAGGATAAGCATCCATTGCTTATACCTTAGCTGTCTATGTTAAAGATTAATTTACCTCTCCTTCCCCTCCCAGCCAAAAATGGTCTTACTCTTGCACAGTGCAAGATGCGCCTGAGCTGGACGAACAGGTGAGACAAAAGAAGCAAAGTAAACAAGAGCCACCATAATTTCTCTATACAGATTCATCACAACATAATTCTGCCCAAAAACATGTTTCTTTCTATTACCCGAGTCAAGATCTAATTTATTAATCACATTGGATTTGCACACCTTTTAACCGAAGATGATTGCAGTAGACTACCTAAGTCTTCAAACCATTTAAATGACTGCCAACAATATAGTCCTTCTCTGTCTCCATCTCTCAGCCCTTTAGTAATATGTACGTGATAGCCACGCTAATTCAGTATACATGTATCTAAAGGGGGTTCATGTGGGGGCTGAAAGCTTATCAGTATGTGTGTTGCATCTGTGCACGGTTTGCTCCAGATCATATTCTCACCAAAGACTCGTTCATGTGCGGACAACAGTATGTGACCTCAGCAAATCCCTTTACACTGATCAGATTATCAGCCTTTTTACGTCACCTGGCACCCCTTTGTTAAAAAACCCAACACTGTGTCCTTATGGTAAAACTACATTGTGCGCCCTTAAGATTCAGCTCACTCCTATCTCCCACTCTGTGCACCCCAACACTTGAACACTGTTCCATGTGAGCTCAGATGGGCCTGTGATGTAAGCACTTTTGAAACCGCCCTGGACATCAGTCTTCACCTTCAACAGTCTCCCACGCTTCACTAAACCTTACAGTGACTTCCATGTACACACATAACATCATAGTAATTCCGCAGATTCCAGTGTATAATGCAACTGGCCATTGCTTAATGTTTCATTCAGTATTTTCTCTGACCATCAATAGGTTCTTCTGTGCCATGTCATGTTACCTCAGCTGACATTTCGGTGTAGTTGTTCAGAAAATTGCTTGACCAGGTAGCAACAGCTGCTCTGCAAATTCGAAGACACGTTGCCATTACTCTGGGTCACTCATACACACAATGCATCTACTAAACAGGCCACATACATAAACATGTGCAACATACCCCTAGGTGCCTATTCTATTACCAGTTACTTCGCTGTAGGAACAACTGAGACTGGGGAACATTGACTATAAATCTGGGAGTGTGCTGGTGAGATTCTCTCAGCCAGTGCCAAAAAACGATTTTTCAGTGAGTGAAACAACCTTTTAGTGCAGTGATGTTAGAATAGGGAGGGAAGCTAAAGAAATTAGACTTTTTGTAAATGAGTCTACACCACCTCTCCTTGTGTGTTATACAAACCCTGAACTAAGCTTGGGATACCCAGACTGTGTTTAAAACGGCTGCCCTAGTCTTGGCACACAACAGCCTCGGGCTCTTAATGTTTAATTGATCTCTACACTCTGACTTGCATGTTTTAACAACCTTAGTGGTAGGAAGTGCTTATAAATGCACTCACAATCCAATTTTCACACAAACGACACATAAAATTACAAATAAACTAAATTAAACAATTATCAAAACAAATAAAAGATATGCGTATAAACATTTGCTTGACATTGAGCATGTTCACCAACCAAGCATATTCATAGGCAGTTCAGCAGAGCTCCCTAGTTTGACTAACCAAAAAAAACTCACACCTCATTAAAAATGATATATTCAATCACTGACCAAGTACTTCCTCAAAATCAAATCAGACTCCAGTCTGCAATACAAATGTGTGGAAATCCACCCTACCAAAAGATGCTACGATGGCAGACTAGGAGCTAATGGTGCACTGTACAAGTGCTTATTAAAAATAATAACAAATACTGAAACTGCTACCAATTCCAACTGGAAGACTTATAATTTTAAATGAAATGACTACCTCCTCTAGTGCTGGAGCAATGTTTGCCTGACCTTCAGCTGTCACCCGTGCAAAAAACACCTCGCACACAGAGTCTGCATCCCTTAAATAATGAAGTCCTCTGTGGAGCAGGCAAGATGGTCTCAGACCACACTCATCTACAGGGAAAGGTTCACAATCTACACAGAATAAAAATGTAACCAAGCAAGGCGCTTCTTACTTTAAAGCAATGTTTGGTTCCTACAAAGAAAATCCGAGAGCTTATTAAGCCCTGGAAGCTTATATCATATCTTCAGAATGAATGTTTAATCGCCTTGCCAAGCATGTTCAGACTTGATCAGGAGAATGTCCCACTATCAGCACAGTTGAAGTCTTTCTACCAAGAATTGCTTACTTAACATTTAGTCATGAACCTAAGACTAAGAAACCATCCGACTGTTTGAAAAGAGCAAACATGAAATAAAAAATAAAAATAGTTTCCTGCAAAACACAGTTTGCTCTGCCTTCCTGTATCAAAATATTTTTTAGTCAGTCACCTGGTGCAAAGACTATCAATGGTTGGTGGTGTAACAGTGAAGAAAATCACTGTACTGCACAGTACGTAGGGTAGGATGCATGAGAGAACTAATGAAGGCAAGACAATTCTACAAGTAACTCTTGAATAGCTGAATAGTGTTATGATCCAGGCACGAACTGTCCTCTGGCTGGAAGACTGCAATGTAGCAGCAGCCTGAAACAGCTATTTCACCAGCTCTCCGAAAGATACAGTGGCTGCCAATGATCCAGATGGCACTGCTCAAAAAGCTGGAAAATCATCTGCAAGCCATTAAGGATCGAAATTCCCTTTTATCCGAAGAGAAGAATCTACAATTAGCTTTATCGGGTGATGGGATAAGCTGTGGTAAACAATGCTGAATATCAGCTGAAGTAACCAGTAGATACGCCAGCCAACAGTGTTCTTTCAGCGGGCCTATAAACCAGAGTCCAAATGTGCATCAGGCTGTTACATGACATTGCTGTATTATATGGCTGTATAAGTGTGTGTTCTGGAAGACTCGTAAGTGGTTTTCCCATTTATTTACATGTACAACCAACAGAAGTAATATTTTGCAGCATTCAGCTCCCCCCAAGATGGTGTCCACATATGGACTATAACCTTGACTTCTGTAAATCATGGGATCCAGATATCAATGCATGATTCTCCACTGGCTTAATCTTGTATGATGTGATCCTGGACAGCACTTAAAAGCATATAAGACTGGCAAATTATGGATCTTTTTAAATCAAAACCTGTCAGAGACATCAGTGAGCATCAGCTTGTTTACACTAAAAGACAGTATTGAAGTTCTTACTCTATGCTTCAGCAAAGGAAGGTGATGTCCACCCTCATAGTTGGGCAAAAAGGCATTATGCTGTTGGTGAGATTCTAACTATAGCATGGTCTCACTCGACCAGGACTCTCTTTCAATTCAATAATATTTAACAATCTTTCCTCTCATAAGGGGGTCTAATCCGGAGTCATCAATGTGTGATAATCCATAAACAGACACCACTGTGCCCAGGGCTGCTGTCATAAATGTTCTCATCAGCTAGTCTTCCAAAGAGCAGCAGCAGGCTTGGAAACATAAGAAGGAACATTAAATAGCATCCCTCCCATCAATGCCTCCCTACAGTGGAATACAACATATGCAGGACATGAATTAGAGGAGTATGCTCATTCCACAAGGCACGATAGCAAATTAAACCTCTCTGTTTAATGCATGCGCACTCCATGGGGCACGATAGAAAATTAAAACCCTATATTAAAACGGAATAGACGCCATATGCCCCACTGCGATTTTGCTAGGAAACTATTTCATTGCATAATCTAGAACATTTTTTTCTGGTGGTTGCAGGGTGGTTCTTTATTGCGTCTCGAAAGAAGTCAGCTTCTGAACGACTGCACAAACGCAGACAGTGTGTTCAATATGGAAGATGCATTATAAATTAATTTAGAACAACGTTTATCATTCCGTTTTTTATTCGAAGCAATCAAACATAACGATCGATTCAAATGGTTGCTGAGGAGAAGTTTTCAAGAACATGTTAAATAAGAGACAGCACATATCTTCAGGCCTGCTTCTAACAGGAATTGGCCAAGAATCGAGGAACGGTACACTGATGGCGGCAGGCTCGTCTGTGGTAGCAGCAGGGTTTTCTGCATCATCAATTATTATAAACAGCCAAGTTCACCCGCCATAAAGAATCCACAAACTATCAAGTTACTTTAAACTGCACTTTGGCATGCTTCACAAAACAAATATAATTAATTCCTTCTAACCACAATTTAAGGTTGCTTTAAACAACCATCCTAGAGAGGCCTCCAAGTTCCACTTATGAAAAACGGGTCTGGAAGAATTCTAGTTCTTTTCGGCAACAAAGAGGCAGGGCAGCAGTAAAACTACCGACCCAAATATATTTTATTAATTACATGTTTATTAAAAGGATTTTACTAACGTTTCTACATGGCCATGCCTTTCAGACTAATCTACTACCTGAGCGTATTTCCTTATGAGCCCGAACTCAGCTTCAAAGTCTGCTATGTGCTCATTATATTGAATGATTAAAAGGCTGGTTTAAGCCACCGTTGACATAGAGCAGCACAGAGACAGCATCACTGTGATTCGTTTACTTAACATTGCACAAACTACAATCTCTCAGTTTGCTTGTGTGATTTTAGGTGCGCCTTAACAGAGCCACTGTCTCTAAGCAGCACTTCTTTAACACACAGTGGGCTTACGCTCCACCCCACAGGAGTGTACTTCTCTCACCTCATGCAATTGGCAGTTTGGTGTATCATACTGCTTCCAACTGACTGCTTGCATTCCACTGCATAAGGGGACTATTTTACAACTTAAAAGGTTACCTCAACCATGACGTATTCAGTTCTTTATGTCATAAATGCATTGTGCACATAAACTAATAATGTGTTATTTCACTGCAGCAGTCGAGTCTTTTATGCCATCTTGGGGTCATCAGCAGCCCTTGGCTCTCCTTGAATGCTGGCGGAGAAACTCGGGAGAGCTAGTAGGACGGCAACAAATCTAATGTAGACTGTGTTGAAGCAGATATGCTAATTAAGAAAATTATTAATTATGTTTATGTGCTTAAAAATAAAAATTATGTAGAGAAATTATTCGTAGAAAAAATAAGGTGCACGTTTGAAAATGTGCCTTCGGGGTATGGCAGCCATATGTACGGGATTGTACTAATATAACTGAAACTGTATGAAATAATGAAAATATATAAGAAAAATGTAGTAATATGTCACATTGAAATGTATAACCTATGTTTTACTTCAATCTATAGGGTTAACTTAGCCGAATTTAAAGGCCTAGTATCCCTAGGCCTCGCACACCAAGAGCAGAAATAATAACCGCGGTTGCAAGAGGCTGCTACGAATTGGCCTTGACTTATCCGATGTTAAAGTTGCTTAGCTAGACTTTTCTGCAATGTACCGGCGAACAGGAGATGATGAAGACAATTTGATACAATTATGTGTAGAGTAGGCTAAATGTACTTTCCCAGGACTTGAACAATGGAGGCACTGACTGAAGAGGAACATGCAACAATTTTGATACCTGAAGAGCCGGATGATGAGGACATCGTATAGCGGACCAATCCACATCTTGTGAACGGACTGATATTAAAATTATAGATCCGGTAAACAAATACTATAGGTTAAAGTCATATCTGCTGACTTACAGACCAATTAAGAATTAGGGGGACGGACCGGGAGACCCTAATAAAAAGTCATGACAAGGGGCTAAAACTTCAGATGATGCGGAGAGATGCGAGGGGAGAATTGATGACGACAGGAGACGCTGTCCGAGGTTCTGTCATTGGCCTCGTACTTTGTGAGCCTGATGCATGGCTGACTAATTGATGATCTGAAGACGAAGACTGGCTTGTTGCTGATCCATCCTGGATAGGTAGCTATGAAAATGTGACTGACAAATTGTGCCTTTTCTTCTAGGTAGCAACTGCGCTGATTATAGAATTCTCACTTAGATAGATTTTTCCAAATTAATGTTTTTCTCTAAATTGTTTTCCATGAAGGCCCACATGCTGATGCTAATCTTGGTTAGGTAGGCTGTTAAGGGTGACATTGACAGTGACAATTGACTGACAAACTATTTGCTGAACTCTGCTATTAATGATGGTTTTCTTGGCTTATGTAGATGCATTTATGCATATGTTTTCCTTCAAGTTACGTTATGATGTTTCTCATTAATGAATTAATAATTGAGTGGATTAAATAAAGATTGAACTAACGGATGATTTAGAATTCTAATCAATAGGGAAATAAAAATTGTTTGGCTCTTTTACCGAGTTGGGGTTTTCATGAGTAGATGGTTTTTGATCTGCTTTATCATAGAAGGTTTTCTTGATTATTGATTTTAATTATTGATTCAGTGGTCATTGCATGACTGGGATACTCCATGCGATTCAAAAGGTTCATCGACCTATATGCGTCCCCTTGTAAGTTTACTAAGGACCAGGTGCGCTTGCACCGTATTGCACTTCATTTGAACAGACCAAGCCGTGACTGGTACTAAAGACAGCCCATTGCAGGCATGTGCCTACCTGCACCACCAAAAATAGTTCATGATGGTGTCACATTCCACAAAATAGCCTTACAAAGGTTTGTTCCACATGAAAAGTGTGTGACCAGGCAGCACAATAACATTTACTTTGAAACACTGAAAATCCTTGTAACTCTCGTGACATCTAGCAATGGCTAACCCATCCACATAACATATACACACTCCAACGTCTGCATCTGTTAGTTCGCATTTTAAAAAGACTTGTTGGCTTTACTAATGGTTGTTTTCCCCTGACAAAGTAAATCAATGTACAGGTCTCTGTCCCGAAAAAGTTACCATGGTATTCCTTCCCGTTTTTGTCACTCTTGTCACTATTTCCCCTTCCCACTAACCCAACAACAGAACTCGTTCATCTCTTCCTTTTGAACAAGATAATTTATTATAAACAAATAAAAAAGAGTTCTCTCATCTTTGGTACCTTGCTCTCACAATAGTCTAACACCAGGGAGCTTTTCCTAATGACACCCGAACACATTTCACTTACAATACTTTTAAGTATGGCACCTATCTCTGAAACTAAGGATTATGGTTGAAATCAAAACTAAATCAAATCAAAGGCATACATCACTTCTTAAATGTAAAATTACAATTTAAGATGGGTACCCTTTGGCAAAAACAGGTTATTCTCGACTGGCCAGATAAATTCTGGCTACCGGTCACTCCAGAGGCTGCCTCAACTCACAACATTACAGGGTGCAGCTCCCAGCTCTAACACTAGAAGGCATTTCTGGAGTTTATCATCTGACTAACCCCGCAGGTTGAACCATAAAAGGGGACACTATTAAAATCATTAGGTATTATTCTTCCTCTTCAATCACCTTTCCGCACTGTTTCACTTTAAAACTCTAACAACAAGGTGATAAAAAGGAATGCTTGAATTAAATCTTACTCGTGGAATCACGCGGGTCGAATTTCAATCCACTGTTTTTCACCCACACTGACCCCCTAGACCGAGGTCAGACATACGCAAACCAAGCTTATTCCTGCTCTAACATGAACAGCCCAGGCCAAACTGCCAGACCAAGTCAGGTCCACAGCAGAAAGAACAAACAATCAGAGACAGGTTTTGGCCTAATTACTGAAGTGTTGCTTGAGTCCTGTAGAACAGCGAAGATGGCACCCACTTCTTGGCATACCTGTTGCACTTGCGGCTTCTACTAAGAATTAATCTCACCCATTTTAGGCTGCATTCCGGTCCACTGTTTTTCCACTTAAAATCAGTTTTAATTAATGTGTCACTTGATTTATGTAGAGTGCTATGTCAATACTGACTTTATGAACTTAAACGCAGCAGTGATGTGCAACATGTAAAGATGTTTATTGGCCTATTACCCAAGAGGCCCTGAAATGATTAGGCTGAACTGATCATAGGTGTGCTCATTAAAGGAGATGACGAAGACATTCCCAAATGAATTATTTTATCAAATAAAGTCCTTAAAATGAAATAACTGGCCTGCAGAACAACCTGCCACCTAGGTAGACACTTGTAGGCAAATGACCAATAACGCTTGAAAGGGCATGTGCCAAATCAAGCCTGGTTTACAACCAAATGTCAATATATTTGGGTTCTGCGGCCTTAAGTAAAGGACAAAATGAACATGTACTTGCTCATTCCAGGGGGCTCGAAGACTGTAGTGTCCTGCTGGACACATTCTAGTGTTCCACCAGCCACTCGGCTTAGGGCTGGCTTTACAAACACCCCACACCCATCCAACACAGGTCAGATGACCTTGCCAATAAAAAGGGCCGAGCACACGTGCCCGAGGCCAGTTACCAGAACCCTAACCATGTGTCTGTGTCACCTCATTCAGTAGCCTGAGGGCCTAGGACTCCCAACACCACAATGGCGATGAGTGGGTCTGATCCCACGTGGTCGCATGCAGCAACTTCGACATTCTACATGGAGGGGGAATGGAAGCCTCTCATTTAGTAGCATGAGTGCCTAGGGCCCCCAACACTACAAAGACCACTGAACAGATGACAAGTAGGTGGGCATAAAGGGTGTACAAAAAGGTAAGAACGTTTGCACACACAAAGTGAAATATGACACAAACGTCAATGTTGGCAGCTGTGGATAGAAACAAGGTTACAGTCCTAGGACTGTGACTGTCCCAAGACTGTGTTGTGAACCTCTCAACCATAAGGTGACTGCCCTTGGGGTGACCTCATTTGAGTAGACACTCACCGCTCAGCAAGGATCCTGCTGGATCCGGGCTCGACTGGCTTTTCTTTCTTACACAGTACTAATCATTATTGCAAAGAAGTGTCACAAAGGCCGAAGAGCCCCGAGGAATCCGCGCCCTGGTAGAGCAGGACCAGCTAGTGCTGGCCTGTCCAACCATAAAGTCCCAAAGGGTCAAGCCCCCGAGGCAAGCAAGGGCTCATCCCAGGCTTCTAAACCAGGGCCACTTCAAACCTAGTGATCTCACAGTGGGCAGACTGACTCAAAGCCAGCACCACGTCCAGCTCATAGCAGGCCCCTCTGCACTCCCCTCAGGCCCTAGCCTGACACATTGCTGCTCACCTTCCCTCACACTCACTTTAACATTTTTACTTCAAACACACAGTGCTTAATTTGAGCCAGTGGTTTCCGTTGGGCGGCACCAGCAGTTATATTTGGGGGCCGGCATTTATTTTTCTGCATCAGGCATTTATTGCGAGCAAAAGACATATATAGGAAAGACAGAGGAAGAGAAAAAACAGAAAAACGTAAAGGGGGAGGGCAGAAAGCTGCAAGAGTGAGCTGAAGGGGCAGGGAGTGGCTGTAAATAGATTAAAGAGGCCCAATATGGCTACAGGATTAAACTGCCTCTGTATTCTGTGCTTGCACCTTTAAATGTAGTAGCCGCTGTTTCAGATAAGAGTTTTGAGCACCCGCACGTTTTTATTTACAAATTAAGCACTGCAAACACACACACACTCTTTTGCAGGCAACCACTATAAGAATTAGATGCCCACAGACTGTTGCTGACAAGAATCAATCCATGCACAGCCTGCTTCTCCTGACTCCCTCTTTATCTGGTTGGCACAACGAACAATATAAATTCAGATTTCGTTCTACTGCCCTCAATGTCATGATCTCCATCTCATAATTGAGGCTCCATCTGCAACGAGTGGCCAGTTCAACTCTTTACAAAATATATGAGATCTGCGTTCGTTGCCAGGGTGATTTCTCCATAATTCACAGAAGGAGGAAAAGAGATGCACTGGGGACCAGAGATGAAATGCGCGGCCGAACACGGCACGCAACGCAATAGCACGCAGCAGGAAAGGACACGCAAGCAAATAAAA
The DNA here is from genome assembly GCF_031143425.1 of Pleurodeles waltl. Taxonomy (NCBI): domain Eukaryota; kingdom Metazoa; phylum Chordata; class Amphibia; order Caudata; family Salamandridae; genus Pleurodeles; species Pleurodeles waltl. Next base: position 640,189,867 of record NC_090436.1, on the reverse strand, counting down.
ACGCTGAACTGAACGTGATGGAATTTTAGAAGTCAGTACCGGCACTAAAAGCAGAGAAGCGGCATCCTAAATAGATGCTCTTCTTTCAGCAGACAAAAACCTACCGTCGCCCGTCTCTCTCTTATACAGTTTCCCACAACAGCCCCAACTTTAAAACAGAGGGCGCTGCTGCCCCCTATCGTCCGGATCAGATAATGCCTTAGCACGGAGAAGGCAGCCTCATTTCTGGCCGCGAAAGTACAGCAGTGCAGTCAGTGTTGCTTTGGGTGGCCCCTACGCGCGGGAACAGAAAGATAAATCGCACCGCAAGTTTGGATATGCCTGCACCGCCCAGTGCACACCCTGCTAGTCTCTCAGTGAGAGACGGGGATTAGCTGTGAGACTGGGACAAGAGCTATGCGCGTTTAAACCGAATCAAAGAAAGGGCTCAGAGGGAACTAATGGTTTTTCCAAAATATAGTTTTAACTTAGGCAGAGCGATCCTTCGTCTGTTACGTGCTTGTTACACGCACCCACTGGCCGAAGAAAGACTGCTTCACTCACTTCGTTACCCTGAGCTCGTTTGATGAATAGGAATTAATTTTGCAGAAGAGTGAAACAGAAGACCATTGTTAGGGGAAGATTAGAAAAGTAAACACTTCACATTTCCCACAACTACTAACTTAGCGATTGATTTGTTTCAGATTGTCGTTAAACAGCCAGGAGGTAGCCTAAGCTTGTATGGAAGAGACACACTGCCCTCTGCCGGAAGATCTACGACAACACTTCACAGAAACAAACATTTTTTGAACGCTGAGAATGACAGGTACGCCACCCTTTCCTACCGCAGTTATTTTTCCAACTTACATGAGTTAGGGACTCACGAACTTTTATACAACTTTTACGGTTGAAAAAGTTATAGGTGGAAAGCAGAAAGGTAAACGATAGACATTTTCGCGTAACAGTTCACAATTATTTGTTTGCATAATGAAGCACTGCTAAGTAGTGCCGACAACAAAGTCTCACGTGGTACATTCGCCAAATTCGACTTTTCTGTGTTTAGTACATTTGAGTATTTGAGCCAGAGTAAACTGAAAGTGACAGCTAACCCGTCAGGCCCAAGCAAGTACCACCAGCCTGGTCATAGGTAATATTCGGGGCCAAATGTCCTCCACACAGTAATCGTGCACCGTTTGCTATTCCTGTTTGAAGTTTCGCATTATTGACAATACCAAACATTTCAGCATATCTCTTGCCAAGACGTTCCCGTAGTGAGTGATGTGCAGAGGGTTCAGAAACCAGTTAGTTGACACAGCGGAATATCCCACAAGATAGGTGGTTCAACCTGCAGTTCAGCATAGAGCACGCACTGAGCAGATGCGTTTTCTAAAGGCCGTCTCCCCATGCAGAGAAAGGGCACATCTTGTCATCTCAGTGTGGTAGCTAGGTTGAAATGGCCCCTAGTGCAAGCAAATTAAGTGTGCCCCTTCGCTAGGGTGACATTTCAGTCTGTCAGCTACCCCCAACACAGAGTCTGCATCTGCTGTATCATACTCACTTCCATTCTCATATAGACACATTAATATACCCCACTTCCTGCACTCTGTGTTTCTACAATTCAAAGCCATAACCCTGAAAATCCTTTCTGGTGCAACAGTCCACTAGTGTAATTCAAAGCACTTGAAGTAAGCTGCACTGAAATATGAATGTCCACTGAGTTTATCTAATCTCCCATAAACCACACTTGAACCAGCACTACAAACTATGTCAGTCTGATCTTTGTGGACCTTTGATGGGAAGAGTCTTGGCATCAAAAGTCCCACTTGCTTTCTTAAAAACAAGATGGTGGTTTTCCTTGTAGTGCAAGCAAATGCTAACATAAAGAAAGAGCTAAAAAAAAACAAAAGAAAAAACTATGCCAACGAAATCAGGTGGGCATGTGCTTCAATGAAAAAAATAACAAAAGCAAAACTTTGCACTGGTCTACCATATTGGGCAAGTAAAGAATGGACAGAGTATGCATAATATTGTTTCAAGATGGTGACATGGTTCTGAAGCTTGCAACCGTGATGCATAAGAAAGTTGTGGTTCAGTAGCAATAAGCACTTGTCTGCATTTGCAGGTGAGCTGCTGGAGGATGACCTAAAGGAAATATCTCATAAGGTTGCATTTTTCTGGATGCAGAGTAACAGAGTAAGCATACTGTTACTTAGGATACCTGACATCCTAAAGATCAGCGATTATCTACTACTAGGCTTAAGAAAACATTGGCAACAAAGCCAATGGCCAAAGAGGGCTGATCCACTGCCCAAATGTATGTATGCTGTGCTGAAAGACTGAATCAATATGTGACTAACACTTTGTATGTTGAATAACTGACCTGGGCTAACTGTCTTTTGGTCAGACCCAAAACACACAGAAATAGATACAACACAAGGAGCAGAAATGTCGGGGGTCCTTGGCTCACATTCATAAGACATACAACACTGGTCAAGAGCATCACAAATTTCCCTGAAACATGAGACAAGTGTGGTACTGAAGGACCAGTGCAAGTTGTCTTTGAAGACTTGGAACTAGCATGGTACTGCAGTGCCAGCCAGTGCAGGCTTCATCCAAAGATATGGCACAAGTGTGCTATTGCATGGCCATTCGGTGCAAGCTTCCTTCAAAGACATGGAATAAACATGATACTGCAGGGCCAGTGCAAGCTTCAGTCAAATACATGAAACAAGTGTATCACTGAAGGAACAGCTTAAGTTTCCTTCAAAGACATGGAACAAACGTACTCAGGGCCAGTGCAAGCTTACGTCAAAGACATAGAACAAGTGTGGTACTGCAGAGCTAGTCAGTGCAAGCTTCTTTCAAAGCAATGGAACAAATGTGGTAGTGCAGGGCCAGTGTAGGCAGGCGTCTTTCAAAGACATGGAACAAGTGTGTCACTGCAGGAACAGTGCAAGCTTCCTTCAAAGACATGAAACAAGTGTATCACTGAAGGAACAGTTTAAGTTTCCTTCAAAGAAATAGAACAAGTGTGGTACTGCAGGGCTAGACAGTGCAAGCTTCTTTCAAAACAATGGAACAAATGTGGTACTGCAGGGCCAGTGTAAGCTTCTTTCAAAGACATGGAACAAGTGTGTCATTGCAGAAACAGTGCAAGCTTCCTTCAAAGACAAGAAACAAGTGTGGTATGGAAGGCCCACTGCAAGCTTCCTTCAAATAAAATGGAACAGTCATGGCACTGGGCAGCACCACTTAACGCCTCTCTTAGGTACAACAAACAAGCAGCATTAAATATTTGCTACAAATGTAAAGAACAGCACTGGGGTGTATGAGTGCAAGCTTGACTCTCACATTTAGCAAGATTTCCACATGTAAAACAGGTACAGCACCAGGCAGAAGTACGTGTTTCCCTCACACAGAACACCTTCTGATCTTGTCAGAAACAATACAAGCTTACTTTGCATGCACAGAACATGGGCAGCATTTGCCGCAGCTGTCAATGTGTGTACACACATGCAGACACACACAGTGCAGCATTTGGCAGTAGTGTAAGTGCACACACACACAATCTGCAGTATTTGGCATTCGCGTATGAACCCCTCACACACATCACAGGTACAAGATGGTCAACAGTGTAAGCTAAGATATCATAACATACAAAACAGGTATCACACTGGCATCAGCCTCTAAGCTTATTTCAGACACAGAATACCCAAAGTAAAGTATAGAGGTGGGAGAACCAATGAAGGCTCATGCCAGATGATATGCTCTAGTTCAGCTCCAGGTCATGATGAACCCTCAAGGTCAAAATAGGCTGAGTTTTCTTTCGGCTTCTGCCCACTACCCACACTTGAACCTTATGTACCAAGAATGAAAGAACAAAGCATTAAGCTTTTATGTCAAACAATCTAGTGGCTGAATTACACAATTTGAGACCAGAAAACCTTGGATCAGTCCCAGCTTGGTCACTTGAACCAATTGTATGATCCTAGGCAACTATTTCATTTTGTAGTGCCACCTAATTTTACATTAAGGCATTTGAAAAAAAAACTTGAAATATGTGCGGATGTGTGCTCTACACCAACAGACTCAATTGAGTTTTCTTAATGGACTATAAGTTTGCTCCTTTTAAAATAAGAATATAGGGCCTGATTGCAACTTTGGCGAAGGGGATTACTCCAACCCAAATGTGGCGGATATCCCGCTTGCCGAATTACGAGTCCATTATATCCTATGGAACTCGTAATTCGGCGGGACGGATATTCGCCACATTTGGGTTAGAGTAATCCCCTTCGCCGAAGTCGTAATCAAGCCCATAGTTCACATTTAGGGTGCACATGACCACTGATTTACCTCTTAGCTCACTAATGGTAGTGTCGTCAGATTTGGGGGTAGGGGAGGGCATGAGTGGGTCAAAGTTCATGTTTAAAACAATAATTTTTTATAAATGCCTCTCAATGTTGTGATATAATCTAATGTACTAAGGTAGAACAGTTGTCAAATACTTTATCATATTTTTACATAACATTTGCTGCACGATTTTCATGCCAAGTGTTCCCTTGGCTCCTCTCGTGCCTGTGCTCTTAGAATCAAGACATATCTTTAACTCAGCTCTCCCTGCTAATGTGTTAGCTCACCCATCTCTACTACAGTACTGTGTATAACAGCTACTCAAGTTCCACTTCTCCCAATATCTTACTCTGGGGAGCAGCATCTTTTTTTCTGAGTGGGTGGCTGGTTTCCACGGGTCACAGAAGGATAGCTATTTCTACTTCTGGTTTCAGCAAGGAAGAATTGTGCATTAGCGACCCCAATAAGATGTTTAAAGATACCTGTGCATTTTGTGGGCGTAAAATGAAACGAACCACCTTCAAATTATTCATTTTCCCAGTTACAGCACTCCGTCCTAAGTGAGCAATGTTCTTTCCCTAACTGCCATTGTCTGCCCTCCACCCATAAGGTGGAACTCTGTGATTACTGTGACTGTCTTGGCTTTAAAAGCCACCCAGCAGCACTGGCATAACTTCTTCTTTGACCACTGATAACATCGGCAGCCAAGGCCAAATGGCACACTCTGCATTTACAACAAGCATTGGCAAAGTCAATAGGTCCTGCCTATGCAAGAGCTACTGGCTTTTCCAATATGTTTTAACCATGTTGTACACCAGTGTGACTACTGTTCAGCATGGCTAAAATTTAGTTAGGTAAAAGAGAATGGTGGGGAGTAGAGTGTCGTAAAGTGGAGTAGAGTGGAGTGTTATGGAGTGACGTAGAGAGTCATGGAGTGGCATAAAAGGGAGTGGTGTTGAGTGTTGTGGAGTGTCAAAGAGGGAGTAGAATGTTACAGAGTGGAAGGACATATAGTGGAGTAGAATTGAGTGGCTTAGAGTGTCATAGTGGAGTAGAGTGTTGTGGAGAGCATAGAGTGTCATGGAGTGCTGTATGTAGAACAGAGTGGAGTGACACAGAGGGTGTTGCATAGAGTGTAATAGAGTGGTGTACAGTGGATTATCGTAGAGTGTCTGAGTCGAGTGGCATAAAGTGGAATAGTGGAGTGGAGCAGAATGGAGTAGGGTGTTGAAGAGTGGAGTAGGGTGTTGTAGAGTGGAGTAAAGTGGCATGGAGGGGGTGGCCTAGAGAGTTGTGGAGTAGTGATGTAGAATGGAATAGAGTGGAGCAGCGTTGAATGGAACTGAGCATCATAGAGTAGGGAGGAGTAAAGTAGCCTAGAGTGAAGTGGAATAAAGTACAGTGGTGAAGAGTAGATTGGCATGTAGTGCATTGAGGTTTTGAGTAAAGTGGTGTAGACTGCATTGGCGTAGAGGGCAGTGATGCAGAGTAGAGTGGCGTAGAGTGGTGCAGAGTCGATTGTAGTAGCTTAGAGTTCAGTGGCGAGAAGTGGTGCAGAATGAGTAGAATGGTGTAGAGCGCAGTTATGTTGAGTGCAGTGGCAAAGAGTAGATTATTTCAGAGTAGAGTGGAGTGGTGCAGTGGTCCCAGCTTGGCCACTTGACAGCAGAGGTGTAGAGTATTGTACAGTGCCTTGGTGTAGAGTAGAGTGGTGTGGTGTAAAGTGCAGTGGCGCAGAATAGATTACAGTGGCGTAGAGTGTAGTGGCACAGAGTGCAGTAGACTGGCATAGAATTGAGTGGTGCAGAAAAGAGTGCAGTGGCAAAGAGTGCAGTTTTGCAGAGTGCAGTGGCGGAGGGTGGAATGGTATAGGGTAAAGTGCAGTGGCATGGAGTGGCATAGGGTGCCGTCATGCAGAGTAGAGTGGAGAGGCGTAGAATGCAGTTCTGTAGAGCAGAGTGGGGTGGTATAGAGTGCAGTTGTACTGGGTAGAATGGCGTAGAATGCAGCCATGCGGAGAAAAGGGGAGTGGCATTTAGTGCAGTTGTGTAGAGTGCAATGGTACATAGTAGAGTGAGGTAGAGTGCACTGACGAGAGTGGTGCAGACGTGGAGTGCAGTGTTGTGCAGGGGTGCACAGTAGATGACAGTGGTGTAGAGTGCAGTGGATGTAGAATGCATTGGCGGTAAAGTGCAGTACAGTGGCTTAAAGTAGAGTGGCACAAATTAGAATGGAGTAGAGTTCAGTGGTAGAGAGTTCAATGTTGCATAGTGTGGAGTGGTGCAAATTAGACTGGCGTGGCATGGAGCGGTGCAGAGGATAAGGTTAAAGGATGAGGTTAAAGTGGAATATGCATGATGTGGTAGTGTACTGCCATTTCAGACAACACATCTTCAGTTGAAACGGCCATTACATCTGCACAGACATACAATTTTACAGATGGAAGTATACACCACACAAAGTGTGGAAATGTCACCACCTAATGTATTGATTTGTTTTGACTGTATAAAAATATTTGTTTCCATCACACTTCAGAATTACCAAAAATATCCTTCATTTGTGCTGTCCTAATCCTGATATTCTAAAATATCTGCACAGTTAGTTTACAGACATTTAAATTGTGTTATACTAGAAAAAATACTACATCATACAACCTTCAGACCAGCATGCCCACAGGAGCCAGTATGATTGTTACACAAATCCTCTCACTTTGAAGTCAGAAAAAGAAAAGTAAACACCAAGCTCCCAGGAAGATAGATCCTGATATTTGACCTTTATCTTTGATTGCACAGTATATGTGACCAGATAAGAACAAGTTTTGAAGGCCTGTTTACAGACATCCAGAACTGGTGGAAGAATACAGTAAATACGATTTGGGCAAGGGAAGAGACGAACTCAAGCTGAACAGCCTACGACAAATAAAGCCAGCAAATAGAAGACAAGCAAATGTGAGTTACAAGCCACAAAGCCATTGGTAAGTAACAGGTGGAATACATTTCCAAACCAGAAAGCTGAGCATTGTGGTAGGCGTTGACCTACAAATGAGCATGTGCACCACTCACCATTCAGTGTGTGCACAGTGAGGCCTTTGCAGTGCCTCCACAGATGCTTCAGTAGATTCTGCTGCTCTGAGTCTGTCTCATGCAGCTGAGGCAATTGGATGGAACTAACACCAAGCTCCCAGTTTTGTAAAAGCTCCTGGGGCTCTAGTGGGCAGTGGTGCTGAAACAATTTTGAGACTGGTGGTCCTGCCATCAATGTTATATCACTAAACCCATATGGATTCTGAAAAGCTGAAGCGTCACACAAAGAACAAGTGTTGCAAATAAGGCACACCCATTCAGCAGAGATTGGTAAGGGTATAGTGTGCAGCTGGTGTTCCATTTAGGAGCACATCATTGCAAATATATTACTAAAGCATGTTGTCGGAGCCACAGACATTTACAGAAGGCACATTTTCCATTGTAGTGACCATTAAATTTGAACAGATATACAATTTTACTGATAAAACTATATTGCGCTCAAACGATGATATGTGGAAAATGGGTTTCAGCAAATATTTTTGTCATTTGCGCATCACCAACTAAAGTATCATGATTTGTTTTAACCCTATTAAAATCTTTCTTTACATCCCTCTTTAGAATTAGAAAAAAACGCTTCATTGTACTTTCTGGTTTATTTGTTCATTTTGAAATATATGTACAGTTCACTAATAGGTATTTACATTTCTTTTGTGCAGAAGAAAATGAGATCCTACAGCCGTTCTTTTCACACCAGAAACGTTTTCACATGGTTCACTTTACACAATCTTCACACTTTGCAGTAAGCAAAATAAAAGTAAACACCAGTATCTATTTCAAAAGAAGCAGCAATTTGTCAGAAGACTAGACTGACAACTGCCCACTGTATTTGAAAGCACAGCAAATGTAACATGAAACAAATAAAAATGTGGCGTCCTCTTTAATGCTCGTTCACATTCAGAACTTCATCATGGTTCTTAGGTGCACTCTCGGGGCTGCTGTTGTTGGCCCCGCTCCCACCTCTGGGCCCCAGTGCATTTCACCCGCCGCATCACTGGTGCCTGTGCTCATGTGTCATCTAGGGTGGCCACCCGTCCGTAAATTTCACGGACTGTCCGTAATTTTACCCTGCTGTCCGTTGTCCGTGATGAAAGCTTTAACGGACGGCATTTGTCCGTAATTTTAGCCTTTCACCTAAAGGGCAACGGAGGCAGGGTGAAATTAGGGGCAGATCAGTTTCCCCAGCTGGACTGGAAGGCAGGGGGTCTCCTGTGCTCTGAGGGAGGGAGGGGCAGACAGATAAGAAAAGGCCTTCTTGCCAGGGGGTCTCCTTCCCTAAAGACATGCAAATGTGTGTAACTGGTAAATCTTCAAATACAAAGGGGCTTGAAAACCTTCATTGACTTTACTAAAAGGAGCCACTTGAAGTTTTCTGGTGGCAAAGATATTTCTTTCAGAGAGGTATTATAATGGTGTTCCAAGGTGAGCTGTGGAGTGTGTGGTTTTAATGGAGTGTTATAATTTTTTTTTAGCTGTATATTATTCAAATCTGTATTTGAGAAGCGTTTTTTATTTTATTTAACCGAAATGTATTTGCGCATTTTGTAGCAGCCTTTATTATGATGTCATTGTATTTTTTACAGTTCTTTCAGGTACTTCGGTACCTCATAGTACTAACAAACATTGGCAAAGCAATAGGTCTCATCTACGAAAGAGTTATTGGCTTTGCTAGTGTGTTTTAGCCATTAGCCATGTTATGCACCAGAGTAGCTGCTGTTCAGCATGGCTTAAAGCTAGTGGCATAGTGGTGTGGAGTGGAGTAGAGTAGCATAGGAGCAGCGGCGTACAGCCCAGTGGTGCAAAGTACAGTGCAGTGGGGTACAGTGCAGTTGTTTAGAGTGCGTTAGCATAGAGTGAAGTGGTTTAGAGTGCAGTGGCATGGGACAGAGTAGAGTGGCATAGAGTGCAGTGAAGTAGAGTGGAATACAATAGAGTGGCAGGGAGAGCAGTAGTGTGGAGTGGTGCAGTGGCATAGATTGCACTCACGTTGCAGGGAGTGCAGTGGTGTAGTGTAGAGTGGTACAGAGTAGGGCAAAGTGCTGTAGAGTGGAGTGATGCAGAGTAGAGTGGCATAGAATGCAGTAGTACATAGTACATTGGTGTATAGTACGGTGGTGGAGAGTGCAACACTGCAGAGTAGAGTGTCAGTGCAGTGATGTTTTGTGGAGTAGAGTGGCACAGAGCAGTGGCGTAGAGTACAGTGGTACAGAGTAGAGGGCAGTGGCGTGCAGTTGTTTAGAGTGCATTGGCGCAGAGTGGCATACAATAGAGTAGCAGAGAGTGCAGTAATGCAGAGTGGTTCAGTGTCATAGAGTGCAGAGTAGACTCATGTGGCATAGAGTGTAGTGGTGTAGAGTGGTGCTGAGTGAAGTATTGTAGAGTGGTGTAGAGTATAGTGCCTAGAGTGCAGTGGCATAGAGTAGAGTGGTGTAGAGTGCAGAGTTGCAGAGTAGAGTGTCAGTGCAGTGGTGTAGAGTGGTACAGAGAACAGTGGCATAGAGTACAGTGGTGCAGAGTAAAGGGCAGTGCAGTTGTTTAGATTACACTGGTGTAGAGTGCAGTTGCATAGAGTGGCATTGGGCAGAGTAGAGTGGCAGAGAATGCAGTGGAATAGAGTATATTGGTGCAAAATGCAGTAGTGCAGAGCAGAGTGGTGTAGAGTATAGTGGCGGCCAGAGCAGTGTTGCAGAGTGTCAGCTTGCAGTGGTGTAGAGTGCATTGAACTAGAGTGCAGTGGTCAGAGTGGTATAGAGTACAGTGGCATAGAATAGATTGTTTCAGATTAGAGTGCAGTTGCATAGAGCGGAGAGGTGCAGGGTAGGGTGCAGTGGCATAGAATGCAGTGGCACAGAGTGCAGTGGCATAAAGTAGATTATTTCACAGTAGAGTGAGGTGGCTTAGATTGGAGAAGGGCAGGTTAGAGTGGAGTTGCATAAAGTGGCATAGAGTGTGATGGCATAGAGTAAAGTAGTGTAGAGTGCCGTGGCATAGAGTGCAGAGGTGCAGAGTAGATTAGAATGATGTACAGTGTATTGATGTAGAGTGCAGGGGCATAGAGTTGAGTGTTAAAGAGTAAAGTGCATTAGCATAGAGTGTATTAGCTTAGAGTGCAGTGGCGTACAGTGCAGCGTTGCAGAGTGGCAGAGAGTGGAGTTGTGCGGATTAGATTTGTGTTGCCTAGACTGGAGTGGTATGGCATGCAGACGAGCTGAGCGCATTGGTGTAGAGAGGCGTAAAGTGCAGTGGCTTAGAGTACAGTAGTACAGAGTAGAGTAGAGAGGCATTGTGTGAAGTAGCATAGAGAGCAGTGGCATAATGTGGAGTGGTTCCGAATGGAGAAGAGTGCAGTGGCATGGAGTGGCGTAAAGTGGAGTGATACAGAGTAGGGTGCAGTGGTGTGGAGTGGTGCAGAGTGGAGTGGAGCATGCATGGTGTGGTAACACACTGCCATTACAGACAAAACATTTTTGATTGAAATGACCATTACATTTGCACAGCTATACAGTTTTTCAAATCAAACTATATTGTGCAGAGACAATGATGTGTGGAAATTGCATCACCTAATTCAATAATTTGTTTTAAGCATGTAAAGGTATTTGTTTCCAGCACAGTTCAGAATTAACAAAAATGTCCTTGATTTGTACTTCTAATTCTGATATATTCTGAAGTCTATTTAAATGTTGTCATGTGATAGAAAAAACTCTTTCCTAACCCCAGTATCCAGCAAGATTGTCGCATAAATCCTCTCACTTTGAAGTCAGAGAAAGGAAAGTAAACATTAAGTTCCCACCGAAGACAGAGCCTGACATTTGACTTTGTTCTTTGAATGCACAGCAAATATGATAAGATAAGAACAAGATTTACAGGCCTGTTTACAGAAAGGGAGCACTCGGCAGGATCCTGTAAATAAAGTTTTAGCAAGGGAAGGAAGGAATTCAAGCTGCATAGCCTAAAACAAATAAAGCCAGCAAATTGAAAGCAACAAATTGTGAGTTACAAACCACAAGGCCAATGGCAAGCAACGGGCAGAATGCATTCACAAGGAAGCACTATGAATTTACTTAAAGTGACAGCTGGGGGATACTTTGTGGGGAAAGTCCAGTATTTTAGTCCACATCTTGCAGAGGTTTGGTACATCAATCACCCAGGTAGTATGACAAGAAGACCTGGAGTGGTTTCCATGTTGCAGGATAGGTCTGTACACCCATTCCATCAGTTTGCCACCATTTCCTATGGTGCAGAGCTTCTGGCACACTTCTTGTAGGGTTAGTGCTAGGTAGCAGACATGAAATAGGGCATTTAATGATTATTTAAGGTGGTTGTAAGTAAGGAGTTGACCGGGGTGAAGATGGTAGTCTGCCACAAGGGTTTGGAAATTTAGTAGCTCACTGTTCAGAAACAAAGTCCCCAATTTTAAGACACCTGCAACATGCCACTGATGGGGTTGCTCTGAGCACAGCCATCCTGTGCGAGTGGGAAGGCTTAGCAAAGGTAGTGCAGGAGCATAGGGTTTCTTTGTGTCAGTGAGTTTACAGGTTCTGACAAGGCAAGAGAAAGCCATGCATGATAACCCCGGATGGTGATCCATAGAATGGTCAGTAGGAAACGATGAGCAGTGCATTAAGCCTTCCTTAAAAGTCTTTACTGGTAAACCCCATCTCATGCAGGGAGGTGGGCAGAAAGCCAGTGAGCCACCCATTGGACATCTGCAGCTGAATAAAAGCATTCTAAGTCCAGAAGATCTAATCCACCCGCAGTCACAGTTAGCTTTAGAGTGGAAAGAGCTCCTGATGGCGCCGCAGCGACCAAATAAGATGTGTGGCCTGTCTGAAGAAGGAATGAAGGACGAGCAGGGGAAGGTATGCAAAATAATACTATCATTGGGGTAGCACACCATCTTCGCTAGTGCCACATGGCCTCTACAGAAAGCAGAAGAGAAGACCAAAAAGCAAACTGGGCTTGGAGGGAACGTTCGCTCTGCCGAGATTTTCATCCTGGAAATCAGTGTAAGAATGGTAGATATTAATCATTAGGTATTAAAAGGTAACTGGTTCCCAGTTCAATCTGAGATCTAATTGTGTATGAAGGCGAAAACAGTGCCATATGTTAAAGAAACACTAATTAAATTAAAAAATTTGAAAATTTGTTTGTGCAATTTACATCCCAAATATTTTGAAGGTTCTATGTGTACTTGACACTTAGGGATAACCCAGATCTCTAGTTTGGCTTTTGTTCAATTTCAAAACCATATAAAGACATGGACTAAGCGGGCAATTGCCTTGCACAACCTTGCAAGGGGTCTGGCCCCTGCTCACCCTTCACAAGCACTAACAGCGAACCATTGCACCAGAAGAGTTTGCCAAGGTGGATGGGTGTTGATTGTTCAACCACTTGACAGTGCCCCTTCTGTTTCGCTCCTGTGTGCAGACAACTCCCAGGTACCCAATACCTTCAAATAGTCTTGGTGGACCCATCTTGTCTAATTTTAGGAATTGTCCCACCTTGTTCTTCTCTTCTTTATTTGTCCAGTTGTTAGCAACAACCCTTTGAATTACTTGCTGTGGATCTCCCATTTGATCTCGATTTCATCCTACTCTTTTATTATCTTTGATTGGTAGACCGGGCTCCCATTTCTGAGATAAATGTAGAGTCCCAAACATACACTCTAGTGCAGTGAGACTACAGACAAGTTATGGCTACATCACATCCTGTCATTAGGTGTGAGACTGTCACCCACACCATCTGCCCTGCCTCTTTAAAAAAAAATAGGTTGAAAGTCCATGGGGGGTTGGGGTAAGCCAGATGTTTTTGTTCAATTTGTTTAAACTAGCATAAGGTTAATTACCTTAATATTTCCCAAACTGTTTGCCTGGGTTTTGAAATGTTCAGAAACATAATCAAAATGTTGCTGTTACATTCTCTTCAGGAAAGATCGGGTAGATTTGGGTAGGGGTGATGGCCTTGCCGTGAAGGGCATTATTTACTACTGAACAAGGACGTAATGTGACACCTGAATGTAGCACACCAGGAGGCAATCACAAAAGGTCCACAGTAAATAAATAGTGCTATGTTAAAAAAGAGTAAATAAATGCACTGACAACATAGTGAGGCATGGCCTCTCTTGCGTGTGTCTGTAAAACTGACGTTTGTTCTTGAATTTTTGTCCTGAATTTTGACCCTTTGTCCTGAATTTTTGTCCTGAATTTTGACCCTTTGTCCTGAATTTTTTACAGTCCTGTCCAGAATTTGCCTCAGTGCCAGGTGGTCACCCTAGTGTCATCTCAGCAATCCGTATTGGTGTGCAGTGGTCCTCAGATTCTGCTTCGAGAAGAAGCCGCTTTCCTGGACCAGCCCTTTTGATGGGTTTCCACTTATTGCCTTTCTGCAAGTCTTTGTGCTACATCATCACACGATTGCCATTGTTCTTCCGAAAAGACGACCTCGGTCAGCTCAATTCAGTAATTGGGTTTAGTAGAAAGAAAACCGGGAAAAATCCAACAAAAAATCAACTGCCATCCATAAGCACCGCTTAGGAAAATACATGTGTTTTTTAAGTGAAGGCTGTGTGTCAAGTTTGTGATTTGGGTTGCTGTTCCTATGAGAATTTCGCTTCAGCGGCTCCCTCTCTGATGACCAAAACAGTACTTAGACAGAGTAAGAAGGGAACAGGGGGAAGGGAGTGAGAAAAAAGGGCACAGGTGATTCTCCTCTACTTCGGATCTTCACGAAGGGAACAGCACAGGTAAGCGTTGTAGTGGGAACTGAATCAGAACACATAAACGTGAATTTCACCGAACAGTGCGTACTGAAGGCTAATAGAATCAGTACACAAAGCAGAAAGGGTCTTACCGAACCCTGTGTAGGAGCGTGCTTTAATAATCTTAACACCAACATACTAACAGGGATACAGGTGTGAAACCCCAGGACACAGCAGCGTCTGTAAATACTAAAACAGGCAAGAGACGAACAAGCAAGGGAAATAGCCTGCCTAGCTCCACCACATGAGGCAACCATACAGGGGAAACACAAACAAGATGCTGGGATCGAACAAGGTGACACATTTCAAAACGGAAAGCGATACGAAATGTTGCCAAGAAGCTCCTGCATGCTCACCTGAGGGTTATGAACCCCTCAGCCTACAAAGGCCTAGAAGTGGGAAGCCAGACCCTGAAACAAGTGCACTTCCAGGCTAGCAGTTGAATCTTTCCCACTCAAGTTCCCAAGAACTTGTTCTCCACACTCCATCTCCGAGTGAGGCCTCTATAGACCTATAGTGTAGTTTCTGCTGTTTACTCTTCTCTCTTGATTTTGCATAGCTCTAATGAGCTGCAAATTGATCGAGCTTTTCCTTATCCTAATCCTGACCCTCTGCCCCAATATAGAGCACATAAACTTTTCTTTCAAAGAGAAAACAACAAAGCTATTCTTTTACAAATATACATTAGCTAAGAGCTGTAGACAAGTTTTAACAGGGCTGTGACACAACTCTCGAACCAACAGGTATTCTCATGGACCATTTGAAAGTAGGCCATAGAAATGAACCCTCGTTCAAAAACGAATTAGTTTTTTCTCCACTGTTTCTAAGTAATATCATACACAAATACAGAGAAGCTAGGCTTGTTTAAGATATTACGTGGAACCCTTATTCCGAAAACATGCCTTTTTTTATAAGAACCTATCTACAATTATGAGTTGTGTAATACCACCTTATGATAGCCGATCCCACTGTAAGCTGATCTATCCATTTTATTCGGTGGGATTTCTAAAATGCATTGTACTCCAACTGGGCATTATCACACTAAAATTAAAAAGATCATCAATGACCTTACCAAGAGTGTGGCAGAGAGCTCGGAAAACTGGAGATGGTAAAAGAAAAGGAAGATCCACCCAAGATGAGAATAGTGAAACTTGAGCAGAGTGCCAAGGCATAAGGAAGACCACATCAAAGAGCAGGAGGGACACTAATGAGTAAATTTGTTCTAAGGGTAGAGACGGGCTACACCACAAAAAGCTTAAAGAACAAGATTACCTAAAATCATCTGTTTGGCGACTGAGACCCAGGGGAGCAGAAATGAATGAGTAAAGATGAGCATGCCTAGGAAGTTGGATTATGGGCTGCAGTGTGCTCAATTTGAAGCAGTCGGTCAACTGTCTTTACAGTGTAGAAGAAGTAATTGAAATAAATAGGAGGAGGAAATACTGCTGATCTGGTTGGACACTGGAAAGGTCTGATGAAAGAGGAACCCTAGGGTGCAGAGTGCAGGGACAAAGAAGGCGGGGTACCTAAATTAGCCAGCCACCAATCGCAGCACCAGCCTGGAGTACTTTACCAATTACTGCAATTTTAGTTTTATTTGTTGAATTTTAAGGAATGGAGGTTCATCTAGGAGATGAAAGAGATGATGGAAAATCTGAAAATGTAAGCAGTTCTTTGTAGCTTTGTGATCCAGTAGATGCAAAAATGTGTGTGCTGTCGGCAAAATATATAAGAGAGAGCCCAAGAGACTGAATCAGCTTGTCATGAGGGGAGATACAGATGATAAAATGAGTGGGGCTAAGTGATGAGGCATGAGCAGCACAGTGCTGGACATTACTCAAAGCTGAGCTGAACAGTTTCACATCCATTATTTATCAGTGCCAGGGTAGAAGTCAATTAGAAGCCACACACAAAATGCCTTACCTCAACAAACTTCGTCTCTAAGGGGAAAAAAACGTGTTTCTTCCACCTAATGTTGGTAACGACATCACACAATTAAAGAAAATTCAGTACCTGGCATCCTACCACATTCCACCATAGCACAATGAGGAGTCCCCCACCTCCCAGCACCAGGGCATGCTCTCCAAAAGCAGGTAGCAGGCACTGTACTGGTAGCAGCTTTGTGAGTGCAATGATGTCAGTACAGAGAGAGTTGGGCTGGGGACAGCTGCTCTGACTGAGACACTGCAAGCACAGAATCAAATTCCCTCTCAACTGTTGGTTTATATATTCTGGGGGCTGATAGTAGAGACAGCCGTTGATTACACTGGGGCACCACCGCAATCGCCGACCTCCCTCAGGAACTGAGACTATTGTATCGTCTGTTCTGTATCTCTTCTTGCATGGTTATAACATTTGTTTAATCCTGTATTGTCATGCTGCGCCATTCACCTTGGTTCCTTCCTTCGTTTCCTGATAGCCTTTAACCAGGCAGATTCCACGCTGAGACACCAGTCAGCTGGAGCCTTGATCCAGTCTACTTTTCAACACACCAAGCCACCTTAAAGCAATTCATCGATCTGCTTTCGCCAAGTGAAGCACCACCTTACCACTACAGATACCCAAGCGAAGCGTGGGTACCGCAGCGCATTATCCAGCACCTCCCTCGGGTTTCTGGAAAACCAAGGGAGACTAGACTGCAGATCAGCAGCCACCTCCACCCTGATTTCAAAACACGCACATGATGTAAGAGCAATGAAAAAACATGGTTCTAATCCAGATTTTAAGATAATTATCCCTATGAGAGACATACACAACAAAGTAACATAGCACCTTTAACAAGGAATATATTTCTTTACAGAGTCCTGGTTTCACTGAGACATCAATACTTCGACTTACCATCACTTCAACTCTCCAGTAATCCCATTAACATGATTGTTGCTTCTATCCTATCACTTCAAAGTGTTCCTTAGAATTACCCCACCCCGAAATACTAACTAAACATGTAACCCTAACATAACACCACCGTAATAATTACACTATTTTTAACTTACCCATATGAAAATAAAATATGTTAAAATACCTATACTATAGAAATTAAAATAATTTTGATTAAAACGTTGTTCTTTATCCAAAGTCAACTGAAATACAAATTAAATTAAAGAAAAGCAAAAAATGATGT
The DNA here is from genome assembly GCF_031143425.1 of Pleurodeles waltl. Taxonomy (NCBI): domain Eukaryota; kingdom Metazoa; phylum Chordata; class Amphibia; order Caudata; family Salamandridae; genus Pleurodeles; species Pleurodeles waltl. The sequence goes on along the minus strand of NC_090436.1, from coordinate 640,172,580 downwards.
ATAAAATGAATGAATTATGTTTTTTGTTGCTTTTCATTTAGCATTACTTTCAAATTAAAGGATCTAAGCAATTGATGTCTCAGTGACACTTCGAGCTCAGTAAAGGAGCCTAAGTGAAGGCAGTTTGAGGGAACAGTACTCAAGTAATAATGGATGCATGTTAGGGAGAACAGTTCTAGTATGCATGAGCCAGCTAATGGCATAATTTGCAGCTTACTGGTATGGCTGAGTGATGGGGTGAAGAGGTATGCCTCATGAAAACACACCCCTCACTCCACAGCAACAAGAAGAAGGTAATAGGTGTACTTTTCCGTGGGGCTTGGTGGAACTCATGAGCCTCCGAGGCAGCCTTTCCTAACAGTTAAGGATCTTTGTTCTAACCATAAACTTTATGCACCTCCCAAGTGTTTGATTTACATATGCTCTTCTCTACCTACCATGCCCCTAAGAGTTTCTTGATTGTTGGACCCAGGCCCTACATTTGGAAAATGCTTTTCATTTTGACCGTGAAGGCCCATGTCCTCCTGGGATATGTCAAATGATACTTGTGTTTCTGTTACCAATAAGGGCCATGTCTTTCACCACAAGTCTTTCACTGTTCTATCAGGACACCCTTTATAGGATAACTACTTTGTATGATAACAGTACGGGAAGATTTAGGAGCATGGATACACGCACTATTAATTTTTACATAACAAAAATACTGCACACCAAATAAAAAAATATCCTTTTAACAGTCAGATACAATGCATGTTACCCATAATTACTTTTTATATATAAGGTACATAGTTCTGCTTATATATGCTCTGTTTTACAAATGAGGTCATTCATAAACATTGCAATGCAGAAACAAACCATGCTTTGAATTAGATAATCTGTGAACATAGACGTAACAGTTTATTTTACTTATGAGGTTTCTATGTCAAGGAAAAACTTAGGAAGAACTGCTGGGTGTCCAGGGCCAGTTTAACAAGTGTAATACAGCACACAATAATGGAAGACACGAGCTTCTCAGAAAAAAAATGCACCGTCGTGTAACATAACAACCTATATTCTAAGGCAGCTGTCGTAGAGATCCACTAGACTGAAATTGCTAGAACAGATAGTTACTGCCATCATTTCTGGATAATATTATTGTCAGGAACCTAGCATACGGGGCCCGAACAGATACAAAATTGGGTGTTTTTTAAAAAGTGTTTATGAAATTAAGAAAAGGCCCAACTGAGCACAAGAGGCCGAAGTAACTGGATTGTGTGTGAAAGGGCAAGAGTTAAACGATGTTTGACATTTACTCTTCTAGGAGATTACAGCGATAGCAGTGCCTACATACAACTGTGACTATTAGGCCTTTGCATGGCTAGGTGTTCATGTTTACAGGAATATACAAATCTAGCGGAAAAACAAGAATATTGAAGATGTGGAAAATGTGTTCCTGCGGGAGAGAGGTGTACTAAGAGAATTAGGCCTGTGCAGTAATTTATCTCATTAGAGTGGAGCTGCACACAATGCCATGACAAACTGTGTTTCCCACGTCTGTATTTGAGAGGGAATTTCTGAAGGATTTGGGTAAAGTAGTAAGGAGGGATATTAGACTTACTAGCCATGGTATCACCTTAAGATGTTGGCCAGCGGGCAGGTGGTGGAGTGAAAAGTGCTTGAAAAAGTGGGATAACTGGTAAAATTCAGAGTAAGCATGGACAAGAGAGAGGACGAAGCTGGACCATAAGTCAGCCTGCAATTAAGGGTTTATACGGATTTATATGTTGCTCCAGTTTGGGAACTGCTAGAATCAACAGTGGAATAGGCGGGGCTTAGACCAACCACCACCGTTTTTTTCAAGACATTCTGGAAGTGGAGAAGTGGTGTGACAGAGGAAACAGTTGGATGCGCTAGGAGCGTTGCCACAGGATGCACAGCTTCTTGACAAGACTGGATACCAGGTGAAGCTCTTGCTTGCTTCGGAACGTTCTAAATGCAGCCGAGAACGGGAACTGGTCTGCGAGGCACCTGGGATGTAATGTTGGATAGTTTCAGAAGATGATCTAACTGGAGTCAACACAACCTGACAAGGGCCTTAGTAATAAGGTGGACTAGTGCGCTCCAGAGAGGTCCATGCTGTTTGTGCACCTATTTTTATAGAGGCTACAAAACCATATAATTCTCCTCTTCGACCAGGTCATGTGGTGCATCGCCAAAGGTGTACAGTGTGCACTTCATCAAACACACATGAAGTGCAGTAGGCGCTATTTGGGAAACCGCTGCATGTAAAGTGTATAAGACATTAAAATGCAATTCCACAGCCACACCATTTAACAGTTTGTTTCTGGGATAATTATTTAATGTTATTGTTCTTTTGTAGGGGATCATCACATTGGAGCAGCAAAAAATTCTGGACACGGAAATTGTCATTTCACACGTTTATCCAAGTACGAGATCCCGAATAAACTTTTTTGTAAATAATTATTTTACCATTTGTAATAACCGCGTCTTCTTCCTTATCATTACTCTAAATATTAAACGTTCGGCCCCAAATACATTCTACGCATGAAACAATTAGAAGACCACAGCTGTTTTCTCTTCCTTGTTCTCACACAGAAACTAACAGATGGAAAAATGCTGCTGAACTATATCTGTTCTTTACAATAAAGTCTCCATTGTGTGTGCTGTACTGTGTGAAGAAATGTCATGGGTCCAACTCGCTAAGGTCTTTCAAAGGTCAAGTCTTATTTACGTGTCACAAAGGACAAAACTATGCACTCGTAGTTTACAAATGTTTCACAAAATTGCAAAGTTGTAAAGGTGTCATGTATGCGCATAACATGCACAATTTACACCCACCTCCTGTACATACACTATTCCACTGAGTTTGACCAAGTAGCCTCTGCCCACCAGCCATGGAAGGCAATACAGATTTGGTTCACGCTCATAAAGATATTCATTTTGGGCATTCACAGACATGCCCCTCCCACGCTTATCTATGCCTCAGTCTTATTGTCTTACAAGCACGGGGTCTGGAAAATAGAAGGATGTGCACTAATCGGAGCAATTCTTTCAGGAGGTGTGTAGGAGGGATGCCATTTTGGAAACTAAACTTAAAAGAAGACAATAATACTGCTGAGACAAAATTAGGCTCCACAATATCCCTAAACCTACACCTCTGTAAGGTACATATTCTATACATTAGGTATAAATAAGGAGTGACAAATAAGCACAAGTTTCCATTGCGAGTGACTACCTTAAATACATATGTTTGCATTAGAGGTGATTTGCTCGTTAATTCAATCCACAGTGACGTGCGTGTCTTTGCAAGCATGTACAGTACAGTAAGTATGTACAGTAATTAATACTCATTTAATGTGCTTTTCAGCAGCACTAATTTTACAGGCTGCAAGACAATGCTTTACGTCTGACGCTATTTATTACGGAATACTGAACAATTCCTTCATGCACTCAAGCTCCTTGGGTAATGCTACATTCTACGAACATTTGCAGGCAAGTCCCAAAGTCAGCTCTTGGGCACCGCGAGGCCCACTATCCTTGTAGACGTTAAAGAGCGAGAGGAAGACCCAACAAATAGACAGCGAGAGCCTGAAGGCAAAAATACTTGTAAAACTATATAACACTATGTAAGGGTTGGTGGAGTTCTATAACACCGTGATAAAAACAGCGAGATATAAAAATAAAATAGAAACTTCATCTATGGTTGAAATGCTATAGGTGCTGTGAAATAATCTGGATATAGAAAAAATTGTTGAAAATGGCATTTGAAACCCAAAGTCACTTTGCACAATATTACTCCTTAAGCCTTGTCTCTCAGTTAGTAACCCTAGAGGACTGACTTACACATCGAGTAAAAAGTAAGGACAAATTATGCTATGTGGGCAGCGGTGAATACGTTAAAAAAAAGTGGTTTAATGTTATTTGCAGGAAGGTATTCAAGCACAAATCAACGTGGAAAAGCTTTTGTTAATTTAAAATAAAAATATAGCACTGAGTGTTGGGAGTTGTTAGAAATGGCTCTTTCTGCAGGGTTACCCTCCCAAAGGTCTTGCCTTTTTCTGTCTGTTTTTTGGACTCATTTTGCTCACTTTTAGGATTCTGGGCACTTTACCAATGCTGACCAGCACTAAAGTGGTGGTGGTCTGTACTCCAAACATGGTAACATTGGTTTCTGCACAACTGCCATTTTTAGTTTACTTTTAAGTCCCTAGTAAAGTGCACTATATGTGCCCAGGGCCAGTAAATCAAATGCTACTAGCGGGCCTGCAGCACTGATCTGATTGTGCCACCCACTACAGAAGCCCTTCAAAAATGTCTCATGCCTGCCACTGCAGAGTCTGTGCGCAGTTTTAAGTTGCAATTTCAACCTGCCAAGCGTACTTACTTGCCAGGCCCTTACAGGTCCTTTTAATACATGTAAGTCACCCCAAGGGCTGAGTGTAGTGTATTTAAAAAATTGGACATGTACTTTTAAGTTTAACATGTCGAGATAGTGGAAAAACTTTTAATATTGTTTCTCACTATTGCAAGGCCTGTCTCTCCCATAGGAAGGATAACATTAGGATTACCTTAAAAATCTTTTAAGTATAATTTCCAAATGGGAAAAGGTTTAAATATGGAGTTTGTGGTCCTGGATTCACACATTAAAATCACAACTTATGATGAAATCGGATTTTAAATTGTAAGTCTGAAAATGACACTTTTAGAAAGTTAGCATTTTCTTACTTTACCCATTATGTGCCTCTGCCTGTCTCTGAATACACTTCTGGAGTAAATGACATCTGGGCTCTGTGCATTCCCTCTAGACAGTCACACAGTGGGAGCTTAGGTGGTGGTGGTGGTGGTGGGGTGGGGGAGCTTAGCACTGCCACATTTACACCTGAATGGGGCTGTGCCTCTCCCCACACAAAGGGCTGCATAACCCCCTGTAGAGTGTCCGAAGCCAGGGAGAACAGAACAGGGACATTGAGGACTTTAAAAGAATGCCTAGACGTTTCTCCCACCTTCCAGAACCAGGGCACCAAAGCATAAATTCTGGAACATAAACCCCACTAAATTCGAACTCTATTGGAACCAAAGAATCTCTTCCAGGAAGAAGGACTGATGTGCTGCCAGAAGGGACTGCCAGTCTGCAACTGCATTGCTGTGTTGGCCTACTACTTGCTGTGCTGTACGAGAGACTACCACTTTGCTACTTGCTTTGCTGTGTTTTGCCTGCTGCTTCTTGCCTGCAGTGAGAAGGACAGAACCTGTTTTCTATATCCTTGGACCCAAGATTCTCCAAGGGCTTGTTGGCTTGCCTCCTGTGCACCTGGACTCTGCAATCTGTGAGTGCACCTTGCCAAGTGGTGCTACCCCAGTACTTGACCCCTGGAAGTGCAGCTAAGGTGCTCTGCCTTTGGTGGTTTTCATCGGAACCATCATGTGGCAACGCAAAGCCTTGCAAAGCAACACCGTGCAGACGGTGAGCACCACGATTAGGTACTGTGTTCAGTGGGCACAAGTGGGTCCCTGTAGCTGGTCTGTGCTCGATTGCCATTGGCCTGCACTTGAGACTTTGTCCTGACCAGATAACCACAGTTGGCGCTTTGCGCTTCTATGAGCTAATCTTAAAAATTGCATAGCTCAGCATCTACTTAATGGATTTTCATTGTTTTGGTCTTGTTCTAATCACATTAATATTCCCTATTTGTCTAACCTGGGTCCTTTTTGTGTGGTCTTTCACTGTGTTACTGTAATTAAGTGTGGCACAAATATTTTACACACTGCCTTCTAAGTTAAGACTGCCTGCTCTGTGCCAAGCTACCAGAGGGTGAGCACATGTTAACTTAGGTTGTGTATCTGACTTACCCAGACTAATATTGTGGTCCCTACTTGGACAGGTTGCATACATCTGCCAAGTATAGACCCAATTTCTAACAGGAGTCATGTTTAGAATATGTTAACAAACCTGAAACACAGAAGAGGTACACCATGGGTATTGGTAAGCTATGCTTGTGTGCAACACACTTGGAGACAATAATTAGCAATGCTGTGGTGCACAACACCACACTTTGATAATCACCAAACTCTTTACACACAAACAGGGACCATCCTATGAAATGAATTATTCAGGCATTCCTTATCTACAAAATATTTCACTCATTACTTTAGTCACAGAAACTGCAGTGACCTTTTCCACAATTCTTACCTCTGGCCACCTTCCGCCATTACAAAAGCCTTCTTAATTGGAAGCACACAAAAGGGTCCCAAGATAACAAGTACCAGTTTCCTCCATGGAGACTTTGGACATGCCACAGGTGAACACTCAGTTCACAGGGTTTGGAAGACTTATTACTGGTAGATATTCTAAACATAGTCAGACCCATTTCTCTACCACCCTGTCTATTCTCCATCACCAATAATATTATCTGAGACGTCTCTTCATAAAAGACATAGCTAAATGCCTTCATGCCCCATGTCAAAAATTATCCTCCTGAGACTCACAAGGGGTATGATTTTGTTACCTCTAATCAAAATCCCGTTTTGTTTCATTAATTCATCCTACATTTTTCAAAAAGCATAACGGTCACCTAAAAGTTACGCTCATTTTGCCAATTAGAAACCAAATACACCAATGCTAGTGTTATACCAACTTTTGTACACCTTCTTAATTCCACACCACATGCGGAATGGCAAAATCATATTTTTCACTCAGAACCTCATCACTCACATCCTCAATCGTAAAAGCTACTTCACAATGTTTATCATTATCATGGGGCTCCAAATCCGGACCAAATGGAAGTTGGGACATAGAGTCTGCAAGCACATTTGTGCTACCTGACACATACTCCTCCTTAAACTGAGATGCCTGCAACTTTGCAGCTAACTGTGACAAACAGACAGCGACTGACCTTCCTCCCCCACAATGTGACAACATATTGACCAAAGGATTATAGTCTGTTCTGAGCACAAAAAGAGAGGGGCCCACAAAAACTTTTCTAAAATGATCTGCCATCCATGTGCATGACAACAATTCTTTCTCAATCACAGAATAGCTCAGCTCAGATTCCATCAAAGTCCTGGAAGCATTTAATACTACCCATTCATTCTTTCCATCTCTCTGCAACAACCCCCCGCCCCACTGCACACAACTGCTAGCATCTACAGCTAGCACACATTCTTAAAAAGGTTTAAAAAAACATTGCTGTTACCATTTAATGCTTCAGGATTTCAAATGTTTGTTGATGTTTTTTTTATAACAGGCTACCCAGTGGCTCCATTTTAGTGGGATAATTACTTACAATTTGTTATATATTTCATTCATACCAAGAAAAGATAATAGCTGGTCTTTCGGTTGGGGAACAGGTGCCTCTAAAACAACATGCACATGATTCTGCGTAGGCTTGATTCTAATATGCCCTAAATATTCAATCTCGCTTTGTCTAAATTTACACTTAATTTCAAAGTCAAACTCTTTTCGCCTAACTTATTCAACACAGCTAACAAATTCTGATCATTTCCACACACATCATTTGTATAAACTAGGATATAATCCTGGAAAGCCACTACTCCAGTTATGCCATTGAGAGTTTCTTTCCTGAGCTGTTGAAAAACATGAGATAGCAATCGCCAGGCCAAATGTCATCCAATGGAATTGAAACATCCCTTCTGCAGCGAAAAATGCATTAAGGTGCTTTGGTTACTCCTCCATCTTCACTTGATGGTAGCAACTGGTGAGATCTAGAGTAGAAAATACTGTGGGCTCAGCAAGCATGGACATGGATTGGGGAGAGAGTGACTATAAACCGACATTTCCTCATTAGGACTATGGAGGTCGAAACACAGTCTTCATTTTCCTGTGTTTTTGATTAACAACATCACAGAAGAAACCCCTTTGACACAAAGATCATTAAGCATCTATTAAGTGATCCTCTGTATGTCAGACACATTTTTGGACCCTATGCTTCACTGGCATTTTCTGGTCCTTCAAGGTAATTTTGTATCTAAATTACACAAGCGTCCTTGGCTCTTGTTTAAATACTTTAGAAAACTTCAGCATTGCCCTTTCACAAATTCTTCCTTCTCGTTCTCAGTCTCAGCAGCAGCAAACACAGGTAGATTTACATTGAGATCCAAGGGTATCCCTAATTCTTGTTGGTGAGGCCAACCAAGAAGGAAGTTGCCCTTCTCAGCCCTATAAATAGTACCTCTGGTCCTCCTTCCTGAAAAATCTAAATCCACCTAAAAATATCCACTCAAATCAGTTGTATGTCCATCTTGAACATCTGGTGGTTCTAATACATTTTTTCCCCCCACAAATTCACAAATATTCTTCACCAAGGACTTTTCCAGGACGTTAATCTACACACAGGAATCCACCATCAATTCTGTGAAAGTGAGAAAGTACAGGAACATACAATGTTTGGAAAAATGTTGACAGTTATGCATGTATGCCAACAGACCCGATTCAGGCAGGAGACTCCCAATTTTTAAAGCCAAAAATGGCTTTATTTTAGCTGTTACACATGTCAAATTGGCTCTGTTTCAATGTTATGTGACGAGAAAGGAGACGACACGAATGGAAAAATTGCATGTAGTTACTACTGGAGCTCAATGGGACAGACAAAACTGTGTCTACCGGACCTAAACATGACATTCACACTACCTGTATAAATACAATAACACAGACGCTATAGACCAATGCGTAAAATACAGAGTATTCCAGTTTCCCGAGTCCTACATTATATGTGCCTCGTGCGCCACGCGGTCCTGCCCTTCCGGGTCAGACAGGGATGACCTGTGTATGCAACAATCACTCATAGGCAGTGATAACAATGGAGGCCCTGCAGCTGGGACTGCGTTCCCCTTCATTCGGGAGAGACATAGCTAGCAGCGGCCAGTCTCGCTGTCTGATAATTTATCGTCCTGGGAGAAAGTCTTCAAAGTTCAGGGATGATTTTAAAATGACTTCACTTCAAGAGCCTCCTTCATCCATCGAGCTCAAAACACTGTAAAAAACAACTAGACTGGGGAGACGACAAGGAAGTAGGCCCAGCCTGCTCAAACCCGAAGGAAATCTGCTTTAAAACTAAAGTAAACTTTTATTGGCTTAGAACCCAGTGTTTTTTCAGACTGCGGCTGTAGTTTTGTATTTGATCTTCGCTGCAACTGCAAATTCGCTTTATACATCAGCGCCTCGTACTCCACAGACGGGGAAGCAAACAAATAGGTCGTGTAAATGGAAAGAGCAACAGCGATAACAGCAGTACCGCTGTCACTACCGCCCGGGTAAGACAGATATGGTTCAAGGGGCGCAGACTAATCACCCTTAGGAGAGAGGCTGAAAGTTTGGAGCATTAAGTGAAACAAACATGGCCTTCTCTGGAGCGGAGATAAGTCACTGCCTCCATGAATCAAAGGCTGCTAATTGCTGTAATTTATGGGGGTGATTATACGGCGTGGGATGCGAAATGGGACTTATTGAAATGTGTTTCTTTTTACTATTTGCTTGCTGAGATGAGTGTCTGGCACAGTAGCAAAGTAACACTAGCGGCCAATAAACTAGCTGTCATGGAGAAGAGAAACACATGGGAACGCAGGGTCTGGTTCAATTAACAGCATCACAGACGGAGGCCCCGGACATGTGTTTATGTATTTTCAGGGATCAACAGATTCCAAATGTAAACCCCGTGCAATTCCCAGATTTCCAGGCATACTAATGGTTCATTCTGTGTTCTTCACTCGACACACTGCATTGCGGACAGTGCCTTTCCCTGCGCCGCCATGAATACGAGGGTGTACCTGGAATAGGACTCATAAGGGCAAAGCCCGGACAGCTCGGTACCTGCAATGCCTCCTTTGCAGTTAGCCATTATATTCAAGAAATATACTTCAGAAGAACTTACAGGGCCTTATAGTCTCAGGGTTTGACATAGACAGTACTAGGGTGACCAGACGTCCCGGATTTTCCCGGACTGTCCCGGTGTCCCGACGCTTTTGGTAATTTTAAATAAATGTCCCGGTTTTTGGGGCAAAGGTCAGGTCAAACTGCGAGGCAGAAGCGAAAGGTTTGCACTCCTTTCACATGCAGCTCCAAATGACAAAGTAATTTATTGGTTTCTGCCTGTCTGCTCGCGCGTGCGTGTGTGTATGTGAGACACATTTACAGGACAGGTCAGATGTAATAGTGAGACTAAGGGCTTTAGTCCTACTTTTATGTCGGCCCAATACCGTTTTTTTCTTTTCAAAATCTGGTCACCCTAACAATACCCTTCTCACAGTATCTTTGACTCCTAGCTGACTTCACCGAACATGATCTGCACAAGCCGGCCGGGTTCGGAGGCTGACTAAAAATATGAGCACTTTACCCTCAGTACAGGTACACCCACTGAATGGCATTCTTCATGACTGCTTATGTTATCTAACGGGCAATAATCAACCAACACACCACACTAACATGCCCAAAAAGTCAAAGGGAGGAGGCCAATGCTACATAAACAGCCATCACATCAGTTTGAAAATAAATACACAAAGAGATAGGAACCCGAATAAAAGCTGCACACTCATGGTCTTCAACAGCATCCCCCCCAAAGCTCAGACCTGCTCAGTCGCTTCAGAAATTCAGAAAGGAGCTTAAAATGCACCTCTCCGAGGAACTTCCTGGTGCCTCTGTCCCTGAACCGAAATATGAAAGCACATCACCTCCTTCCTCTGCAGTGTACATGGTCAGGACTTGTTCCCCATTCCGTCCTCTGTACAGATTTGCTTTCTAGCTAGATTTCGATACCATATACATGCAATGGCAAAGGCCCACCAACATGGAAGAGGTAGTAAAATGCACAGATTTTGAGAATTATATCTAGCGGTCTCTTTTTATTTAAAAACAGGGGTGTATGCTAGGGTTTGGCAGGCGCAGTTTAGATTGGCTGCATACATTAAAAGGCTATACTAACTATATATAACTATACTAACATGTTGAAATCTTGTCAGGAAGATTTAGACTCAACTGATTTCAAAGCGTATATATGTTAGAAATGGGGTCTCTAGTTAGCAGTCGTTTTAAACCCTCTCCAAGCAGGGACCCTCACTCTAGTCAGGATAAAGGAGATACCCCCTCAGATAACCCCTGCTCACCCCCTTGGTAGCTTGGCACGGGCAGCCAGGCTTATCAGAAGCAATGTGTAAAGCATTTACACATAACACACAGTAACAAGTGAAAACACTACAAAAGGACACCACACCAGTTTCAGAAAAATAGCCAATATTTATCTGTGTAAAACAAGACGAAAACAATAAAAATCCAACACACAGTGTGAAAGATATGAATTTTGTAAGAAGTCCTGGGGCTATCAGGACGTCATGAGTAACAAAACCAACAGTTCAGGCCAGCTACGGTGTCGCGGGCCAGCTACGGTGTCGGGAAGAACCGCAAACAGTACCTTGGATTTGCAGGGCATCGTGATCCTTGCAGTGAGCTCCGGAGAGCAGTGTCACTGGCGTTGCAGTGTCGGTTCCGGAGTCGTCGAGCCCTTAAAGTCACACACCTCGGGGATTGAACTCTGGGCTGATAAAATCAAGTGCGCTCGCGTGGATGGCGTCAGGGCTGCAGTGCGAAGTGGGACGATGTGCCGTGCTGTGCCCACAGGTCATGGTGCAGGCAGCAGCTCGGTGACTGCTTCCTGCGGGGTCGGTGAGACCAGGGCTGCGGTGTGAAGCGGGGCAGTGCGACGTACGGTGTAACCAGGTCACGGTGCACGCAGCGACGTTGTCATTGCTGAAGCGCTGTCGTCGGTAGGCCCAAGCCAGTGGTGCGGGATGGGACAGCGATTTGTGACCCTCACGAACGGTGTCCACAGGCCACGGTGCAGGCAGCGGAGCCAGTGTCAGCAGAAGCGTCGTCATCAGGGATGCCCAGGCTGCGGTGCGTGCAGGCGATGCCAGAGTCTTTGGTGTCCCTGAGACTTTAAACAGGAGGCAAGCTCTACTCTAAGCCCTTGGAGAACTTTCTCAAGCAGGACACGCAGCAAAGTTCACCTTTGCACTCTTTTCAGGTGGATGCAGCAACTGCAGGCCAGTCCAGAAAAGCAACACAGCAAAGGGACATTACTCCTCCTCTAGCTCTTTTTGGCAGAAGTTTCCTCTTGATTCCAGAAAGACTCTAAAAGTCTGGGGTTTTGGGTCTTCTTCGTATACCCCTTTCTGCCTCTGAAGTTGGCAAACTTAAAATCAAAGTCTCAAATGCTTGCAAGATTCTTCCTTGTCCAGGCCAGTCCCCAGACACACACCAGGGCGTTGGAGACTGCATTGTGTGAGGGCAGGCACAGTCCTTTCAGGTGTGAACGACCACTCCACCCCCCGCACCTCTCCCTCTAGCTCAGATGGCTCATAAGGATATGCAGGCTACACCCCTGCCCCCTTTGTGTAACTGTCAAGAGAGGGGCAAAACAGCCCAACTGTCAAACTGACCCAGACAGACAATCCACAAACAGAATGGTCACAGAATGGTTTAAGCAAGAAAAGACCTACTTTCTAAAAGTGGCATTTCCAAACAGACAATTTAAAAACCAACTTCAATAAAAGATGTATTTTTAAATTGTGAGTTCAGAGACCCCAAACTCCACATTTTTATCTGCTCTTAAATGGAATCTGTACTTTAAGGATATTTAAAGGCAGCCCCCATATTAACCTATAAGAAAAACAGGCCTTGCACAGTGAAAACCGAATTTCGCAGTATTTCACTGCTAGGACATATAGCACACACAAGTATATGTCCTACCTTAAATATACACTGCCCCTGCCCCTGGGGCTACCTAGAACCTACCTTAGGAGTGCCTGACATGTAGTAAAAGGGGAGGTTTAGGCCTGGCAAGTGGGTACACTTGCCAAGTCGAATTGGCAGTTTAGAATTGCACACACACAGACACTGCAGTGGCAGGCATGGCTACTAATGTGGTTGGCACAACCAGTGCTGCAGGCCCACTAGCAGCATTTGATTTACGGGCCCTGGGCACCTCTAGTGCACTTTACTAGGGACTTACCAGTAAATCAAATATGCTAGTCATAGATAAACCAATTAACAGTACAATTTACACACAAAGCATATGCACTTTAGCACTGGTTTAGCAGTAGTAAAGTGTCCAGAGCCCTAAAGCCAACAAAAATTGGTAAGAAAAATTAGAAGGAAGGAGGCAAAAAGACTGGGGATGACCCTGCAAAAAGGGCCAGGTGCAACAATATATACGCACACACATACATACATATACAGGAGAGTTATGCCTCACGTTACATTTCTCATACAAGCCAGGGCCTCAGTTAGCACAACTATCCCTCAGGATATGCAGATCTTACAGACTTGGAAAGAAAACATATCTCAAAGGTAAGCACCGCAGCCATTATTAGGGGACCATCCAAGCAACACAGACAGGCACACGACAAAACACTATAACAAGCTTAATGTTGATTTCCTTTACATGGGTGCAACAGGACAAGCAACAACATGTATGTTATTGTGCAGATGACGCATGTATCTTGTCAACTATGAACCTATGATACGGCTGTTTCACTCATTAAATTATGCAGCAAGGTTGCAAGAACATATTAAAGTGTGTATCCAGTGGTAAATGACTCAATTAATAAAGAGGGATGTAGGGTAACAAACCAATGCAAATATCAGGAGAGGTGCATGTCTGTTAATTTCCATTTACTTTCGAACACAGTCAAATATTCAAACTAAAAAGCAAAACTCTGAAATAGTGAATGTGAAAATAAAAGCTGCCAAAATAAGTCCAAATAAGGGAAAGGAGCGGGTGCAGTCCTGACTGGAGAAGGTGGTCTGTGATGCAGAGAGAGGAACACATCGACAGTGGAGGGGCAGCACATACAGCAAATCTAGGCAACCGTCGCAGCACACTGTTCGGATAAAAGGTCATATAGGGCAGTGCACAATAGCCTGCCAAGGAAGTGAGCGAACTGGCTGAAGGAGAGAGACGGTACACTATCAACCAGAGTAGCATAGTGGAGTGATTTCCAAGTTGAGGGGGTAAGCCGCACTGAGGCTTCAATGATCTGTGGGGTGTTTGAAGTGGGGTAGGCAAAGTAATACTGAAACAGAGCAAATCATTTTGGCAAAACGGTAAGTTTTCAGATTAGTCGTTTCTACAAAGAGCTGCCATGTCTTAAAATTTGAGAAAATTGCATAATAGTTTACATGTTCAGCAACAAAAGCTATCTGCAAACTACACACAAAAATGTATTGGCTTACATTAAAAACAGTTGTAATCCTGTATTCTTCTGTTCATGCTGGACACTACAGCTGGATCATTTTGCTTTCGAAGTCAAGTGATCTACTCTAGACGGTCCCCTCCAGCTGAAACCAACTTCATCAAGAGATTCTTCAGAGAACACTTGTGCATGGAACAGGCATGTGTCTCTCCTTGCCTGCTGGCTTTAGTTTCGCACCGGTCCCACAGCCAGCGGTCAGACACAAAATGCAATATTGCCTGGAGCCTGGTGGGCACTGAATGCTGAGGCTCCTGGTGGCAAGCTGCACCACGATCTCTTTAGGGTCTAGCTGAAAGCCATCTGCACCAGAGAGGAGTAGCACTTGAACGTGAGGCCTGAGGGTAAAACTCTGAGAAGACTTCATCAGAGAGCATTAAGTGCTGTACGTTTTCAGCTGCCTGCACATACATATACACGTGCCTGTGTGAGAGCAACTTGCTGGGTGAACATTAACAGAACTCAGCAGTTAAGTTGGTCCATACAAGATGTAATTTGGGTATAGCCCCAGATATGTTCCACGGTACACCTAAAGTCAACAGCGAACCCAACAGTACAGCCATCAGTGTGGCAGAAGAGTAAGAGTTTATATGTCATGATACCGCCACAACAGAGTCACCAATAAAATACAAGTATATCCACCATCTTATGACAGACGTATTGATATAATGCACAACATTACAAACAAATTCCAACACAGACATACATGATTGCATCTCTCAAGTATTCTAAAGCTTTACTTTGTACCTGCCTAAATGTTACATATAAACGTTCCCTGTAACTTTTTTTATTTGTATCTCCTCTAAGTGGCTGCTTTCCATGCACTTCTCAAAGGTGTTGCTCTCAAGCAATCAAACATTTATATAGTGCAGCAAATCACCCGTGAGGATCTCGAGGCACTGGAGCTGTATGCTGCTGCATGGAGGAATGATCATTCGAACATCCAGGTCTTTAGTACTCTTCTGAATAGCTGGTGTGATGGTGTGGTCCTGAGGTGCAGGTGGAGGTTGTTCCATTGCTGTACTGACCTCTGCTTTATCCTTTAAAGGTAACAGCATTAACCACAGCTTGACTTGAGGGACACTTGGGAATGCGCAGGACAAAGAGGAAGATTCAAGAGTATTTATAGTGGCCAAGCTCAGATCACATGGTGGATAAATAGGTAAGAGAGTGCGGATTTGCAACTGTAGGCACAACACAGCCAGCGCATGTTTGCTGCCATCTATGCCAGTCAATTTACCTGAAAGCCCATGGAGAAAAGTTTGGTTGGATATTATAAGAACTTTCCATGCTTCTTTCAAGGAGGAATGTTATTTCTATGGTCCTAGTGGACTATTATTCCAAATAGACAGAGCTGAAACCAAGCCTGATACAAAGTACGGAAGATTGATCCCTCCCTTTCATATAGTTAATGATATGTTGAATGCTTTACAGGCTACCACACCTGATTCACATGCTTACTACAGATAAAGTAGACGCTGAGAAACTTCCTATTACAATGCTTCCTATTACAATCATGGAAAAACTATACCTCGCATTGCAAGGGATAGCTTTCTTCTCCATATTACAGTCGCTCTATATAGGTCTTAACAAATGGCACTTTTCAAGTTTCAGTTGTCTGCAGAAAACAATAAAGCACAAAACTTTCAACATTGCTTCCCCTTTGCCCTCTCCCACCTCCTCATCAAACCTGGATCTGTTGTTCTTCCCAAGTGTTTCAATTTGAGAATGAATGCTTGTTACGGTTACCACTAGCAATTCCAAGTCAAAACAATTAAAAAATCAGAGTGAAGTCTCTTTCAGAAATAAGGATGTAAAATTTGTAGGTGGGCAGTTGGTAGAGGGAGGTAATTTCAGAGCAAGAGTGAGAACAGGCACTGGAGAAAGATATAGTGTTCGGGGAAGGTAATGACTGTACCTCAGTGGAATGGCCATAAGAGAGAAAGCTGCATGGGAAACCTTAAAGCCATAGCCAATGTCCCGGAAGAGACTGAGTAGATCTGGAGTATCCTCTTAAAAAGGGAAAAGGTGTTTATGCTGATTTGTTTGAGAAATACCATTATTAGAAGATGACTTGAGGGACACTTAGAAAAGCGCAGGACAGAGAGGAAGATTCAAGAGCATTTATAGTGACCAGGCTCCAATCACATGGTGGATAAATAGGTGAGAGAGTGAGGATTTGCAACTGTAGGCACAACAAAGCCAGCGCATGTTTGCTGGCATCCATGCCGGTCAATTTACCTGAAAGCCCCTGGAGCAAAGTCTGGTTGGATATTATAGGAACTTTCCATGCTCCTTTCAAGGGGGAATGTTATTGTTATGGTCCTAGTGGACTATTATTCCAACAGGACAGAGATGAAAACTGTAGAGTGTGTAACTAGAGATTCAGTTATACATTTTCTAGAAGACCTTTTTTGTGGGGCAGGACTACCTGAATGTTTGGTGTCTGATAATAAGCCCCAATTTATCAGTGCTAAATTATCAAGTAATCAAGAAAAGTAATTAACCAGGAGCAGAATTTTCCAGAAAAGTATTGCTGTATGTCCCTGTGAAGCAAACAGGCATGTGGAATGATTCAACCTCGTTACCAAGTAAGGAATTAATTTAGCCATGAAGGAAGGAGTCAAACTGAGCAAAAGTGGACCACCAAGCTCTCTGGGGTGGGGTGTTCGGTGAGGAAACTAGGGTCATTTGGAGCAGATCTATGGCAGCGGTTGACTGTCCTATTCACAGGAGCCCCTGTGCTGGGTTTGGACCATGTTCCCAGAAGGACGTCCATTAGGACTTCATTGAAGGGCAACATTGGCTCCGATGTAGTCACCCCCCTGCTGAAGCACCTGCGTCAGGAGATCTGTCTTGACTGGCACCGTGGGCAAGTCTAGGTCCAAGGCCTCAGCTGCCCTACGCACCACCATGGCATAAGAAGCCTTCTCCTCCGTAGCCACATTGGGAGGAGAGAGCATGCCAGTATCTGGAGAAGTATCCAGTCCACTGGCTTCCCCTAGATCCTCATACTAGTCCTGTTCTTGCTCCAGTTCACACTCTAAAGGGTCCTCAGACCCCTCCCACTCCTCTCCTGTGCCTGGCTGTCCAAAATAAGGCGCAGGCAATGATCTGGGCCTAATCTGCGACATCGAAGTCGGAGTTGGCGTTGTTGCTCCGGATCATCCGGAATTAGGATGGGGCTACCACCAGTGGATGCCGGTGGTGGAGGAAGCATTGACGTCGGACCCGGCGACGGAGGAGGTCGACTATGAGAGACCAGCACCGGTCCGGATTCGCTATTGGATCCTGGGGTCCCCAATGGCACCAAGGCCGAAGCCGCCGATGTCGAATTCGATGGGGCCCCTGATGACCCCACGGGGCCCAAAGACCCACTGAGGCGCAGAGCCTCTTAAAATTCTTTCATTTGAGCGGGGGTCGCTCCGGTCCCCGGAAAAGGGGGAAGACGCAGAGTCGGCCCTGGCGACGGCTCTGCGGAACCCTGCTCAGAACGTTGACATTCCCTAAACGCCTCTTCGGCCGACGGGCATGGTGAAGTCGAAGTCCGCTCGGACTACTTCTTCTTCTTCTTGTGCCTCTTACCTGAGTGCCCCGATGACCTTGAATGCAAGGAAGAGGACTTGGGGCTCCGGGAGCAACCTCCTCCTACTGCAGGACTAAGACCTCTTCAGAGTCGCCCCGACCGAAGACAGCTGTTGGGCTACCAGAAGTTTGAGGGATCTCTCTCTCAAGGCCTTCAGAGCCATGGCCCGACAGTCGGAACACGACGTCGAATCGTGGCCCTTTTCAAGACACCAGAGACACACTGTGCGGATTCGTGACCGACATGGTGCGAAGACATGCACCACATGGCTTGAATCCTGTCTTTCTCGAAGGCATGTCAAACAATCAAGAAAAAACCTCAACAAACGTCGAAGAAAAAGGGTAGCTCTTCCTGGATCTGCGTTTAACCGGTACGGAAGGAAAAGAACTGACGCGTGCCGGGGTGGTGCCTATATAGAAGACTGTGACGTCACAGACAGCTCCAACGACGCTGATGACGACACACAGAGCCGGATGATGCACACGGATCCCAATGACGCCACCCAAAGGCGCGCACAGGGTACTGCTTAGCAGAAAAATTCCAGATTCAAAGCTGACACCAGGGAATTCTTAGGTAAGGAATCTGCAGCTAGAACTCACTATGAGATAACTGGGACATCAGGCCCATTCAGGACTTCGTGACACTTCCTAACATACCTGGCTACTCCCCTCCCTCCTTGCAGTGGCCATATCTTCTCAGGCATTGCTTGGATTGTGGAGCACCCGTGAAGGGGGCAGTCCATCAGAAATGCCAGCAGAACAAAAAAAGACAAAAACAAACAAGCTTAACTAAGGGTCCACTGTTGATAGGGCCCCACCACTCCAGGTACCTGTTGGCAGACGACTGCATGCTTGGACATTCTACATGTGAGGAGCCAGTAGTCTCAAACACCACCCCAAGTTGAACCCCAAATTGAACTAGTCTGGGGCGCGGAGTGTCCAGCCTGCCGGCAGGAGACCTGCTAATACACTGCGTCCTCACACGCGCTGCTGGGGCACCGCTGGAGAGGGGTGCCCACCCCTGGGGACTGCGATTTGATGTCTCCCCTTTAAGAGGTAGCCCAGGAGGTAGAGGCAGGCACTAGGACCCCCAAAATATGTTCCTCCATGTGGAATTGTGAGCTGAGAGACTATGATTGCCACGGGCGATAAGACCTGTGCACCACATACACTGTCTGATTGACCTCAAGTGGGCCAAAATGGGAGGCCTTGTCTACAGAACATCCAAGACCTAGCTGCTGTTGTGGCCAAATCCACAGTTTCTGTGATTAGGTGCAGAGACTGCCCCCCCCCCAGAGAGCTGTGCACTAACGATGAGGAAATTTAAGACAAAACAGGCAATGGCCACAGCAGGGGGACCGGTGCAGATATGGTCCAAGCAGGGGGAACACTGGAGACCCTGAGGACTCGACCCTGTCCTAGCAGCTACAGTTCGATCGGATATTAGCCGCCATTGCTGATACGAAGGCAACCTTCCAACAAGACATCGGAGCTACCTCAGTGGGGTTGGGCCTCCTATGGGCAGAGCACAATAAACTGGCGGACAAAGAGAAAGTAGTGGAGAGGGGGCTGGGAGAGGTGCAGTCGGCGCAATCAGAGCTGAGCAAACAAGTAACACCACTAGCAGACAGATTGCGCACCTTAGAACATAGGGATTAAGATGCGGAAAGAATAAAACAGTGAAATAATTTCCGCATGGTAGGTTTACTGGAGGGCACTGAAGGAACTGATATGGAGGCCTAACTCGAGAATTGGTTACAGACAGATGTGGCCCGAGCCTTCTGCGCGATGGTAGCAAAACTCCTCCATTTCCAAGATAGAGACACTCTCCTTTGGAAGGCATGTGAGGATGGTCCCTACAAAATTAGGAACAGCACTGTCACACTGTACCCAAACTACACAGCCATGGTCCAGTCCAGGCGAGCTTCATAGGCAGAAGTCAAAAAAGCGCTCAGGGAAGAAGGAATCCAGTACTCCCTGATGTTTCCTGCAAAACTGAGGGTCATTCTTGATGACACAACCCACTTTTGTGATGACCCTAAAGCAGCTTAGGAATGTCTGGATGTGTACAAGGGGGGACAACACCGATAGCCCAGCAGTCTAAGGAGAAGGACCACTCATAGAATACGGAAGAATACCCAGACTCAGCGGGCCGGTACAGCTACTAAGAAACAGACCAGATCAGAAACAGAAAAAGAACAAGTGGCTGCTCTGAGGGCAGCAGGGGAACTTACGGCACAGGCTAGCTCGGAGTCAGAGCGAAGGTTACATTCTGACAGGTGATCCACGGAGTTGGAGTCTGAAGAGTCGACCCTGGCCCACAGAGTCATACTGACGGTAAACCCATAATCGGTGAAGGACCTGATCTAACAACTGACGGAATAAATGCTTGGGGGCTGTGCAACTGGTCAACATGGCTGTTTAATGAATCATTGTAACCACAACTATGTAGGGGTGCTGCCCCCCTCTGGAGCTGGGGATGAGGGAAGTGGGGATGATTAAAGAGGGCGGGAAGGAGAGCAGACTCCGCGGTGCAGCCTACATTGCGACCCAGCTGGAAGGGGGTCTGGATTCGCTCTGGTAACCCGGATATCTGTAGACTGACACAGACTCACAGATTTTGGTTTATCCCCCCTCACTACACCACCACTTGCAGCCCTTTGAGGGTTATGTGGAAGTTCATCTCCATTTTTGTTACATTGTTTGCTACTGTAAAGTTCGGGTGACTGGCCGTTGCCATGTGGCCCTGGGAAAGGGGAGTTTATGGTTGGGGTTTGTTCTGGATTTGGTCTTGGGGGTACTGCTATGAGCGAGGTATGTGTTGGTCGGGAGGAGGTCAGGCATACTACCTCATGACCACAGCAGATACAGACCTGAAGTGTCTGTCCTGGAACGTGAGGGGAATGGCTTCCATGGCCAAGAGGCATAATATTAACAGGTATTTTAGACGTAGGGGAGTTCAGATTGCTATGCTCCAAGAGACCCACTTAGCAGGGAATTGAGGTGGATCGTCTTTACTGTAGATGGCAGGGATAATTGTTTTCTACTTCATACTCCACCTTTGCATGAGGAGTGTTCATTTGGGTAAGAGCTGGAACACCCTTTGAGTCTCGGCAGGCCATTGTAGATACAGAAGGGAGTTATGTTCTGGTTAAAGGATGGCTACTAGGGACAGAGGTCACGTTAGGCAGCATATGTGCACCCAACCATGCCAAGAGCAATTACCGTTCCTCCATACACTCTCTGCCCCATTAGGACAACTGATGACTGGCGACCTAATTGCTGGTGGTGACTACAATAGCTCTAACCCCACCCGCTTCCAGGGACTCTAGCCTACAAGATAGTAAATGGCTTTCAAGCTTGGTTCCCCCACTGGGAGCTTACTGATGTTTGGCACACACAGCATGCAGGAGAGCAACACTACTCCTTTAACTCCCATATCTATGCTGTGCACACTAGACTGGATAGGTTCCTGTGCTCAGAGTTACTGCCAATATGTTATCACTACGGAATATCTGGGCCGTACTTTCTCGGACCACAGCCCATTGCTGATGGAATTGCGGCTGGTAGCGAGCAGGCTGGCGATTCCAATGGGACGCCTCCAGCTGGTGACACTTGGGAACCCAAGTTGTAGGGATACAATGTGGACAGCCATTGTAGTATATATATATTTTTTTTAAACAAGGCACTGCATCATCTACTCTCCTGCAGTGGGAGGCATTTAATGTTGTCACAAGGGGTTTTTGCATGGGGCAGTCTGCATGAGTTACTAGGGACCTTAACATAGAACTGGGGAAAATATAGGCCACATTACATACACTAGATAATGCCCAGGGAAGAGATCGTACTACTCACTAGCTCCTGCTGAACACAGATTATAAAACATACACAGAAAAGCCCACAATGAGAAAGGCAAATCAGGAAGGCTACTGGCATGGGTGATACACCGTGAGGCAAGGGGGGCACCCATAACACATTTGACGTCAGACTTGGGAGCACACTGATATTCCCCTGGGGACATAAACGAGGAATTTCAGCGGTACTATGAGTCTTTATTTGATGACTCAGCACCCATCCCAGATGGCTCACTAGCAGGGTTTTTGGACTGCCTCCCACTCCCGATACTGACCTATGAGGCCCAGGATAGGCTTTTTGGGGGGGCATAGGGCATTGACTGTGCAAGAGATTAAACAAGCAAACCGAGGAATGATCAAGGACAAGACAGCTGGCCCTGATGGCCTACGAGCTGAATTCTACGTGGCATATGTGGATATATTAACTCCCCAGTTGGAAAAGGTGTATACTGAGGCACTGAGGGTGGGCTACCTCCCGGAGACAACACTGAGTGCGACTGTGATTCTCCTCCCCTGACTGCCCAGGGGTACCTATCACGGCTTTCTGTCCATTGTCAAAGCTTAACCTGGACTTTAAAATCCAGAGAAAACTCTTTCGAGCAGGCTGCACCCCCATGTTCAGGAACTGGTCCATGTAGATCAAAATGACTTTGTCCCTCAACACAGCATCTCCCCTATACTGAAGCAACTGTATCACCTCCTATACCACCCTGGGGTCCAGAACCTTCCGGGAACGTTAATTATGTCAGTGGACCTTGAAAAGGCCTTTGACTCTGTATGATGGGACCCCTTGATGGAGGTGATGCACCAACTGGGCATGGGTGAGGACTGGATTTGATGGGTGACCTAGCTGTACATGAGACCGACGGCACAAGTCGATACGGGCGCAACCATTTTGGCCTCATTCGCAGTTTGCAGAGGCACCAGACACGGCTGCTCGCTGTCACCCCTCCTCTTTGCTTTGGCCATTGAGCCCCTAGCTGAATGCTTAAGACAGGAGGGACGGGGGAGCGGTATAGTGATAGATGGGCATGAGCATGGTATACCCCTTTACATGGATAATCTTCTATTGTATTTGTCGGGGACTCAGTGGAGGTGGGTGACGCGATTCGGTGCCTAAATGGCGCTGCAGAGATATTGGGACTGCAGGTTAATAGACAGAAAACATCTGTTTCCTTGCGAGCCTCACTGCCCGCAGCCTACCAACTTCCCACCAGGGCTACACTGGTCACCAGCAACATTTAAATACTTGGGTATCCAAGTGTACCATCAATTGGATGACATGAGGGAGGGGAATTTGGAAAAAGCAATTCGATCCGTGCGATCCAGTGTGGCTTTCTGGAGGTCTCTGCACCTGTCGCTGATGGCTCGAGTGTGTCTCTAAGATGGTAGTACTCCCACACTTACTTTGTTTTTTAACCCTCCAGTGTGGATCCCCGGGGCATGGTTCAGAAAACTGGGGGGACTACTTAAGGAGCTAATATGGGACAGGGGGTAGCCACAGGCTCTCTCTCTTGAAGTGTCACAACGCCCATCAGACCAGGGGTGCCTGGGTGTCCCAGACTTTGAATTATACTATATAGCAGTGCAGCTGCAGTGGGTGGCTGCATGGCAGGACAATACCCGCCAGTGCCCACTGACCACACTGGGACTGGCCCCACACATAAGCCTCCTGCTTGCCAAATTGCTGAGGCCTGACGTCCACATAGCCAACCTGAGTGTGCTATTGCAGAATACTCTGCATTGTTGAAGCAGAAGTTTAGTGTAGACAGGAAGGGCCCCACTGTATGCGCTGGCCATACCACTGGTCAGATTACCTCATGGGGCAGCGATTGGATATTTTACGGCAACCCAACTCCGAGCCTGGACCTTGACTGGGGTGACCACAGTTTGGGACTGTTATGAAGCGAATACCCTTCTGTTAAGGGAGGAGATGCAGGAGCGATTTAACTTGCCCAGTGACCAATTTCACAATTACAAGGTGCTGCTACGCACATATCTGGAGCTCTGGGGCCAGAACAGGGACGAGCCTTCTCACCACTCAGTTCTAGAGTTGATGCTCTCCCTTTGCTTGACAGGGCGACAAGTGACATGGCTTTACAATGCTCTAAGGGTATGGCACAGAGTCAATTAGGGACCCTGAGAGACAGATGGTCGGCTATATTAAACTGTGAAATATTAGACAAGGAATGGGACAGGACAGGATGTTGGCCTACCCCAAAGCAGTTTCATGTAACTCCAGGTTAAAATATATACAGTGCAATCACTTACACATGACGTATCTCACACCGCATAGATTGCGACTTATATACGGAGGAGAAGACTGGAGGTGTACGAGGTGCCGGTTTCTGGACGCAGATTTTTTCTACATGTTGTGGGGGCTGCCCAGTGTTGCAGACCTTCTGGACTGCGGTCCTGGTGTGGCTAGGCGTAACCGTTGGACGTACACTGTCGGCACAGTGGGAGTCTGCTTACTGGCAGGTTTCCCTAGACCGTAGGTAGGTAAAGTAGGAACCAGATTTTTTGATTTGGCCCTGGTGTTTGTCCGACGTACAATTGCACTGATGTGGAAATCACAGACAGGCCCAACTGTTGAGTAATGGGAGCGTGATGTTACTACCTGGGCTAGAGCAAAGGAAGCCATACTTCGTAGGAAAGATACCAGGTGCATCCGAAGACGCCCTATGGCTCAACTGTGGACGGAGATGCTGGGGCTCTGGGAGTCCCCAAACTGAGACTCAGACTCGGATCTGACAGAAGTGGACAAGGAGGATGGAGGCAGGATGTGACTGCTTGAGAACGGTAGGAGTGGTTGGAGGAACGCCTGTGAACTGACGACTACCTAAGGGGACAGACACCTACACATGTACAGTGGGCAGAGCACGCCAGCTTCAGCCGATGGGTGCCTCGACACAGTGGTTTGACCCCTTTCCCCACCACAGAGACCTGGTATGTACGGAAGTGTGGTGACATGGAGGTGGCTAAACTATCCCCTCTGGGGACAAGCCAGACCTTGTGGAAAAGACCTTACCCCAGAAACGCTTAAGTTGTTTGTTCAAGTTCTTTTAGTTCATTATTACAAATCTTATGGTACCCTTTCTGAGGTGGACCCAACACTTGATACACAACTAGAATACTCTGCATATGCCATTTATGCTCACCCAGCTGAGACTGATTTGGAATATAGGGTGTAACGTTTTGAGACTAGTATTAAGTCACATCCATATATGCCCATCGATTCTATAGATCTCTTCCACCCCAGGTGAAGAATCTTAGGTCACTGCAGTTATAGTAATGGAGTACCATGTGGATAAGGCGATTATGTATAACTGGTGCATTTTAAAGAGAAATGGCATAGAACTGTATGAGACATGCATGCAAAATGTAAATGAGGTGTGATCCTTCAAAACTGTTTACCATCTGTTATGAGGAAAACCAATAAAGATATGTTTAAAAAAAAACAAAGTTGAAGGTTGCTTAGGAAGGAAAAATTAAAGGTCTGACTCAATTATCCTGAAGTGCAGGTTGTCATCTACATTAGATTGCTCAACAAAATGTCACGTGACAAATGGTCTAATTTTATTAGGGTCACTGGGGTTCTAGACTGAACTATTAAAGTGACTGATGGGGATTATTTTCAGAGACAGTAGCTGAGTTAATGTTCCTGAAAGTAAAAGTTTATCTGACGATGTGTTCTTTGATGTAACAATTCTAGAAGGAGAGGTGGTACCATTACCTCTTCCCATTCTTCCTCAACATACGCTTATTGCCCTAGAAAAGTTCATGAGCTTTCTGCACAGTTGGGCCATATTACTGAGTTTTCTGCGCAGTCTTAGTGTCCACTACTTCTCCGGTTAGGGAGATGTAACCAACTTTAGCAATGAGATGGAGCACAAAAATTGGGTGTTCGCCAGAAAACTGAAGGAATATGTTATGACGTAAATGTACCAGAAGTAGAGTGCACCCTCTAAAATAGAAAGAATACATTGTGACGCAAATGCATCAGTAACATAGTGCTACCTGGAAAACGGAAAGAATATATTATGATGTAAAATGTTTCATTTGTTTGCTTTCTTTTCCCTTTTCTTACCACTCTTGCCTCTTTTGTCCCTTGTCCTTATCTCTATCTTTTCTTCCTATTTTCCTCTCCTGCTTCCTTGTCTTTTTCAAGGTGAATGACGTGTGGTATTCTAGTGTCTTACCATCCAGAAAGAAAACGCTGGACCCCTGCTCTGTGTTTTTGGAATTTTAAGGGATGTTTTGAACTCTGAAGGTGGTTTATGTTTGAATTATCAGCTGTAAAAGGTTTGGTCCTAAGCAGCACCATCTTGGCACTGCTCCTGGAACACAGGACTACACCTGGCTGCATTACTCAACGAGTCCTTCTCCATACTGAATATACAGCATTCTAAGTTTCAACTTAAAACAATGAGGGGCTGCCCCACAAAATCACATTTAACGTTGTCAACAAGAATGGCGAGTTTCCTACTATTTCTTCAAAGAACCTTGAGCTTTCAAATATTTCTGCAAAGAAACTTGAGAAAACCCACCTCATACAACGTGTGCACAGGTAGGTGAAACTGGCACCGGGCTTTTCGGGTCCATCTCCCCTCAATCGCTCTTATGAAATATTTTTAACACATTTTAACTTGCAGTGTTGTTTTGTCAGGGCCTGATCAGCTATACAACTTTATTCATTCATGTATCTTATAACAGATGGGAACACTCACAATAGAGTAGATAACACGCGTTATTCTCCCGATAGTCACAACTTGTTTTCGGTATATTTGTTTGCCCCACAGTCACACAGCTTCTCAGTGCTGTATGTAACAGGTTTAAACAAACTAAAGGGACTCTGAGCTATTGCTCGAAACGGAAAATGTGACAGTGCAAACATAATAATGTAGCCTAGTTCTGGGACACCGTGAAGAGAAGCATTAAGTGATTTTATTTTAATCATTTATGTAAATGAGAACTGACAACAGAGTGGCGTGAGAGGGGTAGAGGGTAACGTACCAGTGTATGCCAAAGACTGTTATTTTTTAATTCCAAAAGGCTTTGAAACATGCATCTTTTTAAGAATCCTCATTTTGATGATTTGGGTTTTAGTCACGGGTGCAAAAGAAAACTAAATTTCTGGAGGGAGTGGGTGATGGACAGCCTTGGGGAGAGCCACACTATTGGTCAGGCTTGGCTCTAAGAAGCAAAACACGAGCCAGGCCATTAAAGGATGTGAATCACACCATAAATGTCACAAAAAATATCATAAATACTTTAAAATTGAAAAATTTATATTTTCAACATTTGTCAGTGTTTAATTAAGTACATACGATTATATAATCGAATTAAGTGACACTTATTAAAAGTACTTTAAAACACTCAAGACTACCCACATGCCCTGACGATGTTGCTACGAGGTACCCAAAATGTCAGTTTGTTTGTTCCCTATATACATAGCCTCTAATGTTATTAAAAGTAAAGGAATATTATTGTATATTAATCATATACATGTAACGTCTTTGAAGAGCACATATCCAGTACAGAATTACTACACTGTACTTTCAAACTGCATGGTCAAGAAAAATGAATCACAGTGAAATAAAACCAAGGCTGAGGAGCAAGCAGTTTTGTCACGGGGAGAAGCTGGGATTTGAATCCAGGATTGCATGCATTTCAGGGACTGTAGGGTTAGTTTACATTCTTCCCTCTCCCGTTTAACACCAACGGTCAGTGCTTTGACTTCAGTTAATCAATTACTGTTAGTATATGGAATTGAAAACACTTATTACACCTGAAATTAAAGTGACACTATACACATACATGTGCATAGTCTTACGATTAGTATATGGAATTGAAAACACTTATTACACCTGAAATTAAAGTGACACTATACACATACATGTGCATAGTCTTACGATTTAAAGGTGTGATTTTCCCTTTGGAATGTATTCACAGACCCTGAAGAACAAAATATAGCAAAATAGCATGCCTGTCTCAAATCATGCTTCAGGCGCCTCTCTCTCCTTGAAGAGTTCTAACCTAAAGAGCAAACTTTGTGAGGACCCAAAGAACTCTTTGATATTGATAATTATGTAATTGTGGCCAGTGAAGTGTTGAGCCTCTCTTAAAATGTAAGCCTAGCCAGCAATGACATATAGAATGACATAGCATACCAAACCATGCTTACCTGGTTTGACAAATAGACCGATTTTTAGAAAGACTCAACACTTCAATGACCGCAATTAAATAACTAACATAACAAAGAGGTCACTGAGCCCCCACATGGTTTGCTCCACGGGTTACAGTGCTTCAATGGGACAATGTGCCATCTAGCTTCAGAGAGACATGTCCTGTCTGCAATTGTCTATTCTTCACTTGCCACTTCAAAATTTAGAAGGGGGGGTAGTATTCCCTGCGACCACACTGTGGGGAATAAATCCCCCTTTCCCTCACGGTTCCTACACCCATGGTGATTACACAAGTGAGTTAAGCAGCATGGCAAGGATGCCATAGGCCCTGGTGCAGTCATGGAAAAAGGCCATTATGACTGCTGCTGGGTAAGCAAGAAGAGCAAATATAGGGGTCCAATGGGCTTCCTCGGGGCATTGGGCACCGCTACCACTGCACCTGCTGCTGCACCAGTTGTGGCTCCGCCCCTGAGTACCATTCTGTCACGCAGCAAACTCCCTGGCCGGCATTGGTATTTCGATGTCAGTCGAGCTGCGTGCTCGCCATGCTTAACATTCACGGTGGGCTCCCTACCTTTGAATCTTCGCTGCTCACGCCCAGCTCGAGGACAGCGCGCGGAGAGGTCATCTTGGCCTGGGTAGACTGCGCCATCTGCAGGTTCAGCTGCCATCCAGTTGTCTCGAGCTAAAAAAGAAAGCGTTGATTAACATGGCTGTGGAGACAAGTGTCGAGAGGGATCTGCAGCATTCCCGAGGCCTCTGACTCTAGGCGCGGGCGGGGGTGCGGCACAGTGCGCATACCCCGGCCAGTAGCACCTGGCAGATGCCGGAACGCGCTTGCAATGTTTGAGAGCCAGGCGGTTCAGCGCCCGAGCAGACTGGCAGCAAGCGTTTTGCATCAGCAAAAATGCGGAGAGTCCCCACAGCTGCGCCGACAGCATGTGCGCACGAGATCTGCATTAAACCCTAACCCCCGGGCGTTAAATACAAACACAAAAATAACATGAAATTAACAGCAGCCTCTATTGTGCCACTGAGGGCTGCACCGAGGTGAAGGCAAGAAGCAGACTTAGTTAGCCACGCTAGCTTAAGGACACTTGCCGTCAAGTATGCTGGTGGGGCAGCTGCACACTTCTACGCAAATGTCACACGCATTTGGGAGCCTCCCACGATCCTTCAGCGTGAATGAAAGAAGCATTTTGCTTGTGCACTCATCGTGAAAGATGTTAGGTAACAGAAACACGAGGCCACAGTGGCCCCAAACCCAGAAAGGCACGGCCACTCCAAATATGGCGGGCGAGCAGTTTAAGCTTGTAACAGGAGCTAAACACGGTCTAATTGCACAGCCTTTCAATAACCATGCAAAGACACCTGATGTGCTTGTGCTCGAAGAAATGCCCCCCCCCTTCACCATCAATAACACATTCTTAAAAGCACCCAGTACAAGAAGAGCAGACACTACCTCCACCTGATCTAGTTGGAGGCTGCACACTCTTCCATATGGCCTTCTATAGATTTACTGTTTTGTCGCACTGCTATAGCGTCTCACACTCCTGACAGGGTACGGTAGTACTTTCTGAGTGATCTCAGCAGAGGCTACTTAGGTCGTTGTACATAGTCGGTGGCGGTCATATCTATGATGTACCTACCCTGGAAAGGCGTTTGATGTCATGCGTGTGGTTTGCAAGGGGACCCTAAACGTGTCAAGGTGAACTTATTGCGGCAATTATTTATAGACTAGTGCAGGGAATGCAAGATATTTAGAATCACGTGTTTCCGTTACAGGAGCGACCCGCACTCTGTCAGATGATTTCAAGGAAATAAAAAAACATACTGAACTCATCCCAGGGTAGTGTTAAAAAACAAACACATCTCTTCTTATATTACCTTCTGTGACATACGCAGGAAACAGCGGATCGCCAGTAGAGTCGCTCCAACCTCCCACTTTTTCATACACGAAGGATAGGCTTTCGTGTATGAAAATTAAAGCCATCTTCTACAGGGACGTAGTTTCGGGGGGTGGATGGGGGTGCTTTCAGACGGGTATGGTGAGGTGTCTTTTGGATTTCACCTACGATTTTGACATGCACACACAGACTAAAACAGATTCATACTCGCTATCCTGTCCTCTCTTTTGAAATTATTAAAAAAGTTGGGTATTTTACAAAATATTTTGTTTTAAGTACCGCCAACACACTGCACTGCTCCCCAGTTCCACTGCCCTTTAGCCCTTCTCATGCCCTGTTTCTCAGATAATGTATTTTACCATGATATGCCAGCGTGGTTGTTGGGAAACCTGAAGCTCACACCTCACTCTTACTGGCCAAACTACGCTCCTGTCCATCTTCATAAACTACAAGTACGCCGCTCAAAACAAAATGCTTAAAAAATGAGCTAAACTAGCTTTGCTATCTGATGGTCACAATACAAGAGACTGGATCTCTTTTTTAAAATAACCTATTTTCCACTCTACGGAGCATGACATAACTAGTTGGCCAGCGTTAGGTGTGGAGGTATCGGTGGCACGCGCTTCTGGTAGGTATCGCTCACCTAAATCCAGACTTCCCAGAATAGAAATAACTAGGGAGACCTGGGCTCCATGGGTCTTTTTCAACGGATTCTGCCAGAGTCTCAGGAGAAATCAAAGAATATTTACCATCTTTTCTCAGCAGGCGGTACAATTGTTTTATTGGTGGGAGCGGGCCAGGGAGGACTTCCAGGGTGAGAAGCACTCACTGTGGAGGGAGGGGAACAATGCCTGTAGTGAAGAATAATGCATAGAGTGGAGCAAAGTTTCGTAGAGTGGAGTAGAGTCATGTAGAGTGGAGCAGAGTGGCGTAGTGGAGTACAGTGGGATGGCGTAGAGTGGAGTAGGGTGGTGTAGAGTGGAGTGGCATGGAGTGTTGTAGAGTGGAGTGTCTTAGAGTGGAGTAGAGTAGCCTAGAGTTAAGTGGCACAGAGTGTCGTAGAGTGGAGTAGATTGGGGCAGAATGGAGTAGAGTGTCATGGAGTGGTGTAGAGAGTTGTGGAGCATTGCAGAGTGGCATGGAATGTCAGAGTGGAGCACCATAGAATGGAAGGACGAAGAGGGGAGTAGAATAGAGGGGTGTAGAATGGAGGAGCATAACCTGGAGGGGCATAGAGTGTCTTAGAGTGGAGTGTCAGAGTGTAGTGGTGTAGAGTGTAAGGGTGTAGTGTCATAGAGCACTATTTTGTAGGGCGGAGGGACATAGATTGGAGTAAAGTGTCAAAGAGCACAGTGGTGTGGAGTAGAGCACAGTGGAGTAGCAGGGAGTGTTGTTGAGTGGAGTGTCATAAAGTGGAGTAAAGTCAGAGTGGAGTGGCATAGATTGCCACAGAGTTAAGTGGAAGAGAGTGGCATGGAGTGATGTGGAGTAAAGTGGAGTGTCAGAGTGTACTGATGTAGAGTGGTTGGCATACAGTGGAGTAAAGGGTCTTAGAGTGGAGTAAGGAGTCGTAGAGTGGAATAGAGTGGACTGGCATAGAGTGGAGTGCCATAAAGTGGTATAAAGTGTCAGAGTGGAGTGGCATAGCATAAAGCATTGTAGAGTGGAGTAAAGTGTTATGGAGTGTAGTAAAATGAAGTGGTATAGAATGTCGTATAGTGGAGTGTCACAAAGTGTTGTAGGTTGGAGTAGCATAGAGTGTCAGAGTAAAATAGCATAGCGTGACAAAGTAGAGTGGTGCACAATGGAATAGAGCAGAATGTTGTATAGTGGAGAGCCGTGGAGTGTGGTAGAGTGGAGAGATACAGTGGAGTGTGGTAGAGTGGAGAGATACAGTGGAGTGGGATAGAGTGGATTGCTGAGGAGTGGAGTTTCGAAGGGTGGAATATTGTATAGTGGAGTCGAGTGGCATAGAATGGAGTGGCATGGAGTGGAGTAGTGTGTTGTGGAATGGAGTAGTGTGGAGATACAAAGTGGAATGGAGTAGAGTGGTGGAGTAGAGTGGTGGAGAAAAGCAGTGTAGAGTGCAGTACAGTGGAGAAGAATGGCATGGAGTAGAGTGTTGAAGAGTTGATTACAGAGGCATGGAGTAGAGTGTCGTAGAGTTGAATGACAGAGAAGAGCAGAGTGTTGTAGAGTGGAGTAGAGTACAGCGGAGCAGAAAATCCAGGAGTGGAGTGGCACTGAGTGTAATAGAGTGGGGTGGTGCAGAGTGTTGTGGAGTGTTGTAAAGTGGCATGGAGTGTCATACAGTGGAGTGTCAAAGATTGGTGAGTCCTAGAGTGGAGGGGCGTGGAGTACAGCGGCACAGAGTGAAGGGGTGTAGAGTGTCCTAGAGTAGAACAGAGTGTCAGATAGAGTGCTGTATAATGGAGGGGTGGAGAACGGAGGGGCATCGAGTGTTGGAAGGGAGTGTTGTAGAGGAGAGGTTTGTAGGGGAAAGGGGCATAGAGTAGATCAAAGTGTCACAGAGTGGAGTGGTGTACTGTAGATTAGAGCAAAGTGTTGTAGAGTGGAATAGAGTGAAGTGGCATAGAGTGGAGAAGAGTGGCATAGAGCAGCGTGGAATGTGGTAGAGTGAAGTAGAGTTGTAGAGTGGAGTTGCACAGAGTGGCCTTGAGTTAAGTAGCACTTTGTTGCGTAGAGTGTCGTAGATTGGCATAGAGAGGAGTTGAATGGACTGTCAGAGTGGAGGGGTGGAGAGTGGTGGGGCATAGAGTGGCCATGCATGAAGTGGAGGAAAGTGTCAGAGTAGAGTAGACTGGAGTTGCGTAGAGTAGAGTGGCATAAAGTGGAGTAGAGTGGAGTAAAGTGTCAGAGTGGGTGGCATAGCATGGAGTGTTGTAGAGTGGAGTGAATTGGGATGGGGTGTGGTAGAATAGAGTAGCACAGAGTGTCGCAGAGTGGAGTAGCATAGAGTGGCGGAGAGTAGCACAGAGAGTTTTAGAGTCTAGATGTTGTACAGTGGAGTGCCATCGAGAGGAGTAGCGTGGCCTAGAGTGAAGTGGTGTATAGTAGAATGGCATAGTGTGGCTTGGAGTAGAGTGTCATATTGTGGAGTGGCAGAGAGTAGAGTGGAGCGGAGTGGAATGGCGTGGAGCAGAGTGGAGTTTCGAAGAGTGGAGTGTCGTATAGTGGCCTTGAGTGGAGTAGAGTGTCACAGAGTGGAGAAGAGTGGAATAGTGGGTTGTGGAGTTGCTTAGAGTGGAGTGGCATAGATTTGAGTAGAAGAGTGTCTTAGAGTTGAGTGATGTAGAGAGGAGTAGAGTGTCAGAATGTTGTAGAGTCAAGTGGAGTGGGATAGAGTGGAATGTCAAAGTGCAGCAGAGTGGCCTTGAATGGTGTAAAGTGGAGTGGCATAGAAAGGAGTAGAGTTTCATGGAGTAGAGTAGTGTTGCACAGAATGAAGTGGAGCAGAGTGGAGTGGCGTGGAGGGAGTGGCATAGAGTGGATTAAAGTGCAGTAGAGTGTCGTAGAGTTACACTGAATGGAGCGGGCTAGACTGGAGGTGCGTAGACTGGCCTACAATGAAGTTTAGAGTGGAGTACACATGGTGTGGTAGTGCACTGCCATTAGAGACAACACATTTTCAATTTAAACGTCCATTACATTTTCACAGACATACAGTTTTACTGATAAAACTATACAGTGCACAAACCATAATGCGTGTAAATGGCATCACTTAGTGCAGTGGTTTCCAACCTTTTGACTTCTATGTACCCCCACTTCATCATTACTGGAGCCCAGACACCTCCACTGTATCTTTATTGGAATCCATGGATCCCCCACTGAGTAATTACTGAAAGATGGGGACCTAATCTGTTAATATTATTTAATTTTCTAAGCAGTTACAGACCACTTGGGGTCCCTGGAACACAGGTTGGGAACCACTGACCTAGTGCACTGATTTGTTTTGCTAGTATTCCAATATTTGTTTCCAGCACACTTACAAAAAATGTGATTCATTTGTGCTTTCTTAATTCTTATATAGTCTGAAATATTTGCATAGTTCATTTACAGACATTAACATTTTGTTGTCTACTAGAAAAAAGCCCTTTAGTAAGTAAGTAAAATAAAGCTGTACAGCGGGAACCACTGACCTAGTGCACTGATTTGTTTTGCTAGTATTCCAATATTTGTTTCCAGCACACTTACAAAAAAAGTGATTCATTTGTGCTCTCTTAATTCTTATATATAGTATGAAATATTTGCATAGTTCATTTACAGACATTTAAATTTTGTTGTCTACTAGAAAAAAGACTTTTAGTAAGTAGGTAAAATAAAGCTGTACAGCGCATAGCATCCAAAGGTGTCATTGTGCCAGCAAAACCCAGAGGCTGCAACAGAGGCAGGCAAAACAAATGAAAAAAGGCAGGAAAACCTTGCATAGAATTAAAGTGAAAAAAACACCCCCTTTCTCACACCCAGAATATAAAATATATCCTCTCACTTTGAAGACAGAGAAAGAAAAATAAACTTAGAGCTCCCTCGGAAGACAGAGACCTGAAATTTGACCGCTGTCTTACAATGCACAGCGAACGTGATAAGAGCAAAATGTAAAAGCCTGGTTACAGAAACTGAGCACTCTTGGAAGAAATCCATAAACAGGTTATGCTCCACGGGAGGGACAAAGACACATTGGACAGCCTAAAACAAATAAAGCCCGCAAATGCAAAGCAAGAAAATGTGAGTTACAAACCACAAAGCCAGTCGTACGCAATGGATCAGAATGCCTTCCCAGGGAAGGTTTCTGAATGTCTCCAAGACGTCTTTAGCATACCAGGCAGCAAAATATGGCATAAACAAAACCCACACATAGTCCTCCTGAGGTCAGTACTCTTGTGTTAGATAGGCAAGTCCCTGAGTCGGACTTCCTTCTCCTTATTGATAGTGGTTATTTCCCATTCATGAGAGGTGACATTCAGGTTCTGCCCCATTAGAAGCCCGAGTCTTAGGAGTTCAATTCCCACTTCTAATGTCAAGAGTGTTTTAGCACCCATGGTGCTGTGAGGCAGAATAAGTTTCACTGCGATCTTCAGCACTCTGATTAGTCTTACTCACTTCCACTGAGGTTTCTGTACTAGAGTCCCCAGGACGCTCTGACGTCATGGAGGTGTGCAGTGGCTGGTGGTGCTGAGCAGCACTCTCTGCTTTGCCGAGGCAGTAGATGATCATGTGCGTTGCTCCCTCTAATGATGTTGTAACCTCATCTGATCTTTCTTACAAGAAGGGGGGACGTGCTCTCAAGTGCAGGTAGGGTTTTGGCACTCACAGGTCCATCACAGTGGAGTTTCCTCTTGGCATCACAAAGCAAAGTGACAACTCTTACTCTTCATGATGCCCCACTCATTGCATCTGGGTTCACCGACTTACTTTGCACACAGGCTATGAACCAACCGGCACAACGGTAATGTACTCTTCACAGCTGCCCCCTCTGGCATACGTCTCACCAACAATAACCTGCACACAGGGTGTGACCAGATCGGAGCAGCAATGGCTAACGTTTTAGCAGCCCACTCTGGCACTCAGGGTCTCTAACTTGAGTCTGCACATGGGTGACGGCACGTTCGGTGCAGCAGCTAGTTCCTCACACCTCACAATAACGTCGCTCCCTCCAAGCTCTCTCTTCTTCCTCACATGGGAAATTTGTCTTGGCAAGCTGGCAGGCACTGGTGATGCCAGGCAGGTGGTTTTGCTTGTCCCTGGGTGATGTCCCAGTTACCCAGCTGGGAAAATGGCAAATCTTAGGTTCCAATCCTGGTCACAGGTAGACATCTTGCTTGTAGAGCTTCTCTTCTGCGGCATTCAGCCTGACGAGCTGCTTAGCAGTTGACAATTTTAGGGGAGGGAGGCTTAAGCTTCCATTCTTATAATCCTTATCCAGACATCAAACTGTGATTGAGTGACTTTGTCTTTAAAGTTTGTGCAGGGGGTCCGATTCCTTTTGAAGCGTCCACTCCTCTGTACTGGCCATCCTGCAGAAGGCAGTCTGTCACAGCAGTGGTAACTCCAAATCTGATATCCCCACAACCCCGGCCATGGGAGTGACAAGAGGTTCACACCTGGAAGTCAGCCACAGTGATGTGTGCATCAAAGGCTTATCAAAAGCCCTAGCCCTACTCTTTATGATTCTCGTATCAGCCTCATCTCCTTTCTAAGATGTGCCTAGACCCCTTTCCAGTGACCTCTCTCAGAGTCAAAGACCACACTATGAAGTATACTGAAAGAGCCTGGCTCTTCATACCTCCAGTCTGTTTCCCACCCAGCTCTCAGGAATGCAGCAATCCATAAATATGTCTATGGGAAATCCTCTATCTCCCCATGCTCCTCCTGTCAGCCCTGGGCCTTCCAAAATGGAACCCAGAGTTTTATATGTATTGTATCACTCAAAGTCACACATTTACTGCACCCATGCATGCTACCACACGTGCATTGCACAACGCTACATACTAACTTGATGTAGATCACAGTTGAATTAAGCACACAGCAGTTGAACTTACATGAGTGTGCCTGTTGGCCTCACTCCAGTGACACAGCTAAAGAGGCCTGTTCATTGCTACAGATCACTACGCAGTATGCTGCCACCACCATGCTTGTGTTACTTAACTACTAGTAGCCTTTACCCAATATGAGGAAAGCACTTTGGCTCCCCTCTTGGTCCACTTAGACAGCAATGCTTGAAACAAGCTTATGTCATGGCACACACTCAATCCATGTTTGCCCATGACTGGAAGAAAAACACAGCACCGGTGATCCAGATATTGTTCCAGCTGGGGCACTCAGGGCCGGGGTGCACATTCATCACCATGAGAGGGACTTTTCCATCCAAACACCAGCTATACGTAATTGTTACTTGTAACCAACTGCTCCCTGGTTTTGCCTGTTAATTGTTTTGACTTCATATCTGATGCTGCTTGTCCAATTAATCTAATTGATTGCAGAATATTTTCCTTCAGATGTTGCTGGTGGAATTAGTTACTGTGTGCCATGTGACAGACCCCCTTGTAATCTCTTGCATTAGGATGCAGTCACAATAATTTCACCTGCCGTTGGATACCTGTTACCCACTGTCTTGCAAATCGCAGGTAATCAATGGTAAGTACCTTGTTCTTCTGATGGATACCTCTAACCGCAGATTCCTCACCTTGTGAATAGACACCAAAGCTGTACCTCCCCCAGTGGAATAGTTCAAACTAAATAGTCCTGCAGAGCCAAACAGGCAAAATGCCCATTCAATGGACCTGGCTGTTAAAAAAGCAATGGCGCTTCATGAACATGTGCACTGCTGACCAAGTAGCAGCCAGACAGATATCCAGGACAGGTACTCTGCATGCTAACACAGTAGTAGTAGCCATCGCTGAGTGGAATGAACCCTCGATCCTTCAGGCAGCTGTTTCTTAGCGAGGATGAAGCATATTTTATGCAGAGGACTATCCACCTAGCGATGGTTTTTTTATGTACTGCCTTGCCCTTCTTTGCTCCTGAGAAGCCCACAAAGAGCTGACTGCTTGGTGAATCAATGTAGAAATTGGGGGCTCTCGGTGTCCGAATGATGGAGTCTCTCCCCCTCCTTCAAAGGTTGAGGTAGAGCAAAAAACAACAGAATAAAACAAACTTATAGCCTGTCTGACATGGAAAGGTGCTATTATCTTTAGCAGAAATGCAGCTCAAGTTCTTAACACTAGCTTGTCTTAAAAGAATGTTGTGTAAGGGGGCTGGACCAAAAGGGCCAGCAGGTCACTCATGCAATGAGTTAATTTAATATTGATCAGAAAGACCGTTTTCAGGGACAAGAGAATTAATAGAAAGGTGTGCTTTGGTTCAAAAGGGGTACATATGAAAAAAATGAGAGCCAAAGTGTCCTACAGTGACATCACAAAGGGCTTCAGATAAACGTGCTGTAAACCTTTAAGAAATCTCATCTCAACAGGTGATTTAACCAAAAAAGACTGATCCAGAAACTTCAAAAAAGCTGACAAATAACCTTTAACAGTGCCCAATGCAAGTCCTTCCTGGGACACGAAAAACAGAAACAACACTTTAGACAGCTTAGTTTGTATAAGGTCTATCTGATGGATGCCGCACAAAGCCACAAACTTGTCCCAGAGCCTGCACACACCAACTTCGTAGATAGCTTCCTATCTGACAGAATCACATTAACAACTTCAGGAGGAAGATCGAGGAGAGACTAGCTGCTGTCACTCAATCTCTGTGCATGGATGTGTAGAATGGAGAGGCCCAGGTGCAGGACTCTGTCCTGTTGCTGCAACAGCAGATCCTCCTGAAACCGCAGCTTGAGTGGAGGACAGATGTTCATGCCCACAAATTCTCGATAGCACACTATTCTAATCCAGTCTGAAGACTCCAGGACCCTTGATGATCTTCAGAACCTGAG
The DNA here is from genome assembly GCF_031143425.1 of Pleurodeles waltl. Taxonomy (NCBI): domain Eukaryota; kingdom Metazoa; phylum Chordata; class Amphibia; order Caudata; family Salamandridae; genus Pleurodeles; species Pleurodeles waltl. The sequence continues at coordinate 640,134,332 of NC_090436.1, read as the reverse complement.
CCAAGAGGGGAAGACGCAGAAAGGCATACAGGTGTTCTGAGCTTCATTCTAGGCAAAATGCATCTCCAAGAGAGCCTTCATGCTGACATTGCTTGTTCTCGACGGTGGCAAAAAGAATGAACACAGTTCTCACCTTTGCTGTAAATCACCCTAAACCACCTACAGGCGTAACTGCCCATCATGATACACAATTCATCGGAGACTGAGCTCATCCCTCCAGGCATTCAGATCTCCCATCAGGTGATTTCTGACCAGAGAAACACCTTGGCGAGTCAGCCACTTTCAGAGCAACAGAACATTCTGGTACAAAATCTAGGACTCCTCTCCGCCTTGCTTGTTGCAGTATCACATGGAGGTAGTATTGTGTGTGAGAATAAGTAGTAGCCTCCTCTTGAAGGATTGTAGGAAGGTCTTCAACTCCAAGTGGGTTGCCTGCAGCTCCAGAAAATTGATGTGGAGACCAGTTTCCACTGGAGGCCAGAATCCTCTGATCTCCACCTCTTCCAAATGGCCTCCCTAGCCAAATAGTGATACATCCAGGACCACTGTCAGCTCTGGATGAGGTAAGGAGAGGAGCCAGTCACTGGCCGAATTGCTGTCTAGCAGCCACGACTGCAGAGTTTTTGCAATCTCCTCCAAAATGTATATGAACTCTGCCCCTCATGCTGGGCCCACTGAGATACCAGATCCCACTGCAGAGCCTGCATCTGCCATCTAGCATAGTCGAATAGGACAGAGGCTAAAACGTCAGGATCACATTGAGTGTCTTGGACTCTGCTAAGGGAGGAAAGTTCTAAACTGCACCTTATTCAGGATAGCTCAGAAGAACAGAGAGTCTGTAAAGAAGTCAAATGTGGCTTTGGTACACTGACGTTGAACCACAGCATAGTTAAGAGGTTGGCTGTAGACTGGTGGTGTTGTACGACTGTCTGGGGCAAGTCTGTCTTCGACAGCTAGTCTACGCGGTATGGGAAAGACTGGTATACGAACCTCTGAAGGTGTGCTGCGACAACTGCCATCACTTTAATTAACACCTGAGAGGCCAAAGGGAAGAAAGGGCAAAGGTGAATGGCAGGTACGCCTGTGGGCCTATTGGACAGGAATATGGAAATATGTATCCTGAAGATCCAAAGCTAACATCATGTTTCTTGGATTCTTGGATCCATAGTAGACAGCACCTGGGCCAGTGTGAGTGTCTTCAGTTTGTCCTTCTGCAGGATTCCATTGAGAGGACAAAGATCTAGGATGAAGGTCATTGTCTTTCAGCACAAGGAAGTAGCAGTAGCAAAACCCAGTTCCTTCTTCCAAGGTCGGAACCCTCTCTATGTCATTTGGCCAAAAAGGCCTGCCCTTCCAGCTACGAAATGGACATGTATTCCTTTGTCTGCCACATTGTTGGGATGGCAGGTGAAGCAGAGTAGAAAGAAATGGAAGTGCCCAGCCCCACTTGACAAATTGGAGGATCAATGCATCCAAAGTGATGTCTTGCCACCCTTGGAGGAAACCAGTGATTCTGTCCCTAACAGGGTGCTTGTGTTGAAGAAGACATATTGAGGTGCACATTGTCCCTGATGCCCTGAATATTGTCTAGATACCTGCCTCAGCCACAACGGGGGTCTGGCGTTGACAGTATGTATCAAAAGCCCCTGGCGTAACCATTAAAGGATACTGTTCAGTAGGGCAAACAGCCTCAGGGAATGCTACGTCACATGACTCTCATTAAAGTGTTCCAGGGCAGGGTCTGGTTTATCACCAAAAAGCCATCAAATGTCATGCTCATTAAAGATGAATGGACAGCCCAGAGAAGCTGATTGATCTTATCCAGGAAAGGCATGAAAGCATCTATGTGCCCACTACCCGACCCAAGCAGTCAGTTGGGTTGACGCCAGACCTCATAGAGAATTCTGCTGCATCCCAGCCATTCTGTATGGCTCAACTAAAGATGCTTGTAGGTCCTCTGGAACTGCAGGCAACAAATGACCAACTGCATCCTTTAAAGGATGACTGTAGTGGCCTAAGAGGCAGCCGACATTGACTGAGAGCAAAGCAAGACAACCTGATGAAAACGTGCTTACCATAAGCTTCCATGTGCTTAGACTCACAGCCAGGAGGAGTTATGGGAAAGGTGTTAGGGTTGACTTTGCTGCTGGATGCCTGGACCACCAAGCTCTCTGGAGTAGGGTGTTATGGTAAGATGTAAGGATTGCCTGGTGCCACTGTGTGATGACAAGCTACCTGTCTGTTGACTGGGGGTCTCCAGCATGGCTTTGTCCAAGTGCCCAAGAGGTTATTCATTAAGACCACATTGAATAGCAAGAGAGGTTCAGCAGCTGCCTGGCAAGACTGAAGAGCTTCAGTCAGGATGTTAGTTTTGACCTCCATTGTAGAGAGCTGCAGGTCAACGACCTCTGTAGCCCACCTCATGATCTCTCCTGTACAGCTGGACCAGGTTGAGCGACAAGCCCAACGTCTGGGAAAGTGTTCAGACCACTGCAATCCTATAATTGGGAATACCAGTTGTCCTCATCATAATGGAGGGTGAAGTAATTCTCTTCATTGTAGTTATTATTGTTCTAATGTGATCTAAAAAACTGTTGTAAAGTACGAGCTCTTCTGGGTGGTAAAAGACAAAAAATTGGAGTCCACTACCAGTAACGGATCCTTTTCTGGTGACGGAGGCATTGGCACCAGCATCAATGTGAAAGGAACCAGGCCTGAGATTGCCACCAGAACCGAAGTTGATAGAAAGCTGGGATGGAACCTGAACTGGATTCAAGAGGCACAGACAGCACTGAGGCAAACCTACTGACGGGACCCCGACTGGAGGCATCTGCGGATCCTTGGGTTTTGAAGACATGCCAAAGAGAGCTGAAATCATTCCAAATATGCATAGCATAGCCTCACTAAAGGCCTCTATTTGCTGCAACATTGTTGACTGACCCGGAAATTCAAAATGCATTAGTTACAAACTCAGAATCAGATGTTCAGGAATATGGAAGCGAGACCACGAGGCACACTAACACCGTGCCTCACCTCTGGACTTCGAGAGGGGAGGGAAGGGGTCCATGCTTCTTTTCAGGCCTACCCGCAGACTTCGACCTCAGCAAAGACCTAACACAGGACCAACACCAACTTGGGAAGCGGGAACGGGTCTTTCCTTTCGACTTCAACTGGTCACAGAGCAGTCTTCCAATGCTTGGTGGTGTAGAGTTCCTCTTCACGGCCTTGAGGTTCATCTTGGCACAGTCACCAGATGCCCTTGAGTCGTGCTCCGACTCCACGCATAGTTCATGGGAAACCCTGTCTTTTTGGAAGGTGACATGTCATCCTTGCACACTGGTCAAAAGAATAATTGTGGAAAAACATTACTGACCAAACCAAGAGGAGTACAGCTCTGTATCTGCAGCTGAATGAGCAGAAATAAAGGAACTGACATCAGCATGCCTTGGTGGAACTTATATGTGGCCCAGTTTATCACTTTGTACGCGGAACGAAGTTGGTGCAGAGCCACATAGCATGAATTACCAGCATGCTGGAGTATTGCTTTTGAGTTTCCGGATGCAGTCTTCTGCCTGGAGTAGTATTCAGAAGGTGAGGAACCAGCAGTTATAAGAATCCATCAGAAACACCAATACTATGCAACTTTATTTTGGTCTCTACCAGAAACATCCAAGATCACCTGTACTTTCAAAGCCACTAGAGACCTATCGTTTATCTGAGCTGATTATCAAAACTCCATGCTTGAGGAGGTATAGTCCTCAACAATCACACAGTGACTATTAATCCTAACCGCTGTATAGAAAGATTAATTCCCCATTCACTTAGCTGTACTTGTCACTCACTGAGTTATGACCGCAGCACATCTTTGGCACTCATGCATGGCATCTTCACTCTCTTGCACCCAACATCCACATCTGCACGTATCCTCATACTGCCAGCCTCTGTACTGTTCCTGCAGCCTCTGTGAAAACTAGCCCCTCATAGCTTTTACTGTCATTCCCTTCACCATCATGGTGTGCCCTTGTGGAGGCCTTTCACAGCATAACTGCCAAATGTGTGTTTTCTTGATAATGCCCAGGGGCAGTGTGGATAGACAGTTCTCATCTTTTTTGGTTTGCTTGTCTTCTTTACAGTACTTGCAGGAAACAGAAAAGAGTGTCTCTAAACTAGGGTCAACAGTGGTAAAGATGAAGAGGGGGAACAGGAATTCAAAGATGGTGCCATACAAATGGAATCCTAAATATGACCATGTGGACGACACAGTGAGCCACTCATATTTGCATTATGGGTGCGCATAAACACCTGAAGCAAGGGACTCTCAAACCTGTAATACAGAGTGCCTTTAGAAGCAGACATACTGCCAGCAGGTAATAGCAGCCTTGTCCAGGAGAAGAAAATGTATTGTGGCTTCATCCAGGACAGGACCTCCTTGCCTTAGGGAGCAACCATGCAGGAAACAATTAGGGCTGTGTAAAGTTTAAATTAGGCTGTGATGTAGTTCATGGAAGGGACTCTTGAGTTGGAACATCCATACTTGTCTATTTGTTGGACTGGTCTTCAGAATGAAACATGACTGGTGACATTTTAGCAAACACATGATTTTGAAGCCAACAAGCTAACTAGTGGATGTCTTGAAACTAAACTACGAAAAGCCTTGAGGGTGGGGAGCCACACTGTCCTGGACAAGCGTGGAGGCTCTAGTCAGTGGCTGAAGCCCTAGCCTGTGGGGGTGGGCCTCCCAGATAAAAGCTATGGCTTCTCCTGCCATTCCCTGGGGATTACTGGAACTGTTCAGCCCGAAAGTACCCCAGACTCCTCCCTGCTTCATCAGTACCCTGCCCCGGGTAGGAAAGGTGGCCCTGCCTGGTGCCTAGAGCACCGGCCTGCAGGGACCGGGCCTCCTAGGTGAAAGCCATGGCTTCTCCCACATTTCACTGGGGATTACTGAAATCGTAAAGCCCAGAGGAGTCCCAGACTCCTTCCCTGTTGATGTAGCCGGCAGGCAAGGGGGCTCTGCGAGGAGAATGAAGCCATGGTCTAGGGAGCGGGACTTCCAGGTGAAAGCCATGGCTTCTCCCACCTCTCACTGGGAATTACTGGAATGGTTTACTCCAAATGATAACCTGACTTATTCCCAGTCCAATGCCACCCTGCCCCAGGTAGGGAATGTGACCCTGCCAGGAGCCCTGGCCTACTCTGACCAGGCCTCTCAGGTGAAAGCTATGGCTTCTCAAACCTCTCACTGAGGATTACTGAACCTGTTCAACTTAGAGGAGCCCCTGACTCTTCTTCAGTCCGATCTCACCCTGGTGTGGATAGGAACGGTAGCTCTGCTGGTGGCTGCAGCCCTGACCTGTGGGGACCTGTCTTCCCCGGCGAAAGTCATGGCTTCTCCCACCTATCACTGGGTATTAATGGTACTGTACAACCAGGAGAAGACTCAGACTTCGGCGAGGTCGGATGCCACCATGCCCCTCTGGTAGGGAATGTGTCCCTGCCCAGCGCCTGAAGCCTTGGATTATAGGGGACAGGTATCCCAGGCAAAAGCCATGGCGCATCCTGACTCTCACCGGTGATTACTGGAACTGTTCACCCCAAAGGAGCCCAATATTCCTCCCTGGTGTGAGGCCACCCTGCCCCAGACAGGACAGGTGACTTTGCCTGGACCCCCAGACTTCCACACAAAAGCCATGACTTCTCTCATCTCCTACTGTTTGATTACCAGAGCTGCGAGGCTTTGGGAAGGGAAGCCTGCTTTGGCTGGTGGATGGAGGACTAGGCTCCTTCAAGAGTGAGTGGTGGCTTCACCCCACCCGTCAATGATGAATCTTGGAGCTAGTCGACCCGGACGAGCCCCAGATGCGTCCCTGGCTGGATGGCATCCTGCCCTGAATAAGGAAGATAGCACCCTCTCCCTGGCTGGCTGCTTTAAATTCAGCCATTTAACCCCTGGATACCCAGGCATGATATTTGCCTTCATGCGACTCATGCCAATGCAAGGTTAGCCAAGGTAATTTAAGTCACTCTAGGCATAGCAATGAAGCCATTTTCATTGACTATTAATCCCCCAGAAAGTGGGAGCTTATGGACTCCCAGGGGAGCAACAAGATGCAGATAGCTAAGCCAGCTGTCCGTCTGGTCACCAAGCCACTGACAAGTGACCCGGGCTGGCCACCAACTAGATGGCTCGGGCACATGGGAGCCACCAACCAGAGTGGCCTTGTTCACTGGGAATGCCAATTTGAAGCCACCGACCCATGAAGCCTTGTCTCAAGAAAACGACTTGCTTCTCAACCTGTTTGCTGGTGCCAGCTTTGGCATCTGATCATCCAGCTGACCAAAGGTCAGACCCAAGCCCCGCACGGATCTTTTGAGCACAGAAAATCATGGGAGCCCTCAGCGGGCGCTTCGCGAAATGACAGTCCAGCACATGGACTTGGCCCCAACGGAGCTTTGGCCTGGGGCCCTGCTACAGATTTGCACCTCTACGAGTGCAGAGACTGGTCATCTGGTCACTTGTAAGAAGGATTCCATGACCTCTGCTCCATTCAGAGAGAACAACCAGCTGGACAGCAGATCACCCACACCCTTGCCCTACTAACATGGGGGCAGTCCACTAGAATGTATCTGACTTCCTGGAGCTCTGACAGGGCTTGGAGCTTCAAATAAGTCTCAATTGGGACAGCCAGGGCAGCTTGTAATTCTGAACACTGAGTCACGTCTAGAAGAAACGAGTTTTATTTATTGTAAACACAAAACATCACCAGTTACGTTAGCATGACACATTTTGCATCATCAATGTGGGCATGGTAACTGTCTCACATGTGTAATTTTGCACACCCCTAATTATAATTTTGCACACCCTTTCAAAACATGCAGTGTTTATTGTGTGGCCAGGCAGCGCATCACAGAATTCCACATTCAGCACAAGGCTGTGTTCATATTAACAATTGCACCCCCTTTGTTTGGTGGTGTGATTACTATCTGAGGATTATTCTGTAGATCATTAAATGCTTGTTCTTCTGCCCTTGCAATATGATACTGAATCCTCCTTTTTAGGACTCTTGTTCAGTGAGTTTTGCAGCACTATGTTCTCAAAGATGATACCTCATGTTCAGCTGCAGACAATAACTGTGTGCACAGACGGTATTGAAGGTGGTTCTGCGGTTTAAGAGCAAACAGTGGAACTCTGTATTATATGATTCTACAAATGATCAAATGCATTTTTGGTTGCAGGTAGAGAACCTAATTCTCTTTAACTTCTTGAACCTAAGAATTGATATTCTAGATAAATTCGTCTGTACTGATGTAGTTATTTCTGTAGTGTTTCAATTAGGTTGCAATAATGAATTTGGCGACAATCTCCTCTACACAGCACTCATAGGGTCCTGAAGAAACTGTCAACAAGAAAACTGCACTAAAATATGTAAACTTTCTCCCAGTACAGGCCATAACATGTTAAAACGTTTCAAATGTGCAGGAACCAGCAATCAAATCAACTGAAATTTGATTCTCTGATACCTTTTTCATTATTAACATAAAGGGTTTCAATTGCACAACAGTGGACATGCAACAGGAGATAACAACACTATACACAGAGACATAGTTGTAGGGTCAGGTACTGGTAGGTCTAGAGTGCAAGGGATTGAAGAACAGTACTGAAGTCACTTTCTGGAAGGCATGGTTTGAGCTAGAGAGTTGACTTTCTTGGTGATGTTTCCTTCCGGTTGAAGTGTATGGCATACAACCTGGTTTGAACTCTAGTTGCTTGCTGTTGTGATGAATAGAAGGGATTTGGGGCCATATGTACGAACACTTTTTCCCATATACACAGAATGGGTAAAAACCTTTGCTACATCTGGCCCTTGGTTTTCATGTGGTTAGGTTTTAGGTAGATGATGGACATCCAGATCTGGGTAAGATAAGGCAGAAGAGAGTTTGATGTAGAGCTCTATATATCGCCAGCGAATTGCTGGACTATCATGCAAGTGTTGGTGATTAACATTACAAAGGCCTCCTTATGGAGACTGACTATGAAATGAAATAAAGATGAATACTGAACTTGTGGGGGCTCTGCAGGTAATGTAGAGCTTAAGTAAGTTGGTGATGGTTGGAAAAGAAAGAAGGGAATCAAAGGAGAATGTTACTGAAGGCTTCCATTAATGATGGAGGATGAGGGCTAGATGGTGGACTATGTCAAATGTATCGGCCCAGCAGTAACAGGATGCAAAGATCATCTTCATCTGTAATCAGGAGGGCATTGCTCATGATTTGTAAACCAGTTACTTCTGTGCTGCAGTGTGATCTTCAGTCGGATAGGTGGCCTACAGAATGTTGGCACTGAAGGAATCTTGAAGCTGTGTGTAGACTGAGTTGTCAATGTTCTTGCTGATAAAGAGCAGGTGAGTGATGGGCTGGCAGCTGGCATGATCATCATGGTTTAGTGAATATTTCTTCAAAAGAGAAAGGCTCTGACCTATCTTGAGAGTCTCTTGGATGATGCTTTGAGTGATGGAGGCATATTGGTGAGAGCCCTTCACCAAAGAAGGCATTAGTGACACACGAGGGGAAGACATTATCTTGTGAGGTATGAATGACATATGGGTTTAAAGGATGGCGTCTGTGGGATGTCAGACAGAAGGGTGGGTGTAAGAGGAGGCGTATGCTTGGTATTTTTTATATGCTCTCCTATCTTTTGTATTTTTTAATTGAAGAAAAGGATGATGGCATTAAACTTGTATATGGAGTGCCTTATTGCAGAGGAGTTGACGCAGAGCTTGAGTATTCTTATTTTGCCTGCTTCACTGATAAAGGTGGTGTCATTCTTGGCTTTGGTTGATGTAATGAGCTGTCTGTGCAGTGCACACATCGACTTTAGCCTTTGGAGTACCGAGGTATTCAATCATTCAGCTTTGTCTTGCATGGTTTCGTCTGAGCATGGGAGCTCACATGGTTCCCAGAAAATTGATGAAGTCATTAAGAAAGGAGTTGACGTTGGATGTTGGGCTAGGGATGGCAGGGTAATAGATTAGTAGGTAATTTAGGTTGCTGAAGGAGTAGTCTATAAAGTAACTTCGCTTTTCCCATTACCTCAGCGTATGAATGGAAGGCTGATCAGAGTGAAGAGGGTGGTGGGGGGAGATTGCACTGAATAGTTGGTGATGTTAAGAAGACATGTCATGTGGCCTTTGGAGTGTGTTGGTTAGGTGGCCAAGGATGTACCACTTTTAGGGCCAGAAGTAGCTTTTTCTTGGAAGTAAACGGCGAGTCCCGGTGGTATATATGATTGTTTTGCGACCACGAATGTGGTTGCAAAACAATCATAGTTACCACCAATTTCAAATTGGTGGTAGCCCATTCACAAACGGGAAGGGGTCTCCAAGGGACCTTTCTCCTTTGTGAAAGGGGGTGCTGAAATTTTTCCAGAGCAGGCAGTGTTTCAACGGACCACTGTCTGCTATGAAAAAATTAAAAGGAAGCTTTTCATTTTTTTCTTTTTGGTAATGCACCCCATTTTCCTATAAGTAAAACAGGCTCCATTACAAAAAAAACCTGCTTTATTTAAAAAGCATTGACAGACATGGTAGTCTGCTGACCCCTGCATAGATTACGTAATGCTTGAATTGTCTGGGCGACTGAAGTCACGAGGAAGATGGTATTAATATGTCCTAGGGATGAGGAGATGAAAATTTGCCCTTTATGCTTGTTTTCACGGGGAGGATTGTGGTAGAAGAGTAAAGAGTCAGACTGGGATGCGAAGAGTGGTAAGTGGTTCATGAATAACTAGATGGGAGTTGACAGCTGCCTGGTTGTCTGGAGTGCAAGACAAGAAGGACTTATGGATGACTGTGAGATTTCCTACCTCCTAAAAGCCTGATCCTCGCACTAGATTCTACAGCCTCTGACAACTAGGATGTACGATGATGTGGGTCGGAGATCCAAGTTGCTGTGATGCAGAGTGAAATAAGGTTGTGACAGGTGATAAGGTCAGGCCGGGCTAGGTTCATGATGAAGTCTTATCCTGCAAATGCTTTCTGAACTTACAGTAGACCAGTGGTTTTGGTCGAAAGCCCTATAAAAATGACAGAAATGTATAAAGATGCCTAAACGAGATCTGCATGGCTTGTGTTCTGGTGATAGGTCACATGACCTAGCAGCTCGGTCTATGGTGCTTCTTCGAGGAAAGGATCAATGTAACCTGAACAGCGTGGACTTCTCATGAGGACACCGCTGGGCACAAGAACATGAAAGATTGAGGGCACTTCAACCACTCCAGTTACAACTTCAGAGTGTAATTTCGCTGTCGCTAAAGCTTAAATATGCGAAGCAGAGGAACAATTTATTTCCATTTTTGTAGGGCTTGTAAAGAATTGTTTATCTTTTGTGTCTATGGAAAAACACGTGTGACAACAATCAGGTATGCAAGCACATGCCTGATCTATGGCACGCACCACGCGCTATTAAACAGTGACACCTTTTCAATTGTTCATCGGATAATAGATAAGCCAATTACAGATGCCGACACATTTGCATCTATCATACGAATAGATTCGCATTATACCTTCTACAGAACAATTATAGCCCCCCACCCAATTTCCTCAAATAATATTGATTCATGAACAAGCGACTAAATAATGATCCCAGGCACCGGAGAATGTAATCTATACTGAAGTGAGGAGGAAAAAAAGAGAAAGATTTTTAACTCGGCGCGGTGCACAGTAATCACACAAATCTTCAGCTGTTTGTCAGAATTCAGATACAGTATCCACAAAACCCATTTGCAAAACTTAATATCCTTGATGGATTCCCCAGGGAGCCAAATCAATGGCCCTGCATTCCAGAAATTACAACATTTTTTATGGCTAATTCTAGAGAATTGCTTTTGCCAGAGTTCTTTATAACAATAAAATGCAAGTACAAACTCAGGTTCTGCTGGTCTTAGATCTGTCTTTTTTTGCCTGTTTCAATATATCTTGCTAGCAGCCATCTTTGGCTAACATCGTTTACTCGTTCCCCATTCCTCACTCTTCGACAGTAGCACAGATGGGTAAACAGAATGGACGCCTGCGTGCAGTGCAGCCATCCCTGCACATGCTGGGCGCAGGCCACCTCTTGTTAGGGAGACCTACCTACCCCCCCCACCCCCCCACCCCCACTTAAGTTTCTGCTTTGTACAATGAGTTTTAGAGAAGAAAAACCTAATCCGATTTGAAACTCATTACTTCAAGGAATTTCTTTGAGGAACGTGGGGCAGAGAGGCATAACACTGCCAGTCTTGACATCTGCAAAAGGAAACAAGCATTGGCAAAGCCAATGGGTCTCACCTATGTGAGGGTTATTGGCTTCAAAGATATCTTTTAGCTGTGTTGAGCAGCAGCGTGGCTGCTATGCAGAACAAGGTGCTTTCACATAGAAAGGGGAAGCTAAAAAGAAATGCTATAGTGCGGCCTGCGCTGACCGTGTTAAAACGCTTTTGTTTTTCTTCTGTTGGGTGGGGTTGGGCTGCAACACAGACAACGTGAGGGCGTGGGGGCAGAAGGAAAGAGGCAACATGGACAACGGGAGGGAGGAGAGTGGGAGGAAAACGCAACACAGACAATGGGAGGTTGGGGGCAGGCAGGACAAGCCAACATGGACAGGGGGAGTTGGTGGGAAGAAGCAACACAAACAATAGTAGCTGGGGTGGGAGGGAAAAAGCAACATAGTCAAGGGGTGGGGGATGGGAGGGAAGAGGCAACAAAGAAGACAGGGGAATACATTAAAAGAGACAAATAGTATCTCAATCAAATGTAAACTATATATAATTTTTTTTTTTTTTTTTAATTTCCAAACAACAGTGTTGCACAGTACATCATGATCAACATAGTGCAGACACATTGGTTATTACCCTGCAGCAGTACAGTAATGACATCCCCAGATCATCAGTGAGTTTCTGGCATCTTCTCCTCCATCACCCCCATCAGAACAATTAACACTTAACAACAAGTAGGAGTCACACTCGCTGCACAGTACATGATGTGAGCAAAAAGTTCCAAAATGGTGCCCAGATATCCCACAGCCGTGAGGATGCAGGCAACAAGTCACTGTACAGTTCCGTTTCTTCACTGCAGTATGTGAGTTCCTATAACCATTAATCTTTCGCTGGGGCTTTGCCATGTCCCCAGTGCCGTGCCACTAATCTCTTAGCTAACAGCAGTCAGTATTGGGAATCTTTTCGACCCATCCCAACAGCGATCCTAAGGGGGTGATTTTTGCCTTCAAATCAATAATTTCCTGCAGTCAGTGCATAATCTGTCACCAGAATTGCTGGATTGGTTCACATTGCCATGCCAGGTGAATAAAGTCTGCCTTCCCCCAGCCACAGCTCTCCATCCTCATTTGTACAACTTCCACGGGGTGTGCTAGAGACAATGAAGGAAGCAGGAATCTATAAATTGCAATCTACTACTTGAAAGTAATTCTCTGGTTTGCGCACAACAGTAAAACCACATCTTCTCCTTTATAGGCCGATTAAGATCCACTTATCGTGCCAATCCTGCCAGAGGAATAGTCTTAGTGGTTGACTTCTGCACAGCACCACAGATGAGGGAAGTTAGTCTTTTGAGACTCGCAGCAGTAGCCAAAATGTCAAGGGGGTCAGATCTGTCCGGTTCATGAGGGAACATCACTGTCAGCTTCTTGCTTATTATTTTAAACCTATGAAACAGGTAATAGTCCAGTGGTGTAATAGTCCAGTGGTGTAGGTGTGTGGTGGAGTGCAAGCGTGTTCAGCTTGACAAATGTCATGTTACTATAGAAGTCACCCCATTTAACTAACTGTGAGTTGCGAAGATGGGTGCACGTCTTGGGCTCTGCCGCTACACCAAACAGTGGATGAGCCCACAGTGGAGCCACAGAGGTATACAAAAGCGGCAGTGATTATCTCCGATGCATTGTGTACCTCACACACACTGTGCAGTGTACAGCAATAGTTCTGTTTACCCTGTGGACCGCCCTGGCCCAGAGGACTACATTTATTGGATGTGGGTGTGCTACATTAGTTTCGATAGCCAGATGGGGTAAGCATTTAGGAGGTTGAGACCAATAGCTGGCAAAATGCACTTGAGCACTGAGGCACTTGATGCACTTGAGCACTCGGGCCCCCCTCCAAAATAATATGGCAATGTAAATGTAGACCAGACCATTTGCTGATGTTTCCTGCCCGGACTAGGCACAGTAACAGGGTGGTGAGGGTACAAAAAAAAGGTTTGGTCACCATTTTTATAAAGCCAATATGCCCTGCCATAGACAATGGCAATTTAAGACAAACAGCAATTCTGTTCTCCAGCCTAGAGATAGCTCTGTCATAGCTTAGGGTCAGGAAATCCTCCTTGTCTAGACTTATCTAAATCCCCCAGCACTTGATGGGGAGGTGCGCTCTTGCCAATGAATAGTCCAAGTCAAATGTGTGCAAGATGTGAGGGGGGCTTGCCAGGGCTTTTGCTGGGATTTTACTATCACAGTTTATTAACAATAGTGGCTGATAGGAGTCACAGTCAGTGTCAGTCTTGTAGGGATTAAGGAGTGTGACTATAATGGCCTCCCTCATGGAATCTGGTAACTCCCGCATCTCAAACGCTTCCACATACACCACACGTAGACGGGCACCAGCAGATCGCTATACATTTTATAAAGCTCAGCTGGAAGTCCATCCGAGCCAGGCCCCTTTCCTTTACGTAACTCTTTTATAGCATCAGTAATTTCTCCCATGCTTATGGGACAAGCTAGAAAGTGCCTCTGAGCATCACTAAGCCAGGCCATAACTTTGTCTAGATACTTCATGATACTGTTGGTGTTGTGTTGCTTATGTGAAGCATACAATGTCCTAAAATGATTTACAAACACCCTTCCGATGTCATCCAGGACATACTGCAACCCCCCCTCCAAATAGTGAATTTGTGTCACTACTGCTACTGTTTCCTTATTGCTTGGGCTAAGGCCTTTCCCATTCTGCCACCCTCACAGTATGTGCGTGGTCATGCATAATAAGCATCCCTTTCTGCAGAATTATTGTATTCCGAAATCTTAGCATGTAAGACTTCCCCCAGAGCTGGGGTGGAGTCACTAACCAGTCAGTTTTCTAACTGATGTCAGCTTCTAGCTTGGTGAAGTGAGAGCGCAATGTCCGCAGCCCCCTGTGCTGCTTTGAGATGCATTCCCCTCTGACCGCCACCTTGAAGGCCTGCCACAAGGAGGAATGCGTGTTCACCGACCCCTTGTTGTCATGAAAATAGCGGTCTATCACTGTTCGACGTTTCTCTTGGAACACTGCGCCCAGCAGTGCATTTTTGGGAGTCACCACAGGCAGGCAGCCTGAGGATGCCCAGGAGGTCGAAAGCGCAGCAAGACCGGTGAGTGATCAGATAATGTACAAACTAAGTGCACCACATCCTTAGTCCAGGTGCTAACATAATTTGTCACAGCCAGAAATATAATCTCAACCATAAACTATGGCTTCCAGAGTAGAATGTGCCCTGCTGATGATCAGGATTTCTAAAAACCAGACACCCCTCAAGCATCGGTTTTCAAGGATGTGACGAAGAGCCATAGCAGAGCTCACGTGATCTGTCCAAGCGCGGATCAATAGCCATGCTGAAATCAAACCCCCAGATTATGGCTCCGTTTTCACCAGGTCCCATAGCTGCTGATAAAAGTCTGGATTATCAGTATTAGGGCCATAATTGTTCATGAAAGTCAAAGGCTGCACAACCACCTCCCACTAGAATTATAAATCTCCCCTCAGAGTCTGCTAAAGCGTGTACTGGTCGTAATGGTGTGCCCTGTCTAATAAAAATAGCAACACCTCTGGCATAAGAGGAAAAGGGTGTTGTATAGCTCACAGCTGCCCATTTAGGAAGTAAACTGGGATTACAGCTGGGTGCCAAGTGGGGTTCCTGTCAGAAAACTTTACCAATATAATGTCTCTGTAAGAAGGAAGCAATTTGTCTATGCTTTTTATGATTAATGAGATCCACACTTTCCAGATGAGAAAGGAGTGGTTGATTAATACTGGCTGGGTGGGTCATCAGGTAGGAATAATTATGTTGCACTACCACCTGTAGTGCATCATGTATAGAACTCACGTCCCCCATCAGCCCGCCCCAATTTAACAGAGCAAAATTCAACACTGCAGTACTGATTCCCCAAGTACACCCTTCCCCCACCAGCCCCCAAACATTGCTGATGTATTATATCCCACTACAAATCAACCAACAAATGGAACCAGTTGATCTGATAACAACTTGATGCAGCAATCCAACAGAGCAATGTGACAGAGTTTCTCATGCTGGAGTTTACCAACGGAGGGTGGCAAAATCCTGGGTTCTCAACCTGGTGACCTCTGCATCATAAATGTCAGATTTGTTGGGTTGTCACATTATCAAGCAGTAGTTCATTAGAGCACTCCTGAGGTAGTCCTATATCAGGCCAAGGAGGCAGTTAAACATTGTGCAGTGCCCAATGGTAATTCGTCCTATGTGAGTCAATAGTCCTCCTGAAGCCTCACAAGGCCCAAGTCCCTGTGTCCGTGTCAGAAGCAACCGGACAGCCTTTGTGCACTGGACAGACAGAGTTTCTTAACATGGGCAGCTGCCTGCTGCAGTTCAGTGAAGAGCTTGGTGGTTCCTTCATGAGAAATGCACAGCCTCATCAGGTATGATATAGCATACTGTATGTGGAGGCCTCAGAGTTTCTTCTTGACTGGCAGAAACGCGTGATGTGCTTCCTGAAATGCCAAAGTGAAATCAGGATAGAAGGTTAGCCGGTCACCTTGATATTGCAGTTCACCAGTGTCTCTAGCTTGATAACTGAGCAGTTTGGCTATAATGGGCAAGCAGGTGCTCCATGAGGAGGTAAAACAACTAATGATCTATGCACTCGCTCGACAAAAAACAACTTGGAGAAAGTGTCCACTTTGAATAGAGTGGTAAGCAGGGCCTCCAGAAAGGCCTCCATTTTCCCTGTGTTAGTCAATTTGGCTATTCACAGAATATACGAGTTATTGCATCTGGACTCTAGCTCTTCATTTTTTGCCCTGACCACTTTCAGGATTTGATCCATTTGGTGTAGCTTCTCTTTATCCATCTGCTGCAAATCCTCCACAGCAGAGTTGCAAAGCTCTGCTTCCATAAGAGGACCTTCATGCTTATCCAACTTGGCAGCAATGGAGTCCATTCCTAGAAAAAACGTGTCTATTTTTTTTTTTAATTGATTGCCGTGATGCTTGGCTGCGATTTTGTAGTAGTTGCTTTACCTCTAGGGAGTCTGTTTCAGAGGTTATCTTTGAGCAGGGGTTTCCGTCTGCTTGTGTGTGTGCCCTTCGAATTGCCGTTTAGACTGCCTGGAATTAAAGGGTTTCCCCATGGCTCGCAAACCTTCAGAGTCACTGCTCAGTAGTATAGCGTACAGTACAACCACAGCAACCACTCCCTCCTGGGCCCACAGTGACCATGTCACTGCTGTTACCGCACCACGAGGCACCAAGGACCAGATCCACTATCCACTCCTCAGATTCCCAGGCACCGTAGCTGCACTGTCCCACAGGTATTCAGCAAACCGTGCCAGGCAGGAAGATGAGCCTCCAATCTTGCTTCACAGGATCTCATCTAGAGCACCCAGATCATCACTGGGCCCAGACAGGAGCTGTTAGCCACTCCTTACAGCACCAAACCACCAGTGGCATAACAAAACCGGAGAGGCACCCTCTGAAAAGTACATGAAGCCCCCCGACCCCAAACTCACCCAGGAGTTCTCAGACTGGGGTACTGTGCTGAGGGGGCCCTCCTGGAGTTTGAGCTCCTCCCCATTGCACCACGAGGGCCTTTGTTATGCTACTGCAAGCCACTTTCATCACCAGCGACATGAAGGACAATTGCAGGCCCGGGCAGCTCCCATCCATCCTAGTGGCACCAAATCAGATCTGCAGCAGGGCCAAGTCCTCTGCATATAGTCTAAAGCTGCCACTTGGAGGCCATCTCAGCCTTTACACTGCGCTCACTCTTTTGATAGGGTGGCTGCAGCTTTGTTTTTAAGCCCCTCCTCCACTCCTGCACCCCTCGGGGCATAGGCAGTCACAGGAACCCAAGGCTACAAGTCAGGGCATCCAAAATGCGAATAACCCAGCAATTAAATCCTGACCACCATTTTGTCCATTTTGCTGCAGGTTCACCGTACCTCACCCGCTGAGTCCACTGACGAGTGGCAGGTGCTTTGCGGCACCCGCTCAGTAGAAAGCGCAGATCAGTTTGCAGACTACCAGGAGTTAGTTTCCAACTAGGCATTCCAATCCTGTGCCAACAGAAATGGGTGGAGGAGGCCCCAATCACAAGAGCACACGGATCATGCAGCTATCATGACTCCAGGCAGGCCATGCCCCCAAACTAATTTTATATATTTATTTAAATGTAGAACAAAATAAAAAATGCCCCAGCACTATTAATACTGAATTAAAAATGTAATTATTCCAAATATACATTTAAATTATTTTTCTTAAGTTCATTAAAAAAATAAAAAATCCCCTAAAGTTTTTAAATGATCTTATTTTGTGCTAATAATTATTAAAAGAGGTATATCAAATTAAAGGTAGTTTACCTACATTTTATTGAAATTAAATCTTACATTATGTTTTAATGCAAAAAGATTAGGATGATTTATAACTAATGAAGATCTGTTCGATTTTTATATTTTTTCCACTAAATTATAGTTATTTATATATACTTTATCTCAATTTACCATTATTTCCGATAGAGGTTTATTTTAAGTAGTCCCTCCTTTGACTTCTATTTGATGGTGTTGCAGTACAGTGGTAGGCCATGTGTGGTGCTGGACTTAGTACTGTTTTCTTTTTGCAAGTAGTAACTTACGCTAGTAAGTTTAGCTCCAACACCTTTTTCAGGGGGTGGAGACCTGTAACTCTACATTTGAGTAACTTTACAATAAGATTTATGATTAGCCAAAAACAATAAAATTTCTCAAACGTACAGGAGTAAATTACACATCGAAATTACTCAAAAGTGTAAATTATCTTTGTGAATAGCCAACAGTGTATGCATTTTCGGTCTTTTAGTATCTTGAATTTTGTATTTAAAGAAGTTGAGATTTTATTAAAGCATTTTTACACTGCTTTGTGCTTCTTTTCTTACAGAATTCTTAGTGTGGTTTAAACAAACTACTATCAAACGTAATTAAAAAAATATAATTAGAAAGAGCCGAGCGGAGAACCTTTGTTACTTAAAGTAGCACGGGCCACCAACCTTGACATGGACTCTGCCACACTCCATGAGTGAGGTCCAGTCAATGCGGAAGACTCCAAATCCTAAAAACTTTACAAAACTGTTAGGTATAAAAAATGACACTTTCAGTGGCTTACTTTATTGTATCTTTTCCACATCTGAGCTCCTCCCCCTTTGAATCCTTTACACCACCATGGAACCCTGAAAAATGTCTCACTGACCGTATGTTCACTAGCCTGTTTAAGAAGATATCCTAGCCCCAAACTCCTAGATAACAGTTAACCTGAAACCGGGCACAGTCTACCTTTATAAGCTTCCACCAGAAAGCCCCTACCAGTATACATTTACTTGTTGTAGACCCCAAGCTCTGAACATGATATATGTGAACAACTTGCATAAGAAGGGGTCCCGGACGACCAGCAGTGAATTTCTAGAGGACAACTGAACCGAGGATGTCTTTTAATCCTATGGTGAAATGTGACACAGTTTCATGCTAGTCAAACTTTTCTTCTAGATGCAGGAAATGAAGACAACTTTTATAGTAAATAGTTATAGTAAATTCAGGTGCACAGTTCAGTTTTCCATTGGTACTGTGAAACCCGTATGAATCAGAACAAAAGCCCTTGATACATCTCACACACCAATTTTTGAATACATGGAAACCCCCTATTTTACGTTAGGGTGGAAACGGTTCTAGTATCTATCTAGGAACATCCACAGTATGTGTGTTACATTTAAAAAGATAGGTCCTGCACCTAGGAATAAACTATATGTGAAAAAGGTAAATGTAAAGATACATAGAAATATAGGAAGTGCCTCATGTAAGCAACCACCATGGAGCCAATTGGTAGGTTCTCACCAATTTGCTCACTTTGTCATCATCAGCAACTTTCATATACATAAGGCCACCCAAACAAGATCAGAAGAATGTTGTGTATATGTGTGTGTATTGTATGGCACACATCTTAAAACAAATATCCCTTGGTCCTCATATAGGAATTAGAAATCCTTCCTTGCCACAGAAAAAGTACTAAAAATGAGTTATGTGGGCACATAGCAACCATATTTAATTTCTTATCCCCACACTCATGAGTAAAAACTATATACTATTTTCAGACCATTTAAAGAAGAACAGCCAACATGTGCCACTCTTTACTCACTGGCAATTTCATCAGGGCATGACAACAGTGTTTCACCCATGTGTGCACCGGACCATATGGCCACCGGGTGAGTGCCTACCAATAGACCACAGGGAAAGGACAGAAAAAAAAGCTTTTGAAAATGCTTGTTTACCTCCGGTGTCGGTACATGTAATCAAATCGAGAATCTATACTCACTGCATGATTCAAATTGAACCTAAAAAAAAACCATAAAAGCTTCCAGGCTTAATTTACCTAATCCCAACTACCAGCAACTGACTAGCACAGGAGCGGACATGAACAGCAGAACAATCTGAGGATATTTTTAACCTATCAAAAAGCAATCTTAGGTGGTTTATGATTCCCTCTGCACTTCATTGGGTAAGATTATCTTATAGATGAAGGGAAACTTGGCAAACTCAGTGTCATTTCAATTTTTAACACTGAGTCAAGATTAAAATAAATGCCCTTTGACAATGTGATGATATAGGTGCACCCAATATCTCTCTTCTGCTGTAATAAATTGTGACTCTAAGCTGCCACTCTGGTAAATGCAATGGCATCACTGCTAGGTTGGCAGTCAGGCTCCTGAAAGGGGATGGCAGGCACAGCACCCATATCCACACATTTTTCAGAGTCGAGTGATATCACTCTGATAAGGATGTTATCCAAAACTGAAGCTACGGGGAATGCGCCTTTGAGTGCCTTACCTTTGAGTGAATGAACTACAAGATGTTAAGGTGCTCATTCAACATCATGAGTAAATAATACTATCTAATACATGAATGTGGATAGATTGTTTCACATACATACTTTAAGAAGAGATCATAGCTGAAAAATTCGGGAGATTTTGCTGTACACTTTACAGCCTCCCTACAGACTGTATATTGATTTCAGTTTACTTCCTGTATTTGGTTTCAATTCATGTTCCTTCTGAGCAAATGCCCATCTGGTTGAGTGCTATCATAGTTCAATGCTATGATCAAGCAATGCCTACATTTATCACTTCACAGTCATCCCCAAGGAGTGACACGGGTTCAAAGGGTGCTCCTAGTTTGAGGGCCTTAACAGGTGAACCCTCATCAATCACTGGAAGGACTTGCCTATGTCATTTACAATTCAGAAAGAAAAAAAACCTTAACAGTTAGGTGTGCAGTACTCAGTTCTTATTCTTGCTCAGACTAAACACAGCCAAGAGGCGATATACTTCTCAGTGTGCAGAGCACAGTGTCTCAAAACAATCCCTATTATACTCGGAATATGCACAGTTTGGAATATCATTTGGCGATTTGCGCTTGGCTCTAGTGAATGACGGCTAGCACATGCTTTAGTGTATGGAACTCGAGACCTATTTGCACATTCCTCTGTATCTAGGAAGATCTTAAAGTTATTCTTTTACTTCTCATTTATTTCCCTGCCGAAGCAGAGAACACACAAGCTAAGTGATGGGGTGGAGCCCTTCACGGAGCCGTCAGATGTAAAGCAGGAGACTGCGGCCTTTCAGGAGCAATTCAGCCGACAGATCCGCAGATCTCGGTCACCAGATTGCCAAACAGCAGAGAGGATCATGAGGAAGGCAAACAATGCTGACTCTTGTTTCGATAATGGCTGCAGCATTCAGAACAGAGGGCGCTCACAATGTTGCCCTCACCGCTAGGAGTTGATCCACACAGCACCTGGTCGTTGCCACGGCAGTGGGCGGGAGCAAGATGTAAAACGACGGAAAAAGAACCTGTAATGGGCATTACTGTTCAGGCCAGCCCCATTTTCTAGCCTGAATGGCAGAATCTGTTCCGATCGAGTCATATATTCACATGGTAAGGACAGCAGTAAAGGGGAGCTCTGGCTGGTTTTGCGAAGTTTAGTTTGACGGACTGTGTGTCTTGTTTCCTTGTCTCTTTGTACATGTGCTTCGCTGTTCCCACACTCCTTTGTGCCTACACAATTTGATAACCTTACCACTTTTCAGCAGGTCACCAATTATGACTGCAGTCCAAATTAAAGGGCCCCGCGGTGCCTCCGCTGCCTTTGTTCACCTGCTAGATAATTGAAGGTCATTGGAAGTCCCCAGGGCTGTGCAGATTACCTGCTGCTGGAAAGACGGATTTACAAAGGGAGCCGTGCTAAAAGCTATGAATGCTTGTTCTGTGCAGATACATGCATCCTTAATCAGTGGGCTGCATGACAAACATCCCTGGTTGACAATTAAATGAGGGCAACAAAAACACGAGGATCTAGTAATGCAAAAACAGAAATACTCCATCTGAGATTACCTAGATCCTGGAAGATGCAATTAAAATAAGAAGTGGGGTTACAAATAATCGTGACGACAGCAATTATTCTACGTCTTGAAGAGAAATCGTGGCTCACACGTGTTTAACTGAATTGTCTGCAGAGCTTTGGGCATCATATATTAAATACCTTTCTGGGAAATCCCTAAGATATTTTAATTAACTACAGATCATGAAAATGTTTATTATGATGGAAATCTTCAGCTTGTTAATTGACACTGAATTCAAAGATATTGAAACGTGCAAAATACAGAGAAGTTAACCATAAAAGGATGTATTTCTGCACAATGATGCCTAACGTTTTAAAAAGCCCACGCATCAGCATAATCACGGAATTGAAATTTTTAATAAAATATACATTGGTTACTAGATATTAAATGAGATGCTGCAGAGAAACATTCAAAACACGCCCAGTGGCTGCAGAATGGTGATGGTGCCACAGAGAGACAGTGGCTTCAGTGGTCATTCTTTGCAACTGTCAAGGATGTCACACTGGTGGAGAGTGACATTGTGTATATTCTGTTACATCAGTGGAGATCAACCTTCTTTAGTCCTGTTGGTAGCCACAGTCACTTGCAAGCTCGCCAGCTCCCCTCTTCTGCTTCCGAGGAAGCACTTTAGTGGCTATGGTGCACCACCCAGCTCTCTAAGGACACAGAAAGGTAAGCTATTTCTGCACGGATCCCCACAGCACTCAGCTATGAGTAGAATTAATGTTCTCACTGGCTTCCTTTGTTGCAGCGTAAAAGTTTAGTAATGCCTTTAGTGTCCCAGACGTCAGCTGTGGATGACATTTTAAATCATGTTTAAAAGCCTAAAGTAGAAAGCTGCACTGACACGTATTTTAAAAGTGCTCATGTTTTCATTTGTGATGGCCACCATTGTGCCTACCGGATTTAACAGTGTGCTAATAAACTTAAGTAATGTCAACATAAATTTTAGACTCTAGGTTAATTGCTAGTAGTGAAACACATTTTTTCTTTGATATTTAATGTGCGATTTATGAGTTTCAATAGACGTGCGCATAGAAATAAATTCTCTGTCATATTTAATGTGATGCCTTAACAAGTTTGCAATTCGTAAGGAATTTACTTATTCTGATGGTATACTATTAATACTGAATTTACAAGTTTGCATATTAATTGAGTTGTATTAACAAATATATTAACGCATTATATTTCTTGTGTTAGCATAACTAGGCCTGCAGACCTCCTACTTGCAGTCATGTGAAAGTGATGAATCATTCTTCTATTTCTAACATGAATATTTTCATTAGGTAGCTCTTATGAATAGTAAAATGTTCCTCTCCTTTAGGCCTGTGGACTAAACATGAAATACATTGTTTCTATTGTTTCTATTGACCTGCTTTCACATGGGTAGAGGACGAGTCCATTGTATAACCTGGGAAGAATTTGTATTGTTGCAACTGAAAGAAAATTGTAATTGACTGTTGGATTCACACTGATGAAGGAGATGACTTCAGACCAAACCTGAGAAAACCGCAATGTTGCAACTCTGATTTGTGTTTAGTCACCAATTGGATATTGCTCCTTTTGTGTGATGTGGGACCACTGAACTGTTGAATCTGAGGTATTTGTGTACTTTACTATAGGGATGAACTTCGTAAGTTTCAATTAGTTGTCCTTTTGTTGTCCTCGAGAACTGTTCTCTGTGCAGCTCATGTTCTGCACTTCCCCGAAGGTGCTTCTAATGGACTTTGCTGATGACCTACATACTTGGCTTACGAAGAATCATTGAATGCTGACCCTAGGAGAGGTATATTTCCCTGTTAATACTACTTCCCTTGACATACCCTTTTTCTACTAGAACCTAGCATGCTGACATCTACCTATTTTATTTTTCTAGTTAGTTTCTCTTAGCCCGAGATAGGCTGTTTTCCAAATTATTTTTGTCTCCTTTTGTCTTTTGTCCACGTTAGTCATTCCCACACATTCATGTCCTAATTTGGTTAGTGATAGGGATAACATATATCCAACCCTGATTCTTGATCTCTATTTAATTTGATTTGTTAAATGACAACACAGTCTGATTTGAGATATGTTTCTGTTTCCCAGATTATATCTTAAATGATAATTAGAATTACAATTTAGATTTCATGACAAATTTCTTTCATCACACAAAGATAAATCATGAGTCCTCAGTAGCTTAACGACTGGAAAACCATGTTGGTGCAAACTCTTTGGACATTAATTGAATGGATGACTTAGGCGTTTGTTACAACTAACAGATCTGAAAATTTGAGAAAGCCTTCTTTTCAAAATGCTACCAGTGAAAGTGGCCGATTCACAGGGGTTGGGCTTTTGATTACTCTCCTTGCCCAAAATGACCACTGATTAAGATAGTCTTCCTAGAGCTGGAACTCTCTCACCACGTGAAGTCAATGGTAAAAGAGCGAGAAAGAAAAGCGAAGTTTTCATCCTTGCATTCCTGGGTTTGATTAGGTTTCCTAAAAGCAATTTTATTTTCCTTTTGGCATGTTTTTCTCATATTTGTCTCTAAAGGATGGATTTTTTGACTGGTTGATTTCTATGTTGTTTGATTTGATCATTTAAGGAATCCAGAACTCCTTTAAGGTGCAGTACAATACACTCTATTTGTCTGTTTTCTCCCTTTATTATTATTATATAGTCTGCCACCTCTGACACCCTCGTCTGGCCTCAGCCTGGTTCTGCCTAGTCAGTGAAGCACTGTTTGAGGTCCAAGGCACAGTAACTGTGGTCCCCAAATCTAGATATACACATGCTACCCAGGTTGTATCAATAAGAACAAAAAAAACGTGATTAGGCAATGCTAGAATAAATGTCAGTCACTGGAAAGCCCTCCATGCAGTATTCCAGCCCAAAGTTTTGTATCCCACTGTACAACTTCAGAACCACCTCACTGTTGAGGACCAACAACTCCAAACTCCAAACTCAGTCTGGATTAGCTTTTCAGATTAAGATGGGATGTGGCCTCGCAGTTTGACCTTCAATGTTCTTAATGGAGAAGGACCAAGGCTGATGTGCATAAGGTGGTCCCATGCCTGCTGTAGTACAGTGAGTAAAAAATAAATGATGGACTGAAAATTAGCCCAGAGTAATTACTAAAGCAGGAAATAAAGTTGAGCATTCCAAGTGTCACTTTTTTGCTTTTATAAACGAGGCAACCCAAGTGTGACAAAAATGGTGGTTGTGACCAAGCTGTTCGAGCTGGACTGTTCTTACGGGAGAAGGACCAAGTCTCATTTGATAGGGATGATCCCTCTTTCGAGTTAAATAGTGGGCAAAAAAATGATGGAGTGGAATGCAGTCATGTGCAGGCACCAGGGGCTGGGATTAGCTCAAGCATTTTATACATCACATTTGTATTTTTCTCAGTAAGCCAATTTCAAGCTTTTCCCCCAAATATGCTAGAACTCAAGTTAGGTTTGTAAACTAACCTAATTCCTCAATGGGTGGTAAATGAGTTTGACTGGAGTTAGGCATTTTACACATGTTGAAATATTTGTTGGAAGATAGTTACATATGTCAATAATTTGCAGTAGATATTTTTGAATCTATGTTGTACTGTGTATGTTTCTTCATTGCATGTTTTTACACGAAACTAGAGAGTGAGGGGGGTCCAGTCACATGGAACAATACTATGGCTGGGTGATGTCACAGAAAATGGTTGAACCAATTGTGCTTACTGGTACGGCACTGCCCCCTACTCAAATGGAGTAGGGGCAAACAAAAAGAGATTAAGAAGCGACGAGGGACCTAATCAATCACAAGATGAAAGGAACGTCCGTTCACTCTCCTTTATATCTTTGCAAGTATTCAGTGCTATATGGAGATTTGGCCCTCAGAACCTAAAACAAGCAGAAAATGCAAGATTCAGATAAAGCATGCATAAGTAAAAAAAGGATTTGCAATGTTTGCAACATAATCTGGAACCAACATTACACATTAAGAACTCCATTGATGACTAACTGTAGTTTTATTGCTCATGTGCTGTCTAGACCAGTGGAGACTCTTAGGATAGTCACTAACTCAGTCTCAAAAGTATTTTGCCTAAACCACCATCTTCCTGAATCTACGCCCTTAAATGTAGCGCAACAAACCGTTTGGAACAGTAAAAAAATAATGGAACAGTATCACACATGGCCAAGTCCTTGGCAGTCCAAGTGTCAATGTCATGCTGAGGAATGCAGTTACAAAGTAGAACGAAGCTAAAAATACAAGGCTGATGTGGCTGGGATGATGGTGGGCCTTGAGAATCCATGAAGAAAGTAAATTCTGGGGAGAGCTGCGGTTAATGAATAATGCCTATCTTACAAGTCCCCCTTCATGGATCGAGGATCTTGAATAGAATTCCTAGGACTCTTGTCAACCAAATATTAGCGATCTTAGCCAAAGTCACTGGACAAAGAAGTCCTGTGACGCAAACTGACCAAACTGTTCTCTAACCATATAATTAGTCCTAACAAAATACGAGTATAGGGAGTGCTCTTCAGAATATATTGCAGTTCTGCACATCTGCACTGTAAGCATGTACCGGAAATTTCACTAGTGGCCTTTCTGCAAAGAGAATGAGCACTGATGCAACTGACTGCAAGTCCAACTGGCAAATAACAACACAATCATTTAGCAAACAACAGCAAACAACAGCAAACAATAAAATAAATGTTGAGTCTCACCTGAGTTTAACACAACTCAAAATAATTCTCAAATACAGTGATGGGCCTAAAAGAATGTCATGCAACTTTGAAAAAACACAAACAAATGTACTGGTTTAAATTTTAATTGGACACACCCTTTCAAACAAGTTGCGGAAGCTGATCACCTTCTGCAGAAAACAAGCTTATAGATCATCAGCGCAGAAAGTATGACACTCACTGATGCAATGCTTGAAGAAAAATGGGTTTCGCTCTAAATGTCTAGCCCTTTAGTTTCAGTGTTTCATAAGCAGTCAAAAGCTATCAATGGCAGGTCTGAACTGGACATGTCTATGGCTATTCAGTTTATCAGTCTAGACAAAAAAAACTACTTGTCCATTTCCTGAAGCAACCTGCTGCCTCCTAAAATAAATGAAATTCTAAAGTGTAAAGAAAGAGAAGCACTATCCATAGTGGGGTCCAGTATCAAAAAGAGAAGAAAAGGCCTTTGGTGAGATAGACACCTAAGCAAACATTGTTGATTGCTAGAAACATATTAGAATATCAAATTAAGAGTTACAAGAGAAAGTATTTCCAGTGCTGCAAGGGCATGGGGGAGCTGAAAAATAAGACTAGTATGAAAGTGGAACAAGGAGGAATATCATGGATTATGGGAAAGAAAGGTCAAATCTCAGTGGGAAATGGACGGTGAAAAGTACAATGTCACAAGGATGAAACCATATCTCTTAAAAGAAATACCTGGTAGCCCTGAAGGTCTTTGATAGGGCTTGCATGGCCATGCATCATGTTACACCCAGAAAGCAAGGGAAACAGCCTAGCGTCACCATAGACTGGACTCAGAATGAGTGGAATCAACAAGAAATGCTCTTGGACTAGCTTGCACATCCTTGTGCAGCAGGTGAAAGGAAAGAGAGATGACACTAATAGGTTCTACCAATTCCACCTCCATCACACTTCAGCATCATACTCAGTCAGGCTGCCTTACCGGACTGACTCAGAAGGCACACCTTGCAGGCTCTGGACTGACCAACCATGCCTGTGTGGCTTGCACTCTGCCAAGAAGCAGAAACTATTCACCTCAAGCTATGTCCCCTCAGGGGGATGTCCATGAAGGAGCCAGATCCAGTAGGAAAGAGGAATGCGCTGTAGGCCACAAAGCACACCCCTACTCTTGAGGAAAACTTCACACTTGGGCAAACCACTACACATACAGGAGCACCAACTATGACCGGAAACAACTCAATTACACCAAAAATATACTGTATGCTTTTAAAATTTAGCAGATTCCTACAGATCAATGTAATCCATGCAGAGTTAAAAGGAAGTGCACCACGTAACCTGGCATTATCCAGCCAGACCCTCTGACAAGACTCTGCCCAAGACAAATTCCACTGCACATTTAGAAAACTATTCAGAGTAGAGAATCCTCGGTGCACACCGGTTATCGGCTCTGTAATATCCACTCTCACCATTCCATTTTCTTGACGGAATGAAGAATAAGAGTATTCTTTCCATCAGCAATGGCCTCTTAAAACTACCATAAGAGGTTGCCACCTGGGCATCAATTGAGGGTTTGACCTTGGCTTTAAGGCCAGCTGCATATCTTTTATTTAAAGTAAACCTAAGATTTCATAAGATGTACAACACAACATAAAAGGTCTTACAGAACACAAACCATTTTGTCACAATCTGAAATCATTATAAAGATAGCAGACATTGCTTGTAGCCTATACATTGGCATTGACTGGAGGGTCACGTTAAGCCCCTTAAAGGTCAAGGTGAGGAATGAGGAAAAGATTTTGTCAGGCCAAGATTAACGATATCTAACAACTGATATTAAAGACAATTATTTGCTGTACAGGTGGCTATTGAAAAAACTTCTTGCTAGGTTAATGGGGCTGAATTTGTTGCGGTCATCCACGAAGCCTAACTGTAGAGTTCTGAGCTAGCTACAACTTCTGCACCACATAGGTAGTATGTCCCCCACAAGGAAAATCCTAACAGCCTAAATATGAATTAATAGCTGCACCTATAACCAATGCTTTATTGACTGAAGAAATACAGTTAAGTTTATAAAGCTATGAAGTATGAAAGATGCCCTTGAGCACACAAAAAGAAGTCTACCGTAATCAAAATATCAGTCCATCTTTTAGTTGAAAGACCACGCTCCCAGTTTTCAGTTGTCAAACGTTAAGCCTTTTCTCTGCCAATACGCTTCATCGAGGAGGTTTATCATCAACAACTTTGTCATGGCTAAAAATAAAACATAATCTCGGTTTGCACAAATTCATTTCCTAGTATTACATGATCCCTAATGTCCCTTACCTCCTGACAAAATTATTTAAAATAATATTAGTCAAGTTCATATAGACTAGAAATTGCAATACTATTCTTGTTAAGGTGGCCAATGTGGAAGCCTCCCAATACCAGTGAGAATAGTTTTTTCAATTCTAACACATTATAACCAAATATATAAAAGATAAGAGTGTATCAAAAAGCAGCAAAAAAACAAAAATTACACATTTTCCCTATTGTGGCACATGCAGAGTGCATCTCCATCAACAGGTGTGAAAATATAGTAAGAGTAAACCCAATGTTACCTGGGAACTAAACTGAACAGGTACATTAATGTTATAAATGACTTATATAAAGGTAATGGAAAAACTATATAAGCTGATGAAAGTGTTTATCCAGTTCCTCAGCCTCTTCAAATATACCAAAAAAAACATAAGTGCCAAGTATCCACTCACCTATTACAGACTATTACAGGCAATAATCCTTCAAATGCATGTAGTATCCCAAAATTCCGTAATCTGAAAGTAACAATACCAAATCTATAACTATGGTATTGTTACTTTTTTGGATTTTCTTATGTTTTATATATTTGGTCTTAAAGAGTTGGAATTTAAACACCTTTTCTGATTGTTATACAGATGTTTCCACATTGGGCGCCTTAACATAAATAGTATTGCAATTTTTCCTCTATTTGAACTTTACTATTATTATTATTATTTTAAATAATGTTGTCACCAGGTGAGGGAAATTAGTGGTAATATAATATTAAGAAATGAGTTTGTGTAAATAGAGATTCTGTTTGACTTTTTAGCCCTGACAAAGTCGTGCCCGATAGGCCTTTGAGACACAAAACATGTTGCCACAGAAAAAGGATTAAAGTGTGACAGCTGAAAACTGGAAACATTGCCTTTGAATAACAAGATGGACTCATATTTTGATTGTGGTGTACTTCTTTTTAAGTGCCCAAGGACATTTTTCATTGTTTAGGACTTTTTTGATTCACCGAGGTTGTTAGGTGGCCATCCTTCCCTTTTGGAGCACCATAGTAGTGATAAAAGTGAATTATATTTTTATTTGTCCTGACATTTATAAGTGTACGCCAGCAGTGATACCCAGCCACCGCTGTAAGCAAGAAAGTAATTCATACCACTCAACTAACCTTAAACAGTCCAAGGGTGAAATTCAGGTTCTTTAACTTCGTTCACGTGGGTCACGATTTTTTAAAAAGTATTGGGGTATTGTCAGACCCCTTGCAGGGAAATACATGAGCCACAACAATAGTGGCCATGGTCATGTGTATCTGGTGGCCTGGGGTCTGTCCTCCTATGACTCTGCAAATTGGTACAAGGACACTCTTTCCATACTAGATTCTGAGTGTAGCAAGGGTGAGCAGGCAAAAGCTTCTCAGGGACGTAGTGCTGGGGCAAGAGTTCACAACTCAACAGTTCACCCACAAACACAATAAGGTACAATCCAGCTCAGTTTTGACCTTTTTTAGTTAAAAACAAAGCACTTGAATATCACTGAAAAATAAAATGCCACACCGTTTAATTGAGAGTTGTAGTTCATCTATGATCCCAAGTAAAGTTCAACACTCACTCTTTTGGAGCTCTAATGTTTATGGTCACCTGTATTTCATAAGGGAATAAACGGTAATCAATTAGAGGTGCGGTTTTCTCTGGATTAATCCATTGACTAATGTGCAGATCAGGACAATAGACAGCACAATGTTGCTTCTGATTTGAATGACTTAATGCAGTTCACAAACAGAAGCACCTAAGGGAAAACAGGAGACATAAACCACTGGTCACTCTTGGCTTTGCTCTTACTGGCAGTCAGCTTGTTTGGTGTGATCCTCACTTTGGAAACATACTGAGCTTCTCCTCTTAGACATTTTCTCCTCCTGCAAGCCAAGGCACTTTACTGTCCCCCAACAACATCCAGGATTTAAGGTGCTAACCCTCATCCTTGCTACCAAAATGTTTACACTTCAGGTGACGATCCATCACCTCTGGGAGACTGACTGTCCAGCAGACATCAGCTCTGGTCACACAGCTGTTCTTCTGCACTATGTAGAGTACTTCCTTCCTTGGTCAAGAAGAACTTAGAAAAGGAACCAAGTGGGTTTTTTGGGCCCCACTTTTATATTCATTCTCCAGAAGGGGGAGCAGGATCCCACTGTCTATGATTTCAGAACCAGTTTGCTTACACATGTCCCGACAACGGAAACTGCTGTCCTACCGCTCACCCTTATGACCTACCAAATGTTAGTGTCCATCAAGGATAGAATGGAATAAAACATATAGTGGGCACTTTAACCAAGAAGAACATCTTGACACTAAAAATCGAAGCAGAAACATGCCATTCAATAAACTGATAAAGCAAGGTCACATTTCCAACTCTGGATGTCTTAAACACTGGTACCAAAAACAGTAACTGGGAGTTAGAGCGGAGGTGTATGGCTGATATACAGTGCAGAAACTGAGTGGCTAAGGAACATTTTTTCCAGTCCATAAAAGATCTTACACACTGAACACATTGCATTAAAGACCACCCTTTCTTGACAGGGAGCCAATGTAAAGCAAATCTAGTTTGGAAAACAGTACCACATTTTCTCAGCCCACACACCATTCTGAATGATCTGTAGTGATTTTTAGAGAGGACTGAAGCAAGCCCAGATAAAGTAGATCACAGTAGTGAAGTATAGATAATACAACAGACAAAACTACCTGGGCATGCAGTGATTTAGGTTTTAGTTTGAAAGAAGCAGGCTGAGGATTCTGCTTTGATCTCATGTTTCAAAGAGAGTTGTGCATCAAAAAAGGAACCAAGCAATGCAACTTTCTCAGAGGGTGAGGGTGGCAGACCCAAGGAACTGGGCCAGTTGAATTTATCCCATCTGACTTTATGGTTTCCATCCAACAACAGTTCCATATTGTCATCTTTAAGCTGACATAGGCTGTCTGACCTACATGATTGTAGTGGTGTAAGACAGAATACAAAGGACCAAATGTATAAAAATCTAGAATTGTGATTCTTACTGAAACACAATTAGGAAATCACATTTCCACATGTAAGAAAACTTACATCTTTCAAATAGCAATTCCTCGTGGGTCACAAATCGATCCGAGGTAGTTTGCAATATGGAACCCATTAGGAATGGCAGGCATCACGGGGATCGTAGCCTGCTGGGGTCAACATACCACCGTGTGTGACTGCTTCTTAATCAAGCAAATTTTTTGTTTTGTTTTTTTAAATGCAGCCCGTTTTCCTTAAAGAAAAACGGAACTTGTTTAAAACAAAAAGAAAATGACATTCTGAAGTTTCATTTTTTAAGAGTAGGTAGTGGTCTGTGGGACCACTGTCTGATCTTAAAAATATATTTTTTTCCATTCTCAAAGGGGAAAGGGCTCCTTTGGGACCCCGTCCCATTTACGAATGGGTTACTACCTCCTTCAAGAAGTTAGTCAACTATTTATGTTTTGCGACCAAAATTCAGTAACAAAATATCAATACATCCCACTCAGATTCGGTATTTGGAATGAGTGCCCAAAATATGCCCCTTTCAAATACTGAATTGCAAACACAAATTGCGATTCTGTAACATGTCATTGAATCGCAATTTGTGCTTTGAAGACATATATACCCACTTTTGCAGTCAGAAATGGCCCAGTTTAATGAGCTCCTTCAAATAAGTCGGGCCCATCCTGACACATTCTCATTCTGGATGAAGGACTCTATGATGAGCCTTTCACAGGTATCCTGTCAGTGAGAGTCATTTTAAAGCCATATGTCAGTATCCTAGCACTGGAGGGTGCTGGGCAGGAGGACTTGGCATGGGCCGGGCCCCCACTGTGGCCCCCTGCACCTGTTCTCCACCACTCTTTTCAAGGCTGACCGAGAACCAGGTCGTAATCAGCAGGGCGGAGATGCATGCAGCGCTGCCCTGGCCCAATTCCGACCTCTGCCGCCGTCAGTCCATCAGGATCCCCGATCCCGGCAGAGATGGCAGTACCCTGGCAGTGTGACTGCCAGGGTCATGTGACCGCCAGGTTCATTATGTGACGGTCGAACTGCCACTGCAGCGGCGGTTCTGACCGCCAGAGCGAGACTGGCGGTCTCAAGACTGCCAGCCTCGTAATCAGTCCCTATGTGTTCTGCCACTCAGGAAGACTTTGAACCATTGCAGGACTAGTTTTTTACAGGTTTCTCAATGCAGCGTGCGTTCAGTGAAAAGGTTTTTAAACCTGTATAAATTAAAACTGCATTGATCACCTTCTGTGCGTACGTCTCAAACTATTAACGCATTCTACTTTCTTCCAAGCATACATTAGTCTACATCCTAAGAGAAAATGATGTATGCTTTTAAGGGATTATTTTACAGGAAACTGTGAATAGCTGCAAATATTTGTATTAATAAAGATCCACGTATGGTGGAGGGAGGGTACGGAACACAATTTAGCTTCCAAAAGCTTTTTTTCAGATAGACACGGAATACAGGAATATGTGGTAAATGTTTACCTCGACTCTTCAAATAGTATGTTTGACTTTTCGAAATCTTTCCCTACAGATATGTTTTTAAGTCTTTTGGTGTATACGTGTGCCTAAT
This sequence comes from Pleurodeles waltl, assembly GCF_031143425.1. Taxonomy (NCBI): domain Eukaryota; kingdom Metazoa; phylum Chordata; class Amphibia; order Caudata; family Salamandridae; genus Pleurodeles; species Pleurodeles waltl. The sequence goes on along the minus strand of NC_090436.1, from coordinate 640,101,072 downwards.
ATGTTTTGGAAGTCCCGGTAGCGTTTCTTTAATTTACCTTTCTTTAAGATTAGACTTTTTCAGTAGTCGTGGTCACAACTCATCTAGCTTGCAAAATGTGTGTTGGACATACCCTCTTTCTTGGCATGGTTACCCCATTTTCTGCCTGTTGTCAGTGTGTTTGATTGTGTTCACTGGGATCCTGCTAACCAGGACCCCAGTGATTATGCTGTCTCCCTTATAACTTGGTAACTTGTACCATTTTCACCCCACATTTGGCCTTCTGATTCCCCCATGTAAGTCCTTAGTATATGGTACCCAGGGCATTGGGGTACCAGGGGATCCCCATGGGCTGCAGCATGTATTATGCAACCCATGGGGAGCCCATGGAAAGTGTTCTGCAGGCCTGTCATTTCAGTCTTCGTGAAAGGGTGCATGCACCCGTTTTCACCAAAGGTCACTGCACCAGGTCACTATATGTCACTCCTCTAGCACGCCCTCTTAGCCCAGAGGGCAGGATGCAAGTATCTGTGTGTGAGGGCACCCTTTCATTAGCAGAGGTGCCCCCAAGTACTCCAGTGCCATTTTCATGTACTTTGTGAGTGCGGGGATGCCATTTTATGTGTGTACTGGACATAGGTCACTACCTATGCCCAGCTACATAATGGTAACTCCGAACCTAGGCATGTTTGGTATCAAACATGTCAGAATCATACCCCAAAGCTGTTGCCAATATTGGAAGTATGATTCCATGCCTTCTGGGGGCCCCTCAGAGGACCCCCCCCCCAGCATTGCTCCTACCAGCCTTCTAGGGTTTTCCAGGAAGCCCAAGCTGCTACCACCCCTCAGACAGGTTTCTGCCCTCCTGCTGCTTGAACAGCTCACGCCCAGGAAGGCAGAACAAAGGATTTCCTTTGGGAGACGGGGTAACACCCTCTCACTTTGGAAATAGGTGTTACATGGCTTGGGAGGAATAGCCTACCCAAGCCACTGGTATGCTTGGAAGGGCACATTTGGTGCTCCCCGTGCACACTGGTTCAGGGACCTCCAGTCCCTGCTCTGGCACGAACCTGGACAATGGAAAGAGGATTGACCACTCCCCTGTCCATCACCACCCCAGGGGTGGTGCCCAGAGCTCCTCCAGAGGGTCCATGGGTTCTACCACGCTGAATCCAAGGTTGGCAGGGACCTCTGGGAGCATCTGAGTGGCCAGGACAGGCAGGTGACGTCAGAGCCCCCTCCTGATAGGTGGTCACCCGGCTAGGTGGCCAATCCCCCTTTTAGGGCTAATTAGGGGCTTGCTCTTGGGTGGGTCCTCAGAATCGGCTTGCAAGGTTCCAGCAGGACTCATCTGCAACCTCTACTTCGACTTCTAGCCACTGGAACCGCAACTGGACCCTTCAGGAACCGACAATCGGCATCCACGACGAAGACTCTGCTTGCAACATTGTTTCCATGGCTCCTTCCAGCTTCTGTAACATTTCCCCAGATGTGCATCCTCTGAGGGTGGCAAGTCTTCAGTCTGCACAAGAAGGAAGAAGGAATCTTCCTTGGAGCGAAGGAGTTACTCCCCTGCATCCACAAGCACCTACTGCAAGGCCGAACGGCTGCGTGGATCTCCTCTCATCCTGAGCTGCGTGGATCCTGCATCACGGGTGGTGGTCTGGAGTAGTCCTCTTGGCCCTCTCTGCCAGCTGTCCAACTTAGGTGGAGGTAAGCCCTTGCCTTCCCACGCAGGACAGTAACCCTGTGCACTGCGTCTCTTGCAGCTGCCAAGGCTTGTTTGCATCTCCTCCAAGGCATCTTCAGGCTACGTGCAGCTCCAGTCCCCAGCACGCCTTCCTGCGACCCACAGCCCTCCGTGTGGTTGTGCTGCGGCATGAGACCTTTCTCCAGTTGTGCTGCGTGGGCTCTTCTGCGACTACTGTGTCGCCCATCCTGTGGGTGCAGCCTCTGCTCCTGTGGGTTCTCTGTGTTGCTGTGGGTCCTGTCTGACTTTCCCACCTGGGCTGAGTCCTCCTGGGCCCTGCTGGTCCTCGGCAGCTCCACTTTCCACCAACAGAATCATTTGCCTTTGCCAAGGCTTGTTGGTGGAATTCCTGCACCAACACCCGACTGCAATTCTTCTTCCAGCGTGGGACGTCATCTGCATCCCTCAGGAACTCTTCACCCTCTCCAGGGCTGCAGTGCTGACCTTCTTCACATCACTGTCGACCAACTCCTGCATCCAAAACTGGGTGGGTAGTAGCTCCTGCTCCTCCTGGACTCTTCTGTGACTTCTGGACTTGATCCCCTTCTTCCACATGCCTTCCTCTTCAGGAATCCACCACTGGTTTCTTGCAGTCTTGCCTGGGTTTTGCATTTTCTTCATTTTCTTCCTTTTGGGTGGTTTGGGGAAAATGTTGTAATTTACTTCTTTCCTCCTGGTCGCTAGGAGGCAGTGTGGTACTTACCTTTGGAGTTCCCTGGTACCCCCAGCTCTCCTCTACACATTCCACTTACCTAGGTGGGGGTCCTGTGGTCGCATTCCATTTTTTTAGTATATGGTTTGGGCTCCCCCTAACTGCATTTGCACGGTTTTCTATCACTTTCTATGCTTATTTCTGGTAACTAGTGTATATATTTAGTGTGTTACTTACTTCCTATCGGATGGTTGCCTCTCTAGTACTTTTTGGTATTGTGTCACTGAAATAAAGTACCTTTATTTATGTAACACTGAGCGTTTTCTTTCATATGTGTGAGTTTTGTGTGACTGCAGTGGTACCGAATGAGCTTTGCATGTCTCCCAGATAAGCCTTGGCTGCTCATCCACAGCTACCTCTAGAGAGTCTGGCTTCTAGGCACTGCCTATGCTACACTAATAGGTGATACCTGGACCTGGCATAAGGGGTACCTTAGGTACCCATAACACACCAGGCCAGCTTCCTACAATGTGGTTGCTTCAAAACGTTTCTCCTGTAGCTTTTATTTGCTTAATTCGTATAAATCTCAATTTTTACTCAATACGGGATGTAGTTGCGGTTTTAACACTCATCTATGTTATCATTTTGGTCGTTGACCTCCCTGCAACTTTCTGCTGAAGCATGTAAAGTATTTCCAGAATGTTTTATATCCGGTTTGTTGTTCTTTTGCATAAATGTGACCCTAAAAATAATAATTATTTATAACTGCGGCTTCATGTATGTAAGAAACACAGCATGTTTACAGAAATATAGAGAACAAAAGTGTTTTTCAGTATAAAGTCTCCATTTATTTTGGTTTAATTGTTTAAGTTTATTTTACTGGTGGTATTACACATTCCTGCAACAGTGCGAAAGAAAATGTTTTTACAGGTTGTATCTACTATCAGGACATTGTTTTCTGTTGCATTGTGTGATGCTTTCTTGTTTTGGGGGAATTGGAAGTCAAAGTTTGTTTGTGTTCCTTTGCTCATGCATATTTTGACAGTATTTCTTTACAAATACATTTTCAAAGTATTGTTTTGCTCTTCGCTGTTTTCAACTCTATTGTCTTCAAAGATATGTGATTGTTAACTTTAAGCTACAGTTTACAGCCTCTTCAGTGATTTCCCAGGTGAAGGAGAAACTAGTAGTGTTCAATGTTCAAACTAATTCAGCTCTACTGTATCTACGTAGGCAATGCAACACAAGTTCTGACTAAATATGTACCTACTGGAGGCCTGGGTGTTCGGCTAACATACAACCGTCCCTTATTAAACACTATGTTAATTGTGGCATTGGAAAGGACGTAGTGCAGAGGCTCACGTCATAGTATGTAGAGTGCGCATTGATGGCTTAAGCCCCACCCGCTAACTTCTGGTGACTGAGATGGTCATGGCTGCCACTGAACTGTGCATTTGTGAGAGTCGGAGCCCAATAATCTACTGAAGCCCAATAATTATGCGCTCCAATCATTAACTGATTTCCAGAACTGAAATAAGTTTTAGGAGATTTAGTACAGAATTATTAATGTAAGCAATACAGAAATATGCGTAGGTAACCACGAAGGGTCAGATACCGAATACAAAATCAGAAAAAGTAAGAATCCCCGTTTCAGCAGTTCAGTTAAATCTCTCCAGATCCCAAGTGTCGGACTCAAAAAGAGTACTAACAGCATTCTAAGGGAGAAGAAGAAAGTCTCAAATAAATCGGACAGTTGTCCCCAAACCCTCAAAACTAGGGTTTTTTAGACACAATTTAAGCATACACAATTAGCAAACTGCAGATTCAGCATGGCATGATCATGGTGAGGTCGAATTAGCAAATCAAAAGCAACTTCGCAATAATTAAAACTCCTAGCACTAACCCGTTTCTTAAGGTAAAAAGAAACATTTTGTTTGCCCCCTCAGCAATTGTACTACGGAGGTCTACAATACAATATGAAACATTCCTCAAACAGAAGGTCATAGAATTATGTCCTACAGGCCAACATCAGAACTTCCAGCAGAAATCCTTAAAAACGATACAGAGTGAACAGTGAAAAGCTCAGTGCACAACACACGCTTTTCTTAAGACAATCAACAATTACGCCGGCATTCTCGGCCCTGCAGAAACTGCAAGGAGAGAAGATTTGCAGCAGGTCTCTGACTGGGAGGGGAAAGTGAACAGAAGCAAGATGAGCAGAACACCACAAACATCATCCGTTCTTATAAAATGGTGTCTTGCACGAAAATGTGGCATAACTATACTATATGATTAATCACACTTCTAAATAACTTTATCAAGTTGTTTCTAATGCATTTTCATGAATTCATCGGTTCCGGCCATATGCATCATTAATTCTCACAAATAATTTGTCACCTAAAACCTGCACATAAAAAACTTGAACACGTCGTCACAGGCCACTGAGTTTGAAGCCCAATGAGCAGCTTCAATGATTCTCTATGCACATTCTATGTAATTTCTACACAGCAGTGTGGTTACAATAGCTGACTGGGTGTACATCTGTTGCTTAACTCCAGACAAAACAACAGATGTTTTTCATTATCTTAGAAAATATGAGTGTTTCTGGGAAATGACCTGCATGCTGCATTACAGTGCTCTCGTTCTTAGCATACATCACAGAGGCTATCACACTTAACCTGCCTCATATGCCTTATACAGGGGTCTAGAGTACTTTGGGGCTCCAGCTGTGTGGAAACACCTCAACTTGTGGCAGCTTCAGGTTGTCAATACTGGCAACGACATTGTTTCTTCTAGATCTGAGCACTAGGCCTGCAATATCTGAGGTACCTACAGCAAGTCTGGAAGTCTTGCACACTTTCAAATGGGCTTAGTGGGACTGACAAGCCACTTTTCCCCAAAGTGGTTTTGCTGGTTACTTTACTCCTATGTTGCAGAAGATAATTTTGGAAGAATGTCCCACTTCTCCAAGCCTTTCCTGGGCCCTGGATGATAATTTACTCTTCTAAGTTATAGCAGTTTTTTAAGTACCATCACTGGGGTTTCGGGTGAGAAGGAGCTTTGTTGTACTGTTCCAGTTTGCCTAGGAAGGAACTCTCAGAGTTCTCCATGTTTCCACTGTACTTTTAATTATAAAAAATATTTGTAGAGTCAGTACAGAAAAGCACATCTTCACGGTTCTCTGGGCACACAGTTTGACAAACTGTGGAGTGCACGCTCCGCTGACAGCTTGGCCTCTGTTGGATCTTACCCTCTGAGTTGCTAAAAGGCAGACACACGTTTACATACATACATGTGCATACAGGAAGAGGCGGAGCCTGTGTGCAAGACTACAGAAGGTACCACAGCACATTATGACACTCAGCATGGAATTAAGGAGAATTGTGCTGCTATGCACAATCTTCCACTGACACGAAATGTGTAGGTGTACTGGCATAAACACTCATGAACACCAGTTTCGGCTAAGGGGACCAGAGAGCCCTAGGATACACCTCAGTTTGATAAGCCAGTGTGGTCAATCCAATGTCTTTGCGTCTCGACAGAACATATTAGCCAGTGTTTAATTTTTAGACTATTCCAGAAAAGGTATAAAAAATGCTAACTAACAAGTACTATTGTGATAAGCCGGGGGCTTTAGCACAGCACTTATAGATTCATTTTCTCACAGATAATTTAAAATATAGTGATTTTGAATAACACCACAATACATTAACATTCCTGATGGTCATTGTTCTTCAAGTTACATTTAATTCAAAATTGCAAGTCAACTGCAAATACGTTGTAACTTTGTTTCATTAAGCAAACTGTGCAGTGCAAGTATCCACAGGGTATTGAGAAAGAAGATATGACTGAACAATGCTTAGAGGCATATTTGGAAAAGCACAACCTATAGAGAAATCAAATGTATTCTTGTGGAAATCATAAACCATACTAGGCTGTTGGCAAAAATGCCGGAAGCTAAGGAAATACAACTAGGGGGCGGAGGGAGGAGGTTAGAGGGGGCAAAGCGGTGTGTTGGGAGGAGGCCGGCATCTATGTGGATGGCACTGACAGGAACAGCAGGAGTGCTAAGTAAAGGCAGCTGGAGGGGAGCAATCGTCTAGCAATTACATCCCTACAATTGACACATGAGCCTCCACAGCATCCATGATTGCTCTCTGGAGGAAGTCACAGCTAAGGACGGGAAGGGAGGCACTACTTGCCACAGGCTGTGGAGGCACAACTGAAGTGTACCACAGGCTTAAGCAGACCCCCCCCAGCTTATAGTGATTTCTCGAATCACAAATTTTGCACAAAATCAGCACAACCGTACAATGCTCACGATTTCTACTATCTCTCTTTTGCATAGATTTTCACTCCTGCATTCCTTTTGGCTGTCGAGCTGCACATTATGACATGCGTGCTGCCACTGTTAGACAGTGCAGACAGGAGAGCGGTCTTATTTTCCATCTGTGCTCCCGTAAATGAGTGAAAGTATTAATTTATTTATTTAAAACAGATTTAAAATGTTTAGAAAAAGTTTTCTTCTCTTTGATCTGACTTACTTGCCATGAAAGCACCTTTAAACGTTATTGTAACACTGTAGCAGTGCTTAATTCGTGCTTGTTATTTCAGATGTTTTGAGGGCCGGGGCTTATGTTTCTGCGTCAAGTATTTACCGCAAGCAAAAGACACATATGGGAAAGACGGAGGAAGAGAAAAACGAAAAAGTGTCACAATGGGAGAAAGCTGCAAGAGAGAGCTGAAGGGGCAGGGAGTGGCTGTAAAAGGATTGAAGAGGCCCGAGATGGCTTCAGGATTACGCTGCCTTAGTATTCCGTGTTCACACATTTAATTGCAGCAGCCTCGTATTTGAGCGGATGGCTTTGGGCACAGGCACATTTTTATTGACAAATTAAGCACTGTGCTATACTGATACCTTCCATCAAAACAAATACGACCACAACAGGAAGAGACAGCAGCTGACGATGACAATAGAGAAGCAGATATGAGTCTCTGCTTTAACCCAACATTCTGAGATTCTGGCTAAATAATTGTTTCTCTTAGTTCATAATTCGCAATATATAAACTGCAAAAGATAAAACATGTTTTAACTTTTCTTTCGTGATATTATGGTAGCTGACCCAAAATCGTAACTTTTACAAAATGTTGGTGTTTAAAACATTTTCCAGACACTAGACAGGCGGGATAATGTTTACTGTGCACGTGGTAGGCTGAGTTTACATGTTAATTGTATAAGACATTGGTTGCAATTATAGAAGGGTCTTTCTGCAGAAAAACTATTTTAGCACCCTAGACATGGGCAGCAACTGAGAAACATAGATTAGCAGTATCCACTGTGCCCGGAGCTTTAAATGGAAAGATAGAAGTGCAGGTACTCATTGTTTAGAGTACCTGTTTGCTCCTGAGAAGTGGCGGTACTCATCCATTGTAATGTATTGCAGCAGTGCTGGGAAGTGCAGGTACTCTCCCCCTCAAATTAAAGAAGTGCAGGTACTCAGTACCGGATAGTACCTGCCCATTTAAAGTAGTGACTGTGCCTACTATCCTTCAGAGGTCAATAAACCTGCTACCTTTGGGCAATAACTAGAAGTTCCTACCAGTGCCTAGAAACAGCATAAACTGCAATGTGAACAAGGTGGTCCAGAAATAATTGTTACTAAAGGTTCTTTGCACAGTGTTAAATCACCTATATGAAGTGCGTTTTCATTGCTTGCCCCGTTATGCGGCGAGTTCCTTTATAGGCAGCTCGACCCTCAAAGGCTCTCACGGGCCGAGAGCTTTGGATGAACCTGAGTTTGTATTCGAGTAGCTCTAGGGCTCTGGTTCCTGTACCAGGACTGGTTTAGCTCTGCGTTCCAGATATCTCTGTATCATGGCGGGATGTGCTGAGCAGAAAAACACCCATCTAGTTTGTGTTCATTATCTACGCACCATAGTCTGTGCACAGATAGTGAACATTAAATACAACAGGTATTTAGATTTTGTCATTGGCCCGTTCACAAAAAACACACAAATACGCATAACACAGAACACACAGTAAAGCTATTTTGGCTGCTTACTGCTTTTAAACGCACTTGTAAAGCAGCCAAGGGGAGGGCATTACGAAAGGACTATTTTTGGTAACGTTGTTAGAAGGATTAAAACACAAGGTACCCATTGTTATGGCAGTGAAAGGGAGAAGGTTTCTGAAGATGAAATACATCTTTCACTTATCATCAATGGTGGCAGAGTAAGAAATACGTCTACGCGATAGAATAAAAAAAGCTTTTGCACAGGTAGAATTTACTTTGATGAAAGACATTGATGCTGTGTTGTTAACAGAAAATTCTCATTTGTTTATAGGTAACAATAATAAGCTTGCTATTATTTAACTGTCAGCCATAAAAAATAGTCATTTTACCAAATCAAGTGCTGCAAAAACGCAGCAAAAAATGCAGTTGTGTGTCGCTATTTCAGTTTTTGTGCTATAAAATTTGTTAATCTATGCTGCAAAATCCTGGGAGAGGGGCTCTGCTTAAAACGTTTCAGAAATATAGCTGACAACTAATAGGAAAACACAATTCGGCAGCAGGTGGTAAAGGACTGGAGTTTTAAGGTTGTAAGATATGGATCAGAGGATTTAGCTCTCCAGAAGGCTGGTCATACACAATACACAACAAACTCTATCAGCAATCCTACTGAGAAAATCTGGGAAAAGCCTGGTACTTTCTTGGAGTGAATTGTAGACATGACCAAAAAGGACCAGAGAGACACAACTTGCATGGAGGAATGGGTTGGTGACCAAGTAATGCACAGGGTCCCTAACTCAATGAGGAGAGAGATTTAGGGAAAAGTACCAAAGGTAAGAAATATCTCTCTCTCCTGAATCTTTAGAACATCAGCTCAATCCAAATAGACGGAGACTGGAATATAGCTTATTTCTTCTTTTATCACAATCAAACTTTATTTTCAATATGTATATATATCCAAAATCATATACCTTATAATTTCATCGTTCATCATTAAACCCCCCTATATTTCTTGTCAAAACACATTAAAAAAGGACAGACAAGACCATAGACCATAGACCATTCACAACCACACATATCACATACATTACATTAAATTTAAAATATTAATCCATAAATATCTACAACTCGTAACTCCATGCATTCAAACTAATCTCCAAATACTTATAAATGATTCAATGATTCCATATAGGGATAAGCGTCATATATACAAGTGATGATGATGATCTTTCAGGAGTTCACTGACTTTGCTCAATCCAGTGCATCTTGAAAGTATAATCCATTTCAATATCCATCATTCAGTTCAAACATTTACCATCCAACTGGCTTTTGGAATATAGTTCATTCCCATGTATATCTTCCAATTCAATCATGAGCCATCAAACTAGCCGACGCGCGTTTCGGTGGACTTGTGCGTAGGGTATGTACCTGCGACATTTTAGTCACAAAAAGTATGAAATATATGAAATATCTATGATAAGGCATACTCAGTGTCAGGGGTATGAACTAGGTACAGCAATTTCGATTGTGAGAGCTGAGATTGTCATAAATAATTTTGTAATTATACTTATACACTAATGTGTGAAATAATTGATCTATAAATTTATGTTTATGAAAATTGTGATCTACTTAATGGCTGCCATCGAGTAAAAGGTCTACATATGTTTTCTAATGCTAAGTTAACACTGTGATGAATATATAGGGGGTCATTCCGACCCTCGCGGTCAAAGACCGCCAGTGCCGCGGATGACGGAAGCACCGCCAACAGGCTGGCGGTGCTTCCTAGCCCATTCTGACCGCAGCGGTAAAGCTGCGGTCAGAAATCCGGGGCCGGCGGTTTCCCGCCGGTTTACCCCCAGCTGGGCGAATCCGCCAGGGCAGCGCTGCCTTGGGGATTCTGACCCCCTTCCCGCCAGCCTGTTTCTGGCGGTTTTCACCGCCAGGAAGAGGCTGGCGGGAACGGGTGTCCTGGGGCCCCCTAACAGGGCCCCAGCATGCTTTTCACTGTCTGCCTAGCAGACAGTGAAAAGCGCGACGGGTGCAGAGACTTTATCTTTTATAATCTGTTACTTTGATATTTTATGATTTGCCAGTTAGTCTACTGCCATTGTGGTGTTTATTTTTTTCTGAGTTTATTATGGCTGTTCAATAATGAACTAATGCTTTGATAGTTTAGTATACCTATAGTCCAAACTCTAAACCATTCCTCTACTTCGTTCCTGATGCTGACGCTGTTGTCCTCCTGATGAAGTAGAAGTTGTTGCTGATTACCTTAAGATTGGGTAAATGTATGATCTGTGTATTGTTATTTGTCTTTTGTTTTCCAGGTACAAGCTGTTTTAATACTACTGCTTATGTTTGATAGCGCCATAGCTAGATGTTTTCTAAATTCGTGTTACTAAATCTTTTACATGAAGTTCAACATGTTAATGCTAATTAGTGGTTAATGAGGTGCTACTCTCATACTCGTAAATGATCATTGACTTATTTCATTTGTTGATTCAATGTATTCAATTTCTCTTGCTTAGATTCTAATATGGTTTTGTGTATTCTCTATTGAGTTATTGATACTTATAACTTTGATTAAGCTTAGGTTCATTCACCAACTAAATCAGCCTTTGTTGTCTATATGTGTCAACTGAACTTGAGAATAGTATTTGTGACTTTAGCATTGTAATATAGGGAAATAAACATTTTAATTTCTTAATAAACTGCTGTGGTTATTGATGGTCGCATTGATCATGATGCATAGTGTATTGTTTGGCATTTTTGAATTTGTTTTCTATGACTTTTCTCTATGACGTTTTCTTTAAAGCAGATTTGGTTCATCGACCTAGAGTATGAAATCCGCTATCTAGTCTGCTATGACTAAAATATAGCAGAGATTTCTACTTTAACACAATCACGCAAAATAATTCCTTCAAGAGTTAGTTACTCATCTCCTGAGGGACTATTGGGTTAACTAACATGTTTACAGTGTTCTATTCCGTCTGCACAGAGCCGGATGGGCTGCAGGTTAAGAGGGTGTCTTCAGGGATGGATGGGCTGTCATGTGCCAGGTTTCACTATTTTTAAAACAGTGCTTTGATATATATATACATATAATCATATATCAAAGCAATGTTTTTAAAATATATTAACTTGTATATTATCCTGCTTTGCATGTGGATTGTGTGTAGGTCGGGGGAGCTGATCACCGACGAGATATATAGATATATATATATATATATATATATAGAGGGGGGCAAAACTAGTGACTGCAAAAAGGTCTAACTAGCCTTGAGCTCCACGCTAACAAGTAGCCTGCTGTGAATGTGAACTGTGTGGTGGGGGAGCTGCTACCCCCGCCTACACACAATCCACATTCCACATACACTGCAGGATACTTGTTAGTGTGGAGCTCAGGGTTAGTCTGAACTTTTAGCAGCGACTAGTTTTGTCTCCCAGTCCATCACTGCCATTCCAGTTAATATGTGTTCAGCCTAATCTACATGCAGGGATATTGTAATCTATTTCAAATATTTAATGGTGTCCTTAAACTAAGAAATGACTTAAACAGTAAAGAGCAACTATAGAATTTCAGCTGTTAGATACGACTGCAAAGTACATTTTAATAGATTACCTTTTTGGGAGCTAAATTCCTTAGTCTAAACTTCTCAACAGTTTCCTGTCCTGTGCTGGTCCACGCGCTGGCAAACGCCTCGGCCTTTTCTTGCTCGAGTTGAATGTTCTCGAGCTGCTGTTTGAGCACAGTTGGTTTCACATTGTGATAAACTGCCTGTTTGAAAGGGCGTCAAAAAACACTGGGTTACATATTCGGGACTCACTGTGCCTTGTGTAATAAAAGAGCAAGTTATTTAGTCAGCACTTAAACGTCGAGTTTAGTTGTTAAGCACTTCACAAACAGAATTGCATACATTTGCAATACAACACTTTTCATGGTACCCACTCCATGGAATCACACGTTTGCTTCTACTGCCCTCCAGTGGGTAATATGTGTAAAGCCAAACCATGGTTGCACGGACCTCCAGTCTAACGTTGCAGGGTGCGAGACCACACCACGCAGAGTCCTGCGCAGAATACTGCCAAATCCATAGGCGCTGGAAGTAGGGCTGCAGCACCCCTAAAATGTCCACAATGAAGTTCTGAAGGTGAATGTGCAAAATAAATCCTGCTAGGTTGTGTTGCTATTCTTGCTACATTTGCTGTGTGTTCAAAGACATAGGAGAGTCAGGCTGTATCTTTGTCGCCGTGTAATAAAAGTACACTGCAAAGCTTTCTTGTGCTTTAAATCTTCATTTATTAAAGTGCATGAGTAGAGCCCTCCAAGGCACATCCACCAGCACTGGGATCCGATCTTCAACCGTCATTTGTTTGGAGATCAGAGTCCAGAACTTAAACACCGCACAATATGCCTCACGCGACAGCAAGAAATGTGCTACATCTTCCCTCCATAAGCAAACAAACAAAAATAAAAACTCCCACAAACACATATATATAAGTAATAATTATAGTTCGACAAAATTACTATCTATACAAGAACGTACTATTCACCTTTAAGTGCAAAAGTAGATACGTTTACCTAAAACAAATGTTAAGTATTAACAGTCCATAAGATTGGAAGCTTTCCTGAAAACACAAAGTTGGGTAACAATCAAGATCACGAAGATACTCCGGTCTTTTGGAAACTCTGCCATGTTCAGTGACCACTGGGCCAGCCTTAGCACTATCCTGCACAACAGAACTGTCACCAACAAAAGTGTACTTGTATCATCTGATGTATTCGGCACCACATGGATTTCTTTGCCCTGACCCGGGAGTTCATCTGTGGTTTGCTGCTGACTTGCTACCAATTCTGTCCCCCTCTCGTGATCCATACTTTTATCAGTGAAGGTGTGTCATTGTTATCATTTACATTTCTTTCCATAAACACGCGTTGAAATTCACTCAAAAGTGAAAAATGTATTTTGAACTGCCAGCGTCTATTAGATAATATCACTTCTTGTTTCTCATGTTCTTTAACATTACCCAAGAGTCAATGACTATATCGACTTCTTTAACATAGTGCGACTTGTCATGATGACTTTATCATCCTCTCTTGAGCGTGCTTCAAATTATGTTTCAATTTCTATTAATTAAATCTCTTACCACACTCCTGATCCCAAAAATGCTCTCTACCAACCACGGTGGAACCAAATTTGAAAGTGTACTCCTGCCTTTTTGCAATTCAAAAGGTGACACCCCCGTTACTGTATGCGGGGTATTATGATACATCCATATATTATGCCTTAAGAACTCCACCACATCCATTCCACATGTCAGGGCAGTTTGATTACCCTCCTTCAGTATCCTATGTGCTCTTTCCACTGCACCATTGGCTTGTGCACTAAACAATCCACAGTATAATGCTTCACACCTCATTTTGTTTAAAAAACCTTTCCATTTTGTCTGACACCAGTTGCACATCATTATTGGAAGCTATCTCAGCAGGCGAACCTCCAATAACAAAAATGTTAGCCAAATATTAATAGCTGTACCCGTGCTCAATTCCTCAACAATATTCTATTTGGAGAAATAATCTATTGCCACGATCATGTACCTCAACTCGTGCTTTACTGCAATAATAGGCCCTACAAAATCCAGTGCCAGCTTTTCCCAAGTTTTTTTGGGAATGGTACCGGTAACAATGGAGTGTCTTTCACTAACCAATACTTATTAGATAAGATACACTCTTTACACGTCTCCATCATAGTGTCTACGTCTTTATCTATAGCTGGCCACCAAATAGTCTGTCTCAGAATCCTTTTAGTAGATGAAGAACCACAATGACTAGCATGAGCCAATAACATAACTCTAGGCCTTAAACCTACTTGGGGAGATTTGTCTCCTCTTAAGAAAACTTCATCCTCTATTGATAGCTCATCTGCCACATGTGCAAAATTCAACATATCACCTTTATGTTGCTTGATATGTTACCAACTATTTTGTACAAACTCCACTACTTAAGGCATTGTTGCATCTTGACTACGAGCTGATAACCACTCCTTTTCTTCGATGACACCTTGGCAATGATTAACTATATCAATTGCGGCATAAACACACTCATCTTCACCATAGTCACCCTGCTCTGTACTCCTCTCAAGTGTCAAAAGATACATGCAGTCAGCCCTACAACTGAGTCTCCCTGGTAAATACTGTAATTCAAAATTGTACTCCCGTAACCTAGCCAGAATTTTCAATAATCGTGAAATAGGCCATGCCCTACCCCTGTCACCCACATAGGTAAGTTAAAGGCATGTGATTGGTGCAGAGCACAAACGGCGTTCCCTACTTGTCAATGACCCAGGCACCTCTCTTTCAAAAGGGCTATATATTTCTTCTGTATCTTTCAAAGTTCTCGAAGCAAATGCAACAGTGTGTTCTATTCCATTGGCCTTTTGACACAGTACGGCTCCAAGTCTTACTGTGCTGTTATCCACAGTAACTACACACTTCAATACACAAAAGAAAATATTTAGAGCAAAACTTCAATAAAATTTGTTGTAGATCCTGGAATACTTGCTCCTCTTTACCACTCCACGCAAATGTTTAATTCCTTCTCAGCATCTTTTTAAGCAGTTCCATTAAAGTGGCGTATCCCTGAACAAATCTGGAATAAGAGTCACTAAGACCCACAAACAGTCTTAGCTCGTCCTTATCTTTAGGATTAGGGGCTTCCTTGAGGGCTTCCAAAAGGTCAGTCTTGGGCTCAGTACCTTTGGAAGAAATTCTGTAGCATAAATGATCAACAACTTCAGTTAAAAACTTGCACTTATCCAATTAAACTATCATGCTACGTTCTTTAAGGATAGAGAATACTCTTTCCAATATTATATTGTGCTCCCTTATTGATTTAGCAAGGATAAGTAAGTTGTCCTGGAAGACCACAACTCCAGCCACATCTTTTAACAAATGATACATCATTTAAAAAAAAAAAAAAAACGCATGCTGCTGAAGTTAGTCTGAATAGCACCCTTAAAAGCCCAAATGGTAGCTGTATATTTGAATGCTCCAAATAGTGTTATGCGTGGTGAGTAGCTGGGAATTCTTTTCTAATGGCACTTGATTGTAAACAGTCCTTAAATCAATTTTACTAAAAAATGTAACCTCACCAATACTGGACAACAATTCTTGAATTTTGGGTAAAGGGTGGCACTCTACTAAAATATTTGTATTCAGCTGCTTCACATCAGCGCATAATCTGATGCTTCCTCCCTTCTTGTTTGCAATTACTATAGCACTGATCCATTTGAATGCATTCACTGCTTCAATAACCTTGACATCAATTAATTCTTTGAGCTGTTTTTCGAGTTTGGGGATAAGGCTCAATGGCACAATCCTGACTTTATGAGCCACAGGAACAGCTCCTTCTTTCACAATAAGTTTGTGCTCAAATCCTCTCACCATACCTATTTTATTGCACAACATCACTGTTTTTTTATGAATCACCACCAACGCTTGTGATACTCTTGTGATACAGTGTCAATAGATAACATAGGCATTGCTGTGCCAGGTTTTAGGATAATTCCTAGCTCTCATATATCCACCCAGCCCATTATATCACACCCATTTACAACTACATATATTTTCGCATAAGTGCTTCTTCCAGAAAATTCCAGCACTTCCTTGAAAAATCCTCGAGTTTCAATTCCTGAATCACCATAAGCTAATACCCTAATGTCAGGTTTATTTAACTCAACATCAGGCCATAGCTTCTTTTAAGTGACCTTCAAAATCACTTTGACAGGTGAATCTGAATCCACCATTATTGTTAACATCACCTCGCCAACCCTCATCTCACAAAAAGGACAAGCTTTACTCACAGCTACCCTTCTTTTATTTACCACATTCACCATTAACACTACATCAGTTAATGTATCTCCTATGACTTGTTCATTACAGTCTAGTGTAGTACTAACTTTCACTGTTCGCCTTGCACACCCGCAAAAAGTGTCCTAGCTTCTTACACTTCTTTTCTTGTGTGGGACAGTAAGCCAACTGCACAAATGATCCGCACCTGTAACATGCCCTAGTGTGAGTAGATGATCTTTTTTTTATCAACACTTTTCTTTAAAGCACAAACACTGACCCTATATTTTTCTCCAGCTAATAGCTTGACTGATCCAGCAGATCTTTCAGTACTTTTCCCAATCTTAACAGCTTCTTCTAAATATGGATTGGTACAGCATAACAAGTGCTCTTGTACTGACTGACGCCAGCAATCCTTCGGTGACACTGAATCTGGACAGCATTGTATGCAGCAGCAGGAGGACATATGAAGGGACAGTCAATTGGCTGTGCATTGGGTATTTTTTAAGGCTGTCATTTGGCATAAAATGTTGATTTGTTTGAAAATTAAAAAGTTGCATATGTTGGATTGTGCTTTACACTCAGTATGAGCACAACTGTCAATACCCAATAATGCTGTGCATTTAAAGAAGGGATTAGTCACACAAATATAACAGTATTTACAACTTTCTTGTGTCATAATATATATTTTAAGAAATAACAGTGTTTAAGTAATCGAGTAATTCATGCACGCCATAATTCAACACTAGCTATATACAGCATATACAGCTGTCATTATGGCTACTAGTGGGACTGTTCAGCAACCCCCGACCCCCCCTTTTTTTGCAAATCCAGGCAAACCTGTACACAAATGGAAACATTGTTGTAGAATATTTGAAAATTATCTTGCGGCCATTGATGCCATTAATTATGCACCAGCAAGAAAATCTGCATTGTTATTCAACCGGTTGCTGTGTCAGGCACTCCAGAGAGATTCACAGCTTCCTGTTGACATAATTCCAAAATTGCTGAAATCCAAGATGGCAGTCCAGAAGTGATGCATGACAATGTCACGAACAACTAGTCTGCTCACAATGTCTTCAGGGAGACTGTTTTCAGCCACCAAAGATGGCTGACTGAATGTGATACGCAATGACGTCAGGCCTAAGAAGACTGCTTCCTGGACTCTTTCCAAGATGCCTGTATCACGTATGTGTGCAGGCATCACCAGACACTGAATGCTCCTGACATCATCAACCACAATCGGACCGCTTGACCTGGCTTCCACAGAACTCTTTGGCCGTAGTAAAGGGCCTTAATAGGGCAGGCGTCAATTTGACAAATGCGCGTGTGATTTTCCACCTCAGCAGTAACTTCCAAGCTTCTGTGGACTGGGGACAGCATCACTTGGATTCTGAGGTTTGTAGTTTGAGTACCTCGCAAAATACTGTTATCCTCTGCATCACTGTAAATGCGTTATCTTCAATGAGTTTCTTTCCAATAAAGTTTTTCCTCCTGAATTAACTGGTTTTCCTTGTCACCAGTTTGTTGTGGTGTAATAAAAGTACATGGCAAAACTTTCTTCTGCTTTAAATCTTCATTTATTTAAGTTCATGATTGGACCCCACCAACGTACGTCCACAAGCACTGGGATCTGATCTCCAACTGTTGTTTGGCTGGAGATCAGATTCCAGAACTGGAACCCTGTACATATGCCTCATGCAACAACAAGTCACACACTACAACAACCTTCAAATAGCTGCTTATTCTTTTAACATGGTGTTTGGTGTTCACTTGTCTTTGTCTAAATGCAAAGTAAGAGGGTTTTGTTACTTGAACTATGTGACAATTTGGCTGGTATGAAACGAAAGGCTGCAGGATGTTTTTTTTCCTAATACACATTATAATTTAAATACCTATAAATCAACTGTACAAATATTTCAAAGTCAGCAGTTGAGAAAGCATAAGTCAATCAATTTTTTTGTAGTTATGAGCTGTGATGGAAACAAAGATTTTACTAGGATGAAACCAAATCAAAACACTTTTCTTGTTGATTTACAAATGCAAACCAATTTCAACACATTTTTGTTTGTGCGCTATATAAAACTGCATGGCTTTGCAAATTTGGTGTCCATTTAAATGAAACATATGTTGTCAGTAAATAGTGCACAACCACACCATGCTTTAGTTAAATCGACAATGCACTCCAAAAGTCATCACCAGCTACATATACACCTATATATACTATATACCTTTACCACTCTTTTGCTGACTGGTTGTGGGTCTTTTTCTACACTTGTTCTTTGTTTAATATTTGGATTAGTCACAATCCCTATGAGTTCAGTGATATAACATTGATGGCAGCACCCCCATTCTGAAAGTGTTCCAGCACCACTACCCAAACAGCTATCACTTTATTATAAAAACATTTTTTACTGCCATAAGGTAGTGGGGGATGGAGACGTTGCTTCTTTTTTCTTATGCCTTATTTAGATGGGGAGCCATTTTTAGGTCGAGCGCGCAAACAATGTGACCTGTTGTAAGTATTGTGGGCTTTTAACCACGCCCACCTCACGCTCACCACTTCCATTCATTCGTGGGCTTGCCTTTCAAAAATCACTTGATGTCATTGGTAAATGCTTTACGTTTGTACCTCCTTGGGGCAGTTTGGTTACCCCCTTGGACACCGACCCTGTAACAGGGATAATTGCACGATTGCCAATATACTTCATCGTGGGCGAACTACTTTTTTCTATTGTCTGTACTTTGTGGTTACCATGGCGCTCAGAGCATGAACTCTATTGGTGGTATCGTTTTTACAGAATATCACTTTGATCTGCTTAGTACACTTTCCTTGCAGCAGGCATATTAACCCTGTGTGCTTCCTTATGATGACTCCAAGCTTCCACTAGAAAAAAAGTATGTTCTCTCTCCAGAAAGAACATAAATCGCCAGAGTTATTTTGACATTTTTACATTATATGCACTTTGTGAATTGCCTAGCACTCGTTCTTTGCAGGAGCCATTTTAACCCTCTGCGCTACCTTATAACGAGTCGTTTTGACATTTTTACATTACATGCACTTTGTGATTTTCCTAGTATACAGTCTTTGCAGCAAGCACACTAGCCCTGTGCTCTACCTTATGATGACTAAAAGCTTCTACTAAACAAAAGTACGTTCTCTTGGCTGCCATGGTGCTCACAGCGTGAACTCGATCGGCGGTATCGTTTTTACATTATATGCACTTATATCTGCTTAGTACACGTTCTTTGCAGCAGGTATATTAACCCTGTGTGCTACCATATGATGACTCCAAGCTTCTACTACACAAAAGTATGTTCTCTCTCCAGAAAGAACATAAATCGCCAGAGTTATTTTGACATTTTTACATTATATGCACTTTGTGAATTGCCTAGCACTCGTTCTTTGCAGGAGCCATTTTAACCCTCTGCGCTACCTTATAACGAGTCCAAACTTCGGCGAGACAAAAGTATGTTCTCTCTCTAGAAAGAACATTAACCCTCTGTGCTACCTTACAACGAGTCCAAACTTCCACTAGAAAAAAGTACGTTCTCTCTCCAAAAAGAACATTAATGGCAAGAGTTTTTTTTGACATATTTACATTATATGCACTTCCTGATCTGCTTAGAACAAATTCTTTGCAGCATACATATTCATTTCTGGGACTTGCACTTCTATTTTTTTTAATGTGATACAATCTGGAAACCAGCCCTTGAAGTAGTATTCGTAGAGTTGTCCAACTCCCTAGTTCGATGCGTGATTCGCTCATTTAGTTCCTGTTTCAGCTTTGCATTCTGGGACTTGTCATTTTATTTTTATAACGTGATACAAGCTGCAAATACAAAGCCAAAACCTGACTGGATGAACTACATATGTTTGAATCTGTGAGCTGTGTGTGTGTGTATTTCTAAAACTAACCTCAAGGAGAGCTTACAGTATCATAATGGTCAATATTTTTAAACTAATATTTCAGTTCAAGACTGACTGAGGATCATTAATATCATGTGAGGTGGCTATTCTTAAGCGTGTGAAAAATCATGGACGTTTGGTCGACTCCCCAGACTGCAGTAAATGGACAGTGATCCAGTGATCCAGTAAGCATGAATTTTTAGAGTACAATTATTTATTCATTGCTCGCAATGTCGCCTGTACTAACTGCCAAGTAAATATGTTTTGCACCTGGGATTAGTTTGTATTTTAAGGGCATTGTTTAAAAAAAATATTCCAGTAGACCTACTAGCCCATTAGTTATATGCAAGGCCACTGGAATTATGTGGCAGAAAGGACCAAAATATGCAGCAAGGTTGACCAATTAATGTGGCAAAAAAAAGTCTAGTTATGCATTTACAATAGCAATAGCTACAACTCAAGTAATTGTGAGAACTAATGCATTGCAAAATGCTTGTTGTTTTACACAATTATACAATCTGTTCAAGCCCGCACACAATAAAACATGGAACACTTACACTTATATTTATATCTCTGCAAGCAAGCAAAGAAATATAAAAGTAGAAGCTCAGACCATACATTTTGCATGTTTAAAACTGTTAAACAGACTGCTTGTTTTTATGCAGCCAGTAAGCAGACTCGGCCACTACTTAGCTCTGGTGAAAAACACTGTAATGGCTACTTTATAAGCATGGGTTATTAAGGTGTAAATACAGCCCAGGGTGAATAAAATTAGTAACAGGAACCTGGTTTGTTTTAGTAATAGACTGGTGGAGCAATTACCACCAGCTGCACAGTGGGGGGAAACCTGTGCAAACACTGGAAACTGGAGCAAAATCAAGTTACACTTCGCTTCTATTGGGATGAAATGCAAAACGGGTGCAAATGCTATCTGCATCCATTTTTGCACTCGCTGGCCTAAAAGTGACTAGATGGCTACTGTACAGCCTGTTCTGTGCATCAAGGGCCGTTAGTCAGCAACCCCCCTAGTGCTTTATGTTTGTGAGGAATGCTTGCACTGCTATGCTCTAACTCAGTGGTTCCCAACCTTTTGACCTCTGTGGACCCCCACATTATCACTACTAGAACCTGGGGACCCCTACTGACTCATTAGTGGAATCTGGGGTTGAGTAAATAGTGCTGCAATAAAAGACAAACTATGTGGCGTAAAGTGGCACATACTGTGATAGTATTACTTCATTATTTTGTCATAGTTAGACTTGTTAATGCTGTCAGGGCATTGGTTGCATCTCACTTGTTAACACTGTCTGGGCATTGTGGCAGTTTATCATCCAAATATGGCAATAAACAACCAAGAGGTCACCGGTCAACCTTTGCAAAGGGTCTTCCACTGCCCGGCAACTTGTGTGGCAGCGTATTTAGTAACCTTTGAACCATTGGAACTAGAAACAAAAGCTTTTTTTGGTCAAAACTGCTGTTTACTTAGCAGATGATGGATTATGTGAGAAATACGTCAAAACTATAGGTAGGCAAAAAACATGCAGCCGCACAATCACATAATTCGAGTGGCCCTGCCTACCGAGTGCACATGAGGATTTAACTTTTTATTTAAAATAGTGTACTTTCTTCATGAAGTGTTTTTTCATATAAACATGGAGAGGCTGGAGCACGAGACCTCCAGTTGCGCAAGATATGAAGCTACAGTCTGTGAGGATCTCTTGAAGTCAGGTACATCACTGTCCTGCTCCTGCTAAAGCTTTCTAAAAAAGGCAGTTTTTAAGAAATGTATTTTAATGCAGCCCGGGATGCATTTCAAAAATAAAAATGAAACATTTCAGTTTCTTTTTTTTCCAGAGTAAGGAGTGGTCCATGGGACCACAGCCTACTCTGAAAAAATGTGTGCGCCCCACTTCACAAAGGAGAAGGGATCCCCTCCACATCTGCCAATGGGTTAACACCGATTTAAAACTGATGTTAACTGCAATTGTTTTGTGACCGCATTCACAGTCACAAAACAATCATACATACCACTCCGACTCTCCATTAGGAAGGGACGTTCTTGGCATGCCCCTTCCTAATTGCGACTGGCAAACCTTTTTTGCAATTTCATTAAATCGATTAACGAATCATAAAATAGCATTTGTACATACCAAAATGTTTTTTTCTGAGCATAAATAGCCCCATTCTGTGCATCGGGTCATCTGCGCACAGAAAAAAGCTTTGTACATCTGTCACAAAATCCTTAATGTCATCCAGCATATTCCTGATGATGGCAACACGTCTCCTTATCCTCCTCAACCTAACTACTGCCGTCGATATAATTAATGATACTGATCTGATTACCCTACTCAATGAATGCTCTGGTGTCAGAGGTTCGGTCTTTAATGGTCTGGATCCTACCTATCGAAATAGGTACTCTCCCAAATAGTCAAGTATGAAAGCAAGATATCCAAACCTTCTCCTATCATCTGTGGTGCTCTTCAAGGTTCCATCTTAAATCCCACTTTCTTTAACAAATAAATGGAACCTACTTGTCTGAAATCTGCTATGACACTGGGGAGCTCCTCATCAATATGTGGAAGAAATCTGAATTAAAAGCTCTTCTGTTTGTGATATTCTGCAGCATGCCATCCTACGGAGAGTGCAAACCTGAGAAATGTTTCCCACTAAACCTGCAAACAACAAATTACTTTTTCCCCCAAAGTTTAAGAAAGCCTTCACAACAGATTTAATCAACAACCTTAACATCTCGAAATTCAACCAATCACCCTCCCCACAGGCTTCTCTCCTGGGATTACTCTAGACACAAATATATCATTGATCTCCCATGTGAACAAACATGCCAAATCTGCTAACATTTACCAGCACGAGAGTGCCCTTATACCGCTAAAAACTGTGCTCTCTGCTGCAGGAAAACCCTGCATCATCTACCAAAAAAGTGGACGACATTAAATCTATCCTGGCCGAGTTACATTGTTTTACAGTGGACGCCAGAGTAGGAATGGCTGGCATACAAAAATATCCACTCCAATTGTCCCCGCTCTCCACTTCATCTCCATTTTCAAACTGTGGGGAAGTGTCAGAACACTGAGAAGTAAAACAATTTACTACTCAAGCCGCCCGCATTTAAAACTACTCATGCTCAGCACCAATCCTTGTGGGGTGGAGCCTTGCTCTGGTGGAACTCGCTACCAGCTGACCTGAGTAAAGCCCACACTGATGTATTTTTGTAAACACCTGAAAAAACATATTTTTGAACTATATCTCTTAGACTAAGTTAATCTATCATCTGTTAATGTATTTTTACCCACCTCTTTTTGAATGCTGCTGCTATAGCGCCGAACAAAACATGAATACGTTGCTATTCCGTTCTTATACCATCTGATGTTCTCTGTAGACTACAGATCTTGCTGCTCTATGCAAATCACTCTCACATCTTTCAATGTTCTTCTCTATATAACATCAATTAACAAATAAAAACCTGACGTGTGTTATTTGGGATGACTCTATTGTAAAGCATGGCTCCCCGAACATGAAAAATATGTATAATCTAAGGCGCAGTTTTGTAGTCCCAAACTCGAGCTCCTGGACTCTATCTAACCCCGATGGATTGCCTTTCTATATGTGTAAAAAGCCTGCAAGATCTACAACATGTGGAACAGAAAGCTGCCTACAGACTGTGTGATGTTTCCCACTTGACAGGTCCGCTCTCGGAAACTGGAATCGCTCAATCTCTCCAGCCCAGCAGACGGCTCTAATGCTTGATCCCCCATTGCCTATCTGCCTCAGCCTGTAAGAGGTACAAACCAAGGAACAGCATTGCTGTGTGAAGCCTAAGCCTGTATCAAGCTTTCTGCAGCCTCAGTAATAGCTAAAATAGGTAAACGGTAAATCTGTATGATTTGCACTCCCTGCATGATGGCTCTGTTCTCTAAAATTACAGCCTATAATATCTGTTTTGACCAGACCTGAGATCCAATGCAGCTATTAAAGTAAAAAAATCCATATATTTCCGTCTACCCTGCAATTACTCTATAAATTGCAAGCTAGAATTTAAATAATCATGTATTTCATGCATTGTCTATATTCGTGTATGTCCATTTATAATTGTTTGATTGCTATAATTAAATTGAATAATCATGCAGAAAGGAAAATAAAAGAAGCAATATTGTGTCTTTCTGTGGTAAGTCATATTGCTCCCCCCTTGGGTCTCCAGTGTGTCTTCTATTTAAACCTAGTATAAAAAAATATCCTTATGGTTTTGATGTTATTTTGTGATGTGTTAGGAGGCAGGTTTTGGTTCCTAATTGTTGAGATTTAGAGTAACATAACATGCAGTTTGGAGAATCATGTGTGGAATGCCAAATAAATGAGAGGCGGATTTTGGTCACCAAATATGTAGTAGCTGGGTATGCCCTCCTTCTGCATATTCTGTGAATAACCACTAGAGCATAGCAGGGCACAATGGCCTGCCTGTTAACCACAACAACTAACTGGGGAGAGGCACTGCGCGTCACATAGGACCAGAGATAAACAAAGTGTTCTGTGTTCAAAACCTTGGAAGCATTGCTAAAGCTCAATGCGTGACGGGTGTTGACTACTCCATTTAAATCCTCTTTGCAAATCAGATTTCATCTCCTTATCTTTCTTCACTCAGATTCACTTGAGCTTTTTAAAAACTCTGGTTTGTAATAACCAGCATATTTGCGCATTTTTGCTGAGCATAGTGGCAAAATGTGTAAGTCACGCAAGTACACCTAAAAATGTTTAGTCATATATATTTGGTGGAGGATATATATATATGTGTCTGTGTGTATATATATATATATATATATATATATATATATATACACACACAGGTGTGTGTGTGTGTGTGTGTATATATATATTTTATACAAATGATCAGAGTAATTTTCTTAAAGGCTCACTTAGCTGCCGGTGCCGCTAACAAAGGAGACCACCCTCGAAATATATTTTGTGTCCAAAAAGAAATTTACCGCACTCCAAAGTTCCTTTAGGCAGATTTATTGATAAGAATAGCAACCACCAACGCGTTTCAACTCCACTTGAGTCTTGCAACTCAAGTGGAGTTGAAACGCGTTGGTGGTTGCTATTCTTATCAATAAATCTGCCTAAAGGAATTTTGGTGTGCAGTAAATTACTTTTTGGACACAAAATATATATATATAAATAATGTGTGTACATTAAGTGACCATGAGGTTCTGGTGGACCATGTCAGGGCCGCAGGCTTTCAAGGCACAGCTCAAGAATGGATTACTTTGTTCCTGAAGGACAGGTCACAGTCAGTTAAGCTTTCCACTTTTCACTCTTCCAAGGTCAGGCTAACCTGCAGAGTACTATATCCGAGCACCAGAGCACACTGCTGAAGTACCACATAGAGTCAAATCAAATGATTGATCCAAGGTGAGTAGACATGCTGGTTTATTCTATATATAGTGGAAACAAGTCCGCAGCAATACAGCAGCCGACACATGTTTCATTCTCTGGACTTTATCAAGGCAGATATGTCACATGTAATTTATTAAGTAATTCATATATCCCAAGGAAAATCAGAAGTCAAGCTGTGGCTATGAAATAAGTGTGCGGCACGGCAGAAAACACTTCAATGTAGGCATAAAGTATTAGGTTCCAGTTGAAAGGCCGTTATAATCCTAGTAACGCTTACCCTCCTAAGCGTGCAATAGCACGGAATGTAGATATGCTTGTTAAGATGTTGGAGTGCCCCGGGGATCTTCCTTATTCCCCTACCTTTTCAATTTATACATATGTCCCCTAGTGCATGCCTTGAATAAATTGCAGGTCAAAGTGTACAATTGTGCAGATGACATTCAATTGATAGTTTCCATTGATAACTCATCGTAATCTAAAATATATTTTTTAAAAGCACAATGTTATTTATCTGTGACTGCATGAACAGTAATCAACTGAAATTGAATTCCGATAAGACTGAAATTGTATTCATTGGAAGTAAACCTGACTTGTGGATTGCTGATTTTTGGCACATTACAATGGGCTCCCCGACCTCAGCCTACGAGGTCAATTAAGAGCCTTGGAGTTTTGACTGACTCAAAATTGTCTATGAATCCCCAACTAGGGGACATAATTTCATCCTGCTTCCTTCAACTTAGTAAAATCAGAAAGATGAGCAGATTTTTCTCCTTATGAGGCTCTCACGCAGGTCATTATTGTGTTGGTCATTTTTTGTTTAGATTATGCCAACTCCCTCTCTTTGGGTCTCCCCTAGGGCCTGATTCGTAGGCTTCAACTAGTACAAAATGAGGCTGTCAGACTTCTGTATCAACAACTTTCAAAGTGCCACATTACTCCCCT
The DNA here is from genome assembly GCF_031143425.1 of Pleurodeles waltl. Classification (NCBI taxonomy): domain Eukaryota; kingdom Metazoa; phylum Chordata; class Amphibia; order Caudata; family Salamandridae; genus Pleurodeles; species Pleurodeles waltl. Next base: position 640,074,571 of record NC_090436.1, on the reverse strand, counting down.
GTTAATGGAATGAAAAATTTGCTAGCTATTGTAACGGAAAGTTTCAGTTATATTACGGACACAGAGGTGAGGATTAGGCTTATCTTTCCACGCTTTATTTCCACAGCAGCCATTCAAGGAAAACATTTGAATTTAACAAACAGTCAAGAAAACTTCATTTTCCATCAGGCCTAGGGAAATGTGCATAATATAATGTCCAATCCTGTGCTAGTGTCGACCCTCAAAGCCACTTGACTACTCTCAATATCCCTTTTTCTTTGCTGATCCAGCAGCCTTTCAGATAAGAGCCTTCCATCTCTCCCTCATTGTCATAATACGGTTTGTTGTAACGTGATGCTTGTCTGAATAACGTCTCTCTCTTACAGCGTATCCATGGGAAAGTTTACCATCCCTCCACAGCCATCCGCTACTCAAAATATTGTGATATATTTTAATAGATTGACTGGGGCTCCGGGCGCATTTACGGTCAGCCAACCGCTAGAGGGCCAAGCACGCTCTAATCCCTCGATTGGTCGACGCATCTCCCTGTCAGTTTCCTGTGGCAGTGAGACGTGTCGGGCAGTGCGCTTCATACTGAGGTGGTGATATTGAGTGAGCAAATACTTTTGAGCTCTCAACTGCCTTTAGGCGAACACCTGCTAGCGGGTAGGACTACTGCCAATTGTAACCCAGGGGGCATAAGCATGACCTCACGCAAGCAAGGGGTGTGGTCCCATGGCCTTTGTCGGCCTTCTCAGGTCCTCATAGCCCGACCTACTGGTTGGTGTACATACTGCAGCCCTCCCCCCAGGCTCACTAGTGCTTCTGGGCCAGCCCCACCCTCATACCCCTCTCTCTGTGCTCAGCCTTGTGCCATAATGCAGGACTCAGAGCCTTTCTTAGGGGAGGACCAGGCAGAATACCTAGAGGAGGAGGAAATTACATACCTCTCTATCGACAATAACTTCTGCCATGTGAGAGACACCTCCATATGGAAGGCGGTTTCCCAAGCAATCGTACCCCTGGAAAAGAAAATGCTTCAGCTAGAAGTCAAATACCCACAACCCCCCCACATCGGGAAGAAAACCCCTGGCCCCAGGCCTCAAGAGTTCCCAGTTGTGTTATGAACATTTCCCTAGGCCTGATGGCAAATTAAGTTTTCTTGACTTTGTTAAATTCAAATGTTTTTCTTCAAAGGCTGCTGAGGAAATAAAGCGTGGAAGGATCAGCCTAATCCTCGCCTCCGGTCCGGACATAGAATTGCATTGGCTTCCAATAGAACAGCACTCAATTTTCAAGACATGTTGTATTGTTTTTAAATCTCTATGCAGTCGTAGCACGGCTTATGTCTGCCTGCTTTCAAAAATGTACCCCTAGCCGCAATTTAAGATCTTCATACTTGAACCCCCTTTTCATTCCACCTTTAAAAAAAAAAAAAAAGACACTTGGAGGCTCTAGATTCTCAGTACTCACCCCCCGTATTTGGAACGCTCTCCCTCTTGACGTAAGGTCTACCCCTTGCTATTTCAAATATAGGACTTCAGAAGACTTGGTTATTCACATCGGCCTACAATTAATTCCCTTGGTGTGCAATGTTTCTGTAGCTCTAGCGCCATGAAACTTCTTGCGCTATATAAATTAAGGAACATGACGTAACGTAACATATGTATTTATTTCCATAGGAATTACATTTATTGTGTTCCAAAAAACTGCTACTTTTTTCTACTTTTTGACAGGTATGTGCATAGAAATTTTCATGGTGATCCATCAAGAGTGAGCCGAAAAAAATAGGGGCTCAAATACACAGTTTAGACATTCATTTTTCCATAGGAACTTTAGACACAGTGACAACCCAAACCACTAAGCGGATTAGCACCAAATTTGGTAGAAAGCTAGATCTTGGTCCAAAACAGTGCTTTTTGTGATTTGGTGTAAACCAGTTTGGTAGTTTGTGAGCAATTAATGCTCAAAATCTTTATTGGGGCGTAGAGCCTCTGCGGATCCAACAGATCTCCTTCTGTGATCGAACTGGCTGCTACCACCTCATCCAGGAAGTGGTGGTAGCCATCTTAGGACTCAGGACTCAGTCCCGAGTCCCAAAAAAAGTTACAAAAAAGACAGACATAAGGGGCAGGTTAGGGATACCATTACCACCTTGAACTGATGGTGGAGTCTCAGAAGGACCCCGTCTGGGGTCAAAAAGTTTTTATTTTTTAAATATTGCCACAAATTTACAAAGGGTCCGCAAATCCACACCAAAATTAAAAAACAAAATAAACAAAAACAACTGTGGGCTTGTGCGCTTGATTATTAAAAACCCCTTTCGTTGGCCATTGCCCCAGGGAGGTTGGGGGTGCAACGCGTTATGTTTCTATTTGGAGACGAGGCGAGTGGGTCCCCCTCCCTGAGCCTCTGAGGGGCCCAGGAACCCCATCCCCCAGGGCTGAGGCAAAAACGTCAGTGCCATCGTATGGTTAAAACATACAAAACCACTGAAATTCCCTGGTGATAATTAGCTATGGTAACTATATCTCATGTCCAAAGGACACTATTATAAGCCATGCCCAGTTTTCTAATCAATATTTTAATTGTAAATGTTACACTGATATTATTGATGTTGTCATAGAAGATGCCATGAGTGATGAAATATGTGGGATAATTAGCAGTGCATGGCAAGGGCGTCAGATTGCATTTCACACCTTCCTTAAAAAAAAACACAGTTTTGGCCTTGAAAAGAAATTGATTATGTGTAAGCGATGCAGGGCAGGCAGACTGCTGTCAATTTAGATAAAACACTTACCTGTTCTAATATAAATGATATTGTTTCAAGCACCAAGTGAAGATCTTGCTTTTCTAGTGAAAAGGCTGCTTGAAGCTTCTCTTCCTCGTCCTCGCTAAAACTGCGCTCTGCCTGTAACAGACCATCAAATCAATTGGTTACTCATGGCAGTCCTATGAAATGGCCAAGCCTCATCACTAATATTTCACCACATCTTCCCGAAATAAACCCTTGTCAGTCAACAGATGATAGTCTTATATGTGCTCCAATGCGCAGCATTTGCAAAGAAAATGAAAGTGTGATTATGATGGGCAATATTTTCAAAGTCTTTTTTACTATGTATTTCTAAACATTTTCTTCCATGTAATGTAAACACGATTTTAACCTCCAAATTTTTAACAGCCGTTATTTGGTTTCAATTTCAACTCTCGATAATCCCAAAAATAACTTTAAAAAAAAACCTAGGACAAGTATTACCTTATTCATTTGTTACTCTCATGCAAGAGAAGCAATTAAGAAAATCAAAGTAGGTGTCTGCTCCTCAATTATTATACATTTTGAGGTCTTACAATCTGAACTCAGTTAATTATACAATTATGTACAGTTTACAATAGATAAGAGATAAGTGTTTATTTTAATTTGATTCCCTCACATCTACATTTTTCTTATTCACAGTATAATGACATAGAGGCCTATCTGTTGGGCAATCATATTCCGCATCGACAGTGCTTTTAATCTCTAATCAGTGAACGTGAATCTCGCTGCTTACACAAAGGCTGAATAGACATGTGCATCATATGTTTCACCACTCACTGAAATACATCTTCAAGAGGAAAAGTGATGGAACCCGGAAACAGTGTAGCAAGGCAGTGATCCTCCACAGTCAAAAGGTTCCACTTGAGATTTTTATGGAGAGGTGACCAGGAGAAGCTGAAAGAGATGTTTTGTGCAAGGCACCAGTTCAACACTAGAAGGGGAAGTATGTCAAGATCTACAGGTCTTCTTTTGGCCAAACCAATTAAAAAGTTCTTACTATAGACCTTTATTTTTCTCTTACTGATGTATCAATAAGATACATTGGTATCAATACTGCATTAAAGTTTGTAATTCTCGTTGGTTCAGCCTGGTCATGTGATTGAACGGGAAGTGTCCACAGCTATCATGCATTCCCTCAGCTACATTGCCTCAGCAGTCTGGAAGGTCATGCATTCCTGGTCCCTGTATACAACATACCTCAGTTATTGACTTTACTAATCAATACTTCTTTGCGCTTCAGCGGCGTAACTTAAAATTAATCCCTCTCTTCCAAAATATATTAGTGCATTTTTTCTGGGCACAGCGGCTAATGTGTAAGTCATGCAGGCACACCTAGAAATGTTTTAAAAATATTTATATAAATATCTATATAAATATTTATATATTCACTGAAAAAAACACAAAGGTTACAGGGATGTTATAGTTAGGCTCACATTTTAAACATCCGAAACCATAGACATTCACCAGCTATAGTTACCTGAAGTAACTATAACCTGTGCCCTAAGGTAACTATAACTCGTGCCCTAAGGTAACTATAACTCACGCCCCTGTCAAGCACAGTTTTTTTTGCGAAAAATGTTACTGCAAATATTATATTGATATTATGAATGATGTTATCAAAGATTACATGAATGCCGTAATTTGTGGGCTCTTTAGCAGTGCATGGCGAGGACGCAAGTTATAGTTACCTTAGGGCATGAGTTATATTTACTTCAGCTAACTATAACTATAACTGCTGAATTTCTATGGTTTTGTGTGAGTAAATTCAGAACCTAACCATAACGTCCCACTAACCTTTGTTTTTTTAAGTGAATTTCTCTTTTTTCAATTCTATTTCCTAACTATAACGTCCCTGGAACCTTTGTTTTTTTCAGTGAATATATATATATATATATATGTATATATATATATATCTTTTCTTCAACAAAGCGTGCTCAGAAACGGGCTCCAGACGGCCCTGGAGGGGTACAGCGACGGCAACCGGCAGAGCACTCCGGTTAATCTTCATTCAAAATCAAAAACTTCCATAGTGACCGCACACTCAGGAAATCAAAAGCAGAAAATGTTTATTTAACACAACGCGTTTCGGCTGACAAGCAGCCTTGATACACGTGATCAAGGCTGCTTGTCAGCCGAAACGCGTTGTGTTAAATAAACATTTTCTGCTTTTGATTTCCTGAGTGTGCGGTCACTACGGAAGTTTTGGATTTTTAATATATATATATATTTAAAAAACTATAAAGTCCCTGTAATTTTTGTTTATTTCCAGTGAACTTCTAAGTTTTTTTTAACGTAAAGTAATTACATTAATCCAACCACTTGCGTGCTTGGCCACAAGTCCTGCAGCCAATACCCTATAACCACCCAACCCTGCACCACGGGGCCTGGCCTGTGGCAGGGCCCTGCAGCCTACCCTACAGCACCCATGAAGTGCTTCTTTGTTTGGTGGAGATGTGCTCATACTCTTATGCATCAAAAACACATCTCTCTAAAATCAGCAGGAAACAAGCTCCCCATCTTTCAGAGAAAATTGGGGGGAAAATGTTGCATATCACTAATGATTATGGAGCGGGGCCAAACGAATGGGTCTTCTAGACAAGTTTACATACAGATGACAAAAAAGAACGCACTCCCCACAGACACTACATAACATATTGCGCTAGAAAAAAGCAAAGATGCATACATCTCCATCAAGGATTACAGGTAACTGTTCATGGTTGAAAGGCATAGAAAACACACTTGGTTTGCCTTGGCCATGCGCACTAAGTTAGGAAGATTAGGGGACTGCAGAGAGGGCCTCAAGGCCCCCACAGTCCCAGTTGGCTCCCTTTCTCCTGCAGGAGCCGGCACTGTTCCCGCACGCAGGGGGCTACTGAAAATGCAGCTCCCTGCGTGCGGGAGCAATAGTTCAATTTCCTTCTCTGACCACCTAACTGCAGGCAGTGAAAGAGATGAAAACTCTGCTTCCAGCAAAAGGGAGTATTATCACAGCTCCGGCTTGCTGGAAGCAAAGTGTTTGCTTTTGCTTGGCGGGAGCTGTCACAGCTACCGCAAGCAAAAGCAAACAGCTACCTCCAAAGGTAGCAGGAGCCGGCCTTGGGGAATGGCAATCACCAGGACCATAAATGGTTCCAGGGTGGGGGGGGGGGGCACTTACCCCCTCCTCCTTCTTTGTAAAAAAGCAAACTGGCCAGGAGGAGGTCCTGGTCCCCGGGTCCGGGTGGGGGCCAAAACGTACCCCCTTGTTAAATTATTAAAATTAATTATCGCCTCAGGGAAGTGGTGGTCCCCAGGGGTCTGCGTGCGCCCCAAACCATTTTTTTCATTCAGCCCTGTGGAGGTTGTGCTCTCCGGGACCAGGTGATCCACACAGCCCCCCTGCATGTTTTGAATGCTTGTAACCCTGGGGATGTGGTGGTTCTCGGTGCCCAGGGTGGTCTGCGTGGCCCCCCTATCTTGTGAATTGATGTTGCCCAAGGGAGGGGGTGATCCCTGGAGTTTCAGGGGGGTGGGCCCACATGGCCCCCTGCATCTTTAGAATTCTTGTTGCTCCAGGGAGGAGGTGGTGCCCAGGGCTTGTGGGAGGGGTTCCATGCAGACCCCCCTACTTCATTAATTAAAGCCTCTGGCAGGTGGTGGTCCCCGAGGCACTACTAAGCCCTAGGAGGGGGGGGGCTAGTGTGCCCCCTCCATTGTTTTAAACATAAGCCAGCATTCCCCTGAGACCTGGCCACCTAGGGGCTACAAATATAACAAGTGTTGGGGCCTGCGCTTGTTTTTTTTTTTTAAGTCACAGTGAAATTCGTGAACATTTGCAAAATCTGCTGCGAGTTGAAAGAAAATGCTTACTTGTCCTGGCAGGGTCTGTGGGGGACCCCTGAACCAAGGATACCAAGGTTAGGGTAAACGTACCATGCCCCCTTTTCTTATTTTAACTTTTGTTTTTGAGACTCGGCTGAAGCAGAGTCTCAAAATGGCTGGCAACACTTCCTGCTTGACGTTTTGGCAGCAAATCCGATCTCTGCATAAGATAAGGAGGATTTGCGAAGTGTTCGCACCTCTAAATGTACAAAAAAAAATTTCCTTTAATATCGCCGCAACTACTTAACCGATTTAAACCAAATTAAAAAGTGTGATCTCCGGACCAAAATCTACCTTTCTGCTAAATTTGATGTAATTCTGTCCAGCGGTTTGGGCTGTAGTTGTGTTCAAAATCCCTATGGGAATTAAAATGGGGAACACACTTTTTTGAGCCCCCTCCTTTTTCTCAGCCCACATTTGACGGATCACCACCAAACTTTCCATGCCCAACAAGATTACTGGGCATACTTTTTTGGGAAAATTTTGTTAAGATTGATCAAATGGCGCCAATATATAGCCAAGTCAAAAAATGCGTTTTCAATGGAGACTAGGTTCTAACTCTAAATATATATATATATATATATATATATATATATATATATATATATATACATATATATATATACACATATATATATATATATATATTTTTTTTTTTTTTTTTAGAAATATCAAAAAATGCACGTTAGAAATTATGAAATGCCAGAACTCCAGGCAGCTCCAATCATACTTTTAATGGCTCACATCAATGGCAACGGGTTTCAACTATTGTGGTCTTCTTCCAAGCCAAATTCTTTTACAGAGGCCCCATCCCCCGTAGAAAATATATGTTTGGTTTACTAGACATAAAAGAAATATAACTTACAAAGAAATACTGCACTAATCTATCATAGTTTTTTTCTTTCCACATTGTCTTTTTCAAATTTAAATATAAATAAATGGATGCTCCTCCAGTTATAATTCCTGAAAACATATCACACCATATCATCTTCTGATTAACCTATAAATGTTGTGACCTTCCTTCTATTTTCGTATAGGTCTCATCCTAAATTATCATAGGTTAGTACTCATCATATTCTGTAATCAATCAGATATGACATTTAGAGTTAATACATCCATTTATAACATAATATCCATTTCTATTATTACACTACTACATCATTAAAGCAAACTTGTATTTTTTTAAATAAAAAAGAACATGTCATTGTAATTATCCTTAGGGGTGTGCCTGAACTACTATGATGTAAGCTACCTATGATCACGTGATTTCAAGAACCCCAATATCTCATAACCCAAAATTACTGGTAACTTTAATCAAATTAACACACATGAACAGAAAGTTCCTCATCCTGGTTCAAACCCCCTGGGTATCTGCTGTCTAAACTAATTATATACTCCGATCCCTTCCTCCTAAGGATGCATTCCCTGTCACCTTCACTCGGGGTTAACAATACCCTGTCAATGCCAAAAAACAACATTTTATCAATTTGCCCTCCATGTACTTGGCCACAATGGCGTGCTACTGGATAATTTACATAATTACCTTTAATTGCTCGCCAATATTCCAAAATTTGTTGATGAAAGGTACCAGTAGTTTTGGGTTATGAGATATTGGGGTTTATCAAATCACGTGATCAGAGATAGCTTACTTCATAGTAGTTCAGAACACCCCCAAGGATAATTACAATGACATGTTCTTTTTTATTTAAAAAAATACGAGTTTGCTTTGATGATGTAATGTTATAATTATAGAAATGGATATTATGTTATAAATGGATGTATTAACTCTAAATGTCATATCTGATTGATTACAGAATATGATGAGTACTAACCTAGGATAATTTAAGGATGAGACCTATACGAAAATAGAAGGAAGGTGACAACATTTATAGGTTAATCAGAAGATGATATTGTGTGATATGTTTTCAGGAATTATAACTGGAGGAGCATCCATTTATTTATATTTAAATTTGAAAACAAAATTGGGAAGGAAGAAAAATATGATGGATTAGTGGAGTATTTCTTTCTAAGTTATATTTCTTTTATGTCTAGTAAACCAAACATATATTTTCTACCAGGGGATGGGGCCTCTGTAAAAGAATTTGGCTAGGAAGAAGATCGCAACGGTTGAAATGTGTTGCCATTGATGTGAGCCATTAAAAGTACGACTGGAGCTGTCTGGAGTGCTGGTGTTTCATAATTTTTAACGTGTGATATATAATTACGGGTCAGGCGCCCGTAGCAGTGCACCGATTCCGGCTGGCGAGACCAGGAAGAAAGGCAGGAACCGTTTAAAATCCGAAACCCCGATGGAAATAGTCTTTTTCAGTTCAGATAGGCTCTTTCGATGTTTGCTCGACTCGATAACTCAATGCCGACTTTTTTCTGTGCCGGTTTCTCGACCGGAGTCGGAAGTCTTCGGCAATGTTTTGGCCTTTTCCGGTGCCGATGTTACTTGGTCACCTTCTTTTCTGTGGGTCGAGCCATGGCCTTCCGGCAGTGGCGTCCCGAGGCCTTTTGTTTTTTGGGTGTGGGACGGGGAAGGTGTACTCACTTTTTGCGCCGCCGTCGATGGTCGATCCCCGTCTGATTCATCCGAGTCTGAACCCTAAATGCATATCCGCATCTCTTCTTCTTCGACGTCGAGATGTTGTGTTGGCTTCGACACCATCTGTAACCGTCTTGCGCGTCGATCCCTTAAGGTCTTCTTGGATCGAAACGCTCGGCAGGCCTCACAAGTATCCTCTTTGTGTTTGGGCGATAAACACAGGTTACAGACCCGATGCTGGTCTGTATAAGGATACTTGGCGTGACACTTCGGACAGAAACAGAAGGGGGTCCGGTCCATTAGTCTTTGACGACAGGTGTGGTCAGGCCGACCAGGCCTTGGTGAAGAGCGGAAGCCCCGAAGGGCCGCCGAAGCGGTCTTGTTGTCGGTGCCGATGTGATGATACTAAATCGGTCCCGAACATAAACAATACTGACGAATTTCGATGATTTTCTAAGTTTCCCGATTCGGATTACGGAGCGAAGAGGAACACGTCCGGACCCGATGGCAGAAAGAAAACAATCTAAGATGGAGTCGACGCCCATGTGCAATGGAGCTGAAAGTGAGGAGTCACTTGGTCCCGTGACTCGAAAAGACTTCTTCGAAGAATAACAACTTGTAACACTCCGAGCCCAACACTAGATGGCAAGAACAGTGCACAGCATGTGTATCTGCAGCTACACATGCCATCAAACATATATATATATATATTACCCAGTGCCGGTTGCCACTGGGTAGTTCTAGTTAGGATCATCGTGTTTCCATAGGAATTGCATTTTTAGTGTTGCTAATAACTTTGGCGTCCTTTCATGAATCGCCACAAACTTTCCAAAAAGTGCTACATTTTGACTAGTTTGCACATGGTAGGTTTTGTGGTGCTCAGTAAAGCGGTGGCCGAGAACAAAGGCGTGGAGGCCAAAACTTGTTTTCCCCATTCATTTTTCTATTGGAACTCTAGACACAGCTACAGCCCAAACCGCTGAACAGATTAACAAGAAATTTGGCACAAAGCTAGCTCTTGATCCACAAAGAGTGCTTTTTGTGATTTGGTGTAAATCCGTTCTGGAGTTTTTGAGCAATTAATGTGTAAAACTTTGTATATCTAGGGATCGGAGCATCAATGGAACAGACAGATCTCCTGCTGAGATCTAATTGGCTGCCACCACTTCAACCAGGAAGTGGTGGCAGCCATCTCAGAACGCAGTCCTGAGTCATAAAAAAAGTAAACAAAAAAAGACATAAGGGGGCAGGGTAGGGATAACATATATCACACAGGTATTTAAGGGTGTTGCAGTTAATCGAGGGTGCTTAAAAGGTAGGAATGGGGTCTTGTTACTTCGTACATGGCCTCAGATTTTCCATACCTGTCAGCCATGTGCGCAGTTCACTTACACCACTCACCCCATTTTTTTTCTGCCATTTTTTAACCTTCACCATTATTCCTGGTCTGCCCTTCTTAAATTAGCTCTTATCAGTGCACCACTACTGGTCTGGACACAAATGCCATTCTTCCCTCTTAAGACCAGCCCAACTCTGCAGGTGGTCACAGCTGCTGAATTCTTGGTGTGAAGTCCGTGCATGTTCACAGCCTTAATTCTGACCAGCCAACACTCTATTCCATGTTGTGGGCGGTGTACTTCAATATTTTAAAAAAACTTAATGGACGTTTTAATTTCCCTTTTCTGTACACTACACATCTTTTTCTTTTCTCCTACTAAGTTATTAAGGGTCCCCTTCAGTTTTTTTTCATGTTATTACACGTTCCTGCTTAGATATATTGGTAGTTTGGTTTTTGGTTGTTGTTCTGGTATTTCTACAAATCAATAAAGGGTGAACATTTGCCAGGGAGGTTATGACATGCCGTTAGGGGTGAATAGGCAGAAAAAGAGCTTTATAGAAAAACTGCAATACGTCTTAGACAATTCGGTCTACTTACATACACAAGGCAGTGCTGCCTTCTTTTTAGTCTGAGGTTAAGGATTTTGGTAATTCAGTTGCCCATGCTGTTGCACAAACATTCATCTTTCCTGCTATTAGAAACAGGCAACACCATGTCCTTTAGGGGCCAGTATGGATCACTCCTGTCTCTGACATTAGGATCAATGACTAACAGGTAATCAAATCTGGTAAACATACTAAAACTACTAAACACGCACCTCATGCTTTTAATGTAGTGAAAAACATTCTGCAAACTGGATTCCTGACTGATTGAATTGTAGTCAGAGACCCCTCCTTAAGATAGACAATAAGGTGAAAAACATTATGGGAAAGAACAGATGAGCACACTTATAATATGGAAGGTAATTCTACCCTCTGGGTACCCCCGAGGAAAGAGAAAGTAATTCCTCACCTTTCTTTTCTGGTGATTATAATTATTGATAAGGAGGTGGTGATATATGGCAGTGATGCCATAAATACACAGAGTGTAAAAGCAGGTTCTGCCAGACTAATTATTAGACATTGTAGGTCCCCCGAATCAAATTTGGCACATAGCTAAATAAGACAAGGAATCTATTTTTCTAATATTCTTTCTAAATGCGCTCAGAGAGAATTTTGTTTTGTTGGTAAAACTAACATAACTATTCTCCCAATAAAGAATCAAGGGAGTATTCATCAAAACAGAGTCAAAACTTAGTGAAATTTCTTTCTTTCTTTTTTTTTTTTTTTTTATTAAAAAAAAACCCTTTACTTTCATTTTGGTTAACAAAGACAATACACCAGTCAGTGGCGTTAAGGAAAGCATCTAAAGCAAGTACCTTATAAAGTTACACGGTGTCAGCCATCTCAAGAACCTATGTCCCTTTGGTGCCCATCCAAATGACCCTGAAGCCCATAAGGTATGTGCAACAAATCCATGTACCTCAGTTTAGTAAGGGTGATTCCCCCTCCACATTTGCATCATCATCTCTGTCTTCATCCAAGCCGGCACTGTACGTAGAGCTTAATTTAGCCTCAGATCAAGTGAGTCGCACAGTGTCCTCCACCTCTCAAGGTCCTCAACTACCTTATCATTTTAACTAGTTATCCTCATGTGGATCTCCTCTACATCCCTATGCAGATGGCAGATGCATGCAGGAATTTGGTGAATTTTCACGTTCTGAGATAGGTCCAACAGCCTAGGGCCTAATGTTCTGGGATTACTTCAAAAAAGAAATGGGCAAATATGTACCTATCTTTTTTAACATGCAGTATTTCTAGGCCCACTTCAAAATCGAGCTCTCAAGCATCCCAAAATCAGACATCATTTGAAAGGTCTCTCGTACTTCAATCTGGTTCTATTAGACAAGCAAACTCAAGAGGTAATGGGTTAGTGGTCAGACCATCTAGGTGTGTAGAACAGGCAAACAATTTTTGCTAATTCTCCAGATCTACTTTTAGATTCAGATGCAAGCAAAGGAGCATGTAGTGCAATATTTGTCCTGTTCTTGCCTTTAGGAACACCCAGTGCACAACAATTGTTTTGAGATACCTTCTTGCTCTTTTGCCATTTGTTGATTCACCAAATACAGGGCTCATGACTTCATAGAAAGTTCTCCTAAACATAGAGAACATCTCAGCTATTAAGCACATAAATAATCTAGAGGTCATCAGACCCAGACTCCTGAAAGAATTTCCCCAAAATGTATGGGAATTTTGTTTTCTGCACAAGATCTCTCTCCAGTGGAATATCTCCCCAGCATTCCATATACTTGAGCGATTTCAGGAACTGGCATCTTTATCGTAAAATCAATCTGGGGCCCCTTGTTGGTGGATGTAATTGCATCCAGTTTCAACTTCCTTATTTTTCCATCTAGTGAGGGGATGCTCTTGCAACAGATGCATTCATGCAAGATTGGTTGTTAAGAGGTCATTATGTATATTCTCCTTTTGCTATGATCATGACATGCCTGATTCAAGTTCGTAGACACTGAACAGTTGTTACAATGGCACTCTATTGGGCCCTATCTAGGTGCCCCTCTCTTCTGAAACTAACCAGGAAAATACCAAATCTTCTACCATTCCACCCACTTCTTCTAAAAAGCCCCTAAGGCTAGAGTCACGCTCACATTCATTCAGGCAACCTCCAACTAATAACATGGAAGGTTTCAGATCTTTCTGGTCCCTGCTAGGCCTTTTAACTTCAGTGTCTGGACTCATCCAACGCACCTGCGCTCTGGAGCTACTCAAGATAGCTTGCAGAGATTGGAACTGATGATGCATCAAATGGGTTTCAATTGCTTTTTAACCCTGTCGCTCCAGTTCTACAATTTCAGGTTACTTCTCAGGCAAAATCTTTTTCAACAGTTAACAGTTACAGATCAGGCAATTCTCGAGAGTAGTGAACATTAGTCTTCTGCAGATGGATGACGGGATCTGAGCATTACAATCATCCCATACCTTGTTATTTAGTGTTTCCACATGAGCAACAAATGCTTCATCCAATGTTGAATACTGCTATTTCCCTGATCATTGCAAACTTTGTGCAATTTACTGCCTTACTGAATGTGAATCAAAAACAGTGGCTTTAAGAATGCCATCTCCTTAGCTGCTGATCTTTTCCAAAAAGTTCAACAATTGTGGCTCACTAGGTCATATAAGTGCATCTTTCTCACAGGATTCATGCCCACTCTTTCTCAGCACATTCAGTTGGTGCAACTATGGCATCCAGAGCCTTTTGAGGTCTGTAGATGCATCTTGAGTTTTAACTTCAAAGACAGCTGCCCTTACTGAACATTTGTAAATTTGTTTCAAACAAGCAAATATATGAGCCTTTGGTCTTGCCATACAATGCAGATTTTCCCAACTAAATGCCAAAGCACAGACTCAGCATTGATGATTCTCATTTCTCCCCATACCCAACGATAAGCCTACAATCTAGTTGTTGGTTTGCTAAAGCCCTAGCAGTCACCAAGATATGTGCCCTGTGCTTTTGAGAATCTGACACCATCCTGAGATTTAACAGTGGCTCAGAGAAATGGTTTTAATGGCATCATATGAAAGAGTCATCTCCACGCTAGAAGACCATTTACCTGCCTTTGAGAACATATATGCCAATCTTATCCGGACACAAGGCTGGCTACTAAGTACTGAAGAAGCAATGCTTGGCCAATCACTGTTCCGCCTGACCTCCCAGAATATGTTGAAAGCACAGAGATAAAGACTAAAAGGGGGTTTCACCATCGGACACTAGTTCTCTAATTTAAACTGGCTAGATAGGTACCTCACCATTACGGTTATTCCAAGGATAGGGCGTTTGCAGAGTTATGCTTTATACTTCCATGTCTTTGTTGCTGATTCCTATTGACTCAAATCCAGAGGAAAAGAAGAGGGGCTGGGATGCGCACTAGGGGAAAGGGAGGATTTGGGACTTGTTAGTTAAAGAAAATTAGCTTGTTAGGTTTACCACTTGTAGAAAGCATACCTTAGACTATGCTGATTCATCAGCCAGCGATCTTAGTTAATCTTTTCTACTTTCGAAGGATCTACCATACACTAGAGATGTTATAGTTACTAAATGGCTGTCTCTGTTTAGATTGGGACAGCACGGGCGGCTGTGTCAGCACAAACGCAGCACTACCAAGTATTGGTTTTCCATAGCATTTATTATGTAAGGATATTCAATTCAATACTCTAAATGAATCTTCTTCTCTGTCTCTGTTTTACAAGATTCTTTGTCTCTCACCAGATTCTCTCTAAGTATTACTCAGGTCCGGATGTCTCCACTGCATGTGAACAATTACAACGTATTTGTTAACAAAGAAAATGAAGTTTGTTTGGTCCTTCTAGGTTTTTTCTTGTCACTGGTTTTCTTTAATATTCTTCACGACTTTCAAACTGAACTGGTCTACTGCGTCACAAGCTACAACAGCTGTGAGGGGGTGAGGAAGGGTGCCTTCTACAAAGTAACACTGGCATTTGGTGTTCCCACATTCCTTGGCTTTTATAATCTTTCCCCTAAGCCTGATGGGAAGTCCAATGTTTATTTCGATTGCTCCTATTACATAGTGGCATGATTGGAAGCACAATACTTGCCTCGATGTCCTCAATAAAATCAGAGCTTTCCTTTACTATTTAGGAAAGTCGCCAGGTTTCATGGTTACTATAGGAGTTGATGGATTGCTTAGGATTCTTAATGTAAAGCTTTTGGCACAAAGCTATAATCATAAAGAGACTTAAAAAACAATTGAAGAAGTTGGCGAGCCACTGGATACTTGTTGTGAACTACTGGATACAAAAGTAATTTCAATATTTACGAACAAGATATACCTATGTCAGGAAGTGTGCTGGAAGAGGAAGGAGTATGCAAATACATTCAAAATACTGTAACACAGGGGTGTCCAAAGTATGTCCAGATGGGGCACATCCAAGTGTGAGTTTCAGGACAAGCACTATGTCAGTTAGAGTCCCAGTATGCAAATTATCGGCAGAGATGGACCAGGGCCAGCTCTCGTGGACCTACACTGGCCTAAATAAGCAACAAGCTGGGACTTCATGTCTCGCAAGCACAGCTGCTTAACATCACATATTTCCAATTTGATCTCATGAAGGGCTTAAACACCACTGTAACCTTCAATGTGAAAGGATGGAACGCGGGGAAGTGTATTAACTATCACAGATCCAGTGCAATTTAGGAAGCATTCGCTTACACAGTTAATAAGTCTTACATCAGTGCGGCAAACCTAAACGAATTGATGATGTATATGTATTGAACAATTGTCAGTTTGCCCTGACAGTAGTATCGCAAAATCAAACTGTCAAAACCTTTTATGAATAAATTGTTTTTAGGTCATGCTGCGTTCAAGCCCCTGCTCAAGACTGGATGGCTTTGCCCTCTTTCTCAGTTGCCTTTGCTTCATTCAACACTTTCTTCTATGCTTGCCCCACTCAGCACCCTAACCATAGCTTAGTTCTTCAATTGATAAACTGCCGCTCCCTGCCTGCACACAAGTTAGATATAAACCTTCTTTTGAGCGAGCGGTCACCGGCTGCCCTGTTTCTTACGGAGACTTGGCTCCTTTAGGGCTTAGGTCCAGATATAGCCCTCGTTCTACCTAAAGGGTATGTTATTTCAAGATTAGATAGAGCAAAGGGTAAAGGAGGGGGTATAGCAGTTATTTTTAAACAGGATTTTCTTTTTAGTTGTTCTCCACTGGAACTATCAGGGTGTGAAGGTATGAGCTTTTCTTTAGCTTTTAATTCGACTTTCACACTTACGGGAGTTCTATTGTATCGACCACCAGGGCCCTATGAAGAATTCCTTAACACTCTACCTGATCAAATAGCAGAATTAATTTGCAGAAAACCTAATTTAACAGTGTTAGGAGACTTTAACATCCAAGTGGACAATCTAGAGGATACTGCAGCCAAACATCTGCTGTGTGACTTGGAAGCACTAGGACTAAAACAATTAATTTGTGGTCCAACACAGGAGAGAGAGCACACAATTGATTTAGTATTTAGCAATATTCCTCTACTGAGCGCTCTGCCCCCGCCCCATTAGCATGGACCGATCACTTTTTAATTACATTAAGAATTAAGTTGCCCCATGAACTGGGTTTTCAGCAGCCTATATGTAGGAAGGCAAGGAAATGGCATAATCTTAACTTGGAAGAATGGGTTAAACTGTTAATCAAGAGTAAAAAAGATTTTGTGAGGGATAACCAGATGGATACCACTCTCTTTAACGATTGGATTACCAGTTGCCTCGATACTCTGCTTCCTTATAAGGATCTTCTGGGCAGAGGAGAGTTGACAAATCCCCGTGGTTTTCCCCTCATTTGACAACTCTGAAGAGGAATTGTAGGCTAGAGAGGAAATGGAGGAAATCCTTAAATCAGGAAGATAGGGAAGAGTATAGACAATCAATTAGGCTTTAACATAGAGATATAAGGCTAGCTTAAGCAACCTATTAAGGGGACAAGATTAAACAGGCCTCAGGATCCCCGAAAGAGATCTTTCGGGTATTGAAGGAGATGCTTTATTCTCCTACTTGTCCTGAAGCAACGGTAGCATCAGTGGAACACAGTAATAATTTTGCCTCATTCTTCTTACAGAAGATTGAGGAAATCTATAAGAATTTCCCAGGGGAAGAGGTGACAATGTCTGATCAGTTCAGTGAGAGTAAGGAGTGTAATACCAGTTTACAGTGTTTCTCCCCTATTTCGGAAGAAAGCACTTCCTTGCTTCTTAGTAAACTGAAATCTGGTTCCCCTCTAGATCCTGCGCCTCCTCATATACTTATGCAGGGAGGATTTGCCACAATGTCTGTTATAACGGGGCTTTTGAATAGCTCCTTACAAAGTGGCAGTTTGCCTGAATCATAGAAGCATGCAGTGGTTAAACCCCTGCTAAAGAAACCTAACCTAGATGGAGCCGAATTTAAGAACTATAGGCCGATTTCTCTTCTTCCAACCATGGCAAAATTAATTGACAAACATGTCAAAACGCAAATTTCCGGCTTTCTTGAAGGACATAATATTCTGCATCCCACGCAAATGGGCTTTAGACCAACCCACAGCACCGAATTATCTATGATAGCTGTTACAGAAGAAGCCAGAAAACGGATGGATCAGGGTCTGGTGACAGCTGTCATAATGCTGGACTTAAGTGCTGCATTTGACACAGTTAATCATGATCTATTGATCCACAGAATGGAAAAAGCAGGTATTAAAGGTCAGGCTCTCAAATGGATGAGATCTTTTCTCCAAAATAGATCTTTTCAGGTTTTAGATCGTTCTTTTTTATCAGAACAGTTTAGATCTCAATGTGGGGTACGCCAGGGCTCGTCATTGAGTCCGACTCTTTTTAATATTTATATGGCCCCCCTAGCAGATGCAGTGGAACCTTTTGGTTTGTCCCTGATATCATATGCCGACGACATGCAGTTGGTCATCTCTTTTTCTTCGTTCAAGGCTGCAGATAATTCAGCATTACCAGCTTGCTTGCAAGCTGTTTCGAGTTGGATGACTGATAGTAGGCTCCAACTCAACAAAGAAAAGACAGACATAATGTTCCTGGGAAAGCTTACCAGTCCGGCTAAGAATATTCTGCCGGCAATACAGCTGGAACATTTACCCCCCTCCTAAGGATCACATCAAAGCACTAGGAATTTGGTTAGATTCCAAATTAACTCTAGATTATCAAGCCAGGATGCTTTCTGCTGCCTGTTTTGGATTATTGAGGTTACTTCGAAAGGATATTGGTTTGCTTCCTCCCCTGGCCAAAAGACTTACGGGACAAGCCCTTATTTTATCCAGGCTGGACTATGGTAATAGTCTTTTTTTGGGTTCACCGGAGTATGTGATTAAGAAATTACAAACAATACAAAATGCGGCTGCTCGGTTACTGTATAATATGCCTAAGTTTACATCAGCTAAGCAAGCTTTGACTACTTTGCACTGGCTTCTAGTGGGGAAGAGAATCAAGTTCAAGTCTTTATGTATTTTTCATGCAGCTTTACTGTATATAATAGAGGTCCACATCAACTGAAAACCTTAGCTTCATTTTATATTCCTATGAGAGCTTTAAGATCTTCTTCCAAAGCTTTAGTTGTGCTCCCCAAAGTAAAAAGAGCAAGTTGGGGTAGTAGATCTTTGAAATATCAGGGAGCCAAACTGTGGAATTCACTTCCCCTCAATATCCGTTTGGTCACACAGGAGTTGGAATTTCAGAAGGCCATTAAAACATGGCTATTTTAATTTTAATTTTGTATTTATTTCCATTTATTATTTTGATGTATTATTTCTCCAGCTTGTTTTTAATGTTAGGTCCTTCTTAGCGCTACGAAGCCTCCTGGTAGTATGGCGCTATATAAAACTTTTAACATAACATAACATAACTCACCACCGTTTAAGACACACTGTGTGATTAGCTGACATATCCTTCCATTGATGACATTGACATGCAGGGAACTACCATTCTTTCTGTCATATGTTTTCTTGCTTTCTTTCCCATATGGTGCTTCCAACTCCCCTTCATATTGCTTCTTCAGCTCGTCCTCTTCTCATGCTTCTCTCTACAGCTCAGCTGCTGCTTATCCCGCCCAATACTTGCTTATTTTTTCATATTCGCCAACCCCTGGTTCTTCATTGCTTCCTGGCCCTTCTTGCTTGTCACTGCTTCCCCTGCCCCTCTACACGTTTTGAATCTTTTTTGCCTGTTTCGAGGCAGCAAACTTTCTATTCCACAAGCTAGCTAAAACAAGTATTGGCAAAGCAATGTGTTTTACGTCTGTATGCCACAGACACACACTGACAAGAAGCATACATTCATGTAGATATGCATAGCAACAGCGGCACCTTCGCCTCATTGGCTTTAGGTAGTACATATATCAATGTCACTAGGTTGTAAGCAGCTTAATTTGCCACAGGAGGTAATATCCCTCAATGGCACCAAGCAGTTGTGAACCTCATTGCCCCACAGATATCTGAATGAACGGGTGATTGCATTGAGGGATGAATGAGTGAGTACATAAAAGGATGAAAGAGTTGAGGAGGAAATGGAAGTGCAAGGGCATGAATACATAAATACAGATGAACAGTGAGTGCTCTTGGTTCCATCCATCTGCAGCAGGACAGGGTGTGCTTTGTGCAATGACTCAGTAAGGTTTTTAGGTGATGGAACATTTCAGGCATGCTCTAAACGGGCAAATGGATCTTTTCACCCTAGCATAGGGGGTAAAGAAAATCAATAACACAAATCAATCAAATCAACATTTAAATTAAACAGTATAACCAATGTTGCAACACAAGGAGAACCCAAGTCATGAGTAAAGTTAAAGGGTTATATTGTAAACTAAGACTCAAGTTAACATAGACAATTCTCAAACAAAAATATAAAGGTACAAAATTACCATTGGATGTCCAAGGCGTTGGAACAACCAAAGTTTAATTAACATCCAACAGACTATGAGTTCTATCAATGCTATACAAAACATAAACATCAGAACCTGATGTTCTGACAATAAACGTTGACCAGTTCTTCTAAACATGTCCATAAATTCCAATTCTCACCAAAAAAGTTGGTATCCCTTTAAGGTATAAAGTTTCCAATTTCTCTTAGTGCTGGGCTACAAGGCATGGGGACAAAAAGCAAAAAGGAAATAAAGGACAAAAGAATTTGGAAAAATGACATCTGGGGTAGAATTGAGCTAACCAAAACTGGGAATAAGTAAGTAAAAAGGGAAGATGCCAGCATTTCAGAAGCTTGGTCAAGAGTCTTCTCATGGGTCAGGAACAATTCTAAGTCTTCTCATCTCAGAGGGCATTAGGAAGGTGGGGGGCAAGGGGTCTTTACCTCTCAAAGTCCAATCAAGGTCTCTGCAAAACCCATTTGGGGAAGGGTAAATTAAAGCCCAACGTGAACGATGATTTGTTTTTTCATCTAATTACATGACTCAGAAGGTTTGATCATCCAATCATAGTCCATCATGTGACAGTTATTTGAAACATCAGAAACAATTCCCAATACCAGGAAAGGCATCCATCACCCTCTCCTGTATGGTTTTAAATAACTGTAAATTGTCCATGTTCACAGTTTCTTAATGTTCAAATTTCAAGGTTACTTCCTCAGGCTCTCTATGCATAAAACAACTGGACATCTATTTCCCAGTTATCATTCTATG
Source organism: Pleurodeles waltl (assembly GCF_031143425.1). Classification (NCBI taxonomy): domain Eukaryota; kingdom Metazoa; phylum Chordata; class Amphibia; order Caudata; family Salamandridae; genus Pleurodeles; species Pleurodeles waltl. The sequence goes on along the minus strand of NC_090436.1, from coordinate 640,053,766 downwards.
GGAACAAAATCTCTGAAGAAATGACACGTTAGAAAAATAAATTAACTTTCTCACGTTCTGAAAGTCTGAGCTCAGCAAACATATATGGCTAAACAAAAGCAGAATAGAATAGAATTGAAATGGCACGCTTCATTCAGACCACTCCCTTCCTCCCAATGGGAATTTAAACTAACCCTAGTTCAAGCAGTGACAGCCCTATTCATCGTCTTTGGTGATGAAACATTGGTTGATGGTACAGCTGCAGAAACAACTATATCTAATGTCCCCAGTTTTATCACCAAAGACAACGAATAGGGCTGTCACTAGTTGAACTTGGATTAGTTTAAATTCTTTAAAGAAGGAATTTGTACTTTTTATGTGTCACCACAGCAATAAAGATGCCTTGGATATTAGCCTTCATTGCATCACAGTTTGAAAATGTGAATAACTACTGGAGTCTTCTTCAAAATGAAGTTGCAAAGCATCATTCACTGTATATCATTCTAGGACCCTCAGTCAGCCTCCAAGATGCCACCTCTCGTTAGCTATGCCCATTCCTTGTCTCTGAAGTAGCAAATCTTGGTATTAAATCACCATGAGATACTCTGTGAGTATGACTGCTGGGGAAAGAAGTACAATGCAAATTTCAGTCCCATGGGATCGTGTAGCCTCCATGGGTATTTCTAGGTTAGATGTTTGCAAAGCAATAGTAACAATTCATGACATCTATGTTTGGACTTACATTTACTTTTTATGTCCAAGGCTCCAACCAGCACCAGATTAAGATTCCTTTTTACCACCAATGCAGCAGTTCGAGGAACAGTCATGAAGCTTTCTATAGTCTAGGGGAATCAGCAGAAGGGACACAGAAATTTAAAATAAACTTGACTGTCTCTATTCCAATACCTTAAACCATCGTAGGAGAAGACCAACACCCATCCTCCTGCATTGCCACATTCACAATTCTGAATTTGTAAATTAGCTTTTTTTGCTATTAAAATAACCACCCTGTGGTGTTGGTAGCGCGTGCCAAACATCTGCACGCAATTATAGTGTGGAACTTTGGGGGGAATTCGAGAACGTGGGAGGCAGCGGCTGGCAGACGCCCGTTAGCCTATGACCAAGATGAACGTGTGAAGGCCTGCTCTTCAATAAAGGATCTCCTCTACTTACCTGCTGAGGTGTGGTTATTCTACAAAAGTTGGCGAAGAGTGGAAGAACCTTTGAATCCACATTGGAGCTTACCACCAAGAGACTGCACTAGTAAGAAGAGCAAGTCTGGACAGGCTATTGGCCTCTAGTGTCTCCGCGAGACCGCTTAGCCTCGGTGTTTACACTGCGTTTTGTTCTCCACAGATGTTCCTGCCAGTTTTTGTTGGAAGGCTGTATCAGGTACTTATTCAAGCATGTGTGACCTGCTGCGCGCACCATAGCACTTCATTTTGTGACGTTGCTCTGGCCGCTATCTTTGAGTCAGGCATCAAACGTCGTGACGCATTGAAGTACGTGCCGCAATTCTGTATGCTAGCTTGATCGGCGTAATTAGGCTTAACGTGCGTCAAAGGATCGTAAAAACTGGATGAAGCAAGGAATGTGATTTTAAATGTGCAAACAGGATCGGAATGTACAGAAAATACAGGATCTGAATTTTGCATGTTGATTGTTCAGTTTTTAACGTGGCACATCGAATGCTACCTTGTTTTCACTTTTAACGGTGATGTGCACACCCACTCTATTGTGCATAGTATATAAAAGGAAAAGAAATCTACAGTTAAGAAAACAAAATAAATAATTAAAGCAGTCCACATTACTTTTGCTTATTGTGAACATGTGCGTGCAGGCATTTTCACTCACCGCTCCTGTTCCTTCCCTTCCCAAAGTGGGGGAACCTGCAATGAAATGGGGGAATTGGAAAGACTATTTCTTGAATTACATTGCCGCTACTAAAGGAGAGAGCGATGAAGCATTCTCCAGTGTTAGGAAGAAACGCATACTTTTACATTGTTTGGGTCCTGGAGGACATACAGTGTTCACTCAGATGGGATAAAAAACAGAGCGCGAGTGAGGACTCAGATGTCTTCAAACATGCATTGGAAGGCTTAGACGCACATTACCAACTGGTTGTGTGTGCTGCCGTGAATAGATACATTTTCTTTCAACATAAGCAAGGCAAGGATGAGACTGTGGAAGACTATGTATCTGCTCTAAAAAAAATTGGCGATAACTTGCAGGTTCGGGCAGTTACATGATGAACTGGTTTGTGATCAAATCATAATGCATTCTAATAATGCTGGGGTATAGAGAAACCTTGGATTAGTGGAGATGCTCCTTGAATGAAATTATTGCTATTGTTAAGAAAGCAGTATTGACTAAACGCTGTGCCAAAGCAGCTTTGAGTAATGGAATAGAGGATGATTTGGTTGTAAAGTGATGCATGAGGAAAAAAAAGTTACCAGTAACAAGTATACTGCACATAAACTTGGCATGAAGAAGAGTCAGCAGGGGAAGGTTGTTGTGTGCTACATAAGGGACATTACGTGAGAGAAAAGTGTTGCCCTGCGACCAAATCAAAATGTGCATTTTGTGGTATGTTGGGACATTTCGCCAAAGTGTGTAAGAAGAAAACTAATGATTCTGTGGTTAAGTGCGTGGAAGTTGAACAAGAATGCCATGTTGAAGAGTCTGAGTCAGAAGATGGGGATTGTATTTTAAGCATAGATAATTTTGTATTAAGTACCAATGAGTTGCAGAATAAGCCTGTCTGTGATATAAAAATTGGGGGTTGGGTATCAATACTAATGGTTGCAGATTCAGATTCACTGTTCACTATTGTCTGTAGTGATGTATGGAACAAAAAGTTTGCTCTTTTGTATGGAAGTGATTTATCACCCTCTCACATTCAACCTGTTACTTTTATGGGTGAGAAGGTGCCTATGGCGGGTTCCATGAATTTGATGTTTGAGTTCAAAGGCGGGAAGGCACCTGGCACTGTTTGTGGCAGAGAAATGACCTTCTGTCTTAGGATTGAAGGACCAAGGAGCATTAGGAGTCATTTTAAATCCTAATAGTGACATACAAGTGCTGTCCTTGAGAGAGCCGGGCAAGCTCTTAGAAGAGGAGTTATTGCAAAAATGTCCACAAGTGTTTACAGGTAAGGTTGGTGAACTGTTGAAATTTAAGCATAAAATTGTAATTAAGGAAGGGGTTACCCCTGTTTCCCACAAAGTAAGGAACGTTCCTTCAAGTGTGAGGGACGCTGTTATGAAGGAGTTGGATAAATTGGAAAAAGATGGTATACTAGAACCCATTGAAAGTGCGGAATGGTTAGCACCTATAGTCGTGGCTCGTGAAACCAATAGACAGATTAGGCCGTGTGTGGATTTGAGAAAGTTTAACAAGTGTATAGTAGTTGATAAATTTCCACTACCTAAGATTGAGGAGTTATTAACTAAATCTAAGGGGGGGTCAATGGTTTTCTACTATTGATCTTAAGTCAGCATACCATCAGATTCGTTAACATCCATCAAGTAAAAAATTAACATATTTTATCACACCGTTTGGGTGTTATAGATTTGTATGAATGCCATTTGGTTTAGCCTCCGCTGCAGCGCTGTTTCAATGGCTCTTGCACAAGATTATGGGTGACAGTGTGGGGGTCACTTATTTTCAAGATGACATACTCATCACGGGAAAGGATAAAAAAGGAACATGACTCTAGGCTAATGTTGGTTATGGAAAGGCTTGCTTAGAATGGGCTTACGGCAGAACTAAATAAGTACTAAGGAATCTGTTATGTATTTGGGTCATGAAGTGAGTAAACAGGGCATTCTTCCAAAGGAAAGTATTTTAACTGCGATTAGGGATGCTCCTGCTCCAAATTCTAAAGATGAAGTTAGGTGAATTCTATGTAAGATTTGTGAAACCTTTTTCCACTAAAACTTGAGTTGAGACAGCTAGTTAAGGAGAACAGGAATTTGTGTGGAATGTTGAACTGAATAACGATTTCAAGCAAATCAAAAAGGAAATTTGTTCATCAATTCCCCTACAAAGATTTGACAACCAAGAAAAGAGTATACTCACAGTTGATGCTAGTTGGAAAGGCCTTGGGGCAGTACTTACACAAATGTCAAGGAAAGGCTCTGAAAGTATCATTGCGTTTGCCTCACATGGCTTATCTCCTTCGGAAGACAAATTCTCGGTTATTAAAAAGGAAATGCTGGCAGCAGTTTGGGGTATGGAAAAATGTAGGCACTATCTTTGGGGATCAAAATTTGTGTTAAGAACGGATCAAAAACCATTGGTGAAGGTTAACTTCCCGAGGCTTTACAAAAGCTACGCCCGCATAGCTGGATTGTCATTGCGATAGTTGGATTATGTTTATGAATTGGAATATCTTCCAGGCATAAGAAATAAGGTAGCTGATTATTTGAGTCATTATCCACTACCCATTCAAGCAAGTGATGAACGTGAATGGAATGATTATAGTGTTGCCATAGCTGATGTAGTTGAGGGTGACCTGACCAATTTGGAGAATAGTGTTGTTAGTGGGGAGGAATGGATTTCTGCTTACAACAGTGATGATGTCTTGCAAGGATCAATGGGGTAAGTCCGAAGTGGTCGGCCTTGTAAGAATACATTGACTAAATATCACATTAAGTGGTGGGAAGTCAGAAATGAATTAACCATTAATAATGACAATTTCCTCATGAGAGGTGTAAAGATGGTACAACCTGATGGGCTTAGAGGGAAACTTCTTGCAATAACTCATGAAGGACATTTGGGAATTGTCAAGTCAAAGAAAAGAGTGAAAATGTCCTATTGGTGGCCTGGGATGGATGCAGATATTGAAAGAATGGTGCGAAATTTCATGGTGTGTGCTAATGCGGACAAAACGTTGAGGGTGATTAGACCTGCTTTTGGTATGAATTTGTGCCCGGAGGGTCCATGGAAAGATGTAGCGGTTGACATATTGGGTTCAATATCTAACTCTGTTGATAGCACCTCGGGTGATTCCAAATAGGTGATTGTATTGCTAGATCTTTATCCAAAGTGGCCTGAATACAAAGTGTTTGAAAAGATTGAATCATTTATGGTGATCTCATTCATATCGGGTGTGTTTTTGAGAAAGGGCATTCCCAGATCTATCTTGAGTGACAACGGCCCTCAATTTGTGTCTGAGAAGTGGAAGGAGTTTTTGTCTAGGAATGGGATTAGGGAAAAACATACTCCAGTCTACCATCCAGCGGGGAACGGTGCTGTGGAGCGTTTCAACCATGTGATAATGGGTTCTGTACAACCAGCCATTGGTACAGGGAAGGATTGGGATAAGGAAATTGCGTGCAAGATGTGGGCTTACAGAATCACTCCGACTGTTACAGGGTATTGTCCCTTCAACATACTAAGGGGAAGAGAGCCGTACACTAAAGAAAATAGGGCGTGGTTAAATCTGAAAATTCAGAGTAAGTGGTCCCCTGCCATGGTCAAGAGTAAAATTTTGAAGGCACAGAAGGTTTATAAAGAGTATTACGATCAAAGTCCCAAGGTTAAGTATGTGAAACTTGAGCCAGGTGATTCGGTCAAAGGTAAATTGGCGTGTAGAACACTGAAGGGGGACAGCAAGTTCTCTAATACCCTTCAAGTTAAAAAAATGTTTAAGTGTTCAGCGTTATTGAGTGATGGGAAGGTATGGCATTATGGTAAATTGGCTAAATGCAGTGACAATGTGAAGTGGAGTAGTATGAATGCGCTAAAAAAATCTAGAGTGGATTTTGAGTGGCTATGGCCAAAGGTGGAGGGTGAGGATAAGCATTTAAAAGTGGAACAAGAACAACCTTGTGGGCATAATCAACGTGGGCGTTCGTCAGGTTCCACTCATTCATATGTCCGAAATGAGATGCCACCAGCCCAGGGGCACTGTATCAAGTGTCGGACTCCACTTGTGTTAATAACTAGGAGGAGTTGCCTCCGGTTGCTACGCGTAGTAGAAGGGTGGTGGGACTGCCAAGGAAGTATCAGGATTTTGTGTTAGATTCTTAAAAATCTGTATGCTATCTTCTTTATTCGTTGTTCATGAATCTGTATTTATTGTGCTTAATTGACTCAGTGGTCTATGTATGTTATTATTAAAGAGGAGGGATGTGTGGTGTTGGTAGCACAAGCCTAACATCTGCGCACGATTATAGTGTGGAACTTTGTGGGGGGAATTCGAGAATATGGGAGGCAGTGGCTGGCAGACAGCCGTTAGCCTATGACCAGGATGAACGTGTGAAGGCCTGCTCTTAAATAAAGGATCTCCTCTACTTACCTGTCGAGGTGTGGTTATTCTACACACCCCATTTTTTTTTATTTAGGGAATCTGAAACGAATAGCCAAAGTCAGTTTCCCTGCTACTCAATACTATTTCAAAATAACAACTTCCTTTTTTTAGATTCTTGTTTCTTCGGAGGTTCTAAAAGCAATCATTGACCTTGACCCTTGGATTCATGAAAATTTGGTAGATCAAGGCTCTGTTGAAACCTCAATTATTTCTCCTGGTTGATGGAGGGAACCAGATTAAAGTGGAAGGAGGCTGGTTTGAATTTTACTTATGGCATCATTGAAAGTAAACATCGTAAGCTAACATGCAAAGCATTTGTCAAGCGGTGCTCTTGCTGTGCTGGACATTGGTTGCTGCTGCTGCATATAATGTTTTGTCCAAGGAGCAAAGCAGGTGACAAGACAAGGGGAAACATGCTACCAAGAGCTAGCAGCCACCACGTCTCACGTTACATTTCCTTCCAAAAAGGTGTCGCCATCACTATCTGGCAAAGTGCTCAAGTTCAGGGGTGAGTACTGTCAAGACACAAGTAGGTATAGCTGGATTCCAAGCTAGTGTAGAACAAAATAAAGGAACAAATATGCTGTGGCAGGTACAGGGGCTGTTTTGCGATCTTCTTCATTTTGGGAAGAGGAAAATTGGGTGCATATGGCAGTGGGGGTGCGCTAGGGAGTTGAAAAGTACAGGTCAGTTATAGGAGTATTAGAATTTGATGGCACGCAGATAATACAAAACAGATTAATCAAATAAGTATATATTTTTATAAACATTTCTTGTAATAAAAATATTTGTTGTCAAAGAAGGAACAGAAGGTTCTAAGTTGCTACTGGTCTGCTGTACAAAAGTTGTTCAGGGAGGTTTCTGAAATACACCACATGTGAAAACAGCCAAACTAGATTTTGCAGAAGAATTTATATTCATTGGAGCAAGGAATAACCTAGGAAATAGAATGCATAAACATAAGTCCTTCCCATCTCTCCGTCACCTTGGAGGGACCACTTCTGCACGGTTTTACCAATTTCCTTCTGGGGAAAACACAACTACTTAATGTGTTTGCTTAATCTCCCAGCACATAAAAATACTTAAGAAGTGTCAAGTTTGTTTTCAGAAATGAGAAGTGGCAATAGAAGCCAATGCAGGTTTCTGCTTCATATTAATACACTGCTATAAGCTGCGGACTCTTCAAGCACCAGCCACTTCTATGTCTACTTTGCAGTTAGGATAGCCACAGAAGCAGTAAAAGGTCCCTCAAACTCTATTACTTCATGAACGGCAGGGGGAGGGGGGCTGCCCCAGTAGAATGGCTAGGACTTCACGGTAGCAGGGACCAATGCAGTATCACTCGCCGAGGAAGAACATTCTGTTGCCTCCGCCACTCTTCGGTTTATTCGAGAGCTGCTACATACTCAGGTTTCTGCTGCAGCTATACAGGTGTCAAAGCGTGTTCAGGCTTTAGATCAACACAGCACATGGTGTTAACATGTGAGAGGCTTGTTCCTTCCCATTTGAAGATAAAACGGAGCTATCACTTGTTATCTGAGTAAACAAGTTAAACGGCATACATCATGACAGACACCGTGATCAAGCAATGGCTCATGATGGCTGACCAGTGTTACTGACACCCACTTCAATCATGGCCTGGCTTTCTCAATGTTGATTACATGATGTTTGTCCCCCTCAATGCTACAAGTGCCACTACATTCAAATGAGGAACCCATGTCCAAGTTACGATGAGGTTTCAGTTATTGTGCACCTGTTTGGTTAATTGAGTTTACAATTTCAGAACAAACATGTATGTAGAGTTTCTACTGTTGGTAGCTATTATTATACAGGGTCTCCACTGTTGGTAACTATTATAATGAAGTGTCCAAGGATATTGTTACCTTTGTTTTTCAAACATGCCACATTACTACTACCAAACCTAACACCACACAAATGCTATCCCTACCTTTAACCCCAAATTGTCACGAAATAGGGCAGTATCTTGGTATTTCCAACAACTACTTTTATGAAGCAAATTAGGTACGTTTCTTTTTTGTAGAATCTCATCAAGGACTTCATGTTGGCCCAATTAAAAAATTTCAACACAGCTTTTCTTCATGTTTTGAGGCCATCATCTCTGTATTAGAAAACAGAAAATAATATGATGCAAACTCCTTGGGACAAAGGTTAAATCCTGACCTGTAGGTCAAGGTTTAATTCCTATGCACAAAGGAATACAATGGTCAGAATCTTTTGCTGGAGACTATCATTCATGATTCAATCCGTTGGAGGAGGCAGAACACACTTCTGGCCCTGTCAGCTTCATCCTCATCAATTTTAAGAATAATTTGCATATCACTGGCATACATAAACGATCAATAGCAACGTTTAAAATTCCTTTACATCTATGCAGTGGTCAATCGGATCTTACCACCAGAAGTATATTGTAGAACCTCCCAAGCTCTTCAGTTGAGGAAGCATTTATGGAGTTCCACTTACGTCTAATTCCAGTAATGACACTATCTTTGTGGTTATTTGATGCAGACTTACTTTAATACTTTAGATGCTGTAGACTTGAGGTAGGTCACTATCTCTCATTGTATTTATCTCCCCCTATCTGTTTGACATTTGCATGAAATACTCAAGAATAATACTCAGAAACAGAAACATACATGCTATTCATTTAGCCCAACAATTTCTGGAGCAAGGTGTGGATAATAAAATATGTTCTTTTGCTGCAAAACAATTGTTCAATATAACTATTGCCACATAGGATTTAATTAATTATGGTATTACTGCTAATTAACTGTGAAATTAATGACTGTGAGTAACAAAGTTTTTATTTTTTGTTAAATGGATATGCCGCTATTCTTGCATTTTAATTTCTATTTATTCAATCTTACTGTTTTTATTATCGTCTGAAGATATTAAATTATCTTATTTTAATATTATCTGTATTAGTTATATTGGTAATTGCTAATTAGGTTGTCCCTAACAGCAATTACTATAATGTATTATTTTTATTATTGAGCTCAGCCTGGAAAACGATCTGACATTTTCTGTAGAGAGGATGTTTGTAACTGTAACTGTAAGGCAAACTGAAACCAGCCAGCTGCTTCAATATGTAAAGCAAGAGACTGTGAATCTCTTATTTATGACTACCTTTTTGTAGTGGATATTGATGTTGCTAAACATTTAGAAATTGAACACCATTCACTGGTAATACGTTGGATTTCTGTGATTAAAGCTGAATTTCTCATGATCTTTCTACTGTGTTCCACAACATTTTTTTGCAAACTACTCCCATTGTTAGAGGTGTTCGTTGATAACCTACCAAAGGAAGGTCTCTTAGTTCTTTGACACGATAGAATTACACTTTATTAAGTAAGCCTAGGTCTATGGAAGTTATGCCTAGCACAAAATAATAATTGGAAATTATACTGAATGATAGAATGCGGAAGATCATAAAAGATCAAGAGATGCCATACTACTCTCACTTCTTAGGACAAACCATAGTGACACATTTGCGTGTGTTAGATAAGATTCTAGGAATGAAACACAGGTAATTTTCCTGTTAAAAGTGGCGCATGTCAGACATGCGGGAAGTATGTCCTCCTTTGTTTATTTGGAAGTGTTTTCAGAAACAACCACAAATGGCACAAGCAAGTTCCTAAAAGTTTCCATATGATAACTTTTAGGGTTGGGATCAAAAGAAGTATTTGGCACGTGATTTGGTGGTACAGCTATTTGTCACCACTTAAAGCATACCACGCTACAATAGAGACTGCAGTTTTATATGAGTCAGAATGTAAATATAGTATTACTGACCAAGGAAGAAAACGCATTTTTACAGGCTGCCCAGTCTTGCCATAGGCGATTTATCTTACCATTGTTATCAGACGTAGGGATGTACAGAATTAGAAATCAAGCCTGCTTCTATACCATTAAATTCTGGTTCAGGATATGAACTTCAAACAACTTTGTAGTAGAGATACATAAATTATATCTTGGCCACTTTTGGTTATAGTACATACGGTTAGGTCGGGGTCATCTTATTATCCATAATGACGCAAGTAAAAAGGATTACTTTGCCTGGACTTCCTTAAACAATTTTGATCCACAAACAGCAGCCCCCCTTGACACTCAAAAATGATAAGGTAAAACAGCAGAGGGGCTTCAAGAGTTACTTGGATCAAATAGAGCCCTACACTCCTAAAGTACATTTTAGCAAGTTTTGCTTGAATATTTTACCATTGGACTGTTTTACTGCCAAATGGAATCAAATGAATCAACTTTGCCCAGCCATCCTTTTTTACATAGGGACTGTTGAAGGTAAGGTTAATTTTCTTCTAATCTGCACACTATCTAGTTATACTCATTAGTATGTCTTGCTCTTTTAAGGAAGTCATGGGAAATACAGAAAGCTAGTCATTTAGAGATCTTGAATCTTGCTTGGTGCAATCTACACATACACTAAAATGCTGAAATTATATACTTTCATTCTGGCTCATTTTAATGCAGTAGGTTAAGTAAAATATATTTATTACTATTTCAATTTGAAAGGTGAATTAAAGAGCTACATTATTTCATGCCCTGCACTCAAAATAGGTGACTTTAAGTAGTAGTGGTTATGGTAGTGTAATACCACATTACCTTTATATATTGAAACCCGAGAAATAACATAACAAAACTACAATTAAGGCAAGGTTTAGAAGGAAGAGCGTTAACACCCAACTCAAAACAAGAACAGAATACTCCAAAAATGCCCAGACAAACATTAACATTTACCAGTGAGGGTTGTGCCCCACCACTTGAATGCTAAAAATACATAGTCCTGCAATCCAAGGATATGGTACTTCTACAAATGCTGATATTAAATAGGACTAGAGGAGGGGATATATTAGCCTTCACAAATGCTAGTAAGCTAGACTTTATTCTCTATAGCACTGCAAGAAGTCAACACCATTATTACATTTAGAGAACACAGTAAGGTCCTCATCTTGGCAGGTAGGTTCAGAGGCACCATCTCTGCCGTTCCAGCTGCAGGCACTCTGGCCTATCTAGCATTTCCATCCTCTCTGATGTGGACAGTTTGTTGAAAGTGCTCCCACAGACATGGTTGGAGCACTTTGAATGTGAGCCGGCTTAGCTTTAACACGGAGTTCCCTCCCTCTCTCCTGTACTAGCCAGTGGCTTAAGATCTATAGCTTTTGGTACCATCCTTTCAACGCAGATGAGGCTGGTATCCTCATCCGCGTTGAAAGGATGGTACCCAGAGCTATGTGGATGAGGCTGGCATCCTGGTAAAAAAAGGTGAAAACACTGGCAGTTCTTTAGGACGAGGACCTCTCAATTGGCAGACTGATTAAACATGCCCTTAGATCTCCGCATAACCATTTTAAACTGTAATCACATACCATCTTTTGTCTTTAGAAGACAGATCAATCATCACAAGATGCATTAACTTCTTTAAGATTGGTTAAGGGAATGCCTTGCTGACTGCCAGTAATAATGTAAATAAGCTGCAAGTTCTACAGAACTCTGAAGGGCGAACAGTCAATAATATATCGTATAAAAATGCCATATTGAGTCTGTCATTTAATTTAATTTAGATGCTAGCTGTAGCGCACAAGGTAGTGCTGTTTGCTAATTCATTCTCCACCAGCCTAGCAAACAACATCGCCCAAGTCATTAATATCTCAATGTAATGAAGGATAAACCCTGAGACTACAAAAAGTGAGCATGAACCCGGGCAGAAACAGGGTTATTCATTAGGGAGAATGTCACCCCTACCAACTCAATAAACCTACTCTCTTAGGTAGAAACACAGTTCTGAGAGAATCTCTACTCATCCCTGGAAGCTATGGTACAAGAAGCAGACAATCCCTTGATCATCGCATGCTAAGTTCAAGCAGTAGCAACAACATTAAGAGAACACAACAGCAAAATCAAATCCCCAAACTAGTTTAGAAAAACAGAAAATTATAATGAGCAAAATGACAATGAGATCATCTAAATATGATGATGAGAAAACACAATATTTTTTTATTTAAACTCTCCTTGTTTTTTCTACATAGCATCAATAACTAGATTACTGCAGACAAGCAGCAATTACATAAGGTATTATACAAGGTAGGTGTCTCGTAAAAGGAAATAAATAGAAGTGTATGATAAGTATAACGCAGACCACGGCCATAGGTGTACAACTGACAACAATCGGTAAATCTTTTAGGCCATACAGCCGTCAGTGGTGAGTGTTGCATAACGGAGAAGGTGAGTCACCAACAATCTCTAGCTGCAGATGTTCTGCCATATTTGACTGAACGAGGCAAAAAAGAGAGATGAAGGGAAAAGAACTAACCGCAAACCTGGGAGGGGATTTGCAGGTCCCAGTGTCCAAGTATTTACGGGGCGGAGGGGGGGGCCATCAGTACCAATAGTGTTGGTGAAGGAATGACCCATTGTGGAATGCTGCGAGGAGTGAGTCTTTTGGTAGTTGGCAAGGTCAGGATGATTAGGTAAGCAACTGTAAAACTCGCAATCTGGGTGGTTGAAGCAGGTGTCAGAGATAAGCCCTCTCGAACCGTTATAGGTGCACACTAGCATTTCAAAGAAGGAAGTCGGTGAATAACTCCTGGGTAAGTGGAAGGGTGACGCGCCCAATGTCATAGTTGTAAATATTGTAGTTGAGTCCTAGAGGATAAATTCCTCTTTACATTAAGCAAAGGTCTTCAATGTGGACCCTACAAAAAGATCCCATAGTGTCCTGCAACCCTTTTTATTCCAACCGCGGAAGTTGTGTGCAGAAAGGGACAGAGCGAACTCCGGATTACGGGCTATTGGGGTGTGCAGGGAGGGGAAGGAGGTGAGGCCACGTCTCACGGCCACCCTATACCAGATGTCCAACACTGCCATAGTGGCGTTGGCCAAATATGCACTACGTGGACTAGCGTGTTTTGGAAGCCATGTTAGGTCCCACAGGGGTCTACAGGTCACCGCTCAGTCCATGCGGAACCAGTGACATTCACTTCCACGTGCCACCCTGTCAGAGATGTAACGAAGATGCGCTGCCTAATAATACTGTAAGAGGATGGGACAAGCTAAACTGCCACGCTCCCCGGGTTGCATCAAGAGAGTATTGGAGACTCTAAGGGCCAGATGTAGGAAACGATTTGCGACTCGCAAACGGCAAAAACTGCCGTTTGCGAGTCGCAAATGTGAGTTTCCTATGCAGAAATGCATTTTGCGAGTCGGGACCGACTCTCAAAATGCATTTCCGACTCGCAAATAGGAAGGGGTGTTCCCTTCCTATTTGCGACTCGCAGTGGGATGCAATTCCATTTGCGACCGCGTACGCGGTCGCAAATGGAGTCGCAGTTACCATCCACTTGAAGTGGATGGTAACCCACTCGCAAATTGGAAGGGGTCCCCAGGGGACCCCTTCCACTTTGTGAATGGACCCAAAAATATTTTTTCAGAGCAGGGAGTGGTCCAAGGGACCACTCCCTGCCCTGAAAAAATACCGAAACTAAAGGTTTCGTTTTTTTTTTAAGTGCAGCTCGTTTTCCTTTAAGGAAAACGGGCTACACTTAAAAAAAAAAACTGCTTTATTGAAAAGCAGGTCACGAACATGGAGGTCTGCTGACGTCAGCAGGCCTCCATGTTAGCGAGTGCCTATACTCGCAATGGGGCCGCAAATTGCGACCCACCTCATGAATATTGATGAGGTGGGTCATTGCGACCCCATTGCGAGTCGCAGTCGGTGTCTGAGACACCGTACTGCATAGCAAATTGCGACTTGCAATTTGCGAGTCGGATGGACTCGCAAATTGCAAGTCGCAATTTTGCATTTTGCTACATCTGGCCCTAGGTCTTTTACCATTCCAAATAAAGGAGCGGATGTCCCACTGCAATCTACTAATATCTTCCTGAGGGAAGGCAGGGTTCGAAATAGGGATGCGACCCATGGCAGGACGTTCATTTTAATAAAATTAATCTGCCCCAGCCTAGAGATACATAAGGGTATCCAACAGTGGAGATCTCTTAAAATGCCCTTTCGGAGGAGGGGCAGTTTGCTGCAGTCCACTTGTCAAGGGCGGTCGTAAGGTTAAGACCTAGATAGCGTATCTCGTCGGTCAGGGTGCCAAGCTTTGCGGCTATGGAATGTCTTGGCATGTGATTGTAAGGATTAGGACAGGGTATTTGGATATATTGACTTTGAAGCCAGATACGATTGGAATGTGGAGACAGCCTGAACAACCACGGGTAGGGACACAGTTGGTTGCGTGAGGAGCAAATCATCTGCAAAAAGGCTAACTTTGTGGTCTTTTCCGCCAAAGGGGATACCCACGACTTCCATTATGCAGCTAGGGCAAGCAACAAGGGCGAAAGAGGACAGCCTTGCTTGGTGCCCCTTCCAATACTGATGGACTTTGCCCACTAACCCGAACCGTGGCTGTTGGGGCTGCATATGATGCCATGATCTTAGTGAGCAAGTTGGGGCCTAGACCACTCTTAAGAAGAACTGACCTAAGAATGGGCCAATTAACCCTGTCAAAGGCCTTTTCCGCATCCAAAGATAGGAGAAAGGGCGGTGTCTGGTGGCGGTGAGCCTTCTCTATACGGTGCGCAACCCGTCAGACATTGTCCGTGCCCTGTCTATTGCAGATGAACCCCACCTGATCAGGGTAGAAGGAGGCTGGGGAGTATTTTGTTAAAGAACTTGCAACTGAGCAAGGCTATTGGGCTATATAGAGGTAGGGATCCTTGCTCGGTTTAGGAATCAGGACAATCTCAGCCATGGTATAGTGGGGGTTAGGCCTGTGTTATGGGTAAAGGAGTTGAAGAGTCGGAGGAGAAAATCCCCAATCTCAGGGAGGAACAGCCTATAGAAGCTAACCAGAAGACTGTCCGGACCAGGGGACTTCCCGAGGCTCCTAATAATATGTTTTACTAAAGTGGTAAGGCCAAGCAGTATGAAAAAACAACAGTTCATGGTGGATCAAGACCTGGGCGCAATCTCAGACCGACATGATGAACTGAAGTTCGGATACTCCAAGCGGGTATCCACAGTGAAAAGTTGTAACTTCAGAATTCATCTCCAATTGCAGGGAAAGCTTCTTTTGGTCAGTCCTGAAGCCACAAGCTCCTCAGGAAAGGCATCAGATCTTTTCTGAGGATCTATTCCTCTTTATTCAGCTGGGCCTTCTTGGAGTGAGGAGTCTCCCTGCTTTTTGTGTCCCTGAATCAAGTAAATAGGACACCAGTCACTTGACCCTTAGAGAGCTGTTCCATTCCCTGGATGTCAGCCTTGAGTTCCTGTGTGAGTTATTGTCAGCAGTCAGGATTCTTCTTTCAGCAGGGCCTTCTTTTTCATATGGAATATTCCCAGATCTACTAATGTTCTGAGCAGGCGGTGGAGGAAATGCCAGGTTTATCCTATGCACTAGACAGTGACAGGAGGAATTCTATAGCCCAGTCCTAACAATTTTCTTGCAGTCTCCCTACCTACATTTGAAGCACTTGCTCTTTGCATTTCTGTAGAATTGTCCAGGAGTATCTGCTTTTTCCTTCTAATGTGACTGGAGCCTAACTGTTTAGGAAGGTCCAGGGATGAAGGGAAGAAATCCTCCTTGGCATTTTTAACTCTCCAAGCTGAAGATATGTAATCCAGTTCTGAAGGCCGGACTGATATTCCTGGGAATAAATTTTGGAGAAACTTTCCCTGGCATTTCCAGGTCAAAAGAGGTAGTGCTAAAGTTGCAATTTGTTCTGCCAACTGTTCCTTTCCACTTCCACATAGGTAAACACTGCTACGTGTTCAGCAGTTAATACCCAATGGTGTTTCCTGGGTTCAAAAGCTAGCCATTATCCTCTGAGCAAGGGTCACTACCTCTCCCAGCCAAAGATGTCTATTCCAGCTATGAAGGTATAATGTGTGGCAGAGCTGGTTTTAAGCAAGTTATAGCACAGGCAGCCTAAGGTATATTTTTACAAACTTACTTTTCTGTTTAAGTGAACAGAAATCTAATTTCACCCTTGTCAGTTTTTAAAAACTAAGCAGGAAATAACTTTGAAGCACTTTCCGAGGACATTCCTAAGTGGAGGGGGGAAATAAAGATTTTAACCCTATCTAAGCCTATTTTAGGAAAGTCCAGCCAGGCCTACAGAGTGAAATAGCTTTTGGCTTTTATTTCACAGTGAGGACACAACCCCAATATACAATGCATCCTTCTTTAATATGATAGCACCCCTCTCTGTTGGTTTACCAAGCACACTTTAAGAGTGGATTATGAATATATATGAAAGCAGGGTTTCTCTACTTTGCAAAGGCAGTTTTCTCGGCCATGTTTCAGTGCAGTGCATCTAAACTACGTCCTAGCCTGAGCACAGTGGTGCTCCTAGCAGAAATATGTTTCTGTTACATGTGGTTGGTGTAAACATACACTGCAGCCCACATTTGACATTTAACCTTTCATGTCACAGGTGCTCTTTAGGACTTTGGGGGAAACTTAAACAGGCCCAATAAGGAGTTCCAATGTACAACACATGTTTTAGAAGGGAAGCACAGGGACTTTACTACTGTTTAGCAGTGGTTCTAAAGCCTGCACAAATAGGGCCCCGAAGAAGGCAAAATGTCTGCGATGACACCATGCAAAAAAGTCATATTTGCTACAAACCCCCTTTAAAAAAAAAACTAGTACTGATCCAGCATCTCTGGCCAACTGCAGACCCATCTCTTCCCTACCTTTCCTGGCTAAAATGATCAAATCTATAGATAGCTCACAACTGCAATCCTTCCGTGAATCACACAAACTGCTTTCAGATCACAAATCAGGATTCGTACCAAAACACTGCACAGACATAGCAATCCTAAACACAAGCAAGCAACTACTCAAAATCTGCGATAAAGGCCACAATGTCACACTAATCCTTCTGGAATTATCTGGGACCTTTGACACTATTAATCACGAGCTGTTATATAACTTAATATGGATTTAACCATTCACAGTAAAGCCCTTGAATGGTTTTGATCATTTCCGTCAAACGAAAAACAAGGTGCCAAACTTGTATTTTACACTTTAAAATTCAACAGCATCAGCCATGGTTTTCCACATGATCTCTGCGTTCTCCTGTAGTATTTAACACTCACATGTGCATTTTTACTGATCTACTCATCTCCTTTGTCCTACAATTCCAAATGTACTCTAAAAATACTCAAATCTTAATTTGCCTGCATGAGGACAATCCTTACACGTTAACTGTTGGCTGTGCTAGCTAACCACAAAAACAGTTGAAAAAAAGCATCCTTTCCCTCAATATGAACAACTGAAATACTAACATTTGGTACAAAACATCCTTTTGTGTTGCCTCTCAATCAGCCATCTGATCTCAAATACCAGTCTGCTCTTATAAAAAACAGAACATTACCTGGGAGTTGAACTCAAATTTCTTCTTCACCTCTGCAAAAGCAGTCACCAAAGGGAAAACATCCCCAACCACGACTCCCGAACAACGAAGTCGTGAACAACGAAAGCAGAACAACACGTTCGTGAACCATGACTTCCTTGTTCGGTGCCTTAACCACGCATGTGCTGAACAATGCACATGCGTGGTTAAGGTACAGAAGAAGGGAGTCGGCTTTGTCGGAGGGCTCGATCAGATAAGTGGGGCTGGGGCCGTTTTAGGGGCCGGGTGGGGGGGTCTGTGAATTTTTAGGTTTAGGGGTGGGGGGGGTCGCTGTAGGTTTTAGGGGCAGGGGTGGGGCGTCGGGGTAGTTTAGGTTTTAGGGAGTGGGGGGTCACAGTAGTTTTAGGGGTGCGGGTGGTGGGGTCAAGGTAGTTTTGGGGGCGGGGTGGGGTTGGGTAGTTTTAGGGGAAGGGTCAGGGAAGTTCAGGTTTTAGGGGGTGAGGGGGTCACTGTAGTTTTAGGGGCAGAGGTGAGGGGGTCGGGTATTCGTTTTTAGGGGCGGGGTGAGGGGGTCAGGGTAGTTTTAGGGGCAGGGTGGTCGCTGTAGTTTTAGGGGTGGGGTATTTTTTGTTTTTAGGGGTGGGGTTGGGGTGGTCGGGTAGTTTGGGTTTTAGGGGTGGGGGATCGCAGTAGTTTTAAGGGCAGGGGTGGGGGGTCGCTGTAGTTTTAGGGTAGGTGGTCGGGTATTTTGAGTTTTTAGGGGTGGGTTGGGGTACTTTAGGTTTGGGGGTCGCTTTAGTTTTAGGGGCGGGGGTGTGGGCTTGGGGTATATTTAGTTTTTAGGGGTGGGAATGGGGTCGTCGGGTAGTTTTAGGGGTGGGGTGGAAGGTCGCTGTAGTTTTAGGGGTGGGGAGGTTGCTGTAGTTTTAGGGGTGGGGTTGGGGCAGTTTAGGGGGGTGA
The DNA here is from genome assembly GCF_031143425.1 of Pleurodeles waltl. NCBI lineage: Eukaryota > Metazoa > Chordata > Amphibia > Caudata > Salamandridae > Pleurodeles > Pleurodeles waltl. Next base: position 640,035,120 of record NC_090436.1, on the reverse strand, counting down.
GGGATTGCAGTAGTTTTAGGGGCAGTGGTGGGGGTTGCGTTGTTTTAGGGGAGGTGATGGGGGGTTGGGGTATTTTTAGTTTTTAGGGGTGGGGGTCTGGGTAGTTTAGGCTTTAGGGTGTGGGGTCATGGTAGTTTTAGAGGCGGGGGTCGCTGTAGTTTTAGGGGGGGTGTGGGTGCAGGGATCAGAGTAGTTTAGGTTTTAAGGGAGGTGGAGGGCTTGCTGTAGCTTTAGGGGCGTGTGTGGGGGGTCAGGTATTTTTAGTTTTTAGGGGCGGGGTTGGGGTAGATTAGGTTTTAGGGGGATGGGAGGTTGCAGTAGTTTTAGCGGCCAGGTGGGGGGTTCAGGGTATTTTTAGTTTTTCAGGGTGGGGTGGTCTGGTAGTTTTAGGGGTCGGGGTCATGGTAGTTTAGGTTTTAGTGAGGTAGGGGGTCACAGTAGTTTTAGGGGCGGGGTGAGGGAGTCAGGGTATTCGTTTTTAGGGGCGGTGATGGGGGGGTCAGGGTATTTTTAGTTTTTAGGGATGGGGTCTGGGTAGTTTAGGTTTTAGGGCGTAGGGTCATGGTAGTTTTAGGGGCAGGATCACTGTAGTTTTAGGGGCGGGGTGGGGTAGCGGGGTTCAGAGTAGTTTAGGTTTTAGGCGGTGGGGGGGTCGCAGTAGTTTTAGAGGCGTGGGTGGGTGGTCAGGGTATTTTTAGTTTGTAGGGGTGGGGGGGTTGAGTAGTTTAGGTTTTAGGGTGGTGGGAGGTTGCAGTAGTTTAAGGGGCCGGGTGGGGGGTTCAGGGTATTTTTAGTTTTTGGGGGCCGGTGGGGGGTCGGGTATTTTTAGTTTTTGGGGGCGGGTGGGGGGTCGGGTAGTTTTAGGGGTGGGGGTCAGAGTAGTTTAGGTTTTAGGGGGTAGGGGGTCACTGTAGTTTTAGGGCCGGGGTGAGGAAGTCAGGGTATTATTTTTTAGGGGTGGGGGGTTGCTGTAGTTTTAGGGGCGGAAGGGTCGCTGTAGTTTTGGGGGTGGGGGGGCTAGGGTATTTTTTGTTTTTAGGGGCGGGGTTGGGAGGTTAGGGCAGTTTAGGTTTTAGGGGGTAGGGGATCGCAGTAGTTTTAGGGGCAGTGGTGGGGGTTGCTGTAGATTTAGGGGCAGTGGTGGGGGGACGGGGTATTTTTCGTTTTTAGGGGTGGGGGTCTGGGTAGTTTCGGTTTTAGGGCGTAGGGTCATGGTAGTTTTAGGGGCAGGATCACTGTAGTTTTAGGGGCGGGTGGGGTAGCGGGGGGTCAGAGTAGTTTAGGTTTTAGGCGGTGGGGGGGTCGCAGTAGTTTTAGAGGCGAGGGTGGGGGGTCAGGGTATTTTTAGTTTGTAGGGGCGGGGTGGGGGGGTCGGGTAGTTTAGGTTTTAGGGTGGTGGGAGGTTGCAGTAGTTTAAGGGGCTGGGTGGGGGGTTCAAGGTATTTTTCGTTTTTGGGGGCGGGTGGGGGGGTCGGGTATTTTTAGTTTTTGGGGGCGGGTGGGGGGTCGGGTAGTTTTAGGGGTGGGGTTCGGAGTAGTTTAGGTTTTAGGGGGTAGGGGGTCACTGTAGTTTTAGGGCCAGGGTGAGGGAGTCCGGGTATTAGTTTTTAGGGGTGGGGGGTCGCTGTGGTTTTGGGGGTGGGGGGGCCAGGGTATTTTTAGTTTTTAGGGGCGGGGTTGGGAGGTTGGGGCAGTTTAGGTTTTAGGGGGTAGGGGATCGCAGTAGTTTTAGGGGCAGTGGTGGTGGGGGGTTGCTGTAGATTTAGGGGCAGTGGTGGGGGAACGGGGTATTTTTCGTTTTAGGGGTGGAGGTCTGGGTAGTTTCGGTTTTAGGGTGTGGGGTCACGGTAGTTTTAGGGGTGGGGGTCACTGTAGTTTTAGGGGCAGGGTAGGGGTGCTGGGGTCAGAGTAGTTTAGGTTTTAAGGGGGGGGTTTGCGGTAGTTTTAGGGGTGCGGGTGAGGGGTCGGGTATTTTTAGTTTTTAGGGGTGGGGTGGTGGGTCAGGGTAGTTTTAGGGGAGGGGTCGGGATAGTTTAGGTTTTAGGGGGTGGAGGGGTCGCTGTAGTTTTAGGGGCCGGGGTGGGGGGGGATCGGGGTATTTTTTGTTTTTAGGGGTGGGGTAGGGGGGTCGGAGTAGTTTTAGGGGCGGGTCAGGGTAGTTTAGGTTTTAGGGGGTTGGGGGATCACGGTAGTTTTAGGGGTGGGGTGAGGGGGTCGGGTATTCATTTTTAGGAGTGGGGCGGGTAGTTTGAGTTTTAGGGGTGGGGTATCACAGTAGTTTTAGGGGCAGGAGTGGGGGGTCACTGTAGTTTTATGGGAGGACGGGGTATTTTTAGTTTTTAGGGGGCAGTGTCGGGGTGGTTTAGGGGGGTTGCTGTAGTTTTAGGGGCAGGGTTGGGGCATATTTAGTTTTTAGGGGCAGGGTGGGGCGTCGGGGTAGTTTAGGTTTTAGGGGGTGGGGGAGTCACAGTAGTTTTAGAGGCACGGGTGGGGGGTTCGGGGTATTTTTAGTTTGTAGGGGGAGTTTAGGTTTTAGGGAGTGGGAGGTTGCAGTAGTTTTAGGGGCGGGAGTAGGGGGGGTCAGGGTATTTTTAGTTTTAGGGGTGGGTTGCTGTAGTTTTAGGGGCGGGGATCGGAGTAGTTTAGGTTTTTTAAGGGGGGGGTTGCAGTAGTTTTAGGGGCGCGGTTGGGGGGTTCGGGTATTTTTAGTTTTTAGGGGCGGGTGGGGGGGTCGGGTAGTTTTAGGGGAGGGGTAGTTTAGGTTTTAGGGGGGCGGGGTTGCAGTAGTTTTAGTGGCGGGTGGGGGGTTGGGGGGTTTTTAGGGGCAGGATGGGGGCTCCGGGTAGTTTTAGTGGCGGGGTCAGGGTAGTTTAGGTTTTAGGGGGGTGGGGGGTCACAGAAGTTTTAGGGGTGGAGGTGAGGGGTATTCGTTTTTAGGGGTGGGGTGGAGGGGTCGGTTAGTTTGGGTTTTAGGTGGTGGGGGAATGCAGTAGTTTTAGGGGCAGGGGTGGGGGGTCACTGTAGTTTTAGGGGCGGGGTCGGGGGACGGGGTAGTTTAGGTTTAGGGGGTTGCTGTAGTTTTAGGGGCGGGGTTGGGGCATATTTAGTTTTTAGGCGCGGGGTGGGGCGTCAGGGTAGTTTAGGTTTTAGGGGGTGGGGTAGTCTCAGTAGTTTTAGAGGCACGGGTGGGGGGTTCAGGGTATTTTTAGTTTGTAGGGGCAGTTTAGGTTTTAGGGGGGTGGGAGGTTGCAGTAGTTTTAGGGGCGGGAGTAGGGGGGTCAGGGTATTTTTAGTTTTGGAGGTGGGGGTCGCTGTAGTTTTAGGGGCAGGGGTGCGGGGTCGGAGTAGTTTAGGTTTTAAGGGGGGATTGCGGTAGTTTTAGGGGCGCGGTTGGGGGGTTCAGGTATTTTTAGTTTTTAAGGGTGGGGGTTGGGGTAGTTTAGGTTTTAGGGGGGTGGGGGTTACAGTAGTTTTAGGGGTGGTGGGTCGGGGTATTAGTTTTCGGGGCGGTGCAGGGGGTTGGGGTAGTTTTAGGGGCGGGGTGGGGGAGTCACTGTAGTTTTAAGGGTGAGGTGGGGGGCCGGTATTTTTAGTTTTTAGGGGCGGGGTTGGGGTGGTTTAGGTTTAAGAGGGGATAGGGGGCTGCGTTAGTTTTAGGGGCGGGGCGCGGCATCAAGATAGTTTAGGTTTTAGGAGGTTGAGAGGTTGCAGTAGTTTTAGGGGCACGGGTGGAAGGTCGTGGTATTTTTAGTTTGATGGGGCGGAGTGGGGGTCATGGTAGTTTTAGGGGTGGGGGTCGGGTTAGTTTAGGTTTTAGGGGGGTGGGGAGGGTCGCTGTTGTTTTAGGGTCGGGTGGGGGTTCGGGGTATTTTTCGTTTTTAGGGGCAGGGTAGGGGGGTCGGGTAGTTTAGGTTTTAGAGGGGGTTGGGGGGTCACAGTAGTTTTAGGGGTGGGGGAGTCAGGGTATTACTTTTTAGGGGTGGGGGGTCACTGTAGTTTTAGGGGTGGGGGGTCAGGTAGTTTAGGTTTTATAGGGGGTTGGGGGTCACAGTAGTTTTAGGGGTGGGGGAGTCAGGGTATTACTTTTTAGGGGTGGGGGTCAGGGTATTTTTAGAGGCGGGTGGGGGTAACTGTAGTTTTAGGGGTGGGGTATTTTTCGTTTTTAGGGGCAGGGTTGGGGGGTCGGGTAGTTTAGGTTTCAGGGGGGGATTGCGGTAGTTTTAGGGGCAGGGGTGGTGGGGTCGCTGTAGTTTTAGGGGCAGGGTGGGGGGTTGGGGTATTTTTAGTTTTAGGGGCAGGGTGGGGGGTCTGTGTCTTTTAGGTTTTAGGGAGGTGGGGTTGTGGTAGTTTTAGGGAAGGGGTGGGGGTTCACTGTAGTTTTTGGGGCCGGGTGGTGGGGCCTGGATAATTTTAGTTTTTAGGTGTGGGGGGTCGGGTAGTTTTAGGGGGAGGAGTGGGGGGGTTGGGTATTTTTTTTATTTTTAGGGGGGGTGGAGGATCGCAGTATTTTTAGGGGTGAGGGGAGTCGGATGCTGGAACCACACATGCCATTCACGCATGCCTTTACCAGGAATGTCTTTACAACGAAAAATTGTTAAGGCATTCGGGGTAAAGGCATTCATGTTAACAACGCAGTCGTTGTTCCGACCGCATTGTTTAGGCATGCGTGGTTCCAGCATGCATTGTCCGACTCCTGTTCATCGCCAAAAACTTTGAATATCTTCTACAGAAATTCTGCACAATCTGTTCTTAGCTCAGAATACAACACTATGGCCCTCATTCTGACCCTGGCGGTCCTAAACCGCCAGGGCCGCGGGCAACGGAAGCACCACCAACAGGCTGGCGGTGCTTCATTGCCCATTCTGACCGCGGTGGTAAAGCCGCGGTCAGAAAAGGGGATCCGGCGGTTTCCCGCCGGAATACCCCTGGCAGGGCTGAACCTTCATGGCGCCGCCATGGGGATTCCGACCACCTTCCCGCCATCCTGTTTCTGGCGGTTTTGACCGCCAGGAACAGGATGGCGGGGAACAGGTGTCGTGGGGCCCCTGGGGGCCCCTGCACTGCCCATGCCACTGGCATGGGCAGTGCAGGGGCCCCCTAACAGGGCCCCAGCATGATTTTCACTGTCTGCATAGCAGACAGTGAAAATCGCGACGGGTGCAACTGCACCCGTCGCACCCCTGCAACACCACCGGCTCCATTCGGAGCCGGCCTCTGTGTTGCAGGGCCTTTCCCGCTGGACCGGCGGGTGCTCCTTTGGCGGGCGCCCGCCGGCCCAGCGGGAAAGCCAGAATGGCCTCCGCGGTCTTTTAACGGAGCGGTCTTTTAACGGAGCGGCCAAATGGTGGTGACCGCATGGCGGGCGGCGGTTGCACTGTCCAGACTACTCTACTGTGCCCTACTAAAGACTCTAACAAAACTGCAAATGGGTAACAATAGGTTCGTCAAATCAGCTTTGGTATGAAAAAAACACAATCACATATCCCCTATCGCTCGAAAATAAATTGGCAACCCACCAAATAATACATTTCATTAAACACCTCTTGCATTATCTGAAAGGCAACACACAAAATAACACCCAAATTCCTTTCAGGCCTGTTTACTTAAGTCAGGACTGAACGTACGCTCTAACAAAGTTCTAAGTTCTCCATCACCAACTAGGAAAGGAAAAGACTTGGATGGAAACAGCATACTACAGCGGATACTGAACTATGGAACAAAATGCCTCCCAGGCTTTCAAAGCCAATCAGATAACGCTTCTGATGATAAGGCTCCCTATGGATAGCTAATAATCGCCTGATAAGTTTAGAACATCTCTCTTAGATGCTCTTCTCTCCAATATTTTACAATTCTCTCTACCTGTCTTCCCCTGTGCCTTAAAGCACGATTGTTCTGGTATATGTTGCACATTATGAATAAATAAATATAAAAAAGTAATAAATATTTTTCACAATAATACTTACAAGAACATGCAGGGTCCCTTTATCCTACATATCAAATTATTAATCTTGCTTTCTAATCTTTTGAAGGAGTATGGAAGAAGATACACGTTTTGAACACTACAAGTTCATTTTGAGGGGTGATATAATTTTATCAAGTTTAAAAACAGCAGAATAATTGTGGCACCCCCTGCAGGTAACCATTAAGGATGAGGTTGGTACAGATTAAAATATTACAGAGGGTACACAACACCTAAACATGACTGAGCAAACTTGGTAGGGTTGAAATGAATTGTGTGGGAGGGGAGGTGGACAGGTTTGGGACTTTAGGTAGCAATTAGAACATGCCGTAGGGTACAATCCATTTTTGGATGTATAGGCTTAACAGCTCTCTGGCCATAATTTCAGAACTATCGCTGGATAGAAGAGAACGCACCATGCAGTTCTGTATATGGGACTATTTGGGGATTACTTGCACTTTTATGTCTGTTTAAAGGGAAACTCAATAAAACCAACAAAACTGTGATAAAAAAATAACAGAATGGAGTAACACCTAACTCACTTTAAGGTTGTGGGATTTTATGAAATATCTTCTAGTCTAAGGGAACGAATGATTCAGCAATCTAAATGCCCTGTATGAAAATCCACTTGTGCGATTTGGTGCCGTGCATCAAGGTAACACATTATGGTTGCATTCACCTTGTATCAGGGCTCTAACAATATACTATCTGATTAACTTAGAGCTCATATTATGCCAGAGTTTAGAATTTAGCATGGTTCTGTTTACTCCACATTTCTACCAGACTGTGAAAACCTTGAATTCTATATAAGTGCAATCTTTGAATATTCACAAGATCTATTTAAGCCATCTTTTTGATCACTGTAGGTCAATTTCCTAACCTTTTACTGTAAATTAAGGAAGATCATACTTACATAATGTGCCAAGGTTGATAACTGATGATCACCAAGACATCTTAAAGTCTCACCTCCTCCTTTTATCCACATTGTGTGTTCACTATGCCTTACTTTTCTTGTGAGTATAAACCCAGCGCTAGATCAATGACTGGTTTACACGCTACAACTAGATGAACTCTGCTCTGTCCAATCCAAGTCAAAATGTTATAGGCCCGATTTACAAAGGTTTTTGGGGGTACACGTTTGGCTTAAACATACAGAAATTAATTTAGCACTCATAAAGGGACTTATTCACATGCATATGTTGGTGTGAGCAAATCTATCCTGAGGGTTGGTGATTACACTTACATGTTTATCTGTACTCAATACCTCCTATACAGCCCCTTCCCAACCTGGAAATGGTGTAAAATGTACTCCTGACAAGAGCAGGCTTAAATCGGTTTCCAGTGTGTGAAAGGACCACCCCCTTCTTCAATGAAAAGGTTGTGTGTAGTGAAAAGAGTTTCTCCAAGGAGCAACATTTTTCCACTGGGGACAACACAAAAAAATTTTTAGTAGTGAAGTTATACTTGCTCTGCAGATTTTCACATGATCAAATATATACATGTGTATTTACTCCTGCAAAAACTGAATTGACAGAAGATATGAAAGTATGGAATCCACGTCTACTTCTGTAATCTTGTGTTAATTTTTTGAAAATCAATGAATCAAAAGTTTATTTTGGTAAAAATACCATAAATCACCTACAAAAAAATACAAAAAAATTAAGAGTACATAAACACGTCACTAAAATTAATCCTGCACTGTAGAGCTCATTTTAACCTACAAAAAAACAGTAATGGAAGGAAGTATTTGCAGAAATGAAAATGCCGCTTTACAGGTAAATTTAAGGCCTCTTAAAAACAGGATTAGATACTAAATATGCCCTGTTATATTTGAATTCACACAAAAACACACAGAAAATGCAGCATAGACTGAGTGGAACATGTATCGAGGACAGAATGTACTAATAGCAGAATAACCCCAGCTTCGTCTGAAAATATTAAAACAATGGTGTACAGTCCCCATCTAAATCCGGTCAGTGAGTTATATTCTTAACCTATTTATGGTAATGTTCGAGGCTATCTACAGTTTTAACAAGGGTAAGAGGCCGTATTGATTGTCTCCCAATCTGATCGCTTTCCTTAAATGCATTGCTTTTTTCCATATTTCTTTGACTAACGAAGTATTGTCACTCTTCAAAGTTATAAATCTCCACCAACTCAAGTTCACAGACCTAAGGGTTCGTTTTTATGACTTACTTTGAAAGAGTGCCACTAACTCATTTTTTACATGTTGTCTGCAATATTGTTGGTAACAGTTTTACATGGATTCTCCATTATTGATTTTTTCCCCCCAAAAAAATACTGCCATGCATGAAACACGATTTTTAAATTAGGTAGCGTCTTGGAAAATGGTTTTGCAGTTGTCCTTGAAAACGTGTGATTGTTTAGCAAAACTGCTTGTAACATGATTTTTTCCAAACTACAAATATTATTTGGGTATATTTATTGTTTAAACAAACAGAAAACTTGCTTCTATTGTCTGCATGTATTTGCATATAATCGAGGAGTATTCTGGAAGCATTATCATTTGCCACACATTGCTACCTTTTGCAAACACATTTACGCATTTTTATTTAAAACCACTGTCAGTAATGCAAGCTCCGCTTACAGCCTGCTGTATTTTCCTCAGCACAACTTGCTCTAATTGTAAAGGCTTTCAGTTCTTGAACATTATATATGGTTTAGGTCGTCATACACATATGGATGCATAGCTTGTCAACAGCCAATCCTCTTTTCCACAAACATACTGAGGTATTGTAAACTTGCTGACAAAATGTTTGTGCTACAGGGAGTTAGATCTACTTATTCAATGGACAAAATAAACATAAAACTTAAATGCCCTGGGTGTGAGCAAGAGGAATTCCACATCCCTGCGCTTACAAGTCCTGGTTGAAAATATCCCTTTCTCTCTTTACAGTTGAACTTTGCATTTGGGCCTAGTAGTTAAGGATTTTATCTTCCACAACTTCTTCATTAGAACCTATGCCAGTACCTTCTGGCCATTGTTAAATATATATATGACAGCTGTTGTAGTAAAGCACAATTCATGTTTTGCTCTTTTTTAGACTTCTCAGATGAAGGCTGCGAGATTGGTTTGAAAGCAGTTGAAAATTTTCACAGCATGGAACCTGAGTGCCTGTTCAATAGAAGCATCTTTACAGGGATTCACCTTGCACGGTTGTACTGCCACACTTTTGATCACCGGAAAGCACAATGGAAAATCCACCCCAAAAAGACCTTTAAACCAGCAAAAACCTTTTAAGGGCTGTTCATGCCTTAAATAGCCCTTTCTAGTTCCAGCTTTCATAGCATTTTTACATTCACTCTTCTGGCTCAGTGGTCCATGCCAGTGCGTTACGGTCAATGTAAAAAAAAAAAGAAAAAAAACATTTTGGGGCAATTCCTGATATCTATTTTACACTTTTTGGAGCACATTGATGGACTGTAGCAAGGCTGGTTTGGAAACTATTCAAATTTCAACTTTTCACAACACTGTGCTGCTTTATGAACTTATTCATGATACACAAAACTTTTTTTTCTGATTTAGATAAATACCTTAGAAGCATGTGCTATTTCATTCAATAAGAAATGTAGGATCTCTGCAATATTAGGGGCATTCACTTTCTATTGTGATACCTCTTTAAATTTTGTGGTTTTTCTCCATTGTTTGGATACTTTAATTTTATGGGTTTTCTGCATGGAACATCGGGTAAGAAAATCTTCAAAAACACAAATTCATGTTTGAATCTTGACATTTTTACATTAGCATGTTTTTCTTGAGTTAGTTGCTCCCTACATATATTGCACACGGCAGCACAATCCCCCAAGTTATTCTAACTCGGGCAGAGATATTGTGTTTCTTAGGTCTACAATCAACATCCTGATTTGTCTGAATAGTGGAATTTTAGAAATTAAATAGGATCCTCTAAACATGACCATTTTACATGATAAAAACAAAGTGCCATGATAATCAGGATCAAAGCTAGTTCTTGGTTTAAAATGTAATCAATACAATCATATTATTTGTCTGAATAGCATAACTGTCTACCTGGAATAAAGTTTTTCTGTTTAGGGTGTATGAATCAGACACAATGCTAAAAAAACTTCTTACAATTCTCATTATTTATACAGACCTTTAAATGAAGTTTCTGCAGAATGCGAGACAGCAAGCGTGGAAATTTTCCAGTGTCAATCATATTGATCAGTGACACCGCTTGTTTAATACTAAAAGAAAAAGAGAAAGAGAGAAAAAATATGAATGCCAATATCAAGGTGATATACCTGTTCATTACAATATTTCCAACATAGTATTGCCAGAACCTCAAAATGGCCCCAATGTTGCCAATTCCTTACACCAGTCCCCAGTTGCAATTATATAATTTCCTAGGTATTTCGAGTTTAGCACCTTGGTGGTTCTAAAGAACAATTTCTAAAATCCCCAGTAAAAATGCTATGACTACCACCCCACAGCCCGAGTCTTTGCCTCAATTTCAAATAAGAATCAGGCTGTGGGCTTTAGGTATAAACCATTTCACAACAAAGAAATACTTTAAAGGATTTACACCTTAATGGATTCAAAGTTTTCCCTTTACATTGCATTATACTTATATTACATTTACATAGGGTTTCATACCCTTTACAAAGTGTGTTGGTACATGGGTAGCACACTGCCGTACAGGTTCTGCATAGCAGAATGGTATGGGCTTGCAGTGTGGTCTGTTTGGTATTGGAAATATTTTGGTGTCATGCTTAATGGCCAGAACGGGTGGTGCTTTTATCGTGTCCATCCTTTCACAGTCTTTCTTTATTAGTGCAAAATCCAAATATGAAAGCAAGGTTACAAAGAAAATCAATGTTCAGCAAGCAGAAAATAGAGACATAAAATTATATTAAAAAACTGATGAAAATTAGGGCAAGATTTAGTCAGCAGTAAGGGGCTCATGTCCATCCTGCATTAACAATATAATTTTAAATAAGCGCTTGATTATTCATAGCCTCAGTGGACGTTTATAAAGAAAAATGATTGTAGGATACAATATAAATTTATAGTGAGATGTCAGCTGTGCTACAGAGTTTGCTTCCAAAATAATATTTTGGGGGGCGTGGCCAACCGTCATGGCCATGTGGACGTGATCCACAGAGGCTCTGCGTCCAGATCTGTAGGCCAACTCAATTCCTCATCCAAGCTGAGATATTGGCCAGGGAATCATCTACAGATGTCAGTGACATGTTCATTGTAGTTTTAAAATTAGCGCAGCATTAGGTTTCCCCCCACAGCCTCTCCGGCAAGGTGGCATCATGGTGGTGTTTGGGACCGGTCTGCGGCTGTGAAATAAACTTCCCTAGCGGCCTCCACAACGCAGGAAGCCCAGCCGAGACCAAGGGACATTGCAAGAGGTGATCAGGGGGCAGCAGGGGGACCACTGAAACTCACTGGGTGCCCCTATTCGTGGCGCTGTCTGACCTCAACATGGCAGCCAGCATGCAATGGCTCCCGTACACACTGGCAGCAGAGGAGTGAACAAACTTCAGATTCAGCAACGAGGTGAGATGCTGCTCCCTGCACCTACTTTCTTATGGGTCCATCGCGCCCTTACACTGCTTGCACCCAGATCACACCCCATGAGACTGGGAACCACCGCAAACTACTTGACCATAGCTGCTCTCTTTCAAAGGCCTGACTGATGCACACACATCCAGCAAGGGCCTTCAGAAACTGAGATCAAGAGCTGATGGCTGCACCAGGTGTGATCGCCAAGACATTTTGGGGGAAGCGGGTAGGCTATATTTTAACTTTCCATGAGAACTATCCCAGTACCGGGATCACCACCCCACATGCATAGACCTCCCAACCTTGGCACCAAGACACTCCATGAGCTCCTGGTCACCTCATGGCAGACCTGAATATTCTTTCTGATTGCCATGGTACCATCTTCTATCTATAGGTGACTGCAGATTACTATAATGGGGGTTGGCTCACCCGGCTGACTTGTTAAGTACCATCTGCCAGTCTAACCCACTCTAATGGACCGGACCCTGCCAGCCATTGCCACTGGCACTGACCTGCTCTCCTCCTTTACCTGGAGGGTCCTCTAGGCTGTTTTTCCCCTGATTGTCAGTTGACGGCCCCCATGCCCACGGCACCCGGCAGCCTATATGTCACCAAAGAAGACACAATCCAACAGAGTGTCCAGTTACTTCTCCCAAGTAGCAGCAAAACACTTGAGCGAAGCTCCACATTCTGGCGAGACCAAGACCTTGATGAAGGATGAGCTCTTGTCCTCTCACTGTGAGCCAGGACCTGGACCAGAGAGTGTCCCAGCTGATGACAGAGACTGCAAATGGCCCTCCTCAAGTGCGCAGACCTGGAAAATTGCTCCAGACGGGACAACATCCGCATTCAAGGTCTGAACAAAGGAGCGGAGGGACCGGACATGGAAGCCTTTGTGGTGGGCATGTTCTCGGAACTCCTGGGAGAAGATCACGCAGAAGTGAAAATGGAGAGAGTTCACAGGGTAGGGCCACAAATACCTGGAGAAGGGAAACGCCCTAGGGACGTTCTTGCCAAGTTGCACTACTTCAAGACTGAAGAGCTGATTCTTCAGACAGCCCAAAAGCATGAAACGGTTGTATTTCAGGGTGCCACATGCTCCCTGTTAGACCTGTTAGCTCTTGGCATGGTTTCCCCTGTCTTTTTGGCTTCTGACCTGTCTTGATCCTGTGCTGAATTTCATTTTTGCTGGCTTTAAGACTCTGGGCACTTTATCTCTGCTGACCAGTGCCAAAGTGCAAGTTCTCTCAGTTTAAATGGTATTGGTGATCGGTTTATTCATGCTTGGCATATCTGATTTACTAGTAAGTCTCTAGTACAGTGGACCATCTGTGCCCAGGGCCTATAAATCAAATGCTACTAGAGGGCCTGCAGCACTGATTGTGCCACCCACAGGAGTAGCATTGTAAATATGTCTTAGACCTGCCACTGCAGTGTCTGTGTTTGCAGTTTTGAACTGCCAGTTCGACCTGGCAAGTGCTGTGTAGTACATGTCCTAATAGTGAAATATTGCTGAATTCAGTTTTCACTACTGCAAGGACTATCTCTCCCATGGGGTAACATGGGGATTGTCTTGAAATACCTTTTAAGTGTAATTTCCCATTGGGAGCAGTTAGAGAAGTGGAGTTTGGGGTCCCTGAACTCACAATTTGAAAATACATATTTTGGTGAAGTGGGTTTTTAAATTTTAAGTTTGAAAATGCCACTTTCAGAAAGTGGGCATTTTTTTGCTTAACCATTCTGAGCCTCTGCCTGGCTGAATACACGTCAATATGACAGTTGTGTTGTTTGTGTATTCACTCTATACAGTCACACAACGGGAGCTGAGGAGTGCCTACATATCCTGATGGCCCATCACTCGGTTGATGGGTATTCCTGAACTAGAGTGATGGGAGGAACCAACACTTGCACCTGAATAGGGCTGTGGCTGTCCTCAAACAAAGCAGTCTCCAACCCCCTGGAGTGTGTTTGGTGCCACAGCAGGGAACAGTAGGGTCTTCTCTTTGATGTTTGCCTACTTCAAATACATTAATGTGTATAAGTACTGGACCTCTGACTCCACATAGAGAGAACACTTCTGGACCGAGGACATTCTGCTAGGAAGAATAGCTGGATGCTGTAGGAGAGACTCCCACCGCCTGTTGCTTTGTTGTACTGGCCTGCTGCTTGCTGCTGCTGTCCTGGAAGTGAAAGTACTGGACTTTGTTTTCTCCATCCTGCTTTTCAAGGTCTTGGGTTGAGCTTGCCTCCTGTTAAGAAGTCTCAGGGACATCAAAGACTTCATCTGCCAGTACCTGGGCTCTGCTGCTGAGAGTCCTGTCCTGCCAAGTGGTGCCAAATCCAGTCTGGACCCTCGAAGGAGGTTTTTGGTGCTACAAGAAGAAAATCTATGCATCAACCCACTGCACCATTTCGAACCGACACTCACTGGAAGGATTTGGCGCATCACTGCTGCCTGCACCGGAGGGTGGTCGCACCTTGATGCAATAACCACAGTTTTCAACACAGGCCCCAGCTTTTCGTCACAGCGCATCAGAAGAACCACCGCTATGTGAGTTTCGAGCACCTCATCACTGAAATCCGTTACACACTGCCCTGACTCCAACGCAGCACCTGCTTAATTGCTGTGAGATCCAAGCATCATGGCTTGACTTCCGACACATTGTTCCTGGGTGCCATTTTCTTCATCAACACCACACCACAGTAAGGAACCTACCCTTCGTGCCGCAAACAACACATCACCTGCCCTGTGGCAGTAAGGAACCAACGCATCACCTCCCATTCCTAGCAGTAAGGAACCAACTATCACCTCCCCTGCAAAAGTAAGGAACCGAAGCATCTCTGGCACTTTTGATGCATAACCTCCCCTGCGACAAGTATTGTCTTTGCTTTTTATGCATCTCGGATACTTTTCCTCAGCTACGCGCTTCATTCATTTCAAGGAGCTACAATTGCATTCAACCTTTTAAAAGTGATAACTTTGCTTGTGTATTTTAGTTGTTTGTAGTTTTGGTCTTGTTTTATTCAAATAAATATTGACTATTTTTCTGAACTGATGTGGAGTCCTTCTGTAGTGTTTTCACTGTGTTACTGTGTGTGTGCACAAATACTTTAAACATTGCCTCTGAGATAAATTTGACTACTAATGTAAAGCTACCAAAGGGGTGTGCAGGGGTTATCTTAGCTGTGTGTCGCCCTTACCCTGACTAGAGTGGGGGTCACTACCTAGACAGAGCGCAAACCACTGCCAACTAGAGACCCTATCACTCCCTTTTTGAGGACATTGCCTCAGCCACCCAAGCGAGACGATTGCAACTAAAACCTGTAACCGATCACTTGCACAAGGAGCATGTTAAATTCTATTGGACTTACCCCTTTGGCATAGTCTTTAAATATCAGAATAAACAGCACCATTTCACTGACCTCTAGGGTGCAGTGCCCCTTCTGGGCCTGCCTACAGTAGCACCCCGGAGACGAGAGACAACCCTACAGATCATATGCGGACCAAATTCAGTGGGTTCAGTGGAATAGTTCCTCCCTCCTGTGATTTAATTAAAATGGCAAGGGCTCAGTATAAGGCCACTCTGGAAAAAAGGAAATCAGAAATAAGGACTAAAGCATGGGAAGAGCTCTTGGCTGCCACTGAATTGAAGGACACTTCAAAATTCTGGAAAATGGCAAATCACTCATATTTCTTAGATTGTAACACTAAAGTTGATGATTGCTTAATCGCAGAGGACGTTTAGTTGAAGCATTTCACGAAAGTATTTCACCCAGAAAATGACTTTCTGAACAAGGAGGATAGAACCATTAAGCAGATCTCCACAAATCCCAATACAAATGCCTTAGATATTTCGATCGATCTTCACGAGGTCATTGGAGCTATTAATCGATCTAGGCTAGGAAAGGCTCCTGGCCCCGACGGAGTTCCTGTAGACATTTTTAAATCTATGCCCAATCTTTGGGGCCCCCTAGTCACAAACGTGTTAAGAAGTGCTGTAAAAAGCAACATACCCTCCTCATAGAAACTGGCAACTATTATTCCTATATTCAAAAAGGGTAATAGACAAGATCCTTCGTGTTATAGACCAATAGCTCTTATTGATTCTATGGCCAAGATTTTGGGTAGTGTGATCTTATCACGACTGGAGGATTGGGTGACAGAGGCACAGATTTTATCCCCAATGCAATTCGGTTTTAGACCTGGACTAGGCACGGTGGAACAAGCACTAAACTTGCAACTTATTCTTAGTAAATATGTAATTGCCAAAAAAGAGCCCATTCATATGGCATTTATTGATTTATCAAGCGCCTTTGATTTGGTAAATAGAGAGAAGCTATGGCAAATTATGGGAACCTTGGGGTGTGATTGGAGCCTTTTGGAGCTCATAAAGCACCTACATACGGACCTAAAGGTATCAGTTCTGTTTGGCCTATCTGGTCAGAGAACCTCCCCTATTCCCTCAACCTGGGGAGTTAGACAGGGATGTATTTTAGCCCCTTTTCTCTTCTTGATATATATAAATGGGCTTTATGATTTTTTGATAAAATATGGAAAAGATCTACGAAAGATGGGCCAGAGATAGCTCCCAGTCTTATTATATGCAGATGATGCTGTATTAATTGCTCGTACTGTAAATGGTCTACAAGGCATGCTGGATCTTTTCTTAACTTTCATGCAGGAACTTGATCTGAAAGTTAACTACTCTAAGACATATGTCATGACATGTGGCCCTCAAAATACAAACTCCAAGCAATTCACTATGGGAGGAAATATTATTAATAAGGTGAATTTTTTTTGTTATTTAGGCATGCACGTGAGCTCTTCCATGTTATGGAACACCCATTTTAATTTTAAGACCCAGCAAATGGTGAGTAATACAGAAGCGATTTTCCGTTTTACTCGTAAATTGGGCCATAGACCACCTTCCCAGATCGTAATGCTCTATAACTCCAAGTGTGTTTCAGCAGCCCTATATGGGGCAGGTGTTTGGGGCTACACTAAAGTACCTACTCTCCAAAGTGTTGAGAATAAATTTGCACGTAGGTTACTGATGGTACCTAAGAGCGTAGCAAATATTATCTGCCACAAGGAGGTGGGCTTACGATTTATAGAGGATATGATTTCTATGGCTCCTCTTTTGCTGTGAATTAGATGCTGCATGAACCCTGCGGCAAGTCTCGTGCAGGAATGTATTATCGAATGTTTACAGTTGGCCAAATCAAATAGGATTCCTTGGCTCTCATATTTGCAATCATCCTTTGAAAATCTGGTGCTTGGGAATATGTTTGAAGATCCACAGTCCATACCTACAAATGCAAAGGAGTTGCTGAAATCACGGCACTCTGAGCATATCTTAAATATAAGATTCCACAGTTCTTTGAAACTGAAAACCTTTAAACCTTATGCTATGATCGTAACGGCATCAAATGTGGAACCCTATTTGACTTGGTTTCTTAGTCCAAAAACATATTCTCTTTTAACCCTATTTGGATTAAATTTGATACACTTTAAGCTGGCCTTCCCTAATCAGTTAATCTGGCAAAAAGATCTCCCACTTTGTCCTTGTGATGCCAGATCTAAGCAGAGAACTTCTCACTTTTTTCTCTTTTGTACACTTTATGCTACTCCTAGACATGCTTTCATATTGCCTTTATTACGTAATTTAAGACCTATTCACTATAAGGACGCTCTGACATACGTTAAAAAACTGTCAGAAACTCAAATTTGATATTATGTATTAAACTTTATTAGATCTGCTATCGCTATTAGGAAACGGTACTAATCTTCTGTCACCGCTCTATGAGCTTATAACGGAACCAGATATGCTCTGAAATGCATTTACGATTTGCACAAAATGAGAATCTGCTAATATATCCTGGGTATATTTTACCTATTTTAGTATAATATCATATTGTTTTTATAAATTTTGAGAATGTTTTGTAATATAAGAATTGTCAAGAATTTGTAAAATTCTAAAGGGTAGCAAATCTATTTTTACTTATGCTTTGAAATGCATTTGTGATTTTGCACAAAGTGAGAATCTGCTATTATAACCTGGGTAAGTTGTAACAATTTAAGCATAATATCATATTGTTTTCTTAATTTTAGAATATGCTTTGTAATATAAGAATTGCTATGAATTTGCACAATTCTAAAGGTTAGCAAACTTTATTTTTATATATGCTCTGAAATGCATATGTGATTTTGCACTAAGTGAGGATCTGCTATCATATCCTAGGTAATCCAAATAATCCTAGTATAATATTTTATTATTTTATAATACTAGAAAATGCTTTGCAATATATGAACTGCCATGAGTTTGTCTAAAGGGTAGTAAATTAATTATTACCATAATTTTTCTTCTATCCTTGCAAGGGTAAATTGGAACAGATAAACCTAGGTTGCTATGGTAGTCTAATCTTGTTTTAATATTGGGCTTCCCACTTAAACTGTTTTTTCAATTTGATGCCTTGCTTATCTTCAAGTTATGTGATTTTGATGTACTTTTATGGCAATTGCCGAATAAAGACTTTTTGACTAACTGACTGACTGACAGTGGACTCTGGCGGACAATGTAAAAGGAGGCGCACTGGCAAATAAAACACCTTTGTGAGATATCCATACACCCCTGCAGTGGACTCCGGGCAGGGTCCCCAGGACGAATGTTGCTGGACTCAGGCGTGGACAGGATGCCTTGAACTGCCCTGTTACATGCGCCTGGGGCCTGCTATGACTATGGGCCAGGGAACTGTCCCAAAAGAGAACTGTCTGGGGACATCCCCCATTAACTGCACTTAAAAGAGATGGCTCCGTTAGAAAAGCACCAATAACTTAATCACTTGAAAGACGTCTGCAGAGTGTGGGTGCAGACATGGACCAAAGAGCCCAGATCTTATGCAGTTTGAGATACATTTGTCATACCTTGGGGAGAAAAGGCCCCATGTTTTTATAGTTTTTTAGTACTGTTGTTTACATGTGTGGAGAGGAGTGAAGGTGGAATGGGTGGGAGGAAGGTGGGGCAGGAGAGAGGGGGGTTGAGAGGGTTGGGGCTAGTGACATTGGGGTGGTAGTTATGGAGATGTAATTGGTGCCTCTATCCTACACCTCAAGCAAGATACCCGTACATTTAAACCCAATGGCTTTGCAACTGTCTCCTAGAATATTATGGGCCTCAGTTCCCCAGCTAAATGCCATAACTTGTGAAAATACGTACTAGACTCTTCGATGTGGTGGCACTCCAGGAAATCCACCTTAAACAGTGTGAAGACCACAGTTTAAAACACAAGTATACCCAAGTACTAAACATAATGGGGTGGCCTTGCTTTTCCACTCATCCCTGAAATTCCCACGATTTACGCTCCAAACTAAGGCCAAGCAGGTTTTCTCCTCACTTTTCTCTCCCTACTAGGAGGGTTTGCAGAAGGGGATATCATAGTAGGGGGCGATTTTTATGTCATTTGGGATCCCAGCCTAGACAGCACTCACCCCCATCGAACATATACAGGCACTTTTACAAAATCTATGAAACAGGAGCAGAGGAAGCTTGGCCTGCTACACACTTGGAGATTGCCTAACCTGATGACACGGAACTACACATTTTTCTCTCATTCCTACCATAAATATTCTAGACGCAACCATATATTTATTAACCAACCTTTACAACATGCCATCACAGCCGCCAACATTCACCCCATCACAATCTCAGATCATGCCAGATTGAGATCACCCTAGACTGGCAAACCCAAAAGCGTTTCTTTCATGTATGGTTCTTTCCGAACCCTCTAACGCGCAATCAGCTCTTCAGAGACGAAATCCTTAAGTCCATTAGGGAAAATCTTTCAGATGAATGACCCACGAGACACTAACAAATCTATGACCTGGGATACCTTCAAGGCGATAATAAGATGGAAATTTATCTTGCTAATGACCACCCTCACACACCTGAAAACTCAAGAGAGATTAATATTGGAGAAAGAGCTCCTTCAGACTGAGCATGCACATAAAGACAACCCCACTGAGACCCTTAAAAGGAAACTGACAGCTATTTGGGGGGAAACATCATATACACTAACAGGGCTAAATTCACGCTATTGCGTCTCAAACATACTACATATGAAAGGGGTAACAAAGTGGGTACTCAATTAGCTTGACAGCTTTGGGCCAGACAGGAAAGGGGATATACAGGTCCAATTCTTGGGGCTGATGGGGAACTGGACCAAATGGAAGATGGAAAGGCAAGGGAACTATGTCATCTCAAGTCTAGCATAATGTAAAAACTGCCCGGGATCCACCCCAAAAGTGTCCTGTACATCTTGGAAGGCGATAAAAAGCTCACCGGGGTATAAACCTCTTGCCACCGGACATCCTCCTGTACTTCAGTGTTCGATGGACATTTCTGCGTCTGTTACCTGAAGGCCTCTTGGTCCCACAACCGTGGCTTTCTGACAAAAACGGTGCCGCACATATAACCTTCCGTACTACCTTCTCCCACAACCCAGCGGTGTACCTAACTAGGTATATTAGGGGATGCGGTGACCTACCTCCCTGCATCAGTATCTGGAGTATCTAGCGTAAGGAGTCTCCTCCTGCCTTGATCCCTAGCAGTCTCTTCTCCCAATTAGCTGAGTCTGCCAACCATCGGGCGGCATGTGGCAGATGCGCTGCATAATGATAATACTGTATATCAGGGACAGCTAACACACCCCCATTCCCTCCACCCCAATCTTCTAGATCCATCCTGAGGACAGCCGAATGACACTCTGCTGCACTTCCCTGCCCATATCAAGGACATCAACAGAGTGTTCAGCCGGCAAAAAAAACTGGCCTCAAGCGGGAACAGGGAGTTCTGGGTGAGATACAGGCCTTGCAGGAGAAAGACCATCTTTGCTATAACTACCCTGCCCATCATCGATAGTTTGAGCCTATTTCAGAAAGCTATGGGGCCCTTGAGTCCCTTTAAAACCCTGTCTACATTCTTGAGCTTGTGTTCAGCCTCGGTGTGTGTGACCCAGATCCCCAGGCACTGAAATCCTTCAGTCTCCCAAGGGAGCCTGGAGGGTTTCAGTACCTGGGGATCTAATGGTAGTTGAGTCTGTGGTCGCCCTATCAGTCCCCCAAAGGGGAACAGAAGTGATTTATGAACACTGACTTGTAGCCCCGACACATTGTCAGATATTTCAAGTAATTGTATTAGGTGGGGAACTGCTTTGGTCAGGTATCGAACATAAACCAAAGTGTCATCAGCGTACAATGACACTATATTTGAGGTGCCTCATGCCTGAATTCCCCAGGGGCCCATCACTATCCGCAGCAGTAGAGTGAGGGGTTTGAGTCCACATGCAAAAAGGAAGGGTGAAAGGTACACCCATGATGGACTCCCATTCCGACCGTCCAAGGCTTAGATAGGTCCGCCCCCCCACCCTGATTCGAATAGAGGGTTCAGCATATAAAGGTTGTATACGTGCGCAGAATTTAGGTTCAAAACCCATGCCTTTTAATACAGCCTTTAAGTATCCCCACCCCACTTTGTTGAATGCTTTCTCAGGATCTAAGGGGACCAGTGCCAACTCCTCCTCCCTGTCCGAAGTTTTGTGTAGGACGTGCACAAGCCTATGCAGATTGTGGGTGGTGCTAAGTGCCAGCATAAAGCCGCACTGGTCATCATGAACCAGGTCTCGGACCACCATCTGTAACCTAGATGCCAAAAGCTTGCACAGTATCTCGAGGTCCGAATTATGCATGGTGGGGGGTCCCCCCCAGGTTTGAGCATTAGGCACACAATCCCCTCACGTAAGGTTGCAGGCAAAACCCCCTCCCTCAGGCTTCTAGAAAAACCTCTACTAGGCGTTCCTTGATTAACACAGAGTATATCTGAAAGAACTCTACTGGGAATCCATCCCCCCGGGGCCTTGAATCTATTAAGTGACTTTATAGCGGTCCCCAGCCTTCTAACGTGATTTCCTCCTCCAGATCCTACACATTTTCCTGCCTCAGCAGGGGTAGTCCAACCCTTGCCAGGAACCTGTCTCTTGTCCACCCTGTGTCTTGGGTGCCTGCTCAGTATACCATTTTAAAGTGCTCCAGAAAGGCAGCCAGAATATACTGCTGTCAGGTCTGCAGCTCGCCCTGAACAATCTTCATATGCAAAATAGGGATTATCTGTGTTTCGTGCCTGAGAATCCAAGCCAATAATTTACTTAGTTTATCCCCTTCCCTATGCAGGAGCTGGCGATATGATTTGTGGCCTAACTGTTCTAGGCTATTCCAGATGCTATACATTTCTCTGTGCACCTTCAGCATTGCTGCATGCACTTCAGCCAAAGACACGTCACAAAGTTTGAGGTCGGCTAATCTCCCTGCCTGTACCTTGAGGTCCGTCGTTAACCATCACCTCATTCTGTAAATTGTGCCTATACACTCCCCCCTCAGCACTGGTTTGAGGGCCTCCGACTCGACTGCTCTGGTGTTCATGGTGCCCCAGTTCTCGTTTATATAACTCTGCAAGGATGTCTCCAGACTTTCCTGACAAGCAGCGTCGGCCAGGAGATCAACAGGCAATCGCCAACTCCCACACCCCCTAGGTGTATCTCCACCACTGAAGTGTCAATGGTATGTCACTTCCAGCATTGCCCACAGCTAGCACTCAGTGCAGCAGTCAGTGTTGTGGTTGTCATATTCTTGTGTATAGGACTCTACTGACCCACCAGGATTTGTGCAGTACAGTAGAAGCACCAATATAAGCATTGCACTTTGTCATTTATTTCAAGTAAACTCAGTTCCCCATTTTTTCAAAGATAGATTGGTATGAGTTGTTCATGTGTGTTAACATCCAGTGCTATTTTTCTTAGCCCACTGGTATTTGTCATCCATAATTTGCAATGAAAAAGAAACTGCAGTAGCTGAATTCAGTGAAAAAAGCTCAACTCTTTAGCTTACGTACCTACCATTATCGAACTTGAGAGTCATTTGTGTTGGGTAGGAGTATATATTTGGCCACGGCAATGTCAGCCACTCCCACATTGCTGATTGTTTCAATAGGAAGTATGCAGGTTGCACAACAGTGGCCTGATTCAGCTAGGCTTAAGTGAGGAAATGGAAGGTGAACAATTGTCACTTCCTTGCTTGGTGAATGGGGGGGACAAGACCAGGGTTTTTGTGCCATTGCCTCTTTGATGTGGTAGCAGTGCTATTCTTGAAATACAAATATATGCTGCCTCTAACAATACCAATGCTGTTGCAATAGAATGTTTCATGCATCATATGTAGTCAGCGCAGTCATGAATGCATATATCTTTTGATCCTGCTCTTGTGAACTGTATCAAATTACTATGCTGGAAGCCTCAAGCCCGGGTTAGGGCAGAGTAGGCGAGTTCCGAGGCCTGACAGGGCTCAGTGTGGAAGTTAGAGGGCACAGTCTTTATAAAAGTGTCTGCAGCCACTCAGGCTGGTGGTCAGTTCTTTCCTGCATGCTAGGCCCATAGGTTACAGTAATAGCAGACAGGTCCTGTTAGTGCTGCATTCTCTGCCCAGCTGTCCCTGTCTGCCAGCTTCCGCTCAGGACCACACTCCAACATTCTACTTCATTTCACTCTCAGCATTCCAGACACAAGCTGGGACGGGGGCAGATGGAATACTGCATTCTCTCCTCTCCCCACTCTTTTTGCTTAGGTGATATAGCCTATGGCTCACATGCTAAGAAATAAATGCTAAACTGGCAAATAATGGCATGAGGCACCACGCATGCTGTATCTTTATATGCAGAGCGATCTGCCCAGCAATGCTGGAAAACCAAAATGAATTTGACATAATCTTTAGGTCACTGAAATTGTCACGCCTTGTCTGTTACCTCTGGGAGCTTTGATATGCTGTAAAAGACCGGAACATCAAGGTCTGTGCATGGAATTGCAGTCCAGAGATCTGAAATTCTTGGTAGTCAGAGTGGCAAATAAGATGGAAGGCAACTTTACCTTAAATATGGGCTGTGGGCTTGCCAATATTTGAGAGTCTCTCCCTGTAGAGCCTCCTGCTGTCTGTCAATGTTCGAGCTGCACTGCTTAAGATGGTGCCCTCCCTCCCCCCAGGAGCTTATGCACCTTTCACTGAATTTTCTGCTTACTCCAGAGACATATTCAGTGACTTAGCTAGTATGTTTACTTCCTTGATCTGGGCAAATCCCACACCTAAAGTTATATTTTCAACTTTGAAATGGATTGCTACTACCTAGCTTTCCAGTTACAGCACCTTTCTTGATGGCTCAATGATTCGCCTAGTGGAGATGCCTTGCTGCTGACGTGCTGCCCTCGAACATATATCAGTTTTTTCCCTCTTTGACCCTTTTGCTTATGTGACTCATTTGGCGACCCGATGTCCAAAATTTGGGAGAGGTGTGATACAATTGATATTGAAGGTCATCCAATTTGCGATCGAGGTGTTACATTGGTGATTGGACAGCTTGCTCAGACTGCATCATGAGGCTTTGGTGGCTGTTTAGATTAAGAGTAATGTAAGCAAATGAGCAATTTATATGGCGGACAGTTATTTTGACGTTTTGGTGGACCAGTTGTCCTTATGTGTTTGTTTTTTACAGAAATTGTGTAGCCTAATGATATTTTATTTTTGCTGGATGTTATGTTGAAAATATAGTACAAATTATTTAACACAGTGAATGCAGGCGTCTCAGTTAACTCCTGTGGCATTAACATGAAATCTGCTGTTGATCCTTAGCAAACACCTGCTCAAACAAGGCACTTTGTAGAGGTACAGGTCCAATATTTACAATGTGGCACTTATGAAAAAGAGGAAGCCACAATCTCCGTGTCACCCTCAACCTTTCCTTGTAGGTCTCTGGGACCTTCACCCCCTTTCCAAGTCACTATCACCTCCTTGCCTCACAGACTCCTCACACCTCGTCCAGTTCTAGTAACCATTTTCCTTGCCCACTTGCTCCACCTCCGGTCACCCTTCAATATGTCCCTCCAGTCTTACCCAGATCACCAAGGGCCTCTTCTGTTAGTCACTACCATCCATTTAGCAGGTCTACCCATTTTATTGTCCCACACCCAACCTGTCAGCAGGCCACTCCCCACAGGTCACTCTCACACCACTGCCTTGCAGGTGAAGTCATGATTATTCCTCCTCCAGAAGTCATCCATTAAGCGGGAGAGGAATAATAAGTACTGTGGTTTATAACTGATTTGGGGCTACATTGTTTCTAACCCCACTTAGGTAATTTTGCCACACTGTGGAGACCTCTTTGAAGCTGATGCAAAATGAGTCGTAAAGAAACCCTTGCTGCAGACATGCACCACATTTCATTAATATTTGCAGGGCAATACACTGTGGTAACCAACATCAAGTCCTTAGTCTCTTTTTAAAGTGCCCTAGAAGCAATATCTCAGCAATCGGGGTTATACTGATTCCATTCTTGATGCATGTGTTATGTTTGAGTGTGAAAACGTCTGCTAGTTGCTAGTGCTAGGACGTCTTTGCATGGCAGCCTGTATCTGTACCAGTCTTGTTTCTTCTAGCATTCCGTCCAGAATAATCACAGTTGGAGCATCTCTTGCTTCTCAAGACTTCACCTGAATCCTCAGACGTGGACTCACTCAAGCAAAAGTAGCCTTTAAATTTGTAGGCTATGCCACTTCATTCAAAAGATAAAGGAAATACATGTTGCACGCATTTCTGACAAAATGTACATTCTGGATGGGCTTGAGGGTGCCATAAAATATATTGTTGGTTATCTCTTTTCTCCAGTGCTTAAGTCAAGTCCAAGTGTGGGTGTTATTGTGAAAGTGTAAGTTCCCTCCTAGTGCATGTACAGACATAATTAGATCCATCACTTCATGCCTTATAACATGTGCTTTCTCCTGGTGTGCCTGAGAGTACCAACTTTCATCAGTGCCTGAAGCATTTTCTCTCTGCATTCAGTAACTTGTCAGTCTGAACACCTAGTAAAATCCTACAGCATGATCCTCACAATGAGCTCTCTCCCAGCAGAGGCTTAGAGTTTAATCTTCTTCTTAGTTCCAGCAGTAACATGTCAGTGTGTTCTCTCTCTGAACATGTCCTATGCTATAGTTCCCTCTTGCAATTCCTCTCAGGTTGATCTTCATTCTCAGTTGTTTCTTTCATTGTAATTTCTTCCAACATTGGCCTGAGTTTGTGCGTATTATTTCTCCTAGCAGTGCTCCACAACAATCTCCCTCCTACTCTAACAGGGCCTTAGAGTGAGTTCTCCATGTGCTTCTCCCCTGAGTGAGTTCCACCTTAGTGTGAGCTCCCTCTCATCAGGGCACTTCAGTGAAGCTGTTCTCCCAGCATTACCCCAACATTGTGCAATGCTGTTTCACAGTGCACTGCTGGATACCCTCTTTCCCAGCAGCCCTCTGTGAGTGTATGCCCACTGCACCACCTGGACGCTTTGTGCTCAGCATTCATGTATGTTTATATGTATTGGTCTTTATAAAGAGAAATCTTAGCTGAGAGCAGTGGAACACCGTACACACTAGTGGGAGTATGTATAACTACAAAAGGTATAAGGAAGTGACCGATTTAAGATTACCTTGAGAGCAGTGCCATTGGAGAGTTACTGCCCACCTAGCTATACCAGCATAAGGTATAATCCCACTGTGCCCCTTTTGCTTGAATTTGCTTGCGGCGGTGCATTGTCAGTAAGAGCGATCCCACTGCAGTGCCTGCTTGGTGTATTAGGACAACAGCAATGTGAGCACCCTGCACCTGTATGACTCAAGACATTAAAACGTGAACCAGAAGTGTATTATTTGTGCTACATGACCCCTGCAAGGCTGTGCGCGCCACCTTTGGATGGCAGCATGTTTACTTTTTATTTATTTTACACTTTTAATATTTGTTGCTTTCTTAATGCATTAATAGATTGCTTTGAGTTTAAGCATTGGGATGTGTCTGCTACTACAAATCGAGATGGGGTGCCCAAAGGACCCCAGAGCCATTGCTGTTGGTCTCAGAATTTTAAATGGGAAGATAAATGAAATTGCATAACACTTATTCAGGAGACTGGCCTCCCACTACCTATGGCCACATAGTGCTATTTTTTGTTCAACAAGGCAAAATAACCAATCTGCGAGGCCCCGGGGTTCGTCCGCTTGTCCAATCAAGCTCGGTGGTCCACGCTGTTCATCTGAAGAAAGAGACCTCCCGACACAGTCCAATCTTTGACCCGCCTCGTGAAGGAGGCTGTAAGAACTCCGTCACTACGATAGAATTTAGTAAACGTGCTTTATTTATTTTGAGCACAGGTTAATCAGGAAGACAGCGCAGTTCCCGTACACCTCAACAACTGTCAAACCCTGTTGCCGTTCTCGAATGCCTCTCTGTCATCATCACTAGAACGTGCTGTATTACCAGCACGAGGCATTAGAGAACGGTGATACCATTCTCTACAAACACTACATATCTTCTCTCTTTACACTGGAAACAATATAAAATTAAACAATATAACATAAAATATTTCTAATAACAAACAGTTGAACACATTCCAAATAAGTAGTCTCTAAGAGTGTTCCTAAGAATAATAATCATCGAACTTCTTTGGTTTCACAATTTTCCTGCCAGATCTACTCCACCTACCACTTCTACTGGAGGTTCCTTCCAAGCCACTATCACCCAATAGGTAATGATCACCAGTGCTCCCCGAATCAACTCTATGTTGTCCTTGATAATCATGTTCTTCTCTCCTCTCATCCTTTCCTTCCAACCACTCTTTCCACTTATAACTCTTCAGAATACTATTCTCATTTCCCGAGTCAACTCTGGTGCCTTTACATATTAACAATGCAGAAACGTGCCATACCTTACCATCACTGAGTCTCACTGAATTGTTGTACACTGCAATTACTCTCATGGGAGAAGAAAATCTACTTTGACCTTTAGCTGTGTGTTTATTGCTCTTAACTCTTACAACATCGCCAACACATAACTTAAACTCTTTACACTTGTGGATGTCATCATAATACTTCTTATATTTGCCCTGAGCTTTCTCAATATTTGTCCTCACTTCCTCAGGACTCCATTCCACCCTTTTGGCAGCTTTAAGCCAACCAACATTATCCTTTGACATGCGAGTTCTACCCCTCATAAGTTCAAATGGACTTGCGTTAGTACTATCACATGCGGTAATCCTGAAAGCCCACAAGGTCTTCCATAATTCTGTTTTCCAAACCAAATGATTGCAATTAGATAATAGAATCATTCCTTTGAGTACGCGGTTGAACCTTTCGACAGCACCGTTACCCGCAGGATGGTAAATCGAAGTGGTATGATGTTTCACTCCGTTCCTCCTCACATAATCTTGGAAAGCTGATGACGTGAATTGTGCCCCATTGTCAGATACAATACATTTTGGTAAACCCTCTCTTACAAAAATGTTATCCAAAAATTTGATGATACAATTTACATCTGCTTTACTTACAATTCCTACCTCCGGCCACTTTGAAAAGTGATCCACCAGTACTAGAAGGAAGGTCTGTTCATTGCCTTCACCAATGGGCACCATGACATCAATACCTACTCTTTCCCAAGACATGTTGGGAGAAGGAATAGGATGTAAAGGCGGTCTTAACATCACTTGCGTCTTGTCCGCATTCTCACACACATGGCAATCTCTCACCATTCTTTCTACCTTCTTATCTAGCCCCGGCCACCAGTACCAATACTTCACTCTATTCTTGGTCTTACCGATGTCTCGGTGGCCTTCATGGCAAATCTCAAGAATTTTCTTCCTTATGGTGATAGGAGGTATCACCTTCCCATTTCTAAGAAATAAACCTTCTTCCATGGATAATTCATCCCTTACTTCCCAGAAGGATAACAAATTCTTGTTAACCATTTTCTTTAACGGCCACCCTTTAGTAATCATGACACCTACTTTTTGCACTACCTCATCTAAGTCCTGTTCTGTATTCCATTCATCTCGCGAAATACCCCTGCATATACCTTCATCCACAATAGCCACCCACATGTGTTCTTTGTCATCTTCATCAGTATCCTTGGTTAGCAAGGGCATGCGACTTAAAAAGTCTGCAACTGTGTTCTTTACTCCAGGTAAGTATTGCACCACATAGTTGTAATCAAACAAGCGTACAGACATTCTCGCCAGCCTAGGAGAAGCCTTATACAACCCCTTCGTGGTTAAAACTTTCACAAGTGGTTTGTGGTCACATCTTAAGATGATTTTGGTACCCCACAGATACGGTCTAAAGTGTTCCAGTGCCCATACACATGCAAGTGCTTCACACTCAATAACTGAATACTTCTCTTCAGTTGGAGTTAATGATCGTGAGGCAAAGGCAATCGTATCTTCGTAGCCTTTCTTATTGATTTGGGTAAGAACTGCCCCAATTCCCTTGCAACTAGCATCAGTTGTAATAACACAACTAAGACTTGAATCGAAACCTTGCAATGGTGGTGCATTGCAAATATCATCTTTCAACATGTAACATGTTAAATGCATTTTGACATGCCTCTGTCCACAAAAACTTGTTTCTAGCTTTAAGTAATTGTCTTAAATTATATGTTTTCGTAGAAAAATTACGGACAAATTTGGAGTAGAATTCTACCAAACCTAGAAAAGCACTGACCTCATCCTTGTTCTGAGGATTCGGTGCCTTGCTTATCGCAGACAATAACTCCTGCTTTGGTTTAATTCCTTGAGCAGAAACTACATGCCCCAAGTAATTGACGTGGTCACATGCAAATTTGCATTTACTAAATTCTGCCGTCAAACCCTTTTCATCCAACACTTTTAGTACTTTTAACAAGGTCTGATCGTGATCATCCCTTGACCTCCCCATTATAAGGATATCATCTTGAAAGACCATTGTATTGTCGATCCCATCAAGAATTGTGTTCATCAATCTCTGGAACATGGCTGCTGCGGACGCCAAACCGAATGGTACCCTCCGAAATCTGTAACACCCAAAGGGTGTGGCGAAAGCGGTCAAGTCCCTACTACTGGGATGTAATCGTACCTGGTGATAGGCCGCTTTCACATCAATGGAGGAAAACCATTTCATTCCTCTAGTGCGTGACAACATCTCATTAATGTGTGGTAAGGGGAATTGATCAACTAGTATGTTCTTATTAAGATCTCTCAGGTCGATGCATAATCGTAAATTCCCATTGGCTTTCTTCACTACGACTAATGGGGCCACCCACTCGGATGATTCTATGGGTTCTATAATTTTCTCCTCCTGCAATTTATTCAATTGCACTTCAACCTCTTCCTTTAAAGGAATGGGAATATGTCTTACTTTATGCACCTGTGGTATTGCATCCTTTTTTAAACGAATGAGATGCATAAAGCTTTTCATTTTCCCAATCTTTCCCGTGAATACGTTAGGAAATTTCTGTTGAACTAGTTGACCAACTCCTAACCCTGTTTGTACAGACAATACTGGTTCGGGATTGTTAGGATCCAATAATATGCCCAATTTTCTCTGGTCAATCCATCCCAAAACGGAAGGACCTGTAACTGCAATATACAATTTTCCTGTCATTTGTCTGTCTTTGTACTGGAATTTCAACTTCTTGAAACCTAACAATTCAATTATTTCACCACTGAAAGTCTTAATCGTTATATCTGGCAAGCATAACTCCTCACCCACAATGTGTTTGAGATTCTTTTCCCACACATTTTGATTAATAATGGTATATGGAGACCCCGAATCTACTACAACTTGTATAGTCACTCCTCCCAACACAATCTCACAACTTGGTTTTTTCATTCTGTTTTTCTCTTGTTGCTTCAAGCACAAAATGGCGTCTTCATCAGATGAATTTACACATCAGATACACATGGTCAAATCATCTTCATCAGAGGAGTTAGTGTCTTCAAGTTCCAGCACTTAACCACAATTTCCATATTTCCTCTGACACACTTTTTGAAAATGACCCACAATTCCACATTTCGAACACTTCTGCTTCCTTGCCAGACACCACTTATCATTCGCCAAGTGGTCATAACTGCCACATCTATAACACTTCCTTTTATCATATGATTTATAATTCTTCTGCTCAATTCCTGTTTTCCCTGTGCCTTTCTTTTTTTAAATCTCTGGTGAGTTTTTTCCCTTTCACTCTTGCAATTATGGTCTCATCACTTTTATTTTCATTCAAAACCTCCTTCGCACACCTTCCAGTCAATTCTGCCCTTTTCACAATATCAATTACTTCTTGCAAAGAGCTTTCTCCTTTCGCCCACAAATTGCCTTGGATGTTCGAGTTAGACGATTGCATAACAATCTGGTCACAAATTAACTCGTCATGTAGTTCACCGAATCTGCAATTAATTGCTAAATTCTTTAAGGCAGACACATAATCCTCTATGGGTTCCTCTTTCCCTTGTTTCCGATGAAAAAACTTGTAGCGATCCACAGCTATGCAAACTCTAGGTCTATAATAGTTGTCTAAGTCTGTAAGCGCATTCTTATACAGGTCGCCTTCACCTGCTTGTCTGGGTTTCTTATTAATGTTTTTGAAAATCGTCAACCCTCCTGGTCCTAAACAATGTCGGAGGATCCTAAACTTCTTCTCAGCAGAAAGCTCCTCATCTTCCTCAATGGCAGATATATAATTTTTGAAATATTCACACCATTCCTCCCATTTTAATATAGGTGTGCCAGAAACAGGAATAAATGGTTGAGGAGGTGACAGGTTCCATGGGTTGTTCGCAGCCATTGTGTCTTCACTGTCTTCCTACTTGAAATTTTCCAAGTATGTAAAAGTAACACTTTATTAATGTTACAGTACAAATTCCCTATGTAACATCCTTTTTTGTTTATTATTTTTATTTTTTATTTTTTGTGATCAATATTGGCAAGGATAAGCCAAATGACGTGTTTATGTCACTAGTAAGTCATTTTCCAAATAAAAATGGTTGCTTGAGACATGTAAATCTTTTAGTTCTCCTAAAACTAGTTCCAAAATGGCTGCAGTGCCGATTCCCATGCCAAAATGGCTGCCGTGTGCCAGTTACACGTCTAGGTGACGTGTTTCCGCTTCCACGTAGTGAAGATGAAAAATGGCTCAACTAAGATGGCCACCGGTATATGTCAGACTGACGTGTTTACACAGCCACGTCATGCAGATGAATTTGCAGTCTGTCTGGCCCAACTCCCAAACAATCCTCTGTCCCTGCGGTGCTGCGCAGCCTAAGACTCACCGCAACATCGTGAATGCAGAGGAAAAGACGTTCCTGGACGCTGGTTGCTGGTGCAATTTTGACGCGCTGGGTAAGAGCCCCTCGTCGCCAATTGTAAGAACTCCGTCACTACGATGGAATTTAGTAAACGTGCTTTATTTATTTTGAGCACGGGTTAATCAGGAAGACAGCGCAGTTCCCGTACACCTCAACAACTGTCAAACCCCTGTTGCCGTTCTCGAATGCCTGTCTGTCATCATCACCAGAACGTGCTGCATTACCAGCACGAGGCATTCGAGAACGGTGATACCATTCTCTACAAACACTACAGAGGCACACTCACAACTCCGATGGAAAAGCGCGTGGCACAGGTCTGCACCTCCTCAGCATCAGGAGAGCCACTCGGGCGGCTTGTCGTAGTCAGCAGTCGGCCCGATCAGAATTCCGTCTTCCTCACTCTGGAGCTTCACCACCCACAGGCTCACTCCTCGAGCCGCTTTCCGGTTAGCAGACAGCAGAGGGCTTAGACGGCTCAACCCACAACCAGGGAACCGCCTTGCTCCAGCTCAGATGGGGCTGTCAAGCAGCCACGTGAGCCCAGAGAAGGGCTCGCCCAGGTTCAGGGGTGTCTATGCATCCCCAACCTACACAAATCTGGGGCCAATTCACATCTAGTTCGGCAAGATGGTGCAGGGTATTGCTGGGGTTATCAGGAGCTCCTAGGAATGTATCCTCCTGGCCATTTTGCATGACCAAGGCCCCCCAGACTTTGCCAAGTTAAGTTGGAGTCCTGTAAAATCCCCAAATATGCTCAGGGCCTATCCTATGCCATTCTGCAAGAGGCTCTATGTCCAACGTGAAGAGAAGATGAGATAGCAGGCATCCCTGCCAAGTGCCATGCCATATGGGAAATTTTTTGACACAGGTTATTCTTTTTTAATCTGTGCTGTCAAATCTGTTTAAAGCAATTTAATGCTACTAACGTATCGGGCCAAAAATTTGCCCTAACAAGTAAGGAGAATAGTTAGTCCCAGCTCACCGAATCAAAGGCTTTGTGAAAATCAATCACAAACAGGGCTTGTACAACGAGTAGATTACTAGCCCGAGCCAGGGCATTGTAGACACACCAAGTGTTGTGTCTGGTGGCCCGGTTAGGCATTAAATTCACCTGGTCTGGGTGTATAAAGGCGCAAACCTTGCATTTGGTGCAAACCCTGTGTAAAGATATTTATAAAGTCCCCCACCCTCTAATACTTCTAGAACAGGAAGTATCTGTTGCAGAATAAACAAGGAACCAGAAATAAAACAACACAAATGTCCCCTTGCACCAACACCTTCCCAGCGGCCCCCATCACATACCTCTAGCCCCTACCTAATAAAATGTGCAGGGACCGTCCCTTACCTAGTGAGATATACCCCACAACTGAAATTCGAACAATAAAGCACAGAGATCAGTGATTGGTATACATATCAAAGTGATCACACTATGGTAGTGCAGCTGCTGGTCAAGACTAATTTGGGTCATAGCCAGTTGCTGCTGTTTAGGGCTACTGTTCAACACCTCCTCTGTGTGGTGATGTAGTTGATTCCTACAAGTTCTTCACAGTAGCTGAGTCCAAGCCTTAAGGTCATCTCCATTCTCTGAAGTCCCTCCTCAGGAGAGGTCACACCTTATCGAGGTAGGACACTCTTCAACCCACTCCCAGACACTTTCTGGAGTGTCAAAAAGAAGTGTGTCTTATTACCAAAGAATAAACTGAGGTCTGTGGGGGTACGGGAAAGAATTATTTATTTAATTTGCACAGCCTTGAATTTTTGCTTCACTTCCAGGAAGGAGTGTCACTGCAGATTGACTTTCATTATATAACTGGGAAAGACCATGACTGTCAAAGAGCCAACTGTCAAGGGGCCTAGTTTGCGAAAGGCTATCAGGATTGTGTCTTTATCAGCATAACTGAAGATACGGGCAATGAAGGTTCACAGCGGGGCCTCCAACTGGGGCTGAGGAGCCTGGATCTTTGGGTCTGCTCCACTAGGAAGCATACTAGGAGATCTTTGTTTTGGACCCAGGATTTCAGCGACTGTGAGACAAATTGTGTGAGGGTTGTCCCATCCGATTCTTCGGGATACCCACTATTAAAAAAGTGTTGCTTCACAAGCATCCCTCAGCATCTCCGACATGGGTTTTCAGGTGACAGACTGTTCCCTGAAGGCTTAAGATGTTAGCCTGGAAACTCCGCATAACATCTTCCCCCACTGAAATGCGGTCCTGTTACTCTTCGTTACTCTGTGTACAGTGTTTAATTGGTCTTGCAGAAGTAAGCTAAGGTCTAGACTGAGTTGATCAATTTTCCCCCCAATTATGATACAGAGTTTTTGATTGCTTGCAGGATTGAATTTTGGGATCCAGGGATGAATCATCATGTCAGCGAAAAGTTTCTGATTATTTTATTTGCTGGCTGTGGGGCAAGTTTGCTGAATTTATTGATCCATTCTTGTGTCGACTGCAACTGTATAGTGTCTTTCCCCATGTCGGATTATTAGTGAATTTGGGTTCACAGAGGCGCAGGAATCACGTTGTAAGGGAGTTCTATTGCACAGTTGTCTAGCTCTGGGCCAGTCTCTTCAGATGGTCTTTAATGATGTGTTATGGCAGCAGAGGTATAGGTAAAATGTTATTTATGTGGTCTCTTATACATTTCCAGATCTGCTGATCACTACAGGTCTGTACCTTCGGGAGTTTCCGGGTGCCCCATTCTGCAGTGTGGTCTCCCCTCTGACATCACATGCAAATGTGGGGAGGGGGTGCAGCAATCAAGACAATAAATGCACAACTAGATTTGCAGCCAGTCAATGCATCACACCGGGGGGGGGGGGGGAAGAGTCTCAAGAGTGGGGAGGAGAGCACAGAGATCAAGGAAGGGATGGCCCCAGCTGTCCCTCAGTTCTTATGGAGTGCAGTGAAGCCCAGTACTGTCCCTCCACCGTCTATCAGCCTTTCACCCCAAGCAGTGTCACTCAGATTGCCTCAACATTGCAAGGTCCAGAATGGAGGAGGCCAATCTGCTAGGCTGCCAAGTCCTTGGATCCAGCTCAGCCCCAAGAATGCACATCAGGCTCCAACACTCTCAGAATAGGGGGTATTCTCCAGACAGCTGACCACCAGAAGTCTGCTGGCTCCCACCAGGACAGCACAACACTCAGGATGGCACAGGGGCAGTGCAGGGTCCCTCAGGCAAGCATGTGGGCCTCCACAGCCACCGGAGCTCCCAGGGTAAAGGGGGCCTGTTTTCAGTCAACCAGCAGCAAGGATACCACCCATGCATCCCATTCTTTAGGACATCCACGGGGCTCCAGCTGCGACTCAGGTCAATAGTTACTTAGGGACCAGCACATGAGAGCACCACCCAGGCCTCAGTGCTCTTCCCAGGGAGTGGGAGGCCGGCATGTGTCAGTCTTCTGCACAGCCAAATCACACTCTCCCTGTTGGCACCCTCCCAAGCCTGGGACAGCTCTAGGAGCTCCTTCGCCAGGCACCTTGGTCCGCTGAGGAGTCCAACTTCCCAACATTCAAGCGCAGCATCAGACTGTTGCTCCAGCACAAAGGTTGTCAATGGGTACCATTCCGCTCGATGCAGCACTTTTTACACCAATCAGGTTTGCTGTGCACAGACGGATATCCGATAATTGTGGCGCAAATAGCAGAGCTCAGCAAGTTGCGACTGCTTTCATAGGTGGCTTGGTCACTCCTCTAAAGCTGTTGGTTTTGGCAGGAAAAGCTCTGAGCATAAAAAGTCAAATTTAATACCCAGAGAAGTCCTCTCATTGGCCGTATACTTTTGGCGTCTTGGTCTGGACAAGATTTCTACCTTCTAACTTAGTTTCTTTTTTTGGAGCTCCGCTGAGTGGATGATCAAGTGGCAAAATGCTCTCAGCAGGACCCACCTAAATGTTTGTGCCTTCTGTGGATGGACTCCAGTCCAAAATGTTTTTAAGTACAATTTTTTAAGAGATTGCAAAATAAGTCCCTCTTGAACCACTAAGACCTATTTCCAAATTTTTCTGAGATTTCAGAATAA
This sequence comes from Pleurodeles waltl, assembly GCF_031143425.1. Classification (NCBI taxonomy): domain Eukaryota; kingdom Metazoa; phylum Chordata; class Amphibia; order Caudata; family Salamandridae; genus Pleurodeles; species Pleurodeles waltl. The sequence goes on along the minus strand of NC_090436.1, from coordinate 639,999,348 downwards.
TTCTTTCTGGAACCACTAAGGCTCTCAGGACTTTAGGGACAGTAAGTAGGGGTAAGGACTTACTCTAGCACGGTCCAGTCCAGTTGCAACTGGCCGGTGGTCACGCCAGGAAAATGCCTCCTGCAGCATTTGAAGTCTTGTAGCCACACACGTCAGTCCTTCAGGTCTCTTCACAGGTTTCAGATAGCAGGCCCAGTCCTCTTCTGCTCTTCCACAGCTCCAGAAAGTGTTCTGCTGAGCTGTGCATGAGGTGCCACATTTGAAGGATTTACTAATCCGTGTTGAGGTGACTCCTGGACACTTCTTAAACAATAAGGAAAAAGCTCTTGGGGGCTACCCTTCCAACTTTTGCAGCACCTCCTTACTGGCGAACTACATGCTTACTGCAAGTTATTCCACCTTGCACCATTCTAAGGAAAATCCAAGATGGCTGTGAAGGAAGTGTGACAGCCAGCCAGTGGTATTTATGGAAATGAGCCATACCCTCCACCTCCACCAAACTGGCTCTGGGATCAGCTCTCCCTCCCACTGGGCTGGTGCCCAACCGGATACAAATGGTCTACAGAAAAAAACAGTATTCCCTTCCTCAGGACTCCACTTCCACCCATCCTTGCCTCTTTGAAGTAAATTAAAATCCTGAACTCTCCCAGGTGACAAATCCCACATACCTCCCACCCAGCCCATTCTGTCCAATAGGCCTAACACATTTGTACTGCTCTGGGACCATTTTTCACACCTTGATAAGGTCAGACACTGGGTAGGGCAGCTGCTGGCAGGCTAATGCACATTAGTATCCAGGAGCTTCGGGCAGTGAAAAGGTGACTTTTTAAAAGTTACTTTCCCTAAATATTTATTAACAATCTACTTTTACCACTAAATGCAAAATGTCAACGTTAACATGAAAGAAAGTATCAGTTCTGTAATGTGCAATGGCTCTTCATATTATTTTCTCAGCAACTCAATCTAGCAACAACTCAACCATGCTTCATATAATTTTCTCATCAGCTCAATGTAACAACACCATAACACAATATAAGGATTACATTTTCCATGTGTCCTACAGAAAGTCCTCCAATCGCTTGGCTATTCTTCTCCCATAAGACTGTTGGGATAGAAAAGTTGCTTGTATGAGGACATGTACCACTGCCCTGAGTGCCCCAGTTGTTATATCTGGATCATTCATGATGTATTATTGATCATGCACAAAAATGAATCAAACGTGTGCACTACAATCTAGACCTGTATTATATTGTAGTCACTTGTTTTGTAAGGCGCATGGCTACCCGACAATGGGCTTCCCAGGGCTGTCAGTTCTAGCTCGAGTGAGAGTAATTAAAAATGATTAGGGGAAAAGATACGTTTTTAGTTTCTTGCTAAAACTCATTAAATTGTCATCCATTCTCAAGCTAATGGGCAAGGAATTCCAGAGTTTAAGTGCAAAATATGTGAAGGAGTGACCTCCACTTCTTAGCTGTCTTGACTCTGGGGACAACAAGAAGATTGAGGTTGTTAGACCTAAGAGCCTATTGGTCCGATGGGAGAGGACCAGCTAAGATAGAACACATAGGGCCACTTTGTGTTTGGCTCAATGTGTAATACATAGTGCCTTGAATTGTACTCTACAACCTATGGGCAACCAGTGGAGAGTTTCAAGCATTGCATGTGCTGACTGTGTTTTGGTATTTGAGATGCAGCACTCTGAATGATTTGAAGTTTTTTAATAACCGACACTGGACTGCCCAAGTAAAGTGAGTTGCCTTAGTCAAGGTTAAAGCAGCTGCCAGCCACCTTCTTTATTTTGGAATCCATGGAGAGGTGCTTATCCAAAGTAATCCAGAGGCTCTTAACTTCCAACTTGTAGAACGGACATTCTCCTAGAGAGGGAGGCCAACTATTCTGATCCTAGAGTGTTGGGCTGTTACCATCTATAATGACCTCTGTTTTCTCGTTTAGTTTTAGGCAGCTGGCTGCCATCCATTTGGACGCCTTCTCTAGACAGCTATTGAATCTCATAGAGGTGAAACCTATATCAAGAGATAACAAGGCAATCGTCTGAGTATCGTCCGCGTACGATTCCTTCGTAAAGCCAAATGAGCAGATGATATTAGATAGAGGTCGGACATGCACATTAAAAATTGTGGGGCTCAAAGAAGAGCCTTATGGTACCGCACATTTCAACTGATGGCTAGTCGAAAGAAAAGGCCCCTCACTAACTTGAAAGCTACGCTTCTCCAGAAATAAGGCAAGCCATTTTAAGGCATTACCCGTAATGCCTACATCTAGTGGGGTAGAATAAGATAGGAGACTGCATCAAATTATGCACTTAGGTCAAGGAGGATCAGTGCTGCTGAACCACCCTGATCCAAGACCATTTTAAGATCTTTCGTGGCCCTTCAAAGTACTGTTTCTGTACTGCACCCAGAGTAGAATCCTATTGGCGTGGCGTGAAGGATGTTATTGGCTTTCGGTATTCTGCAAGGTGCCTGTTTATCGTCTTCTCTAAGATTTTGCTGAGTCCTGGAAGTAACAATATAGGTCTGTAGTTATCTATTGCCTCAGGGTCTAAAGTGGGTTTCTTAAGAAAAGGGCGAATAATGGCATGTTTCCATTCCTCCGGAACACTGTATATAATATATATATATATATATATATATATATATATATATCAAAGTGGAAAGCTTCACATCACCCCTTTTCAATAGGGTATCTATTGGAGCAGGCCTGATTTAACTGAGCTTGCCACAGCAATGACTTCCTCTTTCACCAATTGAGGAAACCTGAAAAGTTCAGCTTTAATGTTATTTATTGTGGGTCTTCCACATACCTTGTCATTGTGGCCTGCCGAACCCAATAGAGCATCATAAATGTTCCTCACTTTTTCAAGACATTTGTTTGCAAGTAATTCACAGTACACTACAGATGGAAGAGGTCCAGCTTCTGGTATATCAGGCTTTAGGAAGGAATTTACAATATTGTAAATTTCTTTGGAAGAGTTTGAGGATTGCTTAATCCTCTCTGCAAAGTCATTCATCTGGGCTCTATGAAAAGCATGCTGATATTTTTTTCAAGGACCTGTTTGCATGTATCACAGATTGAGGCCTTCCTAAAGACTGGGAGCAGAGTCCCAAGCATGGGAGTTAAGCAGCACAAGCATGGTGGTGACAACATACTGTGTTTTCAGGTAATAGTAATCAGTAGAATTAACAGGCCTTTTTACCTGTATCACTGGAGTGGTGCCTTCAAGCCCACTTATGTAACGTTCCCCTGCAGTGTTCGTAACTCAACCTCTGCCTGCACTGGATCGTATTAGTGACAGGCCATGCCTGTGACTGAGTGTGCACGCTGGGATGTTTGTGCTCCTGTGAAGTGCTAGAGTAAATGGATGTTACCGCACGTGGTTGCATGTGAGCACTGGGTTGTATGTGTGCTTGTAAAGGACACAATATGTGAGGGCTCTGGGTTCCATTGTGGGAGATCCATGCTTTGCTGGAGGAGCATGTGGAGGTAGAAAAGCCTCCTAGATAGATTTGTGGATTGCTGAATTCCTGAGAGCTGGGTGGGACACACAATGGAGGAAGGAACAGCGGGGCTCTTAAGTACACTTCAGATGAGGCTTTTTCATTCTAAAAAGAGGTCACTGGTCAAAGGGCCCCAGACACATCTCAGGAAGGGGATAGGGCTGATAATGCAAAAGAGTAGGACTGGATGCCTTTTGTAAACCTTTGATACATATATTACTGAGGCTGACATCCAGGTGTGCTCCTCTACTCATAACCATGGCCTGTGTTTGGGCCTATCAGATTTGGAGACACTAATGCTGTGATAGTCTGCTCTCTGGAAAAGAGACTACCCCCTAACAGCAAGGCAGAGGAATGTGCATTTCAAAGCAAGCATCCCGCAGAACACAAACTTTAAAAGCAGAGACACAAAATCACATTTGTATCTAGAAAAAGATTGTAAAAAGAGGAGTTTAAGACTTTGAGACTCCGAAATTGTCACACTGAACCTCTACATTAGCATGAAGAAGCTCAGCACTGGTTCTGCCGGATGTGACCAGGACTGGGAACTGAGGCATTGCCAGTCTCCCATGCTGGGTGAGGGGACATCACCCAGGAGAATCAAGAACATTCACCTGGAACCTGGGTCACGAGCTTCTGCATGACCCGAGAGCAGAGGACCCTGTGAGGAGCAGGTTGCCTGGAGAGAACGAGGTACAGTGGGGATCCTGTGCTGAGTGAATCACAGGAATGCATTATGGAAATCGGATTTGTCAGATACGGCACCGATTGGGCCATCAGTCTGTGTATATTGTTTGGTCCCCAATATGCAAGGTTGTTCTGGTGCACTGCTGTAGTGAAGTTAGGGCTGTCACCCTGTGAGGTGTCGAGCTGCCTTACGTGCATGGCTTGCAAACCCCTGTAAGCCACCTTGGGCCACTGTAAATCTTAAGGGCCATCACCCTGGGGTAGTGCTATGATGAAGATAGAGCCATCACCCTGTACAGTGCTGCGACCTGAAGAGGAACGTCGTCTTCAGTGCATTTAGCATGATCCACGTATGCTAGCTGGGGGCCATGAAGGAAGCAGAGGAGAATTGTAAATGTGAACTCAGAACTGCTACAATCAGAACTGATCGGAACTAGAGTGGCACCCCAGGTCTGCCATTAGAGACAGATAGTACTTACTGTGATAATGGAGGAGTGCTGTGGTGTTCCAGACTGCGTGCCAGATGGAACAAGACTACTGCTCATCACTGGCACTAGCCGAGGTAGACTGTGCCCGAGCATTGCTGAACTCACCTGGGCCTTCCGTCTTGTCTCCAGCAGGAGTGGGTAAGACTGCACCTTTGAGGGGATGGGAGAATCTGCTCTGACTGAACAGCTAAAGCCACTGGGACATCTTGGACTTTGAATAGCCATTGTGGGACTTTTAAGTCTGCATTCTCTAGCAGGGTCTAACTTGGATGTTGCTTCAAGTAAATGGGGAAAATAGACCCAGTCCATAGCTAGAAGAGCGAGATGTTGGTGCCCACACACACAGTGCTAGAATACATACCTTATGGCGAAAGTGTTATTATTTCGCTTGTACAGTATGAGAGAGAGAGAGAGAGAGAGTGAGTGTGGGTGTGCGTGTGTTCGCCTGTCCCTACCCCTGAGAGTCAAGTGCGGAAGAAGTACTTGGCCCATTCACTCAGAGCCAATAGTAGGCTGGGCCTCGGGACATCAGGATAAAAGGCTTCAACCATCAATGTTGGACCCAGTAGCTCATGCTTGTCCTGTGGTCCTTTGAGGTGGTTCTGACAATCTCCAAAGTAAACGCTTCATCTTTCCTAATCTGCAAATCAATCCATAGAACAAAATATCATTAATACTGCTGTTTCTGATCTGATCTTAGAAAAAAGGAACAATTTGAAAGAAATAATCTCTAATCAACAACAACAACGCATCACTGAATTTCCTTCTAATATTGACAAGGAATATACTTATACCTCACAATGAAGGAATGTCGCAATCCAGGGTTGAGTCACAGAATGAACAGCATACCAACTTTGGTGGGAAAACCTCATATCCATGTCCTTTATAGAACGGAAACTTTCCTTCACATTGGAAATTTTGTATTCTTTGTCAGGGCCAAAGGCTCAGATTATGCAAGTTTAAAATTTACTGACTACCAGTGAAGCTGCACCATTATCGGCTTGAAAAAGAAGTTCTTAAAAGTAGACTCAGACGACCAATCAGGTTTTTTAAGAATATCTTTCAAACGACCTCACAGGGAAAAAGCCTTTGATGCCACAGCCCCCCTTACCCAGGGGGCACCAAAAACAGATCTGTCTATTCCGGTCTCATTCATAACCCATCACATCCATGTTATGACCTTGAGAGAACAGACTGGTTTGTGTGGTGTCTTTAATGGAATACCAACTATCTAGTGCCTAGGTTCTTCCGTAGCCATCTCATTGGCTTCAATGTACCTTACAACACACAATTTGGGATTACGTGGGAATGCCAGAAAGTACACCACTCTGGTATGCAATTTCATATTTCTGGATACCGTGAAAATGAACCCTTCTTTAGAAAACATCTCGGAGGACACATTCAGTGCTCTGACGTCTGAAACACTCATGCAAGAAACTGGACATAAAGGCATGACTAACTTACCTGATAATTATTTCATATGTAGGAAATAGCTATCGGGCCAAGACTACAAGCAACACAGGACAACGTTGGCATCCCATAATTGAGAGTGTCTTGACTTTGGAGGTAAAGACAGTCTCATCGCTCTAAGTAGCCAGCACACCAAAGGATGTTCCACAATCAGAACTCTATTACATGGCACAAAGTATTGACCATATGGTAGTCCATAACCCTCTCTGCCAACTGAGAGGCTATGCCAAGCTGAACCATATTGCTTGGCTCTAGAATCTCACCCTGACTTCCTAATGAGGTGTGATGCATGTATTAAAAGTCCTGGGATTCCCCAGAGACTTCTGTAATCTTCCACGCCACTAGCCTCAGTGTCTCGTCTAGCAGTAGTTGACGGAATCTGCCACAATTATCCTTGAGAATGTTGAGTCTCCGGGGAACCAGGATTGGAAAGCTCCAAGCAAGTTCCAGAAGAACTGGAAATCAGACTTGTGACCTCCAGAGCAGCATCACAAGAACCACTGTTGCCTTCTGCCTCCAGGCCTGCTTTGACAGTCTTGCTATCTTCGAAAAGGGAAGAAATGTATAGCCACCCACTCAACTCCAATCCTGTAGAAAGGAACCCGTAGCTTCCGCCAACAGGTCTGGCCTCCAACTGTCAAAATGCAGAAGTTGAGCATCGAAATGCAATGCAGAAAGTTCCCACTAACAAGGACCCCACTTGCCATTATTCCCTTATAGATTTCCAGATTCAGTTGTCAAGCACTGAAGTCATTCAGGTATGTGGAGTTTCAGTCTGCTATCAGGTTTAGTTCCCTCAGAAGGTATTCTGCTGTGACTGATATTTTCCTGTCTAGGGAGAAGTGCCAGAAGTTCCTGACCAGGTCTGCCAGGGGACTACCCCATCAAGAGCAATTTATGTATCAAAGTACCGGATACATTGTCCAACTTCAGGAGGGTGGCATATGAGACCTTTTCCTTTGTGAGACATCTTACGAAGAATGAGCCCACCAGACGTTCCATGCAATGGATGTTTAGTTATTTCTTCTCTCATCTCCCCGTATTGGGGGCCCCCCAGCCTGATTTGTTTCAGACTCATTTACCACATCTAGTACTCATCTGAAAATGATTCTGCAATTACATGCTTCCATGTAGTCGATCCATGAATGTAGCTGCATTTTGGCCTCCAGTGACAGTTTCACCTCAGCTGTGTAATTCGGTCCCTTCTCAGGTGGGCTGCTTTTAACCTCTGCAGTGCTCTGTACGAGAGGTGTCCTGTAAAGATTGCATGGATAGAGGGCACTAGGAGTCACACCACTCTGTACAGGTGTACCGTAGAGATCCACTTTTTCCCCAGTCTTTCTCATTTAGTTCCAGATGAATACAATCTTCTCTTGCTGCAGCTTCAGAGACTGCTGAGCTGAGTCTATGACAAACCCCAAGAAGCAGATATTCTTTGTAGGTTTGCACACAGACTTCTGTACGTTGATAACAAATCCAGCCTGGAGCAAACACCAGGTGGTGGGGAGAGCCTAACGCAGACTTTCCATGTCCTGACTCATGAGCAGGATGTTGCCTAGATTGATGATCAGTCTGATACCCCTGGTTCAAAGAACTTATGCTGCCATTCTCATCACCTTGGTGAAGGACCAGGGAGCGGAGGAAAGTCTGAATGGCAGGACCACAAACTCATACACCTGGTGTCTCCATTCTAAAAGGAGGAACCTCTGAGGCTTTCACAAATTAGGATGGCAAAGTAGGCTTTTTTTTTTTAAGTTCAGTCTTACCATCCAATCATTTTGCGGAATTATATACCTGAGAAGGTGCATTATCTCCAAACCGAAATAATGGCATACGAGCCACTTACTGAATTGTTTAGATTTATCTTCGGACTGAACCCTTGGTCCCTCTTTCACCAGAAAGAAACTGCTGGGGATGTACGGACGTTGGCGCAATAGCCCTTGTTGTCTAACATGGACTGCACGTATTGTTCTCGGAGCTTTGACTTCTCTTCTAAAAAATTAAATAGGGTGGATTTCTGTCTCTGAACTGTAGTCCCATAAAATTGTATGTGAAACCCTGTCACCGTCTGCAGCACCCAGGTATCCCAGTAACCTCACTCCATTTGGGTAGAAGCCTTCCCAGTGTGCCTCCCACTGTTGGTTGGGAAGAAAGGATACTCTTTACCTGAGCATCCTCCCAGGCCATTGGACGCATCTCTGAATCTTCCTCTTCCATCACGTTCCTTGAGAGCACCCCTGGTGGGGAAGAACCTTCAGAATTATTTCTTGTACTGCCATTGATATGGCTTTCTACCTTGGTACCTCTGGGAGGCTGGGAAATGAGGGCAGCCGATAGAGTGCCCTGTGCCTCTGACAGCAACCCCTCCATTTCCGCCCCCCCCCCCCAAATACAGTTTGGCCAAAAACTTTTTCATTGACTGCTGGGCTTTATCAACTGAGGAAAATGTGGCAACAAACGTGGTTAATCCTTCTATTAAAGGCTCTCCGAATAATCCTCTGTGCACCACCACACCAGCCTCAATGGTAGCAAGTCTGCCCAGGTTTGAGTCTATTTTAACTAGTAGAGAATTAATTATTTTTGTGGACAAGGCACATTTGGTGCTCCCAAAGAAACATATGGCACGCTGTGCACAGCCTGACCGTATGACAGGGGCTATTATGTTAGCAGTCTCCCTGGCTTCCTCCAACCTGTCAGGGATTTTTGTAAGGGGCCCTACCACATCCAGACAGTTATCCTTGCAAGCTCGCCAGGAACAGGCAATACCCTCTTTTGTCTCTTTAATACATTTTGTTATAAACATGCCCATCTTCCCATTTATTTCTGGGGTTAAAGCTACTTTCTCATCTAACAGTGGTCTTAGACAATCCAACTTCAACCTACTTCTGAACTCTTTATCCAGAGATTTCCATCATACATATTCAGCTGCTTTTGGAGCTGGGGCCCGCACCGCCGACCTTCTGTGGTAGATGTCCTCCAGGTCTAGCATACCATTCAATTCACTGGGAGCTTACCTGCCCCCACTGGGGCCACCATTGATCTTGGGGGCATTTAGGACCACCTTCTGATTGCCAGGGTCTATTAGGGCCAGGTTCTTCCCCAGATTCTTCATCCAGGTCGGAATCTCCTGAATACTCCCGCCCCATAGAAAACATCCGGGTTCGGAGGACCTTTAGATCCTCTTGGATCCTACATGGGCCACCATCCATTGAAATTTCAAGGACCTTTGCCCACCATGTCAGGGATGCCTCTTGAAGGCATCTGAGGGGTGAACAGGCCTTTAATGTCTTAGCTTTTGCTTTGCCACCACCTTTTGGGGCTCCCTGGAGTTCAGTGGGCTTGTTCCAACTTCCCCCAACAAGGAGGGTCCCAGCTACATCTGGCCGCCAACCAGAGGATTTGTCTGCATAGGGGACCAAGGCGTTCAAGACTGCCCTCTGCAAGGACACATCAATGGTGTCAACAAACTCCTTACCTACGGGAAGCAGGGATTGTCAGTCTAAGGCATCCTCCTCAAAAACCTCCCTTCTAGTTCCTACCATGTTGTTCAGGACCAATGTTAATCTTTATTCTGGCAAAAGTGGGCTACAAATTCCCAGCCCCTGTGTCAATGAGGGGATTATGCCAAGTACTTAACTTATCAGGGTTATCTGCCCACACTTTAAAGAAGGAAATCAGCCTATTTAGTACCTACAGCCTTGGATATCACAGGGAGGCTAAAACACCTAAAACCTGCCTTCCCTCATCTCTAGGCCCTGTGGCCACCGATAATAGAGTTGGCACAGAAACATTATTTACAATCACAGAGAACAATCAGATAATTCCAGTGCTGGTCACAAGGAAGAGTTTCTATGTCTCTTGTAGATGGGAAAACCAATGAGATGCGTGTTAGCCTGTCCCTGGCACCTGGAGCCTCTAGTGGCAAATGCATGTTACCACACTATGGATTTCGGTAGAATCTGTCACCTGCCTGCACTGAAGCGGCAGCCAGCCACGGTGAGTGTAGCCAGTTTAGAACTCCGACCTAGAGCTCACTGAATGCAGCAGAATAAATTGGTGCATCATGCCTATGCCACCACCTGAGAATAACCCTCCAATGAACAGGGGCTTTTCTCTAAAACATTTAAGCATCAAGTAAAGCAAATGTATCACACAACCTGGTGTATGCCTAACAACCTATCCAAACTCTAACTCAGTCACCAGATGTAAAATTTGCAAGGTAAGCACTTAACAGGCTGCTGAGAAGCTAAGAAAGAGGAATGTTTTTAGAAAACGTATGTCGTGTTATAGTTTTGCTACACTGCGCTGCTGAGAAAACAAAATGAAGAAAGTTTCCATAATCTGAGCCTCTGATCTTCATACAGAATTAGATTTTTAATAATTATTAAAAAATAATGATTGAGCCATTTCTCTAATTTGCCTCAAACCCGAGACAGCAACAAAAATGAATTACTCTGAATTCAAATTATCCTCACTCGACAGACAAAGCCTTCCACAGTCAAAATAGCTTTTGGGAGGCTTGTTACTATAAGGGTATCCCAATGTTACATTTCTACTTGTGCCCCTTTTTAGGTTGAGCATAACAGCGCACAAGTGCTGCTTTTCCGACGAGTTGGTATGTATCTGGGCTTTTAACCACGCCCACTGCATGCCAATCACTCTCACTTGTTCATGGGCTTGCCTTTCAAAACTCCTTTGTTTCCGTTGGTAACCGCTTTATGTTTGTCCCTCCTGAGGGCAGTTTTGTTACCACCTTGGCCATCAACCCCGTTACATGGATAATTGCACTTTTGCTGATAACTTTGACTGCAAGCAAACTTCTTTTTCCTTTTGTCCGTCTCTTCGCGCTCATGGCGCACTTTGAATCGGCTCACTTATTTCAACTGTTTTACTTTATATTTTCAGTTTGTGTGGCAAGAAAAGTCCAGTTAGGAATTTACAAAGCTAATAGCTCTACCTTGAGCAAACATGAGACCCATTGCATTGAAATACTTGGCACCCTACCTTGTGGTCTACAATGTCTACGTAAGGGTCATTCATTCATATTTAAAGGGAAGGTTTTTCCCCCCCAGTCAAAAGGGTTATTTCAACAGGTCAGACATCAGGCTTAAACTGCAGCAGTCAGGCTACATTGGGTCGCTTATAGTCATGTTTTCCTTGTCATACCAGGGGATGGAATACACAGGCTACTTTCAACTTTAGATGCAGGCTTTGAGTGTGGTTTCTAAACCATATAGTCTGGCCTTACAGGAGAATTAAATAGGTTAATCATGGATTAGCCAATGTTTATATGTTTTAGGGGTCAGAGCACATACACTAGGCAGTAGCACTCCAGTGTGCAGAGCATGAAAACCAGCAATAAAATTCAACAAAAAACAGGATGACCGTGAAAAAAGTAGCATTTGCTCACAATAGTAAAATATTTGACAAAAAATTATTGAAATTAACATTGTTATTCAAGCAGCCATATGTTCAATACCTTGACAGATTTCACTTTGATTTAGTGTA